>NC_064820.1:61767500-63017500 GCF_024166365.1 Elephas maximus indicus
TTTCTCTCTTGATGTTCTGTCCTTTACCGAGAGCAGCGTGTTATCTCCTATTATTATTGTGGAACTAACAATTTCTCTTTTTAGTGCTGTTAAACAGTTTTTTATTTTTTTAAATGTATTTTGGAACCCTGTTATTGGTTGTGTAGATATTTATTCTGGTTATGTCCTCATGGTGGATTGTCCCTTTAATCATTGTATAATGGCCTTTTTAGTCCTTTTATGGTGGATTTTGTTTTAAAGCCTATTATATCTGAGATTAATATTGCTGCCTCTGCTGCTGTTTTTTGGTACCTCTTTACTCAGTGTATTTTTTTCCATCCTTTGATTTTTAATAAATTTTTGTCTTTGCTTCTAAGGTTTGTCTCTTGTACAAAGCATATTAATGGGTCTTACTTTTTATCTATACTATCACTCTCTGTCTCTTTATGGGTGCATTTAAGTGGTCTATATTCAGTGTGATTATTGATAGGTGTGAGTGCTTTTTTGTGTTGTAGTGCTGCTGCTTTGTAGTGCTTTTTGTGTGTGTTGCTAATGTTTTCTTTATTCCTCTTACCCTCCTGTGCTGAATTCCTTTTTTTGTGAATTTTCTTTTCTTTTTCACTTTTGTAGAGTTGGTGTTGACTGAGACTATATGTTTTTCTTCTTTATTTTGATGAGTGAGTTTGTTAACTTTCTTTCTGGTTACCTTGAAATTTACCCCTATCTTCCTAAGTTTAAGCCAGTCTTTAATTACTTGATATCGCCTTGACTTCCTTTCCATTTGCAAATTCTATACCTACACCGTTTATTCCCTCTTTTATTGTTCTGATGTTGTTGTCCTTTACAGATTGACCTCTCTGGTTCCCTGTTGCAAATCTTTTCGGTTTTTTTTTTTTTCCTTGAGAGTTCATTACCTAGGTTGATAACTGTCAGATGCTCTCCTGTGTCCTAGAGTCATGTTGTCTGATGTTGTTGGTTCTCTAACTGAAGGAATACCTAATAATTCTTGTGAGTTTGGTTTGGTTTTTACATATTCCTTTATTTCTCTTTACCTTGAAATGCCCTAATTTTGTCATCACATTTGAGTAAGAATTTTGGAGGGTATATTATTTGTGGTTTGCAATTTTTTTTTTCTTTCAAAGTTTTATATACATCATTCCATTGCCTTCTTGGCTGCATGGTTTCTGCTGAGTAAAGAGAGCTTAGTCTTATTGTTTCCTCTTTGTATGTGACATTTCATTTTCCTTGAGCTGCATTCAGGATTTCTTTGTCTTTGGTGTTGGCGAGTGTAATTATGATATATCTTTGTGACTTTCTTTTGGAGTCTATCCTATATGGGGTTCACTGAGCTTCTTGGATGGTCTGTTTTTCAGTCTTTCATGATATTAGGGAACTTCTATCAGCAAATCTTCAATGATCCTCTCTGTTTTCTGTCCTTTCCCCATTCTGGAACTCTGATCATATGCAAATTTTTGCTCTTGCTTGTATCTCACATTGTTCTCAAATTTTCTTCATTTTCTCTGATTTTTCCTCAAATTGTTATCTAAGGATTTGCCTTCAATTTCTCTGGTCCTGTCTTTTGTTGTTTCAGATTTACTCCTAAAACCTTCTATTTCACGATTTCTGAAATTTTATTATATTTTGGATTTCTAATTGCTGTTTTTGTATTTCTAATTGCTGTTTTTGTATAACTTCTAGTTGTTTGTTTATTTTGACATTTTGTTCCTGTATTATTTTCCTGAATTCTTTCATTACTTTGTCTGTGTTTTCCCTGATATTGTCTGTATTTTCCGTGATTTTATCTGTTTTATCCTTTTGTCTGTGTTTTCATTCATCTCTTTCCTAATCTCCTTGAGAGCCCTACACATTAGACTTTTGAATTCCCTGTCACGTAGTTTCAGTGACTTATCTTCTATTGGAAGGTCATCTGATGTTTTATCTTGGTTGCTTATTAGAGTCATCTTCTCCTATTTTTTCATATGTTTTGATACTGTTTGCTGTCTCCAGGGCATTTGGGAAGTGTTTTCTTTGTTTATTGATTGTAGATTTGTTTGTTTTGTCCTGCTTTTTTGTTTTATTTGGATATGTCTGGACAGGTGGGCTGGGTGTGTTTTGTTGCTTGCTTGTATGTTGGCATGATACTTCTCCCTTCCTTGTCCTGGTGGGCAGGGGTGTTTGCTTAGCTATGGTGCAGCAGGCAGGCCTAGCGGGGTTGGGGGGCAGGGATGGATCATTTGTGGCATGAACTGGGGCCTGCAGGGCAGGACGGGGGGGCAGTGCTGGGTGGACTCCAGGGGCTCAGGTGTGTGCACTGGTGCCACTTGTGGGTGTGGTGATTGGTGCGCAGTTCCCGTGGGCGAGAGAGAAGGGGGAGGATGTGAAGTGTGAAGCTAAGTGGTTGAGAGAAAGAAAAGAGATAAATAAAAGCAGAAAAAAGAAAAAATGAGGGTAAAAAAGTAAATAATATGGTGGTGTGGTGGGAATTGGCATGTGGGGGCAGGGCAGACCCAGGAGGCTGTGTGCTGGTGGCTCTCTAGCTGAGCGGTGTGGCTTGGCCTGTGTAGAAGGACTGTGGACAGTGCACAGGGCTAGGTCTGCAGGAGAAAGAAAAAGGAAAAGAGAAAAAACAAATAAACAAAAATCAAAAACAACAGCCACAACAAAAATAAATATGGTGCTGAGGGAGCCAGCTGTAAAGGATGGGGTGAAATCGGGATGGTGGTGAACTGTTTTCTCTCTCACCAGGTGATGCAGCACAGCCCCTCAGGAAGGCATGGAGGCAGCACAAGGCCTAGGAGGGAGAAAGAAAAAGGAGAAGGGGAAAGATAAAGAAAAATAAAAAATATGGCTCTGACAGAGCCAGCCTGTGAGGATGGCGTGGACCTGGGGATTCCATGTGCCAGTGGCTCTCTAGCCAAGTGGTGCAGCCCAGTCCATTGAGAAGAGGGTAGGGCAGCATATGGGACTAAGTGGACAGGAGAAAGGAAAGATAAGAAGGGAGAAAGAGAGCAGAAAAAAAATAAAACAAAAAAAGTGCTGAGAGAGCTGGCCGGTGATGGCAGGACACACCCAGGGAGGCCGTGTGACAGTGGCTCTCTAGCTGAGCAGTTCAGCATGGCCTTTGGAGAAGGGTTGCAGGTGGCACACAGGGCTAGGTGGGTGGGAGAAAGGAAAGGAAGGAAGGGAGAAGGAGAAGAAACAGAAAAAGCTGCAAAATAATAACAAAAAATTTAAAAATGGCTCTGGGGACACTGGCTGTTACAGGCAGGGTGGACCTGGGTAGCAATGAGCTGGTGTCCCTCTGTCTGAACCCATGGCCCATTGAAAAGTGGCAGAGGCCATATAGATGGAAGTGTGGAGATTGGGAAAGAGTGTATCCCTGGTTACCGGCTGCTCTGTCTCCTGTTGGGAGCTCTGTGTCTGTTGGGATACTCTCTATCTGCTGTTCTTGGTGGCTATAGTCCAAGATGGTGAATCTGTGCCCCTTTAGCTGGTAGAGAACCTCTAGTCTGTAGCTCTCCTCAGTCTCTGTTCTCCATCAGTTTCTTATTCCATTTGGTGCTTGATAAAGAGTTCTTTATCCCTCCATTTGATACTTAGGGTTACAGGATTGATGTTTGTATCTGTTTTACTTAGTTTTTCAGGTCTTTGCTGCAGAGGGACAGCGTGGTGCTTCTGTCTGTAGTGCCATGCTGGCCTATAAATGTGTTCTTGTGGTTTGACCTGGTCTCTTATGTTTCTGTATCTAGCATGAGTAGAGCATGACAGATAGAAGCAGCTCTAGGTATCTGCACTCTTGCGTCTTAGTTTCCAGAATAAGGTGACATGTAAAAAATAGAGCAGGCATAAATCCAACTTGTAGTGTGGAGCCAAGGTAAGCTCAGCTGAATCCAGACAAGTCCAGCCAATTCTAAACAAACCCAGCTGAGCCCAGGAAGCCTCAGCCAATCCACAAACCCATAAGGGGAAACAAATATTTTTTATTATAAGCCACAGAGATTTGGGGGTTGTTTGCTGGGAATGCAAAGTTGACTACTATATCTTTCATGTTGGTCTTCCAGCCTCTGGGGTCTGGTGCCTTTCAGATCTATATTCTATACTACTGCCAAAATGGTCTTTCAAAATTAGAAACCTGCTTCAAAATTTCCTGAAGTTTTCATGGCAGTTCTCAAATTCCCTAACTTAGACACAAGATGCATTATAATCTGGTTCATTCTTGAATCTATTGCTTTCTCTCCTACCATTTCTCATTTATGCAGTGTTACTTGAAGTTTCTAGAACGTCTTATCCTCTTTCATGATGTCATGCCTTTCTCATGCAATTTCTCTGTCTTGGTGTCCTCTTTTCATCCACACTTCTATTTTCATTCTTCTGATCCTGTTGTTTTTTACAACCTAGCTCATCACGGCACATTCAGGAAGCTTTCTATTACCTTCAGTCTTTATTTTGTTTTCCATACTGTGTTTCCTTTGTGCACTTTTAGTATCACACATAATATATTGTACTGCAATTTTCAATTTGCTTATCTGAATCCTTCCCTGGAGTGTAATGTCTTAGAGATAGGAAGTCTATCTTATTTGATTTTGTATTCCTAGTACCTAAAAGAAGCCCTGGTGGCACAGTGGTTAAGAGCTTGGCTGCTAACCAAATGTTGGCAGTCTGAATCCACCAGCTGCACCTTGGAAACCCTATGGAGCAGTTCTACTCTGTCCTGAAGGGTTGCTATGAGTTGGAATCAGCTCAAAGACGATGGTTTTTTTTTGAACCTAAACAAGGAGAACTCGTGGTGCAGTGGTTGAAGCAATCAACTGTTAACCAGAAAGTCATTGGTTTGAAGCCACCAGTGGCACCACAGAAGAAAGATGCAGCAGTCGTCCGTTTCTGTAGAGATTTACAGCCTTGGAAACCCTATGGGGTCACTATGAGTTGGAATCAACTCGATGGTAGTGGGTTTGGGAGTACCTAAACAGGGGATGATACATGGTTGATGCATGTGTTAATCACAATAGGCTAGGTTATGTTGCAGTAACTATCATCTCCAAATCTTAGTGGCTTGACACAGCAAAAGTTTAAACATTGCTCATAAAGTTCCTTGAGAGTCTGGGCAACTTTCCAGGGTAGTTGTCCTTCATAGGGGGACTCAGTAATCCAGGCTACTTTGTCTTGTGATTCCATAATTTTAACTTTATACAGAAAGGGCACACATGTCATTTTAATGGCCAGAACTAATTAAATGGTCTATCTAATATCCAGGACGCTGGAAAATATAGTCTTCTAAATGTTTAGAAAGAAATGGAGAACTGGGTATTGCTTATGAATTGTTAAATTAATGAGTGGATCTAAGTATTTCTAGAATTTCAGTAGGAGTTTCAAGGCACCTGGTAGAAGTCTTTATCGATAGGGTCTCCTATCAAAACAAACTAACTTAAATATAACCTGTGATTTATTTTTTGGATTTAATAATATAATAATTCCCTTTAGAAAACTTTGATTTGAGGGATCCAGATCTTTCCAGAAGTTTCCCAATTGTTGCAGGGTGTATATTCAGGTCTTACAGACCATGCCGTAGCCTGAGTTCACAAAAATCTGTGGGTCAAAAGTTCCTAAGAGTCAGGGAGTCACCGAATTGTAATTCCAGAGAAGACATCCAGGGTTGAAGCATTTTTATATAGGGAGCTAAGAGAGAGAAATCAGTTATTTGGGAAAGAAGGGAGCAAATAGATTGTCATGCTCCTAGATAGACTATGTGGGCTGTTATGACAGGTAGAATTAGAGGGCAGTTAGGGAACAGGCAGAAACTCAGGCTGAAGACTTGGCTTAAAGAGTTAAGATGAAGAGTCAAGGAGGAAGTCACTTTTAACATCCAGTAACAATTTTCTGAGTTCATCCTTTCTTCTGTATTTTGTAGTTGGCATTAGACAACAAGAAAGAATCCTATTTTCATCTATTTACTTATTGATTTGTTTCTTTATGTCAGCATGGACTTAAAGATTTTTGATTCATTCAATAAGCTATAATCCACTACCAATAGTAGTATTTTTGATGCTAATTGTTTCATATTTTTCCAGTGGGAGCACTTTTGGGCTGGTTTCTGCTTGCCTTTGACACGCCCCCATCATTTTTTGAGCAGCTCCTCACTTTCTAGTGCAAAAAGATATTCCGGACTGATCTTTTACTTTCCCTGTGCTAACCTTGGAGTCCTAAGTCAGTCATTTCTCCCAGGTGCTCTGGCTTGTCTTTTGATTTAATCAAATAAAATTCATGCTGTAATGGGCTTTGCCAACCATCTCCTCCCTATCCTCAACGCTCCTCTTTATTCTTGACAGCCAGCCTCCTCACCTTTCTGCATTCACACAACACTGGCTTCTACCATGTCCACAGTCCCTCTACTCCTTTCTCTGTCCACCAATCCTCAGCCTGATCACTGAGGTCCAGTCTCTTTCCCATTCTCTCCCTGAAGGGTGCATGTGCAGAGGAGATGCTGTGACTTCTCTAACCCATTCTTCCCTAGGCTTGATTCCACAAAGTTGGCCGGCTAGGCAAGTGCCTTCCTATTTTAGGAATTCTTGTATTTTTCCAGAAGCTGCACGATTGGAAAAAAAAGTTTAACCACCTGGGAAGAAGGGTTTTTTTTTTTTTTGCTTGAATTCTTTGCAACAATATTTAACATATTCTCAAGCACCTTCCATGAAGAGTTTCCTAAGAAACGCCAGCCCACATTCATTTCCCCCTTCTTTGACCCCTTACTACACTTGGAGTCTGAACCACATAATTTAGCTTTTGCTTTTGTGGCTGATTTTTCTGTGATAGTTTCAAGTTTTCCATAATGGTTATCACACACACACACGCACACACAGACACACTCACACAAATATAGTTTCTCCCACAGTATCTAGCCTCCTTCTCTACACAGGAACAAATATAAACATAGTATCTAGCCTTATGTCACACATACAAAAGTGCATAAGAAATTATTTTTGAGGGAATGGACATTAATTATAATAGTCACACAGCGAGTCAGAAGAAATGAGACTAGAAATTGGGTCTCGTGACTTCCACACCTGTGTTTTCTCAACTCAAACATACCATAGTTTTAAACCCCCTAAACTTCTCCATCTGTTTAGTATAATTCTATTGCATCCAGATATCACAATTATGTAATATTACAAGTTTTCTCTCCTTTGTTAGAATTATAAGAATTAGGGAAAAAATTCCATAGTGATGGGAAATAAAGAATACTATATTTTATTTTTATGGATATTTGACATCGATAGATAATCACCAAGCCACATTAAAGCGTCATAAGTGAGAAGCTGGTCTGATTGTTTTCCTTTCTCTAGCTGAATGCTACGTAGCAATTTGATAGAGGCATGGAGAAATGGCCCAAAGTCATTTTGAAAGTGCAAAAACAGGAATCTGGATATCTGGATAGCCATTGTTTAATTGATAACTAGCTGTGGTTTTTATATTTATTTTTTCATTAAATCTATTTCATGGATATTCATTGCATTTTTTCAAAATAATTAGATTTTAAATACTGTTACAGAAAATCTGTACTGTACTCTCACTCCAGAACAATTGTGAAATCTATTCTATGCTGATATTTCATTCATTAATTCAGTAAGCATGCACTGTGCTAGGCTCTGGGATATAGCGAGGCACACTGTATTGTTCCTACCTCCCTGGAGCTCACAGCTGAATGAAGATGACCAATGTTAAACAAAAAAATCATTGCAAAATGTGGGTGGAGCAAGAAGGAAATGTAAAGGGGTTCCTGAGAGTTGATAATATGGGGAATAACCTGATTTAGCTGGGAAGTAAAGCCTGGCAATCTGCTTCCAAAAGGCCACAGCCTTAAAAACCCTATGGAGTGCAGTTCTCTGCACACATGTGTTTGCCATGAGTCTGAATTGACTTGACAGCAACTAACCACAACAAAACTTATTTAGAGACATTGGTGGTTAGTGGTAGAGTTCTCACCTTCCATGTGGTAGAACTGGGTTTTGTTTCCAGCCAATGTACCTCATGTGCAACCATCACCCATCTGTCAGTGGAAGCTTATGTGTTATGTGATTCTGGACAGGTTCCAGTAGAGCTTCCAGAATGAGAGAGACAAGGAAGAAAAGCCTGGTGATCTACTTCTGAAAAATCAACCAATAAAAACCCTGTGGATTACTAAGGTCTGATACACAACAAATGGGGTTGGTGCAGGACTGGCCAGCATTTCATTTTTTGTGCAGGAGGTCACCATGAGTTAGGGGAACAACTCCACGGCAGCCAACAACAACAACCTGATTTAAATGTGGGAGTTAAAGGAAAGATTTTCTAAGGAAGTAATATTTAAGGTCAGACCTAAAGAATGAGCAGGGATTTCCAGGTGAAACCTGTGAGGAAGAGGGTTTCAGCAGAGGAAAGAGCATGAGAGGTCTTGGGATGAGAAAGAGCCTAGGGAAATTGTAGTCTAGTGAACAAGGGGAAGAGTGGTTTAGGAGGAGGCTGGAGATGTACGCAAGGGCCTGAGAATGAACCCTGTAGAGCATGTAAGAGCTTTGGGTTTTATGCCAAATTTCAGGCCTTGAAGTGCAGAGGAAATTCAACAGCCTGTAGCAAACAGGGAAACCCTGGTGGCGTAGTGGTTAAGTGCTATGGCTGCTGACCAAAAGGTCGGCAGTTCAAATCCACCAGGCGCTCCTTGGAAACTCTATGGAGCAGTTCTACTCTGTCCTATAGGGTCACTATGAGCTGGAATCGACTCAACGGCAATAGTTTTTTTGGTTTTTATAGCAACCAGCTTCATATATCTTAAAAGCCCATTCAGGTCTCACCATATTTTAGTGATTGATATTCATGAAATAATTGATGTTCATGAGAATGATACTTTTTCATAAAAAAATGTTTGCATTCTGTGTCACTTAATCTTATTAGGAAAGCACAAAAGTTGTATATTTTTGAAAGATTTTGTTAATCACAAAGAGTAGAAATGTGTTAATAATTAAAGGGTTAACCATTAATTATCTAGAAAATTTACTTTTCTGTAAAAGCTCGTCCCAGTTGCATGCTGATGTGCAACCTTTTAATTTACTATACCAGTTTTGGTCAGAATATACACCAAAAACTTTAATATCTCTGTATAAATATTGCTATTCGTATCATAGCTGTAGACACAAAGTCAATTTGATATTGCATTGTGCAGTCTAAGATTCACTCTTCACTCTGAAATTGGATTTTTGTTGTTTAATTTCTTTAAGAGATGTCAAGATTACATTTTCAATAACTGGTATATATTTCATAACATTCTGCATGTTTTAGGGAGATGCGTAGTACTTTACATCAAATGATGGCCAACATCTGTCATGAACAAAGGAAACGAACTCAAAATTTTGGCGAAGCATATAATTTCAGTGTCACAGTATACTATGAATCTGTTCCAATAAAAACTTAATCATAGAGAAAGAATTATTATTTTGGCCTGGGGCACAGGGAAGGAGAATGGCAATTAGATTACTGGTAATCTAAAAGTGATATTAAAGGTCAGAAGAAGCAGAAAATAGATACCCATTCACTAGTAAGTAAAGCATTGAACAAATCACCCAAGCCTGTTATTTCAAAGAGATTGAAGAGTCTTGCTTGGACTCAAGAGGATGACAAGATAGATCTTTTGGTTTCTCAACAGAAGTTGACTCTGCTGATTTAAGCAGAAAATAGGTTTACGAAAAGATAATATGGTAGTTCACAAAATCACAGTGGGGGCATTGGTGGTTCAGTGGTAGAATCCTAGCCTTCCATGTAGGAGACCTGGGTTCGATTCTTACCAATGCACCTCACGCACAGCCACCATCTGTCTGTCAGTGAAGGCTTGTGTGTTGCTGTGATGCTGCATAGGTTTCAGCAAGCTTCCAGACAAAGACAGACCTACTTCCAAAAATCAGCCAATGAAAACTTTATGAATCACAAGGGTTTGATCTGCAGCTAATGATGGGGATGGTACAGAACCAGGTGGCATTTTGTTCCATCGTGCATTGGGTTGCCATGAGTCAGGAGCTGACTCGATGACAACTGAAAACAACAACAACAACATAAATCACAAAGAAGGTTGGAGAACTGGACTTGGAGACAGTCTCAAACATACCCCAAACCAATTCAGAACTGGACAATACTCAATCACTTTGTCATTGTCCGAGTCTTCTATGTTGTGTGGCTCTAGCTTGCAATTCAAAATCCAGGGTGAATACTTTTTTAGCTTCTATAGTGGTAGGCAGGTCATGTATCTTCCTAAGTCTTTACCGTGGAGAATTCTGCAAATGTAAGAAGAAGGTTCAAAGACATAGTGGCAAAAAAAAAAAAAAAGAAAAAAAATGACAACTTTTTACTGCCGTCAACCCCTTTGGATGACCTTTTTACATACTTTCATTTAAAAACATTATTTCTGCCTTTCATATTACAAATAACCCATGACAACCAAAAGCACTGTTACTTCCTTCTTAAAATGGAAAAACCCAGAGCCTTTTCAACTGATGCATGCACCTTCTAATTCAGGGTCTCTGGAAACTGCCAAGCCTTCCTCTGACTCTCTCATGATCATTTCTGTAACCAATGTGCTAAATTGAAAAACTGTCACTAACACACACTATATAAAATTATTAAAGAAAAGGAAAGTTAGTTGAAATATATAAATGTGTATGACATACCAATGAGTAAAACATAAGTAGACACTTACCAAAAACGTTGAAGTTGTCAAGGATTTCATTTTACTTGGATCCACAATCAATATCCATGGAATCAGCAGTTAAGAAATAAATGACGTGTTGCATTGGGCAAATCTGCTGCAAAAGACCTCTTTAAAGTGTTTAAAAGCAAACATGTCACTTTGAGAACTAAGGTACCCCTCACCCAAGCAATGGTATTCCCAGTCGCCTCATAGACATACGAAATCTGAACAATGAATAAAGAAAACCAAAGAAGAATTGACACCTTTGAATTACAGTGTTGGTAAACAATATTGAATAAACCATGGACTGCCAGAAGAATGAACAAATCTGCCTTGGAAGAAGTACAGCCAGAATGCTCCACAGAAGCGAGGATGATGAGGCTTCATCATACGTAGTTTGGACATGTTATCAGGAGGGACCATTCCCTAGAGAAGGACATCATGCTTAGTGAAATAGAAGGTCAGCGAAAAAGAGGAAGACCCTCAACGGGATGGACTGACACAGTGGTTGCAATAATGGGCTAAATATAGCAAGGACTGTGAGGATGGCACAGGACCAGGCAGTGTTTTGTTCTGCTGTACATAGGGTTGCTTTGAGTCAGAACCGACTGGACTGTACCTCACAACAACAACAACACCATCAGGTTTTCCTCCTAAACCCTAGGGGCTCCACTGTGACTCTCCTGCCATTTCCTCAAATATATCTGTGGCAGACAGGCATCCCTGTTTATCATGGATACTTTGAACAGCAATGAATTTAAGGATCAAGAGTTTGAACTAATAGGGTATTATTTTCCTGCTCTGGGACCACTCAAAGTTTGAAGTTTTTGCATCATGTTATTAAGGAGAGAGAATAGAACACCCAAAATGTAGTATAGGTTTATTAAAATCCAAATAGGCCCACAAAATCCTGTGACTCTTTCTTAGTGATAGAGGTGTAAGGTTTGATCTCTGAAAGGCTCTTGTTATTCATTCTGGAGGGAATGGGTTTCTCAGCTGAAATTCATACGGTCTTCTGGAAATTTTTCTTGCCGCTGCTGTTACCAGTGCTCTTCAAGAAAGCTTCTACAGCACTGTACCTCTTCTTTATATTACTAGTTTTTGATTCAAAATCTGAGGCAGCTGCCTTAATTACTGTGCCTAGGTCATGAGCCCATATCTTAGTGCAAGGGAGGCTGAGAAACTGAGTATCTTGCATTTTCAGCTACTGTTCTCACTGACTATGTTTCCCTCAAAGGCTCATTATTTGGGGGGCTCCCCCAACATGCAAATAGGCCTGGCTATTAAAAAAAAAAATTAGTGAGCCCAATATAGCGACAAATGTCTCCTACAATTGGATTTTTCTTTTTAACAGAACTTTTTGATTTGTTTTCACCCTTGAGTGTGTTTGAGTGAATCTAGGATCAATTTGTTAGACTTCCTTTCTGAAAAGGTATAGATTTAATTAGTTGCTTAATGCTTTGAAAGTAAAGAAAAAAATCAGGATCAGAAGACACAAATTATAGTTTATGACATTGCATAATTTTTTTCCCACAGTCTTTTTGGAATCACGCTCTTTTGGAGAAGCTCTATGAGAAGAGGCTCTTGATTTCACTGAGCCTTGAAGACGACTAAGCATGATACTACAAGTGAAAAATACAGTCAGTATAATAGCTATCAAGTCCAATTTACTCTTCCACTGAAATAACTGTCTTATAGTCCTGCTGACACCACTGAACTCCAGACATGCAGACGTTGTTCCTAAGATGCTCATACATTCTATTACACATTAGAAGTCTTTTCTTGTTTGATTTACAAGTTTGTGTCTTGTCCCATCGTTACGATAGAGACTCCATCTTGTGCCTCTACATTTCTGGAGAACTTGAGGGTAAAGTATGTTGTCGTTTTGTGCCGTCAAGTTAATTTCAACTCATAGTAGAACTGTCTCATAGGGTTTCTGTCATGGATTGAATTATGTCCCCCAAGAAATGTATGTGTCAATTTGGCTAGGCCATGATTCCAGGAATTGTGTGATTTCCCTATGTGTTGTAAATCCTGCCTCTATGATGTTAATGAGGGAGGATTGGTGGCAGTTGTGTTAGTGAAGCAGGGCTCAGTCTACAAGATTGGATTGTGCCTTGAGACAATCTCTTGAGATATAAAAGAGAAAAGCCAGCAGAGAGACATGGGGACCTCATGCCACCAAGAAAGCAGTGCTGGGAGTAGAGCGTGTCTTTTGGACTCAAGGTCCCTGTGCAGAGAAGCTCCTAGTCCAGCAGAAGATTGATGAGAAGGCCAACACAGAGAGAAAGCCTTCCCCTGGTGCTAACATCTCAAATTTGGACTTTCAGCCTACTTTACTGTGAAGAAATAAATTTTTCTTTGTTTAAGCCATCTACTTACGGTATTTTTGTTATAGCAGCACTAAATAACTAAGACAGTTTCCTAGGCTGTAATCTTTATGGGAGCCAATCTCCAGGTCTTTTCTCCTGTGGAGCCGCTGGTGGATTGAGCCTCCAACCTTTCAGTTAGTGACCCTATAGGACAGAGTAGAACTGCCCCATAGAGTTACCAAGGAGTGGCTTGTGGTTTCGAACTGCAGATCTTTGGTTTAGCAGCCGAGCTCTTAACCACTAAACCATCAGGGCTCCTTTCAGTTAGCAGCTGATAGCTTAACCATTGCATCATCAAGGCTCCTTTTAAAGTATAACAGGATCTCAGAATTAGGCTGGGTATTGTTGAAGAGGCTTAACGCTCTTGAGAGTGGGAGATTGGGAGAACCGGCTCAGTTAGCTATAAAACTGATGACTGCAGTGGATAGCCAGTGTACAGTGTGCAGTGTTCATGGGTTGTCTTTAACTTGGGCTGGTTACAGCAGTATTCTTAAATAACATGTTCGATCTACTGGCTGGAATTTATGTCAGGCAGATCACTAAGCATGTTCCAATGCAACCAGTCCATTATCAGCTGTGATCTGTGAAGTAGCTAGAAGTACAACTGACAGGGTCCAACCCTCCAGAGGTAAGGATGTCAGAGCCCTGACAAGTGATCTGGAATTTGTGACAGGGTCACAGGACTAGCAGGGTGTTGGTGTGCCATGCATAGAAGCTGATGACTGCATGAATTCAACAGTGGGTTGGGAAGAATGACAAATCAATGGATCTGCGATGCCCAGAGCTCTTCCAGGCAACTTAAGTGTGAAATGCATGGCAGAAAGAGACTAATTTTTTACCCTGCCTGCTCGTAGGCTGAGATTGTTGGTCAGTTCCACACTGTGGTTTTTATATTGATTGACCCCGGAAGTTGGTGGGGATGAGTTGCAGATAGAAGAACATCAGCAGCCCCACTGAAAAGAGCAGGGGGAAGCAAGAGCCGAAAACAGCGGTAGTGCTGCAACCAAACGTGAAGCCAAGTGGAACTTGGTTGGATGATCTTGGCTTGCTCACTTTTCCAACGTGACAGCCAAAAGTTTCATACCGTTTTTGGAAGACATCACAGAATGATCTAAAGGAGAAATACCAAGACTCTTAGTATCTTACTGAAAAGAAACACTTCACATAAAACTGAACATCCAAACAAAAAGAAAAAAGAACTAAAAAACAAAAAAAAGTCTAGAGATCTGATGACCCTTTCAGTTCTGAAACTTGAAAGTCATCCAGGGAAAGTATCCCAAGGTTATACTGGAAGCTTGCATATTGTACAATTACCTAGGAATGACATAGCCAGAAGAGAAGAACTGTATCTGAGATACACCACATGAAATGTTACATTTATTTTGAAGTTTTGGTGCTTCTGAAGGAATTTTGTAGTCCAAATTACAAGTACTGAGCAAATTATAAAGCTACTGAGTTGATTTCGCTTTCACAGTGCACTTTCCCAAAGGTTAGCAGAGAGAAGAGTGTCAGAGGGGCTTGAGCTTATTACCTCACATCATCTACGAAACCACAAGCTCCCGCAAGCACACAAGCCTTCCTCTGCAGCCCCAGAAGGTACTGAGTATCTTACTTCTTCCTGATCCTGAAAATCTAGGTTTAGACACGCAGGCTTGTGATGTTACTGCATCAGATTATGTTAACAGAATCTTTGTTTTTTTACAGAGTGACTTTGACCTACTTTTGTTCACATGAATTAAATTCTTACTGCACTGAATTCATTTAATGGAGAATTTTACTCAAAATGTAAATGCAAACAGAGGTGGAGTTGGAGGTGAGCTAGAATTGTACAATTTAATACCATGTGAATACTGCCAACTTATTTTCTTCTGCTAACTTAATCAACAGGAAATTTATAAAATAAAAATAAAAATCACTGTCCAGAGTCGTGGAACACTGGATCGAGAGTGAAGGTTCAGTGCCATTGTTTTCCCTTTTTTAAAATCAGAACCTCTCTGTTGAAAAATGAGGTTACTATGTGAGGAACTCAAATTCAAGGCCAAAAACAAAACAAACAAAAACAGCCAACAGATTCTTTCTACATTTGTCCCTGTTTCTCAACATATAATCTAATCTAACACACATCTGTTTGAATAACCATTAACTTAACCATAATCAGTTTTAGTTAATACAGCATGTGGTTATCTTGTATTTCCCACATACGTAAGCCATAGAAGTACTCAGTAAATCCTTGTGTAATTTGGCTTTTTTCACACTGCAGTCGGACATAACTAAGCTTGAAGGGTTTACTGCACTGGAACTATTTGCAGCTAGACAAGAGACCTAAGCTATCTGATATTTTAGTTCCAAATAAAATGTTATTCTGCATATTAAATAAGAAAGCAAACTTCCAGTGAATTGATTAGGCAGTTCTTGCTCCTACAGATTCACACTTTTGAAAAGCACACAATACAAATATATGTATATGTATACACATATATCTATATAGGAAAACAAACTTTTAGAAAACCATTTGGAGCACGGTTCTACTCTGACACACACGAATCAGAGTCAACTCAATGGCATCTGGTTTTTTACATAAAGCGTAACCCAATGACAGCCATATCAACATCACTGGGGAGCTTGTTAGAAATACAGAATCTTGGCTATCAGCCCAGACCTTCTGAATATGAGCTGCCTTTCAACAGAATCCTTAGGCGATTCACGTGCACATTCAAGTTTAGGAACCACCCCATTTGGAGCCTTTCCAACCATTATTATACCAGACTGTTGGACTTCAGAATTCCGCTTTCCCTGATGGCTGGCTCTTCATGAGTAGTGACTTTCCCTTAGGCAGCTTGGTATTCCTAGTGCCTAGCACAGTGCCTGGCACATAGTAGGGACCCCATTCATGCTTGTTAAATGAATGATTTACAGAATCAGCGCAGCAGAGTCCTATTGGCATCATAAGAAATTGATATGAATTATTTTTCTGAATCTGGTTTTTATTGTAATAATATTTGAGCCACATTATCATGAGACAGGGAATTCTACTCTAAATTGATGATCTCTTTGTTTCATCTGAGCATTTGTAGTTATTAGTTGCTGTCGAGTTCGTCATGCCAACTTCATGATTGCTGGTATGCTCGAGTCCACTGCTGTGGCCTTCCAACCTAGGGGGCTCATCTTCTCGCACTATACTGCACAATATTCTGTTGTGATTCTTAGGGTTTTCACTGGCTAATCTGTGGAAGTAGATTGCCAGGTCTTTCTTCCTAGCCTGCCTTAGTTTGGAAGCTCTGCTAAAACCTGTTCACCATGGGTGACCCTACTGGTATTTGAAATATCAGTGGCATAACTTCCAGCATCATAGCAACATGCAAGCCACCACAGTCTGACAAACTCACAGACAGGTGGTGATCATCCCAACATCTGGGTCCAGTCTCCTTTTTTAATTCAAGGTAGGTCTGTGTTTCTGCATGTTTATTTTCCTAGGGTTTAGCTTATTTTCTGCTGTTTACTTTAACTGCTCTTTATCTCTCACTGTCCTTTCTTCCCAAGTGAGTGATGCAGGTGAAGGAAGGTGACTTTTGGGTTATTCTTGTATCTTACCTTGCCTCTTTAGCTTTTGTCAGAGTGACAGTTCAGAGGCTTATGTTGCATAAAAAGAAGGCTACAGGGGGCTTGCTTCTTTTGTCAGCATCTTTAAGAGTTCTCCCCCTTTGCAACATTACCATTGATTTTATATTTTGTCTGCTCTGAGCTGTATGATAAATAAAGCCTTAGCATAATAGATATCTTAGTTTTCTAGTGCTCCTATAATAAAAATACCACACATGGGTGGCTTTAACAAACAAACATTTACTTTCTCACAGTCTAGGAGACCAGAAGTCCAAATTCAAGGTGCTGGCTCTAGGAGAAGGCTTTTTTTCTCTGTTTGCTGTAGACGAAGTTCCTTGTCTATTTGAGCTTCTGCTTCTGGTGATCTTCATGTGGCCTGGCACCTCTCTTATCCCATCTCTGCTTTTACATCTCAAAAGAGGTTGACTCAAGATATACCATACACTGATCCTGTCTCCTTAAGGTAACAAAGGCAACCAATTCCCAAAAGGGATTATGACCACAGGCTCAGAGATTAGGATTTACAACACATATTTTAGGGGAATACAGTTCAATCTGTTACACAAATGCTTGCCTCTTTTTAGACTGTTGATATTTTTTATTTCATGAGCATTCTACCATTGCATGTTCTTGAAGGAAAAGTAGCAATCTTACCTCAGGACATTTCTACTTTGCCCTTCTGCTTGTTTCCCTTTTGCTCATACTGTAGGCCATTCAAATATAGAGTGTTTTATAGAGTGATGAGGATGATTTATTCCTGCTAGGCACAAAGAAAGTCATTTTACCTGTTACCTAAATTGAAAAGAGACAGAGAGCACTGCTCGATTTTAACCTGTCAGCAGGATCTCAGTAGAAAGGAGTTTCCTAACAAGTCGAAGACGATGTTTCTAAAATATCTGTCAACACTAAGTTGAGACAAAAAATTGCCACTAGTGTAAAACAGAGCCTCATTTTTTTGTCTCCAATTTCCCCAGAATTAGTACAGCAGTCAGATAGCTAGGGTGGTAGCCTTTCTATTGTTCTTATTGTTAGGTGCTGTTGAGTCGGTTCCAGCTAAAAGCAACCCTATGCACAACAGAAAGAAACACTGCCCGGTCCTGAGCCATCCTCACAATCGTTGTTATGCTTGAGCTCATTGTTGTAACCACTCTGTCAATCTACTTTGTTGAGATTCTTCCTCTTTTCTGTCGGCCCTGTAGTCTGACAAGCATGATGTCCTTCTCCAGGGACTGATCGCTCCTAACAACATGTCCAAAGTATGTAAGACACAGTCTCACCATCCTTGCCTCTAAGGAGCATTCTGGTTGTGCTTCTTCTAAGACAGATTTGTTCATTCTTTTGGCAGTCCATGGTATATTCAGTATTCTTCACCAACTCCACATTTCAAAGGCTTCAATTCTTCTTTGGTCTTCCTTACTCATTGTCCAGTTTTCATGTGCATACGTTGCTATTGAAAATACCATGGCTTGGGTCAGGTGCACCTTATTCTTCAGGGTGATGTCTTTGCTCTTCAGCACTTTAAAGACGTCCTTTGCAGCAGATTTACCCAATCCAATGCGTCTTTTGATTTCTTGACTGCTGCTTCCATGGGTGTTGGTTGTGGATCCATGTAAAATGAAATCCTTGACAGCTTCAATCTTTTCTCCATTTATCATGATTTTGCTTATTGGTCCAGTTGTGAGGATTTTTGTCTTCTTTATGTCGAGGTGTGATCCATACTGAAAGCTGTGGTCTCTGATCTTCATTAGTAAGTACTTCAAGTCCTCTTCACTTTCAGCAAGCAAGGTTGTGTCATCTGCATAACGCAGGGTATTAATGAGTCTCCCTCCAATCGTGATGCCCCGTTCTTCTTCATATAGTCCAGCTTTTTGGGTTATTTGGTCAGCATACAGATTGAATAGGTATGGTGAAAGAATACAACCCTGACGCACACCTTTCCTGACTTTAAACCAATCAGAATCCCCTTGTTCTGTCTGAACAACTACCTCTTAATGTATGTAAAGTTTCCTCATGAGCACAGTTGAGTGTTCTGCAATTCCCATTCTTCGCAATATTATCCATACTTTGTTATGATCAACACAGTTGGATGCCTTTGCATAGTCAATAAAACACAGGTAAACATCCTTCTGGTATTCTCTGCTTTCAGCCAGGATCCATCTGACATCAGCAATGATATCCCTGGTTCCATGTCCTCTTCTGAAACTGGCCTGAATTTCTGGCAGTTCCCTGTCGACATACCGCTACAGCCATTTTTGAGTGATCTTCAGCAAAATTTTGCTTCTGTGTGATATTAATGATATTGTTCTATAATTTCCACATTTGGTTGGATCACCTTTCTTTTGAATAGGCATAAATGTGGATCTCTTCCAGTCAGTTGGCTAGGAAGCTGTCTTCCATATTTCTTGGCATAGATGAGTGTGCACCTCCAGCGATGCATCTGTTTGTTGAAACATCTTAATTGACGTTCCATCAATTCCTGGAGCCTTGTTTTTTGCCAATGCCTTCAGAGCAGCTTGGACTTCTTCCTTCAGTTCCATCAGTTCCTGATCATATGCCACCTCTTGAAATGGTTGAACATCGACTAATTCTTTTTGGTATAATGACTCTGTGTATTCATTCCATCTTCTTTTGATACTTTCTGCGTCATTTAATATTTTCCCCATGGAATCCTTCACTATTGCAACTCAAGGCTTGAATTTTTTCTTCAGTTCTTTCAGCTTGAGAAATGTCAAGCATGTTCTTCCCTGTTGGTTTGCCATCTCCAGCTCTTTGCACATGTCATTATAATACTTTGTCTTCTCTAGCCGCCCTTTGAAATCTTCTGTTCAGTTCTTTTACTTCATCAATTCTTCCTTTTGCTTTAGCTGGCCGATGTTCAAGAGCGAGTTTCAGAGTCTCCTTTGACATCCATCTTGGTCTTTTCTTTCTTTCCTGTCTTTTTAATGACCTCTTAATTTCTTCATGGATGATGTCCTTGATGTCATTCCACAACCCGTCTGGTCTGCGGTCTCTAGTGTTCAATGCATCAAACCTATTCAGATGGTCTCTAAATTCAGGTGGGATATACTCAAGGTCATATTTTGGCTCTCGTGGACTTGCTCGGATTTTCTTCAGTTTCAGCTTGAACTTGCATATGAGAGATTGATGGCCTGTTCCACAGTCGGCCCCTGGCCTTGTTCTGACTGATGATATTGAGCTTTTCCATCGTCTCTTTCCACAGATGTAGTCAATATGATTTCTGTGTGCTCCATCCAATGAGGTCCACGTGTATAGTTGCCATTTATGTTGGTGAAAGAATGTATTTCCGATGAAGAAGTTGTTGGTCTTGCAAAATTCTACCATTCGATCTCTGGCATTGTTTCTATCACCAAGGCCATGTTTTCCAACTACTGATTCCCCACGTGTCTGCCAGTTTGTCGTACTGTGGGGGCTTGAGTGTTGCTGTGATGCTGGAAGCTATGCCACCAGTATTCAGATACCAGCAGGGCCACTCATGGAGGACAGGTTTCAGCTGAGCTTCCAGACTAAGGCAGACTAGGAAAAAGGATCCGGCAGTATACTTTTGAAAAGCATTAGCCAGTGAAACTTTATGAATAGCAGCAGAACATTGTCTGATATAGTGCTGGAAGATGAGCCCCCCAGGTTGGAAGGCACTGAAAAGATGGCTGGGGCAGAGCTGCCTCCTCAAAGTAGAGTCGACCTTAATGACGTGGATGGAGTAAAGCTTTCGGGACCTTCATTTGCTGATGTGGCATGACTCAAAATGAGAAGAAACAGCTGCAAGCATCCATTAATAACCGGAACCTGGAATGTACAAAGTATGAAAGTAGGAAAATTGGAAATCGTCAAAAATGAAATGGAATGCATAAACATCGATAACCTAGGCATTAGTGAGCTGAAATGGACTGGTATTGGCCATTTTGAATCCGACAATCATATAATCTACTATGCTGGGAAGGACAGCTTGAAGAGGAATGGTGTTGCATTCATCATCAAAAAGAATGTTTCCAGATCTATCCTGAAGTACAACGCTGTCAGTGATAGGATAATATCCATAGGCCTACAAGGAAGACCACTTAATACAACCTTATTCAAATTTACGCACTAACCACTAGGGTGGAAGATGAAGAGATAGAAGATTTTTACTAGCTGCTGCAGTCTGAAATTGAAAAAGCCTTCCTAGTCCACTGGAAAAATGTTTAGGTAAAATATCGAAGACTATAATCTTTAATTGACACATATGCAATCTTGTATAAGCGCCCATATGTATATATAAAGGAGCCCTGGTGGTGCAATGGTTAAGCACTCGGCTGCTAACCAAAAGGTTGTCAGTTTGAACCCACCAGCTGGTCTTTGGGAGAAAGTCCTGGCAACATGCTTTGATCAAGATTATAGCCTAGAAAATCCTGTGGTGCAGTTCTACTCTGTTCCACAGGGGTGCTATGAGTCAAAATTGACTCAATGGTACCTAACAACAACAACGAACAACACGTATATATACTACTGAGGTTAAAGTGAATAGAGATAAAACTTTTTTTTTTTTTTTTGGCCAAAAGTTTTGGTAAGAAAACTAGGACCTTAAAATAAAAAAAAAAAAATTTTTAGGAGATTTAATTGGATACGCTATAGCCTTTTTTATAGCCTTAAGTCAGATGCAAAATAGTGAAGTGTCACTGCTGAGTACTTATCAGGACTGAGGACTATCTGTGATTTCTGAAATTATGGCAGGTTGAATTCTGCTACAAATACCCAAAGGGATTCCCCTTCAGTGACCATGCTTAAGGACAAAACAATTCTGAGGATGTATTCACCTTATCTGGAATGAAAGGCATCGTCATGTCAACAGAGGATCATGTGAGTGAGAGGTGATTTTTTAAAGGGCCCTCAATCTTGAAACACATAAGTAGATGCGGCGAAACCTGTGAAAGCCAGAACTCAGCAGGACTGCCTTGTTTTTCCGGGTCTAGCAAGTTTTCCACCTTTGTTGAGGTTCAGTCTTACCACTTTTTTTCTATTGCTCATTTTAGTGGAAAATATTTGAGTTTTCCTTCTCTGACAGGTTTCCACCTTACACAGATTCCAGCTTTCACAAATTTTATTGTATTGAACAAGTACGTTCAGTGGAATCTGTAGTAAAACCCAGCAGCAGCACCATCGTTTTAAGGTAGATGTTGAAAAACATTGCATATTTCCCAGTGAATGGAATCTCATGAATTTGTTTTTCTTTTTATGGTTCACGGGTTTGAAGAATGACTTGGGGGGCCACCTTTGATCAGATTCTGTATCTGCTCTTTCAGAACCAGGGACTTTTGCCAACAGGCTCAAAGAATGATCAATTCATCCCCTGGCAGTGGAACTATTAAAATGTTTCTTTTAGGTTTGGCTGATTTTAGTCTTGTGATGGTGTCTTTAGAGTAGCAGTACTAAAATGTTCGTGCCACATAGTGTCTCTTTCTCCTCCACTTCATTCAGCTGTATTTTCTTCTCAAGGATGCTTGCCCGGAGATGTGGAAACAAGGTAAGTGCAGTCAAATTTTTATGCTGTTTAGTACTGACTTTGAGTTAATTAGAATTTTGGTTTTTAATTAGAACTATTTTTATATTTGAGGTTAAATGGGAGATATTATGTCAACAAAGACTCTTAAAAGTTAAAATATAAAGCTATCATTACTAACTCCCTATTTTCCTGAGAAATATCTGCCTAGAAAATCTCAAATCCTTTGTTCTTTTTTTTAAATCCCACACATTCCTTTTAAAAGTTAACTTTTCCTTTTAATGCCACAGTTCAGGTGATCTATGACACATCCTTATTTCAAGGTTCATGCCTCTGTAATTCACTAGACAAAGAAGATTCCAGTCTCTCAGGGGCCTTGACAACTCTCTTATTCTTCATCTGCCAAGGGGAAGAAAAGGGAACAAAGGGACCTCCTTTAGTATAGTAAATGAAGGGATTTGTGGAAAAACAAAGATATTTTTCCAAGGCCTTTTTTTGTCACATAGATCAATTTTAAAGCCATTAATCCTTTGATTTATGTTTGGGAATAAGAGAACAAAGGAATCAAACTTGACTGGAATTGGATTCCACGTGGATTATCAAATAGAGACATCAGAGCATCTGATTTATAAAACTATTTTGTGATTACTCATTTGTGTAGTCTACAGATAAAGGAAGAATAGAGATCTGCTGTGATTTCCCTGTCTTGTTCTAGCCCAAAGCCCTGTTGCCAGCTTCTTCCACCTATATCCTCTCAATGTGATTTTGGACTTACTTCCAAAGACAAAAGAAGTATCAAAATACTTCCGAGAAGGCTAGTGACAGTACAAGGATGACAAGTGGCATGGATTTGTGATAGCTTTACCTTGCCAGCATCCGCTACCCTCCCCTACCAGCTGGTGCCCTCTAAGTGCATCCATTGAGCCTTCTACTTTCTTCTAATGAAATCCTAATCATGTTGCTTTGAAATAGCCTCAGTAATGCTCTGCCTTCTCTAACTGTATGATCAAAGTGGCTGTAACTTCTTTACTCAGGGTATGGCATGCCACAAGGGCTTCAGTTAATGTATGTTTGGTTAATAAGTAGAAAACAAAGCAATCGCACTAATAGAAGAAACTTGTGAAGCATTTTGACTTTGAGAGCTGTGCTTTGGTCACTTTCTAAAGTAGAAAAATTCAACTTCTGCTTGAATGGACATTTGCTCATTCTATATAACAACTTGTACAATTTTTTAAAATTTACTTTAGTAAATATACCTGTAACAGATCATTTGTTATATCAACATTCCTCACATGTACAATTCAATGACATTAGTTATATTTATCATGTTGTTCAACTATTACCATTTCCGTTATCGATTTCCAAATTTTCCCATCACCCTTAACGGAAGCTCAGTGTCCCCTAAGTAATGAGTCTCCTTTTTCCCCTCCCTTCCTCTTGCCACTGATAACCGCTTGGTCTCTATACGTTTGCTTATCCTAGATATTTCATACAAATAGAATCATATAGTATGTGTCCTTTTGTGACTGACTTATTTCACTCAGCATAATGTTTTCAAGCTTCATCCACGTTGTAGAATATATCAGGAATTCATTTCTTTTTCTGGCTGAATTGTATGTATGGCCCACTGTATGTATGCACCACATTTTACTTAGCCATTCATCTGTTATGGACATTTAGACTATTTCCACCTTTTGGCTACTGTAAATAGTGCTGCAATGAACATTGGTGCCCAAGTATCTTTGTGTCCCTGCTTTCAATTCTTTTGGGTATACGCATAGGACAGCTCCTACAATTTTGATTCAATCATCTATTTTGAAGGGTGTGTACATGATGATTTAGTAGAATTGATGCCCACAAGTAAAGATTTCTGCGTATAGTCTGCACACTTGCAGTTTAGTTAGATCCTGATGAATGTTTCTTGGGTGAAACAAAGAGAAATATGATTTTTAAAAATATCTCTTGTACCTAGATTAAGCAATGTTTTAAAATATCCTCCGATGGCCCAATAAGACAGTAGGATCAGTTCTTCAAATATCAATCAGAACATATTTATTTGGTACCCATCATTTTCTCAGCCTGATCCAAAGACATGTATGGCTATTAGAGAAGTAGAAGAAATGGGTTCTGGCCTTAGAGTTAATGATGCATTTGGATTGGAAACATCCCTACATAAACAGACATGATGAACATTTGCTGACTGTTAAGGGATATTTATACTGAATTATGTTCCATAATAATTATATCCAAATTCACTGACATCAACTTAAAATGAGGAAGATTAATATAAATAAATAAAAATTTGATATATCAAAATAATTTTTTAATGAGGGCCAGACCAAGGTCTGAAATTTTGACCAACAGTGGTTGGGAACTAGAAATTAAGGCATTTCCTATGGTCTTTGATTGCTGACTACAGAAAATGCTAGATTGCTTGGAATTTTCGGAGGGCTAAATCTTTAAGGAGTGGGACTTCTGAAGAGTACTGGTAAATAGCTGACCTTTGTATCCAGAGTATATTCTACACATTTCACAACTCTGTGCTGACCCCTTTTGAAGGGCTGATAAAGGTAAATAAGTCAGGATATGAACAGTCCAACCAGAGTCCCTGGGTAGAACAAACAGTTAAGAGCTTGACTACTAGTCAAAAGTTTGGTGGTTCAAACTCACCCAGAGGCACCTTGAAAGATAGGCCTGGCGATCTGCTTCCAAAAGGTCACAGGCTTGAAAACCCTATGGTGTAAACATGGGGTCGCCATGAGTTGGAATCAACTGGATGGCTACTAACACCAACAACTTAAGCAGTCAACAGAAAAATCTATAATAAATGCAGAGGCACTTCTCTCCTGCCCCTCAAACTTCTCCCTTCCCATCATTAGTTAGCTTTGTCACATTCCATAAGATCCTAAACTATTAGAGTCCTGGGCCTTATGTTAATCTCCTTTCTCATTTGCCATATCCTTTAAAAAGGCAGCTCCCTTGTTAAAGCTTCCAGTCTCCTTATTATCTTTTCTCTCAGGATGCTATATTCCAGCCTGGTTCCCAATCCTTGTCTCTGCTTTGCTTCCCCGGGCTGCTGCCCTTCTTGCTGATTTCTTTGACCTCCTTGACTGTTCAAAGGTCATCTGTCTGCTACACTGTCCAAATTGATTTGTGCAGTGAGCAGAGATGCAGCTCTGTGTTAACTCTTTCAAATCTCCATGTTCTAGAATGCTGGGATGGTAGGATGCCTTTTAGAGAGAGACAGTGAAACAGGTAATTCTCTGGAATGTTGTCTGAGAGTCCAGTCTTAAGCTTTAGTTTCTCATTAATGGCTCTAAATAGGCATTGTTGAAATTTTAAAATTATGCTCTGTGTGTGTGTGTGTGCGTAGGAACAGGACTTGAAGCATCTGGGGTATGGGGGATGAGAGTGAGGACTGTTGCTTGAAGATACTTATGTTCTCTCCAACATTACTGTAATTAATTAAAAAAAAAAGAAAATAACAACAAATGTTGACAAGGTTGTGGGAAGATTGAAACTCATACACTGCTGGTGGGAATGTAAAATGGTACAAACACTATGAAAAATGGTATGGTGCTTCCTCAAAAAGCTGGAAATAGAAATACCATATGATCTAGCAGTCCCACACCTAGATGTATACCCTAAAGAAACAGAACCCGTGACACAAATAGACAAATGCACACCCATGTTCATTGCAGCTTTATTCACAATAGCAAAAAGACACAAACAACCTAAGTGCCCATCAACAGACGAATGGGTTAACAAACTGTGGTACATACACACAATGGAATACTACACAACAATAAAGGATAACGATGAGTCTGTAAAACATCTCACAACATGGATGAATTTGGAGGGCATTGTGCTGAGTGAAATAAATCAATCGCAAAAGGACAGGTATATGAGACAGCTACTATAAAGTAACAAAAATGGTTTACACACAGAAAAAAAGAAAAAACAAACAAAAACATTCTTTGATGGTTACCAGGGAGGTGAAGGGATGAGAGGAAAAATTACCAACTAGATAGTAGATATGTGTTAATATTGGTGAAGGGAAAGGCAATACACAATATGGGAGAAGTTAGCGCAACATGACCAAGGCAAAAGAGGACACTGAGAGAAATGTAAGAATAAAGGGCAACTATGGTATCTACTATAGCATAGACAATCCTGCAACAATAGCATTAACAAACAATAATTTATGAATGGATACATAGGTAGATAGACATGCCAAGAGGTGTGGGAGGGTGAAGGGAGTACACCTACAGGCAGATACAGGTTTGGTGGTGGATATTTCTATATACATGACTGTAGGTACTACACATATAGAGCACACAAGGGATACAGTCAGGGAAACCTCTTAAACATAACCAAACACCTCATGGAATGAAATTCTTAGGTATAACATAGTTTATAAAGACAACGTTCTGCAGCCTGCTTTGGGGAGTAGTATTTGGGATCTTAAAGGTTTGCGAGTGGCCATCTAAAACACAACTATTGATGTCTTCCTGTTTGGAGCAACCAAATCCCATTGCCGTCAAGTCAGTTCCGACTCACAGCGACCCTATATGAGTCTCAAGCCATTCCCAGGGACCACCTTCCAGCCAAACAATAGACAAGCACATAAAACAAAACAAAACAGTAACTTCTGAGAGGAATGTGCTCCCTAGAACAATCAATTATAAGAGATCAAAAGGGCACTATTTGCCCAAAAGCAAAGATGAGAAGTCAGGGAAGGGTAGAAAAGCAGGATAAAAAGAAATGGGGAACCCAGGGCAGAAATGAGGAGAGTGCTGACACGTTGCGGAAAATGAAACCAAAACCATGAAACACTTTATGTATAAACTATTGAATGAGAATCTGATTTGCTTGGTAAACTTTCACCTAATACATAAATAAATTTAAGAAAGATACTTAGGTTCTAAGTTAAAATATAAAAATAAGGATGCTGCAAGGATAAAAAAAAAAATGTATGACAACCATCAGTCTCAGATTTCTAGGGCAATCCAGTTTTCATTTGTTATTCACACAATATACATCTCCTGAGACCTTGTCCACACCAGCCACTGTGCTAGGCACTGACCAATAAAATACATACCTTAGGGTGAGGAAGCAATTGCTCATTATCTTGTGATAAGTTCTGTAACGTAAATATTTGCAATATACTGTAAGTGGTTAAGAGCTCAGCTGCTAACCAAAAGGTTGGCAATTCGAATCCACCAGTTGCTCCTTGGAAACCCTATGGGGAAGTTCTACTCTGTTTTATAGGGTCGCTATGAGTCAGAATCAACTTGAAGGCAAAGGGTTTGGTTTTTGTTTGTTTTTTTTTTTTTTAAATTGCAGCGTAAGTACTAGATGGCAAGCTTATGGAGTGCAGTACCTGAGTCAAATTTATCATTGTGACCTTAGCATCTAGCTCAGTGGCTGGTACATAGTAAACCAAAACCAAACCCACTGCCATTGAGTTGATTCCAACTTAAAGCAACCCTACAGGACAGGATAGAATTGCCCCATAGGGTTTCCAAGGCTGTAAGTCTTTATGGAAGCAGATTGCCACATCTTTCTCCTGCAGAGTAACTGGTGAGTTCGAACTGCTGACCTTTTGGTTAGTGGCTGAATGCTTTAACCACTTCGCCACAAGGGCTCCTCAGTATATAGTAAGCACTTGATAAATATTTAATGATTGATTAAATGAATGAATGAACACTGTCCCTTCTTTCTGTATCAACCATTTCCCTCTTGTTATATTGTCATCTATCTCTCATTTTGATATGTGGCTTCCTGTTTGTGACAATGTTTTACAAATGTTTTGGTATGTTTCCTATATTCTCGTCTTGACAGCTAGTTTTAAATCAGGAAACCCAGGTGGCATAATAGTTAAGTGTTACGGTTGCCAGCCGAAAGGTCAGCGGTTCAAATCCACCAGGTGCTCCTTGGAAACTCTATGGGGCAGTTCTACTCTGTTCTATGGGGTCACTATGAGTTGGAATCGGCTTGACAACAAGGGGTTTGGTTTTCGTTTTAGTTTTAAATCAATAATGTTTATGGATAAATGAATTTGTTGTCGGCATCCAATGTTGCCAGTTGCCATATATAGAGTAAATGGTTGATAATTTATATAGCAAACAGTCTTCAGGTGCCAAAGTGCTGAGGGTGACTCTCACATGTGGTCTTCACATTTGGTTGGGATAAAATAAGAAAAAAAGCACAAGGAACAGACTCTCTATACCTTGAGTCATCCTTTAAAAAGAAGTGATTAAAAACAAAACAAAACAACAGTAACTTTTACTCCAATATAAAGTGAGGCATCTTCCTTGATGAAATGGCTGTGGTACTTTGGGCCAAAGGGCAACATCATTTTTTCCCCTATATTTTACAATTTTAAAATATTTTATAAATACAAAAGACTATATAACATAAAGAATAACCAAACTCAGCATTCACCCAACTTAGAAATGGATCAACTCGACAGCAATGGTTTGTAAGGCGTGCAGTGGTTAAGTGCTCAGCTGTCAACATAAAGGTTGGCCGTTCAAATCCACAGCTCCATGGGAGAAAGACCCGGTTATTTGCTCCTATAAAGATTACAGGCTAGGAAACCCTATGGGACAGTTCTACTCTGTCACGTGCGGTCGCTATGAGTCAGAATCCACTTGATGGAACCTAATGACAACAACAATAACATGACTTTATTACATTGTTATACAAGCTGTATGTTGATTCCAGGTTTTATAGCCAATCCATATTTAACCAGACAAGAACTGGCGCATCACTATGAGAAAGGAAGTCAAGGATCTATTCTCTCCTTTCCATGGGAAGAAGTCACAATCCACACTAGTGTGGAGACTCGTTGAAAGCCAAGACACCAGGGGCAAGGCTGAAAGTGAGCCCCGTGCAGTTTGGTGTTGTTAGAAGATTCTGCCCTCTAACACCAACTGCCTCAGTCTGACTGCTACCATTTTGGTGCCTTATTAGTGTTAGCTCATAATATTGTGGGTCCATTTGAGAAAGATAGAGTTTTCCTTGCTCACACACCTCTTTTGTGACTATAAGAACCAGATGTTCTGCATTATTATAATTTTCTCTTGAACAGTTTCTTCTGGTGTCTCCTATATGTTTCTATTAACACCAGCTGACGGACTAAATGACCAGTTGCTGCTGAGTTGGCTGCAACTCACGGCGGCCCCATGTGTGTCAGAGCAGAACTGTGCTTCATAGGGTTTTCAACGGCTGATTTTTCGGAAGGAGGTTGCCAGGCTTTTCTTTAGAGTTACCTCTGAGTATGTTAACTATTGTACCACCCAGGGACAGTGTTCTCTACAGTTAAACCAAATGAAAACCAAACCTGTTGCCATCAAGTTTATTCTGACTCATAGCAACCATATGAGACAGAGTAGAACTGTCCCAAAGGGTTTCTAAGGAGTGCTGATGGATTTGAACTGCCAACCTTTTGGCAGCCTAGGTTAGCAGCTGAGCTCTTAACCACTGCACCACATATGCTTCTTTTTACAGTTAGGACTTATAAAAAGAGATTTTTTTTTGTAGGAAAGGCTGTCTGTCTGCAACACCAGACTGGAGGGATTTTTGTAGGGTGGGATAAAGATTGTGGGAAAGGGAAGGCATCAGAAGAAGTAAAGACTGTTTTTTCCTTAAATAAATATTGCATGGGACACACACTAAAATGTTTGTTGTTTATTTGAAATTCAAATTTAGCTGGCTGCCCTGTATTTTATCTGGCTACCCTATCTCTAGCCAGAAGCTTGTAGTTGTTGCAGGGTTTCAAGGTCACCTAGTTTCAATAAAATCATTTCTTACGTCAAATGTTATTTTTGTGTTCAAAGGCTGCACTGCAGTCAGACTTATATTTCATGCATATGTTTAGAATGTGCACAGGGGTATAAAGCAGCATTTAGGCAAGGGAGGAATGTATTAATGGGATGTTCAATTAGTAACCTGTGTATTTGATGTTTCTGGCCTAGCTGATCACAAAGAAGTCTATTATGCAGAAGACATCATTGTGAGGAATGGGTGAGGCCACGGAATCTGGAAATGTGTCATTGACCATGTTATGTATTATAATGTAATATCAATAAACTTATTATTAGGTATATAGGTCCCTGGGTGGTACAAACGGTTTGCCCTCAACTACCAACCTAAAGGTTGGTGGTTCGAACCTACCCAGTGGCACTATGCAAGAAAGGCCTGTTGATCTACTTCCATAAAGATTACACTCAAGAAAGCCCTATAGAACGTTCTACTGTGTAACTCATGGGGTCATCATGAGTTGGAATCGATTCAATGGCAATTTTTTTTTAATTAGATATAATAATCTGTTTCTAGAATTTATCACCACTCTGTAATATCTCTACTGTACAGAATGTAAAGAAACAGGATCTAATATTTTAAATGCTTTAATCTGGTTCTGCCAAAAATTCTTTTTCCAAATGAGGTTCTTAAAGGAAATAACCAGATAGAAGAGAAGGGAAAAGAAACATGTGCTCTTTATTACCATAAGGATTTGCCTCAAACCCCACTCTAGTCCCTTGGTGGGCAAGGCTGGACCAGACAAAACTCTCATGTTTCCTAAACCAGAGTCAGGCTGAGCATTTTGTTCCTCTTTGCCTCTAGGCTTAGATTAAAGTTCCCTCTTTCCTATCATTCCAATGTAAGGAAAGGCAAGCCTAAGAAAAATGGTGAAAAAAAATAAACCAGGTGTCTGTCTTAGGCTGGGTTCTCTACAGAAGCAAAACCAATAAAGCATACAAATACATGTATATACAGATGCTGATATCAAGGAAATGGCTCACACAGTTGTAGAGGCTGGAATGTCTCAAGTCTGTGGATCAAGACAGAGGCTTCTCCTGATTCATGTAGCCACAGGGGCTGGCAAACCCAAGATCAACAGGTCAGAGAGCAGGGCTCTTGCTCACAGGCTGTGAAGATCTAATGAATCCCAAGACTGGCAGACAAGATCACAGATAAGTTGCTAACTCAAGTCCCAAGAACTGGAGGTCAGATGAACAGGAGCTAGCTGCAGGATCCATCACTGGCAAAACCCCCTAAGCCCTGCCAGAATATCCACTTATGCTTCATGCGGTCTACACATCCAAGGAAACTCCCTTTCAACTGCTTGACTGCTCACAACAGATCCCATCAAGGGGGTAATCACATATCAGATCTCAACAAGAAAGTGATCACAACATTATATGACTGCCAAAACACTGAGACTCATGCCCCAGCCATGCTGACTGACACACAATCTTAACCATCACATCGGAGTATCTTCCTAAGGTCAAGAATGGCACGTGGCTCTGCCCCTCCACCCCAAGTCTTCTCTAGGGAGGGTAGCAGTCCATTTTACTGCTGTAAGTGCTTCAGAAAAAGAGAGTCCTAAGAAACTCTAACCATAGGGCCTTGGGGATTTAACTTCTCTGGTCATTCACACAAAAAACTCCATGCTACAAGAACCTAACACGTTTCCTGTGGGTGGCGAAGCATTTTTTTTAGTACCATACCACATTGTATACCATATTTCTTCAATTCTTGGATGAATATGAATATGATGCACACTAAATTTATCATCAGTCAGAACAAGGCTATGGGTTGACTGCAGAACAGAACATCTATTGCTCATATGCAAGTTCAAGTTGAAGCTGAAGAAAATTAGAACAAGTCCATGAAAGCCAAAGTATGACCTTGCATATATCCCACCTGAATTTAGAGGCCATCTTAAGAATAGACTTGTTGCACTGAACACTAATGACCGAAGATAAGACAATTTGTGGGATGGCATTAAGGATATCATACATGAAGAAAGCAAGAGGTCATTAGAAAGACAGGAAGAAAGAAAAGGCCAAAATGGATGTCAGAAGAGACTCTGAAAATTACTCTTGAATGTCGAGTAGCTAAAGTGAATGGAAGAAATGATGATGTGAAAGAGCTGAACAAAAGATTTCAAAGGGTGGCTGAAGAAGACAAAGTATTATAATGAAATATTCAAAGACCTGGAAATAGAAAACCAAAAGGGAAGAACATGCTCAACATTTCTCAAGCTGAAGGAACTGAAGAAAAAATTCACTCCTCGAGTTGCAACATCGAAGGATTTCATGAGGAAAATATTAAACAACATAAGAAGCATCAAAAGAAGATGGAAGGAATACACAGAGTCACTGTACCAAAAAAAAAAAAAAAAAAGTCAACATTCAACCATCAGAAGGCACCATATGATCAAGAACTGATGGTACAGAAGAAAGAGGTCCAAGCTGCCCTGAAGGCATTGGTGAAAAACAAGACTCCAGGAATATCAACTGAGATGTTTCAACATGCAGATGCAGGGCTGGAGGTGCTCACTTGTCTATGTGAAGAAATTTGGAAAAGAGTTACCTGGCCATCTGACTGGAAGAGATTCATATTTGTACCCATTCCAAAGAAAGGTGATCCAACCAAATGTGGAAATGATCGAACAATATCATTAGTATACATAAGTAAAATTTTGCTAAAGATCATTCAAAAGTGGTTGCAACAGTACATTGACAGGGAAGTTCCAGAAATTCAAGCTGGATTCAGAAGAGGACATGGAACAAGGGATATCATTGGTGATATCAAATGGATGTTGGCTGAAAGCAGAGAATACCAGAAAGATGTTTACCTGTGTTTTATTGACTATCCAAAGGCATTCGACTGTGTGGATCATAACAAATTATGGATAATATTGTGAAGAAGAGAAATTCCAGAACTCCTAATTGTGCTTAGGAGAAGCCTGTACACACATCAAGAGGCAGTCATTTGAACAGAACAAGGGGATACCGTGTGGTTTAAAGTTAAGAAAGGTGTCTGTCAGGGTTGTATCCTTGTACTAATTCAATCCGTATGCTGAGCAAATAATACAAGAAACTGGAGTGTATGAAGAAGGACAGGGCATCAGCGTTGGAGGAAGACTCATTAGCAACCTGCCTTATGCAGATGACACAACCTTGCTTGCTGAAAGTGAAGAGGACTTGAAACACTTACTGATGAAGATCAAAGACTGAGGCCTTCAGTATGGATTACACCTCAACGTAAAGAAAACAAAAATCCTCCCAACCGGACCAATAAGCAACACCAGGATAACTGGAGAAAAGATCGAAGTTGTCAAGGATTTCATTTTATTTGGATCCACAATCAACACCCATTGAAGCAGCAGCCAAGATATCAAAGGATGCATTGCATTGGGCAAATCCACTGCAAAAGACCTCTTTAAAGTGTTGAAAAGCAAAGTGTCACTTTAAGGACTAAGGTCCACCTGACCAACACGTAGTGTTTTCAATTACCTCATATGCATGTGAGAGCTGGGCAATGAATAAGGAAGACCAAAGGAGAGGTGACGCCTTTGAATTACGGTGTTGGTGAAGAATATTGAATACACCATGGACTGCCAGAAGAGTGAATAAATCTGTCTTGGAAGAAGTATAGCCAGAATGCTCATTATAAGCAAGAATGGTGAGACTTCATCTCACATACTTTGGACACATTATCAGGAGAGATCAATCCCTGGAGAAGGACATTGTGCTTGGTAAGGTAGAGGGTCAGCAAAAAAGAGGAAGATTCTCAACGAGATGGATTGATGAGGTGGCTGCAAAAATGGGGTCAAGCATAACAAGGATTATGAGGATGATACAGGACTGGGCAGTGTTTTGTTCTGTTGTATATAGGGTAGCTATGAGTTGGAACTGCCTCGACAGCACCTAAAAACAAGCACAAATTTCCCTTGTTTTTCAAGGTATTTTTTTTTAAAAAAAAACCACATTATAAAATGTAAATCAAAACCACCGTGAAATACCATTTCACACCTACTAGGATGTCCATGAATATTGGTGGTTCAGTGGTAGAATTCTCACCTCCCATGCTGGAGACCTGGGTTTAATACCTGACCAATGCACTTTGTAGGTAGCCACCACTCATATGTCAACGAATGCTTGTGTGATGCTATGATGCTGAAGAGGTTTCAGCAAGACTTCCAGACTAAGATGGATTAGGAAGAAAGGCCTGGAGATCTACTTTTGAAAATCAGCCAATAAGAATTCTATGAATCACAATAGTCTACAACTGAATATGGGAATGGTGCAGTACCAGGCAGCATGTGTTCTGTTGTGCATGGGGTCACTATGAGCTGGAGGCCGACTTGATGGCCGCTACCAACAGGATGGCTATAACCAAAGAATCAGAACATAACAAGTGTTGGCAAGAAATTGAACCCTTGCCATTGCTAGTAGGAATGTACAATGGTGTAGCCTCTGTTGAAAACAGTCTGGCAAAAAGCTAAACGTAGAATTATAATATGAGCCAACAATTCCACTCCTAGGTATATATTCCCGAAAACTGAAAACATCACACCACTCAAATAAATAATTCTACATGAATGTTCGTAGCATTACCATTCACAGCAATGAAAAAGTAGAAACAAGCCAAATGTCCATTAACTAATAAATAGGTAAACAATATGTGGTATAGCCACACAATAAAATATTATTTAGACAAAAAAGAAATGAAGTACTAATACATGCTAAAACATGGATGAATCTCAGAAACATTACACTAAATGAAAGAAGCCTAACACGAAAGGTCAGATGTTGTATGATTCCGTTTATATGAAATGTTCAGAATAGGTAAATCTATAGTGACAGAAAGATTAGTGGTTGCCGGGGACTGGGGAGTGTACTCATTAAGCAGATACCTTTTGGGGTAACGGAAACTTTCTGTAAGTAGATAGAGGTGATGGCTGTACAACATTGTGAATGTGCTAAATGCCACCAAATTGTACACTTTAAAATGGAAATATTTATGTTATATGAATTTTACCTGAATTAAAAAACAGAAACATTACATTAAATGTATACATTTATGATAAGGTATGACTCAGAGATGAAAGTATGGAGGGGTAAGCAAGGAGGAGGGAGGAAGCATACATCTTTGAAGTTAACCCATCGTTATTGGCACTGTGCTTTATTGGGGTGCAGTGGAGCAGATGAAGTGGAAAGTGTGAGGAAAGCGAAACAGGCTGAGGCTTCGGCTAGGGAGGCACACTATGATTAGACCCCACACTGGGGCCCGTGGTGTGTTCTGGGTGATAGTGTGATTTAAGAGAGGCATCATCTTCATTCATTCGTTCACCTGTAACATATGAGGTGGAACCGTGGAGGCACAGCGGTTAATAGCTAAGGCTGCTAAACGAAAGGTCGGCAGTTCCATTCCACCAGCCACTCCTTGGACACCTTATGGGGCAGTTCTGTTCTGTCCTATAGGGTCGCTATGAGTCAGAATCAACTCAATGGCAACTGGTTGTTTTTTTAAATATATGAGACATTGGTGGCTCAGTGGTAGAATTCTTGCTATCCATCCATCTGACAGTGGAGGCTTGTGTGTTACTCTGATGCTGAAAAGGTCAGTGGAGTTGCCAGACAAAGACTAGGAAGAAAGGCCTGGTGATCTGCTTCGAAAAATTAGCCAGTGAAAACCTTATCAATCACAATTGTCCAGTCCACAACTGGTCATAGCAATGGCTCAGGATAAGGCAGCATTTCGATCCATCGTGCATGGGGTCACCATGAGTCGAGGGCTGACTTGACAGTAGCTAGCAACTGCAGCAATGGGCAACAACCGGCTCAAACATAGCAAGGATTGTGATGATGACGCAGGACATGGAAGTGTTTTGTTCTGTTGTACACAGGGTTGGTATGAGTCAGAACCGACGTGATGGCACCTAACAACAACAGCAACAGCTAGCAACAACAATCATGTATCTGGCTGTCTCGTTGCTGATGATCCATGAATAAAACAATTCTCTCCTCATAGTACCATTCTCAGCAGACCATTCTAGTACGGAGAGACAAAAAAGATACAAGAACATTTGTTATAAAGTATTTGTAGATATGCATAATAAAATTTAATAAAATACAGACTTAGCAGAACAAAAAGAGGCTCGAAATGTTTCCAATATTACAAAGAGCCACTCACCCAGGCCAAAGGATGTCTTCTGCTGACAAGTGAGATAAGATGCAAATTTCCTTTACCTTGCATTGGAACAGTGAGCTAGGTCCCTTCTCGTGAGCTGGGCAATATTGATTTATTTCTGCAAGTTTGCATTCAACCCGAGCAGACAATGTTCCTAAGCTCTTTAAGCCCCAGCAGTCTCAGCCGTTGTCTTTGTAAAGGATAATTGCATTTACTTGTTTGACCTTAGCCTGGCCTTTGAGGTCTACGTTACACCTCTGCTAATTTGTACAATTGAACTTCTAATGTTGATTCATGCTCTAGACAACTGCTTAGGATCCTTCCATCTCCTACGAGGAGAGGACTGTTCCCCTCCATTGGAAGCCCGTTGCTTGTGCTTAACACACTCCCCGGCCTCTGGCCTGCATGAAGCCATCTTCCTTGTTCCCCTCTTCCAGCTCTTTTATCTTCTTTGGGGTCAAACTTTCACTTCCAGGCCGTGACCCGACTTTGCTATTCAAAATGTGGTCCAAAGACCCACAGCATCTGCAGCAGCGGGAGCTTGTTAGACATCAGGCTCTCAGCCCCACGCCAGGTTCACCGGATTAGAATCTGCATGTTAACGGAATCCTCAGGTGATCCATATGTTTATTAAATTTTGAGAACCTGCTGTAAACTGCAGGCCCTCACTCTGGACTCTGTGTGGGTGTTGTCAGATACTTTTGACTCCATGAAGTGAGGAATCACATGTTGTAATTTGCGCTGTATTAGTCTGTGCGTTTTTTGTTTCTGTTTTTTTTTTTTGGATGTGTTTCCATTTGTTACCTGTTGGAGACCTGATACTAGTAAAACTCTGATGGAACTGCGTATGTATGAACTTTTCCTCGTTAGTGCATCGGTGTCTCTCCTTCTCTCATACACACACGCACAAAGACACACACATTTCAAAGAGGGCCTTGGCCACATGTTGTTGTTGTTCACTGTTAAATCAATTTTGAATCATAAAGAGTGCTAACTCAGGACTATATTGCACAAAGACATCTTGAGAAGCAACCGACTGGAACACTCTGTTAAAGGTCTAATGATGTGTAGTCTATCCACCCTCTAAATACAGAAAGCATTTGTTCCTAATTGCTTTTGCAGATTTCTCAGGAAACTTTCTTCTGTGTGTGGGCTGCCTAGGATTGCATGTTTTATTGTATCTAGGAGCTATCGTCTCCTAGTGTTCATTGAATATAGCTCATTATTTGAAATTTGTTTTGTTTGACTCATGCTTGATCTAATTCACTTTTTACTGTAAACACTTGAATCTTACATAATAATGTTCTCTGCCATACTGTTGCTTTCACTATATTTTTTTAAGTCAAATTTTCTAAAGGATACCAAAGTTTAAATTATACATTTACAAGAGTTTTGTGGAGAGAAACTCAGAGAACACTCTGTGCAGGCATCTGATGGATTACATGATGCTTCCATTTGTTGATTCTCTCTAGAAAAAATAAAAACTAATTTTCTGCAATCACTCTGTCAAGTCCTAGTTTGCATTAATATACTAATCATTCCCAGTATTGAGTTGGGCTCATTCTGTATACAATATTTTTAGTCTGTGAACAAAGAGAACTATACAGACCTCAATTCCTCCTTTGTTGTTGTTGTTAAGCACCATCAAGTCGGCTCTGACTCAGAGTGACCCTATGTACAACAGAATGAGGTTCCTCCTCTAGGAGATTTAAATTAAAATGAGTAAATTATCTCTAACTAATCTCCCATATCTAACTGCAATGTAGTACAGATTTTGCTGCAGCATTCTGTTGTTGGTTTAAATCTGTGAAGAACTTGAAACACTCTCTTCTGGCTGCTTTGTTGATCACTGGCTGCTGGTTTTTCTCCTGCTTCTCTAGGAGCTGCATCTCTGCCTCTTCTCTTCTTAGGCACATTTTCCTCTACCTGGCCATTGGTAATATCATCTATTCTCATGGGTGATGTACAGATGATGTTGTTGTTGTTGTTGTTGTTAGGTGCTATTGGGTCGGTTCCAACTCATAGTGACCATATGCACAACAGAATGAAACACTGCCCAGTCCTGAGCCATCCTTACAATTGTTATGCTTGAGCTCGTTGTTGCAGCACCGTGTCAATCCACTTCATTGAGAGTCTTCCTCTTTTCTGCTGACCCTGTACTTGGCCAAGCATGATGTCCTTCTCCAGGGACTGATCCCTCCTGACAGCATGTCCAAAGTATGGACGCAGCCTCGCCATCCTTGCCTCTAAGGAGCATTCTGGTTGTCCTTCTTCCAAGACAGATTTTTTCATTCCTTTGGCAGTCCATGGTATATTCAATATTCTTTGCCAACACCACAATTTATAGGCGTCAATTCTTCTTTGGTCTTCCTTATTCATTGTCCAGCTCTCACATGCATAAGATGTGATTGAAAATACCATGGCTTGGGTCAGGCGCACCTTAGTCTTCAAGGTGACATCTTTGATTTTCAACACTTTAAAGAGGTCCTTTGCAGATGATATATAGTACATATTGTTGGTTTGGGCCTCTCATCTGAGCTCTAGTCTTGGATATCCAGGTGACTACACTATATCTCCACTTGGATGATTCAAAGGCAACTCAAACTCAACATGTCAAAAACTGAACTCATGAGGGCCCCCTCCCCACCTGGCTCTAGCTGGAGGAAACTCTGGGAGAATCCCTCTGGGTCTGTTCTCCCTTGGATTACATGAATAGTCGGATGAGCCTACCTTTAGAAGGTCACAAGATGACAGAAGAAAATGCCTCCCTCGCCTGGAAAAGGGTGAGGCAGAATAACAGATGCTATTGGTGCCTGGCCCACATAGGCTTGACCACTCCTGAAGCCACGTGCAGAATGTTCCTTTATATGCCAATGCCTTCTTTTGTCTCTCTACCTGGGTACTTTCTCTACACATAAAGCTATGCTCAGGCAGTAGTACTTCAGAAAGGCTAGAAGTGTTGAGGGTTTAACACCCTAGGAGCTACCCTCAATCAGTAAGGAAATGGAGTTGGTGAATAAATATCCCAGCTTCCTGGCCACTTGAAAGGAGAATTTCAAGCAGTGTCCCCTGCATTCTCCCAGAGGTCCCCAGCCAGCTTGAATCCCAGTTGCCCACAGTAATAACATGCTCATTAATCCACCCTTCATTCGTTTTTCATTTCCTCTCTCACTTTTCCACTCCCTTCCTGTACTTCCTGAAGTCACCTCTAAAATACAGATTTCACCCAAAATCAATTCTTTTCTCAGGGTTTGCTTTTAGGAAAACCTAGATGAAAGCACTCAGCATTCTTGGAGATGGGTAGCCCACTGCGATGACCTCCTACTTTCCTTCCCTCCCATGGCCCGTTCTGACTAAACTTCATGAGTGAGATGATTGGAGATGACCTTATGCTGCATTCTGGGCAAAGGGCTTGTGGAAAGCATCATATAAAAGTGAGCTGGTGTGTTTAGCTGAAGAGCATATTATGTAAGTTTTTTGTATAACCATAAGTATAAAATCAAAAAACCAAACCCATTGCAACCAAATCAATTCTGACTCATAGTGACCCTAAGGGACAGAGTAGAACTGCCTCATAGAGTTTCCAAGGAGGACCTGGTGGATTTGAACTGCTGACTTTTTGGTTAGCAGCCATAGCTCTTGACCACTACACCACCACGGTTTCTGACCATAAGTAGAAGAACTTGAAGAAGGTTAGTAACCAGAGTGCCAGGCCTTTGCCATCACTGTTACACAGTTCTAGTATAGTGCTATCCAATAAAAATTTCTGTGATGATGAAAATTTTCTATATCTGTGCTGGCCAGTTTGATAACCACTAGCTATATGTGTCTATAAAGTACTCAAAATGAGACTAGTGTGACTGAGGAATTGAATTTTTTATTTAATTTTAGTGTTTAATAACCACATATGGTTAGTTTCTACCTTATTGAACAGTGCAATTGTGGTGTTTCCTATCTTAGTAAATATTGCCACCTTGTATTGATCTATAAAAGTCAGATACCTCAGAGTCCACGCTAACACCTCCCTCTGCTTCACACCCAATACACAATTTTTCACAAGGCCTTATTAACATCCCCTAATTATCTCTCTAAAAGGAGCATTGGTGCAATGGTGCTTAACAGAAAGGTGGGCAGTTGAAACCCACCTAGTGGCACTGAGGGAGAAAGACCTGGTGATCTGCTTCAGTGAAGATTACAGCCTAGAAAATCCTGTGGGGCAGTTCTACTCTGTCACATTCTGTCACTGTAAGTCAAAATTGACTGGACGGCACACAACAACAATTATCTCTTAGAGAGCACTGTTGTTCAGTGGTATAATTCATGTCTTCCAGTTAGATTTGCTTAGTTCTGTTTTGCGTGGGGTTGCCTGCTAACAATAACAACAACAAATTATCTCTCTAATTTATCAGCTTCTTTCTGTCTTCTCTGCTACCACTGGAAACACAGCTATCATTTCTTCTCATATTAACTACTGCACTAGCCTTCTAGTTTTTCCTCCCTGTCGTTACTCTCATTGTCTACTTAAATGCTACTAAGGCTCTGTCAAGGTTGTGGTCTTCACTGCAGTAAGCAATAAACTTATCTTTGCTTCAGGCACAGGTTATATAGGTGATATATTCAGGGAATCAGCAGTTGAGGACACTGGCCCCCAGTGGGTGTTATAAACTGTGTGTGCAAAAATGTCACTCAGCAGACACTGGTTATGATGAGAGGTTTTTTTTTTTTTTTTAAAAAAAAAAAAAACTGAAAAGTGAGATGTTTTAAGATACATGCTGGTTTCCCAGTGAAAGACCTGGGGTCAGAAAACAGACACCATCTCAGCTATTTGGGACTCTCAGGAGTCAGCAGGGAACTGCCCTACCAATTCACTACTACACTGGACAACATTGTAAGGAACGCTTTGAGGGAGCAGAGCTTTCTTTTACCAGCATTTCATCTACTACTATCTCTAGAAAAAAACTCGATATAAGCACATCCTGAAATGATAAAATATATACATGTTTATGAAAGATAAAAATGTGTTAAAACACCAAATGTTTTTGCATTTGTTTGTTTATAATTATCATTCAGAGTCATGTCCTCATAGAAAATATAGAACAATTAGAAAATTCACTACAGCCCATTAGGATGCTTAAAGAGATGAGATGAACGATTGCAAAGAGTATGGTATTCACACAAGTGCCATTTCTAGTGCAGAGCATAAATGGTTTCTTGAGAGCAGAAGAAAGTTTTATTTAATTTCTGAGATGGCTGGTCCTCTGTAATCAAAATGTGGTCTGCCAAGCTGGCAACTTTCTCTCTTTATTGGGCAAATGTTCGCTTTGTCCACTGAAGCAGCTCTGGCAGTACACTTTCTGTTAAGTTAAAGTGTCTGATATTAATTTACTTCAGATTTTGTGATTTAGCTAGAAACCAGAAGGACCACTGACTGTGCAACTGTTTTGAAAATAGATTTATAATTTTGACTTAGGTTGTAAGGTGGAGCAGGGATGCTTTCTTAATTTGTTTTGCTGGAGTCCAATTAAATCCTCCTCAAAGAGCTCTTCTTTGGTCACAAGAATGTAAATAAGTAATGGTGGCTAATATTTATTAAGTCTTACTAAGGGCTAGGAGGACATGGTGTAAGGTTTTAATGGTGTCATCAGCTTTAATCTTTTCAGCATCCCATGAGGTATATACTATTCTCACCAACGTTTCACCTATTGGGAAACTGAGGCTTTAAAAATGAAATAATGTGCCCATGACCATACAGCTATTGAGTGGCTATGTCAGACTCATTTCAGTTCTCCTTAACCATGAAGTCCCTGCTTGTTACCACCATGCAATTTGCTAGATGTAATTTTTTAAGAGTAAGGACCACATTTTATCATGTATTTCCCTAAAAAAACAAAAACAAAGCAGTTGCCATGAAGTTGATTACAACCCACGGCAACCCCATGTGTCAGAGTAGAACTGTACTCCATAGGTTTTGCAATGGCTGATTTTTTGGAAGTAGATGCGACATCTTTTCTTCAGGACTCTGGATAGGCTCAAACTTTCCATTAGCACCTGAGCACATTAATTGTTTGCACCACCCAGAGACCTCTGTAATCCCTTCAGAGTAAATATATATATATGCACATATTATACAAAATATGGTAATGTCCTGATTGATTTAATTCACGTGAAGTGATGTGAATAGATGGGAACTGAATAAGTATTGTAGAGGAAAACAGATAATTCAGTGTATATACTTCTTTTTTTTTTTTTTATTCTCCCCAAAATATAAACAAACTAGCTAGATCATTGCTTCTAAAAACCTAAGAAGCCAAGTTTCTTTCACTCATTTAATAAACTTTTATTCACTGTGTATTTACTATGGGCCAGACATTGTGCCAAATGCCCTGAAAGCAGGGTTGAGAAAAAACACAATTCTTACTTTCAAGTCCAGTGGGAGAGAGAGAGACGGGGAATTCAATAATTAAAACACAGTATGATATGTAACAAAGTAGAAAGTCTAGAAATAGAACCACATGCATACAGCCAAAAGGTGCAAAAACAATTCAGTGGGGAAAGGGCAGTCTTTTCAACAAATGGTATTAGAAGAACTGGACAACTCAAGGCACAAAAATAAGCTTCAACTTAAAAGTCACGCCTGATACAAAAGTTAACTCGAAATTGATCATAGATATAAATGTAACATATAAATCTACCAAACTTTTAGAAGAAAACATAGTGGAAGATCTTTGTGACCTATGCTTAAGCAAAGACTTCTTAGACATAATATCCAAAGCACCATCCATAAACAAACAAACAAAATATCAATAAATTGGATTTTGCCAAAATTAGAAAACTTTGTTCTGTGAAAGACCCTGTGAAGAGAATGAAAGGCAAGCCACAGATGGGGGAAATATCGTAAATCACGTTAACCAACAGAAGAATTGTATTCAGAATGTATAACGAACTATCGAAACTCAACATTAACACAAACAGCTCAATTAGAAAACTGACAAAAGACTCAGATAACTCACTGAAGAGAATATATGAATGGCCAATATGCATATGGAAAGATGATCAATGTAGTTAGCTGTTAAGGAATTGACTAATTAAAGCCTCAATAATAAATCACTATACACCTATTAGAATGGCTAAAATAAAAATACTGACAATATCAAGTGCTGGTAACACTATGGAACAAATGGATCTGCCATACATTGCTGGCTGGAATGCAAAATGGACTCTGGAAAACAGGTTGGCAGTTTTTTACAAAGTTAAACATACACGTACAGTAGACCCAGCAATTGTCCTCCTGGAAATTTATATTACAGCAATTAAAATTTTGTCTGTATAAAAACATAAACACAAATGTTCATAGCTACTTTATTTGTAATAGTCCAAAACTGGAAACCACCCAAGTATCCTTCCATGGGTGCATGGATAAATAAGCCTTGGTACATACAATGGAATACTACTCAGCCATTAAAATGACTAAACTGTTGAAATGCACAACGCCTTTGGCATTATGCTGAATGAAAGAAGCCAGTTCCAAAATGGTATGTTCTGTATGGTTGCATTTATATACATTCTTGAAATTACAAAACTGTAGTGATGGACAATAGATCAGTAGTTGCCAGGAGTTAGGATTAGGGGAGAGTCTGATTATAAAAGGGGTAGCAAGGAGGAGTTTCAAGTTATGCATCTTGATTATGGTGGTGATAACACAAATCTATAGATGAGACAAAATTTCAGAGAACTATACACATACATACAAAGAGCACATGAAAAACTGGTGAAATCTAAAAAGGTCTGTAATCAGTCTCTTGGTTTTGATAATGTACTATGGTTATGTAAGTTATCATTAGGGCAAACATGGTGAAGAATGCCTTGGAACTCTGGTATTATGGCAACTTCTCATGAGTCTAAAATCATTTCAAAACAGAAAGCTTTGTTTTGTTTTCTTTTTATAAAAAACAGTATGCTAAATGTTATGAGAGATAGGAGGATGATGTTGCAGGATCACAGAAGAGGATCCGAGTGAAAAATCTCTGTTCATTTTGGGAATGAAGGAGAAGTGGAAAATTTGGGGAAAATACCAGAGAAGATGACCCTTAGCAGTCTTCTGAATGAGAAGAGGTTAGCCTGCAGCAGAGTTAACTCATTCCCGAAAAGCAACTCTCCTCGGCCACCACGTGGTCCAGGTGCTGTTTCTCACCTGGATCATGGCAAAGCCTCCTAACTGATGCCCCTGCTTCCTCCTGCCTCATCCCACTCCAGGCAGTTTTCAACCCTGCTGCAGTCGGAGTGGTCTGTTTAAATCATAGATAGATGATGATATGCCTTTGCTCAAAAGGCTCCGATGTGCTCCTTTCACTTGGACTATCAGCCCACATCCTTGCAGTGGCTTTCACAATCTCCTCCCTACCCACTCACCTCTCTGCACTCATGTCTTGCTATTCATCCCTCACTCCTCTTTTCCAGCCCAAATGGCCTTCTTGTTGCTCCTTAGACACATCAGTCACCCTCTCATGTCAGGTCCTTCCACAGGCTGTTCCCTGTACCTAGAATGTTCTTCTATCATGTCCACATTGCAGGCTCCCTTGCTGTCTTCAAGTGTTTGTTCAGCTGTCTGCTTCTCACGGAGACCTTCCCTAAACATTCTACTTAAGGTTGCAATAATCTTCAGCAAGCATTCCTTCTCTCTCTCCTTGATTCATTTTTTATTTTCTTGGTGTGTAGCATCTTCTACTTTACCACATAATGCCATTATTTATTGTTTTCTTTCTTCTTCCATTGTATTATAACCTCCATGAGGACAGAAATGTATGTTATTTTTTTTCTTCACTGCTGTATCCCCCACACTTGGAGTTCTTTCAACAAACATATTCAAAAACTTATTAGTCTCCTGTTGCTACTGTAACAAATGACCACAAACTTAGTTTGCTTAAAGTAGCGCAAATTTATTATCTTACAGCTCTGGAGGTCAGAAAGTCCAAAATGAATCTTACAGGGCTAAAATCAAGGTGTCAGCAGGACTGTGTTCCTTCTGGAAGATCTAGGCAAGAATCCCTATCCTCGCCCATTCTAGCTACCTGATTTCCTTGGCTTGGGGGCCCCTTTACTCCATCTAACCTCTGTTTTCATGGCCACATCTCCTATCTCTCTGAATTTAACTCTCTGTTCTCATTTTAATAAGGACTCTTGTGATTACATTGAGCCCACCCAGATAGTCCAGGATAATTTCCCTAATTTAAGATACTTAATTTTGTCACATCTGCAAAGCCTTTACTGCCTTGTAAGGTGACATTTTCACAGGTTTTGGGGATTAAGATGTGGACATCTTTGGGAGGGGAATTATTTTGCCTACCACAGGGGCATTTTAGCTAGTAACAAATACAATGAAGGAAATAAAAGCAAGTAATCTAACAGAGACTTCAGTGACCTACTCTAACAGAGAAAAATGGCAGGGATGGGAATGGAGACCTTTGATGAGGACATTTTGAACTGAGAGATAAATAATAAGAAAGAAGCAGCCAGACAAAGATCTGGAGGAAGAACATCTCAGGTGGAGGGAAATGCAGGAATGCAAAGGCAAAGGACTTGAGGCAGTAGAGATCTTGGCTTGTTCCAAACATGGGCAGAGGTCAGTATGATAGAACTTGAGGTTGGAGAAGTCAGCAGGAACCAAGTAACTTAGGACCTTTTCTGCCACAATGAAGAACGCTGATTGTATTCTGAGGCTGATAACAAGTCATTAAGGGGCTCTGAGAGGAGAGTAATCTATTTTGATTTATGTTCTTAAAAGATGGCCACCACTATGGAAAGAAATTACATGGAGCAAGAGTGGATATAGAACACCTGTGAAGAGGCTGCTGCCAGGCGAATGGGTAGTCCAGTGAAAGGCCATGGTTTCTTGGATTAGGGTGAAATCCTTGGCTATAGGAAAAAAAGTCAGATATATTTAGGATGTATTTCATTGGCAGAACTGATAGGATTAATTGACTTTGGGAAGAAAAGATGATTCCAAACTTTTTGGCCTGAGCAGTGGGGAATATGGCAATGCTATTTACTATGGAAGGCTTGGAAAACAGCAGGTTTGTGAAAGGATATCAAGATTTCTGTTTTGGACATGTTACTATTGAGATTCTTATAAGCCAACTAAGGGGTCATGTCAAGATGATTTTAGCCATATGTGTTTGGAGCTCAGAGGGACAGCCTAGAACGGAACCATGCATTTGGGAGTATTATGTAGCCTGAATAGTATTTAGAGGCATGGGACTGAATGAGATCAATTGGGGAGACAGAAAATGTATATAGTGACTATGGGGGATCCAGATAATGGTAATAATGATAGTAAATGCTCATATGGCACTTAACCTCTACCAAGCCCTGTATTTTGCATGTGTTAATTTATTTAATGCTTATAAGAATTCTATAAAATAGTTTTTATTACCATGCCCCATTTTACGGATGAGTAAACTGAAGCTGAGAGTTTAAGAAACTTAGTCCAAGCTAGTAAATGGCCAAACTGGAATATGAGCCCAGTCAGTCTGGTTCCAGAGTCCACACTCTCGAACCTGGAGTCTACACTATTCTGCTTCCCTCGTATGTTCATCCCATCATAGCCTGGATGAACATAAGGTGGTGGACAATTCCCTTGTTAAGGTTCACACTAGCTCCATGTTCCATGACTTTGGACAATTAGTCTTCTGCAGATCAGAATTGAAATTGGCGATAAACAGAATTAGGTATTAAGAGAGTGTTTCACTGTCACTGAATATTTTCTTTCCTTTTAATATACTCTATACTGTTCCTTTTAAACTTCTTTTTTTCATGCCCTAGAACCAAAGCCTTTCATGCTGTGTTGGGGTGAGATTTGATAAAATACATTAGACGTTTCCTATAAATAGACTTCCCAGCAATCCCTAAGATATTTTGTGGTTTCATGAAACATTGCTTGAAAATCATTTCACCCAAGAAGACAAACAGCCCATCTTTGAAAGGATAAACTATTTTGAATTGATTTCTAGAATGAATCACATTTTTTATAATTACACAAAATTACTCACGAATTCCAAGAACCAAACAAACTCAATTTATAAGTTTTACTTACAACGTGTTCTCATGTAACACCCACAAATGTTTCTTTTGTAAAGATTCAACCTCAAGATCCACTGGAGGTAAATTTCCACTTCTGTGAGTTTGTCAGTAACACAATCAAAGTGGTAATATGCGATGTTCTTATGTCACTGTGTGGGACGCAGAACAGTTTGCTGATTAACTGACAAATAAATAACTGAACAAATGATGTTCAAAAAAATCTAGAGATTGCTGTCTGAAGAGTGAATCCAAGGGCAATGGCCAGAGATGTTCCAAGAGAACCTTCAACAAGCCTAAGTTTCAAAGTTCTAAGAGTAAATGCACTGATAATGAGAAGTCTGCATATGATTCAATATGTACTTTGTGTATAATAATCCAATAAAGTCATTTGCTGATTGTTGATCGAACACCTATTATGTGCCAGTGTCTTAGTTAGCTAGTGCCGCTGTAACAGAAAAATCGTAAGTGGGTGGCTTTAAAGAACAGAAATTTATTTCTCACAGTTAGGAAGTTAGAAGTCCAAATTCAGAGCACTGGTTCTAGGAGAAGGCTTTTTCTCTTTTGGCTCTGCAGAAGATCCTTGTCTCAACTTCTGCAGCCAGAACATTCCTTGGTTCTCTGATGTTCTTCATGTGGTATCTGTCTTCCCTGGTTTGTGCTTGTTCTTATGTCTAATCTGATCGTTTCATAACTCAGAAGTGATTAGATTTAGAACACATAATATATTGATATGGTCTCATTAACGTAATAAAGAAAACCCTATTCCCAAATGGAATTACATCCACAGGTATAGGGGTTAGGAGTCTAAGACATATTTTGGGTGGCACAATTCAGTTCATAACAGCCAACACTGTGAATGGCACTGGGTTACAATAACAAGTTGGGGAAGCAACGGGGTGCTATTCTCATGAAGTTCACGAGCTAATAGGGAAGATAATCAAACAAGTAATAAAAATGAAGGGTACTGGGGACAGACAGAACTCCATGGGGGTGGGAGGTCAAGAAATTTTGCTAGCTGGTTTTCATCTGACTTTGATACTTATATAGGGTCTTGGCAAAATATTTGAGAAAACTGTTTTCCACATTGAGTTTTAATTAGAAGATGAAACTGTTTTGATTTCAATTCTCTGTACTATTTAGGAAGAGAGTAGGTTTCATATACTAAGGTATAGGTAAGATTTTAAGATTGGGGACTGAATGTTTTCTTTCTTTAAGGTATTCTACTCCTATGTATCAATAGCCAAGGAGATAGTAAACTCTTCAAATACTGCTTTCCCTCCCTCTCCCTTCCCCTGCATCCCACTAAAAATGGATTGGGTAGGTGTACTCTTTGACAGTAGACTATTTTCTGGGCTTAGAGGAAAGCACCTTGCTTGTAGGCACTGAGTGACGCTGTAGTTAATTAATTTGCATTCATTGGGTGCTGGCATGCATTAGGCATTGTGCTGGGAACTATAGATTCCAGACTGGAACAGACAGAAAATGCTCCCCCACCCCCAAGATGTCCACATTTCAGAGAACCTGTGAATATGTTAGGTTTACTTGGCGAAGAGAATTTAAAGTTTCAGATGGAATTGAAGATGCAGATCAGTTGACCTTGAGATGGGAAGATTATCCTGGATTTCCTGGGTGGATCTGATATAATTGCAAGCTTCTTTAAAGTGAACGATGGAGACAGAAGAGGGAGAACCACAGAGCTGGCAGCTTCAGGGAAACTTGGACCAATGCTGCCAGCTTTAAAGATGGAGGAATGAGGTCACGAGCCAAGGAATGTGGGTGGCATCTAATAAAAAAAAAAAAAAAAAAGGCAAAACAAAACAAAAAACCTGTTGTCAGTCAAGTTGAGTGGATTCCGACTCATAGCAACCCTTTACGCTGTAAAGTATAAAAAAATTATTCTGGGAATTTTAAGACAATTTCCCTAGTTGGGGTAAAGAGCCATTCTAAATTATATCCTGTGAACCCTATTTAATACACCTTGATTCAAATTCTTATAAGCATCACATTTAAGAAAAGCCTCAAAGGGGAGGAGATGACACAAAAGGGACAACACTCTTAATTGATCAGTCCAAGCCAAAACCAAACCCATTGGCATCGAGTGGGTTCTGATTTGGAGTGACCCTAAAGCGACCCTATAGGACAGACTGGAACTACCCTATAGGGTTTCCAAGGAGTGGCTGGTGGATTTGAACTGGCAACCTTTTGGTTAGCAGCCAAGCTCTTAACCACTGTGCCACCAGGGTTCTAGAAGCTGTGAAAGGTAAAAAAGTGAATCTTTCCCCTAGAACCTTCAGAAAGGAATGCAGTCCTGCTGACACCTTGATTTTAGCTCAGTGAGACTCTTTCAGACTTCTGACCTGCAAACTGTAAGACAATAGATTTATGTTGTTTTAAGCCACTAAGTCTGTGCTAATTTGTTACAGCAGCAGCAAGAAACCACTGCACCGAGTTTTGGTAGTTTCTGCCCTCGAGGAGCTAATAGTCTGGTTGAGATGTTAGGAGTCAAATAGGATACGATTATAGCCAGTTACCTTGAGTACTGACAAGGGCTGGAATTGAAAACAGCTTGTAGAAGGAAATCACATTTTCTCTATAGCAGAGGAGGTGGTGAGAGGTGATAATATTCTATAAATATACTGCGACATCCCTGGTCTAAGCCGTTGTCATCAGGCTCAGTTAAATAGCCTCCAAACTGATCTCTCTGCTTCCATTCTTTCTCAGTAACAATCTATTCTTAATATAGCATCCAAGAAAATTAAAAAAAAAAAAATGTAAATTGTTACACTGCTCAAAACCCTCCAGTAACATCCAATCTTACTCAGAATACAACCCAAAATCTTCTTAGGTATCTACCCAAAAGAAATGGAAACATATATCTAAACACAAAAAAATCGTACACAAAGGTTTATAGCAGTATCACTCATAATATCCAAAGGGTAAAAACAACCCAAATGTCCATCAACTAATGAATGGATAAAATGTGTCATATGCATATAGTGGAATATTATTCAGCAATAAAAAGGAATGAAGTACTGATACATGCTATAAGGAGAAACCCTGAAACCATTATGCCAAGTGTCATGGATTGAATTATGTCTCCCCCCAAAATGTGTGCATCGTCTTAGTTAGGCCATGATTCCCAGTATTCTGTGGTTGTCCTCCATTTTGTGATTGTAATTTTATGTTAAAGAGGATTGGAGTGGAATTGTAACACCCTTACCAGGTCACATCCCTGATCCAAGGTAAAGGGAGTTTCCCCTGGGGTGTGGCCGGCACCACCTCTTATCTCTCAGGAGATAAAAGGAAAGGGAAGCTAGCAGAGAAGAGTATCTCATACCACTAAGAAAGCAGTGCCAGGAGCAGAGCGCATCCTTTGGACCTGGGATCCCTACAGAGAGAAGCTCCTAGTCTGGCGAAAGATTGATGAGAAGGCCGACAGAGAGAGAAAGCCTTCCCCTGGAGCTGATGCTCTGAATTTGGACTTGTAGCCTACTTTACTGTGAGGAAATAAACTTCTCTTTGTTAAAGCCATCCACTTGTGGTATTTCTGTTATAGCAGCACTAGATGACTAAGACACCAAGTAAAAGAAACCATCCGCAAAACACCATATATTGTATGGCTCCATTTATATAAAACATCTACAATACGGAAATCCATAGAAATAGGGAGTAGATTAGTGGTTACCAGGGACTTAGAGGAGGGAGAAGTGGGTAGTGACTGCTAATGTGTATGGGGTTTCTTTTGGGGCCATGAAAAAAACATGCTCTGGAATTAGATAATGGTGATGTTCACAACTTCACGAATATACTAAAAACCACTGAATTGTATACTTTAAAAGGTAAGTTTTATGGTACATGAAGCATATCTCTATAAAAACAACAACAAAAAATCGTCGTTATCATCAAGACCTTACATATAGCACTAATTCCAACTCCTGCATTCTTTCTCTAACTTCATGTCTTGCTACTTTCCCTTTTGCCTACTCCGCTCTAGCCACACCAGCCTCCTTTGCTGTGCCTTGAATAAATGCACACTTTAGGCTCAGGGCCTTTGCACTTGCTGTTCCCTAAGCCTAAAATGCTCTCACCCCATTGAAATCTCTGCCCAACTGCCATCTTAACTATAAGGACTTCCCTGGCCCCTCTATTAAAAATTACAAACCCTTTCCCTACTCTCCTGTTTCCCCTTTCTTACTTTTTCTTCATGACTTATCACTCTCTAATCTAATCTTATCATTCCCACACATCTGTTAGTTTGTCGTACTTCGGAGGCTTGCTTGTTGCTGTGATGCTGGAAGCTATGCCACTGGTATTCAGATACAACCAGGGCACCCATGGCAGACGGGTTTCAGCCAAACTTCAAGACTAAGACAGACTAGGAAGAAGGACCTGGCAGTCTAGTTTGAAAAGATTTAGCTAGTGAAAACCTAATGAATAACAGCAAAACATTGTCTGATACAGTGCCAAAAGATGAGCTCCCCAGGCTGAAAGGCATTCAAAAGATGATTGGGGAAGAGCTGCCTCCTCAAAGTAGAGTCAGCCTTAATGACATGGATGAAGTTAAGTGTTCAGGACCTTCATTTGCTGATGTGGCAAGACTCAAAATGAAAAGAAACAGCTACAAACATCCACTAATAATCAGAACCTGGAATGTATGAAGTATGAATCTAGGAAAATTGGAAGTCATAAAAATGAAATGGAACGCATAAACATTGATATCCTAGGCATTAGTAAACTAAAATGGACTTGTGTTGGCCATTTTGTATCAGATAATCACATGGTCTACTATGCCAGGAATGACAACTTGAAGAGGAATGGTGTTGCACTCATCGTCAAAAAGAACATTTCAAGATCTCTCTTGTAGTACAATGCTGTCAGTGATAGGATAATATCCATATTCCGACAAGGAAGGCCAGTTAATATGACTATTATTCAAATTTACACACCAACCACTAATGCCAAAGATGAAAAAATTGAAGATTTTTTACCAACTTCTGTAGTCTAAAATTGATCGAACGTGCAATCAGGATGCATTGATAATTACTGGTGATTGGAATGAGAAAGTTGGAAACAAAGAAGAAGGACGGTAGTTGGAAAATATGGCCTTGGTGATAGAAACAATGCTGGAGATCACATGATAGAATTTTGCAAGATCAAGGACTTCTTCATTGCAAATACCTTTTTTCACAAACATAAACGGCAATTATACATATGGACCTCACCAGGTGGAATACACATGAATCAAATTGACTACATCTGTCAAAAGAGATGATGGAAAAGCTCAATATCATCAGTCAGAACAAGGCTAGGGGCTCACTGTGGATCAGACCATCGATCGTTCCTATGCAAGTTCAAGTTGAAACTGAAGGAAATTAGAATTAAGTCCACGAGAGCCAAAGTATAACCTTGAGTGTATTCCACCTGAATTTAGAGACCATCTGAAGAATAGATTTGACACATTGAACATTAATGATTGAAGACCAGCGAGCTGTGGAACGACATCATGGACATCATCCATGAAGAAAGCAAGAGGTCATTAAAAAGACGGGAAAGAAAGAAAAGACCAAAATGGATGTCAGAAGAGACTCTGAAACTTGCTCTTGAATGTCAAGCAGGTAAAGCAAAAGGAAGAAGTGATGAAGCAAGAGAACTGAACAGAAGATTTCAAAGGGTGGCTGGAGAAGGCAAAGTAAAGTATTATAATAACATGTGCAAAGAGCTGGAGATAGAAAACTAAAAAGGAAAAACAAGCTCAGCATTTTTCAAGCTGAAAGAACTGAGGAAAAAATTCAAGCCTCGAGTTGCAGTAGTGAAGGATTCTATGGGGGAAATACTAAACGGTGCAGGAAGCATCAAAAGAAGATGTAGGAAATGCAAAGAGTCATTGTACCAAAAAGAATTGGTTCAAAGTTCAACCATTTCAAGAGGTAGCATATGATCAAGAACTGATGTTACTAAAGGAAGATGTCCAAGCTGCACTGAAGGCATTGGTAAAAAACAAGGCTTCAGGAATTGACAAAATAGCAAATGAGATGTTTCAACAAAGTGTGGAGCACTGGAAGTGGTCACTCATCTCTGCCAGGAAATTTGGAAGATAGCTACCTGGCTAACTGACTGGAAGAGATTCATATTTATGCCTGTTACCAAAAAGGTGATCCAACTGAATGTGGAAATTATCAAACAATATCATTAATATCACACGCAAGCAAAATTTTGCGGAAGATCATTCAAAAGCGGTTGTAGCAGTATATTGATAAGGAACTGCCAGAAATTCAGGCCAGATTCAGAAGAAGACGTGGAACCAGGGATATAATTGCTGATGTAGGATGGATTCTGGCTGAAAGCAGAGAATACCTGTGTTTTATTGACTATGCAAAGGCATTCAACTATGTGAATCATAAAAAATTATGGATGACATTGTGAAGAACGGAAATTCCAGACCACTTCATTGTGCTCGTGAGGAGCCTGTACATAGATCAAGATGCAGTTTTTCGGACAGAACAAGGAAATACTGTGTGATTTAAAGTCAGGAAAGGTGTGCATCACGGTTGTATCTTTTCACCATACATATTCAATCTGTATGCTAAGCAAATAATTCAAGAAGCTGAACTATATAAAATGAATGGGGCATCAGGATTGGAGGAAGACTCATTAACAACCTGCATTATGCAGATGACACAACCTTCCATGCTGAAAGTGAAGAGGACTTGAAGAACTTATTGATGAAGATCAAAGACTACAGCCTTCAGTATGGATTACGCCTCAACATAAAGAAAACAAAAATCCTCATGACTGGACCAATAAGCAACATTATGATAAATAGAGGAAAGATTGGAGTGGTCAAGGATTTCATTTCACTTGGATCCACAATCAACACCTATGGAAGCAGCAATCAAGAAATCAGAAGGCACATTGCATTGGGCAAATCTACTGTAAAGACCTCTTTAAAGTGTTGAAAAGCAAAGATGTCACCTTGAAGACTAAGGTCCGCCTGACCCAAGGCCTGGTATTTTCAATCACATCACGTGCGTGCAAAAGGTGGACAACAAATAAGGAAGACGGAAGAAGAATTAACACCTTTGAATAGTGGTGTTGGCAAAGAACATTGACTATACCATGGGCTGCCAAAAGGGCGAACAAATCTGTCTTGGAGGAAGTACAACCAGAATGCTCCTTAGAGGCATTGATGGCGAGACTGCATCTTACATACTTTGGACTTGTTGTCAGGAGGGATGAGTCCCTGGAAAAGGACATGCTTGGTAAAGTAGAGGGTCAGCGGAAAAGAGGAAGACCCTCAACAGGATGGATTGACATAGTGGCTGCACCAGCGGGCTCAAGGACAACAACCATTGTGAGCATGGTGCAGAAGTGGGCAGTGTTTTATTCCGTGGTATATAGGAATGCTATGAGTTGGAACCAACTCAGTGGCACCTAACAACAACAACAATAGCCTTACTCTTCTGTTTCCCCTTTCTTACTTCATTTTTATTCATTTGACTTATTACTCTCTAAAATCCTATGTTTTATCTGTCTCCTACTACTCTGGTCGCACTCCATGAGAGCAGGGATTTTTGTCTGTTTTGTTGGTGGCTACATCACCAATTCCTAGAACGGTGGTTTGCAACATAACGAACACTGGATAAATATTTTTTAATGAATTGTTGAGTAAATATTTCAATAATACTTCATTGACATTGTCACACCTCCAGCTTCATTTCCAGGCCCCACCTTCAGGTTGCCAGCCACCTATTGTCCCTTTTCTGTCATCTCCTCCCCTTTGAGGCATTTCTTAAATGCGATGTTTACAAGGATTTGAATCAAGGTGGCATTAATTAGGGTTCACAGGATACAGTTCAGAATAGCTCTTTTTCCCAACTAGGGAAAGTGTCTTAAAATTCCTAGAATAATTTTATTATACTTTACAGCATATAGGGTCACTAGGTGTCAGAATCAACTCTAGAGCAACAGGTTTGTTTGTTTGGTTTGGTTTTTACAACATACAAGTGTGTGTAGGAGTGTATTCATTTATTACAGAGAAACAAATAAATACATAAAACATTGAAATCCTCTTGGATGTGGTCATAAACATTTGGTCTTTAGGCAGTATCCAGACCATAGATTTCTTTTTTCCATCTGCAGTGTTTGAAAGTGATTTCAGCCAATATCTATAAATTGAGTGATTTTATATAAATTTAGATCTCGTTTGTCTTAAAAAAGAAAGAAAACTTGGCATAAATGGGCCCTCATTCTTGCACGGCCACAATGAACAAGAGCTGAATATCCACTTTCCCCTTTAAAAAGGGTAGAGACTCTCCAATTCACTGTAGTCCCCACTATTCCATACTGTCTCCTGGATACTGAGGTTAACTTCATCTTTCACTAGGCATGCGTTTCCACTTTTCTTAAAATAGAGGAATATTTTTCTTTACTGTGACTTTATAAAAGTATAAACATGAAATCTTAGCCCATAAACTCAGCCAACCATATTACCAACCACTCTGAGAATGATCTAACCCTTTATACTCATTTTGGGAGCACCATCCATACAGCCTTTTCTACTGAGTCTCTTTGCCCCATCAAGCAGTCTTCTGGAGCACAGCCATTTCAAGTTGGCTATAGACCAACTTTCTGCCTTGACATCCACCTAAACCATGGTAAAACTTGGTGTATTTTCCTCATCAACTCAGGCTGTGTAACCCCTTCCTATCCACCACCTAGCCTTAGCCCTGTGTCTCTGCCACCAGAGGCAGTTCCAGAAAGTCTTTAATACAGCAAGCAAGGTGTGTGTGTTTGTGTATAATGTCTTGTAGACACCCTCACGCTTTATAAATGGTTCCTTTAAAGCCTCCTCCACTGGGTCTGAAGTAGGAAGGAAAAACAACTCATACTTGGGAAATCATTCATTCTCTTGTTGTTGTTAGCTGCCATGGAGTGGGCCACTGACTAATGGTGACCTCCTGCACCACAGGATCAGACCATTGTCATCCATAAGATTTTCATTGTGATTTTTCAGAAGTAGATTACCAGGCCTTTCTTTCTAGTTCTCTTAGTCTGGGAGATTCAATTAACCTTGTTCAGCATCATGGCAACATGTGAACCTCCACTGACAGATGGATAGTGGCTATGCTTAAGGTGCAAAGACTGGGAATCAAACCCAAGTCTTCCACATGGAAGGTGAGAATTCTACCACTAAACTGCCACTACCGCCGACCATTCATTCTCTAAGCCCCTTTAAAGTTCTTTTACATTTCTTAAAGATGGATAATGAACTAAAGCTAAAAAGAAAAGAAAAGAAAAAAAGTTAGGGTACCTTCTTATCAAATTCTGCAGTAGTGCCTGATACTTCTCTTTAGAATGTGGGGTTGTTACCTGTTTGACTTTGGGATTCAGTTGATACTCTGAGATATTTCATATCTATTACATAGACGGAAAAGGGTTTTTAGCGCAGGTGCTGGGCCACCATTATGGACGAAAAGAAGCATGAACTAAGGTGAAATTCCAGAGATTTTAGAAATTAGTTATTGTTGTTAGGTGCTGTCAAGTTGATTCCGACTCATAGCGACCCTATGTACAACAGAACAAAACAACTGCCTGGTCCTGCGCCATCCGCACAATTGTTGCTATGCTTGTCCCCATTGCTGTAGTCACTCTGTCAATCCATCTTATTGAGGGTCTTCCTCTTTTTTGCTGACCCTCTACCAAGCATGATGTCCTTCTCCGGTGACTGATCCCTCCTGAAACATGTCCAGAGTACGTGAGATGTAGTCTTGCTGTCCTCACTTCTAGGGAGCATTCTGGCCGCACTTCTGCCAAGACAGATTTGTTCGTTCTTTTGGCAGTCCATGGTATATTCAATATTCTTCGCCAACACCACATTTCAAAGGTGTGAATTCTTTTTCTGTCTTCCTTATTCATTGTCCAGCTTTCACATGCATATGAGGTGATTGAAAACACTATGGCTTGGGTCAGGCGCACCTCAGTCTTCAGGGTGACGTCTTTGCTCTTCAACACTTTGAAGAGGTCCTTTGCAGCAGACTTGTTCAATGCAATATGTCTTTTGATTTCCTGACTGCTGCTTCCAGGGCACTGATTGTGGATCCAAGTAAAATGAAATCCTTGACAATCTCAATCTTTTCTCTGCTCATCATGATGTTGCTTATTGGTCCAGTCGTGAGGATTTTTGTTTTCTTTATGCTGAGGTGTAATGCACACTGAAGGCTGTGGTCTTTGATCTTCATCAGTAAGTTCTTCAAGTCCTCCTTACCTTCAGCAAGCAAGGTTGTGTCATCAGCATAATGCAGGTTGTTAATGAGTTTTCTTCCAATCCTGATGCCCCATTCTTCTTCATATAGTCCAGCTTCTCAGATTATTTGCTCAGCATACAGATCGAATAGGTATGGTGAAAGGATACAACCCTGAAGCACACCTTTCTTGATTTTAAACCATTCAGTATCTCCTTGTTCTGTTCAAACAACTGCCTCTTGATCCATGTACAGATTCCTTATGAGCACAATTAAGTGCTCTAGAATTCCCATTCTCCACAACGTAATCTATAATTTGTTATGATCCACACAGTTGAATGCCTTAGCATAGTCAATAAAACATAGGTAAACAGCTCTGGTATTCTCTGCTCTCAGCCAGGATCCACCTGACATCAGCAATGATATCCCCGGTTCCACATCCTCTTCTAGCTCCACTCTGAACTTCTGGCAGTTCCCTGTTGATACATTGTTGCAGCCACTTTTGAATGATCTTCAGCAAAATCATGCTTGGGTGAGATATTAATGATATTGGCCGATAATTCCTGCATTTGGATGCATCACCTTTCTTTGGAATAGGCATAAATGTGGATGTCTTCCAGTCGGTTGGCCAGGTAGCTGTCCTCTAGTGTTGCATCCCATTGTTGAAATATCTCCATTGGTATTCAGTCTATTCCTGGAGCCTTGTTTTTTGCCAGTGTCTTCAGTATGGCTTGGACTTCTTCCTTCAGTACCATCGGTTCCTGATCATATGTTACCTCCTGAAATGATTGACTGCCGACCAATTCTTTTGGTATAATGACTCTGTGTATTCTTTTCATCTTCTTTTGATGCTTCCTGCTTTGTTTAATATTTTCCCCACAGGATCCATTACTATTGCAACTTGAGGCTTGAATTTTTTCTTCAGTTCTCTCAGCTTAAGAAATGCTGAACATGTTCTTCCCTTTTGGTTTTCTATCTCCATGTCTTTGCAAATGTCATCATAATAGTTTACTTTGTCTTTTTGAGCTTTTTTTTTTTTTTCAGCTCTTCTACTTCATCATTTTTTCCTTTTTGTTTTTAGCTACTTGATGTTCAAGAGCAAGTTTCAGGTCTCTTCTGACATCCATTTAGGTCTTTTCTTTCTCTCCTGTCATTTTAATGGTCTCTTGCTTTCTTCATGTATGACGTCCTTGATGTCATTCCACAACTTGTCTGGTCTTCAGTCACTAGTGTTCAGTGTGTCAAATCTATTCTTGGGGTGGTCTCTAAATTCAGGTGGGATATACTCAAGGTCATAGTTTGGCTCTCATTAACTTGTTCTAATTTTCTTCAGTTTCAACTTGAACTTGCATATGAGTAATTGATAATCTGATCGAAAGTTGGCCCCTGGCCTTGTTCTGACTGATAATATTGAGACCTCCATGTATCTTTCAGTTTGTCATACTGTGGGGGCTTGTGTGTTGTGATGCTGGAAGCTATTCCACCAGTATTCAAATACCAGCAGGGTCACCCGTGGTGGATAGATTTCAGCTGAGTTTTCAGACTAAGGCAGACTAGGAAGAAGGACCCAATGGTCTACTTCTGAAAAGAATTGCCAGTGAAAACCTTATGAAGAGCAGTGGACCATTGTCTGATATAGTGTGGGAAGATGAGCCCCCCAGGTTGGAAGGTGCTCAAAATACAACTGGGGAAGAGCTACCTCCTCAAAGTAGGGTTGACCTTAACGACATGGATGGAGTCAAGCTTTTGGGACCTTCATTTGCTGATGTGTCATGACTCAAAATGAGAAGGAACAGCTGCAAATATCCATTAATAACCAGAATGTGGAATGTACGAAGTAGGAATATAGGAAAATTGAAAATTGTCAAAAATGAAATGGAATGCATAAGCATCAATATCTTATGCATTAGTGAGCTGAAATGGACTGGTATTGGCCATTTGGAATTGGACAATCATATGGTCTTCTATACCAGGAACAATAACCTGAAGAGGAATGGTATTGCATTTACTGTCAAAAAGAACATTCCAAAATCTATCCTGAAGTACAACGCTGTCAGGGATAGGATAATATCCATACGCCTACAAGGAAGACCAGTTAATACCACTATTATTCAAACTTACAGACCAACCACTAAGGCCAAAGACGAAGAAATTAAAGATTTTTACCAACTTCCACAGTCTGAAATTGATTGAATATGGAATCAGGATGCACTGATAATTATTGGTGATTGGAATGAGAAAGTTGGAAACAAAGAAGAAGGATCAGTAGTTGGAAAATATTGCCTTGGTGATAGAAGAGATGCCAGAGATCTAATAATTGAGTTTTGCAAGACCAATGCCTTCCTCATTGCAAAAACCTTTTTTCACCAATATAAATGGGGACTATACACATGGACCTTGCCAGATGGAATACACAGGAATCAAATTGACTACATCTGTGGAAAGAGACCATGGAAAAACTCAATTACAAATTAGAAGACATGTTAATTAAGCAGCACACGTCTATGTCTTCAAGATTTTCTGAACCAGTTCCTCTGAGGAAGTGGAGTCACCCAGAAGGGATGACTGATTCTATGTGTGAGTCAACTATATGCCCTGAGCTTACTCTTATTTAATGAGCTGAAGTAACAGCTTTAAGGGTTTGTCATGGATTGAATTATGTCCCCCCAAAAATGTCTATATCAACTTGGTTAGGCCATGCTTCCCAGTATTGAGTGATTGTCCTCCATTTTGTGATTGCAATTTTATGTTAAAAGGATTAGGGTGGGATTGTAACACCACCCTCACTCAGGTCACCCCCCCCAATCCAAGGTAAAGGGAGTTTCCCTGGGGTGTGGCCTGCACCACCTTTTATCTCTCAAGAGGTAAAAGGAAAGGGAAGCAAGCAGAGAGTTGGGGACCTTATACCACCAAAAAAAGCAGCACCAGGAGACCAGGAGCAGAGTGCATCCCTTGGACCTGGGGTCCCTGTGCCTGAGAAGCTCCTCCACCATGGGAAGATTGAAGACAAGGGGAGGACCTTCTTCCAGAGCCAACAGAGAGAGAAAGCCTTCTCCAGGAGGCAATGCCTTGAATTTGGTCTTTTAGCCTACTTTACTGTGAGGAAATAAACTTCTCTTTGTTAAAGCCACCCACTTGTGCTATTTCTGTCATGGCAGCACTAGATGACTAAGACAGAATTGAATCCATTTTTATGGTGTCTACTCCAGCAGTGCTGCTAATTGAAAAAATGGAGATTTGAGTCCACCCAGAGGCACCTAGAAAGGAAAGCCTGGTGATCTACTTCCAAAAATCAGCCATTGAAAACCCTATGGAGTACAGTTCTGTTCTGACACACATGGGGTTGCCACGAGTTAGAATTGACAAGATGGCAACTGGTTTCTGGCTTGAGCAGGGATCTTCAAGCCTCTTTTCTTAGTGTAGTCCCTGATGTGATTTTATAAAAGTACATAGCTCCCTACACATTTTTAAGTTGAAAAATAACATTTTTAATCTTAAGATAGAATATTTACAAAGCTTATAATTTCTACAGTATTTAAAATATTGACATTTTACAATTTACGTGACTCTTTTAAGCATACGATAGCAAAAAAATAGTGATTTGATATTCATCATCCAGTACTTAAAAAAAAAGAAAGAGCTCTCCCATAACATAAATTTTACGTAGTTCCTTCTTTTCTCTTAAACTTGCATTTTAATTTCACTGCCCCTACAAAATTTTTATTCTATATAATACATTTTATTCTTGAAACTATCATATTGATAACTCTGTTATACTTCTCTGAAGGAGCCCTTGTGACACATGGTTAAGCAACAGGCTTCTAATTGAAAGGCTGATGGTTCAAACCCACCCAGTGACTCTGAGGGAGAAAGACCTGGTGATCCGCTCTTGTAAAGATCACAGCCTAGAAAACCCTATGGGGCAGTTCTCTTCTGTCACGTGGGGTATCTATGAGTCAGAATTGACTCGATGGCACTTAACAGCAACAACATTGTACTCCTCTACAGCGTAGCTCTGTATATAAATGATAATTAATTGTTTTTAAATTTACTGTTTTCAAAATGAAGGCTTTCTGTATTTTTTAAAAAGGTCTTCTCGGCTGAGTTTTCATTATAGTTATTATTAACACAACTGATCAAAAATATAAACTTGGATGAATAATTACTAAACACAAAAAATGAATCTTTTAATGAGATGATTTGTGCTTTCCCCCAATTAATGTATCTGATAATGAAAACTTATTGCTATAACAAAATAGGATTCAGAATCTGTTCTATTCCTTTTTTTTTTTAATTTCTATCAGCACAAGTTTTGATAAACTTTGATTATATAAATAAGTACATGTAGACCAAAGTTCTATTACTTCAATATCATTCATGTCTTCATTCCTCATATAACGTCAATGACATAGCTGTTGTTAGGTGCTGTCAAATTGGTCCAGGCTGATAGCAATCCTATGTGCAACAGAACAAACACTGCACCATCCTCCTGGTCATTGTTATGTTTGAGCCCATTGTTGCAGCTACTGTGTCAATTCATCTTGTTGAGGGTCTTCCTCTTTTTCACTGACCCTCTACTTTACTAACCATGATGTCCTTTTCCAGGGTGTGATCCCTCCTGATAACATGTCCAAAGTATGTGAGCAAAGTCTCGCCATCCTTGTTCCAAGAAGCATTCCAGCTGTACTTCTTCCATGTCAGATTTGTTCATTTTTCTGGAATTCCATGGTATATTCAATATTCTTTGCCAACATCATAATTCAAAGGCATCAATTCTTCAGTCTTCCTTATTCATTGTCCAGCTTTTACATACATATGAGGTGACTGAAAACACCATGGCTCGGGTCAGGTGTACCATAGTCCTCAAAGTGACATCTTTGCTTTTTAACACTTTAAAGAGGTCTTCTGCAGCAGATTCGTCCAATGCAATACGTCATTTGGCTTCCTGACTGCTGCTTCCATGGGTGTTGACTGTGGATCCAAGTAACATGAAATCCTTGGCAGCATCAATCTTTTCTCCATTTATCATGATGTTACTTATTGGACCAGTTGTAAGGATTTTTGTTTTCTTTATGTTGGGGAGTAACATAAGGAAAACAAAAGGCCATAGTCTTTGATCTTCATCTTTAAGTGCTTCAAGTAGTCATCATCAAATATGGTTTTTAATGATTTATCAACAGGCAGCTCAACTAGATACTCTTCCAATTTTTTTTGAAAGCAATTATTGCCCATTTATTAAGGTCATTCACTTTCTCTACATGGACACTAACATTTTAAATTTTCCTGGAGGTTTTTACACCTTGAGCTATTTTAAATAAGTAGGTGTGCCTTCCTTTTGCTTTTAACCTTACATTGAAGTATAAATGCAGAAAAGTGTGTTTCATAAGTATACATCTCGATGAATTTTTACAACTGAACATACCACTGTTAATAGTGCCTGGATCAACACAGAGTATTTTCAACACCCCACAACTCTACTGCCATGGATTGAATTGTGCCCCCTCAAAATATGTGTCAACTTGACTAGGCCATGATTCCCAGTATTGTGTGATTGTCCACCATTTCGTCATCTGATGGGATTTTCCTGTCTGTTGTAAATCCTACCTTCTTTGTAAAGTGGGAGAAAGATTATTTATTTTAAAAGGGAGGTGAAGTAGACCTGGACTTTCATAACAGGCTTGTTCTCAGGCAGAGAGTTTTTTTTTTTGTTGTTGTTGTTAGCTTTCATTGAGTCAGGCCCTGACTCATGGTGACCCCATGCCCAGTGGAATGAAATGCTGCCTGGTACTGCACTATCCTCATCATCAGTGGGAATAGGATCATTGTGATCTATAGGGTTTTCACTGGCTTATTTTGGGGAGTAGAACACCAGTCCTCTCTTCCTAGTTTGTCTTAGTCTGGAAGATCTGCTGAAACCTGTTCACCACCATAGCAACACACATACTTCCACTGACAGACATGTGGTAGCCGCACATGAGGTGCACTGGTGAGGAATTGAGCCCAAGTCTCTCTCATGGGAGGTAAGAATTCTATCATTAAGCCACCACTGCCTCCAGAGAAATTTTAGGAAGGAGTAAATAGGAGAGTTGAGGGCCAAAGAATTTACCACTCTACAAATATCTCTTTCTTTATATCCCTTGGAAAAATCTTTAAATACTCACAGGTGATGGAGTATTCCAGTTTGAAGACTACTGTCCTAGAGGGTAAGTCAGGATAGAGAAAGATAAAGGAGAGGAAAGAGTCCATATGGCAGCTTATATGTTCTGCACACCCAAGAGAACCATCTTAGGCCCAAAGGGAGAAAAAGAGCTAATGATATTGTAAAGTAAATGGGGGAAACTTGCTCAACTAAATGAAGCAAGATTTCTTTCTTCCCTAAACTACTTAAGCATTTTGCATTTATTTTTCTGTTGATTGCACAAAACTTTTCAATGGTGAATACTAAATTCATCATGCTACAGATTCATTTTGGAACATCACTTTTTTCACAAAGTATCACTCAACTAAAGATTTTAACTAGATTTCTACGAAATTTTATATGTGACTGAAGTCACAAAGAAATAGAATTTCACAATTACCAGTTATTCTCCTGTTAAAAATGAAGATGCTAAAGCATTGAGAAGTTAAATGGATTTTCCACAGTCATGCCCTAAGTTTCATGTCCAATTTCAAACTAGAAACCTAAATTCCCAATTTCCAATCCTGTGCTTTATCCTTTTTTAATTTCTGTGCCGTTTCAAAGAATGAAAAACCCACGGGAAAGGACCCCTCAATGTATCAGAATTTTTTTTTCTTTAAGTGGGGGATCAGCCCAAGATTCTTTCAGGGAGCACATGTGCTTGTGTGAATTTCCCATGGGCTCCATAAGTGGCTATGCACACAGAGGAGGGAATGTTGCATCACCTGCATTGCCTGAGAGCAACGACACCGGATTTCCTCAGCTGCCCTCAGAGGCATCTCTTGCTTATCATAACAGAAAGTAGAAGTGTGGAAGTTTTTGCCTAATAGGAGAGTTTCAGGCTCTGTTAGAAACCTGAGGGTGGGTTAGGTGCCATGTCTATAGACTGCAATTGAGAGAGAAGTAGAGAAGAACTGGTAGTTTTAACTACTTGGGTTGTCTCATCAACCTTCCAGAGTTCTGAAACAATTAAGAAATGTTACAGGCAGGAAAAAGAGGTTTTAAGGAACAGAAAGGTAGCAACTAGTAGGGCAACTGTGGAAATAAAAAAAAAAAAAAATTTTTTAAGTAAACTTTTTATTGCAGAACATTTTTAAATTTACAGAATTATTGTGAAAATAGTACAGTTCCCATATACTTCACACCCTGGTCACCTAGCATTAACGTCTTACATTAGTCTAGTATATTTGTCACAATTAATGAACTAATGTTGATACAGTATTATTAGCCAAAGTCCATACTTTATTCCAATTTCCTAAGTTTTTCCCTGCTGCTGTTGTTAGTTGCTATTGAGTTATGGTGACTCCTGGCAATTCTGACTCATGATGACACATGTGTGCGGAGTAGAACTGCTTCATAGAGTTTTCAAGGCTGTACCTTTTGAAAGCAGATCACCAACACATTTATGACACCCAAGGACTCTAGAATCCCCTCCAGGTTACTACATGTAATTTAGTCATTATGTCTCTTTAAGGTCATCTTGGCTGTGATAATTTCTGAGAATTTCCTTGTTTTTTTTTTTTTTTGTTACTTTGACAGTTTTGAGGAGTACTAGTCAGGTATTTTGTGGAAAGTCCCACAAGTGGAATTTGTCTGATGGGTTCTCATAATTAGACTGGAGTATTCTTGGGGGCAAGATCTCAGAGGTGAAGTGCCATTCTCATTACATCATATCAAGGGTATGTACAATCAACATTACTTATCGTTGCTGATGCTGACCTTGATCACCTGGCTGAGGTAGTGTTTGTCAGGTTTTTCCACTGCTTTCAGTAAGGCCAGATTAAAATGTTTGGTGGCCCTAAAGCATTGAGAAGGCCATAGGACATATCTTCTCCTTATCGACTCGTAGTGACCCTACAGGACAGAGTACAACTGCCTTGTATGGTTTCCAAGGAGCACCTGGTGGATTAGAACTGCAGACCTTTTAGTTAGCAGCCAGAGCTCTTAACCACTATGCCACCAGGTTTTCCTCTCCTCTTTATATTAATTAAAAATAAATAAACTACCATGTTGAAAAATTGGTTTGATTTTTCCCAGGATGACCACACTTTTTTTTTTGGTAGCTGTTGTGATACTTTCGAAACTATAAAATTACTTCCAAAATGGATGTCAGAAGAGACTCTGAAACTTGTTCTTGAACATTGAGTAGCTAAAGCAAATGGAAGAAATGATGAAGTAAGAGAGCTGAACAGAAGATTTCAAAGGGCAGCGTGAGAAGACAAAGTATTATAATGACATGTGCAAAGACCTGGAGACAGAACACCGAAAGGGAAGAACACGATCGGCATTTCAATTAAGCTGAAAGAACTGAAGAAAAAATTCAAGCCTCAAGTTTCAGTATTGAAGGATTCTACTGGGAGAGTATTAAACAATGCAGGAAGCATCGAAAGGAGATGGAAGGAATACACAGTCACTGTAGCAAAAAGAATTGGTCAATATTCAACCATTTCAGGAGGCAGCATATGATCAAGAACCGATGGTATTAAAGGAAGAAGCTCAAGCTGCACTGAAGACATTGGCAAAAAACAAAACTCCAGCAACTGAGAGAATACCAAAGGATATGTTTCAACAAATGAACACAGTGCTGGAAGTGTTCACTCATTTATGCCAAGAAATTTGGAAGACAGCTACCTGACCAACTGACTGGAAGAGATTCATATTTATGCCTATTCCAAAGGAAGGTGATCCAAACAAATGTGGAAATTATTGAACAATACCATTAATATCACACACAAATAATATTTTGCTGAAGATCATTCAAAAGTGGCTGCCAAAAATTCAAGCCAGATCCAGAAAAGGACATGGAATGAATGATATCATTACTGATATTAGATGAATCCTGGCTGAAAGCAAAGAATTTCAGAAAGATATTTATCTGTGTTTTATTGACTATGCAAAGGCTGTGTGGATCATAACAAATTATGGATAATATTTTGAAGAATGGGAACTCCAGAATATTTAATTGTGTTCATGAGGAACCTGTACATAGATCAAGAGGCAGTTGTTTGAACAGAACAAGGGGATACTGTGTGGTTTAAAGTCAGAAAACGTGTGCCTCAGGGTTGTATCCTTCCACCATACTTATTCAATCTGTATGCTGAACAAATAATCTGAGAAATTGGATTATATGAAGAAGGATTGGCATCAGGGTTGGAGGAAGACTCATTAACAACCTGCAATATGGAGATGATACAACCTTACCTGCTGAAAAAGAAGGGGATTTGAAACATTTACTGATGAAGATCAAAGACCATGGCCTTCGGTATGCATTATACCTCAACATAAAGAAAACAAAAATCCTTGCAACCGGACCAATAAGCAACATCACGATAAATGGAGAAAAGATTGAGATTGCCAAGAATTTCATTTTACTTGGATCCACATTCAACAGCCATGGAAGCAGCAGTCAAGAAATCAAATAACATATTGCATTGGGCAAATCTGCAAAAGATCTCTTTAAACTGTTAAAAAGCAAAGAGGTCACCTTGAAGACTAAGGTGCACCTGACCCAAGCCATGGTGTTTTCAATTGCCTCAGATGCATGTGAAAGTTGGACAATGAATAAAGAAGACCAAAGAAGAATTGACGCCTTTGAATTATGGTGTTGGAGAAGAATATTGAATATACCATGAACTGCCAAAAGAACAAACAGATCTGTCTTGGAAGAAGTATAGCCAGAATTCTACTTTGAAACAAGAATGGTGAGGCTTTGTCTCACAGATTTTGGACATGTTATTGGGAGAGATCAGTCCCTGGAGAAAGACATCATGCTTGGTAGAGGAAAACACTCAACAAGATGGATAGACACAGTGGCTGCAACAATGGGCTCAAGCATAACGATTGTGAGTATGGCGCAGGACAGGTCAGTGTTTCTTTCTGTCATACATAGGGTTGCTATGAGTGGGAATTAACTTGATGGCACCTAACAACAAAAACAAAAATTGTTTTGATGCTTCTGCTTTGTTGGTGTTCTAAGCAAATTCTTTACCTGCCTTTCAGGTGATCCAGCAAAGGCCTCCAGTCACGGTTTCTTGTTTTTCATCCTGTTAGGGACATTTTTTCACCTCTCTTTTCTTTTAATTAAAGGACTTGATAATTTTTTTTCTCTTCCCATGAGTTGATACAAATGCAAGGAGTCCTTGTATTTAAATGAAACTAGTTTAATTGTCTAGATAAACATTTATTCCATTCCCAATATATTAAAATAAATGAAGTAGCTACAAATATTAATAATAAACATTTGCCCTTGGGGACCTTGTAATCTGTAGTCCTAAACCTAAATCAAATGCATGAATCACTGGTTTCTAAGCCTGGTCACAGGATAGGTGAGATGTATTTTGGGGTTAGCAGCTTGCTGGAAATCCCTAAATCGCATTCTCAACTTTAAGCTCAGCCTTGTTGAGAAAAACTGGATATATTAAATAATATCAGCCGCTTGTTGAGCTTCTAACCTGGGTAGGAACTGTATTCAGCTATAGAAAACTCAGAGAATAAATAAGTGGCTTGAAGTCATGCAGCTGATAAGCGGTGGAGCCACAATTGGAATCTTGCTGGTTTGACCTCCAAGTTCATCCTGTCTGTTATGCTTGGGCCGTTTTAACTCAGTAGGTGAATCACATTGTTCTCGTATCAGGTTCACATAAAATTCTTATTGACTAATCAACTAAAAGACTAAAGGGATTCCCTTCTCCCCCTTTAAAGCACTCCTTTCATTTGGGTGAGGATTTAGCAGTAAGAGCATTTAACAAAAGGCAGAATAAGGTTCAAGGCTCCTGTTCCAACATGATTCATAAGCAAGACAAGAGTATTTGTCGCCATTAGCTGCTTATTAGCGATTTAGTATGACTTTTATTTTTGCATTTGTTTAATGAATCCCACAGAAAAACGTGCTCAAGGAGTTAAGTCTTCTTCATTACTAATAACTCATTGCAGACGGAGAGTTATGTGTAACATGGTAATAAAAACTATGTATTAGGTAGATCGTAGAGCGTTTAGGGCCATTACAAGGTGTTTTCAGTAACTGTCCTACTTTAGCCCATATAGCCAATATTCATACCAGAAATTAAAATATTACCCTATAAAATAAAACTTTTCAATAGTCTAGTTTATAATGCACCAAACAGGAAAATTGATTAAAATCACTAATATCTTGCTTTATTGAAAATATCCAACTTTTGATAGGTAGTGAGGCTGAAACACATAGAAATAGCAGATTTAAAGTTAAAAGTTTGAAGTCCACAGTGTTAAAATGTGATAGTCTATTTGTGAGTTCTTGATCACTAAAAAAAAAAAAAAAAAAAAGACTGGATTATCTGATTATTACTGATCTGACCTAAAACCAGAGATTTCTCTCCAACTGCTTACTTAAGAAAAGTAGCTCCTTTCTGAAAGAGCCTTTCTCCCTCTCCTCCCCTCCCCTCCCCTCCCCTGCCTTCATTCTTGCTAATAGAACCCCTATTTTGCTTGGAATAGTCATTGCTGAGGCCCATTTGATAATATGAAATTAGTCACAAAATCCTATTCTCCTTTGCCAGTTTTTAAATTTTCCAGTGTTCCTTGCAGTATACTAGGTCATACAGCTGTGCTATGAACAATAAAATGTAGGAGGAATCCTGCTAGGAGTCTTCTCAAAAAGATTTTTTTTTTTTTTTATATAGATAATATGGCAGTTTTGTCCTTTTTTTCCCCTTTTTTGAATGTAGATACGATGCCTGGTGCTATAGCAGCTATCTTATAACCATGAGGTCAGAAGTCGAATGAGGCAGAAGGATTAAAGGACCCCCTTTCTTTTTTTTTTTTTTTTTCTCCTATTATCATCATTGAATCTAACCTAGACTGCCTATCTTCAGAATTTGTGTTAAAATATTTCATTAATTTTAAGGTACACATTTATTTTCACACTTTATTACTGTGAAATTAGGAATGTGTTAGTGTCTTGCAGACTATAGCAGAGTGCTGTTTTAATCAACAAGAATCAAGGGAAGAGGTGGGAGAGACAGTGAATTATATGGGTTTTAGCAACATTTCTAAAGGTGAGAGTCTACCTAATTTCAAAGTCAACTTCAGAGCTCAGCACTGTTAGCTTTCAGTTCTTTAAAAAAGACTATTTTAAGAAATGTTGTATCACATATGTTCTTGGTGGCACAGAGCCCAATATTGAATGGAAAAACTCATTGACAATTTTGACTTGAAAATGATTCAGAAGAGTTGGACTTTGAATTCAAAAGCATTTAGAGATATCATGACCAATTTATTTCACATTTTAAAGTATACATAGAGGTGGTTTGATACAGACCCATGCTTAATTCACCTGTATCTCACAAAAATTCTAAGTGGTAAGACATTTTTTCTTGGTTACTAGGCAGCATTTTTCTTTCTTCGAGAACATAAAATATTGATTACTTTAATAATTGATAGTGTTTTAGTTTTGACAAAATACAGTATGTGATGGGAATAACTCCTTACTCGTTTAAGCCATTCCTAGGTAGGTATTTTGTTACTCGGAGCTGAAGTAAACCTCGTTGTACACAAGGTAACTCCAAAGCCTCGTTCCATAAGCTGTGCACACTAATATGTTGTATATCTTAGCATATTATTTCCAGACTGTTTTTAATATGGCCTTTTAGTGGTCTGGATGTGAAAGTCTCCTTTTTAAATACCTAAATTGGCTTGAATTTATGATTTATTAACTTACCGTAAAATCTTATAAGTGCTCAGGTTTATGCAGGTTGGAAAAATACCACTTTTCAAACCACACGGAATGATCACATTCCACAACACATTTTATCAGCGTGAAAAAAATTCCAAAACAATATTTTGATGAATCATAAAACCTCCACCGAAGTGAGTCATCAATTCAGATTATTTGCATCTAAGTGATTAGTGACTTAAAAAGAGAGTTCTGGGACTCAGTTCCCAGCTGGATTTTATGATTCGTAGTGAATCAGTACTACCAGAATGAGTGCTAGGTTTTCCTACTAGACATGTACTTTGCAGTGTGCCAAATAACACGCTTCTAAATGGATTTAGTAACTCTTCATCTTGCAAAGGCTTCCTGAGTCATGGAATTTTGCTGATCTGTGTTTAATTATTATTATTGCTATTATTATTACTGTTGGAGTATCTGGGTGGTACAAATGGTTAATGTGCTTGGCTGCTAATTGAAAGGCTGATGGTTTGAGTCCACCCAGATGTGCCTCAGAAGAAATGCCTGGCAATTTACTTCCCCTCAAAAAACAAGCATTGACAACCTTATGGAGCACAGTTCTACTCTGACATCCATGGGGTTACTATAAGTCAGAGTCAACTCAGTGGTAACTGGTTTATTACTATTATTTACTGTTTGGCATTGACTTTTCTTTCCATTAAAGCTTCAAATCTAATGGTGTCTATGTTACATCCAGGGGAGAGAAGACAAAGAGTCATGTATTAAGTTCCGAAATGTGTCAATTATTGTGTAGGCTTCCATCAACTGACTTATACCATTTTCAAGGAAAGTGTGACGTAGATATTGTTGTTGTTATTGTTCTTAGGTGCTGTTGAGTTGGTTATGACTCATAGTGACCCTATGCACAACAGAACGAAACACTGCCTGTTCCTGAGCCATTCTTACGATCGTTGTGCTTGAGCCCATCGTTGCAGCCACTGTGTCAATCGATCTTGTTGAGGGTTTTCCTCTTTTCCGCTGACCCTCTACTTTACCAAGCACGATGCCCTTCTCCAGGGACCGATCCCTCCTGACAACATGTCCAAAGTACATAAGACCCAGTCTCACCATCCTTGCTTCTAAGGAGCATTCTGGTTGTTCTTCTTCCAAAACAGATTTTTTTGCTTTTGGCAGCCCATGGTATATTCAATATTCTTCACCAACACCCCAATTCAAAGTTGTTAATTCTTCTTCCGTCTTCCTTACTCGTTGTCTACCTTTTGCATGCATGTGATGTGACTGAAGATACTATCCCTTGGGTCAGGAGGACCTTAGTCTTCAATGTGACATCTTTGCTTTTCAACACTTCAAAGAGCTCTTTAGCAGTAGATTTGCCCAATGTAATATGTTGCTTGATTTCTTGATTGCTGTGTCCATGGGTGTTGATTGTGGATCCAAGTAAAATGAAATCCTTGACAACTTCAATCTTTTCCCCGTTTATCATGATGTTGCTTATTTGTCCAGTTGTGAGGATTTTTGTTTTCTTTATGTTGAGGTGTAATCCCTGCTGAAGGCTGTGGTCTTTGATCTTCATTAGTAAGTGCTTCAAGTCCTCTTCACTTTCAGCAAGCAAGGTTGTGTCATCTGCATAACGCAGGTTGTTAATGAGTCTTCCTCCAATCCTGATTCCCCGTTCTTCTTCATATAGTACAGCTTCTCGGATTAGGTAAAACTCCATATTATACCTGAGGACAATATGACTGAGGGAAATTTAGTGATTTAGTAATTTGTCCAAACTGATGAGCCATTTTGAGCCTTATTGGTAGAACTCCAAAGCCTAGGCAATTCCCAAACGATCTTGTTTTCTCTTGAGAATAATTGGAGAGTCTCTTGAGAATAATGAGGAATAATTCACAACAAATATTTGGATGTCTACTATGGGTCAATCACTGTGGTGTCATTCCTGCCTTTATACTCTCATGAGAACTAAAATGATGCATGCTATTATTGAGTAGCTCTGGTTAAGTGAAAAGTCAATTACACTATCGGGACAATTGTTCATTGAAGCAGATTCTGGCAGCGTTTTAGCAGGTTTAGCACTGAATATAGTTTAGAGCTTAGTACATGGCCTTGAAGTCAGGATCTTTCGTGTTCATCTCCTCCATTTATTTATTGCTTGACTTTGTCTAATTTGCTTACCTTCATATAGCCTCAGTTTCCTCACCAGCAAAATGTAATAATAGTTAAATAAATTACTTGCCTTACAAAGGAGTTCCTGGATAGTGCAAATGGTTAATGCGCTTGGCTGCTAACTAGAAGGTTGGCAGTTCAAGGCCACCCACAGGTGCTTCAGAAGAAATGTCCAGTGATCTACTTCCAAAAAATCAGCCATTGAAAACCGTATGGAGCACAGTTCTACTCTGACACACACGGGGTCACCATGAGTCGGAATCGACTCTATGACAACTTTTTATTTTTTCTGGTGGGGGATGTTTACAAAGGTTGTTATGAGGATTAAAGGAAATACTACTTACGAAGTGCTCAGATAGTGGCACTCAAGAACCAACACTGGGAGGACAAGAATGGGCTACCTCAGACAGGACTGTGGTTCTACGGTCTGTTGGCAGAAAGGCCTGGGAGGAGTGTTTCCCATCAGCATTCACCCCTTGGCCCCCATAAACATAATGTTGAGGTTTTCAAAGAGGACTTGCCCAGGAACACTATGACTAAAACAAAGTGACCCTTTGTCTAACTGCTAACAGCTGCTACAGTGTACACAGAAACAACCTTAATCTTCAAAGATGATAGATATCACTAACAAGATTGTCCAGGTGTCTAAAAAGGTATGTGATACGTTCTTTGCCCAGGGAGCACTTCCTAGCTGGCCTGGGGAACAGCTCTGGTCTGTTTATAGGGCTCACTATTATCTGAGTATCTGTTTTCTGCCTCCTGGGCTATGAAAGGAGCCAACTCACCCTGCTTGCTCCTGGAAAAACATTATAGAGGGCATTACAGATGAAGTCAGTAAGACCACCTCTCCTGTCTGAAAATCTGCAGCAGCCAGGGCTGGACATCTCTGAGCCATCTGATGTTGTGGTCTTTCTTCTCTTTCTCTCTTTAATTCTCTAGGTCCCTCACAATCTGTAATTTGATTGAATATCACAAATTTCACATTCTTAGGTAAGAAGAAGCACTGTTGTAACAGTAAGTCAGATCCTTTTTTGCGTTTTCTTGCATTACTTTTATCTTTCCCATATTGTCCTAGGGAGGAGCCCTGCTTTGTCTTCTTAGCCTGCAGAGAAAGTTAGTCAGTAACCAGTTGCCAGCAAGTCAATTCCAGCTCATGGTTGACCCCATGTGTGTCAGAGTAGAAACGTGCTCTAGGGACTTTTCAATAGCTGATTTTTTCAGAAACAGATTGCCAGTTCTTTTGCTCCGAACTATTTCTCAGTTGGCTCCAACCTTCAATCTTTTGGTTAACAACTGAATGTGTTAATTGTTTGTACTCCCCAGGGACTCTGCACAGAATGTAAGATATGTATTACATGTTGCTTTTCTTATTTATACAGACAATTACATATTTATAATTAAGCATTTTCTTCTCTGTTCTCTCTTATACTTGCCCATGGCATTTCTCAGCTAAAGCTCTCTTTCCCACTGCTTTTAATTTTTATTAGGCATCAGCTTACTGAGAGTGATGGGTTTGCTTTGGGGCATAGTGTGAGAGAAGATTTCAGTGTGCCAAGGCTTCCTCACTGCAGAACTTGGGAAGTGCTGAGAGATTAGACAATATCTGGTCAGCCCTAGACACACATCAGTTAATTGACCAGTGCAGAAAAAACAGTGAACATTTGAAAAACACCTCATAACGTTATACGAACAATTCTTCCTAGGGCAGGGACTTGAAGAAGGTGAACAGCTCATGGCCCTCATGCAAATGTATTCAATTTGCTACTAGCTGGGAGCCCTGTGGCAGTTCTGTTATTAACTGCTCCACTAAGGCAAAAGGATGGAGGAGAAGGTTGAACAGGGCTTTTTTTTTTTTTTTTCTAATTAGTGCTTGTTGTAGTGCCAGCCAGCCTGCTGGCCTTGAAATTGGAACAAACAGGGCAAACGTCAAAAGTCAAGGAAAGGCGTTAATAGCATCAGAATTCTTTAGCTCTCTTCCCTGTACTCTATCTCAGCCTTACAACTGGACAAGCCCACATGGCACATGGGTATTTGTCTTCTTGGACTTTTATATATATATATTTTAAAAAACCATTGCTGTCAATCAATTCCAACTCATAGTGATCCTATAGGACAGAGTAGAACTGCCCCATACGGTTTCCAAAGAGCAGCTGGTGGATTTGAATTGCCAACCTTTTGATTAGAAGCCGCAGCTCTTAACCACTGCACCACCAGGGTTTTTATAGCAATTACTAAAAATCCAACTCACCCGTCCAACAATATGGAATTTTCCTGACTCTCCATAATGATTCCTAAAGGTCAAACTGGAGTCCCAGGGTGATACAAACAGTTAATGTGTTTGGCTACTAACCACAAGGTTGGAGATTAGAGTTCACCAAGAGGCACCTTGGAACAAAGGCCTGATGAGCTACTTCTGAAAAATCCGGCATGAAAAACCCTATGGAGCACAGTTCTGTTTTGACACACATGGGGTTGCCGTCAGTATAAATCTACTCCATGGGACAGTTTTAAAAGTCAAACTAACAAGATTTAATTTGTCTATGTCCTTAAGCCAGTTAGGAAGCCCCTGATTTCTAATAACAAAGAAGGTTTTGTTACTTTTTTTAACAACTGATCTTGAAGACCTGAGTGGTTCCCAGAAACCCCTTCCTTTTACTGCCAAGCTGAGTCACTGAAAACTCTGTCATCATCCATAATACGGGGACAGGGCCAACAGAGATAATTGAAATTCCCAGATAATCCCGAGACCACTATTTAGCCTCTTGATTTAAGATATCTTTACTAGAATTGTTAGCAACATTTCGCTGATAAGAGTTTCCAAACTGCTAGTAACTTTCTCCTGAAGTGTTAGCTTGGGGGATGAGCTATGGAGATAGGAATAGAAGCAAAGATTGATTAGACTCATTCTTGTATAATAAATGGGTTGTATATTTTTGTGTTCTTATCATGTCTTCCTTTTATTATAAGTAGAATAATTCTTTTTAAAGCATATGAAAGTTTTATCATTTATTTATAAATCTTAACAGGATAAGAATATCTTTTTACGGAACTTAAACATGATATTAGGAGCAGAAACTGACCTGCTGAGAAATTAATGGGGTTTTCCACAAGTCTATAATGAGTGAGAGGAATAAAACTCCAATTCTAGAAATGCAATCTGGTTTTCAAATCCTTATCATAATCCCTCTCAGAATCTTGAGTTTCAAGACCTGCTGCTCTTCTCATTCTTAATGAGCTTTTGTCTGTGTCCTAGAGATTCTAACTTTCTTTTCCACATAGATGTAAGTGATCACAACTGTACAGAAGGGGGAATGGTAAGAAAAACCTTGAGTTTAGAGTTGGGAGCCTTATAGCCTTCCCTGGGATCCTGAGAAAGAGCTTACCAATGTGGAAAGCCAAGGTGACATAAATGGGAGAGGGATCATTAAGGCAAATTATTTTCTAGCGTTTATGGTTGCTCTCTCTAGTTCCTACAAAGACAAGAAGGAAATTATTATAGGCCTTGTATAGTCTATACCGAAGCACTGGCCAAGCAATTAAGATACATGGCTTGAGCTCCAGCTCTGCCACTGAAGTGTGAGACCTAAGGCACCTTTCACTTCTTCCATCTCTTCATTTATAAAGTGAGTAGATTAAACCATGGTGACACAGTGGTTAAGAGCTCAGCTCCTAACCGAAAGGTCAGCTGTTTGAATCTACCAGCTGCTCCTTGGAAGCCCTGTGGGGGCAGTTCTACTCTGTCCTGTAGGATGTCTGTGAGTCGGAATTGACTGGTTTTGGTTTCTTAGATTAAATTATATGTGCAGAAGTCTCTTTCTGTTCTAGCACGTAATGATACTAGAAGTTTTGTGATATAGTGGAAATAGCACATTTTGGAATATAAATAAACGTCAAGTTATATGCTGCATTACTCTGGTCAAGTTGAGCTGTCTTAATTTCAGTTTTTTATCAGTAAAGAGAATAATCCTTACCTTTCAGGGTTGTTGTAAAAATAAGAGATAACATATAATAAGTACCTGGCAAAATGCCCAGAAAGTAGATGGTTTTAAATAGATAAATCATTTTTATTCAACAATGCTATGACCTGGGTCTAAATGACCCTGCATTGCAAGTTGAGGTGTTAGGTTGATTTCTGTCCCTATTGATAAGAGCATGGAGTCTGTGTTACCGTCTAAAATTGAATGTGATTTGAGGCTCTTGTCTTTGTGTGTGAATGGAAAGGCAACTCTGTCCCAGGACTACTGGACACTATGGGAGGTTAGAGCCCCATTTCACTTTCATGCCTCAACTCAACTTTTATGGTGCTGAGACTCCTCCCAAACCTACAAAAAAAAGCTAGATTAAAGGGTTCTACTGATGAAGGAAACCATGATGAGGTATGGCTGACTACTTCACACATCCTGAAAATGCAAAGCACTGTCAGCATGGAGGGATTTAAGAATAACTCCTTTGAATGCTTTTTCTGACATTCTCAAAACTGTGTTAAGAATTTGCAGAGCACTAAGGGACGGGGAGTGGGCAGAGATAGCTAAAGAAATCCATCAAAGCCAACCTTTAACATTTCAGGGGTGTTGTGAGCCTGTCAGAAAGTAAGCTATATCTTGCGAGAAAAAAAAATCTATCTTTCCTTAGATTTTCATCAACAACAAACTTTTTTCATTTCAACGAAAATGGATCATTTGACACCTTAGAGATTTTACCTCGAAGAAGATAATTTCTTAGAAATCTCTGGTGCCCCTAAAAGCCAAAAGCTATTTTCCAGCTATAATATATTCACATTTTCCCTAGAGAAATGAATTCTTTAATCTTCATATTGAGCCTGGACCAAAATTGTGTCCTCTAGAGGTCACCAATGCATCAGATTTCATGTTCACGGAGGCTTCCAAGTCCTTGGGAAGGGCCAAGTACCCTGTGCATATTTTATATGAGTCAAGAAGAAAATAAGGCAAAAAAGAAAGGAAAAAAAAAAATCTCTTCAGAAGTAGGAAATTTTATTTTGAATACAGGCAGTGCTGGGGTTACAAACAAGATCCTTTCCTAAGTGTGTCTTTAAGTGAAATTTGTAAGTAAGTCAGAACAAGGGCATAGGGTTTCTTATTTCCCCGTACTGTAGGGTCGCTATGAGTCAGAATCGACTTGACAGCAGTGGGTTTGGTTTTGGTTTTGGGTAGTGGAGGAAAAGGCTTGAAGACTTTTCAATGATTTTAAAACTGTACTTGCAGGGAGTGAAGGTGATTGTGATGAACAATTGTTGCGAGTAGGGGTTGGTTCAATTGTTTCAAAGTGAGGGCAAATTTACATAACATTAAATGGCAAGTAGGAGTTGTCCATAAAATCAGGATTTTATTTACAGGGACTTCCTGTAAATCATTTTTTATTGATTTTTCTTGGATTATTTTGGCTCCCTTCTGCACTGATCCAGCTGGCGGAAACTCTTACAACGGCTAAATGCTTCCCCACTGAGAGTCTGATTTTGGAAGTCAGAGAAGGGACTTCTCATATAGGAGATAACTGATTCAGAAACAGGCTGTTTTATCCTCCATTAAATGAGTGTTAGTTTCAGTGGTGCTCTGGCAAAGAAAGAAGGTCTCCACGTGACTGCTCAGTGCACTGTTCTCCGTAGGCATGGGCATTAGGAAGCTAGAAGCGTGAGAAATGTGGCTTTTTAACTGTTATATAATTTCTGAGTTGCCTTATGTGGGAGGACTCCATCTCAAGTACGAAATTCCCTGCAGAGGAATCAGACACTGCATATTAAGGAATCACCTTGGTAGTCAAAACACACCTTTCTCTTGGAGGAACTATCAGCCAAGAGCCAAGTGCTTGGCAATTTGGAAGTCCTAACGGGACCTCTCTTCCATGGTTTGCCGTTTTAATTATTCCTATGCTTTCATCTTGGTTGAAGCTAATTGTCTCCCTCGGATAGGACTTGCCTTTAGAACAATACTACATGCTGGCAGCTGGATTGAAACAGGGGAGTAAACAAAACACTGCTGAAAGTCCAGGGCATGTTGTGGCATAACCCGCTGATGGTGTATTGGATTGCTCAAGCCGTCACAGGGCAGTTACCACCAGCAGTTCACAGCATTGTTCCTGCTACTCTGGGACTTCTCTAAGAAAAGGAGTTCCTCCACCCCAACTTTCCCAGAGTTCAGACACTTGCCAGTAGCTGACCCATCAGGAAATGGCCTCTCCCCTCTTCCTTCCCACATTCTTTCCTAAGCATTCCCCAGCCCAAGGTGTGGCCGGTCCTCAGAAGATCTGCTGGGATTGACTGACAAGAAAACAAAAACCTTCCTTTAGATAAGAAGCATCACAGTGCTATAGGAAATGACATATTCTTAGACCACCCTGTGAAGTAGTCTAAGTAGGAGTTTTCTTTCTTTCTTCTTTATTTCTGCATTGCTGACTGTGTAATTTCTTATCATTTCTTTAGGATATGTGGGGCAGTCAATCATCAAACAATGAGCTTTGTCTAGATAATGCTTTTATTGCTAATTCACAAGGAAGTAAAACACTTTGTTCTGGAGGGTTTATGGTGGTCTCTTTCAGGGTTATGAGACATTTTTCTTGAGCACTGAAAAAGGACAAAGGCACATTTTCTTTTCTAAACTGTTTTCATTAGCTTGATGATGGTTCAAAAGCTGCTGGTACTGTAGAGATATGGAAGTTCAGGAAAGGATGGTGCTTGTCATTTATTTGGGAGAATCCTTTCCCTTTGATGATATCCTGGGGGAATTGCAAAGTCTTGTGCAATATTTTGGCTCAGATAGGTAGAGAATGGTGTCACTGATCTCCTGTTTAAGGCTTGTGGGACTCTGCTGTTTAATTTTGGTTCCTAGTTGTGTGCCTCTTAGGTCTCGGTTTTTTTATTTGTAACATAAAAGGGCTGGATGTGGTCTTCTCTAAGGTCCATTTTGGAACTAACATTTACTGTGAGAAATTAAGCAGTTAAATCAAGGGCCAATTATATCTTAGCACTCACCCACTGCCAATGAGTGGATTTTGACTCATAGCGACTCCATAGAGTTTCCAAGGCTGGAAACCTTTACAGAAGAAGACTGCCACATTTTTCTCCCTCTGAGCCACTAGTTGTTTTGAACCACCTACCTTTTGGTTAGTGGTTAATCTCTTAAACTACTGTGTCACCAGTGCTCCTTATACTTTAGCAAGCAACTAGCAAATATCTCCATGCTGGGTATCATCTTGTCCTCAGGTCCATTCTCCATGCCACTATGTGTCTTGAGAGGCAGGCCTGTATGAATCACACCAGGGGACCACCTTGCTCTCTGGCTTCTGGTGGGGCTTAGCCAATGGAAGGAGACAGGATAAAAGAAAGGATGGCGGTTCCCTTCCTGAGGATGAGAGAGTGTCAACACAGCTGGCTGTGTCCTTTAAGTAGACCCTATCCACAACTATTTATTTGCTTCTTGTGACTCTTAAGATATGCTTAAGGTTCATATGTCTTTCCCTTTTTGGTTTCCCTGTACTCTACCCAGAGCCCTGGTGGCACAGTGGTTAAGATTTCAGTTGCTAACCAAAGGGTCGGCAGTTCAAATCTAGCAGCTTCTCCTTGGAAAACCTGTAGGGCAGTTCTACTCTGTTCTCTAGGATTGACATGAGTCAAAATCGACTCGATGGCAACTGGTTTGGTCTTTTTTTTTTTTTTTTTTGGTATACTTTACCCAGACCTTAAAAAGTTTTCTTTTTATAAACTCTCCTCAAATCACTTGCTTGGGGCATCTGTTCTCCAGCAAAGATACTGACTTCCTCTACTCTGAATTCTTGAATAATCTTTCTAAAAGTTCAAGCCGTTATTTTGTCCAGGGGAGTTTGGGAAGGGACAAGTTCTCTTGCAATTTGGTGATACTTGGCTGGCCTTGGGTAATCCCTATTTCAAGAAACACCCAAAAGGTCAGGTTCCTTACAAGGCCCAACACAGTCTTGGTGAATATCTAGATGATACAGGTTTAGACATGCTTAGACTCAAGGCCACTCTGGAATAGGCTGTTCCGGGCAGTTTTGCATCTTTGAGCCAGGATGGCTTTCACCTAGTGAGGAAAATCAAACACACCTAGATACTCTCTGTTGTGTCCCTGTTTCTCTGTGGGACTTCATTTTCTGACCCCAGTGATCATATCTCTTTCAATAATACCAGGTCTTTCGTTTTTTAATTGTTTTGCATTTTACAATTTCAGAGTCAGTTTTATGTTATCTGAGTCTTTGCTAATAAAAGTGCTAGGGGCACAATAGCCAAATGAACAAAGGAGGCACAATATGGAAGGCGCTGACTACAATCTCTAGATGATGTATTCTTAGACTACCCTGTGAAGTAGATATCATTATTCTCTTTAAATAGATGAGAAAACTGAATTAGAGCTCTTCAGTGACTCGCTCTGCTTACCCAGCTAGTAAATTTATAGAGCTAATACTCAAACCAGGTTTTCAAATTCTATTATTTGCTTCTAATAAGGTGTGTTTATTTTTACTGTGATGTATACCAGCCTTTAAAAATAAACATCTGTACCATGTGATGAGGTACTCTGCCTTTCTCTTCTCCCATTATCTAAGGTGGGGATTTGCACTTAGCATTCTGAAGACTCCTGTGTATGGAAACCAAAACCAGTTGTTGTATAGTCTTTTCTGACTCGACTCATGGCAAACCCCCTGTGTGTCAGAGGCAGAAAAAGAGCCCAAGAAGACTGCATAGCTGAAAAACTCCTATTCTTTAAACTTATTTCTCTGTGTCAGGTATTTCTAGGTTCCTTTGTTGTTGTGGCATAGTGGTTAAGTGCTAGGGCTGCTAACCAAAAAGGTTGGCAGTTTGAACCCACCAGGCGCTTCTTAGAAACTCTATGAGGCAGTTCTACCCTGTCCTACAGGGTCGCTATGAGTCAAAATCGACTCGATGGCAACTGGTTTGGTTTTGGTTTGTTGTCGTTAGGTGCCATTGAGTTGGTTCTGACTCATAGCGACCCTGTGTATAAAAGAACGAAACACTGCCCAGTCTTGTGCCATACTCATGGTTGTTGTTATGTTTGAGTCCGTTGTAGCAGCCACTGTGTCAATTCATCTTGTTGAGGGTCTTCCTCTTTTTTGCTGACCCTCTTCTTTAGCAAGGATGGTAAACTCCTGGGACTGGTAACCTCCTGATAACATGCCCAAAATGTGTGAGACATAGTCTCGACATTGCCGTCAATATAATTTGCTACACACTAAGTCAGCCTTTTTTACTGGTCTAACTTCAATGAGTTTCCACCCTGAACACCCCCATGGCTGTCCCTCTCACTCTACTTTGGACCTGGGGTAAAATCTATATCCACATTAGTTTGCTAACAATGTCTGTTGAAAACCATTATGCACTGGCTTAGCTGATCACTGCCATGGCAGTGAAAAAGGATACCAAGATTTAAGGGTGGGAATTACAGCATGGGTATGAAATGTCTCTTAAAGTCTACAAGAGAGATGGACACATCACTAGGAAAAAAAAAAAATTAACTGAGTTGAATGTTTGTGGCTTAAATTTCTACTTATACTTGGAGAATTCTGAGTTGGTTTGCATTAGAATTCCTATTACCTCTTTTAAGGAAAAGAAAAAAAAACTCATTAAAAAGTAGAAAGGTTTTCTTGGATATCAAGTAGCTCTTTCAAAATTGCATTTGGCTTACTGAAACGTGAAGAGATCAGAATGCTTGGATTCTATTTTCCTTAAAGCCCACCTGGGTTTAAGTAAGAAATGGAAAACATCCTACCAAATGCATCTTGAAATGTTTTGGAACTAAAACATTTGGAAAAGCATTTAAGATATTTGAGAAAGCCCAATTTGGATTCAATTTTAGTCCGGACATTTTCTAAGTACCTTATTGCCATCACGGTTTTATTATGCCAGCAGAAGGTCCCCCCTCCCCACCCCACCAAGATGTAAAGCAATATAAAAAAGAAGAGACCTGGCGAGAATAAGAACCTTCATTTCTGTTTCACTTTCACACCAAAACGTGGAACAAAATAAACGTGTATCCGTTGCAAAGCAAAGGTAGGATGAGGTGTGCTTAATGGGCTGCATAAATGACATATTTATGTGTATTTATTCATTAGTCTTACTCTTCCCAGACTTACTTTCCTAAAGTTGTGTTTCTACCTCAGTACTTAGCATGGCTTCTCGTTGTCCACTGAATCAAGTCTGAGTTCCTCACTTGCATTTTGTAACTGTTCATATGGTAGCCACCCTGGTTTTCTGTGGCAGCATGAAGGATGGTGTCAGCAGAGAAGCTCAGACCTTCACAGGCGATGAACAAGGCCAACCTGGGAAGGGTCAGATTGATGAGACCACTAAGGTGGAAGAGACTTTTGCAGATGCAGTTCCTTGGGGCCCTGGGACCATATGCAAGTTACTGAGGCAGGGATCAAGTGCCAACTTCCTGATCTCAGTAAAAATGTGGGACTTGGCTACAGAAATATAGCAGAAGCCCTGTTATTAATGCAGGAGCACAAAAGCCAGGGGGCACCTAGCAGCAAAGTGTGGTATGCAGTCGCTGAAGCTACTGCATAATTGCTCCTAAATATGAAAGTGGAGGAACCCTCAATGCCAAAGCAATTTGGAGGTGCAAGTGGGAATCCAGTGGTGGAATTAAGGGGGGAATTCAATGGGAATCCAGGACTCCAGTGGTGTAAATCAGAAGACAGGGAGTAGAGACTCTTCTCTTGTCAAATGGCTTATTTTAAGTCTAATTTGTGTTCTCTGTGTAATAGACATGCCAGGGCATATCTGGCAGATTGTAAGAAGGGCCACCAGGACTGTATTTGCATAAAAGACCAAGCTGCTATCTGGTGCACATGGCTTTCTCCAGGAATAGGGTGGGGAGAGTGGGTGATTATGAATACAATGTGAGCTGTCACTCTAACTGTCATCAGCTCAGCTTCCGTGGATTTATGTCTGAGTCTTTGTTTCAGAGGAAGTGGCAGATAAAAACTGGAGGATCCATTCTCTTACAGAATTTGAGAACAAAAATCAGCAGTGTGTTGGAAACAGTTCACACAATAATACAAAATTTAGAGAGGTTTCCTAACTCCATAATCAGACACATTAAAGCTTTGTTGCATTCAGTAGCTTTTAGAGGGAACACTGTAATTTTGTTTTCTGACTACTCTATCTCATTAGAAATATTATCTGGAAAAGAGACAAGTAAAGCCCATTCCATGTAAAATTATAATATGTAGTGAGATGCAGCACTGTGTATTTCTCCATGATACTAACTTCATTTTCCTCTTCTAATTTAAAAATTGTGGGGAGTTTATACTAGGTGATTATAAATTATATAGATTTATTTGTTTGATCTTATGTCCTTGAAAGATAATCTTTGAAAGAGAAATATATTGCCTTCTTAAAAAAAAAAAAAACTATAATAGGTTTTTTATTACATAATTCATCGTTTCATGCTGACCTTATGTTATCTAACAGAAAAACCATAGATCTCAGCTTCTTGGCAACTTTTCTGAGGCAATAGGCATTCTCTCCTTTCTCTTATTTGTTTGCTATAGGCAGCAGGAATGATTGCTATATTAGTTATAATTAACAATATAACATTCTTTAATTACATTAAAAGTTAATTTTTGTATGATCCCCTCTAAAGAAGGCAAAGAGATGGTTCACCATTTTAGAAATTGATTTTCTAGGTATCTATCTACCTATCATCTCTCTCTATCATCTATCTATCTACCTATCATCTATCTATCTATCTATCTATCATCTATCTATCTATCATCTACCCATCTATCTATCTATCATCTATCATCTGTCTATCATCTATCTATCTATGTACCTATCTATCTACCTATCATCTATCTATCATCTCTCTCTCTCTCATCTCTCTCTCTCTCTATCATCTATCTATCTATCATCCGTCTATCTGTCTATCTATCATCTATCTGTCTGTCTATCTATCTATCACCTATTTACATATGCATATCTTTCTGGTTCTGTTTCTCTAGAGAACCCTAAGGCACATATCCAACTGGTTAATTTATATTTACACTTGGATCTATAATGTATATTGTTACAGATTGAATTGTGTTCCCCCAAAATATGTGTGGAAATTCTAACCCTTATGCCTATAGGAATAATTCCATTTGGGAATAGGGTTTTCTTTTTTTATGTTAATGAAGCCGTATCAGTGTAGGGTGTGTATGAAACCTATGACTTTTGAGATACAAAAAGAGCAGATTGGGCACAGAGAAGCAAGCACAAATGAGGTATAGGTGCCATATGGAGATTGCTAAGGAATGCCAAGGAGAATGCTAGAGAGGCTGAGACAAGGATTTTCCCACATAGTGGACAGAGAGGGCCTTCCCCTAGAGCCAGTGCCCTGACTTCAGACTTCTAGCCTCCTAAACTGTGAGAAAATAAATTCCTGTTCCTTAAGGCCACTCACAGTATTTCTGTTGTAACAGCACTGAGGCACTAAAACAGATATCTCAGTCTTAACATTCTCCCAAACAAAGCTTAATTTCCACAGCACACCCTCACCCAAAGTGTTCTTTTCTTAGTTTTTACTATTTTAGTCAGTGGCAACAGCCTTAACCAAGTTGCTCAAGCCAAAACCCCAGAAGTCATTCTGATTACTCTCTTTCCCTCACATTTCATAACCAATTTGTCTAAAGTCCTACCACTTTTGTTTTTAAGCTTTGCTTCACATCCATCTATCCATTTCTTATCTTCACTGCCAACAACTTAGTCTATCATCTCTCATCTAATTATTATAACAATATCTGTACTGATCTTGAAAACACTGGTGGTGTAGTGGTTAAGTGCTACAGCTGCTAACCAAAAGGTTGGCATTTCGAACCCACCAGGCATTTCTTGGATCTCTATGGGGACAGTTCTACTCTCTCCTATAGGGTCACTATGAGCTGGAATCGATTCAAAGGCAATGGGTTATACAGATCTCATCTCTTCTTATTTTGCTTCCATTTTATCCATTCTCTATATAATAGTAGGAAACCCTGGTGGCATAGTGGTTAAGTGCTGTGGCTACTAACCAAAAGGTCAGCAGTTTGAATCTACCAGGTGCTCCTTGGAAACACTATGGGGCAGTTCTACTCTATTCTATAGGGTTGCTATGAATCAGAATCAACTTGGCAGCAATGGGTTTTTGTTTGGTATACAACAGCAAGAGTAGTCTTGCTTAGAATGCAAATTAAATCATATAATTCTCCTACTTAAAATTTTCAATGGTTTCCTATTGTACTCAGAATAATGTTTAGGCTCCTTACCAAAACCTGCAAATAATTCTTGTCTATCTCACCAATCTCTTACCTCACGTTATCTCTATTGTTCACTATGTTCTGACTATACAATTCTTCCTGCAGTTATTTGTGTGCTAAGTTACTTGTCACCTCAAGGCCTTTACACATACATTTCCTATACTAGAGTGCATTGTCCCTATTTCTGTAGTATCTCCTCAAACTTAACATTCCAGTTTAAATATCCTCTTCTCTGACATATCTTCCATGTCCATTCTACCTAAAGAAGTCTCCTTTACTCATTGTTACATGTCAGCTCCTTCTTTGTTTCCCGTATGAAATTTACCATATTCATTTTGTAATTTTTCAATTTAATTATCTTTACCCTTTTCCCCCTATTAAAATATAATCTCCATGAGGACAGGTACCTGCCTGTAGTCTTACCATTGCCTTTCTAACAGTTAGCATACTGCATGGTTTTCTGCCTCCAGGCAATTTCCAAACTATGGTGCAGGGATGAGGAATCAAAATAAGAGGCTGGTGGCCTTACTGAGTTGAAGAGGGAAATATCTGAGTTCATGGAGTCTGAGGTTATTGGAATTGGTTGGTGGAATGAATTAATGTATTTGACCTGTGTAGAGAAGATAAGCTTAAAATACAGAGCGATGAGAATAAAATGGATTGATAAATCTCGTAGGGGTCTATTAGGAAGATTTAGAGAAAACAGAACTGGATCTAGAATGATAAAACATTAGAGTTCAGCACAGTGTCTAATATAGAACTTAATACATAATTATTGAATCAGTGAAAATCAACAGCAGCCTTCAATACATGATGTGCCCTTTTCCTGTTGGAGAATGTTAGCCCGAAGCCTCCATTTTATGTCATCCACAGGCCATGGGAATTCAGTTTGATTTGTTTTCATTGTGACGGATCCTGGTATGAATAAAGACTGTCTAAAATACTAAAGCAAAGCACTTTCCTCACTGCTAACTCTAATTCCTGTTTCTCATGGCTATCCTTTCTAATACCATTCTGCAGATGAGATTATCACATTATACCCAGCACTTAGATATCAGGACCTTGGAGAATCCCTAAACACTTTCTGATGTGTACAATATGCCTCACCATTAGACACTTTTCTCCCCATCCTATCCCACGCACGTGCACATGTCTTGGAAAGCAGTGGTCAATGGAAAGTGGACAATTTTGCCTTACGAAGTTCTAACTCAGGATGCTCATGATCTCTTTCTTCTTCATAGCCACAGTATTTCTAAAACACACATTGTTAGTTTTCCTTGTTGTTTGAAGATTACACATTTCTGGTTCCTCTAATTTTTTCCTATTGTTTCAAGTAAAAGAGAAAATTTTTTTAGCACCCAAAAGGTGCCAAACATTATCCTTCATTCTCTACAATTACAAATCTGTAATTTTATATAATTATCATTTTAACCCTAGAAAATAGTTATTATTTACCACATTTTATAGATGAGAAAAAGAGGTTAAGAAAAGTTAAGTAACTTGTGCACATTTTCACAGCTTTTAAATAGGAGAGCTGGGATTTGAATCCAGCTCTCTTTCAAGCTATTGAGCAAAAAAGATTATTCATTCTAATAAGTCATTTAACAATTCCATTATGAAGCAATCTTGACATGCTAAATATGGTCTTTTGGAGCTGGTATTGTGTGACAGGACCTGGGATAGTTACCAACATTCTATACCTTGTTTGGAAGAGGAAATTCAAGTTCTCCTAACCATAGATAGACCCTCTGAAGCTTGTACCTTGCAGACAAATGTAATAGTTTGAAGCTTGTCTAGTTTATATGTCACATGCAAATAGGTGGGGGAGTTGTAAAGTGCACAGTGTATTTGAGAATTGTACCAGATGGTGCCTGTGTCCCACCCATACCCTCTCAGTACCCATGCACTATCCATTTCCTGCTGCAAGCACTTACAGCCTTACCCAAGAAGATCTTCTCTTGACTTTCCAAGAAGGTGGAATTCACGCTCTGGAAGCAGCCTTCAGCCAATAGTGGATGGGGTAGGAGAATAATAGTCTAGCTTCCTACTCTGCCATTCTGATGGGGTAACTCAGAGTTGTCCTCTACACTGTCTCCCAAGTTCCCAGTGAGATTAAGTACCAGTAGCCTACTTGACAATGCATCCTGTTTTAGCTTCTTCGCCTTCCTGGTCCTAATTTTCTACACTCCTACCCATCTATCCCAACCTAAGAGAAGAAACAAGAAGGAAACTTGTGTGGTTGGAATATTTGGAAAGGTAGAATAACAGAGGATATGAAAGGAGAATTTCAGTCAATTAATTGGTTTGGAAGGCGTTTGTTAACATATTCTGAAGATTTCCTAAAAAAAATAATTTTTTACTTTTATTCCATGCCTCAGGTATTTGTTTACCACAGCCTCCACAAGGTAATCCATTTTCTAGTCCTAATTTAATACATATTAATGTGAATATTATTAATATACATTAATAAGTATTATATTTATATAGCCAGAAGAATGAACAAATCTGTCTTGGAAGAAGTACATCCAGAATGCTGCTTAGATGGGAGGTTGGCGAGACTTCATCTCACGTATTTTGGACATGTTATCAGGAAGGACTAATCCCTGAAGGACATCATATATGGCAAAGGAGAAGGTCAGCAAAAAAAGAGGAAGACCCTCAACAAGATGGATTGACATAGTGGCTGCAACAATGGGCTGAAACCTAGCAGTGATTGTGAGGATGGCAGGACCAGGGAATGTTTCATTCTGTTGTGCATGGGGTCGTTGCGAGTCAGAACAGACTCGATGGCACCTAACAATAAATAACATTATATAGTAATAAATTACATTATAGTTGATATTAATATTCTTATTAATACTCTCTCTTACCTCTAATATGTAGGTAACCTTTAACAAATATCCACATTTTGGGGAATCATTGGAGTCCCAGGCAGTTGTGGGCTAATTTGACCTGAACTTAAGACCATTTAGTTGTATCTAGGAAGGTTTATGATTAGATTTCTCCAGCCCCAGGCATAAACAAACATGCTCCGTAAAAGATATATATCTATTAGCATTTGCATACTTGGAATATTTTTCAAGTAAATGAAAATCTACTTTTCCTTCCTCTCTTATGCCTTTACCTAATTTATTTGATCTTTGGGAAAGTCATGAAGGAACTATATATGAATTTTCCCTTCATTTTACTATTTACCAATGTCCTATATTATACTTATGTTGCTTTTAAATGAAAACAATAAGTTAAAATAAAATTTTCAATTGCTGGATTGTTGAATTTTCTTAATTTTCTGTTCAAGCGTTCCTAGATAATTATCTCTTTTTTCTTCCATTGCTTTATGTCAACTTTCTGGTAAGCCTGTAAGAACAAGATATGTTTCAGAGTCTTTCACTCTATTTCCTGCTTCTGAAGTGTAAATGCTTTCATTATTTGAAACTCTCTGAGGTCTCCTTCCAAAGGGCTGACAGAAACATTGCAATTCCACTCATAAAAATCTCTAGGGCTCTGGAAAAAGTTTGTAATTTTATGAGGTATGTACTTCAAATAATATGACAGCAACTATTTAGAGCAAAACTTTTGATGAAAGTTCTGGGTTTTCTGAGGACTTTTTGAATTTTTTTTTTTGATGAAGCCAATTGCTAGGAGAGTGTTGACTATGAGAGTGGTATGCTTTGCCTCAGATTTATAAATGAGTTTTCTCATCTTTCTGGAAAACAAAAAATCACCTTCTACTTTGCTTTCCTAGTTGGATGGAATACTAGACTTTTAAAAGTGGGAGGCAGACCACATGCTTCCCCGGACCCTCAGAATATTCTATGAAATGATTGATTTTTATATCAATGGTCATAGCAAGGCACAGTGTGTAGTCATGCCTAAAATCATATAGTCTAACAGTTGAGAGAGCTCTTAAATGTTATCTAAGTCAAACAAATTTTATAGATGAGAAATCTAAGGTCCAAAGGGTTAAATGGGTTGCCTAAGACCATAAAGTAGGTTAGTATTGGCTGGAGGACTAGTTCCAAGGTCTCTTGACTCCTGGTATGCTGCTTGTTCCATATTATAGAAGAGTCCACATTTCTTAAACCTGACCTGGAAGAGTCCCTTTGCTTTGACTGGCTTCAAGACAGTATTTAAGGCATAATATGGTTTTTATGGTACAGTTTTTTTTTTTTTTATGGTAAAGTGGGTTTTTTTTTTTTTTTTTTTTGGTTTATGGTACAACTAAAAGCCAAACCCATTGTCATCGAGTTAATGCCAACTCATAGCGACCCTATAGAACATAGTGGAATTGCCACATAGGGTTTCCAAGGAGTGGCTGGTGGATTCAAACTTCCGATGTTTTGGTTAGCAGCCAGCTCTTAACCACTGCACCACCAGGGCCACGTAGAGCTGATATCCCTTGTTATGCATACACCTGTCCCTTGATATTCAAAATACAGAAATGAAATACTATAGATTTATCCAATATATGAATTAATTTTTCTACCTCTTTCTCATGAATTAAATAGATTCAATAGTAAAGGATACTTATACTTGCAACTGGGAAAATCTAGGAAAATTTTGTATCCCAACAATGGTAGAATCTCTGGTTTTTAGAAATACCAAAATCATCTAATTCAAACCCATGCCTTTCTGAAAAAGGCACTTAACAACGATGTACATAATCCAATTTACTTTGCCAGTTGTGGGAGACCAGGGGCCAACATCTCAATGTTCTGAAATAGTTGGCCATTGGTATACACTGAGGCCAATTTAAGTGAACCATTTTTATTAAAGGCTACCCTGGTGACATTGCTCTCACCCTGATAAATTTTATAGAGTTGAAATTCAAGATCATTTTTTGTTCTTAGTTTATTGATTGGACAAGAATTGATGAAATTATCCATCTTTCTGCTCTCATGACTTCTGCAGTACCTGTACTCTTGATTCTCCTTGAATCTGTCTGACGGTTTCTTCTATCTTCTTTGTAGATACCTCTCCCTTCTTCCTCTCTTGAATGTTGGTCTTTTCAGCTGTCAAGATTCTGTTCTTGTCCCACTTTTCATTCTGTTAATGTTCCTAGACACATACAAAGTACTTAATATGTATTTGATCAGTTAGACAATACCCCAATAGATACTTCCCTTTATTCTTCAGGTTTTTATTGTTGTCCTCACAATGATAACTTTAAAGTCCGTATCTGCTTAAATATCCGGCATCTAATATACATCAACATGCTAGAATATACATGTATGAGCTCTACTTCTAACTCAATATGCAAAATGGACTCATTTCCATTAAATTAGCATCTTCCAGATTCTCTGTCTCAATTGTTCCACCTACCTATTTTCCCCAAGTTAGAAACAAATTGCCCTTCTTTTTCTGCTCACTTACCAACTCCACTTCAATCTAGTATGAAATTATGCCAGTTTCCTTCTAAGACATTTTCTCATTTGTTTTTCCTCTCCATCTTTTTTACTACGACCCTTGGTCATGTCTGTGTCTGACTACGTTTCATCCTCTCTTTTAGTTATGCCCCCTCAAATCTCACCCTCTGCACAGATACCACAATATAAGTATATAAAACATAAGTCTGATTTTCTTGCTATCTTGTTTTACTATTTTCAATGGTTCTTCATTGTCCAATGGATAAAATCCAAGCTTTCTTAATATGGCCCACCAAGCCCTCCATAATCTGTCCTGATGTATCTTTTGAGTTTTATGACACAATGCTCTCCCTCTCACTTTGTGTTCCAGTTGCATAATCTTGCTTACCTATATCCCTCATCCAGAAACCATGCTATTCTTGAGTATCATGCCTACATTGATACCATACCTCCTTCTTTCTTCCCTTCTCCTACCCATCCCTACTCATTTATTTGAATCATTCCTGGAAGCCTTCTATGAAGCCATCCATGAAGACTTTAATGATTTTCCTAGGTCGGATTATGTGCTTACATATACTCAGTCAGAGTTACTATCACCTCACTTAAGACATTTTCTAATTATCCGTTTACATGTCTGTCTCCCCCACAATACAGGAATCTTTAAGTATGAATACTATCTCCTTTTTATACATATTACCAGGACTCTGACTAATGCTTGAAACATAACAGATCCTCAGTAAATATTTCTGGGTTAAATAATAATGAGAAAGGAAGGCTTTTGTTAACCTTTATAAATCTAGAAAATTCCAACCTGGCAACATTGGAGGTTGGGTGGTTTACCCTGGGAGTTTTATTGGTTGCTTGATCTGTGATCTCTCAGATTTGTGGGCTGTGGGACAAGGACAATACAGAGATGATTCTTGTTTGCCCTGGTAAAATTTCAGTTTTGTCCATTCAGCTGTATATTTATGAAATCCATTCACTGTTTTAACTTCAGACTACCACATTGCTTTCCTGGGTGCCTGAGCAGCCTCTCCTAATTGGTTTTCATACTTAAGTCCTATCTCTTCAAATCCATTCCCTGCATATAATATAGCCACAGTAATCTTTCTAAAATGTAAAATTGATCATGCCATTCCTCTGCTAAAATTTTTCATTGAGTTCCAAACTCCTTAAAAAAATGTCCAAATTCCTTAACACAGCTTAAAATAATGTGTTTTATGATCTGTTCCTTTCTTGCTTCTCTAGCCTCAGGGTCATTATGCTGTGTTAGACCATCTGGCATCCTTTTAGTCTAAATGCCTTTCTGTTCTTTAACCTACTTTTCTTCACTTAGGTCCCTGAGTGGCCCAGTTTGTGCTCAACTACTAACCTAAAGGCTGGTGGTTTGAACCTACCCAGTAGAGCCAAGGAAGAAAGACCTCTCAATCTGCTTCCATAAAGATTACAGCCAAGAAAACCCTATGAAGCAGTTCTACTTTGTAACACAAGGGGTCAGCATGAGTCAGAATTGAATCCATGGCAACAGGTCTGGTTTTTTTGGTTTTGTCTCACTTACCTCTGGTTCTTTGGCTTTGCTTGGAATACTCCTTTTTATCTTTAGCCTCATTTCCAGTTTAACTCTAACCCATCATTCAGGTCACCGTTTAGGTGTTACTTCCTTGAGAGAACCTTCCTTAAAGTCCAATCCAGTTTAGGAATCTTTTACCTCTTCCTCTCTACCAATTTCTCTACTATTTTGCTCTTGTAGCACCCTGTCCTTCTCCTATATATAAGTATCACACTATCATAATTGTCTGTCTTATTGTCTGTGGAGGAGTCTCTGGGTGGTGCTCATGGTTAACACACTGGCTGCTAACTGAAAGTTTAGGGGTTTGAGTTGCCCCAGAGGTGCCTTGGAAGAAAGATTTGTTGATCTACTTCCAAAAAATTTGCTTTATGTCGCACAGTTCTACTCTGATACACGTGGGATTACCACGAGTCGGAGTTGCCGCCACTGTAACTGGTTGGGTTGGATTGTCTGTGGAATACACTAAACTAAGCCCTCAGAGGCTAAGAAACCATTTCAATTGTGGTCCTTGTTTTGTCTTTAGCTCCTAGTATAGTGACTTGCACAAATTCGTGTGAAGTATTTCTTGGATGAACTACTATAAAGCCATTTTATATTATCCACTGGATTTCATCTTTTTATGTTACTGAGAAATTAGAAAGATAAAAAAAACTGGAACTATAGAGTTTTTAAAAAAAAATATTTTCTAGTTATCACTATAGGGTCACTACGAGTCGAAATTGATTCAACAGTAATGGGTTTGGTTTTTTTTTTGTTTAGTTACACTTGAGACTGCTGCTGACAGTCCAGTATTTGTTTGTTTGTTTTACAAGTGTAATATGAGGAACTAGGTTTTCTGACCTCTAAGCCTGACCCAGCCTCAAAAATACGAGTCTTTGAGTTCCCATAAGAGTGAAGGCTCTTCTCAGAATAAATCACTAATAAGGGGAATTTGGTGACCCATGGAGCTAAGGTAGATAACCTTATTTCTACTTCGGTAAGGAGGGAGTTCCCGCTCTATACCAAACTGAGCGAGTGTCTCTAAGTCATTGCAATAGTCTAATACGCCAGGATAGTTTTCTAGAAACGGGAATTTGGGTCTATGTGTGGGCTCTGGAAGGCAAGCTCTTAAGTATTACTATAGAGCTAAAATGCTCCTGTGAGGTATAGGGCAGAAGTTTAGTAGTGATTCAGCAAAGCTGCCCTAATTTTAGACTAAAAGGTAAGCTTGCAACACTTCAGAGAGTGGGAGACAGGGAGGAAGTGTTACCAGCTCAATTGAGTCTTATTTTATTTATAAATACTGTGTTGATTAATTTTAATTTGGCTTTGTTTAACTTGGGGCATGGCAAAAAATAGATCAGACTCCCTTCTCAGTTATCCATCATTTGAGTCAAAGGAGACTAAAATAAGAATTTATGTATGTATTACCAAATAGTGGGTGTACTGTGTTTGGGATTTTATTTAGTGCACTAGGTATTAATGAAATATATAGAAAAATAAATATCTCTTCTTGAAAATGAGTCAAAGCCTCAGAAATCAATCCCTTAGAAAGCTTTTTTTTTTTTTTTTCTCTTGTTTGTCCTACAGAGAAATAATCCTTATCCATAGCTTGAACAGTTATTCCTCTTACGTGACACTGGTCATAAGGAGATCAAGGGAGGGACATGGATGATTCAGTCTAGATGAGTCACTACCACCCACACATAAATCGAGGAGTGTGGGCTCCATGGCTTCTAATATCTGAATTCAGCGGCCTGTGAGAGTGAAGCCTCATTCCAGATAAATTCTGAAGAGGTCTGTTTGGTAACCCGATCAAGCCATACACAAAGTTTCTCATAATTCATAATTTCCATTGGGTTAGTAGTATTTATTGTGACAGACAAATACGTTATTACCACATATATTATGACAAGTACATTATTATGTATTGCATTCGGCAACGGGAGTTTAGTCAAAAGGAAAGTAGACTTAGGGTCGCAAGAACTGGACACTGCCTGGAGTCGTTTGACTTTGGGCAAATCACTGAAAATATTTCAGCCACAATTTCCTCATCTTTAAAATAGAACTAATTTGAACATGACACAGAGGTCGCAACCCGCAAGGGTTGATGGAAATGCCTTGGTATTATTGAGAGAACTAGAAAAGTCAGAGGGTGGTGGAAGCAAGTGCCATTATTAATTTCAGTTACCAAACTCATCCCCCCAAATACATAAACATGTACATGCACATTTCCTAGTTATTTTCTGGCCCTATTTCTCCTCATGTACTTTCACTAAGGCTTTGTATATACTTCACCCAACATACACATGTCAACTGACAAATTCATAGGTAGTTTCCTTTTAACATGGAGGTGCTGGTGGAGCAGCGGTTAAGAGCTTGGCTGTTAACCAAAAGGTCAGCAGTTTGAATCCACCAGCTGCTCCTTGGAATTCCTGTGGGACAGTTCTACTCCATCCTATAGCATTGCTAAGAGTCAGAATTGACTTGACAGCAACGGGTTTTTGGTTTTTCATTTTAACTTGCATACTGGCCACATCCATAGAGGAAGGAAAACTAAGATTTACTGTGTACCCACTCTAGGATACACATCACTCAATGCTGTATATAAATTGCCTTGTTATATTCTCGAACTGACAGCTTGAGACAGGCATGGCCCCAGCCAGAAGAAAAATTATGGAGGAAAGAAAGAGAGAAAGTTCGGATTTTGGTAAGAGGCAAGTTTCAGTGACGGGGAGGGATTTGGGTCTTTTACAACTGCTGTGGTTGAATGGTAAGCCTTTGTCTCAGTTGTGAGAAAATATTACTGACAGGGCCATGATATACAATTGGGCAGGTGTTTCACAGAACAAGGTTGCCTCAATCTCACAAAGGCATGAGTGGGGATTGAAATCTAGCCTATGCACTACTTACCAAGCTGTATTCTCTGGCAGAGGGCTATGATTTCTTAGCGAAAGCATCACACTCTTGTAATTCACACCAAGCCACCATTCGCTGGCCAAGCCATTTGTCTACGGACCTGCTTCTTTTTCTAGTTTCCACAAAGATACCATATGGCCTAGCTGAATTGTTGGTTATGGGTTAGAGGAGTTTGAGAAACAGGCACATGGCTATGCCGAGAAGACTGAGCTTCTGTACATGGAGAAGTGTATTAGCATGAGGAACGTGTAAATTATTTATGTTAATGACATCTTTTGTCCATAGAGCTCAGCATTTTTATTTTAGTATAAAGCTCTGTTGTCTAATGTGGGCCACTAGCCCCACATAGCTATTTAAATTTAAATGAATTAAAATTAAATAAAATTAAAAATTCAGTTCCATTTCATAACATGGAGAAATCTGGAAGGCATTATACTGAGTGGAATTAGTCAGTTGCAAAAGGACAAATATTGTTTAGGACCACTATTATAAGAACTCAAGAAATAGACAAGAAAATATTCTTTGATGGTTATGAGACGGGGGAGGGAGGGAGGGTGGGAGAGGGGTTTTCACTAAGTAGACAGTAGATATGAACTATTTTAGGTGACCGGAAAGACAACACACAATGTAGGCGAGGTCAGCACAACTGGACTAAACCAAAAGCAAATAAGTTTCCCGAATAAACTGAATGCTTGGAAGGCGAGCATAGCAGGGGCGGGGTTTGAAGACCATGGTTTCAGGGGACATCTAAGTCAATTGGCATAATAAAATCTATTAAGAAAACATTCTGCATCCCACTTTGGAGAGTGGCGTCTGGGGTCTTAAACGTTAGCAAGTGGCCATCTAAGATGCATCAATTGGTCTCAACCCACCTGGACCTAAGGACAATGAAGAACGCCAAGAACACAAGGTAATTATGAGCCCAAGAGACGGAAAGCGCCACATAACCAGAGACTACATCAGCCTGAGACCAGAAGAGGTAGATGGTATCTGGCTATAACCGATGACTGCCCTGAAAGGGAACACAACAGAGAACCCCTGAGGGAGCAGGAGAGCAGTGGGATGCAGACCCCAAGTTTTCGTAAAAAGACCAGACTTAATGGTCTCACTGAGACTAGAAGGACCCCAGTGGTCATGGCCCCCAGACCTTCTGTTGGGCCAGGATAGGAACCATTCCCAAAGCCAACTCTTCAGACAGGGATTGGGCTGGACAATGGGATGAAGAGAGATGCTGGTGAGGAGAGAGCTTCTTGGATGAGATGGACACTTGAGGCTATGTTGGCATCTCCTGCCTGGTGGGGAGACGAGAGGATAGAGGGGCTTAGGAGCTGACGAAATGGATACGAAAAGAGAGACCAGAGGGAGGGAGCGGGCTGTCTCATTAGGGGGAGAGTAATTGGGAGTTTTTGTGTGAGAGACTGACTTGATTTGTAAACTTTCACTTAAAGCACAATAAAAAAAAAAAAAAATTCAGTTCCTCAGTTGCATTAGCAGTATTTCAAGTACTCAATAGCTGCACATGGCTGAGTACCATAATGGAGGGTGTAAAATTATAGTCATTGCAGCAATTCTATTGGACAGCACTAGTAGAGTCTACTTTTTCTAGTCCATAGATTGTCTCTTGATTTACATTAACTCATCCAGTATCAAGAGCTCAGTGACCGCACAAATGCTCTTATGGCCCAAAGAAGTGCTTCCTCACATCTCTTTCCCTATGTTCTTAAAAGAAAAGGTGACTGCTCCAAATGTCATGAAAACGCGTGGGTTGTGCCACTGCCAACATCAAATATGGACCTTCCTTTGGAGTGCAGGGAGGATTTGAGCAAAGGAAGCTCTTAAGAAAAAAAATGTAAATCATTTTAACTTGTCATATTCTTTTTCCCAGCACCAATACAATAAATTCTAACATAGCCAGCTATTATTTCTCAATAGTGTTGGGCATCTTACCATTTTCAATTTATGGTTTGGGAGGTACTCTTAAATTAGCACTTTTTTTTTTTATCACAGTTGCACATGGAGAAGGGGAGGCATTTTGTAATATTAAATAATTCATAGTACTCTTAAATGCGCATACTCACAGGTCTGGCTGCAACATGGTTAAGCCAATTATATTAGCAACTAGATGGATGTTGATCACTAGAATCTCAAATAGTTTTATTTTTATAAAAATATTTAATAAACTACATTTTTAAGAAATTAAATTAAAATCTTAGCTTTTAAAAAGTAAATTAATTTTTTGTACCCAAAAATATAATTTGTTTTACTTTGTAAATTCTAATTTTGAATTTTTTAGAAGAAAACTAACACAGCATTTTTAAAAATATACTTGAAAAATTACCCTCACTTATTTATATTTGCTTTGATATGCAATTTTGACAAAAATATATTCAAATGTTAAAAACTATGTATGGTAAAACCTGCAAAAGCCAGAACCTGTGTAAGGTGGAAAAGTGTCAGAGAAGGAAAAATCAAATATTTCCCACTAAAGTGAGCAATAGAAAAGGTGGTAAGACTGTATCCTGTCAAAGGCAGAAAATTTGAGAGGCCCAGAAAACAAGGCAGCCCTGTTGAGTTCCGGCTCTCACAGGTTTCACTGTATATGATCACATTTTTATCGTTTAGATCATTGATGTAATAGAACACAAATTATGTAAAAAATCTTGATCAAGCAGTATAATTAGTGATTTTGGTGAAATAAACGCAAGAAAAATAAATTTATTGAAAAAATATACACTAGTTTATAAATTATATGTCTTTTTACTTAATTACTTATCCAAACATTGCTGATTTATCAATTGAGCACAAACAAACATATACAATAAGTCAATTTACTTGTCTTTTTTATTTTGCTGACCTTTGGTCACATAAAAACGTAGCTTTCTTGTATTTTTCAATTTTGTCATTTTAAGATAAATTTTTCAAGTTAAAAACCCACTGCTGAAGAGGGTAGAATATATTTTAAATCACCATTTGCAAGCTTTCAGACAGACACCATGTGGGTTTCCACTGATAGTCTTGTCCCAAGTCCTGTATATGAACATGTAGGTAATGGCTCCTGCCCTTAAGGAAATCATCGCGCTAAGTTCCACCTTCTTAATTTCTCAGTGTTTCTTGCGTGCCTCCTTTCCATGTCCATTTACACTATCTTCACTGAATTCTCCTTTTAAAAGTTCTTTAATTCCAATCCTTCCCACACAGTGGAGAAACCAGGCTTTATTAATATTTGAAATCCTTTTAGTGTGTTGCACATAATAAGGGTTTAGAGAGCAATTGTGAATTGAATTGAACTGAGTTGAAAGAAGAAAGAAATGAGAGATAGAGTGAAGGGGGTGTATCTGTCAGGAAAAAAAAAAAGGAGTTGGTGGGTATGTGGCCAGAAGAGTGGTTGTGACTAGGAGAAGATCATTTGAACGCTATGACAGCTATCGAAATTGCCTTAAAAATCATCACACAATTTCTTAAAATATAAAGTAGCAGGCTCATGTTTCATATTGTGATCTAACATCTCAAAACCAGAAAAGATTTAGCAAAAAACATTGTTGTGTCAATCCAGGAAGACTTATTTTACGTATGTTGTTGTGGGTCTCTTTAGGAGGGATTTGGAAAGAATTCTCATTCTTAGGCGCTTTTGTTCACAACCGAAAATCTAATCATTGTCTTGCTTCCTGGCTATAGGTTCGTGAGAATTTTTTTTTTTTTAAAGCTTGGTTCTATAATATAAACCAAGCTTTCTTTCCTGTATGCCTATCATTAAATGAAATAAATGTACTGGGAAAAGCCAGAGAAACCTTGAGAAAATTTAGCAGTTGTCATTTCCTTGGGTGGGAAGACAAAACGCTGCCTGGCTAGAGAGAATAGAGTTTTGAAAATTCCTTCTTGAATGATTCTGTTTTCTGCTGAATATATGTTAGAAATATTAGTCTGGAGGCTGCTGTGTGGAAAAGAAAGCTTCGAAACTATTACAGACTGTGTTTTATTGCTCACGAAATATGAAGAAAATGTCATTTTTCCATCTCTTAAGACGGTCACATACTATTTCTTGATTATTTTCCTTACTCTGCAACTGAAAGTCAGAGATTAACTTGGTAATATTTTGAAATACTGTAGGTTATGGCTGGAGAGAAAATTTCTATCACATCTTTAAGAAAGTTATCATTTGAATGTAAAATTTTGGGGGTATAAGAGTTAAAAACAGAGTTATTTAAAAAAAAATCCACAAAAATTAAACGTTAGAATGTATGACTAGTTATTCCTGCTCAAAAAGGGCAGTAAGATCAAATGGATGGCTATTTGCTTTAATATTTTTAACAGTATCTGGGAAGTCTATATTATTTTCAGTGGTAGTAAAAATATTACGAACTATATTTGATTAAATGACTTTCCTATTTAATTTGCTGCTTTGCACAATGTTTAACTGTCTAATCCATGCCCTTAAAGCTATATTTCTAGCTAAAGCTATATTTCTAGCTAAACTAGGGCAGAAATATTGCTAAAGGAACAAATAAAGAATCTTTAATGTACTTGTAAATATACACCTTAAATAGGCTGTTTGGGAAGGCCATCGTGGTGGTGGAGAGGGGAGAGAGGAAGAGCAAGGTGTTGGTTTGACTTCTTTGTGTGTGTGTTTTCTCGCAGCTGAAAAGGTACTCTGTAAGTTGTGGAATTCTTGTCTGTTTCCCTTTTCTTTTACTTTCTGTCTCAAAGGTTTAGAAAGAGAATTGGTCAAGTTATTGAAAAAATATGAATTAATATATAGCTGAATAGAGGTCTTGCTTGGTCTAAACAAAACGAGGAAAGATTTAATACCAGGAGTGAATGAGCTGGCAGCTTTGATAATGCACCAGAAACTTTTAGTCCGGAAGTCCCCAAACTGATTATTCAACAGCTGGAGACTTCTGCCTCCAAGTTAATTTTGATTTTTATGATCACTTGTAGTCATAGCCGTAAGCTAGAAAGGAAAGATATAACCAATATACATTGTTCAAGATGCTGAGAACATGGCTACGAATATGACAAAATCTCTGCCTACACAAAATTTATCTTCTAGTGGGACGAACACACAGTCAACAGTTTGTTTGTGTCCTTCCTTGGTAATGCTGCCTAGTAGGAACGAAGGGCTTGGACCAACAAAGCAGGGTTAAAGAAGACAAATTTCAGATGATCTCTTTCATTATTATTGGTTTAACAGTATATCAGCCACTTTTTATGCCTCTGGACCTCAGAGGTAAGACATTGTTCTGGTTCTAATGCGTTTAACATCAAGGTGGGTCCCTTTTGAAATACATGAAACTCAGCAGGCCAGAGTTGGAGCCTCATTGTTGTGCAGGTTGAGCATCCTATTAGGTGATAAAAAAAAAAAAATTAGTTTTGTAAACCTTTGCCTTTTTTTTTTTTCATCATTTCCTTTATTTCTGTAAGCATAATTATGGCTTTCCTATGTGATAGTTTCGAAAACTGGTGGCGTGGTGAAGAGCTATGGCTGCTAACTAAAAGGTTAGTAGTTCAAATCCACCAGGCACTCCTTGGAAACCATATGGGGCAGTTCCATTCTGTCCTATAGTGTTGCAGTGAGTCGCAATCAACTCAATGGCAACAGGTAATGTGATAGTTAGGGAGCCCTGATCGGTTTGTTTTGGCTTTTCTGTGTCATATTTGGAAAACCAGAGTTTCCCCCATATAACCTAATAGAAAGGCACTCACAATAAATTATTTATATAGCTCTCATTGGTATGCCGTAATATAACAGGTCGGTGGCATCACAGTGCCACTCGCCTCATTGGTGGCTTGTATTACTAGATCATATTTCTCAAATCCATATTACCAACCCAAAATTGAAACACACTCAATTAGTAAGCATGTATTCCACTACTGAAAACACATGCCATTAAAAAACAAACCAAAAAAAAAATTTTTTAAGAAGAAAAAATATAGTAATGAAAGGGTTATGGAGGTCGTTATCTTCTTAAAGGTTGCTGTCTCTAGTATTCACTAGCCTGCCACCCCTAATGTGGCAACTCAGAAAATATGTAGTTTTCTCCTTTTTTTGGTCAATTCAGTGTTTTTTGCTTGCACAATTCATTGAAACCAATTACATTATTCATGCTGTGCAACCGTCATCAACATCCATTGCCATATTTTCCATTCCCATAAGCAAAAACTCAGTGCTACCTAAACAAAGATTTCCTCTTTCCTTTTCTTTCCCTCTTGTGGTAACCACTGTTAAACTCTGATCTCTATACATTTGCTTATTCTAAGTGTTTCATATTAGTGAGATTATGCTGAGTGAAATAAATCAATCACCATACGTATTTAGTGATTGATTTATTTCACTCAGCATAATGTTTTCAAGGTTTACCCATGTTGTTGGATGTATCAGGATTTCAATTCTCTTTATGACAGAGTAATATTCCCTTGTGTGTTATTGTGTGCTGTCAAGTCGATTCTGACTCATTTGTGTGTATATACCACATTTTGTTTATCCATTCATCTGTTAATCGGCGTTTAGGCTGTTTCCACCTTTTGGCTATTGTGACTAGTGCTGCAATGAACATTGGTGTACATGTGTCTGCTAGCATTGCTGCTTTCAGGTCTCTGGGGTATATACCTAGGAGTGGAAGAGCTAGGTTATATGGTTATTCTATTTTTAACTATTTTTTTGTTTGTTTGTTTTGAAAATATTCTATGTTTAAGACTTTTCTGTCTCTTGATCATCTAAAAATTGTGATTTGTCAAGTAAAGAAGTACCTCAAAAATAAATCAGAAGAACCTCAAGAATCCTCTCGGCTTAGTCTACTGTGAAATCCTTTCTTGATTTTTTTTTTTTTTAGTGAGATAGAGTCATTCTGTAATCAATAAAATCCAATCAACTCAAAAATAGTATTGATTATTTGTTTTGATGATTCAGAAGACGCTCAGTGGGTAAAACACCTGAAGGACACAACTTAACGACAGCACCGATAAAGCACATGGAAGCTGGTTAATAGGCATTTTGGCTGCTGAAATGGCAGATAAAATAGCACTTTAGGGCATTAAAAACAAATTTTTTTTTTTGCCATAGAGTCAATTCTGACTCATAATGACCCTACAGGACAGAGTAGAACTGACCCATAGGTTTTCCAAGGAGTGGCTAATGGATTCGAACTGCTGACCTTTTGGTTAACAGCCGAGATCTTAACCACTATACCACTAGAGCTCCATTTAGGGGAATATAAGAGAAAATTAAAGTTCCTACACAAGCACATTCAAGTTCTTTTATACCTTAGTGAGTGGAAAGATTAAAATGTCCCTTCTCACACCTAACAGTAAGGATCAGATCAATTCAATTCTGTTCTGCTTCTGTTCTGACACTAGCTGCACATGTAGCACTTCTGCCTCTGACACAGCCCACATGGAACTAGGTCAGATTTCACAAGTTAAAGGACACAGTCCAGATTGCCAAGTGTGCCCAAGACCTTAGACACTAGCTGCAAGCTTGGAGTCCCTATGACACCCTCACTTCTGACTTGTTGGCTACAAATTTGGGTGTTCCTTCTACTCCCTCAGTATACCACCTGTAAGGTCCAGAGTTCCAACACTCATTTCTGACCTACTGGCTCACACTAATTCCTCAGGCTCGTTAATCCACTAGAACTACTCACAGAACTCATGGAAAGTGCTATAATTACAATTACAGTTTTATTATAGCAAAAAGGATACACTATGAAGAGATATATAGAACAAGGTCTGAGACAGTTCCCAACCTGGAATTTCCATGTCCCAAAAAGAGACATACTACCCCTTCCACTTGGATTAATGTCTTTTACTAACCAGGAAGCCCCTGGAGCTTCTACATCAAAAGCCTCTATTGAGGCCTCATTAATTAGTCATGATTGAATCAGCCCACCTTCCCTGAGGTCAGCTGATATCATGTGGTGGTCTTTATGACCTGGCCAACCCCTATCTGTGTCAACTCAGTAGCATAAACCCTCAGGTGTTGTCTGGAGGCCTTAGGTTTCAGAGGTTATATGCCAGGAACCAAAGACAAAGACCAAATTGTTTGGGAAAAGTTAATGTAAACTCCACGCCTATGTTTACTTTTTTTTTCCTATAAATTTATTTATATCCTAACAGAATAAACAATTATTTTAATTTTTATTCAAGCTCTTAAAGTCAACATGAGCTTGTCTAAACCTGCTGAGTTGGTCTGTTCATAAATTTGGGGTAAAAGTCCAGTGTTTCCTTAGCTGCGCTTCTCATTTACTAAGTTTGACTAGAAAGATTGGCTCTTGTCTTTGGAAAATTCACCTCCCACTGACTGGTTCTCTTGATGACTGCTGTTGACTGACCTCAGGGTTAGCAATGCATTCTGAGGCAATTGAGTCATTTCATCAGCAGTAGTCATGCAACTGTGAAATCTCTGTGGTGGTTTCCCTGGCCATCTCTGCCAATTAGAAATTCCAGAGCCACTGCTATGCTGACTTCAGTTCTCATACCCAAATTAGGGGAGCAGGATAGCTTAAACTGGACAAGACTTCTGTGCATATTTATACAAAGAACGTAGGAAGGCTTTGCATGATAGGTGCCCTATCCAAATTTTTAGAGACCTGGCACCGCCCTTTCTCCTCTTGTCAGTATCCTAAGCATTTCTAGAGAGTCTCTGGGAGATATACAGGGAGATATACACAGTGAATGAGCTCAGCTCTTAAATGAAAGGTTGGAGGTTTGAGTCTACTCAGACGTATCTTGGAAAAAAGGCCTGGTGATCTAATTCCAAAAAATCAGCCACTGAAAACCCTAGGGAGCACAGTTTTACTCTGACACACATGCGGTTGTCAAGAGTCGGAGCTGATTTGATGCGAACTAGCTTTTAAAATATAGAATGGACAGAGCAGAATAAGTTTACCGGTCCACCTTGAAAATCCTAGTCTTAGTACATTCTCTTTGGGTTCTAAGCTATAAACCTGGTACATGGATTTCCATCACAACAACACATCGCTAGCTCTCCTTTTTTTTTTTTTTTCTGTTGAAGCCCTCAGGAATAAGTTAAACCCTTCAGTCAGAAAAAGCTCTGATGTAAAAATGGCATGGGTGTGGAGTCTGGCCTCCTCTAACTTCACAAGGGGAAGCAGGAACAAGATCACCCACCCGAAGCTGATTTCTATCAGGCGGAAGTCAGATATGCCTCCTCTGCTATCTTCACTAATTCTGACACCAACCATTCCTCCCACGCCACTTTCTACTTCTCTGCTGAGTTCAATAATTCATTGCAGTGGCCACACAGAACTCATAGGCAATACTCGGACGATTATGGGCTTTATTAGGGAAGTAACATATTACAATTCAGGTTCAGGAACACTCAGGATACATTTCTTCCAACAGGGCTGCCTCTTTTCAGCTGTGCCCGCAAGCATGCCACTCTCTGCCCCCTCAGCCTCTGCCTTGCTGGGGCAAGTATTTCAAAGCTCTTTTAGCCATGCTGGTAAGTTTCCCAAGGTACCTCACTCTGCCAGTAAGCCTCAGCTTGAAGGCACTCAGCTCTAGCTCTGTGGGTCCACAAGCCTAGCTCCACCACTTGAAGGCACTCAGCTTTTTCACTCTGTGTGCTGGGAAGCCCACTATACCATCTCCTGCTGGTCTCCTGCCAATTTCCTGGTTCTGCTGCCTCTGCTGCTGCCATTTCTCTGCTGCTGCCATTTCTCTGCTGCTGCTTTTCACTGTCTTGCCATTTTTGATGTTACAGCTTTCTCTCTGTCTTCTAGGCCTAGGAAGTTCTCAGTCCGGAATCCCAGGTCCAAAGAGCATGCTCTGCTCCTGGCTATTCTTTCTTCATGGTGGTGAGATTTTCTCTCTGCTCTGGAATTGGCTGTCTTTTAAGCCTAGCAGGATGGCAAAACTGACCAATCACCTTGTTAGAGTTCCATATACCTTATTAGCATTGTTCCACTCAATCATTTGGTGGGAGTTATAAGATCACAGTGAGAAAGGCCACAAAAAAGCTGTCCATTGCACATCCACCCTTTGAGACTCACTGGCATAGACCATGAGCTCCTTGAGTGTTGGCATTCTCTTATTAATTGTTGTGTAATGGTGCCGGGCACACATAGTAGGTGCTTAATAAATATTTGTTGCTTTAATGAACAAATGAGGAACTTTTGTTATGTTGCAGTTTTAAATGAGTACAGCTGTATGTGAAAAGCACACCAAATTCAAGCTCAAAGATCTTGGTTGCTTTGCTTTTTACGCTGATAGTTTTGGCTTGGGATTTTGTTATTTGAAGGACAGTCTGCTGAGAAAACTTCCTTGCAGAATCAGGTTGCTGTTATTACTGAGATTAGCCTTCTGTGTCTAGACATTTTATATGTCAAAGGAGAGTACTTTCTTTGTGTGTCTAAGCTATAAAGCTCACTATCCTTGCCTCCAAACTGTTGTAAACTCCTAAAAAGCCTACTATAGAATGGTACCAAAGAGATCCAGGGCTAGTTTGTAATTGTTTGGAAACTATAATACCATTTTTCCAAGAAAAACTAGAGATTCCCAAATTCCCTGTCTGTAAAAATGTTCCCATTTCTCGCCCATAAGAAACAAAAGAAGCTTGTGAAGAACAGCTTGATAAAAAAGTTGAGGATTGCTTTCCAATCCAGAGGTATATGACACAACCTTCACTTTGAACCGCGGAGTACATCATGCCAAAATTCAACAGCTACACTGAAAAATCAGTCAGAGGTGTACAGGACTCTACCTCTTCCAAAACGACATAATGATCCCCCCTAGGATGACTTCAGAAGTGACATACCAGTTGCTGTCTAGTTAATTTCAACTCATGGGAACCCCCAGATGTGTCAGAGTACAACTGTAATCCACAGGGTTTTCAGTGGCTGATTTTTTTAAAGCAGATTACCAAGCTTTTCTTTGGAGGTAACTCTGGGTTGCATCGAACTGTCAATCTTTTGGTTTGCAGCCAAGTGTATTGTTTGCACCACCTACAGACTCCAGACATGACAAAGGCTTCTGTTGCTTCTTTTTTTCCTTCCTTTCTTCCTAGTTTTATGTCCAGCTCTGGCTGTATCCTCCAAAGCTATTGTGTTAATGTTGTTACAAAGCCACTGACTCTAGAGGCAATTGGAGAGATGGAATATGAGACCCACCTAAGCAATGGTTCTTCAACGGCGTGCTACATTGCTGCTCAATGGAAAGGGTCACTGGAACAGGAAGTGTGTGGAGGACTTGGGTGTGGTGAGTAGCATGCTGTGAGATGTTCTCCTCTAGCTTCTGTATCAGAGACGTCTGAAGCATCATGAATCTGTACATCACTTGTAAAATCAAGAACCGTAGAGGTCATTAAAAAAAATTCGTGATCTTCTCAGTCAATAGGAAAGCCAGTTAATTGTTCAAAAAGTAGATCAATCCAACATTTTATTTAGTATATTTTTTCACTGTTTTTTTTTTTTTTTTTTTTTGGCACAGATAGTAATGCCTTTTGGTTGATTTTGAGCAAAAGTAGAAATTCATAGAATCGCATTTTGTCTCCTCTTCAGGATTCATTTCCTGACACATCTGTCATTTGTGACCAAGATTTGTACCTTTATATTCAAGGTTAAGTATCATTTAGAAGCAGAAGTTTGATTTTCCTTTTACTAGGAAGCCATTATATGATTTCTCAGCCACCAAGAAAAATAGTGGTTATGGCAGACAGTGGATTCTTGACCCTATTTTTTCCTTTTTCTCTTGTATGATAAAAATGGTGCTTCTTGGATGCAGATTTTGTTTCTGTGTCCTACGTGTCAGCACAGGACACATAAAAATATGTTACAGGACACATAGGTGGCACAAATGATTAAGTGCTCCACTACTAGCCAAAAGGTTGGTGGTGTGAACTCACCCAGAGGAACCTTGGAAGAGAGGTCTGGTGATCTGCTTCCAAATGGTAGCAGCCTTGAAAACCCTATGGAGTAGTTTTACTCTGTACACATGGGGTCACCATAAATCAAAATCGACTTGACAGCAACTAACCACAATAACAACAATGTGTGTCAGCACAATAGACTTTCTCACCTATATTTTGAGAGAAATGCCGATTTTTAAAAGTACAACCATAACCAGCAAAAAACCAAACCAAACCCAGTGCCATTGAGTCACTTCCGACTCATAGCCACCCTAGAGAACAGAGTAGAACTGCCCCATAGAGATTCCAAGGAGCGCCTGGTGGATTCAAACTGCCAACCCTTTGGTTAGCAGCTGTAGCACTTAACCACTATGCCACCAGGGTTTCCACCATAACCAGAGCTGGTTATAATTCCTAATCATTTCAATGTTACAGTGGTGAACAAATACAGGTTCTCTCTTACTTTTGCTCTTGTTCTCACTCTTGCTCTCTCTAACTTATTGATCATTCACACCATGCTAGGTACTAGTTTATGAGCCCTACATTAATTATTGCATTTAGTCTTCACAACAACACCTTGAGGTAGATATTCTAATTTTTTACTTTTTACAGATAAGAAAATTTAAGCACCAGGAGGTTAATAAATCTGAAAATAGCTACTCAGCATCTAATAACTGACAAAGCTATGTTAACCTGACAAAGCTATGTTACCCTGACAGTCCGAATCCAGACAGCTTACTCCTAAGAACACTATGAAGCCTATCAGTGTTTTTTTTGTTTGTTGTTTAATCAAAGCCCTTTATCAGTTACGTGGTTTGCAAATATTCTCCCCCAGTCTGTGACTTATCTTCTCATTCTCTTAACAAATTCTAATATTCATATGGAGAGTCAAAGGATCTAGAATAACTAAAAAAAGCTGGAAAGAGAAGAACAAAGTTGGAGAACTAAAACTACCTGATGTGGCCCAATCAGAATCTGTTCTGGGAGTTTTGTTGTAAAGACCCTCTAATTTATCCTATAATAGAATTGTCCTTACGAATCTTTCAATGGTGCCTTCAGATCCCTAGATAGTCTAACCCTTAGATGATTACAGTGTCAAAATCTTAAGAAATATTAGGGGGGCTCTAGGATATCAAGATTGATGTTTGATACTTCTAAGAACACTGTCTGAGTAAGTAGGTATAAACTCCAAAAAGGGAGTCATTGATTATATTTCAAATTGTATTTTCAGCAATATGATATTTAGTGATGGACTATTTACTGCTTAGGTACTGTATCAACCACCCAGTAAATTCAGGGAGATCTTCCAAGATTTCTCTAACAGATGGTTGGTCATCTCTTCAGTCCCTTTATGAACACTACTCAGTGATGGGGATGCTCTAGTTCTAAGAGCCCCCACCTCTGGAAGTGGGAATTGATTAAACTTTTAGGAAGGCAATTTGGCAATATGGGTCCAAAATCTTTAATATATTCATATGTTTTGACATAAGCTTCTAGAAATTTATCCTAAAAAAAAAAGAGTTAATGGGATGTGAAAAGTTTGCACTATAAGAATATTTAATGCAGTGCTTTTTAAAATAGTGAAAAGTTAAAAACAACCTACTTGTTAAAAAGATGATTTTTAAAAATATATTGTGATGCATGAATATAAGAAAATACTCTAGAATTATTTATAAAGGAACATTTCAAGATACAGAAAGATTATCTTGTTAAATTGAGTAAAAAACAAATTCAGGTTCCAAACGACATGCATTATGTAACCCCTTTGCGTGTGTGTATGTGTGTGTGTGTGTTTAACAATAGCTATACACACACACAGGCACAAACATATGTGAAGACTTAGAAAACACATGGGAAAATATTAATAGTTTTCCTCTCTTTTTCCTTATCTACATGTTTAGATAGTGCTAGGATTCTTCAAGTTGAAAGATTATCTTGCATCATGCTCGTATTACTTTTGTTGACTGTGGACTGAGTAAAGAATATGTGGGAAATTAGAGAGAAGAGAAAAAAGTCTCATCAACTCAACCATGGACAGTACAGCCAACTTTGCAATCAGGCTTTCTCAGTGGACTCTCGAATATTAGTCAGGACACAGCCCTGCTCTAGCAACCTCTATCTTGTCATCTACGAAACAACATTTGTTAAACTCCTGCTCTGGGTCATTGGTCTTGACTCTTTAGCTCTGCATAGATGCCTGTAGCCTCAGGTTTTCTCTTCTCTTGCTCTTGCTCTCTCTGCTTTCATTTCTCCCACTGCTATTAACTAACAGATTTATTTTATGTACTATAAAAATCAAATTTTTAAAGACAGAGGATCTGCTTGGCTTCATTGATCATTTTGTAAATAGAAGGTCCCTATTAAGGTATCTCAAGATCGAACACCTTATCAGCTGGGGACTTTGGGTCGGACACCTACTCCTGTTCCAGTCAGCATGACCAGTGGGGTAGGGACACATGCTACAGAGCATGACTGCTATGATGAGAAAATATTCCTTATGGGTATGGTATACACTCAGAGGCTTCTCTGAAAAGGTCAATGTATCAGTGAGGGTTCTCCAAAGGCATAGAACCTATATATAAAAATTATATATATATATATATACACACACACATGCATATACATATATATATTTGCACCTCGACATAAAGAAAATAAAAATCCTCACAACTGGATCAATGAGCAACATCATGATAAACAGAGAAAAGATTGAAGTTGTCAAGGATTTCATTTTACTTGGATCCACAATCAACAGCCATGGAAGCAGCAGTCAAGAAATCAAACGATGCATTGCATTGGGTAAATCTGCTGCAAAGGACCTTTCTAAAGTGTTGAAAATCAAAGATGTCACCTTGAAGACTAAGGTGTGGCTGACCCAAGCCATGGTATTTTCAATCGTATCATATGCATGTGAAAGCTGGACAACGAATAAGGAAGACAGGAGAAGAAGAATTGACGCCTTTGAATTTTGGTGTTGGCAAAGAATATTGAATATACCATGGACTGCCAAAAGAAGGAATAAATCTGTCTTGAAAGAAGTACAACCAGAATGCTCCTTAGAAGCAAGGATTGTGAGACTGCATCTTACATACTTTGGACGTATTGTCAGGAAGGATCAGTTCCTGGAGAAGGACACCATGCTTGGCAAAGTACAGGGTCAGCAGAAAAGAGGAAGACCCTCAAGGAGGTGGATTGATACAGTGGCTGCAACAATGAGCTCAAGCATAACAACCATTGTAAGGATGGTGCAGGACTGGGCAGTGTTTTGTTCTGTTGTACAGAGGGTCGCCATGAGTCAGAACTGACCTGGTGGCACCTAACAACAATAATGTATGTATAATGGCACTGGGTTTATACACCCACTTCTCATTTATTGACAGTGTTAAGTTCCAAAGACCAGGTCATTGTGCGAAAATGGAGGCTGCCACATCAGATCACAAAATGGAGGATGACCGCATCATTACATAACTGCCAAATCACATCATTACATAACTGCCAAATTACATCATTACATAACTGCCAGATTAAATTATTGTATAATTGCCAAACCACTGAGAATCGTGGCCCAGCCAAGTTGACACATAATCTTAACCATCATGGCTAGCATTACTTCACCTTGCACCTTGGCCTTCATTACTGTGAGATGTACATCATTAATGCACAAAATAGTTGGATAGCAGATTTTTTACTATAGTCGTAAACCCAAAATGTCAGATAATGAGACAGTTGATAAGTGAGGAGTAGATACATATATTTATACACAGACACACATATATATATACACACACATATATATACACATATATACACGGGTTTTACACATGGGTATATACATATACACACATACCTGTATACATATACATACATATATACACATACATATATATACCTATATGTATATACATACCAAACCAAAACCAAACCCATTGCCTTTGAGTCTATTCTGACTCATAGTGACCCTATAGGAGAGAGTAAAACTGCCCCATAGGGTTTCCAAGGAGGGGCTGGTAGATTTAAACTACCAACATTTTGGTTAGCAGTAGAGCTTTTAACCACTGCACCACCAGGGCTCCATATATACACATACATATATACCTACACATATGTTGTTCTTGTTGTGTGCCATTGAATCTATTCTGACTCATATCAATTGTATAGGACAGAGCAGAGCTGTCTCATACGGTTTCCTAGGCTGTAATCCTTATGGGAGCAGATCACCAGGTTTTTCTCCTACAGAGCTGCTAGGTGGGTTTGAACCACCAGCTGTTGGATTAGCAGCCCAAAGCTTAATAATTGTGCTACCAGGGCTCCTTATTATACATGGACAGATATATTTTTTAATTTATTTTTCCAGCTGCGTTCTTTTGTGTGTGTATGTATGCTTTTGATGAAGTTTTATAGGGCAAGTTAGTTTCTTATTAAAAATTAATACACATATTGTTCTGTGGCATTATTTGCCAACCCCATGACGTGTTAATACTCTCCCCTTCTTGACCTTAAGTTTTCACATTACCAACTTTCCTGTCCCCTCCTACCTTCTCATTCTCACTCCTGGGCAGCTGTACCTATTTAATCTTGTTTTGTTTTATGGGCCTGCCTAATCTTTGGCTGAAAGGTGAACCTCAGGAGTGACTTCAACATTGAGTTAAAAGGGAATCCAGGGATCATCCTCCCAGGGTTTCTCCAGTTTCTGTCAGACCAGTAAGTCTGGTCTTTTCTTGTGAATTTGAATTTTGTTCTACATTTATCTCCAGCTCTGTCCGGGACCTTCTATTATGATCCCTGTCAGAGAAGTTGGTGGTGGTAGCCAGGAACTATCCAGCTGTGCTGGACTCAGTATGGTGGAGGCTGTGGCAGTCGTGGTCCATTAGTCATTTGGACTAATTTTTTTTTCCCTTGAGCCTTTGGTTTTCTTCATTCTCCCTTGCTCCAGATGGGGTGGGACCAGTGGAGTATCTTAGATGGCTGCCCAAAGCTTTTAAGACCCCAGATGCTACTCACGAAAGCAGGACGTAGATCCTTTTCTTTATAAGCTGTTATGCCAATTGAGCTAGGTGTCCCCAGAGACCATGGCCCCTAGCCCTCAGGCCAGTAATTTGGTCCTTTAGGAAGTTTGGTTGTGTCAGTGAAGCTTCCATGACCTTGCCTTGGTCAAGTTGTCCTGACTTTCCCAGTACTGTGTACTAGACAGAGATTTATTTTAAGGAAATGGCTCATACTATTGATTGTTGGGACTGGAAAGTCTAAAACGCATATGGCAGGCAATAGGCTGGAAACTTTGAGTGAGTTGATACTACAGTGTTGAGTCTGAAATCCATATAATAGGCAGCAGGCTGGACACTTGGGATTTCTATACTTCATCCTTAAAGCAGAAGTCCTTCTCTGGGATCACTTCAGTTTTTTTGTCTTAAGTTTTTCAGCTGATTGGACGGGGCCCACTCACATCATCAAAGGTAGTCTCCTTTACTTAAAGTCAACTGATTGTAAATGTTAATCACATCAGAAAAATACTTTCACAGAAACCTCTAGAACTAGTATTTGACCAAACAACTGGGCACTATTACCTAGCCAGGTTGACACATCAAATTAACCATCATAGCCATTGTATTAATTAAAAAGAAAAAGAGAGGGAGAAAGAGATAAAGAAGCAACCCATTATATATTTTTAGAGAGTTCTTATGATTACAATGCTTTTCTTTATATTGAGCTGAAGTCTGCCTCTATGTTGCTTCTACCTTGATCCTTCTTCTGGTCTCTCATGCTTCCCTCCTTTTTCTTCAAATATCTGAGGACAGATAGCTATTTCCTTTTCTTTGAACCATTCCTCATATGATGGGGTTTCCAACCTGTCATTAACCTGATCACTCTCTACTGTGAGGGTGGGGTGTTCAGTTTGTCCAGATGCCCTTAAAATGTGGCTCCTAGATATAAATGCCATAGACCAGATGTGATCTACCTACCCATAAGTCTAGGCTGAAATTACCTACATCTTTCCAGCAGCCAAGTCAGACTACAGGTTTTCTATCAAAATGCTCTTCCAGCCAGGTCTCTCTCTTCTGATGCTCATACTATGGATTTGTTGTAACTTCAGTACAGGAATTTACATTTGCATATATTAAGTTTCACCAAGTGTATCATCGTAACAGTTCTTATTGTGCTCCAGTTTACGAGCACTTTACAGACATTATCTCATTTAATCCTCCCAACGTGTTGATTTTGGTCTGTAGCTGCTACTTGGCCTATATGATCACTTCCAGCTGCCAGCCTTTCCTGAATTTACCATCGACATTGGAGTTTTCAACACTACTGAAGAACTGAAGGAAGGAGGAATAAATTTCCCCTTAGGGTGTTATACAGCAGGTTATAGATCAGTGCACTAGGCAAGGCAGGATGCATGATGTTTTGAGTATGGTCATGGTATGGACTGAAATTTTTGGTGAGTTGAGAGATCACAGAATATGAGCCAACAGGGAATGTTTTAGTGCATTGCGTATATGTATATATTTCTTATTTTGCATGTATATGAAGCTACTGGAAAATATCATAGCTTGGGTTATATATATAACTCAATGGCATTTTCAATTACCTCATATGCATATAAAATCTGGACAATAAATAAGAAAGGCTGAAGAATTGATGTATTTAAATTATGGTGTTGGAGAAGAATATTGAATATACCATGCATTGCTAGAAGAATGAATAAATCTGTCTTGGAAGTACAGCCAGAATGCTGCTTCTCACTTACTTTGGACAATGTCTTGGTTATCTAGTGTTGTTACAGCAGAAATACCACAAGTGGATGGCTTTACCAAAGAGAAATTTATTGTCTCATGGTCTAGGAGGCTAGAAGTCTAAATTCAGTGTGCTACCTCCAGGGGAAGGCTTTCTTTTTCTGTTGGCTCTGGGGGAGGGTCTTTGTCATCAATCTCCCCCAGTTAAGAAGCTTCTCAGTGCAGGAACCCTGGGTCCGAAGAACGTGCTATTCTCCTGGTTCTTGTTTCTTGGTGGTATGAGGTCCCCATGTCTCTCTGCTCACTTCTTTCTTTTATATTGCAAAAGAAATTGGCTTAAAACACAACCTAATCTTGTAGATTGAATCCTGCCTCATTGAACAAAACTGCTGCTAATCCTGCCTCATTGCCACCATAGAGGTAGGATTTACAACACATAGAAAAATAACATGAAATGACAAAATGGTGGATAATCACACAATACTGGGAATCAGGGCCTAGCCAAATTGATACGTATTTTTGGGAGACACAACTGAATTCATAACAGATATGTTTTCAGAAGGACCAGTCCCTGGGGAAGAACATTATACTTGGTAAAGTAGAAGGTCAGCAAAAAATACAGGAAGACCCTCAACAAGATGGAGTGACACAGTGGCTGCAGCAATGGGCTCAGGCATGGCAGCAATTCTGAGGATAGTGCAAGACCAGGCAGTGTTTTGTTCTGTTGTACATATGGTGGCCATGAGTTGGAACAGACTTGATGGCACCAAACAACAAGAAGTGTATATATATATATATATATGTACATATATATCTGTGTATATATATATGTATAATTAGTAGAATAATATTTTTTTTCAAAATGTACACAAACATGCTCTTCTTTCTGTATATACAATGGAAACCAAATGTTAAGGATGAGATTTTCTTCAGAGGTTTGTAAAATCGTCATGTAGCATATACGGTCCATGGCGTTTGACTAAGCTCATTTACTTCTTGCACCTTTGCATGAGTCTTTTTAGGCTCCGTCCCCACACAATGCCTCTGTCTCATCATGGAAATATGAAAATTTTGTGGTTCAAGGTGGTGCTCTCCTAACCTTGGGCTGCTGCCTGACTAGCCTGAGAGTCATTCTGTTGGCAGCATTGCTCACTCAGCTACTATCATCTCCACCTCATTCCATTGCTTCTTCTCCCTATATAAGGAGAGTGTGCTGCCTTGCTTGTTTTCATGCCATATTTTCACTCTCTTAGATCAGAGATGCAATGCAAGATTGTTGTTTTTCTTTACAATTGTTTGAATATTATCTAACAATAAAATGTAGATATATATTATTTCATTAAAACAGGTTACTAAGTATCCAGTTTTGAAAGGAAAATTCCCATACTGACTCTACTAACAGCTGAAAAATAATTATCAAATTCATATTAAAAAGTTGTATTGGTATCTATGATACACCTTCTATGCATGTAAGTAGCACAATCTAATGTCGATTTAAGCAAAAATATAACTGGCATTTAAAAACATTCCTTTTTTTAGAATTTGAGCTCTAAATTTTTTATAAAGTGTATCTGATATTTTTTTGGAAATCATTTATAAGCCCTAGTAGTTCCTAGGAGCCCTGGCTGCACAGTGGTTAAGAGCTTGGCTGCTAGCCAAAATGTCAGTGGTTCAGATCCACCAGCCCCTCCTTGGAAACCCTATGGGGCACATCTACTCTGTCCTATTGGGTCACTGTGAGTTGAAATTGACTCGGTGGCAAAGGGCAGTAGTTCGTAATAATTTAATTGAGATTATGTGTTGGGTTAAGACAGTTTTATAGGGGTATGTGTGTGTGTGTGTGTGGGTGGGTGTGGGTGGGTGGGTGGGTGTGTGGCTCTAGAGTAAGGGAATGTGTCTTCAAGTGTCTGTGTGTTTGTGCTTGTCTGTGCACACAGACAGAACTGAGCACTGGGGAGAATCGCTCTCCTGTAAGTCCTTCCCTTTGATTTGGTATCAGTTCACGCTGAAAAATGTAAACACAGGCAAAAAGAATATGGAGAACTTCTTGCAGTTGGTAACAAAACACCTGGTTAAAGATGCTTGCATAAATAATAGAAAACCAAACCAAAACCAAACAGGTTGCCTTCGAGTTGATTCCAATTCATAGCGACCAAAAGCCCTTAACAACTCCTCATTCTCACAGTTGCTGGTTAGGTGTGACTTGCTAATAGTTCTAGCAAATTTCATAATGCTACCCTAACAAAGGGTAGTCTTTAGAAACTGAAAACTGATTGCCAGCAAGACTGTTGGAATGGTTCATTTTACAAATATTTCCACTCTTGGGAACTGATGCAGATTCTTAGTCTAGCCACCACATATTTGCTTGCTTCATCAACTCCATTTCTTTTCACATGGGTAGAGTCCTGCCCTGCATGCCAGACAGCCAGCATACTTTATCTCATTTACCCCACAAAACCACTCTGTACAGTAGGTATTTTTACCTCCGTTTGGCAGATGTAGAGAGGAAACCTCAGGCAGTTAAGCGATTTGCCATGGGCCATTCAGCTAGGAAGTGGCAGAACCACAAGTCCAGTTCTATTTGACTGCACAGCCTACACTTTCCCACTCCCATACAGCGGCCCCGCCTCGCAGAGTCTTTCCTGTCTCTTCTGTTTACTCTGTGACTCACGTACTTGCTGACCTGATCTATATGTTGCTTCTTGAGAATGACTTCAACATGATTTAGCCTTTAATGGTGATCATTTTCCAACAAAATGACAAGGTTAATAGTGAAGCATGTATTCCAATCCCTGACCCCAGACAGGAACTGATGAGGGGCTGGAAGACTTGCCTCTGTTGTAGAGAAAATTCTCAACTAACCATTTGGGTCCTTTGTCATCTGTCTGCAATTCCACAAAAGAGCAAACCCATACCTGCATCAGGTTCATTAGTCCTGTGTCAGACAAAGACGATGCCTCTGCCAGTAGTTCAAACAGTTCCCACCTTCAGATGCTGTGTGTTAAGATCCATGTTTACAGTCTATCTAAACAGTTGGCTTTGTAAGAAGAATCACTGGACCCTCCCCTGGCTACTGTCTGAGGACAGTGGAGAAATAGTGGTTCTATCTGGGTAACTGTAGGTGTTCCTAGCCTCAGCTCTTATCACAGCATCTGCAATGACCTGGAGAGGAGTCAACTTTGTTCCATAGCTTGGTGGTGCTGTCCATGAGTAGGGATGTCTGCTGCATTTGAACCTGCTCTATTGTTGTGCTGATAAAACACTGCCCAAGTTTGGTATCCTGGACAGCACTGGGTTTCCTATGCTTTGGAAAATGTGTAACAGTTTGGTTGCTTGTTGCCACTTTACCCCACAAGTGAAAAGAGATTAGGAGAGCTGAATGCCCATTTCAATTTCTTGTCTCGACTGGCAGCTTTTAATATTATCATCTAATACAGCGATTTTACAGCTTAACTTTGTCTTCAAACTCTTCAGACCTAACTCTGTATCACTGATGCAAGCCTAGAAGCCATATCTGTTTTCTTTCTCTAGCCAAACAACTTTTTTATTTTCATTTAAAAATTAGAAATAAGTAGAAAAATATTTGAAATGAAATGAGCATCCTTCTTTGCAAGTTCTTATCAAATAGTATTGCCTATTTGAGCACGAAAGGTTTTATCTTCTTAGAGGCTGTAATTCAGGAAAGTCTAATATTTGCTTTTATGTGTATTTTTATTCACATATTCTTTCAACAAATATTTATTGGGCCCAAGAGCTATGAGGCATTGGGCCTGGGGCTGAGAGTACCCAGTGGAAAGCAATTGATACCACACCAGCCTTTACCCAGTGACTGTGTAGATAAAACAAATATTGCAAATTTGTCTCTTTTTTTCCTTGTACTTTGGTATAGCTTGGAAAATTCTACTTTAATAAAAAATATTAAACACCCTTTTAATTAATATGCCTTATTTACAAACAAATGGAAAATACAGGATCAAAGCAATTTTATTTTTGAAATGTATATAAATCAAGTGAGTTAAACTGTATCTCAGTTGTAACATAGTACAGGTGAAAAAGTGGGCAAAATAACAAGGTTTGTTTTAAAACATGGATATGATTTAAAGACCCATGTAACAAAACCAAACCATGGTGTATTCCTGAGTGATGCCATTTGAAATAAGCCCTGTCTCATTATTGGAATACTTTGTGGATAAAATTATTGTGTTAATTCCATTGGAAGGTGTTGTGGATTGAATTGTGTCCTCCCAAAATGTGTATTAGTGAGGCCATGATTCCCAGTATTATGGGGTTGTCCCCAATTTAGTGATCTGATAATCCTATGTGTTGTAAATCCTAACCTCTGTGATGTTAATGAGGCAGGTTTAAAGGCAGTTATGTTAATAAGGCAGGACATAATCTGTAGGATTAGGTTGTATCTTGAGTCAATCTCTTTTGAGATACAAAACAGAATCAAACAGAGAGGAGGGGGACCTCATTATCACCAAACAAGAAGAGCCAGAAGCGAAGCACATCCTTTGGACCAGGGGTCCCTGCACTGAGAAGATCCTGGACCAGGGGAAGATTGATGACAAAGACTTTCCCCTCAAAAGATAACACAGAGAAAAAGCCTTCTGCTGAAGCTGATGCCCTGAATTTGGACTTCTAGCCTCCTAGACTGTGAGGGAATAAATTTCTGTTTGTTAAAGCCATCTACTTGTGGTATTTCTGTGACAGCAGCACTAGATAACTAAGACAGAAGAGTAAATGCTTACATAAGAAAGTCCACTTAAAATTTACCTCCCAATTAAGTAATTCAGCATAAAATCACATGTAATTACACACTGGGGCTGTGTATATAACAAGTATCTGTTAAATACTGAAATCAGCAGTTCTGAGGCATTTTAAAGAATCAAGCTACTTTAGAAATACTGAAACTCTACTTGCCTAAGTCCTTTCTTGGAAAATTTCACTTTTATCTTCTGTTCGCCTAAATATTAATGAGTTCAGCTTCTAACACTGACTTACCCAAGCTGTACTTAACCACTACCCCACCAGGGTTTCCATACAGATTCTTAGGAGACACGATTTTAGTTCAATTTGGTTCTATGCCAGCTTCTTAAATACCCCAAAAAGAATTAAAAATTGATTCCTAATGAGCACAAGGGCCTATGGAAGCAAACCTAAAATTCAAACTAGTGGACTCTCAATGCCAGATGTGTTCTCAATGAATCTTCCTCTATCTACACGTAGACTTTGGCAAAATCCCCTTGTTCATCACCATTAAAAAGATTTGGCTAAGAGATTCCACTGACTCAGACACAGAGTTACCTCTTTGAAGTTACTTCTTCCACAAAGTTAGCTGAGGAGGATGGAAACAATGAATGAGCTTTGCTTCTGAGCTCAGTTTCAGAAGGTTTTGGTTCCTGGGCCTAGTTCTGCTTTTTTTTTTTTTTTTTAGCCCCCAGATAATCCTGATAACAGCTCAAAAATAATCTTTTTGGTACTCTGACGCTGTTTTTGCCATTTCAAAGTCTATAGAGAAAATGGGCAAAAGTCCAGATATGTGGAGACATTTGTATACTTTACCCATTTCAAAGGCATACAAGTAGAATTTTTCCTATAAAATGGGAGGATATCTAAAATTTCCAGGAAACATCTTTTAGCTAAATTGTTGGGCATAACTTTTCCTCCAAGTGTTTAAAATTGATTTAACTTTTACTCTGACTATTCAAACACAGATTAAATATGACATTTTGGTGATCAAGTTTCTGGATCTTACCTCAGTTAGAGGAAAGGAATTTAACATTTTTAAAGCATTTTATAAGCAATCGTACTTCCCTGTCTTGGCTGGATCATTGTCTTTTTGATGCTCTTTTCGAGATAAAAATAACTTACAGAAAGATTAGGGATAGAAGTAACTAATTATTTATTCAGAAATCTCTTATTGAACCCTGGTTTTCTGCCAGACCTGAACCAGGCTTTGAGAATATAAAGATTTTTTTCTGCCCTTAAGCCACTCATTGATTGATTCATTCATTTATAGGACAAATATTCATTAAATCGGTTGCCTTCGCGTGTCAGGGTAGAACTGTGCTCCACAGAGTCTTCAGTGGGTGATTTTTCAGAAGTAGATCACCAGATCTTTCTCCCAAGGTGGACTAGAACCTTTAACCAGTCTGGGTAGCAGCTGAGTAGGTTAACCGTTTATACTACCCAGGGACTCCAAGAATAAGGCAATCTAAAAATGCAATGAAGAGAGATACATGGTTCTGTAAAAGTGCAAAATCGGGGGATTTTATTTGAGATAAGGAGTCAGAAAAGTGTTAAGCTGAAACCTAAAATGTAAGGAGAAGTGGTTAGAATGCCTGGGAAAATAGGGGAAGACAGCACATTCCTAGCAGAAGGACTAGTGTTTACAAAAGTCCTGTAGCAGTGGGAAATATCCCCAAATCCAAGGGATCAGAAGAAATCCAGGGTGGATGGAATGCACCGTGTGGAAGCAGAAAAGTTGTCTAATTAACTAGGCACGGAGTATTTAGTTTAATTTGAATTTCTGATACTTTTTTGTACGCCTCATGTTACATCTAAAAATCTGATAAATATTGTTTGTTGTTTGTATGAACTTCAAATTTAACTGGGAGTGTTATATTTTTATTTGTTAAATCTGGTAGTCCTAGGAGGAGGAGATATGGCAGAGTTGATGAGAAAGAAACATATAGGAGCCACTCCATGCCAGGGTGAAATGGGTTGAGTTTGTGGGAGGTGAAGAAATTGTCACAGCAGGTACAGGTAACCCTGAAGAAGCTTAGCTGTAAAAGGAGTGAGGTGCTGCAAAAGCTGGGAGTGGGGAGAGGGAATGAAGGAGCTGAGTTTTTATTTTTATATGCTTTCAAAATGGGAGTTATTTACCTTCTTAGGATCTGTAAATATTCAATACCCCTTCTTTTTTTTCCTCTTGTGCAATCAAACTCTCTCGCAAAAGGATTCTATTATTTGTTCTTAAACATGCATAAACTACTCCCATATTTGGGTAAAAATTAATATTTGAGAATTCTCTTACATTTGGATAGTCTAACTAACATTTGGTGGTCTCTATCTTCTCTTTAAAGTAGGAGGCAAATTAACATGCCAAATATGAGGAGGAGCAAAGTTGTTTTAGAGGTTTTAAAGGGAAAGGAGACAGTTTAATTAGTCATTGTGAACTGGATTGAGCAACCCAAGAGGAGGTCAACCAACGTTAGTAGCCCACTTGAGTTTTAATCTCCACAGGTTCACGATAATGCAAATGTTATATTTGCTCAATGGAAAAGATCATTTGAGGGCATGGAAAACCCGTTGCTGTTGAGTCTATTCCGACTCATAGTGACCCTATAGGACAGAGTAGAGCAGCCCCATGGGGTTTCCAAGGAGCAGCTGGTAGATTCAAACTGCTGATCTTTTGGTTATCAGGTAAGCTCTTAGCCACTATGCTACCAGGGTTTCTTCAGTATGGAGGAGGAAGTAATTAATTGGGGTAGGACAGAAAAGAATTGTGGCAGGTGTCAAGAGGAGGAAGTACCTGTCTGATCTGCTCTTGAGGAATGAGTAGGATTTTTCTGGATGTAGAAGGTGGGGCTAGAATATCTTTCTTATTGTACGGGAAAATAGAGGCAGGAAGAAATGAGGTTTATTATCTGGCTCTGTTTTGCCTACAACAAGATTATATTCTTACGCTGGGGGAGCCAAGAAGAGATAATACATGTCTAAGGAATTATAACCAAGAAAAAAAAAACCCAAACCCAGTGCTGTCGAGTCAATTCCGACTCATAGCGACCCTATAGGACAGAGTAGAACTGCCCCATAGAGTTTCCAAGTGAGGAATTATAGGAGGAAAAAATCACTGAAGATTGGGATAGTTGGAAAGGCACAGCGAAGAGAAGCTAGACTTGAAACGAAGAAAGGACTAAACCTTGCTGAGTGGAAGCTTGGTGAAGAGCAGCCTGGGAAAAGACATAGTGACTGAGTAGTCTAGATTTTGCCCTCAGGCTTTCTTTTAGATGCCTCCATTATTTAAAAAAATGAATTTACATGCCTACAAAATTCCTATATTCATGTTATCTTCCTGCCCACATAGATATCTGAGGTTACTCATCTAACCACAGAGTCTACCATATTTGTTTTTCAGCCTTAAATTTTGCCAGGGACTTTCTTGTCCTTGGACATGAAAGAAACTCAGAAATTCTACTCATCCAGGAAATATGCATGGAATGCCTACTCTACACTCACAGCCCTAGGTTAAGTGCTGCCAGCATAGCAATATAGAAGATGTTACCCGGTGCTGTGAAATGAAATGCCACATGGTATGGCCAATTGTTGTTCCTCTTGATCCTCTTCCATAGGAGAGGATTAGAGGAGAAAGTGAGTACTGTGGCTGGAGAGATCAAGGATAACACCATGAAGGCCCTGGACTCAGCTGGGTCTCAGCCTTCAAGGGATAAATCCATCCCCAGGGTTTCACTGGAAAAAAAAAAAAACAACGTTTTTTAACCCAAGGCCGTAACTTTAGGGATTTCATAACAAATCCCTTTATGTACACCCTAAATACACGTTAACTGTACTTAAGCCTTATCCAGAATGATTCATTGGTCATATTTAAGTATCGCCCAGAAGCCCAGAAGATGAAAACCACCATTCTGGGTTTTTGATGTGTTTTACCGGTCTGCAGTTTCACAAAGATAATCAGAAGTCTTTTTAGTAATTTAAAAGACTGTCCTTTCTTCTGAGATGATCTTTCTACATTTTTGTTGCTAAAATGTTCTTATTTTATGAGCTAACGGTAGTAGGTCATGGGAGGGTTTTAAAATTTGATGTCCTTGTTTTTAACATGCATGCTTGTCAGGGATTGTTTGTAATGTTAGTGGATCTATGAACTTTGGAAATCTGGAAAACTCGAGTCACAAGGAATTACATATTGCTCCCCATAGGACTGAAGTCTAGCTTGTCTGAGACTATCACTAATACACACTGTATTGAGGGTCAGTGTTTGGGGACTCTACATGGCTCTGGATTGAGAAAACCTCCCCTCTGTGATTTGGATGCACACCCATTGAAATTAATAAAATCCAGCAGAAAGTAACTGAGTTCATTGCTGGAAAAAGTCAGAAGTCCTTCCCTTGGAGAGGGCCGAGTGCCAGACGCAATGCCAAAGCATGCATTCACCTCCGCTTGCAGAGAAAGGAAAACAAAACAAAACAATAACAACCACCTACCACCACTCACCATCAGTAGCTCTGCCAGAAAACACATCATATCTCACTTTTCCATTCTCAAGAAATCAGTGGTAAGATTTTTATCAGGGTAATTCCTTCACCACCTGGGTGTAGACATTGCTCTGGTCTTTTCTTAATTCAGATTGCAGGAGTCCTAGACGTTTACCCTCTATAAGATCTGAGGTCTTGCTTTACTCTACTCTTGGTTACCTGGCCTTTAAAATTGATTGGGAAAAAATAAAAATCTTACACTTAATTTGACACAGTGGCTGCAACAATCTTATGGGCTCAAACATAACAACAATCATGAGGATGGCGCAGGACCGGGCTGTGTTTCGTTCTGTTGTACATAGCGTCGCTATGAGTTGTAATCGACTCAATGGCATTTAACAACAACATAATCCATTGAGGAGATGAAATAAAATTTCTGGGATTTTAAATAGATGAGAAAACCAGCTCAAAATCGTCTTGTAGAAACTGACGTATTATAAGAAGTCTAAGACTTAAGGACTCAGATTCCCATCATAGAATTACATGTGTGCTACTCTAACTCAAGGCTAGGGTGTAGCTGAGCTCTCACATAGTGTGAATGATGATGGGATGGGGCCTCTACTGTTGGTTGGTGAGATAAGCAAGTATATAAGAATAGGCCACCCCTTGATTGCCATCTCCACATGCCTCAGGGTCTTGTTTTCACCCTTCTTCCTTTAATATCTTTTCATCATAGCCTAAAGAACAGTCGTATCGACACATCAACATACTACATTTGACAACATTATGTACCACTTTTGGAGATTATGCTAGGGAGGAATCCAGGTGTACTTCTTGGATGGACCCATGTCCTCTTTCTAATTCTCTTTCAACCATATGATTTTATGAAAAACATGACTATATTCTGGCTTGCTCCATAGCATCTTTAAAACCCTTTTTCCCAAAGAAGTGCAAAGTAAATGCTTCCTTATGTCCTTATTTTCTTTTGCATGCAAATGTCTACAGAATAATAAACACACTCACAATTATTTAAACATCTTCAACTAATTTTAATTACCAACTAATTAACTATTTGTAATAATTATCAACTAACATTTACTAGCATTTACTATGGACAAAATTTGGCATACTGTAGTGGCTTGCATGTTGATGTGAAGCTGGAAGATATTTCAAATACTAGCAGGATCACCCACGGTAACTATGTTTCAGGAGAGCTTCCAGACTAAGACAGACTAAAAGAAAGGTCTAGTGATTTACTTCTGAAAGTTAGCCAATAAAAACCTTATGGATCACAACAGAACATTGTCCTACTGGCTTACTTTGGACACATCATCAGGAGGGATAAATTGCTAGAGGTGGTCATTATGTTTGGTGGAGAAGAGGGCCAGCAAGAGTGAAGGGGACCTTCAGTGAAATGAATTGGAACTATAGCCATAAAAATGGACTCGAACATGCTAGCGATTATGAGGGTAATGTAGCACTTGGCAACATTTCTTTCTGTTTTAGCTAAGGTCGCCATGAGTTGGAGTTAACTCAATGGCAGCTAACAACAATGGATTAAACATGTGCTAAGAAAGGGGAGGAGTCCTGGTGGTGCAGTGGTTAGGAGCTAACCAAAAGATCGGCAGTTTGAATCCACCAGGCACTCCTTGGAAACCCTACAGGACAGTTCTACTCTATCCTGTAGGTTCACTATGAGTCAGAATTGACTTGGCTTTAACAGGCTTGGTTTTCTTGGTTTAAGAAAGGGGCCCTGGTGGCTCAATTGTTAAGTGCTCGGCTGCTGTCCAAAAGGCAGGTGTTTCGAACCTACCCAGCAGCTCTGTTGGAGAAAGATGTGGTGATCTGCTCCTGTAAAGATTACAGCCTAGAAAACCCTATGAGGCAGTTCTGCTCTGTCACATGGGGTCGCTATGAGTCGGGATCAACTCAATATCACACAAGAACAAGAAAGTCCTCAGGTTATCAATTGGCATATGGAAGCACCTACCTAAAATGCACCATAACATTTAGGTGATATATACTAGGTAAGTCTCACAGGCAGGAGCAGTAATGAAGGTGGGTTCCCTTGTCTAAATCCTTGCTCATTCACTTGTTAGCTTGAACAAATTAAACCTTCCCTGGCATTGATTTCACTTTCTGTAAAATAGAAAAAAAAAACCCAGCATCTACATTGAGGAGTTGCAATGAGAATCTGAGAGCATTTATAGAGTTCCTGACACATAATGAGGCTAAAAACCTGGGATCTCTAATTACCATTAAAAACGAGACTAGGGAAGTAGTATAGGAAGAGATCACTGAGCATGAGGGGATAAAGGAAGATAACAAGGAAATTGTGACATGTCAGCTTTTGAGTGAAGAGCAATATTTCTGTCAGAGGAAACAAAGAGGGAAGGCACAGTGAGTAGAGTATATATAGGGCCAGAGAGAGGGAGAGAGAGGAAAGAAAGAAAGAGAGAAAGTGAAAGAGAGGAAGGCAGGAAGGAAGGGAGGGAAGGAGGAAGGGAGGAAGGGAGGGAGGGAGGGAGGAAGGAAGGCAGGCAGGCAGGCAGGCAGGCAGGCAGGCAGGCAGGCAGGCAGGCAGGCAGGCAGGCAGAAAGATAACTACAATTTGTTGAAAGCCAATTATGGGCAAGGTGCTTTGTGCATAGTACCTCATTTAATCATTATAGCCAGTCTACAACAGGGAAAGTAATAGCTCCATTTTCAGATGAGAAGTTGAAGCTGAGGGACCTTTAAACAACTTTCCTAAGGTGGTACAGAGAGTAAGAGGCAGGGCCTGGATTTGAATCTACTATTTTTATCTACAAAGGTCATGTGGGATAGCGTTGGGTAGAATTAAGATAGCGCTGTGATTATTAACTTTCATGCTGGAGCTGACCTTTTCCAGCACATTCAGCCCATTCTAGTTTTGGTCCTAAATGCGGAGGTTGTTTCTTTCCCTGGTGTGGGGAGCGTGACTCAGCTTGTCCTGAAGTACCCCAACTGAACGCTATTTCAACTGTTGTCATTTTGCCAGGGAAGGAGGCTGGAGCAAACAGTATACTTGATCCACAGCGTTCTAGAGTCTGTAGACAAACCTGAGGAGAGTGAGCTTCTATGACTATCGCTTAATACTTTGATTTGGTCTGGATCCCACAACAGAAAAGACAGGTTCTATAAAAATGAGATCTGATAAAAAATGCAAGACACTTGTCAATGAAGGAAAGAAGCAAGTATTTACCTAGCATTTTGCGCTACATTTGCGATTCCACATATGTGGCCTCATTGAACCCTCACTACAAGCTTGTGAGGTGCACGTTAGTATCACTGTACAGGTAATCAAAGGGAAGCTTTCTCAAGTCACACACAGGCAATACGCTTCAGAACTGGGATGTAACTCAGGGCAATTTAACATTAAAGCTTCAAAGGCACAAAAATGTTAGAATTTAAGTAAAATGTGTATGTGCTGAAAAACTGCAAATATGGATAAGTTACAAATAAATTGTATTCCTCACTTTATATACATAAAATGCTGCTCTTATTTCACTTCATCTGGTCCTGCAATACATAGAGAAAAAAAAAAAGTATCAGAAAGGATTCTTTCAAATAATTCTTCATCTTTTTATCTCAAAAAAAAAAACTTATGGCCAAGCTAAGTGTTATTTTATTGATTGTATTTGGCTTCTTGTAGTGGCACACCTGGCTGTGTGTACTTGCTAATGGCAAACTACACCTGTGGATGAGCTGTTCACCATAGGCTCCAAAAATCTTTAAAAAAAAGGAGGTAGGAACCATTTTGTTCTCTAAGCCTAATAAAATGGGGATGAATCTGTGGGCTCAAGAATATAAATGCAATCTGTTATCTTATGTGTGCCCTTAGCTTCTTTGTACAACTATTAAAATATAGCTGTTGAAATATATATATATATATATTTGTTGTTGTTAGGTGTCATCAAGTAGGTGTCAACTCATAGCGACCCTGTGTACAACAGAACAAAACTCTACCTGGTTCTGTGCCATCCTCACAGTTGTTGCTATGTTTGAGCCCATTTTTGCAGCCACTGTGCCAATCTATCTCATTGAGAGTTTTTCTCTTTATCACTAACCCTCTACTTTACCAAGCATTGTGCCCTTCTCCAGGGACTGGTCCCTCCTGATAACATATCCAAAATATGTGAAATGAAATCTCCACCATCATCGCTTCTAAGGAGCATTCTGGATGTTCTCCTTCCAAGACATGCCACATTATCATGTTGATTGTAATTTACTTTGAAATACTTCTGCATTGACAATACTTCTGTATAGTCAATATGCAATATGAGAGTAAGTTAGTTTTAATCTATTTCCTGTGGTAGATTAAATATTCTGTGGGTTCTTAGTTAACATTTATTAAAAGGTCCCACTCAAGAGGTAGTTATTGCAAGAAATTCATCTCCCTGATGAATACTAGAGTTTGTAAAGTGACATAGCAAATGTTAGACATAGGTTTTCGTTCATGAAATTAGTGGTGTGTGGATATGTAGAATATTAAAGGCAAAATCTCCACCCTTGCATGAACGAGGCAAAAAAACAGAGTGACCGTATCACTGGTACCTTTCAGCATGGTGCCTGAGGCTAAATTCTGACAGCCTCCAAGTAGTCTGCTCATACAGAAAGCTTGCTGTATTTTTACACAAATAACGTGTGCCTTCTACTTTGGTTTGCCAACTGTTCCCTCTCCTCGAGAGGTATTTTCATAAGTGCTGCTGTGACAAATCTATTACATGTTCCTGTAAAAAAAAGGTTTGCCTATTACACCTACAAAAATACCTCACAAAGTGAGGGAGCAGTTGGCAAAAAAGCAAAGATGCGTATTATTTGCATAAAAATACAGTATTTGAATTTAGCTAAATCCTGCCTTTAATATACTTTTGCATTTGTCTGAGGGAACTTTTCATGTAGGGTATGGTCCAAGCACCTAAAACCTCAGAGAGCTGGAACTATATAAAGAAAGCTTACAGCATCGATTATGTGACGTCGTTTTTTTTTCCTGCTTGTTAATAAATGTTTGTATGAGTAGCAGAATTCAATTTGAGACTTGCTTTCATGTATGGAAGTAATGTCCAAGTGAAGGAGACCAAGAACTCTCACATATCTCTTGCTACAGGACAAATCTACCAGAAGGAACCTACTAATTGTGAATAGCAAAATTGGCCTAGATTAGTTCACACAGCACAGATCCACTGATGTTTTCCTAAAATTACAAATATTTTATTCTCCTTTGGACCATCATTCATATTCTCTTTTTATGATTAATTCATATGAAACAATATAGGTCAGGGTTTAGATAATTTTTTTCATTGTTAGAAATATATTTTATTATTGAAGATTTCTAGCCATGAAATGGATTCGGCAAAACTTGAACTCTTCACCTGGTATACTTTTTCCACGTCCCCTCCGCATGCCTGACAGTGGCAAGATGACTCAGTGTCTCTGGAACTCCCTCCCTCACACATTCCAAGAGAGCCTTTGTTTGGTGGTATTTGTAACATGGTGCCAGGCATCTGTTGATATGTCATGGGTTAAATCTGAAGGTTTGTTTTATGTTTCAGAGGGTATTATTAATCATAAATCATCAGCTTTGCTGGTCAGTATGTGTGGCTTTGAATGAAAGAGTTTAATTTGCTGTTATTGGAAATACAATTTTTTAAAAAGGAGCTTCAAGAGTGCATGTCATCTGAATTGTTCAGAAGCAATTCTTTTAGAAAATATCCACTGTGTGGTCTCAATCTTAGTTTCCTAGTGCTGCTGTAACAGAAATACCACAAGTGGGTAGCTTTGAAAAAGAGAAATTTATTTTCTCTCAGTTCAGGAGATTAGACATCCGAATTCAGGGCACCAGCTCTAGGGGAAAGCCCCTTCTCTTTCGGCCCTGTGAGAAGATCCTTGTCTCTCCCAGCATTCCTTGGTTCCTTGGAGATCTTCATGTGGCATGACTTCTATTTTCTCCCATTGTGCTTGCTTGTCTCTGTCTATGCTGCTCCTTATGACTCAGAAGTGTCTGGGCTTAGGTCTCTATCTACCCTAATACGGCCCGATTAACATAACAAAGAAAACCTTCTTTCCAGACAGGATTACATCCACAGGTATAGGGATCAGAATTCCAACACATATTTTGGGGGGACACAATTCAATCCATAACAATCCCTTCACACTATTTTTCTTCATGCATGTCAACAAACAAGCAAACATACAAACCCAGTGAAGGAGACATGGCGTTCCTCCTTTGGTTGCAATACAGATCATATTTCCATGCTTTGGTAAAGAAGCTGTGGTAGTGGCAGGCAGGGTCACTGGAGAAGTGAAACAGTGGGGAGGACTAGGAGGAAACAGACTCGCTCAAGTGGACCATCTCCCTCTTCTTACATTAAGAGGATACTGCAGGGAGAACTGCAGGGACAGAGAACCCTGACAGAAGAATCTCTCTGCACGGAATAATGAACACAAAACCAAAATGTGACATTTGCTCTCCAAGGTGATAGTTGCTTGTTTAGGGGTGTGAATTCTGAGCAGATGTGTGTGCTACTGTGTGTCTTGCTCCTCATGAGGAAACATGCCCAGGATCCAGGATCATGCTACATGGCTTCAGCCAGCTGATTCTGGCTCTGGGTGGTTGACACACATGATGAATCAGACACCACAGCACTTGTGGAGTGGGGCTGTGGGGAAATGTGGGTGCCTGTAACAGTGGTGAAGCAAAGGTCATTTTAAGAGTTGGTGATGTCGGATTAATTTACCTGTCATTTTTAAGATAGCTAATCATTTTTTACAGGAGTTTTTCAAGTCGAACAGAATTCTCATATTTCACAGGCCACACCTTTGGAATGGGTGCCTAGTTTCCTATTTGTAGCAGCTTCTCCCTGCCTCTCCCGCGGAAAATACCAAAGAGGCTTACCTTTGATTGTTCGAAACTTTGTTCACTGGTGAGAGTTTACCAGCAAAATGTTTCCTTCCTTTTTTCTCTTCTTAAGATTTCCCTGGTGAATCGGCATGTGAATCTCGTAGAATTATTGGCTTAGTTAGTCATTTAGGAAACATTTTATGAAAACCTATAGGGATTGTGGGGACGATAAAAATGAACAGGGATTAAAGGAAGTTAGAGCTGGTGTGCACTGACTGCCTCCTGTAGCTCAGCATTCATTTATTTAAAATATATTTTTTATCAAAGTTAAAAATATTCATAGATTTAGAAGTTAAATAATTCTTTAAGGCTTATAACATTAGCAAAACAATAGTCCCCAGCCCATCCACCCTCCCTCAATTCTCATTCCCTAGAAGAAATCACGTTCATTCTTTTAGCTGTTTCTCCTGGTATTCCCTTCCCTCAAAAAACAAGAGAAAAACAACAAAAGAAAACAGTTGCCATGATTCTAACTCACAGCGATCCTGTGTGTGTCGGAGTAGAACTGGGCCCCATAGGCTTTTCAAAGCTGTGATCTTTCAGAAGCAGATTGCCAGGCCTATCTTCAGAGGTACCTCTGAGTGGATTTGAACCACCAACCTTTCATTCATCGGCCAGGGTCTTAACTGTTTGCACCACTCAGGGACTGCTATTCACCTCTACAGTTTTATATAACATGCTATACTGCTGCTTACTCATTTGTCCATTTTTGATATTACCTATGAATATCCTAAAATGGAAGAAAAGGACTTAGTTTTCTTTAACACCTCCCTTCACCACAGCGCACACTCCTACATCCTCTGTTTTCATAATTTAAGTTACATAATTTTTGGTCAAATCATTATTGAATATGTATGTCGCTATGTTTATGTAACCATTAACCACAGGTAAACCATGCAGACACCTGGCTATACGGAGAAGGAAGGGCTCAGGGTTTCAGTGCTTCAAATCAGGCCTCCTGTTTTCAGCCTTACCTTCACCCCACTTTTGGAGAGCCCCCTGCCTCCAACTCCTGGGCCTTCTGAGGTTCTGAAGTACAAATGAGCCTTCATGGCTTCGTTCACTGCAAGCTCTCTGCATTTTCTGGTCTGCCATATCCGTTAGCGTTTGTCCATTGCTTTCCGTCTTTTTTATCTGTCTTATTTCTCATTCCTTGCTCTCTTTGCCTTTATGGATGTAAGAATTTCTTATTTATTTACTGGGATTTTAATGTGTTTCTTGCATAATATTTCAATCTGCCACCTTTCATGGAAGTCTCAAATATTTCTTTAAAATTCTAGATAATAATACTGTGTATTATTATTAATCGCATTGTACATATGAATAAATTAATGGTGGGAAAAGTTAAATAATTTGCCCAAGGTTGTATAATTAATAAGAAGTAATTCCCCTTACTAATAAAAATCTTGCTCTTTTCCTTCTAGCACTTTACCTTTTATTACAAGGCAGAGTTCCTGCTTTAAGGAGTTTACAGTTTCTGGGGGGAGGTAAAAGCAGTGCAGAGACATCAGAACACAATGCATGAAATGTCAAGAGCAAGAAAATTGGCCCAATGTGCAATGGGAATTCAGAGGAGAGAGAAATGTGTTAGTGTCCATTTCTTTGTGTCTAAAACTCCACTTGCAATCAAGGGCTCTCTCTTCCTATATCTTAGGAACAATTCTTCACACAGAAACCTTATTTTGACAAGACTTAACCTGTATTTTCCATCCACCTGGGATTTGACAGTGTCCCAGGTAGCCTTCAGAGTGGAGTGGACACTTAATTTGTATTTTCACACAACAACTGTCCTTAAGATGATATTTTAGAGGGAAAAGAAGGGAGGATGTCTGACTCTGATTCGCTACAAATCTATGGGTCTGTTTAGCATTTAAGACATTCAGGGGAGATTTTTGCCTATATTTATTTTTGGCAGTGATAATAGCCCTTGATCTTGTTAATCCTCAAGTATGTATTTGTATATGGACATCCCTAAATGTCAAAGATCGTTTAAAATTTATCCACATCTCTCCAGACCTCAATTGATTTAGGGTATTTTTGGCTGGTTAAGAATATTATCACTCATGCCCTTTGCACTCGGTGGATCCAAAGTGCTATATATGTAGCATTTCAGGAGGCGGGATCCTAGTGGGTCAGGGCACAGGCTCTAGAAGCAGTTGGGCTGCATTCCATACCAGGATCTGCCACTAGCTAGCTCTGTGATCTTGGGAAATTTCTCTAAACTTCCCTGTGTCTCAGATTTCTCATCTGTAAAATGGGGATAATGGCAGAATCTAGCTCACAGTATTGTTAGAATTATTGAGTTAATAGATACATATGTGACTCAGAATAATGCCTGGTACATGTAAAACAGAGCCCCTGGGTGGTGCAAACAGGCAATGCTGTCATGGATTGAATTATATCCCCCCAAAAATGTGTGTCTCAATTTGGCTGGGCCATGATTCCCAGTAGTGTATGATTTTCCTGTGTGTTGTAAAGCCTGCCTCTATGACATTAATGAGGGAGGATGGGGAGCAGTTGTGTAAGTGGTGCAGGACTCAATCTACAAGACTGGATTGTGTCTTGAGGCAATCTCTTGAGGTATAAAAGCGAGAAGCCAGCAAGAGACTTGGGGGACCTCATACCACCAAGAAAGCAGTACTGGGAGAAGAGCATGTCCTTTGGACCCAGGGTCCCTGCGAGGAGAAGCTCCCAGACTGGGAAAAGATTGAGGAGAAGACAGACAGAGAGAGAAAGACTTCCCCTGGAGCTGACGTCCTGAATTTGGACTTTTAGCCTGCTTTACTGTGAGAAATAAACTTCTCTTTATTAAAGCTTCCACCTGTGGTATTTCTGTTATAGCAGCGTTAGAGAACTAAGACAGAATTTGGTGCTGAGAAAGTGGGGTGCTGTTCTAACAGATACCTAAAATGTGGAAGCAGTTTTGAAACTGTGAATGGATAGAGTTGCAACAGCAGGAGAGGACCAGTGCAGCAGAGAACCTGCAGCAGCAGAGAAGTGGCAACAGCAGAGAACCAGCTGCAGGGCAACCAGAAGACCAGCGCGAGACGGTACTGAAGCCGACCTACGGAGCCTGTGTGCAGGAGGCTTCCTGGAGGAGTGGGGTGCCTCTGGACATTTATTGGTGGAGCTACTGAGCTGTGGAACACTTGCCCCAGCAGGCGGATGTGGGCATGAGACCCCAGAGGTGAGAGGTCAATAAACCAGTAAACAGAGGTTAAAGAGACAAGGAACACAAGAAGCCAAGCTGCCTCAGTCTCTAAAGGTATGGCCCTGACCTCCGTGGTTTCAAAGGGTGGAACCATGGCCTCTGATGTTTCTAAGGGTGGAGTCTCCACTCAGATTGACTAGGTGAATGGTGCTCTAAAGCCAAGGGAGCAGAGTTGCTGTCCCAGTGGGTCTGGAAGGCGGAGCTGAAGCCCAGGGCCAAGGTGCCTCCATTCAGAATCTAGAGAGTGTGGCTAATACCTAGAGTCTGGAAGGCAGGGCCATTGTGTAAATTGTCTGAAAGAACAAAGGATTATTTGCAAAGCTTTGAGTACTGATGTAATGTGTTCTGCTGACTTGTTTGGTGCCTGTTATCCCTTCTCGTCCTCCCATTTCTCCCATTTTAATGGAAATATCTCGCTTGTGCCTGTTCTGCCATTGTACCTTTTTAAGCGGATAAATTGTATTCTAGATTTCACCCCAAAACCCACTGCCGTCAAGTTGATTCCGACTCATTGTGACCGTATAGGACAGAGTAGAACTGCCCCATAGAGTTTCCAAGGAGCACTTGGTGGGTTTGAACTGCCAACCTATTGGTTAGCAGCTGTAGCACTTAACCACTATGCCACCAGGGTTTTCTCTAGATTTCACAGATAAAGAGGAATTTTTGGATTTTGGACTTGGAGTTAAGACTTTTGCTATGATATGATGGGATGAATATGTTTTGCATGTTGCAAGGATGTGATCTTTGGGGGGCCAAAGGGTGGAATGTCATGGATTGAATTATATCCCCCTAAAAATATGGGTATCAGTTTGGCTGGGCCATGATTCCCAGTATTGTGTGATTTTCCTATATGTTGTAAATTCTGCCTCTATGAAGTTAATGAGGGAGGACGGTTGGCCATTGAGTTAGTGAGGCAGGACTCAAATCTACAAGCTTGGACTGTGTCTTGAGGCAATCTCTTAAGATATAAAAGAGAGAAACAAGCAGAGAGACAGGGGGACCTCATATCACCAAGAAAGCAGTGCTGGGAGCAGAGCGCGTCCTTTGGACCCAGGGTCCCTGCACCGAGAAGCTCCTAGTCTGGGGGAACATTGATGAGAAGGCTGACAGAGAGAGAAAGGCTTCCTCTGGAGCTGATGCCCTGAATTTGGACTTTTAGCCTACTTTACTGTGAGAAAATAAACTTCTCTTTGTTAAAGCCACCCACTTGTGGTATTTCTGTTATAGCAGCACTAGATGGCTAAGACAGCTACTAACCAAAAGGTAGGAGGTTTGCGTTCACCCGGAGGCACCTTGGAAGAAAGGCTGAGTGATCTGCTTCTGAAAAATCACCCATTGAAAATCCTATGGAGCACAGCCTTACTCTGACACACATGGGTCACCATGAGTCGAAATCGACTCGATGGCAACTGGTTTTTCATATGAAACACCATATAATCATCAGCTCAACCTAGTGCAGAAGCAATCTCTGAGGGCCACATATGCTTCAAGTGCAATTGTATTTGCTGTAGCAGAAGTTTTCTTTAATCATGTGTTCATTATTGAATGCCACATCCATTTATTGAATGTCAGCCTACCATGCACGAAGCACGCTGCTCAGGGTACAATGGAGAGCAACACGAGACATGTCACTGCCTTCAAAGACTCCCCAGCAGAGGAGAGGAGACAGTCACAAACCAACTCATGGCCAAATAAATATAAGATTACAGCTGTAATACTAGGAAAGACAGGCTTCATGACTTCTTATGACATTTGAGTGCACAGAGTTTAGCTCCTAAGGGAGCAAAACTGTGTGTTTCTTGAAAAAAAAAAAAAAAGCCATGAAGTGTTCTGATGCCAGAGAAAGGAAGGGCTGTTCTATGCAGACACTGAGAACATCCTGAGCAGCTAATTAAAACCTTTCTTTTTGATTACACCCTGGCGGATGGGATAGCTTCCTCTCTTGCCTTTCCTTGACACAACTTGCTCGGGAGGAATGCTAGGGTTGGGTGGGATCTTCCCCAACACGAGAGTGAAAGGAAGCAGCATACCAAAGGGATGACGGCATAAGAAATGCTGCAGCTGCTAATTCCACCTCCACCCTGTGGGACAACTGCTTTGCAATATTTCAAAGGCAAAGTCAACTTACAGGAAAGGAGAAAAACATGCATTTAACAACTTCCTTGACTGGAGGTCTGGATAAGAGTGAAGCACATTTTAAAATTGCATTCAGGAAAGAAAGATACGTGGCTTTTATAGCCATCTGTGCCTAGGGTCCACAGAGCCCAAATGTGCAATTTCACGTAGAATATACTTTGTGTTTTTAGGACGTTTGTCAAGAAACTTGAATATTTTGGCTCTTTGAATAAAATACTTGCCCATCTCCTATGTGCTGCTAATGCCATTTTTATCAGAAAACTGCGGCTGGGAATTACATTCAGAATGCCCTTTGCCATTCTTCATTAGGAGTGCTTGAAAGGGCTGTGCCGGAAGGGCAGTACCTGCTGAATCGTTAATCATTAAGCTCAGAAAAATGTGCTCCTGTTCAATATCATGTAGCACCTTAAAAAAGAAAAGATCGAATTTAAACATGAACAAGGACAAGATGACATATCAATGACTGAGAAGTCAAATATAAATATTTTGCCTCCATTTCACCTTTGTATTTGTGTATCTATTTGGTATTTCTATCTTAATCCGTCTATCTATCCATCTCATTCACTTTTTCATCCTTCAAGTTTTCACATTTAATGTGATTGGTTGTTGACTCTGCATTTGGCATGTAAGACAATTCAGAAGTTGTTTCCTGAGCACCTACTGTGAGTTAGACAGGAATGTCCTTGAACTCATGAAGATTATAGTTTAGGAATGAAGACCTATATGAACACATAACTACCGTATTTTTATGAAAATAACATACGTGTTATACTTTTTTTGCCAACTGGGCCCTCATCGTCATGAGGTATTTTTGTAAGTGCAGTATGTGAGTTGTTTTTTACAGTAATATGGAAAGACTGTGGTTAAGCATCAAGTAAAGAGAAGTATATGACACTCTGGGATCATATTGCAATAGTAATAGTAACAACTAAGATTAATTTAAGGAGCGCTGGTAGCACAGTGGTTAAGCACTGTGCTGCTAATGGAAAGTTCAGCAGTTAGAATCCACCAGTGGCTCTGTGGGAGAAAGATGCCGTAATCTAGTTGGTAAAGATTGCAGCCTTAGAAATCCTATGGGGCAATTCTACTTGTTCTATAGGGCTGCTATGAGTCAGAATCAACATGAAGGCATACAACAAGATTAATTCAGTGCTTATTGATTCACATGTATTATGACTTAATCCACATAACACATCCGTGAGGTAAGGTACTGTGATCCATTTTCAATTTATAGATGAGAAAGCCCAGACAGAAAGTAGCCAGACAGAGATTTGAACCCCATGATTTGACTCCTGTGTTTATATGCCTAAGTACATTCTCACAGGCAAGAGAATTAGGCTAGTCTTTCTTGAGGAAATGTGCTAAAGTTTGGCACTGCTGTAATTTTTAAAAATAAATTTGTTGGTTTATTTGACTATTGCTTAGTTAATACTCTGAGAGCAAATATGTTTCTCTTTAAAAATTAAGAGATTGAAAATATAAAATGTCTCTGAATATAATGTCATATCCTGGATGGAATCCTGAAACAGAAAATATATTAGAGAAAAACCAGTAAAATTCAAATAAAGTGTGGAGTTAGTAATATGTACCAATGTTGGTTCCTTGGTTGTGACGGGCGTACCATATAAGACATTAACAACAGGGGAAAATGGCTGTAGGGTATCCAGAAACTCTCAGTACTATCTTTGCAAACCTCTCTGTAAATCTAAAACTATCTGGAAAAAAAAAAGGACTTAATCAAAAAATAAAATAAAATTCCTGTCAGTCTGGTCAACCCCCAGTGAGTTTTTATTAGCGACAAACATAACAGTTCTCTAGAAGAGAGGTGGTCCCTCTTTTGCCTGCTTCCTCTGCTGTATAAGGAAGGCTGCATGCTCATATCTCACAGGGCATTTGTGCCCATTTGATTCAGAGTCTCCTGCAGAGCCAGGCTAGGCATGTTCTAGGTTTGTGCTATGACATCCTCTGTAACTCAGAAACCTGTGTGCTTACCATCATGTCCTTGCCTTTTTCCTAGAAACTGATATTCTTTGCCCTGATGCCACACAATAAGATGGTTCAACAACTTTGTTACACTGTGTCTTCATGCAGCATGTTCCAAAGTGAGGCCCAGGAATCAAGTACTCCAATGTTCACCATCATTGGATCTGGACTTGGCATGGCAGGGCTCTCCTTCCATGTTTGTGGAAGCTGGCAATCTGAAGTCTAGAAGGCTCAGACATCGAATGACTTCTTTGGAAGGTGAGCTGCTGTATACAATTGTCTGCCCCACAAATAGCACCCTATTGCTTATTCTTCTTTTATTATTGTTTACTAGGAGTCTGTCAGTTTGTTGTACCGTGGGGGCTTGTGTGTTGTTGTGATGCTGCAAGCTATGCCACCAGTATTCAGATTACAGCAGGGTCATCCATGGACGACAGGTTTCAGCTGAGCTTCCAGACTAAGGCAGACTAGGAAGAAGGACCCGGCAGTCTACTTCTGAAAAGCATTAGCCAGTGAAAACCTTATGAATAACAGCGGAACATTGTCTGATATAGTGCTTGAAGATGAGCCCCCCAGGTTGGAAGGGACTCAACGGTTGACTGGGGAAGAGCTACCTCCTCAAAGCAGAATTGACCTTAATGACGTGGATGGAGTAAAGCTTTCAGGACCTTCATTTGCTGATGTGGTGTGACTCAAAATGAGAAGAAACAGCTGAAAATATCCATTAATAATTGGAACCTGGAATGTAAGAAGTATGAGTCTAGGAAAATTGGAAATTGTCAAAAATGAAATGGAACACGTAAACATCAATATCCTAGGCATTAGAGAGCTGAAATGGACTGGTATTGGCCATTTTGAATCAGACAATCATATAGTCTACTATGCTGGGAATGACAACTTGAAGAGGAATGGTGTTGCATTCATCATCAAAAAAAAGGTTTCAAAATCTATCCTGAAGTACAACACTGTCAATGATAGCATACTATCCATACGTCTTCAAGGAAGACCAGTCAATATGACTATTATTCTAATTTACTCACCAACTACTAGGGCCAAAGATGAAGAAACAGAAGATTTTTATTAGCTGCAGTCTGAAATTGATTAAACATGCAATCAAGATGCATTGATAATTACTGGCAATTAGAATGCGAAAGTTGAAAACAGAGAAGGATCAGTAGTTGGAAAATAGGGTCTTGGTGATAGAAACAATGCCTAAGATCGAATGATAGAATTTTGCAAGACCAATGACTTCTTCATTGCAAATACCTTCTTTCACCAACATAAACGGTGACTATACACATGGACCTCGCCAGATGGAACACACAGAAATCAAATTGACTACTTCTGTGGAAAGAGACAATGGAAAAGCTCGACATCATCAGTTAGAACAAGGCCAGGGGCCAACTGTGGAACAGACCATCAATTGCTCATGTGGAAGTTCAAGCTGAAACTGAAGAAAATCAGAGCAAGTCCACAAGAGCCAAAATATGACCTTGAGCATATCCCACCTGAATTTAGAGACCGTATCAAGAATAGATTTGACGCGTTGAACACTAGTGACAGAAGACCAGATGAGTTATGGAAAGACATCAAGGACATAATCCATGAAGAAAGCAAGAGGTCACTGAAGACAGGAAAGAAAGAAAAGACTAAGATGGATTGCAGAGAAGACTCTGAAACTTGCTCATGAGCGTCAAGCAGCTAAAGCAAAAGGAAGAATTGATGAAGTGAGAGAACTGAACAGAAGATTTCAAAGGGCAGCTCGAAAAGACAAAGTAAGGTATTATGATGACATGTGCAAATTGCTGGAGATGGAAAACCAAAAGGGAAGAATATGCTCGGTGTTTCTCAAGCTGAAAGAATTGAAGAAAAAATTCAAGCCTCGAGTTGCAATAGTGAAGGATTCCATGCGAAAAATATTAAACGACGCAGGAAACATCACAAGAGTGTGGAAGGAATGCACAGAGTCATTATACCAAAAAATTAGTCGATGTTCAACCATTTCAAGAGGTGGCATATGATCAGGAACTGATGGTGCTGAAGGAAAAAGTCCAAGCTGCTCTGAAAGCACTGGCGAAAAACAAGGCTCCAGGAATTGATGAAACATCAATTGAGATGTTTCAACAAACAGATGCAGCGCTGGAGGTGCTCACTCATCTATGCCAAGAAATATGGAAGACAGCTTCCTGGCCAACTGACTGGAAGAGATCCATATTTATGCCTATTCCCAAGAAAGGTGATCCAACTAAATGTGGAAATTATAGAACAATATCATTAATATCACACGCAGGCAAAATTTTGCTAAAGATCATTTAAAAACGACTGCAGCAGTATATCAACAGGGAACTGCCAGAAATTCAGGCTGGTTTCAGAAGAGGACATGGAACCAGGGATATCATTGCTGATGTCAGATCGATCCTGGTTGAAAGCAGAGAACACCAGAAGGATGCTTACCTGTGTTTTATTGACTACGCAAAGGCATTCGACTGTGGGATCATAACAAACTATGGATAACTTTGCGAAGAATGGGAATTTCAGAACACTTAATTGTGTTCATTAGGAACCTTACATAGATCAAGAGACAGTTGTTCGGACAGAACAAGGGGATATTGATTGGTTTAAAGTCAGGAATGGTGTGTGTCAGGGTTGTATTCTTTCACCGTACCTATTCAATCTGTATGCTGAGCAAATAATCCGAGAAGCTGGACTATATGAAGAAGAACAGGGCATCAGGATTGGAGGAAGACACATTAACAACCTGCATTATGCAGATGACACTACCTTGCTTGCTGAAAGTGAGAGGACTTGAAGCACTTACGAATGAAGATCAACGATCAGTATGGATTGCACCTCAACAAAAAGAAAACAAAAATCCTCACAACTGGACCAATGAGCAACATCATGATAAGTGGAGAAAAGTTTGAAGTTGTCAAGGGTTTCATTTTACTTGGATCCACAATCAACAGCCATGGAAGCAGCAGTCAAGAAATCAAAAGACACATTGTATTGGGTAAATCTGCTGCAAAGGACCTCGTTAAAGTGTTGAAGAGCAAAGATGTCACCCTGAGAACTAAGGTGCATCTGACCCAAGCCATGATATTTTCAATCGCATCATATGCATGTGAAAGCTGGACAATGAATAAGGAAGACCAAAGAAGAATTGATGCCTTTGAATTGTGGTGTTGGAGAAGAATATTGAATATACCACGGACTACCAAAAGAAGGAACAAATCTGTCTTAGAAGAAGTACAACCAGAATGCTCTTTAGAGGCAAGGATGATGAGACTGCGTCTTACATACTTTGGACATGTTGTCAGGAGGGATCAGTCCCTGGAGAAGGACATCATGCTTGCAGATTACAGGGTCAGCGGAAGAGAGGAAGATCCTCAATGAGGTGGACTGACACAGTGGCTGCAACAATGAGCTCAAGCATAACAACGATTGTAAGGATGGCTCAGGACAGGGCAGTGTTTTGTTCTGTTGTGCATAGGGTCGTTATGAGTTGGAACCCACTTGACAGCATCTAACAACAGCAATAACAACAGGAATTTGAAAATTATCAAACTCTGTAATACTGCAAATAACTTTCTAGGGAAGAGTGATATAGTCAGGTGATTGAGGGATCATATAATAAACGTCACTTCAGGGATGTAAAAAAGAGTGAGAATAATTTTGAATTAGTCAGTAAAGGTCATCCTCATGAAGTCCCAGTGATTGTGCCTGCTAAATATTTCTCAAATGTATCTCCTATATTAACTAGTCAGGTTTCGACCAGGAAAAGAAAATCCTCTTTAAATATTTTAAAAGTGGGAATTTTGTACATAGAATCGACTACAGAGGTGAGAAGCCAAACTGGAGACAATCAGGCAATTCAGATGATAGCAATAGCAGGAAGCCACAATCAACTCTGGGCTGGATGGACAAAGAGAGGAAGTGGGGTTCCCAGAGCTTAGGGGTGAGATTCTGGCACAAGCCAGAACTGTGGCACATGTGGGTGAAGGAAGTTAGAGTGAAGGAGAAGCTGAAACTGCTGCTGTAGGTGTGATCTGATGCCTAGATTTTCTTTTCCTCTTGCTTCCCAATCTCCTGTCTGTAACTTGATGTTGTTAGCTGTTGCCAAGTCAACCCCTGACTCATGAAGATCCCATGCACAATGGAATGAAATGCTGCCTGATCCTGTGCCATCCCCATGATCAATTGCAGTTCTGACTGTTGTGATCCATAGGGTTTTGGCTGATTGCTGGAATTAGATCACCAGGCCTTTCTTCCTAGTCTGTTTTACTCTGGAAACTCCAGTGAAATCTATTCAGCCTCACAGCAACATGCAAGGCTCCACTGATAGTGGCTGCGCATGGGTATTCCCACTAGCCAAACCCAATCAGAAACCATATGACATGGAGGCCAAGGAAATGTAGCCCAGAGAAGTCAGCTACCTGACCATGAACTTTTTCCAGGGAGTACAGAGTCACTGCCAACTGTTTATGGTGAAGCATCCACCGTCTCTTGCTTGTACAATTACAGAATCATTCGACCCATTCTCCTTGACCCAATAATATCAGCCCCCCTCCAATTCATCCTCTATACTTCAGCTAGAATGATTATTGCTAAAACACAATGTATATGTGAAGCCCCTGTTTAAGCCCTTGAATGACTCCCTGCTGACTACAGAGTATGTCTAAGCTCTTTAGCATGGCAAACACGCCCTTGTCTATGATCCCTGCTCTCCTCTCTAGCTTCATCTTCCATAGCTCCCTGCATGGCATAGCTGTAGTGCACTGAAGACTACATGGACACAGAACAATGTTGGCTACTCAGTGTTTGGCACTTTGGGGACTTCAGAAGAAGGGTTCCTGGCCCAGGCATCAGGGTTGCTATGGAGGGAGCCACAGAAACAGCACTCATAGGTGCCACTTTTCAACAGCTTCTGGATATCACCATGAGAAGGCCTGGAGAAGAAAAGGAGAGGGCTTCTAATGAGAGCATGTAAGACACTCCTTAGAAGTTCCTGGGGAAAAAATGGGAGGAGAAACAGAAGGGCCTTGAAAGCACATCAGCTAGTGCAGGCATGAGCCAGTGGGATTTGAGTGACTGTTCTTAATGTAATTCATCAAGTTGGTTAAACTTATATTTGGCTAAGTTTTGAGATTATATTTAATTGAGAATAGAATACAATGTCCAGATACTTTGCTCAGACTACTGTTACTAGAATTAATCCATCAGTCACTAGATCTCAAGCAGAATGAGTGAATATGGAGGGCTCATTTTTGGTAGTACTAGATGCTATTTTTCTGTCATCAAGGGGCTTAATGAAAATAGAGAAGGTAATTAACACACAGGAGACCATAAAGAAATAAGTGCTAGAAAGTATGATGTGGACTACGGGTCAAGTAGAATGCAGAAAGTATGAATTTGAGAAAGAGAAAAATTCATGAAGTTTCCATAACTTCTAGATTAAAAAAAAAATATTTGTATCTATACCATATATACATATAAATCTTCTTTATACTTCCCTGGAGTCTTACTGTAGCGTAAGTCTCCTTCATGAGATTAAAAGGTAGCACCACTCTTTAACATCAGAAGGAAATTAAGCATTTGTCAAGCTAACACAAAGTGCCTAACATTGAATTGGGCAGGTTGCATATCTTTCATTTTGTTATCATAATTTTCCTTTCATAGATGCTGGAAATGAGGCTGAAAGAGGCTAGATGAATTGCCCAAGGCTGCACAGAAGTGGAGGAGTTACATCGTGCTGCCTTTTAAAAAATAATCCAAGTGGGTGACTTTAAAGAACAGGAATTTATTTTCTCATAGTTCAGGAGGCTAGAAGTCTGAATTCTGGGAGTGGCTCTAAGGGAAGGCCCTTCTTTGTCTATTTCGGCTTCTAGTAGTTGCTGGCAATCCTTGGCATTCCTGGGCTTGTAGATACATCTGCCATGCATATCTGTCCTTACATGGCATCTTCCCTCTGTGTGTCTCTATTATCTATTCAGCTTCTTTTTTTTTTTAATAACTCAGAAGTGGTTAGTTTTGGAACCCATTCTACTCTGGTATGACCCCACTAACATAATAAAAGAAAAACCCTATTTCCAAATAGGATCACATCCATAAGTATAGAGGCAGGACTCCAATATATATTTTTGAGGGGCACAATTCAATTCACAACAGTACTCATCTCTGGTTCAAGAGCAGGCATAAGCAAAGATCTTGAGGCTTTCATGCCCATCGCCATCATAGGATGTACTATTGCTGTGTCAGTAATAAGAACGCAAAGTTCTGTCAAGTGATCGTCTTTATTGTACTATGTACACAAAATACTACTAGGCTTATTGACTTTGTTTTTGTATGTTTGTTGGTTCTAACAACTAATAGTAAGTAGAAACAGAAAATAATATAAAATCAACATGTGGTAAAAACTCTGGTTTTAAAAAAAAATTCATTCTTCAAAAATTTCATTGGTCCTGCCTCTATTTACTTGGTCATCTCTCCCCATTTCAGCCATTCCCATCAACTAATAGTTATATCCCAAAAGTGTGAGAAAGCAAATATCTAGCCACAGGCAATAAATGCAGAGAATCCCTACACATCCAAGGGGACAAGGAAGGAGAGGTTTAACACATTTACCCTGTGTAGGTTTTGTGCACTGATGCTTATGAGACTCTGCCATGCTGCCTTCTTCACTCTGCCCATCCCTGCCTCTGACTTAGCAGTCTAGATCAAGAGAGCTTAGGATCTCTGTGGCTCCTTGAAACACAGTCTTTAATACCTGCTGCCAAAGGGCATCTGAACTCTATCACGATGGTTGAAAGAATGAGTGGCTTCAATTTGTCCATCAATGTAGAGCGCAGTGTATAACTGCATGCCTAGAATGAGCTGAACTGTGCTTTGATTTAAAGAAAATATGGGTGCCCAAAGCAATCTAAAAGACATTAACCCTTCTAAAATGACAATCACCTTCATTGATGACATTTGTCTTCCCTTAATCTTCTCCTGTCCTTTTGGACAAGTGAGTTAGGCCTGATGTAGTTGTTATCTGTGTAAGGAAGTCTTAGTCACACCTAAAAGATAGGGTGTGAAGGGGTCTAATATGTTTCTTTTTATTTTTTTTTTTAATTATTTTATCTATATATCCATTTATTCATTCAATCATTTGCTCACTCATTTATAGTTAAGTAATAGCTTTGCTTTGTGACTAGATGGCTTGGGTACTTGCTCTAGGGCTGAAGCACAGAACTGGTGTCCTGTACACTGAATGTAGTTTAAAAATTCAGATCTGGGTATTTAGATTGACGGAATTCCAGTTTGTCTGATTTTCATGGCAAAAAAAAATAGCATTTTTTAAAAATGTTGTTTTATTATAAATTCCATTTATCTTTAATTTTCTCAAAATACTGTCACATAATTTAATTCAGAAGCCCAGCTTTTTCCTCTGAAAAGCCATCATTTGGGAGAATACCTTAATTCATTTCCTCTCTATGTGTATTAGCTTTTTAAAGCACACATCATCTTGCTCTAATGCCTTTACTTAGAACTATAATTTTATTGCCCTTCTTTTTTTTATATCATTGCTGGATGCTGGGAGCAGACTTTATCTCAACACCATTTCCTCAAGGCAACAGGTCCAGTTTTTTAGCAGCCCACTTCTGAATGTCAGTAGATTAAGTCCTCTTGTTGATGTGTTTAGTGGCCACGGACAAGTCAAACTCCATGAACTTCAACTTCTCCATTGGCAGAATGGGATAATAATACTTGCCTCTTACATACCTTGGGTGGTGTAAGAATTAAAAAGATAAAAGTTTGCAAAGTGTTTTGTGAAAACATAGAGCCTTTCATCTAAGGAAGGAGCTCAGAGTGTTATTATTTTTGTTGTTACTGATGGTCATGTTCCCACATGGCTTCATTTTTATGGTGTGCTTAACTGCAATAGAATTGACTCACAGCAATGAGAGATGGTAAAGATTTAGCAGGTCATCTAGTTCAAACTCATTGTAGAATTCTTCCCTTGCAACAACATGCTGTTGTACTTGAGTTCTTCTCTTTTTAAATCCAAAAGTAACAAACATTACATGGTCTATTTCTTCTATTTGACAGAGAAACTGCTTTAAAGAACAGTTCTAATGGCAACTTTCGATCTAAGCATTTTCTTAACGATCCAATTGGAACAACTCACTCTTTGAGTCTTTGCCAGGAGGATACTTTTGCCCAGTGTGAGAGTTACAATTCTTTTCAGGATCCTTTTACAACTTTCCTGGGGAAATGGAGTCACAATCCATTAGTTCTCCTGATGAAGTTCATTACAATGTTCATTCCAAATGTTCCATATAGGAATTTCGTAAGCATCGGGCCATGAAGCAGACTAAGTCATATTCAGATAGCTCTCATTTCAAATACAATTAAACTATTTTAAATTCAATCCCAGGAGACTAATTTAAAATTTTGTGCCTTGCAAGCTAGACATATTTTGCTTCTGCAAGGTCTGTAATTTTTAATTTTTTTTACTAAATATACAGAGATTCCAACATATACGATAAACCAAAAACTAAACCTGTTGCCATTGAGTTGATTCTGACTCATAGCGATAGTACATAAATATTTATTAAATGAATAAAGGGATCATTAACATCACATATGTAATTTATATTACTTAACTCAAAAGGGCAATCATAGTCCCTTTATTTCTTTGGCATAAATTTCTATATCTGCCTATGTAGGCATGAATAAACTGGACATATCACCACTTATGATACAAATACAACTGGTACCCTGACGAGAGAATCAACTAGAAAGATACTTTGGCTTTCAAAAAATGTTAAGAATTTGCTGTGTGTTAAGAGCTGAAAATACACTGACTGGCCCAAACAAACATGCTTCTCCTTCAGCCTATGAGAATGGGTTCTAAAGATATAATAATTCCATTTTTTTTTTTCCCCTGGGAATTGGTTTTTCATCTTTTTGCTTTAGAGAGTAAGATCTACGATTAAATCAATACCCCAAGCAATCCTTCCACTTTCCTCTGCTTATGGTGGTGTAATTAATCCCCCTTCCTTAAACTAACCCATTGACTAAAACTTAGCTTTTATTTTAGGTGCTAATGAATGTTGTTTTGAATATAATCGTCATGCCTAATTAGAATCAGTTTCGTTGGTTTCAGTGTAATGGTTCCTTTTTGCCTCAATTCCTGAATTCTCCCAACCCAAAGATTTTGAACTATAATTGGGTTAATATAGTGTCCCTGGCTGGTGCAAATGGCTAATGCACTTGACTGCTAACCAAGGGGTTGGAAGTTCAAGTCCACCCAGAGTCATCTTGGAAGAAAGGCCGGGTGATCTACTTCTGAAAAACCAGCCATTATAAACCCTATGGAACACAGTTCTATTTTGACACACATTGGGTCACCATGAATTGTATTTGATTCGGCAGCAGTGGGTTTAATAAAGGATAATTTTTAGGAGAGAAATCTGTTCTAATGGCAAACTGTCAAAAATGAAAATAAATCTAAAAAAAAAAATCATAAAAATAATGAGCCTCTCCCTTCTGAGGTATGTGGAAATTTAGAAACATAACTTAATTTAAAACTGCTCAAAATGTTATCTGTTGAAATGGGATCAGGGAATTCGTGACATTTGAAATATTTTTATGTGGCATATTTCTAGATAGTGAAATCTTGGGTGGTCATCTTTTGGATGCTTTGCTCTTCAGTCCCTTTTGGCTTCAACTTAGTATCTGGGTAGTGAGCGAGGTGGTGGTAATTAGCTTGCTGAGTCAGTAAGAAGGAGCTCTGTAATACTGAATAATTGGTCCTTTGATGTGTAGTGTGGTTAACATGCTTAAGATACTTGACTCAAGACCAGCTGGGTGCCAGATTTGGGAAGAGGAAGTAAAACCACTTTTGCACACTGTGTACAACATGAAATAGCAAATCTCAGAATGCAGGCTTTGCCATTCTTTTTCTTTGCCCTTTTTTTTTTTTTTTTTAACTTTATACCAATTAGTTTAAGCACTTAATTTGTGAATTCCTGATCTAGGCATATGGAACAAAACAATATCATTGGAAGTTACTGAATCACTTCACCTGCTAATGATCTTTGTTTCACGTAATTATGGAACAAAAATCTGGACAAAAATATTTAATGGATTTAGATCAGCAGATACCAAACGTTTCCTGCCATTAATCTTATCAGGCTTTCATTTCCATTAGAGATGTTCCTGTTGAGTCAAGTCCAGGGGTTGACTAAAAACAATATAGAACCTGGAGTTGAAAGTGATTAATTCCATTCCTCCCTGTAATCACCAATTTATTAGATTAAACTTTTTGTGTAGTAGAAAATGATTACCTCTCTACCGATCTCAGAATTTTAAAGTGGAGGGATTTTGTTTGAGCCCTTAAGGACTTTACACATCTATAGCTCTCTCCTGTCCTCAGCTGCCTTCCTCCTGGTTATGCAGCCTCTGAGACCCTAGAGAATAGCAGGAAACTGAGAGTCAGAGGCCATACAGCATAATCGTACAACTCCGTTGTTGTTAGCTGCCACTGAGTTGTCCCCCTACTCATAGGAACCCCATGCACAACAGAAGGAATTACTGACCGGTCTTGCTCTATCCTCATGATCAGTTGGGGATCTGACATTGTGAACTACTTGGTTTTCATTGGCTGATTTTCAGAAGTAGATCCCCAGGACCTTCTTCCTAGTCTGTCTTCATCTGGAAGATTTGCTGAAACCTATTTAGCATCATAGCAATGTACAAGCCTCCATTGACTGATGGATGATGGCTGCACATGAGATGCATTGGCTGAGAAATTGAACCTGGGTCTTCCACATGGGAAGTGAGAATTCTGCCACTAAGCCACCTATTTTCTGACCCTTCTTTGAGGTTGAGGCAGCAGATGGATAGGAGGAAGCACAAACTGCAGTAAGATACAGTAGAAAAGAGTGGATTCATAATCATTGAGTGAAAATTGTAAACAATTGAAAGATAACACCCTACTGATAAACTTCATTACATGTGTATTGTGTCTCTCACTCAACTGTGACTGACTATGATTGAAATTCATAATAAGGCACATTTTTTTCACCAGTATCAGTCGACACAATAAATTCTGATTTTTAGAAAAATAAACAACTTTTTGTATGATGATGATTTCCAAAGACAGCTGAATGGTATTTCTTTGTTCCTCACTAGGACTTAGAAGTTGTTTGCAATGGCCGGGTGCAATGGACTCACACTAAAGCAAGGTTTCCATACTGTATCCTTATTGGGGTTAATTCAGCAGGTGGATGGATGAACAGCAGCTCTTGCCTTCTACAGACAGAGCTCATTCTTCTGACTTGACTAATACTTACCTAAGCTTCTCTCTACCTCTTCCTCGCCTCAGAATATCATTTTTCTTGTTTTTCCAACCTGGATGCTTTCACCTACAACTCACCTTCCTCAGAACTGTTCTTGGTTCATGTTGTGCATTTTTCATTTCTGCAAGTACTGCATTTCCTAACCTCTGCGTTTCTCTTTGTTCTCTAACGTGACATTCAACATTGCTTTCCTGCTTCCCCCAGGATTCCCTTTACTCCTCCATGTGCTTCCAACCTACACAGCTATGCCCCGTGTTTCTTCAGCTAATCTCTTGACTCATCTGGCCTTTTATGCATACCTATCATGTTTTGTAGTTCAGCCTTATTTGATTTATCCCCAACATATCAACTCCTGGCATTCACTATAACTTCACCTTTCCACTTGCTTCTATGGTTGTCAGTGTCCTTCAGAAGAAACTGATTTTTATTTCTAATAACAGAAACAATATCTGAAGACTTTTATCAAAAAATCTCGGAGCATCTCACAAACATTACTATCTTGCACCTTTCATGTTATCTCTATTAAAAATGTAGGTGAAAGTCGGCTTCGATTCTGAGATGAAAAATTGAAGTAAATGCCAATTGTTTACATTCAGTGAGTAGATAGAAATCCTAAGAACTGGCTCAAGCCTTTTCTTGAGCTGACAGGTAATACTATGTCTTCCTATCCCACACTCTTCTATATTTTGGAAGAACCATTGCTATTACATGGTTACATTATTTTAATTCATTTCAATATTCAATTCACACATTTATCTTAATATTGGATCCCTGGTGAGACAATGGTAAGTATTCAGCTGCTAACGAACTGGTTGGCGGTTCGAACCCACCCTGCTGCTCCGTGAGAGAAAAGACCTGATTATCTGCTCCTGTAAAGAGTATAGCCTAGAAAAGCCTATGGGGCAGTTCTGCTGTGTCACCTGGGTTGCTATGAGTCAAAATCGACTCTACAACAATGCACTTAATATATGCAAGGCACTGTAATTAAATCTAAAATGTGTAAGGCATAGAAGACATGATCCTTGATCTTGAGGCACTTACAATAGAGTTGAGGAGACAGACATGCACGCTGTAAGAAGTACTACCATAGATGATAAAAACAAGTGTCCTAGACTACAGAGATATGAGAGGTTTAATCTGCCTGGGTTGATATGGAACACTTCATGGAGGAAGCAACCTTGGATTAGGGCAGCATCCTGATTAAAGCCTTAAGAAATGAGGATAGGCAAAAGTGGGATCACTGCCTCCAGAGATAACACCCTTAGCTATTTTTTCCCCAGCCCTTAGCCCACTGCTTCGGTGTCTCTTGTTAGTACTAATATAGCTTCTGAAGATCATCTTAAAAGTTGCAAACACACCTTTTCTAGGAGCCACCTGAGTATGGATAAATCTGTGCATTATGTAACACAAAAGAAATATAATTCCAGCCCTTAAAGAAATGAATCTAAAGACAATCACAACAAATTGATAGAAACATTGCCTGCCCAGGAATTGCAATGGAAATAATAACTGAAAATGAGGGAATTTAGGAAAACATTTTCTGGCTTTTGAAGTTGTGTATGTGCTTAACTGAGAAGCACATGTAAAACTTCTTCACAGTGTCTTGCTTCCCAGTCTTGTGATTACCCTCATGAGATAGTCACATGGGCTCACTTCCTCTAAAACAGCGTTGGGGAAGGATGTTTCAGGCAGACCACCTCGAGGTGATAATTGCCTTTCTCAGGAGATAGTCACATGTGCCAGGTCCTCTGGGAGGAAATGAATGAATTGCCTATTGTGCCTTGAAGCCCAGACAAGAAATTATAATGGTGAATTTCCAAAGCATTGAAGCTCAAGGTAATCACCAGAGTGGGTCAACTAGCCTTTGGGGCCCGCCCTTCCTAGAATCAATAAACTCTGCCCCAGCAGAGATTACATAAACATTTGAAGGTTTCCTTCTGTCTTCAGAATTGTTCTTGTCTGCCAAGACTATGGGTATTTGGGCCAGAAATTTGGCCAGTAACAATCCTCTGTTAAGGCACTGGTGGCTTCACTCTTTCCTGTAGTTGCTCATTTGTGATCCTGTGATTATCTGTGTCTCTGGGGTCTCTTTGGCCAAGTGCTCCTTCTGATGGCAGTCAGCAAGGAGGAAGGAACCTGCCTATGTCTTTTCTGTCTAAATGGCTGCTGGTGCTGCTACAGGGTAGCCTTCCCTGTCTCTCTTCCATCTTAAGTAAAAATCTTTTGCCAAATCTGGGCTGGACAGAAACTCAGAGATGGTATAGGGCATCTCTCTTCACAAGGATAATGTATAGAGCTGGAAATTATATACTGTCAGTCACATGGACAGTGTTTCTCTTTCCTGCTACCCATGTGCCACTTCCCATCTGCTACAACTTGAGAGAATTTCTAGTGGAAAGGAATAAAACTCTCACTAATTTTCTGACTAGAAATGCAATCCCCATTTCAGGGATAATCCAGATGATCCAGAAATTTCCACAAGTGGAGTTATTACTGCAATTGACAAAATGCCAACATTGTTCAACTCCTCTTCTTCATCAGAGTAAATTTTTATGATTTAAGTATTTTTTTATGTATGTATGTATAAAATAGATCTGTAAGCTTATATGTAATGTTTACAACCTCCAGAGACAAATAAAGATGAGATTTATAAAGACATTGATAGTAAAAGCAATAACAATAATAATAATAAAAGGTATTCAACTTATATCTGAACCATCTTATGACCAAGTCATCAGAATGGAACCCTGGTGTAAGTTGGGGACTACCTGTATACATTTTGAGTCAAAGACCTTTATACAGTGCTGTGTTCCCAAAAGGAACAATATATGGTTCTAGGAATTAAGGGGTGAGAGTAAAAGTCATCCTACCTCCAGGGCTTAGAGACGATTCATTCTGGTTTGATCCCCTGCTGAGAACCTGCATTTTGATCCCAGATATGCTGAATCAGAATCTACATTTTAACAAGATGGGATCGCCTGGGGATCTTGTTAAGATACAGATTCTGATTCAGTATATCTGGGATGGAAATCCAAATTCTTAGCAGAGAGTTGAACTGGAATAAACCAGTTTGAAGCCTTGGCGGAAATTAAGGTTTTTAAAATAAATGAGTAAAGATATGTTTCCTTGTATGTGAAGAAAACCTACCATATTGTAGTGTGAGGAGCCAGGGGTTCAGTAGGAATGTGTTTACATTCAAATGCAATGGCAGAATTTCATTGTGCTTGAATATCAGAAGGATATTCTTTTTTTCTTTTTAATTGTACTTTAGATGAAGGTTTACAGAACAAACTAGCTTCTCATTAAACAATTAGTAAACATATTGTTTTGTGACATTGATTACCAACCCCGCAATATGTCAACACTCTCTCCTTCTAGAACTTGGGTTCCCTGTTACCAGCTTTCCTTCCTTCTAGTCCTTGCCCCTGGGCTGGTGTGCCCCTTTAGTCTCATTTCTTTTTTTTTTTTTTATGGGCCTGGTTAATCTTTGGCTGAAGGGTGAACCTCAGGAGTAACTTCATTACTGAGCTAAAAGGGTGTCTGGGGACCATACTGTCAGGCTTTTTCCAGTCTCTGTCAGACTAGTAGGAAATCCTGGTGGCGTAGTGGTTAAGTGCTATGGCTGCTAACCAAGAGGTCGGCAGTTCAAATCCTTTCAGGCGCTCCTTGGAAACTCTATGGGGCAGTTCTACTCTGTCCTATAGGGTAACTATGAGTCGGAATTGACTCGACGGCAGTGGGTTTGTGTCAGACTAGTAAGTCAGTCCAGTCATTTTTTTTTTTTTTTGGTGAGTTAGAATTTTGTTCTACATTTATCTCCAGCTCTGTCCAGGATGCTCTACTGTGAGCTCTGTCAGAACAGTTGGTGGTGGCAGCTGGGTACCATCTAGTTGTGCTGTACTCAGTCTGGTGGAGGCTATAGTACTTGTGGTCCATCAGTCATTTAGACTAATCTTTTCCTTGCGTCTTTGGTTTTCTTCATTCTCCCTTGCTCCAGATGGGGTGAGACCAGTAGGGTATCTCAGATGGCCGCTCACAAGCTTTTAAGACCTCAGACGCTACTCACCAAAGTAGAATGTAGCACGTTTTCTTTATAAACTATGCCACGCCAATTGAGCTAGGTGTTTCCTGAGACCACGGTCCCCACATCGCTCAGCCCAGTAATTCGGTCCCTCAGGGAGTTTGGATGTGTCTTTGGAGCTTCCATGACGTTGTCTTAGACAAATTGAGCTGGCTTCCCCCCCTACTGTGTACTGTTTTACCCTTCACAGAAGTTACCACTTATCTATTGTCTATTTAGTGTTTTTCCATCCCACCCCTCCCCTCCTTCATAACCATCAAAGATGTTTTCTTTTTGTGTATAAACCTTTTCACTAGTTTTTATAGTAGTAGTCTCATACAATATTTGTCCTTTTGTGATTGACTTATTTCACTCAGCATAATGCCCTCCAGATTCATCCATATTGTGAGATGCTTCGCAGGTTCATCATTGTTCTTTATGGTTGTGTAGAAGTCCAATGTGTGTATGTACCATAGTTTGTTTATCCATTCATCTGTTGATGGCCATCTAGGTTGCTTCCATCTTTTTCTATTGTGAGCAATGCTGCAATGAACATGGGTATGTGTATGTCTATTTCTGTGATGGCTCTTATTTCTTTAGGATATATTTCTAGGAGGGAGGTTGCTGGATCATATGGTATTTGTATTTCTGGCGTTCTAAGGAAGCACCATATTGTTTCCGAAATGGTTGTACCACTTTGCATTTCCACCATTCTTATGAACTCATAAGAGTTCCAATCTCCCCGCAGCCTGTCCAACATTTGTTATTTTCTGATTTTTTGATTCATGCCAGTAATATTGGAGTGAGATGGTATCTCATTGTGGTTTTGATTTGCATTTCTCTAATGGCATGTCCTCAAGTGTGTGCTAACCACTTGAACGTCTTCTTTGGTGAAGTGTCTGTTCATTTCTTTTGCTCGTTTTTTCAGGATTATTTACTTTTTTGTTGTGGAGGTGTTGGGTTTTCCTGTAGATTACAGAGATTAGACCTTTGTGGAATTTGTCATAGTCAAAATTTTTTTCCCAGTCTGTAGGTTCTCTTTTTACTCTTTTGGTGAAGTCCTTTGATGAGCATTAAGTGTTTAATTTTTAGAAGATTCCAGTTATCTAGCTTATCTTCTGGAGTTTGTGTGTTGTTAATTATGGTTCGTATTATTATATATTTTATCCTGTTATTGTAGCTATTTGCTTAACATATATTTTTCCCATTAGAGCCTCTAATATTAATCCTATTTTTTTTCTTCTATGATCTTTATAGTTTTTGGTTTTATATTTAAGTCTTTGATCCATTTTGAATTAGTTTTTGTGCATGGTGTGAAGTATGGGTCCTGTTTCATTTTTTTTGCAAACGGACATCCAGTTTTGCCGTTACCATTTGTTAAAAAGACTATCTTTTCCCAAAGGCCCTCATCAAAGATCAGGTGACCATAGGTGGATGGATTTAATCTGGATTCTCAATTCCATTCCATTGGTCAATGTATCTGTCATTATACCAGTACCAGGCTGTTTGTACTACCATAGCTGTATAGTAGGTTCTGAGGTCAGGCAGTGCGAGTCCTATTTTGTTCTTCTTCTTCAGTAGTGCTTTTCTTATCTGGGGCCTCTTACCTTTCCATATAAAGTTAATGATGAGTTTTTCCAGCTCTTTAAAGAACGCTGTTGGTATTTGGATCGTATTTGCATTGTATTTGTAGATTGCTTTGGGTAGAATTCACATCACAATATTGAGTCTACCTATCCATGGGCGTGGTATGTTTTTCCATTTATGTAGATCTTTTAGTTTCTTGCTGTGATGTTTTGTAGTTTTCTTTGTATAGGCCTTTTATATACCCAGTTAGATTTATTCCTAAGTTTTTTTTTTTTTTTTAATGGCTATTATAAATGGTATTATTTTCCTGATTTCATTTTCATCATTCTCTTTATTGGCATATAGGAATCCAACTGATTTTTGTATGTTTACCTTACAGCCTACTACTCTGCTGAATGTTTCTGTTAGTTCCAGTAGTTTTCTCGTGGAGTCTTTTGGGTTTTCTGTGTATAATATTGTATCAGTTTTTACTTATTCATTACCTATTTGGATGCCCTTTGTTTCTTTTTCTTGCCTTATAGCTCTAGCTAGGACGTCCAGAACAATGTTAAATAAGAGTGGTGATAAAGGGCATCCTTGTCTTGTTCCTGTTCTCAAATGGAATGTTTTCAGCCTCTCTCCATTAAGATTACTGTTGGCTGTTGGTTTTGTATAGATGCCCTTCATTACGGTGAGAAATTTCCTTTCTATACCTATTTTATTGAGAGTTTTCGTCAGGAATGTGTGTTGGACTTTGTCAAATGCCTTTTCTGAGTCCATTGAGATGATTATGGGATTCTTTTATTTATGTTGTGGGTTGTGTTGATTGATTTTCTAAAGATGAGTCATCTTTGCATACCTGGTGTCATGGGTTGAATTTTATCCCCCCCAAAAAAGTGTCAACTTGGTTAGGCCATGATTCCCAGTATTGCTTGGTTGTCCTCCATTTTGTGATTTTCCTATGTGTTATAAATCAATCTCTACCTGTGGTTAAAGAGGATTAGGGTGGGATTGATTGTAACACCCTTGCTCAGGTCACATCCTTGATCCAATGTAAAGGGAATTTTCCTTTATCTTTTCTCCTACAAGAGATAGAAGGAAAGGGAAGCAAGCTGAGAGCTAAGGGACCTCATACCACCAAGAAAGCAGCACCTGGAGCAGAGCGTGTCCTTTGGACCCAGGGTTCCTATGTGGAGAAGCTCCTAGTCCAGGGGAAGATTGATGACAAGAACCTTCCTCCAGAGCCCACAGAGAAAGCCTTCCCCTGGAGCTGAAACCCTGAATTTGGACTTGTAGCCTACCAGACTGTGAGAGAATAAATTTCTCTTTGTTAAAGCTGTACACTTGTGGTATTTCTGTTATAGCAGCACTAGATAACTAAGACAACTGGTATGACTCCCACTTGGTTGGGGTGTATTTTTATTATTATTTTTTTGATATGATGCTGAATTATATTGGCTAGAATTTTGTTGAGAATTTTTACATCTATATTCATGAGAGATATTTGCCTATAATTTTATTTTTTTTGTGTGTTATCTTTGCCTGGTTTTGGCATCAGGGTTATGCTGGCTTCATAGAATGAATTTGGAAATATACTTTCCTTCACTATATTCTGAAATAGTTTGAGTAGTACTGATGTAAGCTCTTCTATGAACGGTAGAATTCTTCAGTGGAGCCATCTGGGCCAGAGTTTTTTTGTTGTTGTTGTCGTTGGGAGTTTTTTTTTTAAATTACCTTTCCAATGTCTTCTCCTGCTATGGTTCTGTTCAGGTTTTCAATGTCATTTTATGTTAGTTTGGGTAGGGAGTGTTTTTCTATAAATTTTTCCATTTCCTCTAGGTTTTCAAATTTTTTAGTGTATAGTTTTTCATAGTATTCCATTATGATCCTTTTTATTTTATTTGGATCTGTTTTAATGTCCCCTATTTCATTTCTTGTTTGGGTTATTTGCATCTTCTCCTGTTTTTCTTTTGTCAATTTGGCAAATGGCTTGCTGATTTTGTTTTCTTTCGAAGAACCAACTTTTGGTTTTGTTGATCCTTTCTATTGTTTTTCTATTCTCTATTTCATTTATTTCTGCTCTGATCTTTATTACTTCCTTTCTTCTGATGGCTGTAGGCTTCTTTTGCTGTTCTCTTTCTATTTGTTTGAATTGTGTAGCTAATGTTTTGATTTTGTCCCTTTCTTCTTTTTCAATGTGTGAATCCACTGCTATAAATTAACCTCTAAGCACTGCCTTTGATGTGTTCCAAAGGTTTTGGCATGATGTGTTTTCATTCTTGTTTGATTCTAGGAATTTTTGATCCCATCTTTGATTTCTTCTATGACCCAGTGGTTTTAAAGCAGGGTGTTATTCAGTTTCCATGTATATGTCTTTTTTCCTTTCTCTTCCTGTTGTTAATTTCTACTTTGATGGTGTTGTACTCAGAGAAGATACTGTGTATTATCTCAATGCTTTTGCTTTTGTTGAGGGTTGCTTTGTGGCTTAAGATGTGGTCTGTTCTGGAGAACACTCCATGTGCTTTGGAAAAGAATATATCCTTTGCAGCTGTTGGGTGGGGTGTTCTATATATGTCTATGAGGTCATGTTGGCTGATTATGGCCTTTAGATCTTCTGTATCTTTGTTGAGTTTCTTTCTAGATGTTCTGTCCTTTACTGAGAGTGGTGTGTTGAAGTCTCCTGTTATTATTGAGGAAATGTCTGTTTCTCTTTTCAATGCTGTTAGAGTTTGTTTTATGTGTTTTGGAGCCCTGTAATTGGGTGCATAAATATTTATTATGATTATGTCTTCATGGTGGATCACCCCTTTAATCATACATAATGCCTTTTTTCTTTTATGGTAAATTTTGTTTTGAAGTCTATTTTATCTGAGATTAGTATGTCACTCCTGCCCTTTTTTGGTAGCTATTTGCTTAATGTATATTTTTTCCATCCTTTGATTTTTAATAAATTTATGTCTTTGTTTCTAAGGTGTGTCTTGTAGACAGCATATTGATGGATTATTATTATGATGATGATGATGCATTGATCTCTCTCTCTTTTTGGGTGCATTTAGTCCATTTATTTTCGGTGCAATTATTGATAGGTGCGAGTTTACTGCTGTCATTTTGTAGTGTTTTTTTTTTTTTTTGTGATGCTGATGTTGTCTTTGTTCCTCTTATTCTCCGGTGCTGAATTCCTTTTGTTTGTGTATTTTTTTTCATTTTTTGTAGATTTTGTGTTTACTGAGACTTTATGTTTTTCTTCTTTTTTGGATTAGTAGATTTGTTAATGTTCTTTGTGGTTCTTTGAAATTTACCCTTACCTTCCTAAGTTTAAACCAGTCTTTTATTACTTGGCATTACCTTGACTTCCCCTCCATTTGAAAGTTCTATATCTACACTGTTCATTCCCTCCTTTATTGTTCTGACATTGTTGTCATTTATAGATTAACCTCTCTGGGTTCTGGTTGTGAATCTTTTAGTTTTGATTAATCCTTGAGAGTTCACTTCCTAGGTTGGTATCTGACTGATGCGGTCTTGCATACTAGATTCAGGCTGTCATCTGATGTTGTTTGTTCTCTAACCGTAGGACTCCCTTTAATAACTCTCGTGAATTTGGTTTGGTTTTTACATATTCACTTAATTTCTGTTTATCTGGAAATGTCCTAATTTCACCATCACATATGAGTGAGAGTTTTGCAGGATATATTATTCTTGTTTGGGACTTTTTTTCTTTCAAGGTTTTATATATGTTTTCCCATTGCTTTCTTTCCTGCCTGATTTCCGCTGAGTAACCAGAGCTTAATCTTGTTGTTTCGCCTCTGTATGTGACTTTTCATTTTTCTCAAGCACCTCTCAGGAGTCTTTCTTTGTCTTTGGTTTTAGTGAGTGTGATTACGATATGCTTTGGTGATTTCCTTTTGAGGTCTATCCTGTGGGAGGTTTGTTGAGCTTTTTGGATGGTCAGCTTTTCATCTTCTAGGATATTAGGGAAGTTTCTTGTTAGCAGTTCTTCCATTATCCTCTGTGTGTTTTCCATTTACTCCCCCTTGCTGTAACTCCAATCATTCAGAAATTTTTCCTTTTGATGGTATACCACTTTGTTCTCAGGTATTCTCCATTTTTCTTCCTTCTTTTCTCTGATATTTCCTCAAACAAAGTGATATCCAGGGATTTGTCTTCAATGTCGCTGATCTCATCTTTTATTGTTTCAAATCTGCTCCTCAAACCTTGTATGATGCTGTCCATTTCTGAAATATTGTTTATCTTTTGGATTTCTAGTTTTTGTATGATTTCTGGTTGTGAATTTTTTTGATGTTTTGTTCCTGTATTGTTTTCCTGAATTCTTCCATTTTTTTCTGTCATTTCCATGATTTTGTCTATTTTTTCCTCATTTTTGTTTGCTTTTTCCTTCAACTCTTGGATTGCTCTGAATATTAGAGATTTGAATTCCCTATCAGGTAGTTTCTATTCCTTTTCTTCAACTGGAAGGTCATCTAACATTTTATTTTGGATGCCTCCTGGAACCATTCCGTTCTGTTTTTGTACATGTTTTGATGTTTTCTGCTGTCTTTGGCATATCCAGTAATTATTTTCTTCATTTATTTATTGTACTTTTGTTTGTTTTGTCCTGATTTTTTGTTCTATTTGGTTATGTTTTAGCAGGTAAGCTGGGAATTCTTTGTTGTTTGCTTGTCTGTTGGCACAATACTTCTCATCACCTTGTTCAATGGGCAGGGCCAGTTGCTCAGCTATTGTGCAGCAGGGCAGGTCCAGCAGAGAGGAAGGGCCTGGGAGGGGTTGTTCATGGCACATACGGGGGCTGACAAGGTGGGGCCAGGGGTCAGTGCAAGGCAAGTTCTGGTAGACTGGGCCTGTGCTTTTCAGGGTTGCAATGCTCAGCACACAGTGCAGGTACGTGGGGAGGTGGGTGGGAAGGTTGTGATGTGTGGAGCTAAATAGGCATGGAACAGAAGAGAAAGAAGAGAGAGAAACAGGAGCTAAGAAAAAAAATTCTGACGTAGACTGTTGTTGGGGTGGCGCAGACCTGGATGAGTCATGTGCCAGTGGCTTTCTAGCTAGGTGGTGAGGCACAGCCCATAAAGAAGGGACAGATAGGGCACATGCAGCTAGGTGGGCAGGAGAAGGGAAAAGAAGAAAAAGAGAGAGAGAAGAAGAAACTAGATTAAAAAAGAAGAGAGAGAAAGGCAAGCATGGGGAGGTGGTCAGGAGAAAGGAATATAGAGGGAGAAATGCTCCATTAGCATTTCTAGTCAGATAATCAGTGAGAGTTGCCTGTATGGTACTTTTCTTTTGTTCTTTAAATATTTTGCTTTAACATCTCACTGTTTCCCAGATCCGCCTATCAACTTTATCAAAGTGATCAGCGGTCCATGTTTTCAAGCAACTGAAACCCCTAATTTAGTTTAGAAAAAAACCTTCAGCCAATCCTCTCACTAAAATTTTTTGACAACTTCTCTCCTTCCTCTTTGCCATCATTTCTTTCTTCCTTCCTCAGAATTTCTTCCCTCTTCAAAATTCATTATGTCCTAATCTTTCAATTCCTCTTCTTTATGATCTATGAGGTTTTCAATATCAGCAATATCAAGTCCTTATCATATGGACAATTTTTTCTACCTATTTCTTTCATCATGTGATCCTGATCAAATGCTTGAAGCGTATTCACTTAACTCAGTGATTTTTTCCATATTCCCTGCATGCATTTTCCTCCCAGGAACTCGCAATGTTTTAGATACACTGAAGAATATTATAATTCTTTCAGAAATCATGTAATGTTGCTGTACCTCCATCTGTTGCAGCTATCACCTGAGCAAATGTAGTCCATAAGTAGTATGCTTTGAAAGTAGTGATTGTACCTTGGTCTGTAGCCTGAATCACAGCTGTCATATGGGAGGTAGATGTACAAAAAAACAAAAAACAGACGGTTGTAAGTGCAGTTCGTCATAGCTCCAATACGTCCTAAGTCAAGGATTACCTGTACTGAATTCTGGAGGATGGCACCTCATCCAAAGTATTGGCCCTGAGTAGGAACTTCAGCTATGCCTTCGGAAGGTTTTCCTAATGCTCAGTTAGGCTACTACCTTCTGTATAGTAAGGTGTAGGATATGCCCAAAGGATTCCATGCTCATAGGCCCACTCCTACATATGCTTCACTGTATATAGTAGGTTCCTTGGTCTGATGCAATGTTGCATGAGATCTCGTGACAATGGATCAAACACTGCATAAATCCTTGGATAGTGGTGCTAGCTAATACCCTGCTCATGAGAAGAGCAAACCAAGTGGCAAGTTGGTCTTCTTGAGGGATGGTGACATTAGGGACTCAATGTTGGTCTCTGTTGCTGGAAGCTTGGAGGTTCAACAGTAGCAACAGCTAAATTAGCCTTGATAGGTGGGAAACCAAGCTCTTGGACACATGTGTAGCCACCTCAGGAACTCTGTTTATGCATTCACTGTGTCAGATTTGGGATGATCAATGATAGAGGTCAGCTGATGTTAACTGGCGGAGTCCTTTTGTCTGCTTAGTTCTTTAGTACTTCTGTGTTCAATGCTTTCTGCTGGGTGTGATCACATGATATAAAGTTTTTATACTTTGTGCCCACTCTCATATGTTTATCCACAGATCTCTATCCCAGACCTCTTCATTCCTGATCTTTCAGTTTTTCTCTTTCTAGGCCCCAATCAGTCTGCCAAGGCATTTACCACTGTCCATGAGTTTATACATTTATATTCTAACCTTGACCCACTTCTCTTTCTACACAAAGTAGGTGAACGGTGCACAGAAGTGAGTATGCACTATACCCAGAGGTTTTTGCCAAGATGCTAAATCCTGTATTCTGAGAGTGTTCCCAAATTGACACACTCTTCCCTATCCAACTTCATGTTATGGCATACCTGATCAAGCACATTCAACATGCAATCCCATGTATACTCTCTCCCAGCTCACAAGTCTCACAGCTCCTTTGGTCCCATTATGTCCCTGGCTTGGTTACACATAACTTAACCTAACCTTGCTTGCTGGAAGAGAAGGGGACTTGAGGCACTTACTGGTGGAGATCAAAGACTACAGCCTTCAGTATGGATTGCTTCTCAACATAAACAAAAATCCTCACAACTGGACTTATTGGTCCAGCAACATCATGATAAACAGAGAAAAGATTGAAGTTGTCAAGGATTTCATTTTACTGGGATCCACAATCAATACTCATGGAAGCAGCAGTCAAGAAATCAAACAACTTATTGCCTTGAGCAAGTTTGCTGCAAAAGATCTCTTTAAAGTGTTAAAAAGTAAAGATATCACCTTGAGGATTAAGGTGCACTGAGCCAGGCCATAATATTTTCAATTGCCTCATATGCTTGTGAAATCTGGGCAAAGAATAAGGAAGACTGAAGAACTGGTGCCTTTGAATTATGGCGTTGGTAAAGAATATTGAATATACCGTGGACTGCCAGAAGAATGAGCTGGAATTGGATCAAGAAGTGCACATTACCAAAGTGAACCAAGGGAGATAAGGCTTAGATTTGAAGGCCCAGTTGTGTCCAGAGATGAGAGCTGAAGGTTGGTGTCAGAGAATGTTAACTCTGTCATATTCAAGAAACAAATGTGTGGGACCATAATTGAAATCAAGAGTACTAGAGCCAGGACAATGAAAGGTCAGCTTGGGAGTGAGGGACAAGGCAGAAGTGAAGACAAGGGGTCCAGGGCATTGATCATGAACCAACCTGGGTAGTCAAGAAAAAATCCATTGCCATCAAGTTGAGTAGAACTGCCCCATAGGGTTTCCAAGGAGCGGCTGGTGGATTCAAATTACTGACCTTTTAGTTAGCAGCCATAGTGCTTAACCACTGTGCCACCAGGGCTCTGCATGGTATAGAACTTCTTATTTTATTGTATCCTGGACACAGAATAAGCTGGCCAGAGTTAAGGACATAGAGTTTGTATGAACAAATAACAGCTGTTATAGCTCTTACCTACTTCTAGTAGTGCCTTAGTTTTTGGTGCTGGCAAATCCACTCAGTTATGGTCATTGTTTTCTGCAATGAGTTTTCTCCCCTTATTTTAAATATGGTTTATTCTGAATATGCAATACTTTGGTGACAGGAGATAGGAAGGTCATAAAGGACTTCAAAAGATTCAGATGGTCATTATTTCATGGAACCAATGATAAAGTTAAGGTCAAAGTAGAAGACTGCTTTGAAAAATAGTTAGGTGGTCATGAATCACTTGTGAGACTTAGGTGGGAGTGGGGGAGATTTCCCCTCCTTTTTCTTTAGTATAGGAGTCCGTGGGTGGTGCAAACAGTTAAACACTTGGCTACTAACCAAAAGGTTGGTGGTTTGAATCTACTCAGAGGCATCTCAGAAGACAGGCCTGACAATCTACTTTAAAAAATCACAGCCAATAACATCCCTAGGGTGTACAGTTCTATTCTGAAACATAAGGGGTAGCCACAAGTTGGAATTTACAGAATGGTGACTGGTTTAGTTTTTTGTTTTGTTTGGTCCTTTAATATAGAACCATTTTCTCTTCATGAAGCTAGAACAGGGCAAGAAGCAAGAAAGAAGTTCTGTTTTTTTATAATGACTAAAAATTATCTGCCTGGATCCTCTCATATCAATAAACAAACAAACAAACAACAACAATAAAAAAAAAAAAAGTGGCATAATGGTTAAGTGCTACAGCTGCTAACCAAAAGGCCAGCAGTTGGAATCCACCAGGCACTCCTTGGAAACTCTATGGGGCGGTTCTACGCTGTCCTACAGGTTGCTATAAGTCGGAATCGACTTGACAGCAACGGGTTTTTTCACAGCAAAAGTCACCCCTAAAATGCAATATCTGATTGCTTCTGTAGGACCATGGCATCTTAAAAAGCTGCAAAAAGCTGGAGTGTTAGGGAATGACATTGCTTCCAAGTCATTTGTTGCCATCTTCTAGAATATCAGAGCTATTTTGTGATGATTACAAAAGCCACAGGAGAACTCAGTTGTGTAGGAAGACTGGAATGAATATTCATTTCTCCCACTGGAGGAGGCATAAACACCATCTTTGCTACACCACTGGCTTTGCAAATAATACATTTTCCCAAGGTAGATAATTAAAGAGAAAAATAGGAGAGAATCTAATTCACTAGTTCTTTCGGTAAAGTAGAATAGCAAAGTCACAGTACAAATGGTAATCCAGCATTGTGACATAGACTGATGATATGTTAGAGTTGGATGGGTCCTGGAAAATGATTCAGCTAAGCCCTTCACCAATGAGGAAACTGAGGCCCAAAAAGTAAAGTGGTTTGCTCCAGGCAAGGAGCCTCTGATGGTTCTAAAGTGGTCCCCAACACTGTTAAAATTGTGGGTTGTTGGGCTTATTGTTTCATAGAGCAGATTTCCTTCTCATCAAGAAGCATTGGGTAGAATGTAGCATCCTCCTCACTCACTACAGGGAAGTCACTTCCTTCTGAGAACTACTGCTTACTCTTGATTATGCAGGTGGTTCCACCCATTCACTGTTGATTTATTTTCCTGCTCATTTGTTAGTTCTTGAGAGAAGGGAAAAGGAGGTAGAATGCATAGTCATTCTTTCACCTGTTAGTGGCTCAGGAGGAAGAGAGAGGGTTGGTGGAAAGATTGGAAGATTTTTTGGTGATTACCTGTTGGTTTTATTTGTCCTAAAGCATAAATGACACAATGACAAAAACCAAAATTGAAAGTACATTGACACTCTCATCCTGCAAAATCTATTTCATGACTCAAAACATAAATGTTGTACCTTATTCAATCACATGAATTGCTCATCTTTAGTCTACACGTTTATCTCATGATTTATATTAGTTAGAAGCATTATGAGTTTTAGCCATCCAGCTTTCTATCTGTAAATGTGTATAAGTGTGTGAGTGAGTGAAAGAAGGTAAGTTCCCAGGCTTTTTGAACCTGAGAATGTCACCATATGTATGAACAAATGCCTTCCTAGCCTATCCTGGGTGTAAACCACTTGAAATATTGGAGGAGGGCCAATATTTCATCATCTTGGCCCATCTCATCGCACCCAGTGTAATGCTCACATGTGCTGTGTTAGGCTAATGAAATGCCGGAGGCTTGTCAAAATGCCAATGATAACACACCTATTTTCATCTAGCACAGCCACCGTAGTCCATGTAGATACTTTCCCAACTGAAAAATGCTGGTGAACCAGCACGGTGAGGCCAAGATAAGTACCTGTTTACAGTTACTGGCAAACAGCAAGAACAATTAAACTTCAGTATTGAGTCAGTTGTCAACTGGGCAGGCAGCCATCAAATGCTACCACTGAGTTTTCAAGCTGCATAGGATTTTGCCATACTGAGCTTGGTGTACATTAATAGAGTTGCGCTGTTAAATTCTATAAAAAACAAATAATTTTAATAGAGGCTCTATGCCTGTTTCTGGAGCAAGTGTGATATCATTCTAGTTTCTGAACTGAAATTGGGTTTTTGATGCCAGGAAGGAGAGATTATTGTATGCATTATGAACAGACAAAATGCAACTCTTTTAGCTTGTTAAGAAACCAATGCAAATACCAACTCAGCCTCCCCCGCACATGAGCCTTCTCTGTCACTTCAGTGGGAGTTTTATGTGGGAATTAAGAAGAGAAAAATGTCACCCAGAGCATGTGTCTGATCATGATTTAGTATCTAAGCCAAAAAGTCCTCAGAGAACGAAAGCTTCTACCCACATAACACTAAATCATGGACAGATGTTGCAAACCAATCTTAGAATAAGCCTTTACAGGGCTTTGGGAAGAATGAGCTGTAAAGTACATCATTTTATATTTGATAAACCTTAACTGACATTCATGAGAAAGCCTGATATTAGGATACTTAATTGGATAGAAACGACAGAATGATCAGTGTTTACTACTCCTTTTGTAGGAGGGCCGTGAAAGTCCCAGTCAAGTCAGCTTCTTTGAGAAGAAAGCCTGAAACAATTTAAAGGTCTTCATGGCATAAGACAGGAGAGTGGGAGAAAGTGGGGAGGCAAGAGGGGTAGAGTATGTGAGAAAACAGAAAGCTTCTTCTTCCAAACCAATTAACTATACCTTTCTGTATGGAAACCCTTGTGGATAGTCATTAAGATCTACGGCTGCTAACCAAAAGGTCAGCAATTTGAATTCACCAGGCACTCCTTGGAATCTCTATGGGGCAGTTCTACTCTGTCCTGTAGGATCACTATGAGTTGAAATTGACTCCATGGCAATGAGTTTCTATATGATTAAAATGCATTCATTGAAAATTAGAGTTCATGTAATTTTCACTACTATTAAAACAAATACATATACCAAACAAGTACAAATATGCTTTATTAAAATAAATAATGGAGCTCACCGGATCAGTTGCTGGCATTTAAACGCAGCCCCATCCTGTGTTTCCCATGGCGTAATTACATGACTCAATCCACTGGACACCCAGCTGAGCTAAAGCACATTTTGCAAGGAGTGTGGAGAGCTCTTAGACTGGAATTCCCTTTGCTTGGCTTTTGAGTTGCAGAATTAGTGTGGAGCTGGGTGTGGCTTCCAAACTGCATCATTAAACCCCCTCTTCAACCAGAGGGTTATTCACTAGTGAAAAGGCAGTTATAGCATGGCCCTGGTCCTACTCATGTTTGGAAACTAAAGAATAAGAGAAACATTGAGAATGAGTTCCTGCAGCTTTATCCTAGAGACTTGGGCTGACCATATTGAATTCACACAGACGACTGGAGCCGAGAATGTCCCTCTGCTGTTCAAACACAATAAAATTCTGCCATTGCATTTGAACGCAAACACATTCCTACGGAACCCCTGGGTCCTCACATGGCAATATGGTAGGTTTTTATCCCCTTCAGGAAAAGATGTTTTTCTTTACTCATAACTTTTAAATACCTTAGTTGCAGCCAGGGCTTTGAACTGGTTCATTCCAGTTAGACCCGCTGCTGAGAATTTATATTTCAACTCCGGATACGCTGAACCAGAATCTACAGTTTAACAAGATCTCCAGGTGATTCTTACACCTGGGATGGAAATGCAAATTCTCAGCAGGGGGTTGAACTGGAATGAAGGGGTTTGAAGCCCTTGGTGCTGCCCCCAAAAGCAGTCCATGCAACACCTTGCAGGTGGAACATATCCTGTTCAGGACCTTGTATTGTATGAGGGCCTTTGAAATTATACTGGAGTACCTGTATCCCATTTCCAGACAAAACAACCCATTGCCATTGAGTCAATTCCAACTCATAGTGACCCTATAAGTAACTTTTTAAGACAGGTAAATAAAACAGAACATCAAGTTCCAGATAGGATTTACCAACACTTTATTAGCAGTGTCATTAATCTTCTTGAACTGAAGCTCATGTTGATTCCATCTAGCATGGCACTTCCGGATTTCTTATTGTAAATGTGGACTGAGCTCTGGCCTTTACAAGTTGCTCTCAAAAACTGAGTTCTCCAACTCAATTCAAATTGGATGAGTATGTTTAGTTTTCAATTGGGTCTCTCTACAGGTGTCATTTCCTCTTCTGAGGACATAAGCAGTGCCATTTTTCCCACACTGGGTGGAGTTGCTAATAGAGAGGTAGTCTAGCTGACATGGACACTGTTGTAGAAAAATCCAGAGCAATGCCACTTGGCAGAGCTGAGGAACTTTCTAAGTGTTTGGCAACTAATATAAGTTACCCTTTCAGCCAAGAAAACTTTCTCACAGAGGCATTAAAAAAAAAAAAAAAAAAAAACCTACTTTCTAGGTTCCTAAAGAAATAGAATTTAAAAATACAAATCACACACGATGCTTTCCACTCATCTTCAAGGAAATCGAGCTATTGGATAATTAACTCTGGGTTATATCATCACTATTTTTTTATACTCCTTGATGATGTGTCTGGGCATTAGAAGGCTAAGTTTCAGACTAGTGTGGATGCTGGTTATTTTAAAGCTGAATTTATTTGAAAAGAACCCTTTGCAAGTTTTTTTATGTTGTATTGTTTGGCCCATCAAGTTTGATCCCAGTCTGAAACTGGAGATTGTGTGATAAATAATGCAAAGTAGCAACCTGCCCCACTAATTAATCAGAATCCTGTGAACTTCCAGATAGATTGGTCTGTGTCATAGATTGAATTATGTCCCCCCCAAAATGTGTGTATCAACTTGGTTAGGCCGTGAATCCCAGTAATTGTGTGGTTATCTTCCATTTTGTGATTGTAATTTTATGTTAAAGAGGATTAGGGTGGGATTGTAACACCCTTACCTGGTCACATTCCTAATCCAATGTAAAGGGAGTTTCCCTGGGGTGTTGGCTGCACCACCTTTTATCTCTCAAGACATAAAAGGAAAGGGAAGTTAGCAGAGAAGGGGGACCTCATAATACCAAGAAAGCAGTGTGGGAGCAGAGTGCGTCCTTTGGACCTGGGATCCCTGCACAGAGAAACTCCTAGTCCAGGGGAAGATTGATGAGAAGGCCTACAGAGAGAGAAAGCCTTCTCCTGGAGCCGACTCCCTGAATTCGGACTTTTAGCCTACTCTACTGTGAAGAAATAATTTTCTCTTTGTTAAAGCCATCCACTTGTGTTATTTCTGTTATAGCATCACTAGGTAACTAAAACAGTCTGTAAGACTACTGTAGATAAAACCAAAACCCATTGCAATCAAGTTGATCTGACTCATAGTGATTCTGTAGGACAGAGAACTGCCCCATAGGATTGTCAAGGCTGTAAGTCTTTACTGAAGCAGACTCCTGTATCTTTCTCCTACTGAGTGGCTGGTAATTTCAAACTGTCAACCTTTCCATTAGGAGTTGAACACTTTAATGACTGTGCCACCAGGGCTCCTTTGCTCTAGATAAAAAAACATCACTTTTTTGGACCTAGAGGCTGAAAAAAAAGAAAAGAAAAATTTGGAAGTAATTTCTGATTTAAGATTGCTACTCAACACAATTTGATTTACAGATTCATTCATAAAAAATAATAAAATCATAAAAATGAAACAAATGAATTCTGTGAATTATTTGTATCAACCCACAAATGTGTAAACACATCTTTAATACGACAATGTGTTCGACTTTATTAAATCCCCCATTAACATGTCTTTTTCTCAAACAGGTGTGTTCTGGCTACAATAAGGAAATTTTTCATACGTAGTTTTTCTGGTGGCTTTTCAGTAAAGTCAGCACATTTTACTTCTCCCCTTCCCTTTTATATTGCTTGCCTTTGTATTTTGCATATTTTCTATGTCTCTCCATGAAACAATTATTTAAAATATGCAGTATGCCTTTATTCTGAGAAAGTGCCTTAAACTTGACAACAGTACAGCAATGAAAAATACTTGCCTAATAAGCAGAAATATCATCAAGGGCTTATCTCATGATAGATTCTAACCATATAAAAGGTTTTTACTAAGAGCTTCAGTTAAGTTAAATAGGTAATGTTTTTTTTTTTTAATGACATTTTTGGTGATTTTTGAGAGTTGAAGAGTCTCAGATATGGCAAGATTTCCCAAAGTCTAGTATCAATGAGATTTCTTCCACATTTTATATCTTGGAAGTTTGAATGAGAATTGTATTAAAGATGTTTATGAAGCAAAAAGCAGATGTATGTGGAAAGAGTTTTAAGTTTTGATACATCTGAGATAAATACATGCTAGTGTGCCTTTTTTTAGTGTCCTTCCCAAGGCTTAAACTGGAATCAAAACCTTTGAAAATGTCCTGATACGAAATAAATGATCTACTGAATATGTTCTGAACTTCTAATCATCCTCTACAGGAGTCTATTCCCCAGGCCCCCATGATGTAAAATTTGCTTAAAAAAAGAACACTTTCAAATCTTCACTATTACTGATGGAAATAGAAATTTTAACAACAAAACACCAGAATAATAAATATGCTTTCTCAGGTACCATTAATCTAGGAGAGATTTACTCAGTCTTGCTTACGGTCTCTAAATATTAAAGGAACTTTCTTTTCTTTAGATATTGAAGAAAATTCTTTGTTAAGATGCCTTTATCTTCAGACTATACTCATTTGTTTGAAGAAGTAACATCACCAGTTATTAGACAGAAAACATCAGAGTTCCTGTTCCAGCGCCACACCTAATGAACTCTTTGACCTCATCCAGGTAAAGGACAGCCTAAACCCTGTTGCTAGTAATGGACTCCATGACCTTGGGCAAAGCACTTAGTCACCAAGTATCCATTCATCCATCTCTAAAGTGGACTCCCCTTTGCTCCCCTCCTTATGAGGATGTTATGAGAATTAAGGAGATAACATTGGTAAATTGTTTTGATTCCCTAAGAAAAAAAACAGAGTTAAAATAGAAAAAAAAAAAATTGTATTGCAATCAGCTTGTATTTTCTACTCCTTCAATTATCCCTTCTGCTTTTATTTACTTCAACAGATAGGTGTGTCTGCTATAACTGGTCAAACTAACACTTACCTGTTTACCTGTTCTGCCTTTCCCTATTCCTGTTAGTTATTCTATGTTGCATAACTTTCCCAAACTGATTTCTTTGGGAATAGTCTATGAAGGTATTCATTATATCAAACACAACAGCATGGTTTCAGAAACAGGCTTGAACTATAACGTGTATTAATTGATGGTAAAACATCCAATAGCTTCTTGTGTTTTCAGATGATGATGTACAATAAAAAGAATAATTAATGTTGTAAATTTAAACTGCATCTTTCATCTGATCATCTCGAAGTATTTTAGAAATGCTAATTAAACTCCACAGCACTCCTTTACCATACATATTATTATTTCCATTTTGCAGGTGAAGAAACTAAGGTTCAATGAGGTTGTGTGGCTAGCACAAGGACACAAAATGAGTCAGTGTCATGAAACTGACTTAGTGTTTCCAAGACCAAAAGGTTTGCATCTTGATTAATACTCTATAATTTAAAAATTTGAAGGACCAGGTAGTCTCCAGTATCTTCCAGTATTCAGGAGTGGCATTCAAGCATCTAAATTATTTGGTTCCCCTCTTTTTCCAACTTGTTGCTGTTCTCACTTTTGAAGGTTTTCTTGCTTCTCAAACCTTCCATCAGCAGATATGTATAGTTTAGCATAGGATACAAAGCTATAATCAGTTAATGTTATAACTCTAGTTAAAAATATGTACTGGGAACAAATGTTGAAATTTAGCATTAACTAACAACATCCTTTTGAAATGCCTGTAGATTTTCATAGCTTGCTTTGCCTCAAACAATGCTGTAAGTAGGCCATCAAATGGAAACCCTGGTGGCATAGTGGTTAAGTGCTACGGCTGCTAACCAAAAGGTCGGCAGTTCAAATCTACCAGGTGCTTCTTGGATACTCTATGGGGCAGTTCGACTCTGTCCTATACAGTTGCTATGAGTTGGAATTGACTTGATTACAGTGGGTTTGCTTTTTTTTTGTTTAACTATTAAATTATCATTAGAAAAAGAATGAACCTTAATGTTGATTTCATTTGCTTTATATGAAGAATTAGAAATTGAGTATCCAACACTAATAACCTAAATATTATAAACTGACTCCTGGATTGGGTTAGAGTGAATCTTCAGAGATAGATAGGACACATCTTTTTCTCAGTTTGAATGAGTCTGTCTCACTTAGAACTCTGTGATATTTGGAGGCATCTCAAAGATTCTAGCTCAACTGACTTTTCTTCAAAATGCAGCAGCATTTTTCTAATTTGTTTCTTGTCATTTTATAAAAGCCTTTTAGGGAACAAAAAGACCAACCCAAGGACAAAGAATTTATCGTTTCGGTCAGAACTGTACCATAACTCCAGGGAATCTTAGTGATTGCCTCAGGCGTGGAAGGCAAAACAGTTCAATAGTTAAGAACCCTAATTTGGAGTCAGATTAAATCCCTTTCTTACTAGCTGTATGACCTTGAGCAAATCACTTAACCTCTCTGAGTTTGTAAAATGGAAATAATATTCTGCATCCTGAGCTTCTCATGCAGATTAGTTGGGGATAATATATGAAAATCCTGAACATAATAGCTGGCATGTGGTAGGCATTCAGTGAGTGATAGATGTTAGCATTAGTATTTAAATTATTCCATGAATTTCCTGAGGAAATGATCCTAATAAAAACTAATAAAAATGTAGATTTGAAAGGATAAAAAGAGTATGTATTAGTTTCCTATGGCTGCTGTAAAAATTACCAGAAACTGGGTGGCTTAAAACAAGACAAATTGTTGTTTTTCTCTCACAATTGTAGAAGCTAGAAGTCCAAAATCAAGGTGTTGTTAGAATCATACTCTCTCTGAAGGTCCTAGGAGAATATCTGTTCCATGCCTTTCTCTTAGCTTCTGCTGTTGCCAGCAATCCTCAGCAATCCTTGGCTTGTAAATGTGTCACCCCGATCTCTGCCTCCACAAACACACTGCATTCTCCCTGTGTCTCGTCTCCTCTTCCAATAAGGCAAAATTCTACGCATAACAATGCCCGAAGTAAAATGGGTGCTAGATGGGATTCTCTGGTATTTGTGACTAGAGAAGCAGGGTAAGATGGGGCTAAGGGTAGAGTCAGATGACTCTTAGAAGCTGAGGCAGGAATGGATACTACATTAATTATTGGAGAAAGCAGGGTATAGAAACTGGCACAGAATATTATTATGCCCTTTCTCTTTTTTTTTCTCTAGCAAAAATGTTACTATTATTTTGGTATATTACAATGGAAAATTGTTCTCAATAAGTCCAGGATTTCTTTTGATGTTTCCCAGGGAATTGCATTTGGCTAATGCCCTAAGGCACTTAACATCATTTTCAAAGAAGTTTTAAAAATGTGAGAATAATAAGACCAAAGTTAAAAAAAAGAAAAGAATTTTTTTTTCTTTTTTTTAAGCTAATGTAAAATAAAAGAAACCATTCCAGATGGATTTGTGAATGAAATACAAATAGCCTTTTACTTGTTAAAAAAAAAAAAAAAGAACTGATTCATAAAAAAATGCATTTTCCATTTAGATATAAAAATTACATGGGAGAGGAAGTATTACAGATTGAATTGTGTCCCCCCAAAATATTTGTTGTAAATCCTAACCTTCATGCTTGTGGTTGTAATCCCGCTGGGGAATGGGTTGTCTTTGTCGATAAGACAAGATTAGTGTAGGGTGTCCTTGAGTCAATCTCTTTGGAGATATGAAGGAGATTAAACAAGCTAGCAAGCGGAGACAGGGGAAGAGAGATGCCAAACTACATGAAGATCACCCAGGAGCAGAAGCTCAGAAGAACAAAGTCCCTCCTCCAGAGTTGATAGAGAAAGCCTTCTCCTGGAGCTGGCATCTTGAATTCAGACTTCTATCCTCCTAAACTGTGAGACAATAAATTTGTTTGTGAAAGCCACCCACTTGCGGTATTTCTGTTCTAGCCCTAGATAACTAAGACAGGAAGAAAAAGGAAGTTTCCTTTAGATCTAAGAAGAGCACATGTTTGTTTAAAAAGAAGAGCACATGTTTGTTTAGGAGACATGAATTCACTTTTCCTCTTTAAAACCTTGCAGGAAGATCCATGGGATCTGAGTTAAGTTCATGGGACAAGAAATCTCATGGAACTTTACAATCCAGGATTCTAAGATAATGCATGAAAATAAAATCTGTGATAGAAGCACCAGAGTATGAATTAATCAATACATAGTTTGCAGTGCACATAAAATTCTTTATTATTTTCACATAATTATCCAGCTTGATTTATCAGTCCCTTCCTTCACTGTCTACATACTTACTACCCTTCAATATCTGCTTAAGAATGGGTCATTGGAGAATTTTAATTCTTCTTCCATCAGTTTTGTAGGTTATTTCTGAGTTACCTCTTAACTGTTATCCCTATCTCTAGTTTCTTCCTCATTCAATTTATTCCCCACACCTGCTGCCAAAAAGATTAAAAAATGAAAACCCATAGATAAGATTATGTCATTGTCAGCTTAAAATCCTTCAGGGTCTCCTTATTTCTTCCACGGAGAAAAAAAATTTTGAACTCATTTTCATGGCATTCATATCTCTTCAAAATAAGGACCCAACCTAGCTTTCAGATTTCATCATGAGTTACCCCTCACTCCAAAACCTCTTCTACTTCATGTCATTCAAACCATTGTCATTAAGACAGATGCAGCAAAACAAACCAGGGACAGTTTGAGAGGTGATAAAAGAGAAAACTTTATGTGGCCCACCAGATTCTAGAGCATAACAAGAGAAGAGAGACTAAGAACAAAAATCCCCATAGTCCACACAGATTAATGAGGAAGAATATCTGGTAAATTAAAAATTTGCACATTACTGCTAAAATGTAATTGATTTTTAGCCAATTAGTTGATCTCAGTAGGATACAAGCAAGAAAATCACTTTATGCTTTCTCACCACTCCCTGTTGTAGACTGTGTAAACCATTCTGCCACACCCTGGACGAAATAGTTTTTCCAGTCACTCTTTAAATGATAAAAAGACTCAGTCACTTTCAACAATGAAAGAGTCCATTACATAACATGATAAACATAATCAATGTCACTGAACTGTACATGTAAAATATGTTGACCTGGCAAATACTTTGTTATATATATTTTTACCCCACCCCCCCCCCCCACACACATACACACACAAAAAATCAAAGAGTCCAGCCCAGTTTAAAAACAGGTCTTGATCATGGAGGTGTTAGAAACAGCAATTAGCTAGTAGGTAAAAGGTGAGTGAGGCTAGAACAGTTGTCACCTGGATTTCAGCCCTCTGGAATGATACAACATCACTGACTCTCTCTCAGCAGGTGATTTTGTGGGATCCTTGGAATTGCCCTGTTGGTGGCCTCATATTGCACTAAACTTTTATGAGTAATAATTCTCACCCATTGACTGCTTATGATGGGCTTCTCAAGGGCCACATCACTACAGGGGACACATTGTTGCCACATATATTCTTGGGGAGGCTTCCTTTTGGATTGAGTCCAGGTGGCTTTTTTTTTCCACAGAGTCCACACTTTGAACCACAGAAACATACCTCTTTGCCATGTCGTGAGTACAAAAACTCTCACTCTCTGCACAGCTCTCCCTTTCTTTGTTCTCCCAGCTCTGGCCAGCCTTTTGCCTTTAACATTGTTTGAACATCTGTCAAGCATCAGTCCTCATGCCACCCCCAAATTCCTGGAGATACATGCCAAGCTCTCCCACTAATGGTAGCAGTAGTAGTAGTACTAGGTTTCCCTCACATGTCTGTCAGTTTGTTGTACTGTGGGGGCTTGTATGTAGCTGTGATGCTGGAAACTATGCCACCAGTATTCAGATACCAGCAGGGTCATCCATGGATGACAGTTTTCACCTGAGCTTTCAGACAAAGACAGGCTAGGAAGAAAGACCTGACAGTCTACTTCTGAAAAGCATTAACCAGTCAAAACCTTTTATGAATAGCAGCAGAACATCGTCTGATAAAATGCAGGAAGATGAGCCCCCCAGGTTGGAAAAAAAAAAAAAAATGTTGGAAGGCACTCAAAAAATGACTGAGGAAGAGCTGCCTCCTCAAAGTAGAGTCAACCTTAATAACTTGGATGGAGTAAAGCTTTCAGGATCTTCATTTGCTAATGCAGCATGACTCAAAATGAGAAGAAACAGTTGCAGACATCCATTAATAATCGGAACCTGGAATATACGAAGTATAAATCTAGAAAAAATGGAAATCGTCAAAAATGAAATGGAACACATAAACATCGATATCCTAGGCATTTTTTTTTTTTTTTTAGTGAGCTGAAATGGACTGGTATTGGCCATTTTGAATCAGACAATCGTATAGTCTACTCTATGAATGACAACTTGAATGACAACTTGAAGAGGAATGGTAATGCATTCATCATCAAGAAGAACATCTCAAGATCTGTCCTGAAGTATAATGTTGTCAGTGATAGGATAATATCCATATGCCTACAAGGAAGACAAGTTAATGCGACTATTGTTCAAATTTACACACCAACCACTAAGGCCACAGATGAAGAAATTGAAGATTTTTATCAGCTGCTTCAGTCTGAAACTGATTGAACGTGCAATCAGGATGCATTCATAATTACTAATGATTGGAATGTGAAAGTTGGAAACAAAGAAGTAAGATCTTAGTTGGAAAACATGGCCTTGGTGATAGAAACAATGCCAGAGATCAAATGATAGAATTTTGCAAGACCAACAACTTCTTCATTGCAAATACCTTCTTTCACCAACATAAATGTTGAGTATACAAAAAAAAAGTCTTTTTTTTTTTTATACACATGGACCTCACCAGATGGAACACACAGAAATCAAATTGACTACATCTGTGGAAAGAGATGATGGAAAAGCTCAAAATCATCAGTCAGACAAGGTCAGGGGCTGACTGTGGAACAGGCCATCAATTGCTCATATGCAAGTTCAAGCTGAAACTGAAGGAAATCAGGAAAAGTCCATGAGAGCCAAAATATGACCTTGAGTATATCCTACCTGAATTTAGAGACCATATCAAGAATAGATTTGATGCACTGAACATTAGTGACTGAAGACCAGACAAGTTGTGGAATGACATCAAGGACATCATACATGAAGAAAGCAAGAGGTCATTGAAAAGACAGGAAAGAAAGAAAAGACCAAGATGGATGTCAGAGGAGACTCTGAAACTTGCTCTTCAGCGTTGAGCAGCTAAAACAAAAGGAAGAATTGAAGAAGTGAAAGAACTGAACAGAAGATTTCAAAGGGTGGCTAGAGAAGACAAAGTAAAGTATTATAATGACGTGCGAAGAGCTGGAGATAGAAAACCAAAAAGGAAGAACACGCTCTGCGTTTCTCAAGCTGAAAGAACTGAGGAAAAAATTCAAGCCTCGAGTTGCAATAGTGAAGGATTCTATGGGAAAAACATTAAACGGCACAGGAAGCATCAAAAGAAGTTGGAAGGAATACACAGAATCATTATACCAAAAAGAATTAGTTGATGTTCAACCATTTCAAGAGGTAGCATATGATCAGGAACCGATGGTACTGAAGGAAGAAGTCCAAGCTGCTCTGAAGGCATTGGCAAAAAACAAAGCTCCAGGAATTGACAGAATATCAATTGAGATGTTTCAACAAACAGATGCAGCACTGGAGGTACTCACTTATCTATGCCAAGAAATGTGGAAGACAGCTTCCTGGCCAACTGACTGGAAGAGATCCATATTTATGCCTATTCCCAAGAAAGGTGATCCAACCGAATGTGGAAATTACAGAACAATGTCATTAATATCACATGCGAGCAAAATTTTGCTGAAAATCATTCAAAAACAGCTGCGGCAATATATCAACAGGGAACTGCCAGAAATTCAGGCCGGTTTCAGAACAGGACACGGAACCAGGAATGTCATTGCTGATGTCAGATCGAACCTGGCTGAAAGCAGAGAATACCAGAAGTATGTTTACCTGTGTTTTATTGACTATGCAAAGGCATTCGAATGTGTGGATCATAACAAATTATGGATAACACTGAGAAGAATGGGAATTCCAGAACACTTAATTGTGGTCGTGAGGAAATTTTACATAGATCAAGAGGCAGTTGTTTGGACAGAACAAGGGGATACTGATTGGTTTAACGTCAGGAATGGTGTGTGTCAGAGTTGTATCCTTTCGCCATACTTATTCAATCTATTTGCTGAGCAAATATTTCGAGAAGCTGGACTATATAAAGAAGAACGGGGCATCAGGATTGGAGGAAGACTCATTAACAACCTGCATTATGCAGATGACACAACCTTGCTTGCTGAAAGTGAAGAGGTCTTGAAGCACTTACTAATGAAGATCAGAGACCACAGCTTTCAGTATGGATCCCACCTCAACATAAAGAAAACAAAAATCCTCACAACTGGACCAATGAGCAACATCATGATAAATGGAGAAAAAACTGAAGTTGTCAAGGATTTCATTTTACTTGGATCCACAATCAAGAGCCATGGAAGCAGCAATCAAGAAATCAAATGACACATTGCATTGGGTAAATCAGCTGCAAAAGGCCTCTTTAAACTGTTAAAAAGCAAAGATGTCACCTTGAAGACTAAGGTACACCTGACCCAAGCTATGGTATTTTCAATCGCATCATATGCATGTGAAAGCTGGATAATGAATAAAGAAGGCCAAAGAAGAATCGACACGTTTGAGTTGTGGTGTTGGTGAAGAATATTGAATATACCATGGACTGACAAAAGAATGAACAAATCTGTCTTGGAAGAAGTGCAACCAGAATGCTCCTTATTAGTAAGGATGGTGAGATTGCGTGTTACATACTTTGGACATGTTGTCAGGAGGGATCAGTCCGTGGAGAAGGACATCATGCTTGGTAAAGTAGAGGGTCAGCAGAAAAGAAGAAGACCCTCAATGAGGTGGATTAACGCAGTGGCTGCAACAATGATCTCAACCATATCCAGGACTGTGAGGATGGCACAGGACCAGGCAGTACTTTGTTCTGTTGTACATAGGGTTGCTATGAGTTGGAACTGACTAGACTGCACCTAACAACAACATCATACTAGGTTTCAATTGAGGCTGTAGTGGCTCCCCACCTTCCCCTGAGAAGAGGTTCTCTTTTGATTTTTTCCGTCTCAGCCTTTTATGTGTGTGGAGGTGGGGGAATCACCTAATCCTGGCATAACTGGTTTGGTGCCATCCTTTTTTCTAATCTTATAGAAATGATTTAGCACCTCACTTTAGGCTTTGGGGATAGTTGGCATTTGGTTTGGTTCTTGGCTTGTGCACTTCTGCCAAAATTTCAGGATAAAATGAACGAGTTACATTCAACATTCTGAGACACTCTGGTAGTTGTTATGGAGCTTCTTTTGAAGGTCGTGCATCTATGCCCTCTGATGTGCCCTGACTGCCCTGCCTGGCACATAGTTTGTGCTTTCAGGCCTTTGTTAATGGATCTGGTTGTTTCTTCTGCCAGGGATGCCGTCTCTACCTCAAAAAAGCTTCCTGCCCTGAGACTCAGCTCAAATATTATCTCTTTTGTATAACCTTCCCAAGCTCCCTCGGCCAGAAAGAATACTTGTACCAGTTTTACTTACCTAATATTTAAGAATCACGTAATAAAAATACTAGACTTAATACAGACCTGAGTTTAAACTTGAGCTCAGCATCTTACTAGGTCTGTGTGACCTCGCACAAATTTATTATCTCTTTGAGTCTGTTCATCTGAAACACAAAGAGAAAATAATCTCCTATTTTATTTGAGGTCCTATAAATATTAAAGGAAATAAGTTATATAAAACACAATGTATAGTATCTGAATATGGTAAGTACTCAATACCATAGTTAGACTATTACTACCAGTAATACTGCTACTTCTACTTGCTTGCTAGTAGTACTTCTACTGCTTTCACTTCAGAAGTAATCAGGGCTTCAAACTGGGTCATTTCAGTTCAAACCCCTGAGAATTTGCACTTCCACTCCAGATATGCTGAATCAGAGTCTACATTTTAACAAGATCCCCCAGGTGATTCTTTTGTATAATAAATTTTGAGAACCACTTCTATAAGTTGGAATTGAATCAATGGCAACACTTTTGGGTCTACTAGTGGTTCTCAGAATTGGTCGCTAACTAGCAGCAGTAGCATGGCCTGGGAACTAGTTAGAAATGTAAATTCTCAGCAGGGTTTTGAATATAATATATATTATATATTAATACAAACACAGCTACTTGTTTAATTTGGCCTTTTATTCACTGCCATCTGCCAGTCACTAGACTCTATTCTTTATATAGGCTATGCAGTTTAATCCTACCAACATTTCTATGAGATAAATGTAATTGTCTCTTTTTGATAGATGGGGAAATTGAGAGATGAAGGAACTTGGCCAAGGTCCTACAGCTAGCAAGTGGCACAGCTGGAAATGAAAATCTAGTTTTGTCTCATGTCAAAGCTTATGCCAGTAATTACCATATTGCATAGCAGAAAGCCCACAAGCTCTTACTCCATATTTGTTCAGTGCCCAAATTTTGTAAAACAACTTAACTTTAGTGCTTCTTGTGCCCGTTAATTCCTGCACCATTCTACTCCAAATGCAAATTCAATTTTGCTAAAATTCCCTGCTACAAAACACCGGTTTCAAATTTCCCAACAGTGCCCTTTATATCTGGGATGGGAGAATCTTTGTAAACCTTCCTGCGTTTAATCAACAGGCTAACTTCTAGGCTAAGAATTTTCTGAAAGAACTTCTGCCCTTGTCCCTTCTCTCCTCCAAAACCTTAACAGTGGCTACCTGAGTCTTCCCATCTAATCTACTCTTCCTTACAATACCTGGAATTTAAAATGAACAGTTTGAGCCCAAGCAGGCTATTGCTGTTAAATTGTGTCATGTTCACTTAATATGTATGACACATCCTCGCAGGAAACTTGAAATGCAAAGTGTTATTAATTTCTCCTTAGTGTTCCAGTTTTGTCACTAGCATAGCTTTTCTTTCCCACTGTGAAAGCAACTAAATTTTCCATTGCAAATGCTGAGCTAGATTATGTGAGGTGGATGGCACCAAGTGTCCCATGTTCCCCTTTCCTGGCACAGTACAGCCCTGCTACCTGTTTAGCCTCCACCAAAGCCCCCAGCTTCTCAGAGTTCTAGGTGATGTAGCAGTTGGGACACCCTGCTCTGAATCTACCCCATTTCTCCACAGACCTGCAAGTGGCATTTTCCTGCAGGCCTTTTCATTAACCAGATGTTGCTTACTGCCAGCTTGAAACAGCCTTCAAATCTCCAAAGATTGTAGTTCGGTTTAATTTCAGGTAGATCAAAAAGTTGGCAAGAACATTTTCTTTTTTCATAACGTGGATCAACTTAGGGACTCACAGAAATGTCAAATGGTTTAGCTGAGTTCTTACCCAAAGTTGTATTAGGATTTGTTAGCGGGTTTCAAAATAAACAAGATGCAGGGGCTGACTTATTGGTTGGTATCTCAAAATTATACCAACTTAAAAGCCACAAAGCTTTGTTTCCTGCTAACTATTTTTTACAGTGCTTCCATTATTAGGTACTGTCACGGATTGAATTATGTCCCCCCAAAAACATTTGTATCAATTTGACTGGGCCATGATTCTAACATTTTATGTGATTGTCCACCATTTTGTCACCTGATGTGATTTTCCTATATGTTGTAAACCCTGTCTATATGCTATTAATGAGGGGAGATGGGCAGCAGTTGTGTTAGTGAGGCAGGACTCAATCTACAAGATTGGATTGAGTTTTGAAGCAATCTCTTTTGAGACATAAAAGAGAGAAGTGAGCAGAGAGCTGGGGACCTCATACCACCAAGAAAGCAGTGCTGGATCAGAGCATGTCCTTTGGACCCGGCATCCCTTTGAAGAGAAGCTCCTAGTCCAAGGGAAGATTAATAAGAAGGCTGACAGAGAGAGAAAGCCTTCCCCTGGAGATGACACCCTGAATTTGGACTTTAAGCCCACTTTACTGTGAGGAAACAAACTTCTCTTCGTTAAGGCCATCCACTTGTGGCATTTCTGTTATAGCAGCACTAGATAACTAAGACAGAAACCTATTAATAATTTTATTTTTCTCCTCACTTTAAGGTAGGTGTTAATGTGGGTAGTGGTTAAGAATCTTAAGGTGTATCAACATAGAAAGCACTGTAATTGAGGGGAAGGTATATTGGTATTATGTAGAGACTTGGTTATATATATAATATTTATATACAGCATACCTATTCTCTTTATATTATATTTTAACTTAAAGTAGATCTGTAACTGAAGGGAAGGTTGTTATTAAGGGCTGTTGAGTCCACTTCAACTCATACTGACTTTACAGATAAAAGAAGGAAATATTGCCTTGTCCTATGCCATCTTCATGATTACCGATATGTTTGAGTCCATTTCTTTGGTTATTATGACCATCCATCTCATTGAGGGTTTCCCTCATTTCTGTTGGCTCTTTTCTAGTGTTTGGTCTTTACTGATGACGTGTTCAAAGTAAGTAGGTTGGTATTATATAGAAGAATTGGTAACAGATTACATATGTGTGTGCTAACATATATATATGCCAATTCTTCTATATATAGTATATATATTACATATACTATATAATATGTGAGTCCTCAGGTAGTGCAAAAGGTTAACACACTTGGCTGCTAACTGAAAGGTTAGAAGTTTGAGTTCATCCAGAGATGCCTCAAAAGAAAGGTCTGATAGTCTACTTCTGGAAAATTAGACATTGGAAACAAAACCCTATGGAGACCAGTTCTACTCTGACACACACAGGGTTGCCATGAGTCGGAGTCAACACGACAGCAACTGTTACTAGGTTACGTATAAGTCAACATGGAAGTATTTGTAATTAAAGGAAAGGTGGGTTGGTATTATCTAGAAGAATTGGATACACACATACACACATATATATACACATATATGTACACATATATAAGCACACATATATATATCAGCAAGTACATGTAAAATACCAGTACTTCCATAAATATATAATACTAGAATACTAAAAAGGAGCCCCTGGTGGCACAGTGGTTAAAGCGGTTGGCTGCTAACCAAAAGGTTGAACCCACCAGGTACTCCTCAGGAGAAAGATGTGGCAGCCTGCTTCCATAAAGATTTATATCCTCAGAGACTTTGTAGGGTCTCTATGATTTGGAATGAACTCAATGGCAATGTGGTGGGTAGAATACTAAAAGACTCTATTCCATATGCCTATGAAGTGTTTTTTAATCCATCCTTAAGAAAGATACATGTGAAATATTACCTGTCTGTATAGCCTTTCTAATCCTCCAGGCAGTCCTTCTTGCTTCCTGCTCCACATTCCCTGAGAACTCTGCATAGGTAGATGTATTCCTTATAACACTCAGCTCATTGTATAGTAATCTGGTCTATCAACTCACTTGACCTGTCTCCTTAAGCGTAGGGACTAAATCTCACACTTGGTCATCCCAACACATAGTTGGTGCTCAATAAATACCATCATATTGGCATATCGCTTCATAAAATAATTTGGACTTAATGATAATATCAGTATCAATGTCAAATTGCAATAATTTATAGTATTGTTGGATGGTTTCATGTATCTCAATATGAAAAATGTTTGGTTTCTAAAAGACATAAAATGTCATAAAAATAAAATATGTTTGAAAAATCCATTAATTTCTTCCTACTGACATTCAACAGTAAAGGCAATCATAAATTTAAGAGATATCTTTAGCTGTTCTGAGTCTTCTTTTTTATCCTATAAATGTGGATTGGTAAAAGTAATCATATACTCACCCCTCAAAATTCTGGTGGTGAATAATGAGAGAAATTTTATGAAGTCCTTTGGATTCTGGAAACCCTGGTGGAGTAGTGGTTAAGTGCTATGGCTTCTAACCAAAAGGTCAGTAGTTTGAATCCCCCAGGCACTCCCTGGAAACTCTATGGGGCAGTTCTACTCTGTCCTATAAGGTCGTCATGAGTCAGAATTGACTTGATGGCAGTGGGTTTTGGTTTGGTTTTGTATTTTTGGCCTGACATTGAGTTTCTTCCATTCTAAGAGTCATCATGTACTAATAATGGAGGAAGGGATCTGAGTAGGTGGAGAATACTTTCTAAGAGGCAAAGGCCATGTCGCCTTTGTTCGAGAGGTTAGAGCAATAGGTCTTTATCTTAGAGAAAGAGTGTGGCATGGTATAGCTCCAAATAAGGAACACTGGTAGCATAGTGGTTAAGCACTTGGCTGCTAAACGAAAAGGTTAGTCGTTCGAACCCACGGGAGAAAGATGTGGCAGTCTGCCCCCATAAAGACTACAGCCTTGGAAACCGTATAGGGCAGTTCTACTCTGTCCAATAGCGTAGCATGAGTCAGAATATACTCAATGGCAATGGGTTTGGTTGGTTGGTTTATAGCTCCATATATTCTTTAAAGAATTCTATAACCTTTCTTCCTAAGAATTGAAATCCATAGGCCTACATCATTCAGTCTTCCCTTCAATTATTTTGCTATTGTTAGTGCTGTGTGATGTACTTTTTCCAATCCTTAATGTTTGGCTACCCTGGCACACAAACACACATACACAAACATAGGTATTTACGTAAATGTACATGTGGACAGATACACAAACACACACCCATGACCACTTATACATACATATACAACATATGTAAATACATGCATACTCAAATGCACAATATATGCATATGCACAGAGGTACATGCACACACACAGCTCTCACAAATACACACACTTACATATAAGCAGGAAACCCTGGTGGCGTAGTGGGTAAGTGCTATGGCTGCTAACCAAAAGGTCAGCAGTTCGAATCCACCAGGTGCTCCTTGGAAACTCTACGGGGCAGTTCTACTCTGTCCTATAGGGTTGCTATGAGTCGGAGTCAACTCGATGGCAGTGGGTTGGTTGACATATAAGCATATACACATATGCACACATGTATACATGCATACAGACTCATACAAACCATCTTGTGTATTTTACCTCATTACCTAGATTTTCTCCCAAGATCTGTAACTTCTGAGACGTGAGAATAAAACAGTGTGGTGTTATTTTCTCCCATATGAGTCTAAGGAAGGTTTGTTTGCTCACATTTCCGCTGGGGTGAGCTACAAGCAATGTCCAAGGTCGTGGCTGTCAGGAAGTCCTTCCTCCCTAGCACTGTGTTCAAGACTAAGACAACTCCTGGCGGAGTTGCTAAGTTAGCATGAAGATCGGCTAAGACCTAGGCTCATTGGTGGCACTGAGAACGAGGCAGTTGGGGCATTGGCCCCTGATGGAGTCTCACTGAACCTCATTCAACCCTAAAAGTTAAACCCATTCACCTGTCACTGGCAGGATATCACTCATCTCCTTGCCCAAATAGGTGGAAATGAGTTTAGACTATAATTTAAGTGACTTGGCTTAATATAAATACGATTTTGCTGTTGAAGTGTTTTCCAAGAGAGATTTTTAAATCTCTCAATAGAACCATTTGAAAATAGGGTATATTGCTATTTGGGATCGACTTGATGGCACTGGGTTTTGTGAGTATCTGACAGGACTAATGACCCAGATAGCTATTGAGTGTCCTTCTAAGCACTAACATTGTCTGAAGCTTTCTAGGAAATCCCTCTTTAACACTTGGTGAAATATTTTATGATTTGAAACACTAAACCAATGGAAGTAAAAACTTAGATTTAAGGTGGTTTCCATCTTAAGCTCTTGAATGTACACTTTTATCATTTCACCTCAGTGGCAGAGTGCTTACCCCAATTATGAATTTCAAAGTTATTTTGAGAGGCATAAAATGAATTTATAACTAGGAGCCTGCTGAAACCTAAGTTCTAATGACAGTTCCAGTACAGATCTTTTTGACAAGTCTCTCTCTCTCCTTGCTTCTGTTTCTCAACAGCCAAACAAATGTCTTAAAGTATTCTTTGAAAAATTTATAAAGAATTTTTTGTATAGAGCGTCAAACTTTGTTATACTTTGTGAGAATGAAGTTACAGAATGCCTTTGAAAGTTTTAGTTGTAATCCCATCACAGAAAAGTGATTAACTGTTTATTATTGGGTTCCACCCATAAACCCATTGCCGTCTATTTGATTCTGATTCATAGTGACCCTATAGGACAGAGTAGAACTGCCCCATAGGGTTTCCAAGGAGTGCCTGGTGGATTCAAACTGCTGACCTTTTGGTTAGCAGCTGAACTCTTAACCATTGTGCCACCAGTATTCACTCATTATTATTTAAAACTATGCAAAAGAACCCCACGCATCTGTCAGTTTGTCCTACTGTGGGGGCTTGTGTGTTGCTGTGATGCTGGAATCTATGCCACCAGTATTCAAATACCAGCAGGGTCACCCATGCAGACAGGTTTCAGCTGAGCTTCCAGACTAAGACAGACTAGGAAGAAGGACCCAGCGGTCTACTTCTGAAAACAATTAGCCAGTGAAAACCTTATGAATAGCAGCAGAACATTGTCTGATATAGTGCCAGAAGATGGACCACTCAGGTTGGAGGTACTCAAAATACTACTGGGGAACAGCTGCCTCTCCAAAGTAGAGTTGACCTTAATAACATGGGTGGAGTCAGACTTTCGGGACCTTCACTTGCTGATGTAGCATGATTCAAAATAAGAAGAGACAGCTGCAAACAACCATTAATAATTGGAACATGGAATGTACAAAGTATGAATCTAGGAAAATAGGAAATTGTCAAAAATGAAATGGGACACATAAACATAGATATCCCAGGCATTGGTGAGCCCAAATGGATTGGTACTGGCCATTTTGAATCAGACGATCATACGGTCTTCTATGTCGGGAATGACAAATTGAAGAGGAATGGCATTGCATTCGCCATCAAAAAGAACATTTCAAGATCTATCCTGAAGTACAACACTGTCAGTGATAGAGTAATATCCATATGGCTACAATGAAGACCTGTTAATATGATTATTATTCAAGTTTATGCACTACTAATGCCAAAGATGAGGAAACTGAAGATTTTTACCAACTTCTGCAGTCTGAAATTGATTGAACATGCAAACAGGATGCATTGATAATTATTGGTGATTGGAATGTGAAAGTTGGAAACAAAGCAGAAGGATTGGTAGCTGGAAAATATGGCCTTGGCAATAGAAATGATATAGGAAATTGAATGATAGAATTTTGAAAGACCAATGACTTCTACATTGCAAATATCTTTTTTCAACAACATAAACAGTGACTATACACATTGACCTTACCAGATAAAATACACAGGAATCAAATCAACTACATCTGTGGAAAGAGATGATAGAAAAGTTCAATATCATCAGTCAAAACAAGGCCGGGGGTAACTGTGGCACAGACCATCACTTGCTCATACGCAAGTTCACGTTGAAACTGAAGAAGATTAGAATAAGTCCATGGGAGCCACACTATCGCCTTGAGTATATCTCACTTGAATTTAGAGACCATCTCAAGAATAGATTTGACACATTGGACACTAATGACCAAAGACCAGCTGAGTTGTGGAATAGCATCAAGGACATTATACATGAAGAAAACAAGAGGTCATTAAAAAGACAGGAAAGAAAGAAAAGACCAAAATGAATGTCAGAAGAGATTCTGAAACTTTTCTTTTTAACATCAAGTAGCTAAAACAAATGGAAGAAATGATGAAGTAAAAGAGCTGAACAGAAGATTTCAAAGGGCAGCTCGAGAAGACAAAGTAAATTATTATGGTGACATGTGCAAAGAACTGGAGATAGAAAACCAAAATGGAAGAACATGCTCAGCATTTCTCAAGTTGAAAGTACTAAAGAAAAAATCCAAGCCCTGAGTTGCAATATTGAAGGATTCTACAGGGGGGAAAATATGAAATGACATAGGAAGCATCAAAAGAAGATGGAAGGAATACACACGGTCACTATACCAAAAAGAATTGGTCAACATTCAATCATTTCTGAAGGTAGCATGTGATCAGGAACTGATGGTATTGAAGGAAGGAGTCCAAGTTCCACTGAAGACAATGGTGAAAAACAGGGATCCAGGAACTGACAGAATATCAACTGAGATATTTCAACAAACGAATGCAGCACTGGAAGTGCTCACTTTTCTGTGCCAAGAAATTTGGGAGACAGCCACCTGGCTAATCGACTGGACGAGATCCATATCTATGCCAATTCCAAAGAAAGGTGATCCAACAGGATGTGGAAATTATTGAACAATATCATTAACATCACAGGCAAATAAAATTTTGCTGAAGGTCATTCAAAATCAGCTGCAGCAGTATATCGACAAGGAAATGCCAGAAATTCAAGCCAGATTCAGAAGTGGACATGGAACCAGGGATATCATTGCTGATGTCAGATCGATCCTGGTTGAAAGCAGAGAATGCCAGAAAGATGTTTACCTGTGTTTTATTAACTATGCAAAGACATTCGATGGAGTGGATCATAACAAACTATGGATAACATTGAGAAGAATGGGAATTCTGGGACACTTAATCATGTTCATGAGGAAGCTGCACATAGATCAAGAGGCAGTTGTTCAAACAAAACAAGAGGGTACTGTGTGGTTTAAAGTCAGGAAAGGTGTGTGTTGGGGTAATATCCTTTCACCATACTTATTCAATCTGAATGCTAATGGGGCATCAGGAGTGGAGGAAGATTCATTAATAACTTGTGTTACGCAGATGACACAACCTTGCTTGTTGAAGTGAAAGTACTTGAAGCATTTACTGATGAAGATCAAAGACTAGAGCTTTCTGTATGAATTACACCTCAACATAAAGAAAACGAAAATCCTCACAACTGGACCAATAAGCAACATCATGATAAATGGAGAAAAGTTTGAATTTGTCAAGGATTTCCTTTTACTTGGATCCACAATCAACACTCATGGAAGCAGCAGTCAAGAAATCAAAAGACACATTGAATTGGGCAAATCTGCTGCAAAAGACCTCTTTAAAGTTTTGAAAAGCAAAGACGTCACCTTGAAGACTAAGGTGCACCTGACCCAAGCCATGGTGTTTTCAATCACCTCATATGCATGGGAAAGCTGGATGATGACTAAGGAGGACTGAAGAATTGGTGCCTTTAAATTGTGGTGCTGGCAAAGAATACTGAATATACCATGGACAGCCAAAAGAATGAATAAACCTGTCTTGGAAGAAATACAGCCAGAGTGTTCCTTATAAGCAATGATGGTGAGATTATGTCTCACATATTTTAGACATGTTATCCGGAGGGATCAATCCCTGGAAAAGGACATCATGCTTGGTAAAGAGGAGAGTCAGCAAAAAAGAGGAAGACCCTCAATGAGATGGATTAACACAGTGGCTGCAACAATGGGCTCGAACATAAAAATGGTTGTGAGGATGGTGCAGGACTGGGCAGTGTTTCGTTCTGTTGTACATAGGGTTGCTATGAGTCAGAACCGACTTGACAGCACCTAATGACAGCAACAACATGCAAATGAAGTATGATGAAAAGTACAAAATATCTAATAATTTCAAGAATTCCAGAGGATTTCAGGGAATTCAGATATCTCACAATAATCAAAGACTGTCAGTCTCGAAATCTGTCAGAAATTTGAAAACACTGCACCCTCTCATATGCTGTTCCCTCTACCTGGAACCATTACCACTATCCATTGCTGTCCAGTCAATGCATACTGACCCTATAGGACAGAACAGAACTGCTCCAGGGGTTTCCAAGGTTGTATTCCTTATGGAGGCAGGCTGCCACATTTTTCTTCCAGGAACAGAATTCCCCATTTCCACTCCCATTTGGGTGAGTTCCACGCAATATCCAGGCTAGTGGCTGTCAGGAAGTGTTGGCTAACTCTTATTCATCCTTCCAGTCTTAATATAAATATCACTTCTTCTGGGAAGCCTCACCAGATGCTTTCTTAGAATATTTTTTTATAGTATTTGCCGTAACTTAGATTGTGCTTTTTGTGATCATTTGAATAATGGCCTGATTGCCTCCTTTTACATCCAGCCCTCAAATGTGAGCTCTGTGAGGGGAGGGATTGGACAAGCTGTCTTGGTCTTATTCCTCATTATATTCCCAGTGTCTGACAGAGACTTTGAAACATAACAGGCCCTTAAGGGCCGGCCGACCGACCGACGGACTGACCGACCGACATGAATTTACCAAGTACTTACTCTTTGCCAGGCAGCAAGCTAAGTGCTAGGGAAAAAATGATAAATGAGATTCAGTCACTGCCCTTGAGAAGCTTACATTCTAGTGTAGGAGTGATGAGAAACTGATAATTAAAATGTACCATTTGCTATAATCAGAAACCCTGGTGGCATAGCAGTTAAGTGCTATATCTTCTAATCAAAAGTTCTGTAGTTCGAATCCACCAGGCCCTGAGTATGCTGTGGAATTAAAGTTGATCATGTTTATACTCATTAGGACATATTTCAGGAAGCTGGTGAATAATTTTTTAATACTCATATTTTGGAAGCTTTCATAGTGTTAAGAAGGCTTTAGATATTTCAAAATTTATGCATTAAACAGGTATTTATTGAGCACTTAATACATGGAGCACTTAAGACAATTTCTAGGTGCTAGGAGTATAAAAGTGAACAAATCTGGCACAGACCTTGCCCTTTAAAGAATTACCTGAATTATAAAAAAATATGCATTTGTGTTTCTTATAAAATTAGTGTCTAAGCTAGGTCTATGTGTGATTTAATAAAGTTAATGAAAAGCATTCTAACACATAGTTATGTTTCTCTGTTTAAACAATGGCAGCTTCCCCTGTAATTCCTTCGGACTTATTTTCCGAATAAATGGAAGGTGTTATAAAGAAATCCACTGATAGGAAATGCCTGATAATTAATATCAAAATTCTGCCACTGTGAACTCATGTCACCCACCAGTAGCCTTCAAAAAAAAAAAAGGGCTGGTAATTCAGAGGGTAAAATATACAATTTCAAAAGATAAATGCAATTTTAGGTAATTTTGTTTGGAAACTTGTTTCAAAGATGAGTCATCCCGGAGAAAATGAATGCACTTAGAGCTTTTCTTACCCTGGGCAGTTTGAGATACAGCCTTTCTCCATCCCTGCCAGGAACGGCACCATCTTGACTGCGTCAGCCTTGCTGTTGTTAGTTGCCATAGAGTTGATTCCAACTCATGGTGACCCCATGTGTGCAGAGTAGAACTGTTCCATAAGGTTTCAAGGCTGTCAACTTTAGGAAGTAGAGCACCAGGCCTATTTTCTGAGAAGCCTCTGGGTGGGTTTGAACCACCAAACTTTCAGCTAGTCATAGAACACTTAACCATTTGTGCCAGCCAGGGACCCACTGAGTCAGCCTTACCAGGCCTCTTCCAAGATAGACCTGAGTTTGTCGCAGACATGCCTTACCGTAGCTTGATACAACCTTCCCTGGGGCTCCAAGTCTTCATTTCTGAGAAGCAGATTCAGATTGGTTGAAAGCAATGTGGCTCTCTCTGGGCAAAAGCAGAGACTGTACAAATTGATCCAGTCAGACTGAATAATCAAATTGCCCTAGAGAGCCTGCATCTGCATTGAAGAGACAAACTTTCCCTCAGAGAAGTTTCTGCAAAGAACGCCCTCGCAAGCTCCAGCCTTATTTGAACTGTGTCAACCTCTTTCTCAAAGAGTGCACTCTCAGAACCTGGGAAGACTGCACCTTGTCTCTAGAGGCACAAAGATAGAACTCAGCTTTTGTGTGTGCTTCTCTAGACTTTGGAAAAGGAAAATTCCAAGTTCTCCTGTGCTCCTTTCACCCATTCAACAAGCATTTCTGAGCACTTATGTGCTAAGTACACACCAGGGATATAGTAGTGAATAAAATAGGTACAAATTCTTGCCCTTATGGAGTTTACATTCAAGTAGGAAAGATAATAATCAAGATAAATAAGTAAAATTATCATGTTAGATAATGATAAGAGCTAAGGGGTGGGGGTGGGGGGGGCGGGAAATGCAGGGTAAGAGATTTTGAACTGTGGCCTGGGAGTGTGGGGAGTGTGGGGCCAGAGAAGAGACCTACAGGAGGTGAGGGGTTAGTCAAACAGACATGTGAATAAAAAATACATACTCTATGGAGATATAAAGTACACAGCGAGTGTTCTAAGGATAGTGAGGAGACTACTGTGTTGAGAGCAGAGGGAGTGCGGGGGAGAACATCAAGGGCTGAGGGCAGAGTGGTAACCAGGAGCCCATTCCTGGGGGGCCCTGTAGGCCACAGCAATTTTGGCCCTTCTGTTGTGAGAGAGCTGTGAAGTCTTCAGAGGGTCTCAGCAGAAGGGTGACCTGACCTGCAGTCATCTATGGAAGTGTCTTCCCCAGTGGGCCATATCTGCTTTCAAACAGCAAATGAGTGTATATTTGTAATTATTTTCACGTTTTAACAGGTCATTATTCACTTTGAAATTAGAATTGCTGATTAATGTGATTCAGTGGAACAGTCAACCAGCGATGCTTCTAAAAACATGGATTTCTACAGCTTTCTGGGACATAGCAAGGGTAAATCTTATCCTGAAGTAATAATCTAGGAAACTTGCCTTCTCTTGTACATTATACTGTTAGGTTATTTCTTATCCATGCTTCTTTCTTGCTTAAAACTAGGCCTTCTCTTTCTTCCTTATCCCATACTAGCTTATTCTGTACTTTCACTCCAAACTATAGATGAGTGGATATATAGATAGATGGACGGATGTATGGTTGGATGGATAGGTAGGTAGGTAGATCAAAAAAAAAAAAAAAAAAGCTAGACCCATTGCTGTCGATCCGATTCTGACTCACAGCAACCCTACAGGACAGAGTAGAACTGCCCCTCAAAGTTTCCAAGGAGCCCCTGCTGGATTCAAACTTTTGTCCTTTTGGTTAGCAGTTGTAGCACCTAACCACTTTACCACCAGGTAGGCAGATAAGTGGCCATCAATTCGACTCCAACTCATGGCAACGTTAGGTACAACAGAATGAAATGTTGCCTGGTCCTTCATCATCTTCATGATTGCCAGCATGTTCCAGTTCATCACTGTGGCTTTTGTGCTAATCCATCTCACTGAGGGTCTCCCTTGCTCTCGCTGGTCCTCTGCTTCACCAAATACGATATCTTCCTTCAGGGATTGATCCCTCCTGATGACATGTCCAAAGGAAGTGTGCTGGACAATGTTCTGTTATGATCCAGAATGTTTTCGTTGGCTAATTTTTGGAAGTAGATCACCAAACCTTCCTATTATGTCTGAGTCTGGAAGATAGGCTGAAACCTGCCCACTGTGGGTGACCCTGATGGTATTTAAAATACTGGTGGCATAGCATCCAGCATCAAAACAACATGGAGGCCACCACAGCAGACAAAGTATAGTTTGGTGATCTCAAATTATACTTTCCCGTAAGAATGCTTTTTGTTGGATTTAAACTATCCTCCTTCCCTTAAATAAAGCTTGGTGATTATGCTTGTTGTTTGAGTCACCTGGATTAGAAGCCTGTCCTTTTTTTCTTTTTTGTCCTTACTTTTTGAAACCCCTTAACCTTTCCTCTGCTGTAAATGGGTAGGTGAGGAATGAGTAGAGAGGAGCACTTGCCCCTAGGCCCAAGTCCATGGGGGTGCCAGTGGCATCACTAGTGTATGAGAGGGGTACAGACTGCACCACATGACAGTCTCAGAGGGGGTGACACCACAAAGCCTGCAGATAGGTCCAAAACCAAACTATGCAGGACTTCTTGAGCTGTTCCAGAAAGCCTGTGCCGGCTTCAGCCATGTTTCGGTGCTACTTTCTGCCTCTGCGGCTCTGCCTGTTTCCTGGGATGACTTACTGGCCATGAGGCACTGCTAGCACCCCCGCTCCCGCCACAACAGCGCCGCTGCCACCTCGGAGACCCAGGCACCCCAGGAGCCGCCTGCCCTCCTGCCTGCCATCTGGACACGTGCTCGCTGGAAAATGGCGCCGTGGGCTTGGCGGGCTGGCTTCCCCTTTTTGTTGCTGCTCTCAACATCTATGCATCTTGGAAACTGGGAAGGTGACACAATTTAGAGATTGCCCCTGGGTACTCTGTACTCTCGGTATGCCCCTGAAAATGGGTATAATATCTACTTCAGATGATCGTTGTGAGGAACAAATGAGATATGGCCGTTAAAGAGCCAGTGAGTTTATTGGACTTTTTCTTTTTTAGTTGTTTTCTCTTTCCATTAAATACTTTGACTATAACCCATTCTTTTGTTTCTAGCTTTATGCTCCACCAATACAAAAACAGAATCAATCTTAACATAAATAGTTTGGCCAAATATCTTTGGGGCCTCTCTAGTATAATTAACATTCTTTTTGTTGTGTGCTGTTGAGTGGATCCCAACTCAGGACAGAGTAGAACTATCCCATAGGGTTTTCTAGCTGTAATTTTTATGGGAGCAGATCGCCAGGGCTTTTTTCCTGTGGAGCTGCCAGTGGGTTTAAAGCACTGACCTTTTGGTTAGCTGCCGATCATTTTAATCATTGCATCACCAGGGCTTCTTATTATAATTAATTGTATCCTTTTAAAAATAAGTCATTCTTTTATAGTCATGTATTAAGCATGAATATAATTTACAAATATTTGATGAGAGTTGCACTATGCCAGGCCCCACAGACACAGGGGTAAACAGGACTGACAAAAAACCAAACCCATAGCCATTGAGTCGATTCTGACCCTATAGAACAGAGTAGAACGGCTTCATATGGGTTCCAAGGCTGTAACCTTTAAGAGAGCAGAATGCCATATCTTTCTCCCACAGAGCAACTGGGGGGTTCAAACCACTGACCTTTCCGTTAGCAGCTGAGCACTTTAACCACTCTGTCTCTAGGGTTCCTTGTCCCACACATAGTGGAATATGTATTCTAGCAGGAAGTACAAACGTTTATCAAAGAATTCCAGAATTTCTTGGTGGCACAAATAGGGTACCACACAGTAGTATAAAGGTGTCTAAGGAGGAGCTTAAGAGATTCGGAGCATTTTGATGACTAAAAACAATGGTTAGATGTAGTAGTTGTTGCTGTTATAACAGTCCTCCCCATTTCACTGATCCTTTTCCCTACCATTTTTTTTTCTTCTGGTAAAATATATGTAACAAAATTTTTGCCATTTTAACCATTTTCAATTGTGCAATTCAGTGACATTAATTACATTCACTGTACTCTGCAAACATCACCACTATTCACTTCCAAACGTTTTACATCCCTCTAAACAGAAACTCAGTAACAATCATTTACAGATTTTAGGGGATCCTTAAATTTCCTAATTTAGGCTTTAAAATATGCTGGCTCTGGATTCATCATTGTGGTACATTTCAGTACTTCCCGTGGGGGTGCCACAAACTAATCCCCACACATTCAGAAGCCCAAAGATGTTCCCCTTTTGTAGACAACTGCCAAGACCAAGTTTTGGATTTGGTGAGTACGATCAAAAGTGGCGAGACCAATCCACTCTTTATCCAAATTACCCACACTTTCTTCACTGTGACTTTACCCACACACTGCAGTGTACATGTTTCCAACTTACTTTTTTGTACTGCAGTAAATTACATTCTACTCCTAAGGATGGACAATTATTCATTAAAATAGAATTTCTTTCCAAAGAGCCAGAGTAAGGTTAAAGGCTCCCATTGTCTATGTATTAAAAATTAGGAGCACTTTTTTTCTCACTGAAATTAAATTGTTGGCCATACAAACAGATAAAACCTCGTGATGGGTATCTCTATTCTTGATTGTCTTCTTTTCCCTGTTAAAAGAATCACGTGGCTATCTTCTATGGGGGGGGGGAGACATTAATAAGATTCATGACAAATGCAGTAATGGCGCCCGATAGGAGAATCTGTGACTTGGACATCTCGTGTACAAAGAAAGATTCCTCTCCATATGCTGCTGTCATGGAGCTTGGCTGCTTTACAAACCTGCTGCTTTTGACAAGCTTGTGATAATTACATAGTCTCACACCACTCCCAGTTTATGGCAGAATATGTCTCACATTAGTAATATATGCAGAGCTTCTTGGAGTTCTAACCTTTCTAGCTAGAAAAGCAATTTTGAACAGGTGAGGAGAAAGAGGCAAAGGCTGGGTATGTCTTTTGTTCCCTTCGGAATTCAAAGCCTGATCCCAATCAACTCTCCAGATTCCCAAGAATCCTTGAAGTTGGGGACATGTGGCCAGTGGAATTCTAGTCAATCCACATATTTATGTATTTGAAAAGTGGCTGCTGCTATCAGTTCTCCTTTGTCATGTGCTGTATCGGTCCGTCCCAGGCTGCCGTACCTGATGAAAGTTGTGATTGCTCTGGATTTCCACTAGAGACCTCTATCTGCTCACAGGAGGGGTGGGGAGCAGTCTCATTACTGGGCGGTTCCCTAGAAGCAGAAGAGGACAAGAATTTGCCAGTTGCCCCTGGGAAGAGGTGGAGTTTACCATCAAAGGAAATTAATTCTGTCATCTCTCTCTCATTTTTTTTTTTTTCTTAAGCAGATTGAGATTAATCCAAGCAGGTGTGTTATGAAAAACTGAAGAGGAAAGAATTTCTGTGCCTTAAATCAATGTCATAGAAATGACAAAATAGAGATTTGTGTAAATCAAAAGACCCCTCCTCCAAGGAGCTCTCCATACTGACACTTGGAGGCCGGCTTCACTCCAAGACTTTGAGAGCCTATCTTGTCAGGCATGATGGGAAGATCAGCTTAGCTCATGGTTGGTGAGCTCCTAGACATCAATAGGAAGCTGAACAAAACTCTCCTCCTACCCCACTAGGGAGTCCCTGGGTGGCGTGAATGGTTAAGTACTCGACTACCAGGTGAAAAGTTGGGAGTTCTAACCCACCCAGAGGCACTTTGGAAGACAGGCTTGACAATTTGCTTCAGTAAGGTCACAGCCTTGAAGACACTATGGAGCAGAGTTCTGTTCTGACAGACGTGGGTCGCCATGAGTTCGAAGCAACTCGATCACAATTAACAAGAGCCCCACCACACGCCAGCCTTTTACTGATGGCCCTATGTCAACTTCTCCTAGAGGCCTGCCACCTTCAGCCCTAGACCTGTAACTGTAATTCCATGCAACAGCAACAGATGGGACACATCTGTAAGGAGAGACTGGTAGATGAAGTTTCACCATTTTTACAACATAGCAAAGCTCATTAATCTCCATTGGCCTTTCAATGGTCTGTAATAGAAACAGAGGACTAAATGGAAAAATAATCCCCCTTCATTTAACTTGTGCCCCTGTGAAAAATTGCTAGAGCTTGTATTTCAGAAACTGAGTGTAACTAATTTTTCTCTCTATCCTTTTTTTTTTTTTTTGATCCATGGTCTTCACTACACAGCAGCATTAGAAATGGAATCAAGATAGGATCAAGTGAATGAGTTTAAAAAGCATGAGTTGATCAAAATTTCTTCAGAGACACTCTAATGTCAAGTTTTCTCTGAGACAATTGTGGACTCTTTGCATGTATTTTTAGAAAAAAACTTTGCCATTCTTTTAGGTAGATAGTTGTTTGTTCATTTATCAAATACCTATAATGTGGCAGTTACTGTGATTTGCACAGAAAACATAAATGGCAATGTTCAAGGGCTCAAGTAAAAGTTCCTAACACTGGATCTGTCACATATCAGGAAGGGTGAATGACTTCTTCAATATATCTGGAACCTCCTAAGTGGCGTATGTGTGCTTTTACTAGTGAGAAAAATCCAAGGTTTAAAACAATCCTTAAAGAAGTTGCTATAAATAATGTTTAATAACAATTGGAGAGGCTGACAGTTATGTAAGCAGATAAGAGGACCGCATTAGAGCTGCCACATAATGGGGACACGTACCAGCTCACAGGTGGAATTACCACAACTGTCCCTGATGCAGCGTCAGGGAAGGCAGCGGAGAGGAGGTAACATTTGTACTGTAGGTGAAGGAAGAGTAGGAATTCACCGGGTGGCTTGAAGGAGGGTAGATGGGAGTCAGTGTGCCCTGAGGAAAGTTCACCTCCAGAGTCAGAGGCCACACTGCAAGTTGGAGCACGATTGGTATTCTCTGTACTGCAACTTGACAAATGGAGCATGCCTTGATCAGTCAACTATTACAGGAAGAGGAATTCCACAGGCATGCCCTGGGTGACCACAAATGGTGGAGAGCCCAGGCCAATACGGAATGCCCAAAGGTTGACATGGAATGATCGTAAAGATCACCAATGCTGGAATAATCATAAAGATCACAGCGCTGCCAGCATTGCAGGAGTGCCTAACTTGGGCACAGTGCTGCTTCCTGACTGTCTGATCTGCGCCAGAGGGAAATGCCCACAGCAGTGGATACAGCTCTGTACCGGGGTCCGGAGAGCTGGCCATGATTCTGCAACTCACCTCTGTTTGGTCCTTCAGTTTTTATGAACCTCTGTTTCCTCTTCATGTGTAACCATTACCATTTACTGAAAGCCTCTATGTCCCAGCTACTGTGCTAGATGAATTACCTGCCTTATTTCATTTAACTCTCCAAACGTTCTGCAAGTAAACTTTATCCCCTCATTTTACCTATGGGAAACTATAGTCAGAAAAGTTAAATAACCCCATTAGAATCATGGAGCTAAAAAGTGGTGAAGGCGGCATCAAAACTGTAGTCTCTCTAACTCCAAAGCCCATAGCCATTTCAGTTCATTCCATTCTCTCCAGTTTGATAATTCAACTGTGTTTTGAACGTCACCACCTGAAGGCTACTGACTTATTAGTGAAACAACAGCTGCACGTGTATTTGACCTTTAGTTCTGCAGAGCAGGAGTGAGGCATTAGGCATATGTTGCTTATCTGGGAAGTTACAAGGTTGAGGTTTTTTGCAAGTGTGCCAAGTTTTGCTGGTAATAATGGAGTTTGATGTGAAACTTACAGGATGTATTTGGGGCTAAGATTAAACTGTCTCCTCTTTGATCTGAATCTCATCACTGAGATATGATTACAACTTTGAAGGAAAGAGTTTTAAATGAGTTGCAAAATGTCTTCTTAAATGATTCAAATTGCAAAGACAAGTCTTCATTTTAATTTGAGAATCACTGCTGTATCAGGATCTACCTATAAAATGTATCATTTCACTATAATACAATAAATTATAAGCCAGAGCTTTTTCTTTTCTTTAGGAGAAGGAGGTTGATCGACCCGATTGGTAAATATTGCCTGGTTCTGTGATAGGTCAAAGAGAATAAAAACAAGCACATTTTTGCTATAAATTAAAATGACAACTTTGCATTTGTAAAAAGGACTTAACCTCCAATACTAGCCTTCTTTCATCTTTTCTCATGATTTTTAAAACTTACCAAGAATATTGTTGGATGCAGTACTTAATATTTTTTCCATATTTTAAAGCAGCTTCTTTTCCTTGCAACAAGTGTCATAATCTGAGAAATGAGCAGCCAGGGAATGCAATCCTTTGGTAATATTTTTGACAACACAAGTTATTTCAAATGAAAAACTTCAATACAAGTAACCCACCAAAAGTATTTAAATAAAGTAATAGTAACAATTTCACAAACACAAAAGAAATTCTGCACTTGGATTTTTTTCAATAGTAAGAAAAAGAAAAGAATATAGCTATATTAAAGGAGACCTCTACCTGCTATATTTTCTAACCTGTATACTTTAAAGTTAAGGAGCCCTGGTGGCACAGTGGTTAAGTTCTTGGCTGGTAACCGAAAGGTCAGCAATTGAAACCCATCAACTGCTCAGTGGGAGAAAGAGGTGGCAATCTGCTTCCGTAAAGATTATGTCCTTGGAAACCGTATGGTAAGGCTCTACTCTGTCCTTCAGGGTTGCTGTGAGTCCGAACTGAGTCCACAGCAACAGGTTCGGTTTGATTTTGGATCCTTAATGCTCAACAGTTTCTTTACCCTTCACAGCATGCTACAGGAATATCCTTCTAACAAGAATACTGGTTACAGAATCCAGTTATGATTTTTGGCTGTTGTGATGTGGTATCAATGAATTGATTTGTTGTAATGCAAGATTAACTGTCATTCCGTTAACTTTACAATGGCAGACTCCGAAAGCTCTGGATAATATGTTCAAGCAGTATGCTTTCTTAAGAGAAGGCAGTTGGCGAATTGTTTTCCTTTCTTGAGATTTGCAGGTCTATCTAGGTGCGTATGCCTCTGCTATCCCAACCATTTCTTTTTGTTGAAAAGTGAAAACTGGTCAGTTACTTCGTGGAAGAGCCTGATGCTTGGCATTCTGTACTCAAGTTATCTAAATGCTTGATTTAAATATTCAGTTTAAATCAAAAAAGCTGTGCCACAAATTGCCCAGGGAGCCAACTCTGAGGTTGAGTTTGATGTGAAGGAGATTTATTAGTGAGCTGGTGAGAATGACCCGTGAAAGGGGAAGAAAGGAAGCAGGCTGGACAGAGGGGAAAAGGGAGCTGGCATGTGTTGCTATGGAATGTCCTTGCCTACCATTCAAGGAGTTAGAAGTGAATGACCCATTAGAGCTGGCCTGAGTTGGGGCAGAAGGGCTACTGTACCATCCCCATTGCCATCGAGTCAATTCCAACTCATAGCAACCTTAAAGGACAGAGTAGAACTAACTGCCCCATAGAGTTTCCAAGGAGCGCCTGCTGGATTTGAAGTGCCGAGCTCTTGGTTAGCAGCCGTAGCACTTAACCACTACTCCACCAGGGTTTCTGCAGAATGGCTAGGGTGTTAAATTCCTGAGTGTAGACCACCTGGGGAAGGAGTCTTGTCCTTGGGCCTGGTGGCTCTCTTCAGTGAAGACAATCCCTGAAGTGGCTCACAGGTGAGGTTGTCCATCAACGGCACTCCCAGTCACTAGGGGGACCATGTTGTGCAGTTCTGAAGGGGGGTTCTGGGTAGCATCATAGTGTCCACCATAGATAGATATTCAGAGATATATAGTTATTTAATGTTTCTTATGTGACAGTTTCCAAATATTTATATGTTTCTCTTTCAAACATTCATAACAACTTAGTTCTCTTGTAAAAAAAAAAAGGTTCTCTTGTATTTCTTTAAAAATACTGACAAACAGTGATGCATCCATTAGGACACCAGCACCAAATCATCACAATGGATTTGTAAAATGTAATCTATAAATTCTTTGTACTGTGTGAAAAAAAGAATTTACATTTTATTATTTTGGAATGTTATGTTTTCAATGTGTGATTCTTGTGAACTTGTTAATGTAGAAAGAGTTAGGACTTACAATGTGAACACCCTTCCTTCCCTCCTCCCTTGTCCTTTCATCTTCTATTCTAATATAGTATGATATCACAAACTGAGTATTTTTCTTGCTGTTTTTCTCTATTTAGAATATTGGCCTTCTAATCCTTTGTGTCTACTTCACCTATACCAAGTGATTAGAGGTTACTGGAATAAATGTACTACATTAAGTAAAAATAGTATTATAGCTATCATCTACCACCAACTTCCACTAGGTGCTTTGGACGGTGACTGTTATTAAAACCTGTCTTAGAGAAGTTGAGATGGAGGCCATGAGAGGTGAAGTAACTCACTCCAAAGAGATGGGATTGAATTCCGGAACCCAAACTTCCTTATCCACTGTACGTTACTCATCAAGCACAGGTAGATAAGGATACGTCATTTCAATTACGCCACTGAGATATCCCAATGCTTTTTGTATTGTTAGATGCTGCTGAAGAATTTTAGGGGAGGGGAAAGAAAATTACATGATTTAAAACCCTTTTCATGTTAATGAAGATGTATCTTATTTCTGCATAAGGACTGTGTTTTTCTGTTCTCACACCCTTGAATTTATTCACTCACTCATTCATTCATTCATTAAATATTTACTGAGTGTTTTCCATGTGCCAGGCATTATTGCAGGCACTTATGTTCACCAGTGAGCTAAGGAGACCTAAAGCCCTGCTCTGATGGAGTTGTATCCTAATGGAAGGAGAGAGACAATAGACAATAAATGTAATAAGTGAGAAAATGATAAGTGCTATGGAGAAAGAAATAGGTGAATTTAGGGGATCAGGAGAGGGGTTAGTTGCAATTTTAAATAAGAAGGTCGGGGTAGGCCTCTTTGGGAAGCTGACCTTTGAGCAGAGACTGGAAGAAAGTGAGGGAGTTAGGCATGCAGACACTTATAGCAAGGACCTTCTAGGCAGCAGGAACACCCAGTGCACGGCTCAGAGATAGGAGCATGTTCCATGTGTTTGAAGGTGGCCAATGTCACTATAGTAGAGTAAGCCAGGGAGAATTTCAGGTTTTCCTTTAAAAAAAAAAGAAAAGAAATCAATCAAGACATCTGCTCCTCACCTCTTCAGCCCTAGTCTTAGGCAAAAGCCTGGGTAGATAAAAGACCCTATATCATGTTCAAAACAGAAGGCAGGATGAACTTGAGCGATAGCTCCTAAGAATAGAATAATTGATGCAGCACAGTTTACATTCGACTTTTTGTTTTTCTCTTTAAAGTGTAGGTTGTCCCATCCTTCAGTGCAGTGTGCAGGCATCACTGCAAACGAGGTCCAAATACTGACCAGTGGAGTGACGTCTTGGAAGTTTTACTGACTCAACAGGGTATAGAAAGTATGTTCAGGGAGTTGTTACTCTGTCATGATCTGGGGATTAAACCTTCCCTAGTTTTTTTAGGTATGCAGAGACAAAGCAATTAAGAAGAATTAAACCACACCTTTGAGGAAGCATTTGGGTTGCTGGAAACATTCTCAAGGCTTTAGCCAGTTCTACTCTCTTCTCTGTAATCAGAGCAACAAGAGGTCCATTTGAAAACATTCTTAACCTTGACGCTTCCTTCTCCTCAGCATACGTATCAGCAACATTGGGTGAAATTAGGGAAGAAAGAAGGGGACTTGGTTAAAATCAGTGAGGAACAAATTTTGTTTATTTACATGATATCAAATATTGAGTTCTTTTTAATAAGATAGAGTCAAGTTTATTTAAATATGCATGTAGTTATTTACTTTTAAGAAAATAATTGTAAAGATATCAAACCTATTACATCATAAAACCAAATAATGTCTCTTAATACTTATTTATATAACCAGTGGAAAAATTCTCTCTGGTGTCCTTGAATTTGTACTATGCCCACACTACTACCTTTGAAGCTATAATGAAATCTGGTGTCTAGCTGTCTAGCTGTTTTGATGCAGAATGAATTTGCATGGGATTTAAGGTCTAAGAACCAAGTGTACATGGAATACTTAAAATAGATTAAAAACCTGGGCATTTCCAAACAACTTTCAACTATACGAGGATAATAAGAAGGAGATGGTTTGAACCCATCTTTTATTTCACAGAACATTCTGTCTTTGGTCTAGAATCAAAATATTCTCTTTCTTGCTATGCTTTCAAAATAAGTTCAAAGATGGAATAAGTTTTAATGATCAATGAAAAAAATTTAAAATAGTTACTAATTAGAATAAATGACAATGAACTTTCTAACTTAAAAAACTAACTTCTGATTGTGATAATAATGAGCTCCACTTTTAAAAAGACTGAAAAATACAGTTAATTTACATGTTGGTTGCTGTCAAGTGAGTTCCAACTTGTATACCATTGACATATTATTCATTAACATAGCATACTAATAATTCTTAGAAAGCATTTTGATATATTGTCTCTACCCCTTTAATATGCATATGAATATTCATATATTTTGGGGAGATTTGTATTATTGCATATTGCATCAGACCTGAAATCATATGGGATGCATAATTTGTATTTTTAGTTCAAAATAGTTTTTAATAAAATTATACTTAAAATGTAGAAATTCTACCCAAAGATAAAAAGTCAAACTTTCTTTCTTACCCCAACTTCAATCTCTACTGTCCCAAGGTAATCACTATTGACTGTTTGTTGTATATTTTGTTACAAATTTTCAAAGAGATATTACAATTGTATCATGCCGCAGAAAACATTTTTACTGTAGATTTACAGTCGTGACATCTCATAGAGAATCTTAGGAACACAAGTGGTAAGTAGGGCTTATGCACATAATCAAGTGCAATGTAGACCCCCCTCCTTTTGTTCCTGACTTTCCTAGTATGTAATTTTTACTTTAAGATATTAAATCAATGATATCAGTCTAACACCCTTCCATGTCTACATGCCATGACTTTGTGTAGGCCTATTTCTATGCCCCTAACACTTTCCAGAAGGAGCCCTGGTGGCACAGTAGTTAAATCCTAGGTTGCTAACCGAAAGGCTGGCTGTTTGAACCCACCAGCCTCTCTGCAGGAGAAAGACATGGGAGTCTGCTTCCATGAAGATTTACAGCCTTGGAAACCCTATGGGACAGTTCTATTCTGTCTTATAGTGTCTCTATACTCGATGCCAATGGGTTGATTTGGTTTTGGTAACACTCTTCAGAGGGGCATTGGTGGTTCAGTGGTAGAATTTTTGCCTTCCATGCAGGAGGCTTGAATTCAATTCCCAGCCAATGCACCTCATTGCGTGCAGCTACTATCCATCAGCCGGTGGAGCTTGCATGCTGCTATGATGCTGAACAGATTTTGTGTAGCTTCCAGACTAAAACAGACAAGGATGAAAACCCTAATGATCTACTTCCAAAAATCAGCCAATGAAAACCCTATGAATCACAATGGTTTGGTCCCCAACCAATCACAAGGTTGGCTCAGAACCAGGCAACATTTTATTCTATTGAGCATGAGATCTCTGTGAGTCTGGGGCTGACTCCATTGCACCTAAAAACACCACCCTCAACCTGCTAAGTTGAATCTGTCACTATAAAAGTCAACCTCTTCTACAACCTCTTCCACATAAGATAGTGTTGCTCTACCGTAATCCTTACCTCTCCTATCACTCCCACCACTGAAGATCTGATGTACCTTCACATGGAGGCCACAACCACATTTGCCTAGGCCTTCACAGGTTTTAGCCTCTTCTATTTGTGCAAAAATATTCAACACCTCCCTCTGCTCATCTTGTCAGGCTTAAGAGTTCTTTCTATGCATAGTTTAATCATCACTAACTGAAGTTCTTGACCTTTCAAGTGTTCCAAGTAATAGAAACTTTTTTTTTTCCTTTTCAGATTCCTACTTTCAATCCCATACAATAGTCTTAAATACTTAGTTTCAGAAGTGAGATAATTGCTCATTCTATCCTAATATCTTCACTTTGTTGAAATAAACTGTTGGACACTTCCAAAGAACAACATTCCTTGTATGTGCTTTAATTTGAATGAACTTATACCAAGATTTAATGGTAACCTGCTGATTCTTCATCAGGACGGTTAGATCTTTCTTACCATTAAATCTTGGTATAAGTTCATTCAAACAAAGTTTTACCTAATTAAAAAATTATGTCCTTTAATTAACTCCCACTACCTACCTTCTGTGATGCACTTGATTGTGAACATTTTTCCATTAGTATATATTTTCAATCAGTAACATGCCTATTTGGAGGAGCTACGTTCCTGTCTCTTGAAGTGCCCTGGATTGTTCCATAAGGATTCTTATTAGATGTTTGTAACGATATACTGAACTCTCAAGCTAATACATTTAGGGACTGCTATATTATTGACTTTTTTTTTTTTTTTATATTATTGACTTTCTTTGGTGGATGGGAATTGCCTTTCATATCATCTGTCCACTATCATGTATAATTATTCTGGAAACCCCTAAAATGCCTGAAATTTATTTCATCTTCTACATTATCTCTATCTACCTCTTACCTCTTCTTGTAATATCCATTATATGTGTTAGCTTTTTCCATCTACCTATTCCAGTAAAACCTCCCAACTGAAAGAAAGGGAAGTAGGGGATCTGTACACAAGAACCTAGGTCTGTAGCTTACATTACCCCAAATAAAAAGAAAATAAGGAAGAACTTCTTAGGCAGTGAGATTTGCACGACTTTCGTCATGACCAAGAATGACTTCAGTAATTGTGTCCCAGATTACAGAAGCCTTCCACTCATTACTAATTCAATGAGTATATTTAATAATAATAATAAACTCAATGAAAATATTTAAAAATAATAATTAAAAAATAAGCAAATGACTCAAAGTCAACCCAGGTCTTATTAGCTTAATATGGTTTGTAATTGGAGCAAGATCAATCATGTTTTTCTGGTTCTCGGGGAAGATAGCATCATAAAAACTCACTCTGGACCTGATATTATTTTTTAGGATTTCCAAAGGATAGACACAAAACTAGGCCTGGTCTAAGTTCATGGTAAGTAGGAATGGAAACAACCCAAGAATGCCATCTGCTGTACTCAGTGCTGATTTAAAAAGATGAGAGTTCATACATTTTAAAAACTTTACTCAAATGGCAGACCGCTTCCAAATCTGGTAGTATCTTAACCATTCCCTTATCGCAACCAAAGCTAATTTTTTCTACCCTTTTTTTTCTCTACCTATCACAAGAATCCATCACCAGAGTAAAATGTTCCAAATCTAATCCTCCCTACTGAGACCCTGCCTTCATATAGCCACATGGGATTGCCATGAGTTGGAATTGACTCCACGGCAACAGGTAAATGAAATTATCCACATTTACTAACTTGTTTCCTTCAGGTTTGCAACTGAGACCAAAGCTCCCATCGTTGCTAGTTGCCAGTCAGGTAACCCCTGGTTTATGGCTACCCCATGCACAATGGAGTGAAATGTTACCCAGTCCTCCATCATCCCATGATCGGTTGCAGATTGAATGCTTCTGATCCATAGGGTTTTCATTGGCTGATTTTTGAAAGTAGATGGCCAGGCCTTTCTAGTTCATCTTAGTCTGGAGGCTTCACTTAAACCTGTTCACTATCATAATAGCAACAAGTAAGTCTCCACTGACAGAAGGGTAATGGCTATACATGAGGTGCATTGTTGGGGAATCAAACCTTGGTCTCCCTTATGGAAAGGGAAAATTCTACCACTGAACCACTGATGCACCTACAAGGAATACCTTACCAGCACACAACTACAAACTAGTGAAATTTGTTTTCAGGATGGGGCCCTTCTTGGTGTTTCCCTCTTGTTCATACCCTCCTTAACTCTTGTTGCTTTGTCCTCAAACTGCCAAGCACAGTTAAAACCTGCTCTGATGGAAGGACCTGCATTTGTCTTACCTCTGTGTAAGTGAATGGAAACAGTATTAAAGTATCACCTATTTCAGGGCCACTTGCTCTTAATAGGAGCTCTGGCAGCACAGTGGTTAAGTGCTAGGCTACTAACTGAAAGGTTGGCAGTTAGAACCCACCAGCTGCTCCTCGGCAGAAAGTCTGCTTCCATAGATTGATAGCCTTGAAAATCTAATGCAGCAGTCTGCTTCCATATAGCAGTCTGCTTCCATAGATTTATGGCCTTGGAAACCCTATGGGGCAGTTCTTCTCTGTCCTATAGCATCGCTATGGGTTGGAATCGACTCCTTGGCAATGGGTTTGGAACTTTACAGTTTACAAACTGTTTCATGTTCATTGATTATTAGAAATTTTCACAGTTCCTCAAGGTAGGTATTGCCTGTCGCTGTCGAGTCAATTCCTACTCATAGTAACCCTATAGGACAGAACAGAACTGCCCCAAAGGATTTCCAAGGCTTTAATCTTTACAGAAGCAGACTGCCAAATTTTTCTCCAGCAGAGCAGCTGGTGGGCTTAAACTACGGATCTTTTAGTTAGTAGCCAAACGCTTAACTACTGCACAACCAGAGATCCTTACGGTAAGCATTAGTAACTTCATTATACATAAACGCTTCAATGCATTGGCCCCGGTGACAGGGATAATAAGGGCCCAGAGCCTGGATCTGAGTTCATATATGTTTGATTAAAATTATTTCTGATAGAGTACACATGCCTTACAAGGGCTTAAAGCCTTAGTCTAGTTGGAAAAATCCTGATGCAAATTTCAGGCAGGGAAAATTTGGTGAGTCTCTGGGCGGTACAAATGGTTAATGTGCTCAGCTGCTAACAAAAAGGTTGGAGGTTTGGGTCTACCCAGAGGCACCTTGAAAGAAAGTCCTGCTGATCAACTTCTAAGAAATCAGCCTCTGAAAACCCTACAGAGCACAGTTCTACTCTGACACATGTGGGGTTGCCACGAGTTAGAGTTGGCTCTGTGGCAACTGTTTTTTTGCTTTGTTTTTTGGGGGGTTTAAGATTTGATAAATAGGGAAATGTGAACATTCTGGAATCTATCAGACTTGGATGAATTTTATTTAATTTGATTGCCTGGTATGTCTTTAAAAATATCCCAATATAATTACCTGATACTAAGGTAATGAACAAAGGATTCAGATACTCTATTTGATGGATAAGAGAAACTCCACTGGGTATTTTCTGGATAAAGCTCTTCAAGTCTGTCTTTTAGCTTGCAAGCCAAATTGAAGCCTAGTGTACTTCTTAAGGAAACCCTGGTGGCATAGTAGTTAAGTGCTACGGCTGCTAACCAAGAGGTCGGCAGTTCAAATCCACCAGGCACTCCTTGGAAGCTCCATAGGGCAGTTCTACTTTGTCCTATAGGGTTGCTATGAGTCGGAAACGACTCGACGGCAGTGGGTTTGGTTTTTTGGGTTTTGGGTACTTCTTAATGGGCAAAAATATCTCTGTCCCAACTTTGTTTTCAAGTGCTGGTGGTACAGTGGTTAAGAGCTAAAACCGTTAACCAAAAGGTTGGTAGTTCGAATCTACCAGTTGCTCCTTAGAAACCCTATGATGCCGTTCTACTCTGTCCTGTAGGGTTGCTATGAGTCAGAATCAACTTGAAGGCAATGGCTATTTTTAATTTTTAACTTTATTTTCCTTCCTTCTCCCTTTCTTAGTGTTGCTTTTTGTCTCCCTATGTACCCTGGTTTTATTTGCATAAACCCCTCATGCTAAGCCCTAAGGTTAAGCCTTAAATATTAACCTGTCATGAATAGCCTCCTCTAGCTTGCCCATTTCACCCTTCTGCTGTCCAATACCTGCTAGAGAAAAAAATAAGGCAAATTAACCTTTCAGCATGTGGCTCGTGGTTTGGTCTGTGTGATTATAACTCCTCCTTAGTGTCTTTCAGAAATTATTAAGTGACACTTTCTATCTATATTGCCTTAGTGTTCAACTCACTCTGGATAAGTTTGGAATGGCACTTTGAACATTATAGTAAATATTTCATGTAGTAACTGCTTAGTAGATTGTTGTTCTAATATTAATTAAACTTTATTAAGTAATTCCTATGCCTCATGATGCATAATAAATATACCAAATAGTCAACATAATGCCTTTGTAATCCTAGGAGGTCAGTGCTATTAACATCTTGTTTAGTAGGTGGTGAAACAGACTTGGAAAGGTAAGTTGGTTACCTAGAATTTCATGAGTAATATGTGGTAGACCCAGGATTTCAAACCCAACAATCTGACTCCACTCTCCAGTTTGTTATGGTTCATTTGAAGGCTGCCTAGTGGTGTGGAACACAGCAGCTCACATATAGGAAATGACTTAAAAATTAATTTATTACCTTAAAAGATCCTAGTGTTCAGCCTGAATTAAGGAATTTCTCTTGAAGTCTGTGTCATTTTAAAATGCTGCATTTGTACTGCATTTTAATTGTTTTCTGTCAATTTGTCACCAACATGGTATAGGCAGCTGAATATTTTATATTGAGCCCTGAAGCTGAGATGAGGTCTAGTGATACCCTTGGTGATAATCTTAGGAAAAGGGATGTTTGCAGTGGAAAATCCAGAACTTCCTGTGGGCCTTGAGTTGCACCCTGACCTGCTCGAGGGTAGTTCTCACACTAGAAAAGGAAGTCCTGCCTGCTCAGGCATTTGGCAGAAAGCCCAATGAAACTGGCTTTGTTTTGGTGAGAACGGCTGATCTGTGAAGAATGCTTGCATACAGGGGAGATAAATAGGACATTTTCCAAGGTTCAGGTAACTGTAGGAACCTGTAAAGACAGCATTTTTGGAATATGTTTGCAGGATATTGGGGAGGGCAGGAGATATACCATTGGATGCCTGGGTGGGAGTTGACTGAAGTTTAATTTGTAGGCACCTGCAGGTTCTACAAGGGATCATTAAGTTTTTGTTTTGCAAAATTGGGATGAAATAACTGATATTGCTTACCAATCTTCTATGTCTTTGTATTGCCTCTTATGCTGCAAGATTAAAGTAAAACAGTAAGGGAAATAATAATAGCTTCTGTGTATTGAAAACCTACGATGACCTGAATTTTGAATGCCTATTTTTTTTTTTTTTTATAAAGGCACTGGTTTAACTGACATTTTAACAACTGTATTTTTATTCAAAGAACGTGCACTTTCTGCATTTGTTTCCCAACTGGACCCTCCTTCTGAAGGTATTTTTGTAAGCTTGGCTATGCCAATTTTTTTTTTTTTTTTTTTTTTTACATGTTGCCTTAAAAACAAATTAACATAGTGTGCTCAAGAAAATATTTTGCCAGGAGGGTGGAGGGAGAGGGGGAAGAGGGAAGGGGGAATGAAGGAAAGGGGAGGAGGGAGGGCCAGCTGGCAAACAAATGTAGAAGGCACATGTTCTTTGCATATTATGGCAATGTTCTCAAAGAAACCTGTAGATTTCTATGCCCATTTTATATATTGAAGAGGAAATGTAAGCTCAGAAAAAATAATTTCTGAAGATCACATAGCTGTATATTATAGAATTGAGATTCTATATGTGTTTGTTTACTCAAGCCCATTTCAAGAATGGAAACATTTGCCAGTAACTAATTGAAAACCCTGGTGGTGTTAGTGGTTAAGAGCTAGGGCTGCTAACCAAAAGGTTGGCAGTTTGAATCCACCAGGTGCTCCTCGGAAACTCTACAGAAGTTCTACTCTGTCCTATAGGGTTGCTATGAGTTGGAATCGACTCAACAGTAACAGGTTTGGTTTGGTTTAGCATATCATATTCCCTACTCCCACTTACAGTATGGCCCCTGTAAGCATACTAAGTGTCAGTGAACTTCTCTTCATTAGGTAAACTGGAATGTTTTAGGTCCTGGGAGTAAACTACCTACTGTTTTTTATCATTTACCATAATCAAAGTATGCTGACTCACCATTTTCTCTGCCATGACCGTGGGAGATTGTACAACTCCCTATTCAAATTAGAACTGGCTGCACTAGTCTCATTTGCAAGACAGAGTTTATGGTCATTATCAACCAAATGTCTGTCAGATTGCAGGTATGCAGACCAGCAATTTTACATGTTTATATTCCATAGGGTTACTCTTTTAGGCTGGGCTCCGTGTGTGGTGGTTGGAAGATAATTACAAATTTTTCAGGGTATCTCAAAGATCTAACTGAATGTCAAGTTTCTCTTTATTTCATTAACTCACTGAGCCAAATTTGCTGAAAACTTTTATATTTCAGGTTTTAATATCCACTTTCGTTTATACACGATTTGACACTACTTCAAACTCACATGAAGATATATAAATTCAGGTGAAACCACAGGTATTTATGGAAATTGCATTCCTGGATTAGCCTATTCAAAACCCTTTAGCCCTGAGAGATAGAATTTCATTCTAGATAGATTAGCTCCACTCAATCTATGAGTCCCAAATCCTAGTTTTTGGCAAAAGTCCCTTGAACAGAAACTCAATATCGAGCCTCGCCCTTAAGCCTGACAAATGAGTCTTCTGTTTGGACTATAACATATACCTAAAGCAACGCATCTCAAATATTTTCACCGTTTAGGATATAGCCCAGGTTTTGTGGCTGTTACCAAAAACACCATAATTAAACCTTTTTGAGCAGCAGACACATGATTGTGTCCTGCCATCTTTCCATGGACAAATGACAATTTCGCCTGGGATTTAAAGGTAGAGCTAATGTTACAATCAAATGAAGGGGAAGATAGAGTAACATCTACTACCTTAGTTGACAAGTCCTGGAATCAAAGCTTCTTAGTCTCATCATCATTCCTACGAAGTTAAAGAAATTGGAGGTGGTGCAAATTGCAGGATATTTGAGAAAAGACTGAAATGCCCTTCTTTACAATAAACTATTTTTATGGTATGGTCTCAATGGTTCATTCACATGTCTGATGACTGACAGGGCATCCAGATGGCTAAGACCTCCTTTCATGAGAAATAGTTTCTGAGGAAGAAGTCACAGCTTGCTGTGGGAGAGTCAAGTAAACATGAGTTCAAATCCCAACTCTATCACTTATTAGCTTTGTGATCTTGAGATGTGACTAAAACTTCTCTGAGCCTCAGTTTGCTCATGTATGAGGTCAGGAGAGCAGGAAAACTTCATGAGAGGAGAGGAGAAGCACTACCGCCTTCTTTTCTGTGACCCCATAGATCTCTGGAAAGAGCCAGGACAGATAGAAAAGTTTGTATGCAAAACCAGCTGGACAATATTCCAGGTAAGGTAGCAGTATCTCAGGGCATCCTCTTCTGTGGCTTGAGGACTCCTTAGACAACGTGATGTCACAGATATAACCAGACTGAAGAATGCAGGAATGCAGCTAGGGACCTAAGCAAAAATGCTTCTATTCCCACCTACTGAAATCAAGAGTAACACCAATTCTACTAAGTGGCGGCATCATTGATGAACTCTGTTCTCTTATAATCAATAAGTATTCTGTGGTGAAATAATGCTTCTACCACAAGTACAATGAAGACATACTCATATAAATATTAGACATGTTTTTAGATTTAAGTCAAATTTTTTTTTTATTTTGACATGTATTTTTTTATCCTTTTCAAGTATGTGAATTAGTAAAAGGAGATGATCAGTTTAAAGTTTAACATAAATAGATATATGCAATATATTCTACAATGAACACATACTCAGATCTACATCAAGGAAACTAAACATAGAGATTTTATTTAGGTGCTCTTAAGGCTCGAACTAGAGAAAAGTGCAAGGCCCAGGTCTGTAAGAAAAAAAGGAAAAGTAGATTCCTGAATATGATCATAGACCAAGGTAAGTTCCTAGCCCAATTTCTTGGCACATGATTTTACTCAGGGTCACTCAAGAAGAAAATTGCATATATACATGGCACTTTTCCCCTCTAGTGATAATCTGAAAGCAACTCTCCTTTTATAGTAGGCAAATGCCATGGAGTATATTTTGGAAGAAAAGGTTATGCTGCTTCAGGGATAAAACATTATGCAACTCTTGAGACATAGCCAAAATATTGTTTCCAATTTATAGCTTTTTTGTGCTCTTTGGCAGTTCCATAGGTTAAAAGCCACCATTAGAACAGTTTTCTTATCAAAAATTTTAGCCTTAAATCTTTCTTTTGCTAACAAGATTAATGAAAGAAATGCTGATATAAGAAGAATATTAGTCAACAAACAAAAGGTGGTTAGTTAGGCATTGAAGTTCCTCAAGCTCCAAGGAAATATTAGACCTGTGGCTCTTTTTTGAGCCTTGTCATTTATGAGACTGAATCAATTCATTGATTATCATGATCTCAGCAGCATGTCCATGCAATGGAGGAGAGTATTATTGTTCAGAGATACTATTCATTTTACTACTTTAGTTGCCTTTTACTGAGTACAAAGCCATCCCAAAACACAGTGACTTAAAATAACAAGCACCGTGTCTTCATTATTATAATTTTTTGATGGTCTTGTCAGTCTCATGTAGCTACAGTAGGAGACTAGAATGCCTAATTGGCTCACTTACATGTCTGATGACTAGCAGTGGGCATCTGGATGGCTTGTTGTTGTCATTAGTTACCATCTAGTCAGCTCTGTCTCATAGGGACCCCATGTATAACAGAACAAAAAGTTGCCTGATCCCGAGCCACCTTCACAATCGTTAGTATGCTTGAGTTCATTGTCGAGGCCACTGTGTATTTTAAGTGCCTTCCGACCTAGGAGACTCATCTTCCAGCACTATATCAGATAATATCCTGTTGTGATCCATCAAGGTTTCATTGGCTAATTTTTGGAAGTAGATCACCAGGCCTTTCTTCCTAGTCTGTTTTAGTCTGGAAGCTTCACTGAAACTTCCATGTTGTCCCTGCTGGTATTTAAAATATCAGTGGCATACCTTCCAGCATCATAACAATACTCAAGCCACAACAATATGACAAACTGACAGACATGTGGTGGTATGGATGACTAGAACCTCTCTTTTTCCACATAGTTTTTCACATGGCTACATCAGGCTTCTTTACTTGATGGTTGAATTTGTCACAGGACTAGCCTAGACTCAGTGAGAGGGGAAAAAAATCTCTCTCTCCATGGGAGAAGTGACAAAGAATTTGTGGCCGTCTTTAATCTACCACACCTACCCTTAAGTGCTGTTAGTCAAAAGGATATCTTTTCCTTCTTCTTATTGTGTTTTTTTATTTCTTCTTTATTTTCTTCAAATCTCACCATTTGCATTCTGTCTGCAAAGACTGCAGAGATTTCATAGACAGTTGTCTTTGTCCTTGCAGTACTGGCATTTCTAGAGGGCCTCTTGGAGTCCAGGAGCAGGACTTCTTCTGTGGGCTGAGTATTGGCAAATAGATTTAGCTCAGTGATGATGGCCTAGCCTGGGAGACCACTTGAAAGTAGTCTAGGCAAGCTAGCCCAGAGTATACCAATGTTTGGTCCAGATTCCCGCCTGAGTCCTGCGTTTGTGACTAGATGGCTGGACCCTGCCAAGTTCACAATGAAGATATCGAACAAACAGGCAGACACCTGCTGACTCTGCATGCCAGGGCAAGGCAGCTCTGCTCTTCTCTCCCCACACCCACAGCACATCTCATCCCTGGATAATGACAGGTCTCATCTTTATTAAGTAAATCACATCAGCACTGTAGCACTCCCATAAACTCCTTGACCTTGCCAAATTTGCAGAACCCAAAGCATTAGGAGCACTTGGCCACGGAGTTTAAAGCAGTTGCTTAGGGTTGACTTTTAAATGGATATCTGTAGATATACTCTGATCTAAATTCTTGGATAATAATGCGAATTTTTATCAAGGAACATTAATTTTTTTTTCTTTTAGATTGATATAAGGTAATGTTTTCTTCTTTAGTTATTAGAGGTCAGACGAACAAAGACTTCTAGGAATTATAGGTCCAATAGGTCTTCCTAGATATAAAGCCCAAATTTGTTTGTAAAATATTTGACCTCAATCATTGCCAACAGAATTACAGGCTTCTAAACTCTTGGGTGGCCTTTGTCTGGTCTTTTGACTATAAAATGCATATGGAAGTTTCTAGTAGTTGTTGTAATAGTTTTCAGCCCTTTCAGCTTGAATAAAACCAATTTCAGTAGAAAATTAGGTTGTAAAAAGTGGTGTAGGGGTTTTGAGGATCACTCCACGTTGTTATTTAAGTGAATGTTCATGGCTTAGGAACTGATTTTTTTACATGGCTCTATCAGGCTTCCGCTCTCTAAGGGAGAAGAGTGAAATAAAGCAGGAGGAATAAATGGATTCTGTCCCTTGCAATGGAGGCAATAAAGTCTAACAGAAACAAGCTAAACAAGTCCATATCTAAGTTCAAATGGTTAAATTAAGGGCAAAGTTTTGATTATGTAATATTGACTATTCTATGATAGCAGAATTACTAAATGAACTAATAAAAAGAAATGCTAAGTATCAAAATGAGTACTAAGCTTTGATAGGAGCAATGAGCAAAAGATGAGAGTGAAGGGGGCAGATAGGTATATTGGCAAAAAGTGTTCATATTCTTTTCTTTCTTCACCTCTTCAGATAACTTTGTGCCTACATGATGGAAAGAGTTTACATTTAGGGATCTAAGAATAAGCACACAGCCTCATGTAGACATAGAGGTTTTGAAAGAATTAAAATGGGAGTCAATAAGAAAGAAAGAATATTTTAGGAGAGCCTTTATCAATTTTCTTTGATTTTAGTCCCATTGATGATTCTGGTACTTTCTTCTTTATTCTTCCTAGTGCTCTGATATTCTTCTCATCATATTTTCATTTTTTTCCACTTGTAATTATGTGCATTCATTTAAGTTCATCCTTAGTCCCTTCCTCTAACTGCATCATGAGCACTTGAAGAGCAAAATCATGTCTTTTACTCCCATTGTAATTTTCTCCTGCCTAAAACAGTGCTCTGAGTTCTTTGGGACTTAGTATATGCTCTTGATTGATAAAGGGAAATTATCATATTTTACATTAACACCAGCACTGTGGGCCTTCTCATTGCTTCATGATGACTGCTAGTAGGTGGGTAATTACCACCATCTTTTGTGCCACAGTTTGCATGTGTGATGGTTAAGAAGGAAACTCAGATCTGCCTCTGAGCCCAGGCTTCTGTGAAAACCAACTTTATAACTATGAGCAAGCTGCGTAGTATCTTTAGACCTAGGTATCTTCACCAATAACGCAGGGATAATAATAGTATATATCTCATTATATTGTTATAAAAATTGATTGAGATAATGTATGTAAGACACTTAAAGTATCTGGCATATAGTTAGACTCAATAAATGTTAGCTGCTACCATTATTATCATCTTCATTGCACTGGACCATCCTTTTTATGTGCTCTAATACATGAAGTTTACGACACTCATTGATGTTAGTTCTAAATTATTTGTTAGTTCATTCATTCATTCATACCTTTGCTAGCATGACCTCAAGCCAGATAAATATCTATTCAAAAGTATCTCCTTATTTTAAAGAATTCTTATTTTTTTTTTTTAGAGTTACTGCTATGAAGATTTTTTTAGGAAATTTGAACTGTTTTCTCAGTCTCTCACATTGAACATATCACCATTTGTAGACACCAACTTTTACAAATTTCATTTTATAAATAACTGTCTTAATCTTGCCATTGTACTTTCCTCACAGTATCTGCCTGAAACTTTATTTTACTGGCTGAGATTTCTATCGTCCATTGTCTTTTTAACATTGTTCTTAACCATGCCCAAGTCCAAAGGCCATTTGGTGATGACACATTATAAATAACATTATTACTATAATTAAAAGGTTGGATCAAAGTGGCTCAGCAGGAAAATGTACTCACCTTTGCCTTGCAGTCAGGCTTGGGTCACTGGGGTCATTAACCCTACTTGTCCTAGCTGATAAAATGTTCTTCTGTGGGCAAGGTGATGATTTGCACAGTGGACATGCCTGACACTTGACTAGTGTGATTTGACTTTATTCCAAGTAAGTTTTAAATCCATAATATTCATTGACTGCTTACTCTACACTTTTATTGTGCTTTTATGCAGATTATTCAATTTTTATAAAAATCTATTCAACTGTATAGTTCTCTAGCTCAAATCTAATCTTGTCAATATATAAAATAAACTGTCTACTTATTAGAGGAAAAACAAAATATAGTCATAATGCAATATATTATTTTGTAACTAGTGGGTAATATAATGACCTTTAATCTGGATTCCCTTCCATTATCTCTTCCTTCTATCTCCGTGGTAGCTAAGTTGCCATTGCTTTGGGTAGAAGAGTCAGGGCCAGAATGTTCTGGAAGGTGCGTGTGTGAGATGACGTCTACAGTTTTGCAAAGCTCTCTGGGGAAACCTGGTGTTACACCACCTTTCTTTCCTGCTTACTCTGGGAACCCTAGAGGTTCTGTTTCCTCTCCCCAAGTGAATAGAGACCAACACATGAAAGAAAAAAAAGAGAGTATTAAAAAAGTATCCTTGTGCTCTTTTAAAACCTAATTTCTTAATTTTACTCATTTTTTCTTTCTTTTTTTTTTTTTTTTTTTTTTACTGATTCAAAGTTAAAAAGAGAATAGAATACTATAATGAGCGGTAGTTTGCTATACAGCATGAGTAAAAAATTGCTTTTTGCGTCCTTCAAGGAAAATGTTTAAAATAACCAAGATAAAATAAAATTTGCCAGGGTGTGGAAGAGTCTCTATTGAACAGGTAGTAGCGCAAGAAATGTTCACAATAGCAACATAAACAAAGGACTGTCGGAGGTCTCCTAGGAAATTATCATTTTTATATCTGTTTTTTGGCAAACTGATTTCATTGACTGGTTTAACCATCTTTAATTTAGGGCATTTGAAATTTAATTTGTTCATGCTGAGAATCAGCAAAACCAAAAAAGAAAGGAAAAAAAAAAAAAAAAAAAAACCTGTTGCCGTGGAGTCAATTCCAACTCATAGCGACCCTATAGGACAGAGCAGAACTGCCCCATAGAGTTTCCAAGGAATGCCTGGTAGATTCAAACTGCCAACCATTTTGATTAGTAGCCATAGCACTTAACCATTATGCCACCAGGGTTTCTAAGAATTAGCCAAACTATATATTTATATAAATATGATAAATACATATATAATAAAAGAATGTTTTATATATATATACATATATATATGTATATATACACACATATATTTGTTGTTGCTAGGTACCATCCAGTCGATACCGACTCATAGCACCTTATGTACAACAGAAGGAACCACCGCCCAGTCCTGCACCATCCTCACAACCATTGCTGTGTCTGAGCGCATTATTGCAATCTGTGTCAATCCATCTCGTTGAGGGTTTTCCTATTTTTCTCTGACCTTCTACTTTACCAAACATGATGTCCTTTTCTAGGGATTGATCTCTCATGATAACCTGTCCAAAGTACATGAGATGAAGTCTCACCATCCTTCCTTCTAAGGAGCATTCTGGCTTTACTTCTTCCAAGGCATATTTGTTCTTCTGGTAGTCCATGGTATATTCAATATTCTTCACCAACATCATAATTCAAATGCATCAGTATTTCTTCAGTCTTTTTTACTCATTGTCCAGTTTTCACATGCATATGAGGAAATTGAAAATACCATGGCTTGAGCCAGGCGCACCTTAGTCCTCAAGGTGACATCTTTGCTTTGTAACACTTAAAAGAGGTCTATTTGCAGAAAATTTGCCCAGTGCAATATATCCATTGATTTCTTGACTGCTGCTTCCATGGGCGTTGATTGCGAATCAGAGTAAAATGAAATCCTTGACAGCTTCAATCTTTTCTCCGTTTATCATGATGTTGCTTATTGGTTCTTATTGACCCAGTTATAAGGATTTTTCTTTCTGTTAAGATATAATCCATACTAAAGTCTGTAGTCTTTGATCTTCATCAGAAAGTGCTTCAAGTCCTCTTCACTTTCAGCAAGCAAAGTTGTGTCATCTGCATATCACAGATTGTTAATGAGTCTTCCTCCAATCCTGATGCCACATTCTTCTTTATATAGTCCAGTTTATCAGATTATTTTCTCAGCATACAGATTGAATACGTATGGTGAAATTATACGACCCTTAGCACACCTCTCCTGATTTTAAACTACAAAGTAACCACTTGTTCTGTTCAAACAACTGCTTGTTGATATGTGTACAGCTTCTGCATGAGCACAATTAAATGTTCTGGAATTTCTATTCTTCTTAATGCTATCCATAATTTGTCTTAATCCACATAGTTGAATGCCTTTGCATAATCAATAAAACACAGGTAAACATCTTTCTGAAGTTCTTTGCTTTCACCCAGGATACATCTGACATCAGGAATGATACCCCTTGTTCCTCTTCTGAATCCTGCTTGAATTTCTGGTATTTCCTAGATGTACCACTGCAACTGTTTTAGAGTTATCTGCACTGTAATTTTACTTGCATGCAATATGAATTATATTGTTGTACAATTTCCTCATTTAGTTGGATAACCTTTCTTTGGAATAGACACGTATTTGGATCTTTCTAGTCAGTTGGCCAGGCACTTATCTTCCAAATTTCTGGGCAGAGCCAAGTGAGCACTTCCAATGTTGCATCCACTTGTTGAAATACCTCAACTGGTATTCAGTCAATTTCTGGAGTCTTGTTTATTGCCAATGCCTTCAGTGAAGCTTGAACTTCTTCTTTCAGCACCAGCCCTTCTTATTCATGTGCTACCTCCTGAAATAGTTGAATGTTGACAAGTTATTTTTGGTACAGTGACTCTGTGTATTCCTTCCATCTTCTTTTGATGCCTCCTGTGTCATTCAATCTTTTGCCCATAGAACCCTTCTATCATATATATATATATACATGATATGGCATGTATTTAGCTAATTTTAATTAATACCATTAATATCACATGCAAGTTAAATTATGCTGAAGATAATTAAAAAATGATTCAACCAGCACATCAACAGACAACTGCCAAGAATTCGAACCAGATTCAGAAAAGAATGTGCAATATCACTGCTCATGTAAGACAGATCTTGGATGAAAGCAGAGAATACCAGAAAGATGTTTACCTGTGCTTTATTGCCTATGCAAAGGCATTCAACTAAGTGGATCGTAATAAATTATGGATAAGATTGCAAAGAATGGAAATTCCAGAATACTTAATTGTGCTCATGCGGAACCTGTACGTAGACCAAGAAGCAGTTGTTTGAAGAGAACAAGGGAATGCTGCATGGTTTAAAGTCAGGAAAGGTATGCGTCAGGGTTGTATCCTTTTATTATGCATATCAATCTGTATGCTGAGCAAATAATTGGAGAGGTTGCACTATATGAAGAAAAATGCAGCATCAGGTTTGGAGAAAGACTCATGAACAACCTGCAATATGCAGATAATGAAACATGACCTTGCACGCTGAAAGCGAAGAAGACTTGAAGCACCTATTGATGAAGATCAAAGACTACAGACTTTAGTATGGATTATATCTCAACAGAAAGAAAACAAATCCTCACAACTGGGCCAATAATCAACATCATGATAAATGGAGAAAAGATTGAAGTTCTCAAAGATTTCACTTTACTTAGATCCACAATCAATGCCCATGGAAGCAGCGGTCAAGATATCAAAAGATGCATTGCATTGGGCAGATCTTCTGCAAAAAACCTTTAAAGTGTTACAAAACAAAGATGCCACTTCGAGGACTAAGATGCACCTGACCCTAGCTGTGACGTTTTCAATTGCGTCATATGCATGTGAAAGCTGGACGATGAATAAGGAAGACCAAAGAAGAGTTGATGCCTTTGAATTATGGTGTTGACAAAGAATATTGAATATACCATGGACTACCCGAAGAACAAACAAATCTGTCTTGGCAGAAGTACAGCCAGAATGCTCCTTAGAAGTGAGGATGGTAAGACTTCGTCTCACATACTTTGGATATGTTATCAGGAGGTATCAGTCCCTGAAGAAGGACATTATGCTTAGTAAAGTAGACGGTCAATGAAAAAGAGAAAAACCTTTAATGAGATGGATTTTCACAGTGGATGCAGTAACAGGCTCAAACATAGCAATGATTGTGAGGATGGCGCAGGGCTGGGCACTGTTTCATTGAGTTGTACATAAGGTTTGCTATGAGTGGGAGCTGACTCAAGGTCACCCAACAACAATAACAACAACATACGATGTGACATGTTTTTAGCTAATTTTAGATGAGCTGCTATGTTTGTATATATGCATAATAATATCCCCTCATTAACAATTTATGCAATACTGTACTTTGAGGATATTATAAACGGTGAGAATAAAAATTTAACCATTGATTATGAAACATCTGCAACAACTTATTCAATTGGCTTCTCCACTTAAATCATCAACTCTTTTTATTTTTTTAATGTACTTTAGATGAAGGTTTACAGAACAAACCAACTTCTCATTCAACAGTGCATGTATTGTTTTATGACATTGGTTAACAACCCCATGACATGTCAACACTCTCCCCTCTCGAACTTCTCTATCACCAGCTTTCCTGTCCCCTCCTGCCTTCTAGTCCTTGCCCCTGGGCTGGTGTGCCCCTTTAGTCTCGTTTTGTTTTATAGGCCTGTCAAATCTTCTGCTGAAAGGTGAACCTCAGGAGAAAATTCATCACTGAGCTAAAAGGGTGTCCAGGTGCTATACTCTCAGGGTTTCTCCAGCCTCCGTCAGGCCAGTAAGTCTGGTCTTTTGTGTGTGTGTGTGAGTTAGAATTTTTTTCTACATTTTTCTCCAGCTCTGCCTGGGACCCTTCATTGTGATCCCTCTCAGAGCAGCCAATGGAGATAGCCAGGCACCATCTAGTTGTACTGGACTCAGACTGGTGGAGGCCATGGTAGTTGTGGTCCGTAAGTTTAAATCATCCACTCTTATTAGAAGTTAACACAAATAGTTTTTAGTAAGTTTAATAAAGAACTATAAGGATTTCTAGTGAATTAATTCACTATAGTTTTCTTGGAGGAGTTGAAAATTTCCATGTAACTCCTTCCTTTTCAGATCTGGATATGAGCGAAAGGAATAAGAAAAGACATAATCCAAGGACTATCAAAATACTTTTAGGACTATTAAAGGAAAGTGTTATAATGCATCATTGATCCCAAAATCATTACTTATACCATCAAATCTTAGTTAAACCAGATGACTATTTAGCAACGATATGCCTTAAAATATGCCTTGGTTCTAGATTCAAATGACTACTTAGTTAAAATTTAAGAAAATTACTTTAATACCATATTAAAATTTTGATTCCTATTTGTCTTTAGTACAATTTAAGTCTTGGGAATATTTTATGTTTTGCTTCTGCCAATTAAGATCAGTTCCAAAAATGACTTTGGAAATATCAGCATTTCTAATGTGGCACCCATGCTAGCATGCAAAGCACCAATAAAGTGATATAGTGCCTGATGTCTTGACAAAAACATTTTTCTAATTCAATCCATATTTCAATTAATGGAGGCTATTTAAAAAAAATTTTTTTTTTTAACTTAATGACACATTAACACATTTTAATAAATTTCTCTCCTGAGAATCTGGCCCAATTCCAATCCTACTTTATAATAAAGATCAAAGCTGCTCAAAGTTATTCTGCACTGATGTACTTGTCTCTGGCCATTGCAACTTGATCTCTTAAAACTTCGTGTATTTTTTGCTCTTCCTTAAGCTTCAACATGAGTGGATTGCAGTTTTCTAAGGAATAACTCAGAATATTTATACCAGTTGAATATTTAGAAATGTGAAACAGAGTTGGCATTTCTTCATAGCCCCATAATCCACTGGTGTCTTTGTGTCTCATACATTCTTTTGATCTGGCAGAGAATAGGGGAATGAAAGGAGGGGAACGGAAAGCATCCTGATAGTCTTCTGCTGACTTCTCAATAGATAGGGCATGTAAAAGATCACAGATCAGAAAGTGTCTTAAGCTTTAATACATTTGAGCTTTCAGCTTCTGTTTGAGCAGTGTGACAAGAGCTTGAGATGCCCTTCCAAATGTGCCCAGCTTAAGTTACCAAAAATGTTAATAGCTTTGACCTCTTAAACCATAATATGAAGAAAAGGCTCTACTCACTCTAGGGCTACCCTATTGTAATTTCCATCTTTGAAGTGAGTCACGTACTAATTTCCTCTCAGGAAACCTTAAACGAAAATATGTTTAGTCAGTAAGGATTACTTCTTCATTAAAGAACCCATAACATTTTAGATTTGGGCAGAATAATGAATAGGTAACAAATGAATGCATTAAAAAAAAAAAAAAAACCATGTACAAGGTAGTAGGCTAAAGAATTACCAACCCTCAGAAACTTCTTTTACTCTCTTATGTTTACACAAGTAGGCATTCTGTTAGTAAATGAATGAAAGTGAATAAAATGAAATTTAATATCTAGCACAGCCATAAGAGACAACGACTACAGGGTCATAAAAATACGACATCTCTACTACTGATTAAGGAGCCCTGGTGGCATAGTGGTTAACAGCTTGGCTGCTAACCAAAAGATCGGCAGTTCGAATCCATCAGCCGCTCCTTGGAAACTGTATCAGACAGTTCTATTCTGTCCTATAGAGTTGCTATCAGTCAGAAACAACTCTACAGCACCTAACAACAACAACGCTACTGATTAAACAAGGCCACGTAGATGTCAGATACTATTATTATTTAAAAAAAATTCTTATTGTGCTTAAGTGAAAGTTTACACATCAAGTCAATCTCTCATACAAAACCTTATATACACCTTGCTATATCTTCCTACTCGCTCTCCCCCTAATGAGACAGCACATTCCTTCTCTCTTCCCTGTGTTTCCATGTCCATTAAGCCAGCTTCTGTCCCCCTCGGCCTTCACATCTCCCCTCCAGGCAGGAGCTGCCCAGGTAATTTCATGTGTCTAACTGATCCAAGAAGCCTACTCCCCACCAATGTCATTTCCTGTCTTGTCCAGTCCAATCCTTGTCCGGAGAGTTGGCTTCAAGAATGGTTCCTGTCTTGGGCTAAGAGAAGGTCTGGGAACCATGACCTCTGGGATCCCTCTGGTCTCAGTCAGGCCATTAAGTCTGGTCTTTTTACTAGAATTTAAGGTCTGCATCCCACTGCTCTTCTGCTCCTTCAGGGATTCTCTATTGTGCTCCCTGTCATGGTAGTCATCGATTGTAACTGGGCACAATCTAGATCTTCTGGTCTCAGGCTGATGTAGTCTTTGATTTATGTGGCCCATTCTGACTCTTGGGCTCATACTTACCTTGTGTCTCTGGTGTTCTTCATTCTCCTTTGCTCCAGGTGGGTTGAGAACAATTGTTGCATCTTGGATAGCCGCTTGCTAGTGTTTAAGACCCCAGAGGCCACTCTCCAAAATGGGATGTAGAATGTTTTCTTAATAGTTTTTACTATGCCAATTGACCTAGGTGTCCCCTGAAACCATAGCCCCCAAACCCCTGCCCCTGCTACTCTGGCCTTCAAAGCGTTCGGTTTATTCAGGAAAGTTTTTTGCTTTTGGTATAGTACTACTGTGCTGAGTTCTCCTGTATTGTGTGTTGTCCCTCCCTTCACCTAAATTACTTCTTGACTACTATCTAATTAGTGAGTTCCCCTCTCCCTCTCTTTCTTCCTCCACCCTCTCATAACCATCAAATATTTTCTTCTCTGTTTAAACTATTTCTTGAGTTCTTATAGTAGTGGTCTCATACAATTTTTGTCCTTTGCATCTAACTTCGCTCAGCATAACGTCTTCGAGGTTCCTCCATTTCATGAAATGTTTCACTGATTCATTGTTGTTCTTTATCGATGCATAGTATTCCATTGTATGAATATACCATAATTTATTTCTCCATTCACCCATTTATGGTCACCTTGGTTGTTTCCATCTTTTTGCTATTTTATATTTATATTTTATATTTAGGTCTCCGATCCATTTTGAATTGGTTTTGTGCACAGCGTGAGATATGGGTCTTGTTTCACTTTTTGCAGATGGATATCCAGTTATGCCAGCACCATTTGTTAAAAAGAATGTCTTTTCCCCATTTAACAGACTTTGGGCCTTTGCCAAATACCAGTTGCTCATATGTGGCTGGATTTATGTCTGGATTCTCAATTCTGTTCCATTGGTCTATGTATCTGTTGTTGTACCAGTACCAGGCTGTTTCAACTACCATGGCAGTATAACAGGATCTAAAGTCAGGTAGTGTGAGGCCTTCCTACTTTGTTCTTCTTTTTCAGTAATGCTTTACTTATCCAGGGCCTATTTCCCTTCCATACGAAGTTGGTGATTTGTTTCTCCATCTCATTAAAAAATGTCACTGGTATTTGGATCAGGATTGCATTGTATCTATAGATAGCTTTTTACAGAATAGACATTTTTACAATGTTGAGTCTTCCTATCCATGAGCAAGGTATGTTTTTCCACTTATGAAGGTCTCTTTTGGTTTCTTGCAGTAGTATCTCATAGTTTTTTTTTTTTTTTATATAGGTATTCTACATCTCTGGTTAGATTTATTCCTAAGTTTTCTTAGGGGCTATTGTAAATGGTATTGATTTGGTGATTTCCTCTTTGTCGCTGTCTTTGTTGATGTAGAGGAATCCAACTGCTTTATGTATGTTTTTTTTTTTTGTATCCTGAAATGCTCCAAACTCTTCTATTAGTTTCAGTAGTTTTCTTAAGCATTCGTTAGGTTTTTCTGTGTATAACATCATGTCATCTGCAAACAGAGATACTTTTACTTCTTCTTTGCTGATTTGGATGCCATTTATTTCTGTATCTAGCCGTATAGCTCTGGCTAGGACCTCCAGCACAATGTTGAATAAGAGTGATGATAAAGGGCATCCTTGTCTGGTTCCTGTTCTCAGTGGGAATGGTTTCAATCTCTCTCCATTTAGGATGATGTTGGCTGTTGGCTTCATATAAATGCCCTTTATAATGTTTAGGAATTTTCCTTCTATTCCTATTTTGCTGAGAGTTTTTATCATGGATGTCTGTTAGACTTTGTCAAATGCCTTTTCTGCATCAACTGATAAGATCATGTGGTTCTTGTCTTTTGTTTTATTTATGTGATGGATTACGTTCATTGTTTTCCTAATGTTGAACCATCCCTGCACACCTGGTACGAATTCCACTCGGTCGTGGTGAATTGTCTTTTTGATATGTTCTTCAATTCTATTGGCTAGAATTTTATTGATGATATTTGCGTCTAAGTTCAGGAGGGATATTGGCCTGTAATTTTCTTATTTTGTGGAGTCTTTACCTGGTTTTGGTATCAGGGGTATGCTGGCTTCATAGAATGAGTTTGGGAGTATTCCATCCTTCTTCCATCATCTGAAATACCTTTAGTAGCAGTGGTGTTAACTCTCCTCTGAAACTTTGGTAGAATTTTCCAGTGAAGCCCTCAGGGCCAGGGCTTGTTTAAGTTGGGAGTTGTTTTTTTTATTATTATTACTTTTTCAATCTCTTCTTTTGTTATAGGTTTTTTTTAGCTGTTCTGTCTCTGTGTTAGTCTAGGTAGGTAGTGTGTTTTTGAAATTTATCCATTTCCTCTAGGTTTTCAAATTTGTTAGAATACAACTTTTCATAGTACTCTGTTATGATTCTTTTAATTTCCTTTGGATCTGTTGTGATATTGCCCATCTCATTTCTTATTTGGGTTATTTGCTTCATCTCCTGATTTTCTTTTGTCAGTCTTGCCAATGGTTTATCAATTTTGTTAATCTTTTCAAAGAAGCAGCTTTTGGTCTTGTTAACTCTTTCAATTGTTTTTCTGTTTTCTGTTTCAATTAATTCTTCTCTAATTTTTATTATTTGATTTCTTCTAGTGCCTGAAGGTTTCTTTTATTTCTCTCTTTCTATTTATTCAAGTTGTAGAGATAATTCTTTGATTTTGGTCCTTTCTTCCTTTTGTATGTGTGCATTTATTGATATAAATTGTCCTCTGGGCACTGCTTTCACCGTGTCCCAAACGTTCTGATAGGGAAGGTGGGACCAAGATGGTGAAATAGCCAGATGTTTCCCGTGAACCCTCTTACAAGAAAGACCCGAAAAAAACAAGTGAAACCATTATGACAACCTAGGAGCCCTGAACATCAAAGGCAAAGTTAGAAAATGGACTGAGCAGTAGGGAGAGAGACAGTTCAGAAGTGGAGAGGAGTTGCAGGACCCGAATCCTGGGGAACCCTCAGGCACCATTCCTGGGAGCAGCTGCAGCGGGCTGGTAGTAGCGTTTGGCTGCAGTTTCTGCAGGGAAAAGCAGCCAGCCACACAGCCTACTCACACCTCCAGAACCAGAGAAGAACAGTACTCTAGGCAAAAGCTAAGTATTTGCGTATATTTTACTGGGTCCCTCGCCCCCTAGCTGGCTTCAGTGGCCGTTGATTTCTCCGGGCCTGAGATAGGCCCTGTTGAGTGCCTGGAGCCATGCTCTTGGCCTTGGAGAAGGAATAAATTCGCAATTGGGGGAAACGATAATTTGCCATCTCCACTAATCTGAGCAGCCCCAGACAAAAGTGGCTCCTGTCCAGGCATAAATGGTCCGTAGACTCTGAATACCTTTCCCCACTGCATGGACCTGTGTGGGCCTACTTCAGGAGAATAGGCCCTTGTTGGCAGACTACAACTATTTCAGCTGTGCGGTGGAGAGGTGGGTGTTTGATGTTTGACACTGATTTGCGTATTAAACAGGGTCTTCACCTACCCACATCAGGGACCTGAGGACTGATGGCTCCACTCAGGTCATGCAGCCACCCGTGACAGGGGTCCAAGGATAACTAGTACCTCCCAGCCCTTACAACCAAAAACATTGGGTGTCCATGGTCCATCTGCAGAGCCCACCCACCTGTACGCTCTAGGGAAGAGGGATATACTTACCTCAGAAACACTTGTGGGATGATTCTCAGCTCCCTGCCTTGTTCAGAGCGTGACCCCCTGCTGCAACCAGATACTGGTACCTACACCAATCACCCCTGCCCCTCTAAGACTGTAGGACAGAGCCTCTACCACACACTTGATGACCAACTACCTGGACAGCTGAGCTAAATTCATACAAGAAAAGTGAATGGGCTCCTAGACTGATAAACCTGATAACAGCTCTAGCCGTCTGGTGACGGTATGTCAGAGCTCCAAAGGCAAAAATAATCAAGCCAGCTCACTCAAGCAACCCCTTTTGGGCATATCAAAACAAAACAAAGCAAGAAACTACGACAGAGTAAGCAAACATAAAACAAACTGATACAATAACTTCTAGATGGCTCAGAGACAACAGTCAATATCAAGTCACATAAAGAAACAGACCATGATTGCCTCAACAAGCTCTCAAAACAAAGAATCAATGAAATTTCTGGATGAAGGTGCCTTCCTGGGATTACTGGATGCAGAATTCAAAAGATTAATATACAGAACTCTTAAAGACATCAGGAATAAAATTAGGAAGGAGATCAGGCAATATGCAGAACAAGGCAAGGAACACAGATAAAGTAGTTGAAGAAATTAAAAAGGTTTTTCAAGAACATAATGAAAAATTTAATAAGCTGCAAGAACCCATAGAGAGACAGCAATCAGAAATTCAGAAGATTAACAATAAAATTACAGAATTAGACAACTTGGTGGAAAGTCAGAGAAGCAGAACTGACCAAGTGGAAGGCAGAATTGGTGAACTTGAAGATAAAGCAATTGGCACCAATATATTTGAAGAAAAATCAGATAAAAGACCTAAAAGAAATGGAGAAACCTTAAGAACCATGTGGGACTCTATCAAGAGAAATAACCTACGAGTGATTGGAGTACCAGACCAGGGAGGAAGAACAGAAAATACAGAGAGAATTGTTGAAGATTTGTTGGCAGAAAACTTCCCTGATACCATGAAAGATGAGAAGATATTTATCCAAGATGCTCATTATTTTAAAAGAAAGTCACCAAGACATATTATAATCAAACTTGCCAAAACCAAAGATAAAGAGAGAATTTTAAGAACAGCTAGGGATAAATGAAAAGTCACCTACAAAGGTTAGTCAGTAAGAATAATCTCTGACTGCTCGGCAGAAACCATGCAGGCAAGAAGGCAATGGGATGACTAATGTAAAGAATTGAAGGGAAAAAATTGCCAACCATGAATTATATATCCAGCAAACCTGTCTCTCAAACATGAAGGTGAAATCAGGACATTTCCAGATAAAGAGAAGCTTAGGGAATTCATAAAAACCAAAGCTCTGATAGGAAGTATTTTCATTCTCATTGTATTCTCTGAATTTCTTTATTCCATCCTTGATGTCTTTTACAGCCCAATTGTTTTTGAGCAGGGTATTGTTCAGTTTCCAAGTATTTGATTTCTTTACCCTGCTTTTCCTGTTATTGACTTGTACTTTTATGGCCTTATGGTCAGAGAAGGTGCTTTGTAATATTTCGATGTCTTGGAATCTGTGAAGGCTTGCTTTATGGTCTAATATGTGGTCTATTCTAGAGAATGTTCCAAGTGCATTGGAAAAGAAAGTATACTTGGATGCTGTTGGGTGGAGTGTTCTGTATATGTTTTGAGGTCAAGTTGGTTAATCGTGGCATCTAGCTCTTCTGTGTCTTTATAGAGCTTCTTTCTGGGTATTCTGTCCTTCACTGAAAGTGGTGTGTTGAAGTCTTCTACAATTGTTGTGGAGCTGTCTATCTCAGTTTTCAATGCTGTTAGAGTTTGTTTTATGTATCTTGAAGCCCTGTTGTTGGGTGCATAAATATTTAAAATGGTGATGTAGTCTCTTCAAATCTCTCTCTCACTTTTTTCTGTTGTTAGATCTCCTGATTCTGACCCTCTGCCTTCCTCTTGGGAGTCCCTGAGTGGTGCAAATGGATAACGTGCTTGGCTGTTAACTGAAAGGTTGGCAGTTCGAGTCCACCCAGAGGCATCTCAGAAGAAAGTCCTGACAATCTACTTCTGAAAAAACAGCCATAGAACTATGGAGCACACAGTTCTACTCTGACACTCATGGGTCGGCATGAGTTGGAATCCACTCAGCAGCAACTGGTTTGACCTTCCCGTTATCAGAAAATTTGTGATGACATTGAACCCACCTGAATAATTCAGGATAATCTCCCCATTTCAAAATCCTTAACTTAATCCCATCTGCAAAGCCCCTTTGCCATATAAGGTTTCAGGGATTAGGACATGGATATCATTGGGGGCCATTATCTGCTTACCAGATAAGTGTCCCCACTTGAAGGGGACAGGGAATAGGGTGAGGGTCACTTCTGGGTCCCCAACATTACCCAGCACAGGACCTGACCCACAGTGGGGCTCAGGAGAGAGGAAGGCAAGCAGAGACAAAAGAAAGAGCAAAGAAGGAGATGGAATTCATAATTTCCTCCCCCTGCCATGTCTTGTCCCCCCACCTCCTACATGGGAATCACCTGCACTTTCTATAGGAAATTATGTGGGAATCATGTCATTCATTCATTCACTCATTCATTATATTGTTCCTTTAATCATTATATAGAGCCCTTCCTTATCCTTTGTGGTAGATTCAAGTTTGAAGCCTGTTTTGTCATAAACTAGTATAGCCACTTATGCTTTTTTTTATTATTGTTTGCTTGATACATTTTTTTCCATCCTTTGAGTTTTAGTTTGTGTCTTTAAGTATAAGGTGCGACTCTTGTAGGCAGAATATAGCCAGATCACGTTTTTTTTTTTTCCCAATCCATTCTGCAACTCTCTGTGTCCTTATTGGTGCATTTAGTCCATTTATATTCAGCATGATTATAGATTGGTATGAGTTTAGTGCTGTCATTTTGATGCCTTTTTTGTGTGTTGTTGACAGTTTCATTTTTCCACTTATTTTTTTGTGCTGTTTTTCTTTGTAAATTGTGTGTTCTTTTTCATTGTGGTTGAATTTGTTTTGCTGAGTCTTTATGTTTATCTTGTCTTTTATTTTTGAAGTGTAGGATTGTTAGTCTTCTTTGTGGTTACCTTAATATTTATCCCCATTTTTCTATGTTTAAACCTAATTTGTGTCTCCCTATGTTGCCTTGATTTCCTCTCCATATGAAAGATCTATGCCTACTGTATTTTTTATAAATAACTGTATTTAGTCCCCCTTTATTGATTATTGTCATTTTTACATAGTGGCATCACTGATTCCCTGTTTTGGGTTTTTTAGATCTTGATTTATTTTTATGATTTCCCTGTCTGAGTTGATATCTGGTTGCTCCATTCTGTGTTCTAGTGTTGGGTTGATTTCTCATATTATTGATTTTCTATCCAGAGAATTCCCTTTAGTATTTGTTGTAGTTTTGGTTTGATTTTTGCAAATTCCCTAAGCTTCTGTTTATCATAAATATCTTAATTTCGCCTTCATATTTGAGAGACAGCTTTGCTGGATATATAATTCTCGGCTGGCAATTTTTCTCCTTCAATTCTTTATATAAGCCATCCCATTGCCATCTTGCCTGCATGGTTTCTGCCGACCAGTCTGAACTTACTCTTATTGATTCTCCTTTGTAGGTGACTTTTTGCTTATCCCTAGATGCTCTTAAAATTTTCTCTTCATCTTTGGTTTTGGGAAGTGTGATGATAATATGTCTTGGTGACTTTCTTTTGGAATCTACCTTGTATGGGGTTCAGTGAGCATCTTGGATAGATATCCTTCCATCTTTCATGATATCAGGGAAGTATTCTGCCAACAAATCTTCAACAATTCTCTCTGTATTTTCTGTTATCCCTTCCTGTTCTGGTATTCCAATCTCTCACAAGTTATTCTTCTTGATAGAGTCCCACATGATTCTTAGGGTTTCTTCATTTTTTTAAATTCTTTTATCTGATTTTTCTTCAAATATATTGGTGCCAAGTGATTTATCTTCAATTTCAAATTCTGCATTCCAGTTCCTCAATTCTGCTCCTCTGACTTTCTATTGAGTTGTCTAATTCTGTAATTTTGTTGTTAATCTTCTGAATTTCTGAATGCTGTCTGTCTATGGATTCTTGCAGCTTGCTAAATTTTTCATTATGTTCTTGAATAATCTTTTTAATTTCTTCAACTGTTTTATCTGTGTGTTCCTTGGGTTTTCTGTTTGTTCCCTGATCTCTTTCATGATGTCATTCCTGATGTCTTGAAGAGTTCTGTATATTATTCTTTTGTATTCTATATCTGGTAATTCCAGGGATACATCTTCACCTGGGAGAGTCCTTGCCTCTCTGTTTTGGGAGTTTGTTGAAGCAATCATGGTCTGCTTCTTTATATGATTTCCTATTGACTCTTGTCTCTGAGCCATTTATAAGTTATTGTATTAATTTATTTTATGTTTGCTTACTGTGTCCTAGTTTCGTGCTTTGTTTTGTTTCAATATAGCCAAATAGGCTACTAGAGTGAGCTAACTTGTTTATTGGAGCCTTTTTGAAGCACTAATGTCCTGTTACCAGATGGCTAGAGTTGTTACCAGATATATGAGCCAAGAAGTCCATTCAGTATTCTTGTATAGACTCAGCTCAGGTGTCCTGATAGTTGGTCACCTAGTGTGTGGTGTAGATTCTCACCTACTATCTTAGAAGAGCAATGGTGAAGGGTGTATGCACTGGTTTCTGGTATCAGCAGGGGGTCACTCTCTGAGAAGGGCAGGGGGCTGACAGCCTTTCTCCAAGTGTCAGTGAGGAAGGAGTGTCTCTGTTCTTTAGAGCACTCTGGTGGGTAGACTCTGCAACTATACCTTAGGCACTCAATGCTTATATCTGTAAGGATTGATAGGCACCATTATCCTTTTGCAGGTGGCTAGGTGGCATGGATGGAGCCTCCAGTCTTAAGTACCCTGCTGTGGGTAGGTGAAGTCCTTGTTTAATAGGCAGAGTGGTATCAGACCTCCAAAACCTGCCTCTCCCTGCACAGCTGAAACAGATACAGTCAGATCTCAGACAGATTTGTCCTTGCAATATGATAGCCACCTGGATCCATGTAGAGGTGAGAGGAAAAAATCTGTGGATCGCTTATGCCTGGACTGGAGCTGCTTGTGCTCTGAGTTTCCAGATAAGGGGAGTCTGCAGAGTATTTTTTTCCCCCATTTGTTAATTTGTTCCTTCTCCCAAGCCAGGAGAATGGCTCAGAAAGCACAGCAGGTTCCATCTCAGGCCCAGGGAAATCAACAGTTAATGAAGCTGGCTGCAGTAGAGGGGGGAGGGATCAGATAGATAGGAGAGGGTTCTTTCAAAAGGAGGAACTATTAGATCTGCACGGTAAATTAGACAAAATCACTTATCTTGTGTCAAGAGCTCTGTTTTATCTCAGATTCCAGAGGCGTGTGTAGCCTGTGTGTGCTGGCTGGGTCCCTGCTGAGATTGCCACAGGGGGTTAGGGCTGCGTCCTGTGCTTGCCTCCTTTCACTGAAGCAGCTGTGTCCTAAGCTCCACAGCCAGTCCTGTGGCCGACACACCAGGGGGTCAATGTGCCAGCACTTCGCCTGCCTTCTTTCACTGAAGTGGCTGCTTCCTAAATGCTGCAGCCAGCCCTGTTGTAGAGCCACCACAGGGTCAGGTGTGCGCCACTCTGCTTGCCATCTTTCGCTGACGCTGCCGTGTCTCAGGGATCTACCATCAGCCCTGCCACAGTCGTGCGGAGGAATCGGAGCTTAGGCGCTGCATGGGCTCAGCAACTCATTGCTGCTTCTACACCATCTCTCCCTCCCCCGTCACTCAGACCAATCCCTTAATTTTGCCTTTGGTGCTCAGGGATTCTAGCTTGTCATATATATAATTGATTTGCTTTTTTTTTTGGTCTTTGTCGTAAGAGGGATCAGCAGAAGCTACAGGCTAGTTCACCATCTTGGCCCTACCCCCCCTCGGATATTATTTGACTGATGAAAGCCTTATTTATTATACTCCGAACTGGCCCATTAGGATTTAGGGTTATTTGGAAAGAGGACTTCTTGGGATTGTTCTGAGTGATACCGGGGATGTAACATACAATATTTTAAAAGGGCCCCAGGGTTTAAGTTTTCTTTAGCAATGAGGAAATAGTACCAAATCATGCATTGTATTGTCTTCTAAGTCCTCAGCATTATAAAATAATGATAATAATAACAAAGAAACACTTATTAGGTCTATGTCTATATACCCAAAAACCAAATCAAACCTGTTGCCATCAAGTCAATTCTGACTCATAGCAACCCTATAGGACAGAGTAGAACTGCCCCATAGAGTTTCCAAGGAGCACCAGTGGATTCAAACTGCCCACCTTTTGGTTAGCTGCCATAGCACTGAACCACTAAGTCACCAGGGTTTCATATATATGTGTATATTTGGATATTTTTAGTATTCCTTGAGTCATTGCTTATCTTTCAGGTTCTGTAACCACTAGGGGGTTATGTCTCCAGAACAGCAGTTTTCAACAACACCAAGGTATGTCATAGTCAGTTGTGAGGAAATGTCACAAAGAAATGTTACCAATAAATGTGAGGCACTCTAGCTTGTAATATATTCCTTTAAAAAAAAATTAGAGATTATTCAATATTGTTCTGCTAAGAATATTAATCTTGTTCAAAACATTCTGACATGCTTGACTGAGCTGGAGAACTACAACTATTGAAGTGGAATTAGGTGAAGCCCAGGACCTGTCCATGGAGGCGTTCGGGCATGAGTACAATGTCTGTCATGGAAGTCACTGCTACTGCCCTGGAGGTGGCTCTAGTCCCTGGAGGTGCTGCATATCTCAGTTTTTCCTAGTTTTATGGGGTATTTTTGAGATTTAGAGCTTTGTCTTAGCTTTAGAAGGAAAGGAGGTAGTTAGCATCCATTTGCATGGAAAAAAAAAAACTGTTAGTATATCACCTCTGGGATTGTTGATAGATCAAAGGCTTTATCCCCTTCAGATGATTAATATTAAACTACAGCTCTTTAGAGAAAAAGATTGGGGTAGAAGGTGCTGGCAGACACTGTTTTCTTATTTAGATTATATTCGATGAAAATCTTTCTTTGAAGTTGCTACATTGGTTAGGAATTTCCCCTCCAAGAGGAGGGAAAATACTTTAAGAACTATCAAAGCAAATTTCATAATTTTCCTATGAAGGCACCAAATTTCCAGTCACCCTAGGGGAGAAAACAGTAGACCAGATCACTTCCTGCACTAGTAAAAGAAACACCCATCTCTGAGAGGTCCTCATTTTTTAGACATTGTTGTATTCATATCCACGGAGAGAGAAGATAGGATGTAGGTTCCTTGATACATTTCCTCTGCAAGTTGAATTAGCACAATGCTATTTCTAGCATGTCCTTTCATGTCAGCATTTATAACTTTGGCTTTAGTTCCTTTCATTTATAATAGCATCATATTGTGGTAAAACTAAGACTGCCATATTACTATATTCCTGTAATGATCAACAGGCAATAAAGTGGGCAAAGGGGCAATAAAATGGGCAAATCTGCTAAAAGAGACCTCTTTAAAGTTTTAAGAAGCAAACTTGTCTCTTCGACTACCAAGGTGTGCCTGACCCAAGTCATGGATTTTTCAATCACCTCATATGCATGTAAAAGCTGGCCAATGAAAAAGGAAGACAGAAGAATTGAGGCATTTGAATTGGATAGGCCATGGCCATAAATGGACACAAAAAGAAAAAACAATAAATTACGTTTCATCACTGTTGAAAATATCTGGTAAGCAAAAGACATTATTGACAAAATAAATAGGCGAAACAGGAACTGGAGGAATATATTTGCAAAATATATATCTTACAGAGGACTAGTATCTGAGATATATGAAGGACTCCCATAAGCCAGTAATAAAAAGACAAACAACCTGATAAAAATGGGCACACATTTGAAAAGTCACTTTACAGAACAAGAAATACTAATAATGGTCCACAGGCATATAAAATTCTTATCATCATTATTTATCAGAGAAATGCAAATTACAACTGTAATGACCAAAATTTTAAATTTTAATTTTAAATCTGATGACATCAATATGGTGAAGGTATTGAGCAACAGGAATTCTCATACCTTTTTATTGTGAATGTTAAATGGTACAGGCAGGCTGGCAAAAGGTCTGGCCTTTTCTTATAAATATAAGCACATACCTACACTATGGCCCATCAGTTTCACTGCTAAGTATTTACCTAAGGAAGGTGAAAATGTGTGTGTGTACAAATAGTCTTGTACGGGAATGTTCATAGCAGCTTTTTTTATTCATTGTTATGTTGTTGTTGTGTGCTGTTGAATCAATTCCGACTCACAGCGACCCTATATGATAGAGTGGAACTGCCCCATAGGGTTTCCTAGGCTGTAATATTTATAGAAGGAACCTTGGCGGTGCCAGGCCTTTACTCCGATGGAGCTGCTGGGTAGGTTCAAACCTCCAACCTTTCAGTTAGCAGCTGAGCACTTATCTATTGCACCACCAGGGCTTCTTATTCATGTTCCTGTTGTTAGGTGCCATCGAGTGGATTCGAACTCATAGCAGCCCTATGTACAACAGTACATGGTAACCTTGTTCATAGTAGCCAAAATTAAAGCAGTGGAGTAGTCCCTCAGAAACAGGCTTGTGCTGTTCACTAAGCTAGTACTTTACAATACATCAATCTGACAACTCTGTTTTCGTATTTGCCGTCTCTTATTTTGTTAACTTCTTTTTATTTTTTCTCTGGCTTGTGGTTGCTGTTTACCCATCACTTGTGCACCCTTGTGGCTTTGGCTTTATTGACTCCTCAACCTGTTTCGCTGCATATGTGCTACTTTCTCCTGGTCAAAACTCACTGTATATGTCCCTGGCTGATCCCTAAATAATTATAAATAAATAATTTGTAATTAATAAAATTTATGTAATTAATTTATATAATAGATATATAAATAAAAATAAATAATTATTTTGGATCAGGGACCAGTTTTTAGTCTAGTCAACTGTGGCCGCATCATTTGTTTATCGGGCACCTCCTAGAGCCAACCACTAGACTAATCTCACAATACATATTTGACATTGGTATCTTTGAAGAGAAAAGTTGGCTGTGAGCCTGGCATCTCATAGACCGTTCTTCCATCTTGTATGTCTTTCTCACTTTATTCTAGAGCAGTATTTGGGGCATGATTACAACAAGATTAAAAGGCGGTTGCTTTGCGATTTTCTCTTCAAGTTCTTATCAGCACTTGGTCTAATGCAGTTGCATGTAAGGAATTTCAGGAGTCTTTGAAACAGTTGGGGATGGTTGTGAGAGAGTAAATGTAAGTGAGCTTACAATCTTCTAACAAGAAATAATATACTTTGGGTACCTTGCTACATAGATGTGTCATATATCTAATGTATTAGTTTTCTATTGCCGCATAACAAATTACTACAGACAGATTACTAAAACAATACATATTTATTAGCTCACAGTATCACAGGAATCTGAGCATAGCTTAGCTGGGTCCTCTGCTCAGGATTTCACAAGGCTGTCAGATAGATTGTGTTCTCATCTGGAGGCTTGACTGGGGAAGGATCTGCTCCCAAGTTCATTCATGTTGTTGGCAGAATTTATTTCCGTTCATCTGTGTGAGCTAGGGCCCCAGCTTTTCACTGACTGTTGGCTAGAGATGGCCATGATGTCCTAGAAACTGCCTGTGGTTCCTAGAGATCTCCCGTAGTTCTTTGCCATGTGGAGTTCCTCAACATGGCTGCTCACTTTGTCAAGGCAGCAAAAAGAATCTCTTAACTCAGGGAGGGCCTTTTCCCTCTTTTAAGGGCTTTCACCTTATTGAGTCAGCCTCCCCTACAGTAATCTCACTTCTGATTAATTCAAAGTCAACTGATTTCTTCAATTATGGTATAATCTAAGGAGCCCTGGTGGTGCAGTGGTTTAGCACTTGGATGCTAACTAAAAGATCGGTGGCTTGAGCCCACCAGCTGCTCTGTGGGAGAAAGATGTGGCAGTCTGCTTCTGTAAAGATTTACAGCCTCGGAAACCCTATAGGGCAGTTCTACTCTGCCTTATAGGGTCACTAGAGTTAGAATTGACTCAACAGCAATGGGTTTTATGGTATAATCTATTGACTAAAAGCAAGCCACAGGTCCCACACATACTCAAGGGGAGGGAGCTATACAGGGCATGAGCACCAGGCAATAGGAATCATGGAGGTCACTCTGTCTGCCACAGCCGGAATTCTCTAGTTTTGTAAGGAGACTTTGTTGTTGTTGTTAGGTGCTGTTGAGTCAGTTCTGACTCATAGCCACCCTATATACCACAGAATGAAACACTGTCCCATCCTGTGCCATACTCACAATCATTATTATGCTTGAGCCCATTGTTGCAGCCACTGTGTCAATCCATCTCGTTGAGGGTTTTCCTCTTTTCCACTGACTCTGTACTTTACCAAGCATGATGTCCTTCTCCAGGGACTTATCCCTCCTGACAACATGTCTGAAATATGTAAGACACATCCTTGCTTCTAAGAAGCATTCTGGTTGTACTTCTTCTGAGATGGCTTTGTTCATTCTTTTGGTACTCCATGGTATATTCAATATTCTTCGCTAACACCACAATTCAAAGGCGTTATTTCTTTTTTGGTTTTCCTTATACATTGTCCAACTTTTGCATACATATGATGCAATTGAAAATACCATGGCTTGAGTCAGGTGCACGCTAGTCTTCAAGGTAACATCTTTGCTTTTCAACACTTTAGAGTCCCTTTGCAGAGGATTTGCCCAATGCAATGTGTCTGTTGATTTCTTTACCGCTGCTTCCAGGGGTGTTGATTGTGGATCCAAGTGAAGGGAAATCCTTGACAACTTCAATCGTTTCTCCATTTATCATGATGTTGCTTATTGGTCTGGTTGTGGGGATTTTTGTTTTCTTTAAGTTGAGGTATAATTCATACTGAAGGCTGTGGTCTTTGATCTTCATCAGTAAGTGCTTCAAGTTCTCTCCACTTTCAGCAAGCAAGTTTGTGTCATCTGCATATCAAATGTTGTTAATAATTCTTCCTCCAATCCTGATGCCCAGTTCTTCTTCATATAGTCCAGCTTCTCAGATTATTTGCTCAGCATACGGATTGAATAGGTATGATGAAAGGATACAACCCTAAATGTACACCTTTCCTGACTTTAAACCTATCACTATCCCCTTGTTCTGACCAAACAGCTGCCTGTTGATCTATGTAGAGTTTCCTCAGGAGCACAATTAAGTGTTCTGGTATTCCAGTTCTTCCCAATGTTATCCAAAATTTGTTATGATTTGCACAGTCAAATGCCCTTGCATAGTCAATAAAATACAGGTAAACATTTTTCTGGTATTCTCTGCTTTCAGCCAGGATCCATCCGACATCAGCAATGATGTCCCTGGTTCCACGTCCTCTTCTGAATCTGGCCTGAATTTCTGGCAGTTCTCTGTCAATATATGCTACAGCCACTTTTGAATGATCTTCAGCAAAATTTTGCTTGTGTGTGATTTTTAAGGAGGTTTACACCACATCAAGTTTCTGTATTGAAGAAAAGAGTGTTTAAGCCTGGAATGGGGCTGAGTTTCAAACTCATTGCTCAGTTTGATCTGGATTGTCTCTTGCTGCAATACGAATGCCCAATTTAGGAGTTTCCTGAATTTGAGAAGGGTTGTTTCCGTAGGGTGAACCTACATCTTTTTAAAATTGACACCAGCAAATTTATCTTAGTCGGAAACACTGCCGTTGCTCTGGGAGATGCCGTGTTGTATCTTATTATAGATTGAATTTCGTCCCCTAAAATGATATGTTGAAGTCTTAACCCCAGTACCTATGAATGAGACTCTGGAGATAGGGTTTTTGAAGATGTTATCAGTTTAACACAACGTCATACGGGAGTAAGATGAGTCCTAATCCTACATGACTGATGTCTGTATAAAAGAGGAGGCCATGCACAGAGACAGGGAGACAGAAGAAGGATGCTATGTGATGTTGTAGGTGTAAGCCAAGGAACACCTGGCACTACCAGAAGCTAGGAGACAATAATGGAACATATTCTTCCTCAAAGCCTCAGAAGGAATCAACATGGTTGGCACCCTGATCTCAGACTTCAAGCCTCCAGAACTATAAGACAATAAATTTCTGTTCTTTTAAGCCACATAGTTTGCAGTATTTTGTTCTGGCAGCCATAAGAAACCAGAACAGATCCCTAGAACTTCTCCAAGATCTAGGTGAGCAACGAGGAGGAGGTGTGAGGGGAATGCAGAAACCCTGAGGAGTGAAGGAGAGGAAGCTGTCCAATCCCACCTATGTCGTGGAAGTCTATTGTGGTCTGAAATGAAACCAGAGTATAATTCAGGTGTGAATTCCACCACATTCATGATAGGCCGGGTGCTATCCAAAACTAATCATATCATTTTATAGGATAGGAGACACACTAACGTATAAGTCAATTTTTGTTTGATACTATGTTGTGAGTTGGTGATACATAAATTATAAATACATGAGCCCTAGACTTTAACACTAACATTTGTAACTTTAAGAAACATATAATTCTTATTGCATGCAGGTGTTTCACGTTACACACCCACCAAGAGCACGTCTTATTGAGTTACTTATGAGATTCTTCTCTTGGAGTTTATGAAAACAATAATATTTATTGACTGCTAATGCTCTTTGTATAGGTAGGTGGCAGATCAGACGTAGTAAAAATTATTCAGTGAATAAAAGAATGAATGAATGAACCCATACTACAAGAACAGTTGTATATATATATAGTTATATATACCATATGTATGATATTTCATCACTAATAAGATGCATTTTTTTACATTCTAATAACTCTGAAATTAAGAGGTATCATATTGATGTTGGTAGTATTTTTTCTTTCACATGAAAATAAATGGTGCATCTTAATTGATTATTTTTTGATGTTTAATTGATGTTTTATACTCAACAAATGTAGTTTGTACATCTACTTTACCTGTGTAGTTTGTATTTCTACTAGGTAGGCCTGTCCCTTTATTACAGTAAGCGGTAATATATTCATTTCTAATAATTTACATTTTAAAATAGAACATTTTTATTAGTTTTTACTTTTTTTAAATAGATTTAACTATGTGTTCATACCTGTTATCAATCATTCACATGGATAGGGCCCAAAACTTTCTCTTCTCTGATAACCAGTAGCCATGAAATTGACTTTGACTCAGGGAGACCTCATGTGCATCAGAGTAGAATTGTGTTCTATAGGTTTTGCAAGAGCTGATCATTTGAAAGTAGATCATCACGTCTGTCTTAGTCACCTAGTGCTGCTATAACAGAAATACCACAAGTGGATGGCTTTAACAAAGAGAAATTTATTGTCTCACAGCCTCGTAGGTTACAAGTCCAAATTCACGGTGTTAGCTCCAGGGAAAAGCTTTCTCTCTCTGTCAGCTCTGGAGGAAGGTCCTTGTCCTCACTCTTCCCTGGTTAAGAGCTTCTCAGGCTCAGGGACCCCATGCCCAAAGGATGCACTTTGCTCCTGGTGCTGCTTTCTTGGTCGTATGAGATCCCCGACTCTCTGCCTTCTTTCCTTTCCTTTTATCTCTTGAGAGATAAAAGGTGGTACAGGCCACACCCCAGGGAAACCCCTTTTACCTTGGATCAGGGAGGGACCTGAGTAAGGATGGTGTAACAATCCCACCCTAATCTGTCAACACAAAGTTACAAAATGGAGGACAACCACACAATACTGGGAATCATGGCCGAACCAAGTTGACACATATTTTTGGGGGGACACAACTCAATCCATGACTGCGCCTTTCTTCTGAGATGTCTCTGAGTAGACTCAAACCTACAACATTTCAGTTAGCTGCTGAGCATGTTAACCCTTTGTACAACCTAGGCACTCCCCGCTCTGATAAGCACTCTGCAAAATTGTCAGCTTCAATTGCCTGTTGATGTAGGAATGGCAATTTAACCTTTTTTGTGAGCATAGGGCATGTGGGAGAAAGATGTGGCAGTCTACTTCTGTAAAGATTCACAGCCTTGGAAATCCTATGGGGTGCTTCTACTCTTCCTATAGAGTCATTATGAGTCCAATTTGCCTCAATGGCAGTGGGTTTCGGTTGTTTGGATTAGCATAGGGCAGTTGTTGTTAGGTGCCATCAAGTTGGTTCCAACTCAAGGCAACCCTATGTACAACAGAACGAGCCACCGCCTGATCCTGCACCATCCTCACAATCCTTGTTGCAGCCACTATGGCAATCCATCTCCTTAGGATCTTCATCATTTTTGCTGACCCTCCACTTTGTCAAGAATGATGTCCTCCAGGGACTGGTTCCTCCTGATTACATGTCCAAAGTATGTGAGACAAAGTCTCACCATTCTCACTTCTAAGTAGCATTCTGGCTGGACTTCTTCCAAGACAGATTTGTTCATTCTTTTGGCAGGCCATGGTTTATTCAATATTCCTCACCAACACCGCAATTCAAAGGCATCAGTTCTTCTTTGGTGTTCCTTATTCATTGTCCAGCTTTTGCATGCATATGAGGTGATTGAAAACACCATGGCTTGGGTCAACATAGGGCAGAGTGTAGGCGTTTATGGGCTGCCCTGGATTTTAGCAGACTGAGCGCAACCTCAAGAAAATTCCCTCATTACTCAGTGATCATTTTCTATGTCAGTCTATTCAGGGATCTGTCACACCTCCAGTGCCTGGAGTTTGACTTCTTAACTTTTGACATCAATTCTGTGTAGACTCCAGTGCCTGTCTTTGTGCTCACTATTTAAGTGTTGCTGTTGGAGTGGGTGGTAGTATGCTATTTGAACTGTCATAGTGACCAGAAACTCATTCTTCTAACCTTGTTGTTGGCTGTCAATTGTTACTTTACAAATCTCTCATGAAAAAGTCTCCACATTCCAGATTTGATCCATCATACATAGACAATTTTTTTTTTTCAAAAGGCTTTAGGATGAGTTGGACATCAGATTCCAAACTGATTTCTTCATTGGTTGGTATATCAACAGTATGAGGTAAAGGACAGTGTCTGGTTAGTGAGGTAGGGAAACAGTAACACCTCAGTTCAAAACCTAGGTCCTCTGGCCATTTGTCCAGTTCCTTTTTACTTTCCTTAGATAATTAAACGTAATTGCAGAGAACGTATAAAAATAGAGTGCTCATATCCTGGATGTGACATTTAATGTATCAGCCTGGGGAAATTCACTGACTTATTCTTTATAGGTTGAAATGAGTCCTTTTTTTAATTTTGTTCAAAATCTTATAGCTTCGCCTGCTAATAGTGTTAATAAAACCTTTAAAAAGTTACTAAGTACCATCTCTTCTCCTTCAACTCCTGAAATACAGAGCTGTAGAAGAGATGAAAGAATACGACTAAAAGCTTTAATGTTTAAATTGAAAGTGGAAAAGTGTGCTTTCATAAAGGATTTAATTTGTAGTGGTTCAAACCATATAAATACTTGGATTTAAATTATTTCCTTTTCATTTGATGGTACTGGATTTATATAAAAGCAGAAGGCTTACTGATTGCTTGCTTTGAGTTGATTCATGATGGCCTCATTGGATGTGAAAATCAAGGACAAACATGCTCATCTGGGATTCTCATGGGCTCATACCACATAGGGAAAAACATTTAGATTTTTGTACTGGTAGCTCGGTAGATGGAACTGTACAGAGCTACTTTGCACCATGTGTTATGTACTCTGGAATATGCATTCTATAAATATTTCATGAGCCATCAACTTATTGAGTAATATCCTAGCTGATTATTTTTATGGAGAACATAGCAGTTTCTTTAGTTTTTCATTATTCTTTATGTCATATATTTTCCTTTTCATCTGAGACTCTCTGGCCCTGGCGGTACAGTGGTTAAGAGGTACGGATGCTCACTAAAAAGTCAGCAGTTCCAGTATACTAGCTGATCCTTGGAAACCCTATGGGCAGTTCTACTCTGCCCCTATAGGGTTGCTATGAGTCAGAATCGACTCAATGGCAATGGTTTTAGTTTTGGTTTTCTGGATAATTCAGGCAAGAAAAGGGAAAGTGTGTACAATTTAAAAACGCAGTCTTCTAAAGAGTTATCCATATGAGATTAAATGGACAGTGCTAACTCCAAAACACAGATGAGAAACTTTAAGGGGCAGAGAGTCTAAGTTAACAGCAGTGAAACAACGTGGGCAGAGATGAGGGAATGGTGACACAATGTGAAATCTGTAACCATGTCGATGAACTATATACATGTAAAAATTATTGAATGGGTGCGTGTTTTGTTGTGTGTATTTTCACCAAAAATAATTAAATAAATAAATAACCGGAGTGGGCTAATAGGCTTGAATTCTCTAAGCTCCTGGTGTTCAAAAGAGGGTGCACATCAAAGGAAACCTGGGGAGCTTTGTAAAATAAAAACACAGCCATCTCAGACCTCTTCATTCAGAAGCTTCCAGTGGTGAGATTCTGAATGTGTCTTCTTAAATAGCTTTTCGATACCTCTGGCTTTTTACTCTGCTAAAAACCACAGAGGAGGCCCTGGGTGGCACAAATGGCTAAGCACTCAACTACTAACAGGAAGGCTGGTGGTTTGAATCCACCCAGAGGTGCCTGGGGAGAAAGGACTGGTGATCTGCTTCTGAAAGGTCACAGCCTTGAAAACCCTATAGAGTAGTTCTACTCTGACATACATCGGGTCATCATGACTTGGAATCGACTTGACAGCAACTGGTTGTTGTTGTTTTGTTTTTTTAGAACCACAGGATTAGATAAATACACTGTTTACTGATTTATTCTGTGTGTAAAGCTATAATTTGTGTCTTGACTTAAAATTCTTGAGAAATTTTCATATCATACAATCTTCCTAAATTTCCAGTTTGGAAGTCAACACTTGATTATAATCCTGTCTATATATCCCCTTACATTTGTATTGGACTTTGCGTTTCTCAAAGAGCCTTCATTACATCCTCAAAACCATCTTGTAAGGTAGGCCATGGCCAGTATGCAAGGATTGCAAGTTTGTTTATTGCACATGATCACTTGCCTGAGGGGACGTGTGGGGCCTCAAATCCAGCCCACACACCAAACTCGAAGCTATAAACCTGCATCAGGCTGGATTTGCCTAGAGGAGACACCTTTTCCAAATCCCCACAAAGGTGAGCCATAGGTTAGCAGCAGCCCTCAGGTGAGTAAACCAGGGGCTATTATCCCTATTTAAGGCATGAAGAACTGGAGAGGCTCAGAGAGGCTCAATGACTTTTACAAGATATTATAGGCAGTGAGTGGCCAGGTGAGATGGAGTCACTTGGCTTAATCTGATGTTCTTTCTGCCATATGAAAGACTATTTATGCCTATTCTTTGAAATGTGATTCCCCCAAAATAGTTTCACAGGTACTCAAGTTATTTACTGAAACTTGCTTCTGGCCATACTACTGCATGGAAAGACTTTCTTTTCCTTTTTGGTCAGTTTTGATCAAGTTGATCATAACTTTGTTGTGATTTGCATTTGAGAACAAACAGCATATGAACAAAACAAAACAGCAATCTGATACCTTTCGAAATTCTGGGCTATCTAAAAGTTCAGATAAAAAATGGGAAAATCAGTACAGTCTCTGGCAGTTTTCATAAAGGCAGTGTGTACAAGATCACCCTACTGATACAATTGTTTTTTTATTTATTGGAAGCAGTAGTAAGCTGTAGATGAGGAACTCAAGTTCTTATCCTGATCGTTTTCCCTGACCATGCATGCATAACACAATTTATGATAAAAATAAATAAATCTTTGTTTTTTTCTTTTTTTTTGCCTTCAACTCTCCATGTAGGGTGGAGACCAGGCAGTAAGTTTTTACAGGTCTTTTTTTAAGAGTCTTGCAATAATGGATAGGAAGTCCAACATGAACAATAACTAATAATGATTAATGAGGTCCTATGGCTCCCTCGTGCTGCAGTGATTACAAGCTTGGGTATTACCCAAAAGTAAGTAGTTCGAGTCTACCAGCTGCTCCTTGGAATCCCTATGGGACAGTTCTACTCTGTCTTATATGGTTGCCCTGAGTTGAAATCAATGGGATGGCAACAGAATCGGTTTTTTGTTTTGGTGGCTCCTTTCTAGGCTGGCACCCTACCTGACTAGTAGCCTGTCTCCACATTCCAGGGGCAGCTCACTCAAAAACCTGGAAGAGCTCCAGACATCTCCAGGCATTGGAATCCAAGTATAACTGATTCTCAGCCATAGAAAAAGGTAGAGGTTTATTCTCTTATCTCACTTTAAGATCTGCCTCCATAGTCTTCAATTTCTGCCCCAGGACTAGTTTCTTTCTAGGATTATTAGCAATAGCAGCATCTACTCATTTTAGGAGAAACCTCACTTCTGCCCAGAAGGATGTGGTGTGTCTGTGTGGGCCCCACAAGTATGTCAGTTCAGTCAGACATCAGTACATGGGTCAAAGTCAGACATGAGTACATTAGTCAATGTCTGGGTTAGTTATTCAGTCTTAAATGACGGTTCATGTAGAACACTGAAGTCCTCTCAGCCTGTAGCTGGACCAAGTTCAGTCCTGTTCTTATTCTCTTCTCTGAAAATTTCAGATAACCCTGGGTCCAGGTTCAAGGATCATTTTTTATACCCCTCTATTCCTAGTATTGGCTAATTCTTTTTGGCATAATGACTCTGTGTATTCCTTCCATCTTCTTTTGATGCTTCCTGCGTTGTTTAATGTTTTCCCCATAGAATCCCTCACTATTACAGCTCGAGGCTTGAATTTTTTCTTCAGTTCTTTCAGCTTGAGAAATGCTGAGCGTGTTCTTCCCTTTTGTTTTCCATCTCCAGCTCTTTGCACATGTCATAATACTTTACTTTGTCTTCTTGAGCTGCCCTTTGAAATCTTCTGTTCAGTTCTTTTACTTCTTCAATTCTTCCTTTTGCTTTGGCTGCTCGATGTTCAAGGGCAAGTTTCAGAGTCTCCTCTGACATCCATCTTGGTCTTTTCCTTCTTTCCTGTCTTTTCAATGACGTTTTGCTTTCTTCATGTATGATGTCCTTGATTATACCAAAAAGAATTAGTCGATGTTCAACCATTTCAAGAGGTGGCATATGATTAGGAACCAATGGTACTGAAGGAAGAAGTCCAAGCTGCTCTGAAGGCATTGGTGAAAAACAAGGCTCCAGGAACTGATGGAATATCAATTGAGATGTTTCAACAAACAAATGCACTCGTCTATGCCAAGAAATATGGAAGACAGCTTCCTGGCCAACTGACTGGAAGAGATCCATATTTATGCCTATTCCCAAGAAAGGTGATCCAACTGAATGTCGAAATTCTAGAACAATATCATTAATACCACACACAAGCAAAATTTTGCTGAAGATCATTTAAAAACAACTGCAGCAGTATATCAACAGGGAACTGCCAAAAATTCAGGCCAGTTTCAGAAGAGGACGAGGAACCAGGGATATCATCGCTGATGTCAGATGGATCCTGGCTGAAAGCAGAGAATACCAGAAGGATGTTTACCTGTGTTTTGTTGACTATGCAAAGGCATTCAACTGTGTGGATCATAATAAATTATGGATAATATCGCAAAAAATGGGAATTCCAGAACACTTAATTGTGCTCATGAGGAACCTTTACATAGGTTAAGAGGCAGTTGTTCAGACAGAACAAGAGGATACTGATTGGTTTAAAGTCAGGAAAAGTGTGCGTCAGGGTTGTATCCTTTCACCATACCTATTCAATATGTATGGTAAGCAAATAATGCGAGAGGCTGGACTATATGAAGAACGGGGCATCAGGATTGGAGGAAGACTCATTAACAATTTGTGTTATGCAGATGACACAAGGTTGCTTGCTGAAAGTGAAGAGGACTTGAAGCACTTACTAATGAAGATCAAAGACCACAGCCTTCAGTATGGATTGCACTTCAAAAATGAAGAAAACAAAAATCCTCACAACTGGACCAGTGAGTAACATCATGATAAATGGAGAAAAGATTAAAGTTGTCAAGGATTTCATTTTACTTGGATCCACAATCAACAGCCATGGAAGCGGCAGTCAAGAAATCAAAAGATGCATTGCACTGGGTAAATCTGCTGCAAAGGACCTCTTTAAAGTATTGAAGAGCAAAGATGTCACCTTGAAGACTAAGGTGTGTCTGACCCAAGCCATGGTATTTTCAGTCACATTATATGCATGTGAAAGCTGGATAATGAATAAGGAAGACTGAAGAATAATTGACGCCTTTGAATTGTGGAATTGGCGAAGAATATTGAATACACCATGGACTGCCAAAAGAACGAACAATTCTGTCTTAGAAGAGTACAGCCAGGATGCTCCTTAGAGGCAAGGATGGCAAGACTGCATCTTACATATTTGGACATGTTGTCAGGAGGGATCAGTCCCTGGAGAAGGACATCATGCTTGGCAGAGTACAGGGTCAGTGGAAAAGAGGAAGACACTCAATGAGGTGGATTGACACAGTGGCTGCAATGATGAGCTCAAGTATAACAATGATCGTAAGGATGGCTCAGGACTGGGGAGTGTTTTGCTCTGTTGTGCATAGGATCCCTGTGAGTCAGAACAGACTCGATGTCACCTAACAACAACAACATTCCTAGTATGTCAAATGGAGATGAAAATTCCTTACAGATTGTTGTAAGGATCAAATATAATACATGATACCATGTCATCTAAATGGCATGTTTTGTACAAATACTGTTTGTTTATATATTTATTCATACATTTACATTTATTTAACAAACACTGAAAAAGCAACTACCATGTGTCGTGTACTACTCTAAATGCTTTAAAAATGGTAACTTGTTTACTCTTCATGGTATCCCTTCGAAGTAAGCACTATGTTTATCTCCATTTTTTCTCCTTTTTGAGACTCAGAGAAGATAAGCAATGTTCCCAAGGTCACACAGCTAGTTGTAGAGAAGTCAATCGGTCTGGTTTCAGAATCCATAGTCTTGGCCATTTTTGTCTGGCTAAATCTAGACTTAGAATTTTACTATCTTGCAGACTTGACCAAAAAGAAACAAATAAAAAATAATTTATTTGCATACAAATGAAACCTTAAATAAAGGCCTTGTTTAAAGGAAGAGATTATTCAAACATATAAATCATTGAGAAAACAAGGATCGGTGTTCTTTCAGATTCCAGTTGTGTGTTGTCTACCGTTAAATTTTTAAATATATATATATATATGTATATATATCACTGAATGATAGAAAGCAAAAATAAAGTCCCCATCCTTAACCTGAGAAGCCCTGGCGGCACAATGGTTAAGCACTCGGCTGTTAACTGAAAAGTCAGTGGCTCTAACCCATCAGCCGAGCTATGGGAGAAAAGACCTGGCAATTTGAACTCTAGGAAACCCTGTGGGGCAGTTCTACTCTGTTCTGTAGGGTTGCTATGACTTGGAATCTATTTGATGGAACACAATAAAAACAGCAACATCCTTAATTTAGAGTCTTGGTTAAAGCACTTAAAGTGTGTTCCCAGGACTGGCGACATCAGCATCTCTTGAGAGTTTGTGGGCAATGTGGGTTTTCAGATCCACCCACCCCTGTTGAATCAGAATCTTGGTTTTACTTAATTTTTTATGCACCTTAAATTCAAGAAGCACTCGTCTGGAACAGTTTATGTTCCAGCCCTCCCAGAAAAATGTAACATTACACAGGTGTAAACAGCTGTATACCAGATATGCCCAGGCTGGGGCCACTGGCTGACCTGAGGGCTGAGAGGACCAATATGTCCATACACCTAAGACCTGTTTACAACATGTCACTATTCATCACTTCAAGAACTCTATGCTAGTACATGCAGTTTACCATTAAGAAACCCCCTATTTATAGTGCTTCTATCTGATACAGACCTCCCAGAGCACCATTTTCAAGCTCCCTTTCAAGCCCTACAAGTGGTAAGGTGCACTTATATTCCATTCTAGAGCTTAACTAGTGGATCTTTTTGAATAGACACACAGCTCCATTAATGCCATCATGCCGATGCAAGCTATCCTAAGGCATTATGTGTGTGTTTCAGATCCTTGGTGCTTTTCTGCTCTCCTGGTTTAATTTTGACACTTCTCCAGTCCCAGGGGATTTTTGACTCCTACCTATCCACACTGGAGCCCTGGTGGCAGAGGGGTTAAATATTCAGCTGCTTTTTTTTTTTTTTTTTTTTAACCAAAAGGTCGGCAGTTCAAATCCACCAGCCACTCCTTAGAAACCTTACGGGGCAGTTGTTCTCTATCCTCTAGGGTTGGGATGAGATAGATTTGACTCAACGGCAACAGATTAATAGGTTTCCTATCTACACCACTACCCATCTGTCAGTTTGTTGTACTGTGATAGCTTTCACATTTCTGTGATGCTGGAAACCATGTCACTGGTATTTCAAATACCAACAGATTGCCGTTGGTGGACAGATTTCAGCAGAGCTTCCAAATTAAGGTAAAGTAGGAAGAAAGGCCTGGCTATGTATTTCTGAAAATTAGTCAATGAAAACCTTACAGATCACAACAGAATATTGCCTGAAATAGTGGAAGATGAACCCAAATATATTAACAATCATGAAGATGGTGCAAGACCAGGCAACATTTCATTCTGTTATACATAAGGTTGAGTCAGAGCCATCTGGATAGCAACTAACGATACCACCACCTACCCACAGTGATTCTTCCTATCTGTCTCAGACCTCTGCATGTGGGGCTCTGGTCTGAATATATTTGCCAAGTTTTTCTTGTACCTTCCTGTCCTGCTTGGACATCCTGATACTCACTTTAGCATGCCTCTTTGGATTTTGAATATTGTTTGTATCTTCTTGCTATGCTTGACTTTGGAGTCTAACCTCAATGCTCACAGCAGCTGCATGACTCAAGTCTACAGGACTGGTTGTACACATGAACCTGAACCCAGCTTCTGCTCCTGCTCTTCCAGGCTTGATCTGGCTCCTCCAGTCCACCACTCAGCAGCATCTCTTGCCTGGCACAGAGGCCTAGGTACTGTAGGCACTTTTTTGTTGTTGTTGAACATGAGAACGTGAATGCCCTCCAACCAAGGTGAGGCTATGAACACATTCAATCACTGAGGGATGGATTTTGTTTCAATTTCTGATGCCAGAAAAGCTGATTTTGTTAAATAAAAACACAGGCAAAACACAGTCTAGTTTTGTTGATAGAAAAAAAATGGAATCTCCTGATCAAAGCAGATTAGATATTTTATGATCCAATCAATTGCTAACATGAAATAAGGCGACGTAAGCTCCTAGAATGATGCTTGGTCCACATCTATGTATACTAATAAGTGCTACTTCTCTTTCATTTTATTTGGATCCACAATGAACACAGTCAAGAAATCAAAGGATGTATGGCATTGGGCAAACAGCTGCAAAAGGCCTCTTTCAAAAGTTAAAAAGCAAAGGTGTCACTTTGAGAACTAAGGTGCACCCAGCCCAAGCCATGTTGTTTTTACTTGCCTCATATACATGCAAAAGCTGGACAATGGATAAGGAAGACCAAAGAAGAATTGATGCCTTTGAAGTATGGCATGTTGGCAAAGAATATTGAATATATTCTTTGGACTACCAGAAGAATGAACAAATCTGTCTTGGAAGAAGTACAGCCAGAATACTCCTTAGAAACAAGGATGGCAAGGCTTCATCTCCCATACTTTGGACATGTTATCGGGAGAGAGCAGTCCCTGGAGAAAGAAATCAAGGTTGGTAAAGTAGAGGGTCAGCAAAAAACAGGAAGACCCTCCATGAGACAGATTGACACAGTGGCTACAATAGTGGGCTCAAACGCAGCAAGGATTGTGAGGATGGCTCAGGACTAGGCAGTGTTTCGTTCTGTTATACACAGAGTTGCTTTGAGTCAGAACCAACCTGACAGCACTTAATAACAACAACAACAACAACAGAGTTGTCTTTCTCTTGGCAATGAGTTCAAACAAAATAGAAAAGATCTGCTTTGATACTGTAGGTACACCTGACCTTAGTGTCTGTCTTCCTGGGGGCATATTTTAAGCATTATATGAAAAGTCTGAAACCATTAAATTCTAGGGGCCAGCTCTCTCATTACAGTCAGCAGCTTACCATCAAGAAGAGTTGTTATTATTATTGTTTTTTGACAAAGGTTTTCCCATAACCAATAAAAGCTACAGAGCAGACTTTGCAGATTCAGGGCTGCTGTAGGGTATGATGCCAGCTTGTGAATGAAAAGTATGGGTTCTGTTCAACTTGGTTCAAACCACTGAGTATCTGGTTTATGCAAATAATGGAGAGCATTTGTCCAGACACCTGGCATGTGCAAATTGCTTCTCATTTTTATACCTGCGAATTAGGAATCCAAGACCCCAGCAAGGTTATGAATAAATAACAGGGCTAAGGGCTTAACGACCAAAGTCTTCATTAAAATAAAACAAGCTTTAGCTCAAGAGTTAACAAGCCCGCCACTCTGTAAGTAGTGTATTCCAGTTCTTCCTTGTGCTCTTTGTGGCTTATTTTCATCAGTCATTTCTTTTTCTTGTTTTCCTTTTCTTAAAAGTAATGTCCTCATTTTGATGGCTTTTGGCAGATGGTACACAGCCCTGGTGATGCAGTAGTCAAGAGCTCAGTTGCTAACCAAAAGGTCGGCAGTTCAAATCCACCAGCCACTCCTTGGAACTCTGATGGGACAGTTCTACTCAATCCAGTAAGGTCGCTATGAGAATTGACTTGAAGGCAATGGGTTTAGCTTTTCTTTTTTATTTTTGGTTTTGGCAGATGGTGCACCAAGGAAACCTGTCTTTATATAGTGAGCTTGGTTGGTACCAGAATGAGATCAGGGGCTTTTGATTTCCTCCTGTTCATAAGTCTCAGAAAAGAGTTGGCTCTGGACAAAATTGCAAAAAATGCATCATTCCATTCTATGAGGTTCCTCTTTCTCTACCCTTAGTTCTTTGGGAGAATTTGCTTTCCCCAGTGATCTCTTTTTCCTTCCCCCTTCTGAAAACTTATTTTCAGGAAGTAAACAGAAAAAAAAAACTCATACAGACATTAAAATCATAGTAATTTCCTTTTACCAAGAATATTGGTATTTTTAAGGAGAAGCCACATTACCCACCCACCCCCCCAAAAAGAAAAAAGGAATCTTTTGATTGTAGAATGTTAGGCATTAGTGAGCAGATGGAGAAAACATTTTGATTGGGGCAAGGAGACCTAAGTTCCATTAAAATCACTCCACATAGGCTGCCTTTTCTGCCTTCACACAGGGAAGGCTGTGCTTCAGGGATGAAAAATCAGGATTAAAGTGAAAGGTGGAAGATATGTGTGAGAAAAAGAGAAGGGATAAATATCTGTGCAATGCTAAGGAGTTGAAGTTATCATATAGGTTAAGAAGCCAAGGCTTTAAGTCAATGTGTGAAAACAAGGATAGTGACAGTCCTAATAATTCTGAAAATGTGGTGTGCTTGTAATGTAAAAACATTCTTTTGAAGAGTGAAAAGTTCTTCTGTAAAAGCTTCATATCATTTTTTATCTTGTTAGTATTTTCACTGGTTTCATGTTTGATTTGCTCAAAGTGAAGCACTCTTACACAGAAAATAATTCTAGGCCATAATATCTGTCTTAGTCATCTAGTGCTGCTATAACAGAAATACCACAAGTGGATTTCTTTAACAAAGATAAATTTATTTCTTCACAGTGAAGTAGGCTAAAAGCCCAAATTCAGGGCATCAGCTCCAGGGGAAGGCTTTCTCTCTGTTGGCCTTCTCATCAGTCTTCCCCTGGACTAGGAGCTTCTCCACACAGAGACCCTTGGTCCAAGGGACTTGCTCCACTCCTAGCACTGCTTTCTTGTGTTAGGTCCTCAACTCTCTGCTTGCTTCCCTTTCCTTTTATCTCTTGTAAGATATAAGCTGGAGCAGGCCACACCCCAGGGAAACTCCTGTTGTATTGGATCAGGAATGTGACCTGGGTAAGGGTGTTACAATCCCACCCTAATCCTCTTTAACATAAAATTACAATCACAAAATGGAGACAACCACACAATTCTGGAAATCATGGCCCAGCCAAACTGATACACACATTTTTTGGGGGACATAATTTAATCCATGACATCTAATCAGATATAATGTAATAGCCAGCCTCCTATGTGGCCTTCAATAACCCTTGCCTCCTGGTATCCATGCCCTTGTACAGTCTTTTCCCACACTGAATATTGTTGATCTATGTGGCAAATAGCATACAGTGGAAGTAACAATGTGTGACTTCTGCAAGGGTAAGTCAGAAGGCCATTGAAATGTCTTCTTTGCACTCTCTTGCAAAACTGGCTTTGGAGGAGGCCAGGTACCATGTGATAAGAACACTTACGCATTCCTATGTATGGTCCATGAGGAGAAGGACTAAGTTCTTCTGCTAATAACTGGCATCAACTTGCCAGCCACATGTGTGATCCACCTCGGAATCAGATCCTCCAGGCCCAGTCAAGGTTTCAGATGACTACAGCCCCAGCTGACATCTCAGCTACTATCCTACGAGAGACCTTAAGTCAGAGCCACCCAACTAAGCTGCTTCCAGACTCGTGATCCACAGATTCTGTAAGAGATAGTAAATGTCTATTTTTATTTTAAGCCAGTAAATTTGGGGGATAATCTGTTACACAGCAATAGATACATATTAGTTATTGGGGTACCTGGTAAGATACAGATCCTGGCTGGAAGTTTGGATAGGAAAGTCAATGAGTTAAGTCGATAAATGTGACTCTGGTCCACATGGCCCAGTGTGATTTTATGGATTGTAGTTATGTGGTATAAGTCCTAAAATTACGACCCAAAGTTATGTGTACCTTGACCTCTAGGGAAAGCCTGGGGAACTTCAAATGGCCTAACCACAAATTCCTTTTCCCCATTGCGCTCCTGCAGATAAGGTTCTCCAGCCAAACAACCCTCCTTATCATGTGAACCAGGCACAGTGCCTGCTAATACCAGAGTGGAGGGCTTCAGTTTTCCGTCAGCCCATGGAATTATTCAAACAAGCCAATCATATCCTTCCACAGAAAGGAATTAGTGCATCCTGCATGACTCCACTGGGAGAGGGTCCTTAAAGCTCACGCCTGGTTTCCTCCAGGCTCATGTGTGCCTTTTCGCTTCACTGATTTTACTTTGTATCCTTTTTCTGTAATAAAACAAAGCAGCCAGTATATCAAGTCCTGTGAGTTCTCCTAGCAAATCATCAAAACTGGGGGTGATCTTGGGGACCCCGATACACCATTCATTGTCAGATTCTGTCAGCTTTGCATTCAAAATATATCCTGAATACAGCCATTTCTCATCTCCTCCACTGCTTCTCTTTTTTTCCACTGCTTCCACCGCTGTCAAAACATCATCTCTCTCCTAGATGGCTTATCCTCCTAACTGGTCTCTGTTTCCACTTCCCTTTTTGCAGCAGAGCAGACTGATCTGATTAAAACATAAACCCGACCTTATCACTTCTGTTTAAACCCTCCAGTGGTCTTACATCTCACTCAAAGGAAAAGCAAAGTCCTTACTATGATCTAAATAATCTGGTACTCCATTCCTTCTTTGTGTCCACATACTCCTGTCTCCCTCACTCATTTCACTCCAGTCACACTGGTTCACTGTTATTCCTCACAGTCATGTTCTCCCCTCAGAGCCCTTCCACTCAAGTTATCTTGCCCTGGAATATTCTGACCAGAGATATCTGTGTGGCTCTATCCCTCACTTCCTTTAGACTTTTCATTAAATATGGCCTTCTCTGAGACTAGAGGGACCCCGGAGGTCATGGTCCCTGGACCCTCTGTTAGCCCAAGACTGGAGTCATTCCCAAAGCCAACTCTTTAGACAGGGATTGGACTGGATTATAAGACAGAAAATAATACTGGTGAGGAGTGAGCTTCTTGGCTCAAGTAGACGCATGAGACTTTGTGGGCAGCTCCTGTCTGGAGGCGAGATGAGAAGGCAGATGGGGACCGGAGCTGGCTGAATGGACACGGGGAATACAGGGTAGAGAGGAAGAGTGTGCTGTCTCATGAGGGGGAGAGCAGCTAAGAATACATAGCATGGTGTGTATAAGTTCTTGTGTGAGAGACTGACTTGATTTGTAAACTTTCACTTAAAGCACAATTAAAAAAAAAAAATTATGGCCTTCTCTATAAGGCCTTCCCTGGCCACCCTACCTAAAATGTCAACCCCCTACTTACATTCTCCATTCCTCTTTTGTTTTTCTACTTAACACTTATTATCAATGTACTATAAGTACTGCTTATTTATTATGTTTATCTCCTGTCTCTTTGACCAGAAAGTAACCTCCAAAGGAGCAGGGATTTTTATCTGTTGTGTTCCAGCTGTACCTCCAGTGCCTATACCAAAACCTGGAGTAGAGAACACACTCAGTAAATACTTGCTGAATGAACAAGTACAGGACTGAATGAATAATACATAAATGAACCCCTGCTGACCCAGCCCCAAATCTCACGTCCTTTTATACTTTGTAGATACTATTTCTTATTAATATATCTTATTCTATTTGTCTGCTACTTCTAATTAACAATCATTTCCTAATTCTGCTTATATTCTCTACTCCTAGAAAAGTGCCTGGCACATTGCATTTTTAAATGAATGAATGACCTTTTTGTGTGTTGCTAAATTGCTTTCCAAATGATTATTCCAAATTACACTGTGATTAACGGTATATGAGTGGCCACTTTCACTAAGATAAGTCAGGATTTGGGTTTTTTTTTTTTTTGGTAACTTAATCATGCTCAGTGGTTATATGGGACCCAGGTGGCACAGTGGTTAAGCATTTGGCTGCTAACCAGAAGACTGACAGTTCAAATCCACCAGCCACTCCTTGGAAACCCTATGGGGCAGTCGTACTCTGTCCTATAGGGTTGCTATGAGTCAGAATCGATTCAACAGCAATGGATTTGGTTTTTTGGTTTTAAGTGGTTATATTGTCTTTCATTTATTTCTTTGATTGCTACTACTTAAATATTTTCATGGTTTTTGAAATTTATAAATCTATTCTGACTGTAGTATTTTGTGGTTTATATAAGAAATCATTAAAAAATAAAAAAGACACAAATAAGTTTCCAAAGAATATGGGAGAGGTTTCTTTGCATTAGCAGGATTGGAGAGTGTTTGAGGCATAGACCAAATACCTCCAGAGACAAGATACCAGTTGTGGTCGAGTCAGTTCTGACTCATGGCAACCGCGTGTGTTTTAGAGTGGAATTGTCTCCATAGGGTCCTCAGTGGCTGATTTTTTGGAAGTCAATCACTGAGACTTTCTTCTGAGGTACCTCTGAGGGAACTTGAACCTCCAACATTTTGGTTAGCAGCCGAGCACTTTAACCATTCATGCCACACCGGGACTCCTCCAGGAGACAGATAGGCAGCTGGAACGAGTGAACCTGGAGCAGAAAGCCGGCAGCTCCTGAAGACAGGTCACGCCCTCTCCACAACCTCAGCTGATACTCAGCCAACTGAAGCTGTGTGGGGAAATGGGCTCAGATGTTGCCAGAGAAGGTAAACATCATGTTGTCAGATGTTTACCTTCTTCAGAATTAAACCTTTTACTTCCTAGATCTGGAGGTGAAAATACACAAGAACATCAATAGAAAAAACATGTACCTAAAAGATAATGAAATGATAAAAATACTAAAAAGTAATCAAGAGTATTATTAACGTGAACAAGTTTGATATAGACTCGCCAACCTCGAGAGTATTGAATATATTATGTATTTTATACTCAAGAAGTATTGGGATGGCTTAGGATGATTAAGAATTAGTTTTTGTTACTTTGTCTCCCCTCTATCAGATTTCCAACTTGTAATGATGGCACTGTAGTTGGTGAAAGGCCATTCTTACGTCTGAATCAGAATAAGATGATTCTTTTACAGCAGCTGTCAAATTCCTGGCTGATATAGAGCCAGGTCAGCAGAAAGTGCATGGCGTACACGTTTTATCAACCACACAAGGCAGCCGCATACTGAATTTGCATTGCCAGTTGCCCTCTGTGCACACTCTCCTGGAGTTATGTGCAATGTAACTATGGTTCTTCTTAAAGATCAGTATTCTTGAAGAAATCCCTTGTTTTCAACGAGTGTCCTGCCAGAAGAATAAGGGAAGAGCATTACTAACACAGGACAACCTATTATTAGGACTGTTCCCTTAGTGATAAATCAGAGCTGGTATCCTAGGGCGAGCCGCGTCTCTTAGGTAGACTTCAACTTTTCTTCTCACAATAGAGGACCGAGAAGCTGTTGAATGCAAATTGAGGTTCTTCCTGAGTTCTGTTGGTGACATTCCCAGAGCTTAACTCTTGGCAATTACCTTGTGCTAATCTTTTTTTTTATTATTATTTTTATTTTTTTCAGATCTGAGGTTTTCTATGGCTGCTTAGGGGCTTCCATGATACAAGAGGAGCTCACACATGTCTTTTTGTGAAAGTACCTATGGTGAGTATGCACCACTTAGAGTTCCAAAGGAGACAGCCTTCGTTGCGCTCAGAGCGCTCAACCAAGTGCCATGGAAGGATACAAAAGAGGGAGAAATTTGGTTTAACATGCCTAACAGGAGGCAGGAAACCCTGGTAGCATGGTGGTTAAGTGCTACAGCTGCTAACCAAAAGATTAGCAGTTCAAATCCACCAGGTGCTCCTTGGAAACTCCATGGGGCAGTTCTCCTCTGCCCTGTGGGGTTGCTATCAGTTGGAATTGACTCAACGGCAATCTTTTATTTTATTTTATTAATAGGAAGTAGCACCAGAAATATTGAATAGTGGCTTGTTTAGTTTTGATTAAGGTATGATTGTTATGTTGCTACATGAGGTAAATTACACAAAACATACTTTCATAATACCAAGTAATGACTGTACTCTATCACAGTGGCGTTCTCCTGTTTTCTAAACATTATTGCTTTATTAGTCAAGCCAATAACACGATTTTCATTCATTCTTCTGTCTTATTTCCACTGTCAAACAAGTCTCTGGGCAAAATAATACAATAATTGAGCCCATTCTTCCCTAATTTAAATATTTTCTGAATTTAGAATTAGATTCTTGATACTTAAATGAGATCTCATCTTGTATTTACCCTGTTCGGAAAGACAAAAGTATTTAGGAACTGCGATGGCTTTTCCTTAACAACAACAACAAAAAAGATGCATAATAGCAATATACTTAAATGACAGGTTATTAGTTTGCGAGACTATGTAAGATTCACAGGCTGCTATGTATCAGGTACCAGCTTAATAGTTTAAAATATTTGTTTCTCAAATAGTTCTTACTCAGGGAGTATTATAAATTACCTTTCTTACAAATAAAAGCAAAAACACAAGTTCAGAGAAGTTAAGTAATTTGTCCATTGAGCCAGTAAAGGACAGAGCTAGGCAACAGATTCTCTTCTAGGGTCTCCAGAAGGAACATAGCCCTGCGGAGATCTCAATTTTAATCAGTTCCTGGGTGGTACAACAAGTTAAGTGCCGGAATACTAGCTGAAAGGTTGGTTGTTTGAACCTACCCAGAGATACTTCAGAAGACAGGCCTGGTGTTCTGCTTCTGAAGGATCACAGCCAAAAACCCTATATAGCAGTTCTATTCTGTACATGTGGGGTTACCGTGCTTTGGAATCAACAAGATCTACTCTGGTCCTCTGACTTCCAACCCATTACCTTCGAGTCAATTCTGACTCATAGCAACCCTATAGGACAGAAGGGTAGAGTTGCCCCATAGGGTTTCTAAGATGCAGCTGGTGGATTCGAACTGCTGACCTTTTAGTTAGTAGTCATAGCTCTTAACCACCGTGCCACCAGGACTCCTCCAGAACTGTAAGATAATAAATTTGTGTAGATTTAAGATGCTAAAGCTTGTGGTAATTTGTTACAGCAGCAATAGGAGTTAATACATCGTGGAACAATAAGTTTTAGCTAATAAATTTCTAATGTGCAAGATTCGTGCACAGGAGGGCATCTTTGTTTAAATGTATGGACTTAAATAATTATCTGCTCAACAGGTGCTTTTATTGATGAAGAAAAAACTTGCATTGAACTTGAGTTTATCTCAATCATCACTTTGTATCTCCCATTCCTTACCATAGTATTATTTTTTGTTTGTCTTAATCATAGCCAAAAAATAAAATACTACACTAGAATGTCTGTGGTGGAGAGGGATTTCCACAATGCTGCTGTGTCTGGTATGATGAAACAACTACTCCTGAATGAAATTTCTAACTGGAAAGCACAAAGTTCTTCAAAATTCACACAGAATAAGAGGCTGGCCTTTCTGGGCAGGAGGATGCTATCTGTCACCACGATGACTTTCTGCCAGAATGAGTAATCAGCTGTTCTAAGAAGGAGACTTTCAGGCAAGAAGAGCCAATATAACCTACTCCAACGAGTTTGAGATTTTAGAGTCTTTTGGTAAGCCTGTATTATTCTAGGTACTGAATGATTTAATTAATATAAATCAATGCACTTTTTTTTTTTCTATACCTGAATACTTTCTTATTTTTTTGCACATATAGCCATCTGACCTCTCACCTAAAGCCATTTGCTTTGCACCTAATAGCAGAGCATTTTAGCTTGGCTGACATAAGTTTTCTGTGTGCCTGCTTGTGAGTGCTTTTGGTTGTCAGAAAGTAAAAATTAAAGCATTCAACAAACACCCTTATCTCTGTTGAACAAACACAGAACTGAAAGAGTACAGTAAGATATTCAATATAGAAAGAGAAAGCAAGTAAAATTTTAGCTTACTAGTAGGAATTACTGTGTTTTTCTAAATGTTTATGAACTTTCTAGGATCTCGTGCTTAGGCCTTAGACTTTTCAAGATCATGCCAACACTGGGGAAAAAAATGACACACAAAGTTGCTAAACCAAACACCAAACCTACTGCCATCAAGTTGATTTCGATTCATAGTGACTGTATAGGACAAAGTAGAACTACCCCATAAGGTTTCCACGGCTGTAAATCTTTACAGAAACAGACTACCACATCTTTCTCCCACAGAGTGGCTGCTGGGTTCGAAATGCCGACCTTCCCATTAGCAGCTGAGCGCTTTAACTACTGTACCACCAGGGCTCCTAGAAAGCTACTAATGCCTTTTAATTCTTAAAAATGCTACTCTTAGAATCACAGTTATTTTTCGGAAAATACAGTATGACTTTATATATAGGCTGTCAATACTGTTCCATTTATTAATAAAGTAACTATTTTAACTGATGAAGAAAAAATATTTACTTAAAATGGTAGCATAAGTCATATCTATGATCAAAATAGCTACTTTCTTTGAAACTTGTTATGGCATCAGGTTTCCTACAATAGAATTGAAATTGCTCTAATATCACACTTTCCTTCCTTAGAAAAGAGGTCAGAACTGTGCCAGTTCAGCTGCTTACATCTGAGGCGTTTAATTTTTTTTTTTTTTTTTTTGTTACTTTCTTCCTCTCAACCTGCCTGAAGTATGCAATAAACTTCCATTATTTAACACAGAGCATCATTGCCCTAGGGAGGTAGGGGGCAAATTACTATCAGAACAGAGTTATAGGGTGTTGTGTCTGGTTTGCAAAATCCCATAAGTGATTCTGATTCGGGCATCCCCTTGCCCACCCAACTCCCAATATGAAAAGTGCCTCTTTAGAGTATCACTTCAAGGAATGCTGGTGGCACAGTAGTTAAGGTGCTCAGCTATTAACTAAGAGATTGGTGGTGCCAACCCACCAGGCCTCGGCAGATGAGTTTTCAAGATCATGCCAACCCTGGGGAAAAAAATGCCACACAAAGTTGCTCAACCAAAAGAAATATGTGGTAGTCTGCTTCTGTAAAGGTTTACAGTCTTGGAAACCCTATAGGGTTGCTATAAGTTGAAATCTACTTGATGGCAGTGGGTTTTGGGATCTTATACCAGACACTGTCAGTACCCTGTCCATATCCCTCACCTTCCCCTCTTAAGTGCCCTCTGACCAAATTCCTACCGCACTTTCTGCCTGGGGCTTTCTCTGTCCTCTAGAGCCCACTTTGCTGCCCACAGTAAGCTGAAAGAGGCAAAGAATTAATGCCCTGACTGGAAACAGCCCTCAACTAGTGACTAATAGGAGTTGGTGTACCAAAACCCCAGCTCCATCATCCCTCAGGTGGGATAAATCTGAAGCATGCCTTTTACACTGGATCACAGCCTCCTCCAGCAAGATTAACCTCTAGTTACCTGCAGTGGTAACTTGCTTGATAACAAATCCTTTATTGTCTGCTTTTTATTTTCTGTCTCTCTCCTCCACTTCCTGCTGGTGTTTCCTGGGATTACTTACAATATAAACCACAACATAGGTTCCTGAGATCCATCTCTACTGAAGAGGTACACACCTTTTGAAAAACCACTTAGGACCAGGCTCTGATACAGATGAAATTTGTCATCATGGGTCACCAAGTAACCTTGTGTCCAAAACAATACATCATAAACTAGGTCTTGTCAGATTCATAAAGCTGTAAGATTGGATGTGCCCAGGGACAATACATTGTACAACAGCAGTGGTACATAAGGGGTTGAACAAGACTAGAAGGCACAAGCAAGGTGCATCAGCATCATGAGCAGGCAGCCTAGACCCCCACGGCATCCACCTCTGTTGCATCAGCTCCCCATCAGCACAGACTTTTATGTCACATCATGCCAGATCAGAGGGCTCATTTTGTGACAAGTGAAGTGCATAAGTGAGATCATGACCGTCTTAGTTATGTAGTACTGCTCTAACAGAAATACTATCAGTGGGTGGCTTTAAATGAACAGAAATGTATTTTCTCACAATTTAGGAGGCTAGAAGTCTGAATTCAGGGCACTGGCTCTAGGAGAAGCCTCTCTGTTTCTCTCTGTCCATTCTGGGGAAGGGTCCTTGTCTTTTTTCAGTTTTGTTTTTTTTTTTTTATTCCTAGGTTCCTTGTCTATTGTGTAGCATGTATCTTCACTTCCATTTGTGCTGGCTTAATCTGCTCTTTTATATCTCAAAAGAGATTGACTGATAACATACCCTGTACTAATACTGCCTTATTAACGCAGCAAGAAAAACTGATTGCCAAATGGGATTTTAACTACAGGTATATAGGGGTTAAAAAAAAAAAAAAAAAAATTTTTTTTTTTTTTTTATAGGGGTTAGAATTTACAACACATATTTTGAGGGGGCACAATTCAGTCTATAACAATGACCAAGGGATTCACTATTCAAATTATATACCACACCAACCCAAAGCTGCCATTGTATTGGAACATTGGAATAGCCTACTGAAAGCATAGCTGACTTGTCAGCTTAGAGGCAATACTTTGCAAAGATTGGCCACTATTCTTTAAGATGCGTATCAAGATGGAATCAAAGAACTTTATGGGGTGCGGTTTTCCCAAAAGGAAGACAACCAAAAGATGGGAACAGGAATTACCCCACTTTCCATTATTTCCAATGACCCGCTGGGGGACTTTTGTTTTCCTCCATGCAACTCTGGGTTAGAGGCCCTGGTCTTCCACCAGGAGACATAGAAAGAGTTCCACTAAGCTGCAAGCTATCGCTGCCATTTGAGAATTTTAGAGTCCTTGTGTCCAGGGACCAGCAAACAAGGAGAGGAGTTAGCATCTTGCTGGGAATAATCGACTCTGATCATCAGGAAGTTGTGGGGTTGCTATTACACAATTGGAACAGAGTACATTTAGCACCCCGGTAATCTACTTGGTACCTCTTGATATTTTTTGCCAAATTTGTGACTGTAAATGGGCTTTTTTTTTTTTTTTAAATGGGCAGGTAGAGCAACCCCGGCTAAAATAGCATAGTGAACAAAGTCATGGCCCTATGGGGCTGAGAGTCTGGATCACGGCCCAGCAAATGTGGTAGCTGAGAAGAAGGGAGTTTAGATTTGATTGTGGCAGAGAAAAACAAAACAAAACAAAACAGCAATTGCAGCCCCAAGAACGTCTACAGTGACAAAGGCTGTAATTTATCTTACCAACCTTCATTTCCTACGTTTCCCTTAAGAGAGGAAGAGGGCGAGGGGCAGGGCTACATGAAGTTTACCACATATGTATTCCCCTGTATTGGAAGCTTACTTTTGTAGCCTAAGTGTAACACAAAACATAAACAGTTGCCATTGAGTTGATTCTGACTCGTGGTGACCCCTTGTGTGTCAGAGTAGAACTGTGCTCCATAGGGGTTTCAATGGCTGATGTTTCAGAAGTGGATAGACAGGACCTTCTTCTGAGATGCCTTTGGATGGACTCAAGCCTCCACCCTCTCTGGTAGCAGCCAAGTGTGTTAGCCATTTGCACCACCCAGTCTAAAAGTAGCTGTCTCATATTTTACACCGGAGAAGCTTAAGCTCCAGCACAATTCCTCGGTGAATGAAGCTTGGTGAATGACAGAGATCTGAAGCCCAGGTCTGAGAATGCATCATTTGAATATCCTCATGCTTTCTGGTGTGGTGAAAATGTGTCACTGAGCATTTTAATGAGATAAATCTTATTCTGGATTTTAAGATAGCATCAAAGGCAAAATTACCGTATAATTAAGATGATGTATCCATGGTCGTGGAGATTCTTGAAGGAAGGACTACTACCTTTCTATCAATTACTCTGCTATTCTCTTTTTTCTATCAAGTAGATCTTTAGAGTATGAGGCAGAAAAAGTATTTTATCAATAAGAAAGTTCCACCTTAAAAGAGTAAGAATTGGTTCTACTATATCAAAATAATAATAACATTAGAAATAAAATGCTTCTGGCTAATAGTTTGTGTTAATAATTCAACAGCTTTCCATTTGTTGTATTTGAAAGAGGACTCTTTAGATAGATAGTCATGTTTGCAAAGTGGTTTACTCCTTGCTTTTTTGAAAATATGATTACCCGTTTGACTCTAAGTAAGATTGTATATATTATTTGGTTTTTGGTTCTTCTCCAAAGCTGTCTTTAGAGATTTCAATATCTGTTTTTTAGCACCCTGATAATATCCATTTCTGTTATTTTCTTTTTCTCAGTCCTATTGAGAAAGGGAAATGTCCAAGGCAAATATGTTGGTTAAAGTTGATATTGGATTTGGCTTTAATGCCTGTCTTGGAGTTGATTATCCAGAAAGCATGTTTGATTCAACACTGCAGGTTCAACTGGCAGCAAACTAAATCGAGGTACTCATTTGCCACCAAGTTCTATAGGATTGGCCAGGGTGATGGCATCTGAGTTGACGCACCAGTGACTGGAGTACCACATTACTGAGATGAATAGTTTAGTCGAATATGCAAACTCAGGAGTAAAGTATCTTGCATCTCTGCAATTCCTGGGGACTGTAAACATACTTAAAATAAATGAAATAGAAAACCTAATTGTTTCTTGAGGATAATTGTTAATTCTCCATAAGTTTCCATCATGGACATATAAAGGAAGTTCAAAGAGTGGTATAAATTAATACCCCCCATCAACTCATAAAACAATTCTGATGTCAAATGAAAAAAAAATTACAATAAAAGTTAAAGATACAGTTACTGCTGCTATGCTTAGTGATTTCTTAGGAAACTTGTTGTTAGATGCCATAGAGTCAATTCTGACTCAGAGTGACCCTATGTACAACAGAACAAAACACTGCCCAGTCCTGTGCCATCCTCACAATCGTTGTTATGCTTAAGCCCATTGTTGCAGACACCGTGTCACTCCATCTCATTGAGGGTCTTCCTCTTTTTTGCTGACCCTCTACTTTACCAAGCATGATGTCCTTCTCCAGGTAGTGATCCCTCCCAATAACATGTCCAATGCATGTAATATGAAGTCTTGTCATCCTTGCTTCTAAAGAACATTCTGGTTGTACTTCTTCCAAGACAGATTTGTTCATTCTTTTGGCAGTCCATGGTATAGTCAATATTCTACTCCAACACCACAATTCAAAGGCGTCAATTATTCAGTCTTTTTTATTCATCATCCAGCTTTCGCATGCGTAGGAGGTGATTGAAAACACCATGGCTTGGGTCAGGCACACCTTAGTCTTCAGGGTGACATCTTTGCTTTTCAACACTTTAAAGAGGTCTTTTGCAGTAGATTTGCTGAATGCAATGTGTCTTTTGATTTCTTGACCGCTGCTTCCACGGATGTTGGTTGTGCATCCAAGTAAAAGGAAATCCTTGCCATGTTCAGCCTTTTTGTTGTTTATCTTTTCGTTGCTTTTTGGTCTGGTTGTGAAGATTTTTGTTTTCTTTATGTTGAGGTATAACCCGTACTGAAGGCTGTGGGCTTTGATCTTCATTAGTAAGTGCTTCAAGTCCTCATCACTTTCGGCAAGCAAGATTGTGTCATCTGCATATTGAAGGTTGTTAATGAGTCTTCCTCCAATCCCGATGCCCCATTCTTCTTTGTATAGTCCAGCTTCTTGGATTATTTGCTCAGCATACAGACTGAATAGGTAAGATACAACACTGACCCACACCTTTCCTGACTTTAAACCAAGCAGTATCCCGTTGTTCGGTTCCAATGACTGCCTCTTGATCTATGTACAGGTTCCTCATGAAAACAATTAAGTACTGGAATTCACATTCTTTGCAATGTTATCCATAATTTGTTATGATCCACACAGTCAAATGCCTTTGCATAGAAAAAAATTTTTTTTTTTTTTTTTTTTTTAGCATAGTCAATAAAATACAGGTAAATACCCTTCTGGTAGTCTCTGCTTTCAGCCAGGATCTATCTGACATCAGCAATGATATCGCTGGTTCTGCATCCTCTTCTGAATCTGGCTTGAATTTCTGGAAATTCCATGTTGATATACTGCTGCAGCCACTTTTGAATGATCTTCAGCAAAATTTCACTTGCATATGATATTAATGATATTGTTCGATAATTTCTGCATTCGATGGGATCACCTTTCTTGGGAATAGGCATAAATATGGATCTTGTTTGATATAGTGCTGGAAGATGAGCCCCTCAGGTTGGAAGCTGACCAGGTAGATGTCTTCCAAATTTCTTGGTATAGAGAGTGAGTACTTCCAGCACTGCATTCGTTTGTTGAAACATCTCATTTGGCATTCCGTCAATTCCTGGAGGCTTGTTTTTCACCAATGCCTTCAGTGCAGCTTAGACTTCTTCCTTCAGTACCATTGGTTCCTGCTCATTTGGAACCTCCTGAAATGGTCGAATGTTGACCAATTCTTTTTGGTATAGTGACTCTGCATATTCCTTCCATCCCTTAATATTTTTCTGAGTCCTTTAATATTTTCCACATAGAATCCTTCAATGTTGCAACTAGAGGCTTGAATTTTTTCTTCATTTCTTTCATCTTGAGAAATGCCAAGAGAGTTCATCCCTTTTGCTTTTCCATCTCCAGTACTTTGCACATGTCAGTATAATACTTTACTTTGTCTTCTTGAGCTGCCCTTTGAAATCTTCTGTTCAACTCTTTTATGTCATCATTTCTTCCTTTTGCTTTAGCTACTCAACTTTCAAGAGCAAGTTTCAGGGTTTCTTCTGACTTCCATTTGGTCTTTTCTTTCTATGTTATCTTTTTAATGACCTCTTGCTTTCTTCACGTATGATGTCCTTGATGTCATTCCACAACTCGTCTGGTCTTCAGTCATTAGTGTTCAACGTGTCAAATCTGTTCTTGAGATGGTCTCTAAACTCAGGTGGGATGTGCTCAAGGTCATACTTTGGCTCTCATTGATTTGTTCTAATTTTTTTCAGTTTTGACTTGTACTTGCACATGAGCAATTGATGATCTGTTCTGCAGTCAGCCCCTGACTTTGTTCTGACTGATGATACATTGTCTCTTTCCACAGATGTAGTCGATTTGATTCCTGTGTATCCATATGTCAAGATTCACATGTATAGTCGCTGCTTATGCTGGTGAAAAAGGTATTTGCAGTGAAGATGTGGTTGGTCTTGCAAAATTCCATCATGTGGTCTCAGGCATCATTTCTATCACCAAGGCCATATTTACCAGATACCAACCCTTCTTTGTTTCCAACTTTCTCATTCCAATCTCCAGCAATTATCAATGCACCCTGATTGCATGTTCTATCAATTTCAGACTGCAGAAGTTGGTAGAAAAACCCTTCAGTTTCTTCATCTTTGGCCTTAGTGGTTGATGCATAAATTTGAATAGTAGCCATATTAACTGGTCTTCCTTGTAGGCATATGGATAGTATTCTATCACTGACAGCATTGTACTTCAGGATAGATCTTGAAATGTTCTTTTTGGCGATGAATGCAAGGCCATTCCTTTTCAAGTTGTCATTTCTGGCATAGTAGATCATATGATTGTCTGATTCAAAATGGCCAATACTAGTCCATTCTACTCACTAATGCCTAGGATATCAGTGTGTATGCATTCCATTTCCTTTTTGATGACTTCCAATTTTCCTAGGTTCATACTTTGTACATTCTGGGTTCTGATTATTAGTGGATGTTTGCCTCTGTTTCTTCTCATTTTGAGTCATGCCACATCTGCAGATGAAGGTCCTGAAAGCTTTACTCCATCCACGTCATTAAGGTCGACTCTACTTTGAGGAGGCAGCTCTTCTCCAGTTGCCGTTTGAGTGCCTGCCAACATGAGGGGCTCATTTTCCAGCACTATATCAAATGATGTTCCACCACTATTCAAAAGGCTAAATCTTTTCAGAAGTAAACTGTCAGGTTCTTCTTCCTAGTCTGTCTTAGTCTGGAAGCCCACCTGAAACCTGTCCACCACAGGTGACCCTGCTGGTATTCGAATACCGGTGGCATAGCTTCTAGCATCACAGCAACACACAACCTTCCACAGTGCTGCAAATTGACAGACACATAGGAAACTAGAGGATGTATTACTATGGCAGTGCAGTTAAAGTAATGGATGGTTGGGAAGAGCAGGTAAGAGTTTTAAGTGCTAGTAAAAGTTTTTGTTGCACTTAAATAATATTACCTTGAGTTAGATTAGCCAGCCAAGGTATTTGGTTGAATTTTCTTTAAATATAGAATAATAAACTCTAGTAATAAATCATTAAAGGGAAAAATACCCTTTTGTGGTAAGAATACAAGCAATAAAATTTTTGACCTGTTTGGAACATAGTGATATTAGAAAATAGATATGCATGAGCAAGCTGATTTAAAATAGGTTCACTTCTGTTAAGAGTTAACAAAAGAAATTGCATTTTAAAAAATGTTTAAAATTGTTTGAAGTAGATTAGTCCTTTGATTGAACAGAGAAAACCCTTTCTGTCTTTTTTTTTTTTTTTCAGTCTGTCTCCAGGGCAACACAACCCTTTCACTGACAAAGGGAGGTAGAACTAATGAAAGCGCTTGCAAAAAATGATTAAGAGGCAGGACACTAGCTTATGATGATGACAAGGATGACAGTGATGAGTGATGAAGCTGAGTATTGATGATGATTGACTAATCTAGAAATGTTTTCTGGCCAAAATATAGCTGAATACCTGATAAACTGACACAAAATACAGACCGTCTTGTGAGTTCTTAAATGTTGAGTTTGTTAGTGAAACTATGTAACCTGGGAAAACACCCTTAAATAAATTATTCCTTTCTATTTTCCTAACTAAGAAGCCCCTGGGTGTTGCAAACAGTTAAGTGCTCGACTACTAGCTGAAAGGTTGGAGGTTCAGACCCACCCAGAGGGATCTCAGGAGACAGTCCTGGTGATCTCTTTCTGAAAAGTCACTGCCTTGAAAACCCTGTAGAGTAATTCTATTCTGCACACATGAGGTCGCCACAAGTTGGAATCCACTTGGTGGCAACTAACAGCAATATTTCTCTAACCCTAATTTTCAGAAAGATATTACATTATGGAGTAAAATACAACATTCACAAAGAGTTCAGAGGTCAAGGAGATTTGGACTTTCAGTAGGCAATTATATTATAAATTAGTTCCAGGGGTCGTACTTCACTGGCTACCACCATTGGAAAACATCTTTGGGAAACAGATGATTCTTGCCTTTCCTGCTTCAATTTTCACTTTTACAGATCTTTTCATTGTTGTTAGGAAGGACTTGTCCCTGGTAAAAATATAAATATTCTTGGGAGAGGCATAGTTTTGAAGCTCTTAGTTGTTGTTCTTGTTCGTTGCCACTGAGTTAGTATTAATGAAATTTACCTGTTAGAAGCTTTTCATATCACAGCTAGGTTGAAAACAGTTCCCTGGTACAGAAAGCAAAATATATGAGAGCCTTAAATGGGTAGCAGTGTGTCAAATAAATCCAGTGTTGAAAGTTTGACCAAAGAAGGTAAGCTTTGGGGACACAGGAGGCAACCCCAGGGCATGGGCAGTGGGGTCAGGGAGTATCAACTAACCATGATGAGTTGTGAAGGCAGCTGGGACAGGTATCGCAAAAGGAAACTGCACAATTTGGGAGCTTAATGAAAATTAAAAATCTCTAAAATTCATAGGTAAGGACAGACCAGAGCTCTAAAGCCTATCCTGGCAAAATAGAAAACATGCAAGAAAGAGAAATAAAGGGACTGAGAGTCATTCAGATTTTCACTATGAGATCAGGGGAAGGAGGGTTCTGTTTGTTTTCAAAATACGTTTCTCTCTTTGTTAGGCTTTTCTAGTTGTAAGAACAGAGGTCTGCTCAAGTTACTTCTAGAAAAAAAAAATAGTTTTTTTTATAAGAACACACCAAATCTGGAATTGAAGAGTGTGTCATTCCAGGATTGGTTACTCCATCTCCAAGGGCACCTGTGCTTTTCTTGTCTGCCTCCATGCAACTTTTCAAGGCCACAGTGTCTATGACTCCACTGTCTACATACCCTTCTAGCTTTACCTTCCCTGCTACCTTTTTCTAATGCACATTATAAAGACAGGGAAGCTAATGGGCCTTTTTTTCATACCAGTTTTCTTTGTAAGTTACTGAATTGACTCCCTTTGGATTGAGTAGGTGAGGAAAGGAAAGTGGAATCATTTGGTAAAAAAATATAGATACCTATGGTTGCCCCTTTATAGGGAATGAGAACTGTTCATGGCCTTCTAGAAGAAATTGTGGCTAAATGAAATGCTGATTAAAACAATGTTTCTTGACATTGGCCAGACTCTATGTTTAGACTATATAGACGAAACGCATTCATACATGACTAAATCTATAACTTCAAGCCTTGAAATAAAATATTAAGAATACAATTAGAAACTGAAACAGCAGAGGAAAAGTAATTAAAACGTCAGCTCTTATGCTTCAAGTGAATGGTTGATCATCATTTTAGGGGGATAATAAACATATTTTTCTCTAGGGTTTTAGAATTAGCTGGGCTGACTTCTTGTGTGTCTAACGTTTATTACACTCTTTCTGCTGGAACTGCAGGCTCACCAGATGTGACAGACCCTGTAACACGTATATAGCTAAGTGATCTTGTGGGGCCACTTTTTTTTAGCATTCCACGCACAGCCTATTACAGAGGAGTGCAATGATGCACAAAAACATGATTACCAATTAGACCTATCATTATTTTATAGGTTACAGAAATACAGTCGTTGCTAGCATATCTGTCTTAATTTCTCACTGGACCAATAGAAAAAGTTCCATACTAAAGCAAAAACTGAAATTGGATTCCCTTTACGTGTAGAAAACCAAGGAATTTTTATCTTCTCTTTATTGTAGATAAATTCAATCCATTTATGTTGACATGTTCTCAGAACGGGGTACCTAGATCAAACACCTAAGTCTTCTTGCTTAGCCTCCCATATTCTTGCTCCCAGGCATCATCAAACTGGGATAAAAGAAAATCACATTAATGATTATATTTAATAGTCTGGCATGGTCTCTTCTAGGGAATTTGCTAGAACCCTAATTTCATTCACTTCAAAATTATCTTCTTCAATTATTGTTAATATTTTTAAGTGTGATGTTAAAAACCAAAAACTAAACCCATTGCCATCAAGTCAATTCCGACTCACAGCGACCCTATAGGAAAGAGTAGGGTTTCCAAGGAGAATTTGAACTGCTGATCTTTTGGTTTGGGTTAGCAGCTGAACTCTTAACCACTACACCATCAGGGTTCCCAAGTGTGATGTTAAGTGCTAATAATTTTAAGTTTTAAAAAATCCCTATATTTTAGAGACACATGTTAATATTTACAGATAAAATAATATGATGTTTGGGATTTACTTCAAAATCCAGGAAGGGTACAGGAAGTGGGAGTTATACATATTACAAGTTTGGCCATGAATGGATAATTTTTGAAGCTTGGTGATTTGTACAAAGAAGTTCATTATACTATTTTTTCAACTCTTGTATGGGTTTGAAAATTTGCATGATAAAAAGTTAAATATTTTTTTCCTCTTTCCAGATTAACAGGCCTCAGAAGTGTGATATGTGTGCTCTGGGAAGCCATCACAAATTCATCTTATCAAAACCATCATGGTGTATTACATTTTCAGGTATGCAACACAAGCCATCCTTATTCCAGTGTTACTTGCTCCTGTCACGCTGAGGCAAGGCTCTTCAGCTTCCCTCCAGTAATCACATGACTGAGGTTATGATCTATTATCAGTGACAGTCTTTTATAACAGGTTCATCTATCTTTTCTTGAGCTTTTTTGTGTCTGGGTTTTTTCATTCATAGCAGTCTCCTCTCCGTTGGGGGTCTAGAATCGAATATCAATTCACTGAAAGCATATTTTAATGAACTCAAAATCATCTTTGTCAATTCTTCTAACCATCCTCACCTTCTCTCCTCCCTCCTTCACTCTCAGTAAAATACATTGCCTTAGACTCCATTCTAACTCATGGCTACCCTATAGGATAGAGTAGAACTGCCCCATAGGGTTTCCAAGGATGTAATCTTTACAGAAGCAGACTGCTGCATCTTTCTCCTATGGAGTGGGTGATAGGTTCCAAACATCAACCTTTTGATTAGCAGCTGGGTACTTCAACCACTGAGAGAGAGAGAGCACAGCAAAATACTTTTGAAAATCATCCTGACAAGGATTCCTGGTCAATACAGTTGTATACAATTCCTGAACTCAGTGGCATGTTTGGAGACACTAATATTTTTGGTGGTTGCTGATTATAATGCCCAAAAAATAAAGATAAGCTGCTGCCAGCTGAAAATTAGTTCTGGACTAATTTTGAAATGGCTCCGTTGTCAAACTTGGAAACATAGCCCAAGTGGTTTGGTTATCAGAATTTAAGAATTATTTCTTTTTTTCTCTGAGAACTTGTTCTTTGAAGGCACAAAGGAAGCTCTGGGGATGGAGTAGGCAGCTTCCACTGAAAGACCATATGTTCCGTATTGACATGGAGGCTTTTGGGACAAGAGGGGGTGGAGTGCCTTCTCCTACCAAGCTGGCATTCATAATCCCAAAGAGCAGATTGTGACCTTGATAACAGCTAGAATTAAGCTGCCTACCTTTCTTCTCTTGAGCTTACCCTTCTTTCTTTTAAAAGGATCTACCTCGGTAAGGTTTAATCAAGAGCCAAGATAGTTTCCTAGTAACAAGTGAATTCTATAAATGACAAGTAGAAGCCTCACTGTATGCATTAGAAATGAATGACTGTATTTACTGAATATCCTTTCAAGGAGAACAGTTTTATTCCGACTCATTCCTTGTGTTTTTATTCTTTTGACTATTCATACCTGAAAGAAGAGAGTATTTAAGACTACTTAGTGACTAATGGAACTTTAATCCTACCTTGATACACAAATTATTTGGGTTTAAACAAAGTCACTTATTAGGGGTAGGGGAGTGTTAAGGAGTGGGAGGGGCACAGTAAAGAGAATTTTCCTATAAAAGAGCATTTTTTTTTTTTTCAAAAATAGATGCAGATGGAAAAAGATTTAAGAAAATATATGGCTTGATAAACTCACTAATAGATGGTTTCCTTCCCCAAAGCCAAGTCTCTGGAAAAGCTAGTCTGTGCCTTCCTTTGGTAATCTCAGTGGTGTTTAGGAGCCTTTAGAGATAGACAGTCCTTCCTTGTAACTAACCTCCCTTTCTTCCTTATTTCCTCTGTTCCAGGCCTGGGGGAGATCAAACTCAATAGTCACTGTCTTCATTCAAATAAACGAAGACAGCCCTTTTGTGTCCAAGTTAAATAACCACTATTTCTTGAATATTTACTTAGAGGGCCTGTCTCCTAATCCTTTTATTCTCTTTTTTTTTTTTTCCTGGACCCTTAATCAATTTTCCACATGCACTTCTAAGTTGTAGGACCCCTAAACAGACAAAACACTCGGTCCCCAAAGTCCTGAATAATGCCTAAATGAGCAAGTAATTTTTCTTCCGTTTCCTTAATTTTTTAATAACTTATTGAAATTTATACTCAGCATGTGGCATATTTTAACCCCAAGATTTTCTGCCACAATCCTAAAAAACTAATAAGATGATCAACTTAAACTCTCTGAGATACTTGAATGTTCACATTTTTAAATTCTGTATTGTCTCCTGATTCTAGTTAATTTGAAAGATGATCATTTTCTTTTTAAATGTACCTTTTTTGTCCCCACTTCTCAGTAAAGATTGAATTCATTCTCATGAACAATTAGTAATAAAGCTGGTAGTTAGAATTGAAGAATCCTATAACTTTGTCTCAGTAACTTAATTCAGACTACAAAGCCAGTTTGACATACCATTGTGAGGAGATTGATGGAACATCCAAAACTCTCCATTTCATAACATAAATGAACCATCTGGTCTTTAATCGTTATCATTTTGTTTCAGGGAATGTGATTTTTTGAGCAAATATTCAATTGATGCTAAAAACAAAGGAACAAACGTGATCAAAACATAATTTCATAATACCACAAATTCTCTGTTTGTTTTCTTATGATGTACCACGGCAATACTGTCAAACTTCTCCTGAAAATCCTTGCCCACCTGATTTTTTCATTTGACATAATAGCTGTTTGTGTACCTCTTTCAGTTTTTTTCTAATTCCCCATCAATAGCTTTTGCTACCCTTGTCTATTTATTTAGTATTTATATGTTCTTATTTCGTCTAAGGCAGCATTTTTACAATTACTTCTAGAAACTAAAGGTTCCCAATTGACCTTACATTAAATTTGAATTAGTATTTCTCGTTTTCCTCTTGAATTTTTCTCAGAAACCTTAATTTGAATGACAGATCAGTATAGAAAATATGCATAAATGAATTGCTGTCTGGAATCCAAGATATTACCCGAGGTACTTGTTTACCATATTCATTTAAGGGCCGTGAAATTGCTACTTTCTTTCATTTCAGGCAAGACGAATGTGACCTTTAGGTGTGATTATGTATAGACTAGAATTCTCTATTATTGAGGTTCGGAAATATCACTGAATTAAGAACACACTAGTAAAAGGTGTTAATGTGGTATTTATCTGATATCATAGTCTAGAGGCCTGAATACATTTCCACAGGCTCATGCAGAGACCTGGAGCCTTGTGGTGAAGAGTTCACCTGCCAACCAAAATGTAGTCAGTTTGAATCCACCAGCTGCTCCATGGAAACCATATGGGGCAGTTCTACTCTATCCCTATAGGGTGCTATGAGTCGGAATCAACGGGTTTGATTTTTTGGTTTTTTCAGAGCACTGGGGCCAGTGCTATGAAAGTCAGGGGCTGGTTCTATAGATTCAGATTGTACAAATTTATCATGATACAGTAAAATAGAATGCATATCAGCATGGCACATCACACAGTTTATTCATGTATATTATATATCTCTGATCCTCAAAATACCTGTATGAACAAGGTAGGGCGATGTCCACATAAAAGGAGGTCAAGAATGTTAAAGGACTTTCCAAGTTCACACAGTAATAAGTAGCAGGACAGTGATTCAGACACTGTTCAGCTGCCTTCTAGTCTGACGTCCTTCCCATTAGACTCAATGCTCTCATGAGAGGCTTGTTAACATAACTCAGAGCATGTTATTCTTGGATGGATTTCTCTTGATAAGGATTGTCTGGGATGTTATTCATTAATTCTAATAGTACTGTTATTCATTAATTCTAATAGTATGTCACTAAGGGGGAAAATGACTTGTCCAAAAGTCAAGGAGATGGTCAGAAGTATATCATAAAACATCTGTGCCTAATGGAAAAACTGTCCATGGGAGGCTAAACTGCACGAAGGGAACTGGTTTATGAGAATTCAGAATTCCATCAAAGATCTTTAGTCTTAGAAAAGATATTTATACATTTTATAACCCAAAGAAATGCATGGTATATAGTAAACTTGGAGAATCCCTGGGTGGTGAAAACAATTAACGCACTCAGTTGCTAATTGAAAGGTTGGAGGTTTTGATCTACCCAGAGGCACCTCAGAAGAAAGGCCTAAAATCTACTTCTGAAAAATCAGTCATTGAAAACCCTAAAGGCACAGTTCTACTTTGTCACACATAGGGTCACTATGAGTCAGAGTTGAATTAATGACAACTGCTTAATAAACCTGGATTGGTGTTTTGAGTTGATGGCAGAATTAAACGGCATATTCCTCAATAGAGGGAAGTATTCTGTGTAATAGTTATGGAGTCAGTGCCATGTAACTATAAGGAGTTCAGAACTGTTGACAAGATTCCAGGCAATGTCCCAGCTGAACCTTCTGGTTGTTCATAATCTAAAGAGTACTGAGAAGACAATTTCTACTATTATACTGGCTCCTTCGGTGATCAGAGAAAAGAATTGCCCTGGATGTCCTCAGATCTTGGCTAAACCCATTGGTCAAAAGTAATTTTGGTTAAATTGGATGGTGATCGTAATTTCCTTGGGATATATCTCAACCTTGTGAAGATTTCAGATTGAGTATAAAAATGTTTAGGAAAACCCAAACCACAGAGTAAATGCTTTTGTATGAAAAAGAAATCAGTAAATATTTGAAATTTTAAGAACCTTGGCAGAGTTTTTAAGTGAATTTTGGCCCATTAGAGTAATAGCCTTGCAAGTTTAACTTAAAATTCGTAATTGAGTTATGAAGACTTGTGATCTTAAATGGAAATCTTTCTTCTTTTATGTACTGTTTTGAAACACATAAAAAACCAAGTTCCACAACATTTTCTAGTTTAGATTTATAAGAATTATAAATATTCGAGAGGATTTTTCTAATTTCAGAGAATTGTATTACTTGAAAAGGAAATAAAACGTATTAATTATAAAATGCTGTTTTAAATTTTTGAGCTAAGTTTTAATGGCAATATTTTCAAAATTATTGTTTAAATTTGTTAGACGTGGAGTCAATAACACTTAGAAACTAAACTTAAAAGCTTAAGGAATAACTAGATATTTTCATTTAAAACTTTAACAATAAACACAAATAAAATTTAGTTTTTAAACAAAAGTAAATCTCTGAATGTTTTCTTTACACAAAAATCACTCAAGGGTACCAGAAAAAAAATCTCATTAACACTGCATTGTACTATGTGAAATCCATTTAATTATTATTATTTTTTTTTCCTTAACTTTTTCCCTAGTATTTCCATTCTCTTTGCCTTAGATCCCTAAGAAAAACTGCAGAAGACTTTGGCACCCATCAACCATGCTAAATTTCACCATATGGAAAAGAAATATTAAAACCTGGCACGGGAATGATAGCTTCCTTGCAAACATCACTATGAGTCAAGGAAGTCTTGGTTCAGTTATAATAGCACCAAGAGATGGAGAAGGAATAAGTGACTTTTCCAGCTCATCAAATTAATACACAAGAGGGTCCCCTTTCGTGGTGGCTAGGCATGTTGAGATTTCATAATCTCATCTGATTTCTGCTTTGTGTTTGGTGTATATATCCAGAATTTTGGTGGCAAAAGCAAAAGCATGCAAGAATGCCCAATGAGTGAGTTCTGTTTCTTGAATATTTTTGATTCTCAAAGTCCTTGCTCCATTTCAATTCTGCAAAAATTTCTTCTATGGAAGGAGGATACGTAGTCTACAGTTTTACTCTTTTAGCCATAGTTTCAATTTCTATCTGAGGAAGTTCTCAAGCAATGAACTCGTGAGCATCAGTTACATGAGTAAAGAATTTGAAAAGAGTTTCTCCTTTCTGGGACAGACGAGAAGGTCTCTGGCTATCACGTGTGTGTATGCACATGTGTGAATGTGCGTACACACACACACGTATGCATATGTGTTGTTTTGGGGCTAGGGGGAATCAGCCTTGTGATCTTTCAAGCAGAAGATGGGCTTTACATGACGTTGTCCTTTCCCCATAATTATCCTGTAGTCTTAAAGGTGCTTTCTGGAGACTCCAGGGAGGGACTATGATACATAAACAGTTTCTATCTTAGTTGCATGGTGTGACAGCCAGGAGAATGTGCCCATTATAGTGTAGGCTATATCCTCCTGGTTAAAGTAGTCTGTATCTACTTCACTGCCGCCGAGTTGATTCCATCTCATAACAACCCTGTAGGACAGAGTAGAACTGCCCCCATGGAGTTTCCAAGGCTGAAATCTTTAAGGACACAGACACATCTTTCTCCAGTGGAGTGGCTGGTTGGTTCAAACCACTGACCACCAGGGTTATCTCTCTCTCTCTCTATATATAAACAAAAGCATGATGACCTCTGTCGTTTTGCATAACAAAGGGCCGAAGGATGAGGGTCCACTTCTAAGTGTTTCTTCAATATTATTAAAATACTTTCATGATGGATCCACCAAGAAACTGAGAATAGCGCTATTTGTCCATAAATTAGTTTATTAATTTCATGGTCAATTAAGAATTTATTCAGATTTTAGGTAGGAAGAGATTTCATGTAAGGAATTTGATGCTTATAAAAGCATCAGAAGGGCAGGAAATGGAATCTAGGTTGGGCCTCCTCTAGGAATTACTCAGAGGCCAACTGTACAGAATTATCTTTTGGGGGGAACTCCTATTCCTGATAAAGTCAGGGAATGAGAAAAACCCATTGCCATCAAGTCAATTCCGACTCATAGCAACCCTTTGGACAGAGTAGAACTGTCTTATAGGGTTTTCAAGGAGTGACTGGTGGATTTGAACTGCTGACCTTTTGATTAGCAGTGGATCTCTTGACAACTCTGCCACCAGGACTCCAATCACAGCACTAGGAGATGACTAATGAGATCCAATGGGTTAGTTGTCAACAAACTTATTTTCCAGTAAAAATCAGAATCACTCAGTCCAGCCAACAAAACAATTTCCTTTAAGCTCATTATTTTGGTGTCATGAGGAACCCAAAATCTTCAGGTGGTGTTTCAACCTCTCACTCAAAGTATCTTTTGTTATGTTCCCTGGTCTCTTAAGTACAAAGACCCTCAAGCAACACAGCCCAAAGCTAGAGTGATGGAAGCAAACATTTTGTCAGTGGGTCATTAGAAATAACAGTGACAGGTATCCTTCCCTATTTCTCAAACCTTTTGATTCACAGACACATATTTTTTGTTTATGTACCCATTGGGCCCATTGGAAGATAAATCCCATTTATAACACGGCCCTTAAGGGCCACCAGTTAAGAAATGGACCACGAAGACTTTCTGTGTCCTTGGGTTTCAAGTTAATTCAAAGCCAGTCAATTCTTATCCCCAAAAGTTTTGATGATTTCCCTTTCTACAATGTACAATCACCTTAGTAAATAGTTATAGGTCCCTTCAGGGAAGCTGAGGGAAAATTTATAGTTCATATTGGAGAAGTCATAACAGAATCCTTCCCCAGAGATACTCAGCCTCTCATTCATTCAAAGATATCCTGGAGTATAAACTGACTCTGGAAGTGGCTGACAGGCCATGATCCTCCATCATGGTGATCCAAGTCATGTCTTTATTTAGCGTATCTAAACTTTTTGTTGTTGTTGTTGTTAGTAATACAGATTAAGTAGAACCATAGTGGACTATCTATTTTAGTCCTAGGAATCTCTAATAACCTTCCCAAAACCCTGTAGGTCAAGCCATTCTGATTACCACTCTTTTCCCCTGTTCGCCATTCTCCCCTATTCCTTCTAGTGGCTAAGTGATGTTTCCTATCCTCTGTTATTCAGGATATTATTATTCTCATTGAAATATGACATTTCATTCCATTTGTAGCATCTCCTTCATTCTTAGCCATCAGAGGACAGACACTGCAGCTGATGTTCCCATTAACATATTTCTCAATGCCTTCTGAAATGAATTTCTTTCAGAGGACATAGTTAGGAGGTGGTTTGAAATTAGCATGTTAAAACAACATCCTTATTGCCCCAAGACTTTAGATACCTTTTATAAACTTACCAAGTAATTATTGGCGTCTCAACCTCATTCAACGTAGGTTACCACTGAGTTAAAGCTTCAGTTAAGTAACTGTGTAGATAATTAGAACCATACCCAAATTCTTAAGCCAGTATATAGAATCCAGAATTTCCAGTAAATTCACGCATATTAAAAAACTCATCCTGACCTAAAATTGTATTTCTTTCTTTCTTTTCTTTTTTTTTGCTATAACACCCACAGAATGCATTTTTACAAAGGTTCTCCAGATTTTTTGTTGATGTACAACAGTAAAGCCTTGCAATATATTTGGCATGCATTTACATGTTCTTCTTCTAAAAAAAAAAAAGCTCAGTGATGACATTGATAATACCTTGAACTGATAAGTCAAAGTCTGATGTGCCATTATTTTATTTTATTTATGTTCTCAGATGCAGTTAAAAGCAGCCTGTCTGCCCCATAGTTCTTGTATTCCTCAGAGCTATTTTGCTGATGCTTGTCTGCCAAGACTTAGTTTCAGGTGACCATAGATGTTAATTTAATTTTTGCCACTGGGTACTGTTGATTACTAGTGTTCTATCTTATAATGGTAACCAGAACTTCATTGCTTTCAAACTCATATAGACACATTAGTCAACTCCAAATTCTGATCCTTGAAGATCTGTTGCCTATGGCCACTTTTGGTACCTAATTTTTGGAGCCCTGGTGGCGCAATTGTTAAGAGCAATGGCTGCTAATAAAAAGATCTGCAGTTCAAGTCCACCAGCTTCTCCTTGGAAACCCTATGGGGCAGTTCTACTCTGTCCTATAGGGTCACTATGAGTTGAAATCCACTTGATGGCAATGGGTTTTTTTGTTTGTTTGTTTGTTTTAATACAGTAATAAGAGCCTGGTAGTGCAGTAGTTAAAGTGCTCTGCTACCAACCAAAATGTTGGCTATTCAAACCCCCTAGCTGATCACCCCCACGATGAGATCTGCAGTGGTACTGGTGGGGGCAGGGCCTGTAGTGACTCACCGCCCCCCTCAGCCTTCAACTCTCTGCCCTCTGCCACCTAGCTTTTCCTGCTCACCTTGCTAGGGCTTTTGCTTGTTCTGGATCCTGCAGCTGGCTCCTTTTCATCTGACCTCTGGTTCTTGGGACCTGAGCTATCAGCTTGCCTGCCAATCTTGAGATTCATCCATCTTCACAGCCTGCTACAACCCTGCAGTCTGACCTGGGGATCTTGGGTTTGCCAGCCCCTATGGCTATATGAACCCTGAGAATCCTCTTTCTAGCCCTACAGACTTGGGATGTTACCCAAAACCCAGTGCCTTCGAGTCGATTTTGACTCATAGCAACCCTAGATGTTATGACCTCTAAAAACCAAGAGAGCCATTTCCTTGATCCCTCTCTCTCTCTCTCTTTCTCTCTATGCTTTACTGGCTTTGCTTCTCTAGAGAACCCAGCCTAAGAACCAGGGATGCAGCATCTTTGCCATAATCAAGAGTGTGATATACAGGGAAACAAGAAACAGGAAACTGACATGAGAGTTTTGGCTACAGAATTACATCACTTAAAGTGTTAAAAAGAAAAGACGTCACCTTGAAGACTAAGGTGTGCTTGACCCAAACCTCAGAAGCATGCCTCATATGCATGCAAAAGCTGTACAGTGAATAAGGAAGACTGAAGAACTGACACTTTTGAATTACGGTGTTGGTGAAGAATATTGAATATGCCAGGGACTGCCAAAAGAATGAACAAATCTGTCTTGGAGGAAGTGCACCCAGAATGCTCCTTGGAAGCAAGGATGGCAAGATTGCATCTCACATACTTTGGGGAGGTTATCAGGAGGGATCAGTCCCTGGAGAAGGACATCATGCTTGGTAGAGGGTCAGTGAAAAAGAGGAAGACCCTCATGAGATGTATTGACACAGCGGCTGCAACAATGTGCTCAAGCCTAACAACAATTGTGAGGATGGTGCAGGAGTGGGCCGTGTTTCATTCTATTGTGCATAGGGTTGCTATGAGTCAGAACAGGTTCAATGGCAACTAACAACAACAGCAACAGAAATCCAGGGATCTAAAAGCTGTTAGCCACAGATCCATGACATGTCATCTAGGTCTGCACCAGTAAAATAAAATAAGATGCCCATGTCCTGGTGATGCAGTGCTTAAGTGCTTGGCTGCTAACCAAATGGTTGGCAGTTCAAATCCACCAACTGCTCCCTGGAGTTCTACTGTGAACTATATGGTTGCTAGGTCTGAATTGATTTGACGGCAATGGGTCTGAGTTTTGTTGTTGTTGTTGTTTATGTCCTGCCCTAATCTTGACACTTATGAAACTGAAGACTTGTCACTAGGACCACTGCTAACATTGTTTCATAATATACCAGTCATTCATGATTGTGCTCAACAACAAGAAGAACAGGAACATCAGATGCGTGGCCTCTTGCTCACTGCCTCTTCAATAGCTCTTGCAAACCCATTTGACTGGCCAAACCGAAAATAAAGAATGACTTCTGGTGTACATGCCATTCTTCCTGATGGGCATAGCTACATCTAGTCATTATGTCTAGAGATGGTGACCTCTCCCTCTGGAAGCTGTGACTCTCTGAACAAACTAGGTACACAGCCTACATGAGGTTTCTTGGGTACTTTTTCCTACCAAGTTAAGAAGCAACTTGAAAAGGGAAAATAACAGTGGAATATATGGAAGCTGAGGATAATATTATTTTAGGTTCTTTGAGAGAAGCATGAATAACATTATTTCTGCCATTTTTTGTTCCTTGGAAACCTGCAAAACAAGAGCTATAACACTATGGCAACCAAGGCCAAGGTTTTCACCACAGAAAAAGTTCCAAGGGTCAGGGCTTTTTGCTGTGAAAGACTGTTCTCTTGTCCTCTGTTCTCCTTCTAGTTTGTTTTCCACATTCTTCTCCTATCTTATTATCAAAAAGCTAGTTACTATGTCAGAAAACAAAGTTACTGTAAGAAAAATGTATTCATAACTCTTGGGCCAGTTCTACTTTGTCCTGTAGGGTCACTATGAGTTGGAATCGACTCGATGGCATTGGGTTTTTTTTCTAACTCTAATTGAAGAAATGGAAGAGTATATACACTTTATTTTTACACCAGTGAGGTAAGAGTATATACCTACATTTTACATCTTACCTAGGTGACAAAAGTAAGTTTGAATATACTTGTTTCATTTTTAGCCCTCCTTGCATTCTTGGGAGACATTTGTCTCAGCCTTTAGCATTGATGGATCTTTAGGAAAAAGTGTTCTTTCGTCCTAGTCTCCAGTTTAATCTACTGGTCTCTGTTAAGAAGGTCCATGAGAGGCACCATGGTGGAAAGTGCTTGAAATATTTCAGGGCTGCCAGTCTAGAAACCAGAGGCCACTCTCCCCACCTCAGAATTACCATTCCCATGTGTGGAAACATGGTGGTAAAATACTGATATGGGGCTATAGATATGCTTTAGGAGAGGCATTCTTCAAAAGATGTTGCTGTTTGTCTGACTCACTAATGGGTCCAATATTTGTGACTCAATGTTATGGAAATCCAGGGAGAAATCAAATCAAGCATACTACTCTAATACTATGTAGTCCTTCTGTGGTAAAAGCCTTGTCAGTTTTAAGCAAGGGATCTTGCTTGATAAATTTTTAACCAATAGTAAAATCTACCTCACAAAGTTACCTTAAGGATAAACAACATGTTGAGAATATTAAGCCTAGCACACCCACATATGATTTTCTGACTTTTTCCCTTACTAAAAACATAGAAAGCATTAAAAGAATAAAATTTATTAAAGTGTATGCTGATACTTATTGTTTTGGTCTGTTGAGAAACTCTTCCCATTATTGTTTTTTAAAAATAATGCTACTTTTCCCACCCCTCCTACCACTCCTAGCAACCAACTTCTCAACCCCCACCACAGACTTAAGGAAGTGACTAAGAGCTGACCCATTATAACATGTCATTCTGCTAGACTCTGGGATTGGTCCGGAGAGTGCTATGCTATCTAAACCAATCCAGTCAGAGAGATTTGCTTTTGAGTTATGGGTTGAATTGTGTCCCCCCTCCAAAAAAAATGTGTGTTAGCTTGCCTGGTCCATGATTCCCAGTATTGTGTGATTGTCCACCATTTTGTCATATGATGTGATTTTCCTATGTGCTGTGAATCCTACCGCTAAGATGTCGATGAGATGGAATTAGCAGCAGTTATGTTAATGAGGCAGGACTCAATCTACACGATCAGGTTGTGTTTAAAGTCAATCTGTCTGAGATATAAAAGACAGAAAGGAGCAGAGAGACATGAGGACCTCATACCACCAAGAAAGTAGTGCCAGGTACAGAATGCATGCTTTAGACCTGGGGTCCCTGCACTGAGAAGCTCCTAGACCAGGGTAAGATTAATGACAAGGACCTTCCTCCAGAGCCTGCAGAGAGAGAAAAACTTCCGTTGGAGTTGTGTCCTAAATTCGGGTTTGTAGCCTTCTAGACTGTGAGAGGAAACCCTGGTGGCATAGTGGTTAAGTGCTATGGCTGTTAACCAAAGGGTCGGCAGTTCAAATCTGCCAGGCATTCCTTGGAAACTCTATGGGGCAGTTCTACTCTGTCCTATAGGGTTGCTATGAGTCGAAATTGACTTGACGGCCCTGGGTTTGGTTTTTTGGTTAGACTGTGAGAGAATAAATTTCTCTTTGTTAAAGCCATTCGCTTGTGTTATTTCTGTTATAGCAGCACTAGATAACTAAGACAACATCTCTCATATTTGTAAGGTGGAAATATAATGGTGAGCTACTACACATTTATTCCCAGTTCCATATTTAGTGACATAATATTGGTAGCTTGAATCAGCCACAGTAGCAGTATTTATACCATGGAAATTCTCAAGTGCCACAAATAAGGTTTTTTTTTTCCCCCCTCAGAGATCCAGTGTATCCCACCATACCACTGGCAATGGCATCCATTGGGTAAGAATGAGAGAGACTGTCCTCTGCTCACAAGACTTCCACAACGTTTACACCAGGGCTACTTTTGCTCCTGAAACACCAACCTTTTTCCATAAGAAGTTTCTAACCTTGAAAAAGATGGTATTTTTCAAATAGAAATTGTCCCCAGATTCTGATAAAGCAGGCTTGTATGGGCTGGACAATTTGAGCACTAGTTCCTTATGCCTTTGAAAAATAAGATCACAATAGCAAAAAAGCGGCCATCAGGGGATGCCTCAGTTACCCTCTGCTTCATTCTGACAAAAGAGAAAGGTAGATGGAAAAAAAAAAAAAAATTGTACCACTTAAAATAAGTCATCGTCTTTCTAAATAAAGACTTCGATAATTAGAGCTGAAAATAGTTATAATTTTAAAATGAGAAGAACAATAGCACTATGTTTTTGTCTTTCAGTTACTACATTAAAAAATCCAACAGTTATCTGGTTTCAGTTTTTCTCTCTAAAGGCTGAGCAGATAAAAAGGAAGAAGAGAAGAGAGAAAAAAAGGAGGAGCCAAGAAAATTACTTTCAGAAAGTCGGCAAGAGTTCGGAGGAAGGGCGTCGAGGTCCCTGTTAAGTCACACATCATGACTTCCAGATTACCGAAAAAAAGAATCATAGATGGTTTTCAGCTAAATATATTCTCAGAGCTATTTATATAATTGCAGGTGTCCACTAGGACAGTAATAAAATACATATAAGTAATAAGAACAGCTATTTTCTAGATAATTAACTATTATCCTTCTAACATGAAAAATAGGTCCAAATATTAAAAAAAAAAAGGTAACTGCAGACAATATGTATTAAATTCCATACTGATCAAATAAAAGTCACTCTTTTCATCTTTGTCTTAGTTATCTAGTACTGCTATAACAGAATACCACAAGTGGATGGCTTTAACAAAGAGGAATTTACTCTTTCAGTAGGTTACCAAATTCAGGGCATCAGCTTCCGGCGACAGCTTTCTCTCTCTGTCAGCTCTGGAGGAAGATTCTTTGTCATCAATCTTCCTCTGGTCTAGGAGCTTCTCAGGTGCAGGGACCCCAGTTCCAAAGGATGCTCTCTGCTCCCTGTGCTGCTTTCTTGGTCATATGAGGTCCCCAACTTTCTTGTTTGCTTCTCTTTCTTTTTTATCTCTTGAAAGATAAAATAGGCCACACTCCAGGAAAACTCCATGTACATCGGATCAAGAATGTGCCCCGAGTAAGGGTGTTACAATCCTACCCTAATCCTCTTTATCATAAAATTATAATCACAAAATGGAGGACAACCTTACAATACTGGAAATCATGGCCCAGTCAAATTGATACACACATTTTTGGGGGACATAATCCAATTCATGACAACCTTCTTTAGTGAAATATTTCATAGGAATTCAGCATAATACAAAGTAGGCCCTTCTTCAGGTTTGGTAGAGGGAACAGCAAGTGTTACCTGATGGAAAATTTTGTAGGTAATTGAACAAAATGATTTCTGAAGGCCTGGGGACGTGGTAAAAATGGACAGACTCCATGAACCAGGTTGTGTTACTGGAGTTGCGTATGGCTGTTCAACAGCACAACCATGCTATCAGTAGAGTCTTGCTCATACGTGCAAAGGAACTGTCATGTTATGTAGTGAGAATAGTACTTTCAGGGTGTTATCTGCCTTCATAGACCCTTCCAACCTATGTTTATTCTGTTGAGTAATGGCACAAACAGGCAAGGTAATGATTCTAGAACAAACTAAAATCAAAGGTCAGTGAAAAAAGGAACCACAAATGATCTCATTATCCCACTATTCTTTTAAAAATGTTCATCAGCTACAGATCAAAGATAAACACATGTTTATGTAGAATGTGAAATTTATAGTTTTATTATCCTGGGCTATTGATGGCTTCATAAAGTCTTCATCAATATACGCAACAAGTGTAGACATATGCTAAAATTCACAATTCAATAAGACTTTTAGGTTAAATATTGAAGGATACTAATGAGGTCTCAAGATAAACTTCATGCTCATGAAATCCTGTTATATTCCTTCCAACTGTCTCTATTTATACAACAGTCTTATACTTAACAGTATTTCTCTTCTGTTTAAACATTCTGACTTTTTAATGGATCTTAAAAATCTATTAGCAGAGGTCATCCTGATTCTAAAGACTTGATAAGATTGGCTTGTATCCCAATTCTGCTGTTGACTTCTTGGGGACTGAGTTTCATTATCATGATCATCTTGGATTCTGTGTTCATGCTTCCACCAAGTTGATACAGTTTATAAAGCATTGCAACATATTCTTTTTCTAATATTTACATACAGGCACACACACAATGCACGCACGCAATGTGCCCCACATGCACACACGGCTCCGAAGTCAAGTAACAGCTGGTATTGAAACTTTGAGAAAAAACTGCAGGGTTGATGTGGAGACCCACAAACAAAAAAAAACTTAAAACTCAGTCTTAGATATTCCTTTTATCAAAAATCCTTTAATGATTCTACCATGTTACCTTAGTACACTCTTTCTTATCTCCCACGTCCTTTTTCTTCTATGCCCTCCTTTTGCTCCCAAAGTTCTCTTTATTTCTAATGCAGCACAGTTTAGGTCTCTCTCTTAGTACATGGTCTTTTACCAATCCACCTTTTATCCCAAACACTCTGTCAAGGTATCCCCTTTTCAAAAAAAAAAGAAAAAAAAGACAGTTATCTCTTGAAGAGGACTTGTGCTTATCACAATAATTTTAAACCTTGCCACGTGATCACAAGTTAATCATACAAAATCACTGTCTAAAATGTGAGATGTGTAAACAGCCATGTAAATTATTTTCACATCTATGTATATATGAACACTAGTTTTAATGTGTAGAAATAACCGTCTAGCACATTCATTCATAGCACATTCATCGGAATGTTCTCAGATGTTTAGTTTTATGAAATATTGATGGACTACGTGGCGCCTTCATCACTACCACTTACAACCTTCTTGGGAGAATCTGAAATAGAGAAAAGTATAATAACTAGAGGAATTTTGAGTTAATTTAACAAAACCACAGTAAAAGCAGTATACAGAGCATGTGCTTCAGAATCAAAAAGATGTAGCATTGAATTCCCACCCTGTCACTTACTCAGTCATGTGACCAAGGGCAAATTACCTGTGCCTTGATACTCTATAAAATTGATGGTCAACTGCCTATTTCAAAAGGCTATAGTAAATTTACAAAAAGAAGTATATGCAAAATTCTTAGCACCATGCCTGCTATATAGTGTTTAAGAAACATCAGTGATATTTAGTTTTATTAAAATATCAGGATTGATTTGGGCCAACTCCCTAGAGGCAGAGGAACTTCCTTTGAGCCCTCATCCTGCAGAATCTGTTTATCTTATCTACAGCATTGATAGTCCTTCCCATAAGGCCACTGAAACTTGGGAGGCAACTTTGGTTCTTTGCATTATGTGTCACCTGCCCACACTAAATCTCCAAAGTGGTCAGGAATGCATTTTATCTGCTCAGTCAAACCATCCTTCTCCTTTGGGAGGGTGCACCCAGTGAAGACCTGCTTTGATCTTCCTCTCATAGTTACTCCAGGAGTGAAAGCGAGGGGGTGTAGTTCCTTTCTGATTCTGACATAGGCTATGAAGTTATTAATGGAGCTAAGCTTATTTACAATTGTGCTACTTTGTCTACATGTATTTTAAAATATTATATTGTCATTTTGATTAACAAGCAGTAAGTTACAACCATTTATTGTTACCAGGTACCCATGTTATGGTGTTATTTGAAAGTGGACTTAGATTAGTCATAAATGTATATTGGCAAACTCTAAGGAAACCACTAATGTTTTTAAAGTATAATCGATATGTTAAGACAGGATAGAAAATGCAATCATACAATTAAAACCAGATAAGCAAAAAAAAGAAAAAAGAGAGAGAGAGAGACCAAAAAGGAAACAAAGAACAAGGATCAGTTATATACTTTCGTCCAATGGTAAACCTGTAGCCATTGTGTCTGACTCATGGCAAGGGTGTTACAGAGTAGAACTGCTCCATATAGTTTTCTTTTTTATTGTGCTTTAGGTAACGGTTTATAGCTCAAGTTAATTTCTCATTTGAAAACACATATTGTTTTGTGAACCCCCCGCAATGTGGCAGCACGCTCCCCCTTTCCACCCTGGGTTCCCTGCGTCCATCCATCCAGTTCTTGTCCCTCCCTGCCTTCTTGTCTTTCTTTTGGACAGGAGGTGCGCTTTTGGTCAGTATACTCGACTGAACTAAGAAGCAAGTTCCTCATGTGTGTTATTTTTTGTTTTATAGGCCTGTCTAATCTTTGTCTGAAAAGTGGGGTTTGGGAGTGGTTTCGATTCTGGGTTAGCAGAGTGTCCAGGGGAATAGTCTTGGGGGTTCCTCCAGTCTCTATCTCCATGGGGTTTTCTTGGCTGCCATATTTATGGAAGCAGATAGCCAGGCCTTTCTTCAGCAGTGCTGCTGAATGGGTTCAAACCACCAACTGTGAGGTTAGTAAAAAAAAAAAAAATGTAGTCAAGAGCAAATCACTTGCGCCACCCAGGGACCTTTCCAATAGGAAGATAGCCTCAATATTTATAGCATAACGGCCATGTAGGACCTTAACTAGCTTTTTAAAATTTAACCTAGCATTTTTATCTAACACTTTTCCTTTCCTTTCTCCTCCTTCCCTCCCTCTTCTCTTTCTTTTTTAATGTTTATAAGTATTCAGTTCACATAAGTATTCTTAGAACTAGTTTTGCCACTTACTAGTTCCCTCATGAATGAATTAAATATTTTAACTTGTTCATTTTATATATTTATAAGAGTTATTTCTTTAACTTTCTATACATTGCACTTTTGTACCTTCAAATCAGACCACATAAGAATTCCTTTATTTTCACTCTGAGCACAGCCTCTTCTGCATTTCTTCTCCAAACGGAAAAAAAAAAAAAGGACATTTACTTATATGTGGATTTATAACATTGTTCTCCTGCTTCTGAAAAGGAGTAACTTACATTTAAAATATCACTGTGGCATGTGGTTTCAGTTTGAGTACTCCTGAAATCTCCTGACAGATTTGAAAAATGTCAGAGCCTATCTGGCAAATGAATAGAGATACCCATCAGAATACCTTTTGCATGATGAACTAAGAAAAATTTTGGCACACTGTGGATTCCAGAGAACAGAGTGCCCATTTGGTGTTATGTTTTCAGAATATCTGAATTTTTAATGGTTATACATCTGCAATGATACCCAGGAGTGTGGATGGTACCTGGTAGGAGCTGGTGATATCGAGAAAGAGATTGTAGTGTCTGCTAGAAGTAGCAATGATGCCTAACACAGTGGTGGTGCCCAACAAAGTGGGGGCAATCTTTGGAAGAGACAGCTGGTCTATTGGCACTAGAGGCAATGGGGAAGTGAGTTAAGCTAATGCAGTCTAAGTACGTTGCTTAGTAAAACTCATTAGAAGGAAAAAAAAAACTTGGAATAGATGCTGCTTTAATGATGTATTTTGAGTATCACTGATCTGAAATCTACTTTTGACAGAAGCTGGTGGAGCTCTTTAGAGGATGGCTGAAGGGCAGCTCTTTTGAGTTTTGTCGTTAACTGTAAAGAAATGTTCTTGCTCTCAACAGCAAGGCTCTGGTTGCTCTGGTAAGAAAATTAGGGAGCCTGAATGTTCTCACCTAAACAGAGCATGCATCTCCTCCCAAAGAAGGTGAATCACAGCATCCCTAGAGATAGAGCCAAGTCTATAGAAAAGAGATTCGTATGTGCTCAAAAGTACAAAAACAAGCTGGGAAGTAATCTTCTCTTAGTGGCTTAGAAATCACTTGAAGATCAGGATATCACCAGCAGATATTCTATTCTTTCTTTTATTTTTTACATTTTTGAAGAGTGGTGATAATAATAAAAAAAAAAACTTTATGGGCTTGTTCAATTAAGCTAACAAACGCTCTGCAATACTTGAGAGAAAATTTACATAGGTAGAGCAATCACTAGAGAATGTGTTATTAATACTATTCTGAGAGCTCACTGGATTTAAGGTATTGTTAATGACAATGAGAATACATGTTGCTGCTGTGATAAGTGCAGTGTGTTTATTAAGTGAAAGTTACTAACAACCTCCACTACTGAGTCAGTGGGCTTCAGTTCTAAGTATCCCTGTTGTTTTCCTCTTATAACAATTACGAGACTGTTGAGAGCAAAATGGAAACAGTAAGTAATAATAGCTTGCTACTAACCCAATGTTCTAAGCTTCCTTTGACCTAAAGGAAATATTATTAATTCCGTTGCTTTTAAGAGACCAATTCTGTTTCTGAGAAAAATCTGCCTTTTGAGCTACCTCATATTTGCTAAAACATGTAGGGAATATTGGAGCTAGGCAATGTTGGATTTTAGAGACTAAGGGAGTTATGAGCCAGCTAATGAGGTAGGGAAAATAGCAAACTCAAAAACATTTTCTCTGCCAAATATATTGGTGTTGAAGAAAGTCATAACTTCCGTGACTGGAAATTGGAGACAAATTCTGGTTGGAGCGAGAAAGGGGGAAAAACAGCCCGGGAAGAAGCTGCCAATTAGCTGCTTACTTCAATAATAACTCAGGCATTTTATCACCTAACCTCAGTGTCATGAAAGAGAGATCTTGGAGAAATTCCTGTAAGACACTTTAACACACGTCTGTAAACATTCTTTGGGACTTGCATTGTATTCAAAACTGAAATACAGTTTTCATAGAACTCGTAAATCATAACATGCTTAATGATGGCTGGAGGAGCCTTGAGAGAGCTGGTCCATTCGTTTCATAGAAAGACGAGCAAAGCACAGGGAAAACATGAGCCCAAGGTCCCACAGCAACTCAGCTACAGAGCCAAAATGGGAGCCTAGGTCTCAGGATTCTTCACAACCCCATCCCAGACTGCAATGCAGTGCCTAAGTAAACTGTGCAAGAATCCTGAAATAGTCCAGGTCGACATAATTTTTCTCCTCTTTAATAAACCAGGGCACATTTGAGCTTTGTTTCTTGTTCTACAACAGTTTTGTGTGGTGGGATTGATTATGCCAGTGTCTATATAAGTTATAGGTTCTCTTTGCCATGTGGGGACCAGATTCCCTTCTCTGTCAGTTGGAGAAGTAGCTTTGACTTTCTTTTTCTTAATTTCTTTCTTCCTTTTCTCCAAAAGTTGATGAACTTTATCTTCATGTCCACCAAATACCTTAATTCGTTCTTACACTAAAGTATTAAATCCGGAATGGGAAGTAATTGTATCATGTGCGCTGGCTCCAATCAGTCAGAGTCGTTGGTTACAAGTTCAGAATGATTCTGAGGCGCAGATGATCTAAGCAAGAAAGAACACTGCTTATGTTGATTAGTGCTACTTATGAGAATGGGGAAAGGGGAGAAAAGGAGCCTGAATGCAGATTGGGAAAGGTTTTTAGGGAGCTTATCTGCAAAAACCAACACAAAACAGAACCCTACGGAGCACAGTTCCACTCTGACAAAACTGAGTCGCCATGAGTCAGAGTCAACTTGGCAGCAACTGGTTTGATTGCTGCTTAAAAGAGACTGAAAGCAACAGAGTTAGGATTCAGAGATGGAAAAGTACAGAGTGTGCTCGTGTGTGTTTGTTTTAATGTAAAGTCACTGTGATATGTCTGAAATATAGAGTATATGGAAGGCATGTAAAAGGAGCTGTCAAAGCCTATGGCCACATTGGAAATGGCCTAGATCACCAGACTCTGAGCTTTGGACACTGTTATAGCCATCAGTTGTTTGGGTCAAATGTGTGGCAGGACTGAAGGTCTTGTTCAGGAATATCAACCCAGCAGCAATGTGTTGAAGGGATTTCATGGGAAAGAGAGTAAGCATGAACACCAATTAGTAGGCTCCTGAAAAAAAGGCTAGATGAGAGGAAATGAAAGCTTATCCCGGGGCTTTGGCAGCAAACCTAGAAAATGTAGAGTGGATATGATTGATACTTGGAAGTAGAATCGTAAGTACTTAGTGTCCCATAAGATGGCTAGGTAATGGAAAGGATAAGTCAAAGTAATGCCAATATTTTAAGCCTGAAGTGTTATGACGTTATTAATTGTACAGGAAGAGTTACAAGTTGGACTGGAGTAAAAAATATGGTGAGTGTGTTAAGCAGAGACCCTGGTGGTGCAAATGGTGAAGTGCTCAATTGCTAACTGTAAGGTTGACAGTTCATACCTCCCAGCCACGCCACTGGAGAAAGACCTAAGGATCTACTTCCATAAAGATCACAGCCAAAAACCCTATGGCACGGTTTTACTCTGTCACACGAGGTTGCTATGAGTCAAAATCAGCTTGATGGCACCCAACAATAATGACAACATGTTTATAAAATTTACTCCTTCCTAATCAAGAGTTTATGATCTTAGGATTGCAGAATATTTGAGTGCAAAATGACTTTAAGAGACACCTGTTGCCACAAGATAATACTCGGGGGCTCCTCTATTTTTTCTATATCTATTATTATGTTTTGTAAATATATCTCTATGACTTTTATTTCATTTGCAGACAGCTTGCAAATGTTCTACATTCACATTCCTGGTTTTCTGCAAATGGTTACTGAAGTACGAATGGACTATTTTCTAATCTTTAACCTGAAATTCCTAGATGTTTATCTACTTAAATCTCAAAATTACTACCCAACTAAATTATGCATTCTCTTATACTTATATAAGAACTTAACATTTTTATATACCAAGAGCCATAAACCAGCTGCTGTTGAGTCAATTCTAACCCACAGTAGGTGACACCATGTATCAGTCTAGAACTGTGCTCATAGGTTTTTTTTAACAGCTGTGACTGTTTGGAAGTAGATCACCTGGTCTTTCTTTTGAGGCACCTCTGGATTGAGTCAAACTGCTAACATCTTGGTTAGTAGTTGAGCTCTTTAACCATTTGTACCACTAGGGACTCCGCCAGAAGCTGTACATGTTGTTAATGACTGATTAGGATGACCCCATTTGCAGTTAGAGCACAAGCCAGACACTTCCAAATGCAACCAATGCCCAGTGTTGTCAACCATGAAAAAGCAACAAGAGTCAAAGTGAGTCTGAAAGAATGAGAAAGGACATTTCTCCAGAAAAATGCTTGTTTAAACATAACAGAGATGTAAATCTCCTCTCCATTTTTATTTTTCTAGCATTCTAACGTTGAAAGTTCACATTATGAACAATTTCCCTTGAGAATACTAAATTTTATAGCTGCAGAATCTCAATGTTTGCTTTCAAATTTGTCATGTAATACATAAAGTATTGCAAGAAAGTTTACCTGGGCCATATCTTAGCTTGAATAGAAAGTGTAGTTTTATGTAACTAGTAACCATTCAATTTTATTTGATCTTTATTTCCTCTCTCCCTGTTTTAACTTGAAATGTTAGAAGCTCAAGGCCATATTGAAAAATTGAAAGAATGAGAATCTTGCTTATAATGCAAACCCAGGATGTCTAAATCTAACAAGAATTAGTATTAACTCCATGCTTCTACTTTGTGCCAGGCTGTGGTAAGTACGTTACACATGTGTGAGCTCTAGTAGTCCTTTCACCAGGCCTGTGGTATTGGTGTTTTCTTCTCCATATTTTACAGATAAAGAAACTGAGGCTTAGAATATAATTTGTCCCAGGTCTTGCAACTGAGATGTGTAGATCAAGGACATGAGTTGAGACCTGTTACTCAATTACTAATTGTACCCGATATTGACATACAGACATGGGTCTGAATAAAACTAGGGAAGTTGTCAGTGAAATAACAAATATGGCTGGGATTGTACTGTGGGGTGGTGAATGACCATGGGAAAAACACAGCTGCAACCTCAAAATCATGTAGAAAGGACCTTTGAGCCTTCTAGAAAGAGCTGGGACCTTACAAAAACTCTCTCACCTCAACATTCCACATATATCAGGATAAGTCTAACTTTATCATATTTTTTTTTAATAATTCAACTTTTAAAAGAAGGCTCTCTCTTGCCTTTTCTTTGGAAATTTTCTTCATAAGCAGCTGTATTTTCCTTCTTCAGGAATATGGTGACAGTTTCCCTGTGGAGAGTACAGAGGAATTTGGCTATAATGCCCTAATTAGGAAACTGCTAACAGTTCCCTGCAGCAGGTAAGCTAGCATCCACTGTGTACTTGCAAGAAAGATGGCCATTGTGTATAACAATGGAAGGTTTATTAAATGAAAGGGAAACCAGCATATAGACATTTGACAGTAGGCAAAGGACAGTAACACTGATTGCCATATTAATTCTATTCTATTCTCTCTCTCTCTCTTATTTCCTTTAGGTTCATGTTTTTCCCTGCAGAGGGACTTCTCTTAAAGAAACCTTCCTGGGCTTTCTTCTCTAAACCCACATTCACTCCTTCCTAGGGAAAAACCAAAACTAAACCCATTGTCATTGAGTCAAGTCCAACTCATAGCAACTCTATAGGACAGAGTAGAACTGCCCCATATGGTTTCCAAGGAGCGGCTGGTAGATTCAAACTGTGGACCTTTTGGTTAGCAACTGGCTTTAACCACTGTTTATCTATCATCACACTTCAGAGTTATTGAACATTACCACCGATGACCAAATTAACCTGATGTAAAAAGATGCAGCATTTAATTAGTTCAAACTACTACAAGGCATCTGGTATGGCTTGGGAAAGAAAGAGGTATCAATGGTGATATATTTCAACCCTATTGTGCCAAATTCAGCAAGAGAACGCCCACAATCCACACACCACTGTGACTGCCACACCTATATCATGCTGAGAGTCAGGAAATTTGGAGTGGTCGGTACTGAGATATTAAATAGAAGACTGGGAATTGCTAGAGTTCTGTCTTTCCATAGAATTCCCATATGGTTAGATAAATATCCCAAGAGACAGCCAACTGTGTTAGTTTGATGACTATGATTGACATTGTTGCCCATAGGGCAGGGCAGTGACCACTCAAAAGGAGATGCAAATTCAATGCCAGTTAAGTTGAATGACAATGCAAATGAGGCAACCAAAAACCTATACATTTTATTGTTCTTACTAAGTACACGCATTTAAGTGTATGCGTGGTGTCCCCAGGTAGTACAAATTGTTAACAAGCTGTGCTGCTAACTGACAGTTTGGAGGTTCAAATCCATCCCGAGGCACCTCAGAGGAAAGGCCTGGCAATCAACTGCTGAAAAATCAGCCATTGAAAACCCTATGGAGCAGAGTATCTACCCTGATACACACAGGTTTACCACGTGTTGGAGTAATTCAATGGCAACTTTTTTTTTTTAATATTTTATTCTGTTTTTGGTGAAAGTTTACACAGCAAGTTAGGTTCCCATTGGACAATTTCCACACAAATCATTCAGTGACAATAAGTTACATTTTTCACAATGTGTCAAGGTTCTCTTTAACTGCATTCTGGTTGTTCTGTTCTAATACTGTAGTTTCCTTGTTCCTTATTTTCTCCTCTTTGCTTTAGAGTAAATTTTAACCTTAATATCTTATACAGATGGTTTGTTAGTAGACCACTGATCTTATGGGTTATGTCCTTTATTTTGTGTGTCACCTTGCTGTTTCTCTATAAGCTGCTCTCAGGGGAAGTTTTGGTTCCAGGTTTAAAGAGCATCTCAGGGTGACAGTCTCATGGAGTCTTCTGGTCTCAACTGGTCCAGCTAGTCAGGCATATTTTAAGAATTTGAGTTTCGTTCTACATTTTTCTCCCATTCTGTCCGGGACTATCCATTAGGATCCCAGTCAGAAAGGTCAGTGGTAGTAGCCAGGGACCATCTAATTCTTCTAGTCCCCAGGTAAATGAGGTCATGGCTTATGTAGGCTATCAGCCTTGTACACTTGTTTCTTCTCTGAGATTTTAGCTATCTTCTTATTTTTTTGTTCCTGATGAATAGACATCAATGGTTATATCTCAGATGGTTGCTCGCAAGCTTTTAAGACCCCAGATGCTACTCACTTCACTAGGATGCCGAACTTGGACTTTGTGATCTATATTATGCCAAATGACCAAGTTGCTCCATGAGACTATGGTCCTATACCTTCAAATACAGAAAAGCAATCTTGGAAGGTGTTTGGTTATGCCTGAGGGGTATCTGTAGTTGTGTCTTTAATGATATGAGCCTGCACACACATATCTGTATTTATAAGTACATAAAAATACTCCTGTTTGTTCTCACATATGTACACACCTGTACCTGTATTTGTATACCATCCATATGAGGTCGTACACTCTCTTTTTGGTCTTTCTTGGAGTTGTTGCCATCTTATTCTTTAGTACAGGGATCTTCTTCTTTTGAGCACTTCTCAGCAACACCATTTACTTTGGTTATACTATACTCACTACACCCACGTTTGGTGCCACCTTTCTCATAACCAAAAATAACAAGTATCTACAATCTAAAGAGTGCTTCCGCTTCCACTCTTTCCTCTCTCTGGTAACCACCAATGAACATTGATCTCTTTAGATATATTTATTCTTGTCTTCCTATAATAGAGAAATCATGCAACATTTGTCCTTATGTGCTTGACTTATTTCACTTACCACCTATGTTATAATATGTTTTGCAGATGCATCATTTTTCTTTACATTTACATAGTATTCCACTGTATGTATGTGCCACATTTTGCTTATCCATTCAGCCATTGATGGGAACTTCCATGGTTTCCATTTTTTTGCTGTTGTGAGTAAAGCTGCAATGAACATAGGTGTGCATATGTCTGATCATGTCACTTACTTTTAGGTCTGTAGGGTATGCACCTAGGAGTGGGATTGCTGGATTGTATGGTAGTTCTATTTCTAGGTTTTTGAGGAAGCAAATGACAACTAGTTTCTAATGTGTATGTATGAATATATCTATATATTCAGATGACTCATAGGATTTTTGACTTCATATTATGGAAAATTTCAAACATATACAAAGTAGAGATGATATAATGAATTCCCTGTGTACTCACCCATAACCCAGCTTCAACAATTATCACTCATGGCCAATCTTGTTTCTCTTGACCCCAAATATCAGCTTATTTTTTAATGTTAGCAGCCATGGATGATAATTTTCTAGATCCATTAATTTTACATGGGATACAAGATGGTTATGTTCTAATTCTATCATCCTTTTGTCATTTATTAGACATAGTATTCTATGAATAAAAACTTGCCCTCATCAAACTATTGGTTACCTTGAGATATAATTTTTTTGTTTTATTTTCATAGCCTGCTTTAGGCAGTGTATTGAACAGTAAATCATAACATTGAACATCTGTGAGTGAACATCTGAGAATGATAAAATTACGCACTGCTACATTCTGTGCAGTACCTATTACTAACCATAAGATGTACAAAAACAAAAACAGGCGGTTGTAAGTGCAATTAATATAACTAGACTATGTCATGAACTGGGGGCTACTTGTGTTTTCAGATGGTTAACAGCCATATGCATTTCTTTTTTAGTAAACTACCTGTTCATAAATGCAGTTCATTTTTCTGTGGGGTCAAATGATCTCCTTCCCTGTCCGTACCTAGAGGTTATTTTTATATTATAGCTATTAGTTCTTTGTGATATGTTGCACATAGTTTTCCTGGTTTATCATTTGTCTTTTTTTTTTTTTTTTTTTTTGCCGTGCTATAGCCTTTCAAGTTCTTTATCTCTTGGTTTGAACAATTTTCATCTATAATCAGTTTGTGGAAAATATAGATGCTTTTATTAAGGACAGAGGACTATTTTAGACAGTTAAATTTTTATGACCTTGTTGTATATTATTGGCTCCTTGCTTAAAACTGATTTTGAAGAAGCCTGACATAATTATGAGTCTGTGGCTTACAGCACTCTGAATTAGATAAGCAGAGGGATCTTTTCTCAAATTAATGCTTTCTCATTGGTGTTTTAATGTCTATGGTAGAAAATACCAGATTACCTATTAGTAAGAAATGAATCAGCAGTTAGACATTTAAAAAGCACACTTAATTAAAAAATGAACTCAATTGACATTTAAATGCATCATATATACTTTAAAAATTTAACTTTTATCAAACACTGAAAATTTATTAAGCCTGGGACATCTACATGTATGTTCCCTCCAGGTGAATTTGTCAACTACAACTGATCTATTTTGTTTAGTCTCTGGAAATAATTATCTTTATAATCTTGAGCAAATGTGCTTCAGTTTTTATCTCTGTAAGATGAGATGGCTGGAAAAAAATATTTCTGAAGCCCATTTCAAGCCTAAAATGTATTAATCTGCTTCAATGATAAGGATCTGGTGTATTCCTTAGAAAATTTTTGACCCAATTTTACCTCATTATTACGACTTTCAATTTGAACATAAAATCAGTTTCAGAACTTAGTTGATAGGTACAAAACCTGAATTTCACAACTGTTCTATCCTGAGCTGCAGCGTGAATGGACCAAGTGTACATTTCTAATAGAATGATGTTTTCAGAGTATAAATAAGGTGTGGGAACAGAGAATTAACTCATTTGAGGGCCTTGATATAGATAGATAATAGACATTAGAGGATAGAGAGAGAGAGAGAGATAGGTACCTGGCAGAAGTTCTTTTGTTAGGATGTGCTGTGGAGTGTTTTCTTTCTCCCTCCAGGTGGCAAGAGGGAAGAGTGGGAAAATAGATTCTCTGGATCCCTCCTGAGTCAACTTTCTTATTGCTAACTAACCATGCCCAATTTGGAAGCAAAACTTCAGTTAATTCTTATTACTCAGTGTACAAAAGCCTCATCCTTTTATATTACCTCATGCACTGTTCTTTTATTTCATACAAGTTATACTTTAAAATCATATATTTTATGTTTCTTTATACGTTTACTGGCTATCTCCAAGACCACATTGTAAGCTCCATAAGAACAGGCATCAGATTTTGTTTTATTTTACTTTAAATTAATGAATATCTATTAATCTAACAGAATACCTCCATTACACATTGTTTCACTTGGATCCATAATCAATGCCCATGGAAGCAGCAGTCAGGAAATCAAATGATATATTACATTTTGCAAATCTGCTGCAAAAGACCTCTTTAAAGTGTTGAAAAGCAAAGTCACTTTGAGGACTAAGATGCGCCTGACCCAAGCCATAGTATTTTCAACTGTCTCAGATGCATTGAAAAGTTGGACAATGAATAATAAAGACTTAAGAAGAATTGATGCCTTTGAATTACAGTGTTGGCAAAAAATACCGAAGGTACCATGGTTTGCCAGAAGAATGAACAAATCTGTCTTGGAAGAATACAGCTGGAGTGCTCCTTGGAAGCGAGGATGATGAGACTTCGTCTCACATACTTTGGACATGTTATCAGGAGGGACCTGTTCCTGGAAAAAGATATCATGCTTGGTAAAGCAGAGGGTCAGCAAAACAGAGGAAGACCCTCAATGAGATGGATTGACACAGTGCTTACAACAATGGGCTCAAACAAAACAATGATTGTGAGGATGGTGCAGGACCTGGCAGTGTTTTGTTCTGTTATACATAAGGTTGCTATGAGTTGGAACTGACTCAACAGCACCTAACAACAACAACAACAGCATAATACCTGGCATATAGTTGGTTCATAACTAAGGTTTGTTGAATGAAGAATTTAATGGATTATGATATTTGTTGTGTGAAGGATTGCATGAATGATGATGAGTTTGACCAAAAGCATAATCTTGATAAAAGGATTTTTTCAGGTTAGTTAGTGATTTCGCTCAAAAATTACTAATTGGTGGGATGGATTGTGCCACATGGGAAGAACACATGGTATAGCTTCTCTCTCCCACTTACTGGCTGAATTACCTCCAGTAAATCCTTTACTATCCATGCCTCTGTTTCCAGGTTGATCTTGAGCTACTGTGCACTATCGTTATGAGGCTCTAGCCCAAGGCCTTTTGTAAATATTGAATCGCTAGCCATGCTAGTTATCATTATTGATGACAGGATCTCAGACCTGGAAGTCAGAGGCTAGAGAACCAGTATCGACTTTAGGCTCTCACTGTGAGATGCTGACTGAGTTCCTTAATCCCCTGTGTGTGTCTCAGGATTCTTCTTTTATAACATGAAGATATTAAGAATGATTTCCAAGTTCTTTTCTGCCAATAATATTCTAAGGGCTTATGTTATAATAGGTTTGAGCTCTGAAAGGATTTTAAGGAAGTTATGAATATAGTATAGATCAGTTCTTATGCTCATGGTCCTGGTCCTTGGAATGCTCTGAATTTTGCTCAGGATCTTGTGATCTAATTGTCTTCATGGGAAACTCACTTTTAAATCTCTGTGACCATGGTATTCTCTTTCTGGAACTAAAGGTAAATAGCAATGAAATGTGAGGCTTCCCTAGAAATGCCAATCTGATGCTCCTGAGAATAAAATGATGTCCTAGAGATCTTAAGACTAGTTAGTGCCCAAGAGGATGAAAGGATTACAAAGTTAAAAATTCAGTAAAGATTAGACTGAAGTACTAATTTTTTTTTATAAAGCCTTAGATATATAGTGCAAAACCTTCACATGCGACAATGAACTGTCTAAATTTCATAAAGTTTAATTTTGAAGAGGCCTTAAACTTTTTTTTAAACTAGTTATGGGAAATAGATAAACTCACATGACGTCTGTGCTTTCATTTCTTTAGCAGCAAAGTGGGGTGACATCACTCGGCCATGCCTACCTCACAGTGTTGATGTATCAAATAAGATACATGTCTTCTAAGCACAAAATGAATGTAAGAAGTTCTTATTAGTACTGTTGTTATGGATTGGATTGCATCCCCCAAAAGATGTATTGCAAATTCTAACCTCTGTGCCTGTGGTTATAAACCCGCTTGGAAATGGATTTTCTTTGTTATGTTAATAAGACAGGATTAGTGTATGGTGTGTCTTAAATCATACTCTTTTGAGATATAAAACAGATTAAACAGGTAAGCAAAAGAACCAGAGATGGACAGAGTGGGAGAAAAAATGTAGAACAAAATTCAGATTTACCAAAAAGAGACCAGAATTACTGGTCTGGCAGAGATTGGAAGAATCTCTGAGACTAGGGCCCCTGGACACACTCTTAACTCAGAACTGAAGCCATTCCTGAAATTAACTCTTCAGCCAAAGATTAGTGGGTCTATAAAACAGATAATAAACATGAGGAATATGCTTCTTAGTTTAATCATGTATATGGGACCAAAAGGGTAACACCTTCCCAAAAGCAATGAAGAGAAAGCAGGAAGGGACAGGAAAAACGGATGGAAAGGGGGAAATGGGATGTAGAAGGGGAAAGTATTGATACATCACAGGAATTGCAACTGTCACAAAACATTTGTGTATAAACTGCTGAATGAGAAACTAATTTGCTCTGCAAAGTTTCACCTAAAACACACACATGCACACACAAAGAACCAGAGATGGGGAAAGATGCCAAGCCACATTAAGATCACCCAGGAGCAGAAGCTCAAAGAGATAAAGACCTTCCTCCTGAGCCCACAGAGAGAGAAAGCCATCCCCTAGAGCTGGCACCTTGAATTCAGACTTCTAGCCTCCTAAATTGTGAGAAAATAAGTGTCTGTTGAAGCCACTCACTTGTGGTATTTCTGTTATAGTAACACTAGTTAACTAAGACAGAATTTGGTACCCATAAGTGGGGATGCTGCGCTAACAAATACCTAAAATGTGGAAGTGGTTTTAGAACTGGGTAATGGGTTAATGCTGGAAGAGTTTTAAGACGCCTAATAGTGAAAGGCTAGATTGTCTTGAAGAGATTGTTGGTAGAATTATGGATGTCAAAGGCAATTCTGGTGAGGGCTCAGAAGGAAGGGAGGTGAGCTATAGAGAAAGTCTCTTTTATCTAAGAGAAAATGTATGGTGCCAGCAACATAATGCTGCTAGAAATGTGGATGTTCGTGGGCTTCTGGTGAGGCTTTAAAAGAAAGTGATGAACGTGTGACTGGACAATGGAGGAAGGGCAATGTTTTTTATGCAGTGGCATAGAACTTGTCTGAATTTATGTTCAAATGTTTGGTGGAAGGTAGAACTTGTAAGTGATGAACTTGAATATCTGGCTGAAGAGATTTCTAACAAAATATTAAAGGGGCTGCGTGGTTTCTCCTTGCTGCTTATAGTAAAATACAAAAGGAAAGAGGTGGACTTAAAAATGAACTATGCAAAATGAAAACAAAACTTAAATATTTGGAAAACTCTGTTGTACAAACTAAGAACATGTGTCCTAGAATGTTCACCAAGGATGTGGCTACACATCTTTTGTTAAAGAGATTAAGCCTGGGACTGGTGAAGCTAACCAACTACCACAGAAGAAAACCCATCAGTTTAGACTGAAGGGGACAGAGAAAGAATGAAAGGAAAGAACTCTGTCTGCCCCTTGGAATTCTACAGGCAAGAAAGAGGCCAAAGGAGCTACATCTGTTACCTTCCAAGAAAAGAAAAGAACCATTCCTGGAACACTTGGAGGCCAGCAGAACTGTTGGAAGCAGCACAGGAAGCAGAGCTGCAACAGTTTCAAAGGGTGGAGTCATGGCCTCTTAGGTTTAAAATAATCAAATCTTCACCAACTCGGTTTCGGAGTATGGAGCTGCCATTCATAAGTGCCAGGGGGATGGGGCCACTGCCCAAAGCTGAGGGAGCGGGGCTGCCATGCCCAAGAGACAGAAGAAAGGGACTTACAGGGGTCGAGGGGGTGGGGTCACCTCTCAGATGGACTAGGAGAATGTGGCCAACCAGAGCCAAGGGAGCAGAATTACCATCCCAGTGGCCCTGGAGGATGGGGATGAATCCCTGGAGGGAGGGATTTCCACCCAGAATCCAGAAGACATGGCTAACAGGCAGAGTCTTGAGGTCAGGGCCATTGCATAAATGGTCTCAGAAAAGACAGGATTATTTTCAAACCTTGAGAGCTAATGTAAATTGTTCCACTATGTTTGGGACTGTCTCTTCTTTTCCTCCAGTTTCTCCCATTTGTAATGGAAATGTATACCTTGTGCCTGTTCCACCATTGTGCTTTGTGTGTAAGAGTTTGAAAACTGAGGCCCCTGACTTGTATTAGAATGATCAGCCCACATCTGAGGCTCGACTCTGTCTTAGCTTTTGCTTATTTCCCCACAACTGTCAAATCCTTAGTCAGACTTAAGTACAAAACAAAGGATTCCTCCACAACAGTCAAACCCTTAGAGACACTTGAGTACAAAACAAGGGAAAGTTTTCTCTCCGTGGTGAAACTAAAGATATGGAAAGAATGTTCCTAAGGGAGGGTTTTGACACAAGACACTTATCAGCAATCACCTCAACAGCCGTCAGGAAATGTTATAAGATTATTACTTTCTGACCACCTGTAAAGCCCTACTTAGTCATGTATTTAAACTAACCAATCCAAATATTCCACATTCGTGTCTCCAACCAATCACTGTAAAACCCCTCCCACTTTGAGCTGTCCCACCTCCTGCTTACCTAATCTTGCAACTTCCAGTCAGAATGTTGTATCTGACCTCATAAATATGACTCTGTGACTCCACCATTTCGGAGTGTTTCTTTTTACTTTGTGAGATCAGACATTTTCCCGGTTCAAACTGTCTTGAACTTTGAATAAATCTCTTTGTTTTATTTTAACAGTATGCCTTCTTAGTCATTGACATTTGGAAACGGACAAATTGTAGTCTAGATTTCACAGGTTCATGGATGATGGGGCATTTTTCTCCAGAATGGAATATGCCTAAGATTTCACCCATTTTACTTTGGTGATTCAAATGACAAGATTTTGGACTTGGAGTTGATTTAAGGCTTTTGGGATGATGTGGTAGGGTGAATATGTTTTGCATGTGACAAGGACATGAATCTTGGGGGGCAAAAGTATAGAATGTTATGGATTGAATTGTGTCCCCCCAGAATGTGTCGTTCATCCTAACCTCTACGCTTGTGATTATAATCCCATTTGGGAATGGATTGTTTATTTGTTATGTTAATGGGCAGGATTAATGTATGGTGTGTCTTAAATCAATCTTTGGAGACATAAAAGAGATTAAACAAGCAAGAGAAAAAAGCAGAGATAGATGCCAAGATACATGGAAATTTCCAAGGAAGGGGGAAGCAAAAGCTGAAGAGCCATCCCCTAGAGCTGGCATCCTGAATCAGACTTCTAGTCTCCTAAACTGTGAGAAAATAAATTTCTTTTTGTTAAAGCCATGCACTTGTGATATGTCTGTTATGGCAGCACTAGATAACTTAAGATAACCATTTATTACAGCTAGTAGACATTCAGTAAATATTACATAATCAATGGCATATGACTCTATCGACTCTATTACACAGATATCAAATGCCAAAACAAAAGCTCTTGAAATTTTATTTTGGATCATTGTTTAAGAATTGGCCAAGAAAGACTTAGGGAGAAGCAGCAGTTTTTAAAGTTTGAATGCATTGCTTGAGTGAAAGCAAAATTGTTCTCTTTTATTCTCCTCTTATAGCATCTTGCTCTTTTCAATGACCCAGAAATGACTGCCACAAGGAAAATCCAATGTGTATGTATTTTTGAATATTCCTAAAGAAACTACAAACAAAACAAATTATTCAGGAATATATTGAGTAATGAAGTAAGTTAGTATCCATGTATGCCTGTTGCCTGAAATGGGCTTTTCATCCTGAAGAGTAAATTCACATTTTCAAACCCATGGGCCACAAGGCTTTGTGTCTAAATCTGACATCTGCCTCATTAAGGATGCACGTGGCCAAACAGCCAAGAGGCTGGTAGCTATGAACATATTTATTTTAATTAAGATTATTTTGGCAAATGCCTTTACCAGGAGACATATAAATAATATCAAGGCAAAATTACATTGAAAATAGAGATAAACAGGTTCATTTTTGGTGATAAATATTCTGTTCAGTTGCTAAGAAGTCCTGGCCCATTTTCTTTCTTTTTTTTTTTTTTTTTTGATTGAAGACTATTCTTTCCTCTTGCTTAACTGTAATAGTAAGAAACAATGCTCTTTCAAATCCCCTTGTAGCTTATTCCAAAGCCATTTTCCAGCAGCACCACAGTGACTCATCCATATGCAATGACCTTGTAAAAGTCATCTAAAAGGAACTGCAGAACTTTTATTTCAATTGATAAAAATACCAAAAAGTCCATGTGTAACTCACAGCAACCTTGATTTTCTGCTTGCTGACAAAACTAATTTTGCTTTCAGGTTGTTTTCTTAATGGTGACACTATTAAAATTGAAAAAAAAAATAATATGAGCTGTAAATATCTTCAAATATCCATTAAAGGAAAATTGCCATATTCTGTGACCAGCCAGAGCTCCTCAAAAGACTGAAATATATTTCTGTACTTAATTTTTAGGGAAGATGTCATTCATACAATCACATTTCTTTACTAAATAGTGAGGGAAAATAACAATCCAGAGAGTATTCTTACCTGTTATACCAAATCTTGTATTTTTCCTATAAATTAGGCTCTGCCACTAGCTAGCTACATGACTTTGCTGTCACTTAATACAGTGCTGTTATTTCTAAAGTCCTTTTCAGCCCTAAATCTATGATTACACAATGAGAACTAGCATCTAGAATTATGGTCAGTTTGTGGGGGCGGATAAGCTGTAAATAATTTTTAAAAGCTTAAAACATCCTACTCCCTAGGCATCCAGGTTAATTACGAGATTTTATTAGAGAAGCTAACCAAAACTGCAGTATTTTAGTATTTTAGTGACTCTACATGATGGCCCACTGGGTTCTGTTTTATGCCTTGTAACAAAAATTTTAACAAAAATGGACATCTGCTGTGAATAAGTAAACACTTTAGCTGGAAAATACGTATTATCCCAGCAATGTAGCCAACAAACCAGAACAGCTTGGAAGATGTACTTATTGTGAATGTAGATTCTTGCCCAATATTTCTATTTAAATATCAGCCCTGAAGGCAAACAGTGAAATAATGACATGCTTACTTGGGAAGTAACCGCTTTAGGACGTAACTCTGTGGCATCATAAATTACAAAAAAGATTACATTCTTTCCTGAAATAAAAACACACTAACCAATTAAAAAAAAAATTAGGTATGGTAATATTAAGAAACAAGGAGCAGTTCTATACGGAATCTACTCTATGAGACTCTCCAGATTTTCTCTGCTCTATCTGCTTCTGAGGAGTCTCTGGGTGGTGCGAAGAGTTAATGTGCTCAGCTGCTAACCAAAAGGTGGGAGGCTTGAATCTGCCCAGGTATGCCTTGGAAGAAAGTCTTGGTGATTTACTTCTAAAAAATCAGTCATTGAAAACCTTGTGGAACACAGTTCTACTCTGACATTCATGGGGTTGCCATGAGTCAGGAACCACTCAATGGCAACATTTTTTTTTTTTTTTTTAATAATCTGCTCCATAAGTTTGGAACCTGGCTCAACGGAGAGTTCTGTGTACTGGCACCATTGTCTTATCGCCCAATACCTGTGGCCTTGGCCAACTCCACCTCAAATCTCCAAAAAGATAATTTCACCTCTTTTTCTCAAAATTCTTAAGCTACTTCATCCCTCACTTTTTTAAGGCAAACTCATCCACACTGGCAATAGACAAAATACAAGTTCAAAGATAAAATTATTAAGAATTTCCAAAGGGTGACATCATAGCATTACAGTAAGCATGGGCATTTTCTGAGCACTTTAGGCCCTGTGTGACTGCACAGGTCACAGGCCATGGAGCTGGCCCCAATTAACTCTCACACCACAGGGGCTTGGCAATGCTGACTCATCTTTTTTTTTTTTTTTGCTACATATTGGAATATAGTTCAGCTTATACGATCCCAGTTAATTTTTTGGTGTAAAAAAAAAATATGTATATATATGTGTGTGTGTGTGTGTGTGTGTGTGTCATATATGCATATATAACTAGCTGTATTATCTAGTGCTAACTAAACTAACCTTATCATGAATGCAAAACTGGGAATTTAATATAATACTGATAATGCAATCAAGGACATAATCAAGGACATCATACATGAAGAAACAAAAGGTCACTAAAAAGACAGGAAAGAAAGAAAAGATCAAAATGAATGTCAGAAAAGACTCTGAAACTTGTTCTTGAACATAGAGTAGCTAAAGTGAACGGAAGAAATGATAAAGTAAAAGAGTTGAACAGAAGATTTCAAAGGGTGACCCGAGAAGACAAAGTGAAGAATTATAATGAAATATGCAAAGACCTAGTGTTAGAAAACCAAAAGGGAAGAACATACTTGGCATTTCTCAAGCTGAGAGAACTGAAGAAAAAAATCAAGCCTCAAGGTAGAATATTGAAAGATTCTACTGGCAAAATATTGAACGACACAGAAAGTATCAAAAGAAAATGGAAGGAATACAACGAGTCACTGTACCAAAAGAGTTGGTCTATGTTCAACCATTTTAGGAGGTAGCATATGATCAAGAACCAAAGTATTGAAGTAAGAATCCAAACTGCACTGAAGGCATTGGTAAAAAACAAGGCTCCAGGAAACTGACAAAATGCAAATTAAGATGTTTCAATAAAAGAATGCAAGCTGGAAGCACTCACTGGTCTATGCCAAGAAATTTGGAAGACAGTTGCCTGGCCAACTGACTGGTAGAAATCTATATTTGTGCCCAACACAAAGAAAAGTGTTCTGGCAGAATGCAGGAATTATTGAGCAGTATCATTAATATCACACAGAAGTAAATTTTTGCTGAAGATAATTCAAAACCGGTTCCAGCAGTACATCTACAGGGAACTGTCAGAAATTCAAGCCAGATTCAGAAGAGAACATGGAACCAGGGATATTATTGCTGATGTCAGATGGATCCTGGCTGAAAGCAGAGAATACCAGAAAGATGTTTGCCTGTGTTTTATTGACTATGTGTGGATCATAACAAATTATGGATAACATTGGAAGAATGGGAGTTCCAGAACACTTAACTGTGCTTATGCAGAGCCTCTACATAGACCAAGAGGTTGTTGTTCAAACAGAACAAGGGTATATCAAGTGGTTTAAAATCAGAAGAGGTATGTGTCAAGTTTGTATCCTTTCACCGTATTTATTCGACCTGTATGCTGAGGAAATAATCCAAGAAGCTGGACCATATGAAGAAGAATGTGGCATCAGGATTGAAGGAAGGCTCATTAACAACCTGTGTGATACGCAGATGACACAACCTTGCTTGCTGAAAGCTAAGAGGACTTGAAGCACTTACTGATGAAGATCAAAGACTGTAGCCTTCTGTATGGATTACACCTCAACATAAAGAAACAGAAATTCTCACAACTGGACCAATAAATGGAGAAATTACCAAAAACAAAATAAAACAACCTCAAATATTGTAAATATTTTCTCCATTTACTGATCCAGTTATCAAGGATTTTATTTTTACTAGGATTCACAATCTACACCCATGGAAGTAGCAGTCAAGAAATCAAAAGACATATTTCATTGGGCAAATGTACTGCAAAAGACCTCTTTAAAGTGGTGAAGAGCAAAGATGTTACTTTGAGGACTAAGGTTTGCCTGACTCGACCAATGGTATTTTCAGTCGCCTCATATGCGTGCGAAAGCTGGTCAATGAATAAGGAAGACTGAAGAAGAATTGATGCTTTTGAATTACGGTGTTGGTAAAGAATATTGACTATACCATGGACTGTCGGAAGAATGAACAAATCTGTCTTGGAAGTTTAACCAGAATGCTCCTTAGAAGTGAGAATGGCAAGACTTGGTCTCACATGCTTTGGGCATGTTATAAGGAGGACCAGCTCCTACAGAAGGTAAAGGGTGAGCAAAAATGAGGAAGCCCTTCAACGAAGTGGATTGACACAGTTACTACAACAATGGATTTACACATAGTAAAGATTGTGAGGAGCAAATGGGCAGTGTTTTTTTCTGTTGTACATATGGTCGCTATGAGTCAGAACCGACTAAGCAGCACCTAACAACAACAAAAATGGAAGCCCAGGAAGGGAAGGGGGACAAGAAATGGCAAAGCTGACACCAAAAACAGTTATGAACTAATGAGACCTCCTAAGTAGCTAATCAAAACTTCAAAAATATTAAAAGTATTATTTTATTGTTCTAAATATGTATGTGAGAAAGCATTTGCCGTTTCAATATTCTTCACATGTAAAATTTAGCGACATTAGTTGTATTCATCACGTGTGAACATCATAATCAACCATTTTAAAAGGACTCTTTTAAGTGTCGGTTAAGAGCTCCAATATAAATTACATTATTCACCATAAACTTGAACCTAAGCATATTCTCTTCCTTGAAACATTAAGTACTGATTATACAATATGTATATACATATATTGAAATTGCATACTTAAGTTTATTTATTTTTTTAATAATGGGGTATAAAAAAACAAAAACCTGTTGCTATCAAGTCAATTCTGACTCATAGTGACCCTGTAGGACAGATTAGAGCTACCCCATAGGGTTTCCAAGGAGGACCCAGTAGATTCAAACTGCCGGCCTTTTGGTTAGCAGCCGTAGCTCTTAACCACTATGCCACCACCTTTATTTCTCTAAATATCTACGGTATATAACTAGACAGAATTTTAGATGAGGCTGAGGCAAATGTAAAGAAAGCATCCCCCAGAAAATTGGAAATCTAATTTGTCAAATGTATCAACTAATTTAGACAATAACCTCAAAACAACCAAAAAAACACTTTGGACACACATGTGAATGAATTATTTGTTTGCTAAGAAATTTCTGTCTGCAACTTCTCTACCACTAAGTAGGCACCTTGCTTATATTTGAACATTTTGATTATTGGGGAACTTACTACCTCTGAAGACAGCTTCGCTGTTGAAATGTTATAACACAGAGACTGTCCCTGCTCTACAATCTTAGTTAGAGAAAGCAATGTGTTTAAGGCCAGGAGAACAGAGGCAAAAGAAGGAAAACAGCATGAGCAGTAGGAAAAGGGTAGAGCTTCTTTTTATCAAAAAAGGCATAAAACAACCTCAAACAGCGTATATATGTGTGGCCTTATTATTTTTTAAATTTTAATGTGCAGCAATCTATATTTTTATACAGTAAGCTATAAAAAAAAAAAAAAAAAAAAGGTGGTTAATTTTATGTGTCAACTTGGCCAGTTTTTGGTTCCCAGTTGTTTGGCCAAACGCTAGCCTAGTCACTGTCATGGGGCAATTACTGTCATGGGGCAATTAGGTGTGATTAAATCACTTGGCCTTGAGTAGAGCAGATTACCTTCCCTAATGTAATGTAATGAAACCAATCAACCAGTTGAGGTCATACCAGTATAGGGTAGATCCTAAACCTATTCACTTCTAAGTTATAACAAAACTAAAATGGACATATAGACACATACCCATAGGGTAGGCAGACGGCATGTGAGAATTGTCTACAAGCAAAGGAATGCCAAAGATCTCTGGCAGACACAAGAAACTAGGAGAGAGGCTCACAGAAGGAATCAACACATCTGAGACCTTGATTTGGACTTTTAGCCTCCAGAAGTGTGAAAAAATAAATTTCTGTTCTTTAAAGCCCTCTACTTGTGGTATTTCTGTTATAGCTGCACTAGGTAACTAAGATAGCTATGGTGGTCCCCACAGACCTACTGCCTAATGGTGCATGGGATAACTTGCTTCAGACAGATTCTCCTGATACATCTTTTCCAAAGGATTTTTGGCACAAGACTGTGAAAGGCCCCTGGGCTCTGCCTAGAAAAGCAATTGTTTAGCCGCAGGAAAACTCTGGAGCAGACTCAAAGCCTGTATTTCTAAGGTGTAGTCAGCATATATAAAGGCCCTAGGATCCCACCCAAGAACCATCCCTTGGCCCCAGCAAATAGTGTGAGGACAATTCTAGGCAGGTAGACTGGAGGGAGAGCCCCTTTGGAGAACGTAGCTTCAGAGCTCAGAACATCAAATTAACAAAAGCAGATCTTTACAAGAATCAGCCATAGTTTCAGTTGGTCATCAAGCATTACCTGAAAATCCATCTTTTTCATGCCAGGATTTGTGTTAAGTATAAAACAATCCCCATTCTGTGATAACTTCCTCTCAGTATGCCAGAGTAGACACAATCTAATGATACTCCTCGGCAGCCCAGGGGATGGGTGAGCACTGCCTCCCATGAAGAGGAAGCTAATTGAATGGGGCTCCTGACTGCAAACTAGGAACTGGACTTTTGTATCCACAAACTAGATGCTCAGACTGTGCAATCCTCCTCCACCCTTGCAATATTGGAACTACTAGTAAAATGAATGTCTGCAGTAATTTACATGGAAACATGTATCACGCCTTCCTCTCAGGGCTTACTGGGTGTTTAATTCTCACCCACATATAGATGCCATTGAGTTATATATCTAAAGCTGTATTTTCTCTAAGGTCTAAATATTCATCTTGTTAAATGAACAGAGGACATTTTTCCTTGGAGAAAATGCAGCTGTTTTTTCATATTAGGGAAATGTTACTCAAGTAATCATGTTTTGTTTTCAACAGCTGGCAAAGGGTTACATTCAGCTATCATAAAGACGTAAACCAAAGCGGCAATTATGCAAATTTTGTTTTTTCTTTGCCACTCTACCTTTCCTGGAAAGTGGAATTATTTTCCTACGCTGTGCACGTCCCCCCCCCCACTTTTTTCTTATTAAAGAGTTAATGCACATATTCTTATTGCATCTCTTGTTTTTGGGGGGGGCAGTAATTAGTGTAAACAGCAGTCCATTTGTGGCAAAAAGGCTAAACTCTAGACTACTGGCCAAAAACGGCTGTTCAAACCCACCCAAAGTTGCCTTAGAAGACAGGCCTGGAGATAGGCTTCCAAAGAGCCCCAGCTTTCAAAATCCTATGAAGCAGTTCTATCCTGCATACATGGGTGGCCACGCCTTGGGATGAACTAAAGGGCTACTAACAACAACAACAATCAATGTAAACTAATCTATTGCTGATACAGAGTCTCAGATTAGTTTTTCCTTACCGGAGGTTACAGACAGCTTCTATTGTGACCCTGACTAAAGGAAGCGAAGATCTTCCGTGTAATAAACACTCTTTGTTCTTCTTCGCCTCCCTCCCCTGCCACGTGAGAACTGATTCACTGAAGACAGCCGAGAAGTTTTCACAAAGCCGCCTGGGAACCTGGTCCTTAATCTGAAAGACATGATTTTCAAATCTAGGGTTGGTTGAATGTAAGAAAAGTAGAATCTGATACCGGTTGATTTTATCATAAGATGCTTGCTGACTGCTGCAAATTGGCTTTACATCCAGCAAAGCCATCAGTCAATATGAGGACAAAAATTGCGTTTCCAAGCAAAAGGATATATCCACAGCTGAAGAAATAGTGACTGAGTTGTTTGAATGGTATTTCAAATCTCAAAATAATGCAACAGACTGTGTAGGTCTCCATCGACCGACCGACCGACCGACCGACCGACCGACCAGTTGCTATCGAGTCAATTCCGACTCGTGTGTTGCGAAGTAGCGCCGCGCTCCATAGTTTTCATGACTGTCACCTTTTAGAAGAAGATTGCCAAGGCTTTCTTCCGAGGTGCTTCTTGGTGGGTTCAAACTGCTAGGCTTCTGATTAGTAGCTGAGCACTTACCTGTTTTTGCCACCCAGGGCCTTTTCCCCTCCATGATTTTGTAGGCTGGAGGACTTTCCACCTGCGGTGTAATCAAGACCACTTTAACCTGCATTCTGTCTTAGGGGCAGTGGTCAGGTAGACTAAGAATCACAGTGTTTTAGAACTGCCTTGTAACCATTTCATTTCTGAAGGGCACTTTGGGCAGCTGCTTTCTAGAAGGATGTGGACTTTGGAGCAAATCCTGAGTTTAAATCCCAGCTTTCCCATTTATTAGCGCTGTGACCTCAGACAGTTATCTAAGCCTCAGTTTCTTCATCTATAAAATGGGGGTTGTAAAGCTTACCTCAGAGAATTTCAACAATTAAGTTTTTCTAAAAGTGCACATAACATTCCCAGCACATGCTTACCCATTCAGGGCCCTTAAAAAAAAAGGTTTCGACAGATAGTCTGACTAGCTAAAGTAACCAACTAAATAAAAGTCAGCATAAATTACTGGTTACGCTTTAACGTGTTCGAGCATTACTAAATTTTAGAGCTAGACTATTTCTTAGAGAACATCTAATGCAAACCCTTTATTTGACAGGTAGAAAAAAAAAAAAAAATTCCAGGCAGAAGTGACTTTTCTAAGGGTTTACAACTCCTAAGTGGCAGCTCTAAGCCCAGATCCCAGGTTTTCTGACTCTAAATTCCCTTTTTCTTCTACCACACTATGCCTATGACAACACCCTGAGAAAACCAGTCGACATTCATAAAACATTGTGTTTAGAATTATGGCATTTTGTGTTGCTGAAAGCAATATATTCATTTTAACAAAAACTTTAAACTTTCTCTATTCCTCAGATATTTAGATGACATGTTCATGCAAAAATTCCCATAGATTAGGCTACCGAATTTTCTGGTGGTAGGTTTTCAAATTTCTACTAGTGTGTAGATACAGGTTTGTCTATCTAAGGGACTTACTCTTTTTGAGCAGTTTATTTCTCTAAGCCTAAATTCCCACACTTCATCATACCCCTTTCTGGTAAAGAAGAAGATACACCATTTTCTCTTCAAATTTAGTACATTTGTCCATAGGTTCAAGCTGTCAAAGAATTACCCAACAGCTATTCTTAGCTTCTTAGAGACTGGCTGATAAATCAATGTGTGTGGCAATTAGCTAAGAGCTTGTTTTTGTTATCTGGTGTCTAGTTTGCCTTCGACTCAAGATGACCCCATGCACAATGGAACAAAATGCTGGTCCTGCATGATTAGTTATGAATTGGACCATTGTGATCTGTAGTGTTTTCACTGGCTGGTTTTCAGAAGCAGATCGCCAGGCTTTTCTTCCCCAGTCTGTCTTAGTCTCGTAGTTCTGCTGAAATCTGCTCAGTGTTGTAACAACATACAATCCTTCAACTGACAGGCAGCTGGTGGCTGTGCATGAGGCCCCTGAGACAGAACTCACACCTGGGTTTCACTCGTGGAAGCAAAAATTCTATCACTGAACCACCACTGCCCCTAACTATGAGTAACCATCTTTTACTCCACTTACACTTTTCCATCCCTTCAGCTTCAAATTCAATGGATTTGCCTCTACAACTATTGAATCAAATAGTTATTCTTTACTTTTTTATGTGTTCAGTTTTTTTTTTTTGATTCAAGTGACTAGGTCATATCTTTTAAACAATCATCAGAAAAGCTTCAGTTCAACTTCCTGCGGGCTTCCTTTAATCACACATCCTCTGGACTAATTAAATCTTATCTGTGACAAAAGACGCTGCCCAACATTTCCTCTCCAGCTGAGGCTTTGGCCCAAGACCATCCAAAGAACTACCACTTTTGAGTGTGTTCCAAGCTGGAGTTTCAGCAGCAATCAAAGCCACGCCAAGGACAGAGAGCTGATGAGTCCTCGGGTCACCAGGGCTTTCTCCAGAAGGAAGCTGGAGCTACTGTGATGACATGGATGCAGGATTTATAAAGTGGGGAGGCTGACCAGAGCTGTGTGAAGGACGTAGATTCTGTCACAAGTACTTAAGGGCTGGGCTCTAACTCTGGCAGCCTCTGCTGAGATACAAGTGTGCTGAGAAATTCAAGATCTTGGTAAACTCAAGCCAATAAATGTTTGAGAACTTTTTACTCTCGCTCATCTCTCTTCACTCTCATTGTCATGCTCCCTTCACAAGTGGATTTTGACACATATTGGAAATGAGAGAAAATCAGTAACCCAGTTGCTGTCAAGTTGATTTCAACTCATGGTGTCCCCATGTATAGAATTGTGCTCTGTAACACTTTCAATGGCTAATTTTATGGCTTTCCTTCCAAGGTGTCTCTGAATGGACTGGGACCTCCAACCTTTTGGTTAGCAGCTAAGTGCATTAACAGTTGTAACACCCAGAGACTCCAGATAGACAAAAAGGACTCTCAAATTTATTGAGTACCTGTTGTTTGAATTACAGAGTTTTAATGCTTTCCTTAATCTCATGCCCACCCTGGACTTCTGTGCCTCTGAGATTGGTGCCATGACATGCTGTGTATGACTGTCATACAGCCAGAGGTAGCGTTCTGCAATGAATGTTCTGCTTCTGTGCCCACACCTTGTGCACTGCGTGGAAGTAAGGCAGTAATTAGAAAACGCTAGATAATTGGGAGTCACCAATTTTTCTTTCTTATTTTTTTAAGAGATATACTATTTTACATAAAGGTGGTACAACTACAGAATGAAAGCCCTTGGATGTTATTTCCTAAGATAGTCTGTACCCCCAAACCAAAAACCAAACCTAGTGCCGTCGAGTCGATTCCGACTCATAGCGACCCTATAGGACAGAGTAGGACTGCCCCATAGAGTTTCCAAGGAGCGCCTGGTGGATTTGAACTGCCGACCCTTTGGTTAGCAGCCATAGCACTTAACCACTACACCACTAGGGTTTCTAGTCTGTACCCCAGGAAATTATAAATCTTCAATTGAGAAACAAAAACTATCAGCTGATTTGACACATTTTATTTCAATATTATTAAACCTGCCCAAGGTTATAATAAAAATAAAGCAATTTCCCTAAAACAGACAAACATTTCAAACAAAACAAAGAGGCCATTTTGCAGTACATAAATAACAGTGCCTTTTATGCACAAATGTGTTTGCCTATTAAGACACTGATCAGAAAGGTGTCTCCTAGGCAATGAGAAAAATGTTTAATGGAACTTCATGTTATTCTGATGTGACTTTTTTTTCCTGGAGAAGTAAATACATGAGGTGGCCAGAAAAGAAAAGCATTGACTGATAAGACCGGAATCATTGCTGACAACTTTTTCAGAGAAATTATTAAGAAGTCTGCCTGCTTAAAGTTAAAAAATCAGAACTAAAAGGGAGGTGAAGTGTTAGACCCGTAGTTGCTAAATGACTGGCAAGTATATTTAAGCATAGTGGTCATTTTGCTGGCTCTTCCAGCACTTATTTTTCCTTTCTAGTATCCCTTGAACCACTGTGGTAGCATAGTGGTTAAGAGCTATGGCTGCTAACCAAAAGGTCAGCAGTTCAAATCCACCCGGCATTCCTTGGAAACCATATGGGGCAGTTCTACTCTGTCCTATAGGGTTGCTATGAGTCAGAGTCAACTCGATGGCAATGGGTTTGTTTTGGAAACCCTGGTGGCATAGTGGTTAAGTGCTACAGCTGCTAACCAAAGGGTCGACAGTTCAAATCCTCCAGGCGCTCCTTGGAAACTTTATGGGGAAGTTCTACTCTATCCTATAGGGTTGCTATGAGTTGGAATCGACTCAATGTTTTTTTTTCTTAGTATCCCTTGATTCTTGAAAGTTTGGGGATCCAAGGACAGCATTCCTTTTTCTTGCACAGAGTGACTGGGTCAGGACTGGGCAGGTGACCTCAACTACCTCCAAACTTTTCCTTGGAATGCTGAGTCAAGAGCACTCCTCTCCCAGTGTGGACACAACTGATAAAAATATAGCCCAGGGAGCTGCTGGAAGCCTTCTCAGCCTCCTAGGGCTAGATCTTGCCGAAATGAAGTAATATGGAAGAATTTGAGCTGAAAGGGAGCAAGGAAACTGAATGTCACATATTTTAAGTCACTAGATTAAGTATCACTTGACAAAAGCCTTATCTGGGATATTTTCAGCCCATAAATCACTAAATTCCCTTTCTTTCTTAAACCGATTTTAGTCAGGTTTTGTTTCTTGCAGCTGAAGGCATCTTAATGAGCCATTGAGTCAGTATAATAACCCTGAACACTGCCCCACACCTCCCATTCTACCTTTTTCAGTACTATCTTGAACTCATAAAGACAACCAGCTGACAGAACCCAGCTGGATAGAATCCTTTCTAGAGGTCAGTGCTCTACAGAGATTAGAGTGCCTGGTTAGAGATCATCTTGTCTCTATTCAGAGTCTGCTGCTGTAAAAATAGCCAAGATATCAATGTGCTCATGTCCCTGGGCCTCACAGGCTGATGGTCCCATCTGCAGGGCAGGAACAGCCAGAAGAGAAAATTGAGTAAGAAGCTAATGCACAGCTGGAGGAGAACCAGGAAATAGAGGATTTGAAAATAAAATGAATTTGGAAAGAAAACAGCAAATCTGGTTACTCAATAGGGAGAGAGACTCTGGTGAAAACTTTGGAAAGAAGAGTCTAGCTTCTGAAGCAAAATTATGCACCATGGCTCAAAGAAATCATAACTAGGTTGCCACATCTTCTCACACTGGGAACTCAGTTCTGCCCCCTCTCACAGCGACTTTAAGGAATAGGTGGAATGAGTCAGAATTGACTTGTAGGTGATGGGGTTTGTTTTTTATTTTTGGTTTGTAGAGAGTTACTTGTGCTTCCTAAGTTTTCACCTGCCTTACATAAAAGGATGAGAGAGAGAGAGAGCCAACCAAAGGTATATGGGGAATAATAGCTCTAGTCTTCAGGGAGCACCCCCTAAGTAAATTTGCTAGAGCTTTGAGCCCCTAGAGCCTCCTCCCTTCCCTTGGAAAGTCCCCAAAGCATCTTCCATTCTCTCTTCATCACCATTAAATAAAGGCACTTATTTGATTCTAATTCTAAAATAATGTTGTCTCAGTTTATTGTGTCTTTTTCAGTTACCAGGAAATTGAGAAGTTTGCGCAAGTTGTTCCAGGGAGCTACTTAATTTACCTTCTTTCTTAAAAAAATGAACAAAAATAAAAACACCTTTTGCAATCTGAGGACACAAGAAGAGATACCAATTAATTTTAGACTCCCTGAAATGAAGTGTACATATAATCACAAAAAAATAATAATAGGATGTATTAAAAAAAAAAAAAAAACTAGTAGAGGGAAAAAGAAAAGACAAAAAAAATCAATAAAGGAAAAGTAAGGATAAAAAAGCAAAGAAAATAAATGACAAGATAAGGTGACGTAAATAATTCAGTACATTAGTAATTATAATAAGCATGAATGAATTAAATTCACCAGTTAAAAGACATTATTAGAAAATTAGGTTTTAACAAATTCAGCTATGTACTGTTTATAAAGCACAAGCTCAAAATATAATGATAAAAAAAGACAGAAAGTAGAGAAGTATAAAAAAATATACCAGAAAATTATTGTTGTTGCTCTTAGATACCATGAAGTCAGTTCCAACTCACTGTGATCCTATGTACAACAGAACAAAATACTGCTCACTCCTGCACCATACTCACAATGATTGCTACACTCGAGCCCCTTGCTGAAGCCACTGTGTCAATTCCTCACTGAAGGCCTTCCTCTTTTTTGCTATCTGCTCTACCAAGCATGATATACTTCTCCAGAGACTGGTCCCTCCTGATAACATGTCCAAAGTAGGGGAGACAAATTCTTGCCATTCTCACTTCTAAGGAACATTCTGGCTGTACTCCTTCCAAGACAAATTTATTCCTTCTTTTGGTAGTCCATGATGTATTCAGTATTCTTTGCCAACATAGTAATTCAAACACATTAATTCTTCATCTGTCTTCCTCATTCATTGCCCAGATTTCACATGCATATGTGACAACTGAAAACACTGTGGTTTGGGTGAGCACACCTCAGTCCTTAAGGTGACATCTTTGCTTTTTAACACTTTAAAGAGGTCTTGTGCAGCAGATTTGCCCAATGCAATACCTCTTTTGATTTCTTGACTGCTGCTTCCATGGGCGTTGATTGTGGATCCAGGTAAAACTAAATCCTTGACAATTTCAATCTTTTCTCCATTTACTGTGATGTTGCTTATTGGTCCAATTGTGAGGTCTTTTGTTTTCTTTACATTGAGGTGTAATCCATACTGGAGGCTGTGGTCTTCGATCTTCATCAGTAAGTGCTTCAAGTCCTCTTCACTTTCAGCAAGCAAGTCTCATCTGCATAACACACATTGTTAATATGTCTTCCTTCAATTCTGATGCCACATTTTTCTTCATTTAGTCCAGTTTACCAGATTGTTTGCTTAGCACACAGATTGAATAAGTATAGTGAAAGTATACAACCCTGACACGCACCTTTTCTGACTTTAAACCATGCAATAGCTCCTCGTTCTTGTCTTTTTTGTTTTATTTATGTGATGGATTACATTAACTGTTTTTCTAATGTTGAACCATCCCTGCATACCTGGTATGAATCCCACTTGGTCATGGTGAATTAGTTTTTTGATACGTTGTTGAATTCTATTGGCTAGAATTTTGTTGAGGATTTTTGCATCTACATTCATGAGGCATATAGGTCTATAATTTTCTTTTCTTGTAGTGTCTTTACCTGGTTTTGGTATCAGGGATATAGTGGCTTCATACAATGAATTTGGTAGTATTCCGTCCTTTTCTATGCTCTGAAATACCTTTAGTAGTAGTGGTGTTAACTCTTATCTGAAAGTTTGGTAGAACTCCGCAGTGAAGCCATCTGGACCAGGGCTTTTTTTTTGTTGGGAGTTTTTTGATTACCTTTTCAACCTCTTCTTTTGTTATGGGTCTATTTATTTTTCTACCTCTGTTTGTGTTAGTTTAGGTAGGTAGTGTGTTTCTAGGAATTCATCCATTTCTTCTAGGTTTTCAAATTTGTTTCAGTATAGTTTTTCATAGTAATCTGATATGATTCTTTTAATTTCAGTTGGGTCTGTTGTAATATCACCCATCTCATTTCTTATTCGGGTCATTTGCTTCCTCTCCTGTTTTTCTTTTGTCAGTTTGGCCAGTGGTTTATCAATTTTGTTGAGTTTTTCAAAAAACCAGCTTTTGGTCTTGTTAATTCTTTCAATTGTTTTTCTGTTTTCTATTTCATTTAGTTCAGCTCTAATTTTTATTATTTGTTTTCTTCTGGTGCCTTAGGTTTCCTTTGTTGTTCTCTTTCTATTTGTTCAAGTTGTAGGGATAATTCTTTGATTTTGGCCCTTTCTTCTTTTTGGACGTGTGTATTTATTGATATAAATTGGCCTCTGAGCCCCGCTTTTGATGTGTCCCAAAGGTTCTGATAGGAAGTGCTTTCATTCTCATTGGATTCTCTGAATTTCTTTATTCCATCCTTAAAGTCTTCTATAATCCAGTCTTTTTTGAGCAGGGTATTGTTCAGTTTCCAAGTGTTTGATTTCTTTTCCCTGCTTTTCCTGTTACTGATTTCCACTTTTATGCCTTATGGTCAGAGAAGATGCTTTATAATATTTCAATGTTTTGGATTTTGCTAAGGCTTGCTTTATGACCTATATGTGGTCTATTGTAGAGAATGTTCCATGTGCACTAGGAAAGAAAGTATACTTGGTTGCTGTTGGGGGAGTATTCTGTATATGTCTACGAGGTCAAGTTGGATGATTGTGGCATTTAGATCTTCCGTGTCTTTATTGAGCTTCTTTCTGTATGTCCTGTCCCTCACCGAAAGTGGTGTGTTGAAGTCTCCACTATTATTGTGGAGCTGTCTATCTCACTTTTCAGGGCTGATAGAGTTTGTTTTATGTATCTTGCAGCCCTGTCATTGGGTGCATGAATGTTTAATATGGTTGTATCTTCTTGGTGTATTGTCCCTTTAATCATTATATAGCATCCTCCCTTATCCTTTCTGATGGATTTAACTTTAAAGTCTATTTTGTCAGAAATTAATATTTCCACTCCTGCTCTTCTTTGATTGTTATTTGCTTGATATAATTTTTTCCATCCTATGAGTTTTAGTTTGTTTGTGTCTCTAAGTCTAAAGTGTGTCTCTTGTAGGCAGCATATAGATGGATCTTGTTTTTTAATCCATTCTGCCACTCTGTCTCTTTATTGGTGCATTTAGTCCATTTACATTCAGGGTAATTATGGATAGGTATGAATTTAGTGCTATCATTTTGATGTCTTTTTTTGTGTGTTGGCAGTTTCTTTTTCCCCCTTGATTTTATGTGCTGAATAGGTTATCTTTATGTATTGCCCTTTCCTCATATTTGTTGTTGTTGATTTTGTTTCTGCTGAGTCTGTATTTTTCCCTTGTATTTTATTTTGATGAGTAGGATAGTTTATCTCCTTTGTGGTTACCTTATTATTTACCCCTATTTTTCTAAATTTAAAACTAACTTTTATTTCTTTGTATTGCAGTATCTTCCTCTCCATATGGAAGGTGTATGATTCCATTTCTTAGTCCCTCTTTATTATTTTAATGTTGTCTTCTTTTATATAATAACATCGCCATTACCCTGTGTTGGGCTTTTTTTTTTTTAATCTTGCTTTGTTGTTTCTGATTTCCCTGTCTGGGTTGACTTCTGGTTGCTCTGTCCAGTGTTCTAGTCTTGGGTTGATACATGATATTATTGATTTTCTAACCAAAGAACTCCCTTTAGCATTTCTTGTAGTTTTGGTTTGGTTTTTATGAATTCCCTAAACTTGTGTTTATCTGGAAATGTCTTAATTTCACCTTCATATTTAAGAGACAGTTTTGATGGATATATGATTCTTGGCAGGCAATTTTTTTCCTTCAATTTTTTAAATATGTCATCCCATTGCCTTCTTGCCTCCACGGTTTCTGCTGAGTAGTCCGAGCTTATTCTTATTGGCTCTCCTTTGTAGGTGACTTTTCATTTATCCCTTGCTGCTCTTATAATTGTCTCTTTATCTTTGATTTTAGCAAGCTTGATTGTAATATGTCTTGGTGACTTTCTTTTAAGATTTACCTTATATGGAGTTCAATGGGCATCTTGGATAGATATCCTCTCATCTTTCACAATATCAGGGAAGTTTTCTGCCAACAAATCATCAACAATTTTCTCTGTATTTTCTGTTATCCCTCCCTGTTCTGGTACTCCAATCACTGGTAGGTTATTTCTCTTTATAGAGTCCCACATGATTCTTAAGGTTTCTTCATTTTTTAAATTCTTTTATCTGATTTTTCTTCAAATACATTAGTGCCAAGTGATTTATCTTCAAGTTCAGAAATTCTGGCTTCTACTTGCTCAATTCTGCTCCTCTGACTTTCTATTAAGTTATCTGATTCTGTAATTTTATTGTTAATCTTCTGAATTTTTGATTGCTGTCTACGGATTTTTCCAGCTTATTAAACTTTTCATTATGTTCCTGAATAATCTTTCTAATTCCTTCAGTTGGTTTATCTGTGCATTCCTTGGCTTGTTCTGTGTATTGCCTCATTTCCTTCCTGATGTCTTGAAGGGTTCTGTATATAAAACTTGTATTCTGCATCTGGTAATTCCAGGAACGCACTTTCATCTAAAAGATCCCTGGATTCTTTGTTTTGAGAGCCTGTTGAGGTGATCATGGCCTGTTTCTTTATATGACTTCATATCGACTGTTTTCTCTGAGCCATCTATAAGTTATTGTATTGGTTTATGCTTGTTTACTGTGTCGTACCTGCTTGCTTTGTTTTGTTTTGGTATACCCCTATGGGTTGTTTGAGTGAGCTAGCTTGATTATTTTCACCTGTCCCCAGCTGGCTAGAGCTATTATCACATATATCAGTCTAGGAGGTCATTCAATTTTCTTGTATGAATTCAGCTCATGTTTCCAGGTAGCTGATATCAAGTGTGTGGTACAGGCTCTGTCCTACAGTCTTAGAGGGGCAGGGGTAATTGGCGTATATACCAGTATCTGATTGCAGCAGGGGGTCAAGCTCTGAACAAGGCAGAGGGCTGAGAACCAACCCCCAAGTGTCTCTGAGGAAAACACGTTTCTCTCCCCTCGAGTGTGCTGGTGGGTGGGTTCTGCAGGGGGGCCATGGGCACCCAAAGATTTTGTTGTCAGGACTGGGAGGTACCGGTTATCTTTGGACCCCTGTCACGGGTGGCTGGGTGACCTGAGTGGAGCTACCAGTGCTTACGTCCCTGTTGTGGGTAGGTGAGGACCTTGTTTAATAGGAAAAGCAATGTCAAACGTCAAACACCCAACTCTTCACCGCACAGCTGAAATGGCTGGAGTTTGCCAACAAGGTCCTGTTCTCCCAAAATAGGCCCACACAGGTCCATGCAGAAGGGAAAGGTGCTCAAGGTCCACAGACGGTTGATGCCTGGACAGGAGCCGCTTCTGTCTTAGCTCCCCTGGTTAATGGAGCTAGCACATTATCTTTCCCCCCTCAGTTGCAAATTTTTCCCTTCCCCAAGGCTGGGAGAACAGCTCTAGGTGCTCACCAGGGTCTATCTCAGGCCCAGGGATTCAGCTGCTGAAGCCGGCTTGGGGGTGGGGAGGAGTGGTAAAATATAGGCAAGTACTTAGCTTTTTCTGAGAGCAAGCCGTTCTCTTCAGGTTCCGGAGGTGTGAGTGGGCTGTGTGGCTGGGTGCTTCTCCCTGAGGAAACTGCTGCCAAACGCTAGTACCAGCCCACTGGCACCGCAGCTGCTCCAGGAATGGTGCCTGAGGGCTCTCCATGATTCAGGTCCGGTAATTCCTCTCCACTTCTGAACGGCCTCTTCCTTCCCCTGCCCCTCAGTTCATTGTCTAAGTTTGCCTTTGATGCTCAGGGTTCCCAGCTTGTCACAAATATACTCGTTTCACTTGTTTTTTCGGGTCTTTGTTGTAAAGAGGGCTTGACAGAAGCCCTTGGCTCCGCCTCCCCTTGTTCTTTTTGAATGGCTGTCTCTTGATCTATGTACAGGTTCCTCATGAGCACAATTAAGTGTCCTAGAATTCCCATTCTTCACCAAGTTATCATAATTTGTTATGATCCACACAGTTGAATGCCCTTTGCATAGTAAATAAAAACAGGTAAGCATCCTCTGGTATTCTCTGCTTTCAGCCATGATCCATCTGATATCAGCAATGATATCCCTTGTTTCATGTCCTCTTCTGAATCCAGTTTGAATTTCTGGCAGTTGCCTGTCAACGTACTGCTGCAACAGCTTTTGAATGATCTTCAGCAAAATTTTACTAGCCTGTGATATTAGTCATATTACATATTAACATGACTAATATAATATGATCACCTTTCTTTGGAGTGGGTACAAATATGGACCTCTTCCAGTCAATTGGCCAGGTAGCTATCTTCTAAATATCTTGGCATAGATGAGTGTGCGCTTCTAGTACTGCATTCATTTGTTGAAACACCTCAATTGGTATTCTGTCAATTTTATTTTATTGCCAATGTCTTCAGTGCAGTTTGGACTCCTTCCTCCAGTACCATCAGTTCTTTGTCGCTTGCTACCTCCTGAAATGGTAGAATGTTGACCTTTTTTTTTTTTGGTACAGTGACTCTATGTATTCCTTCCATCTTCTTTTGATGCTTTCTATGTCATTCAATACTTTGCCCATAGAGTCAATCAATATTGCAACTCAAAGCTTTAATTTTCTCTTCAGTTCTTTCAGCTTGAAAAATGCCCAATGTGTTCTTCCCTTTTGGTTTTCTAACTCTAGGCCTTTTCATATGTCATCATAATGCTTTACTTTGCCTTCTCGAGACACCCTTTGAAATCTTCTGTTTGGCTTTTTTAGTTCATCGTTTTTTCCTTTCCCTTTAGCTACTCGATGTCCAAGAGCAAGTTTCAGAGTCTCTTCTGACATCCATTTTGGTCTTTTCTTTCTTTCCTGTGTTTTTAATAACCTCCTGTTTTCTGCATGTATGATGTCCTTGATGTCATCTCACAACTTGTCTGGTCTTCAGTCATTAGTGTTCCATGCATCGAATTTATTCTTGAGATGGTCTCTAAATTCAGGTGAGATATACCCAAGGTCGTACTTTGGCTCTCATGGACTTCTTCTAATTTTCTTCAATTTCAACTTGAACTTGCATATGAGCAACTGTTAGTCTGTTCCACAGCTGGCACTTGACCTTGTTCTGACTGATGACAGTGAGCTTCCCATCATCTCTTTACACAAATGTAGTTGATTTGATTCCTGTTTATTCCATCTGGTGAGGTCCATATATATAGTTACCACTTATGTTGTTGAAAAAAGGTATTTGCAATGAAGAAGTTGTTGGTCTTGCAAAATTCTGTCATGTGATCTCTGGAGTCATTTCTATCACCAAGGTTGTATTTTCCAACTGCCAATCCTTCTTCTTTGTTTCCAACTTTCACATTCCAATAGCCAGTATTTACCAGTGCATCTTGATTGCCTGTTTGATCAATTTTAGACTGCGGAAGTTGGTAGAAATCTTCAATTTCTTCATCTTTGGCCTTAGTGGTTGACATGTAAATTTGAAAAATAGTCATAGTCATAGTAACTGGTCCTCCTTGTAGGCCTATGGGTGTTATCCTATTACTTATAGCATTGTACTTAGCATAGATCTTGAAGTGTTCTTTTTGAGGACAAATTCAGTGCCATTTCTCTTCAATTTGTCATTGCCGGCATAGTAGACCATACAATTGTCTGATTGAAAATGGCCAATACCAATCCATTTCAGCTCACTAATGCCTAGGATATCAATGTTCATGTCTTCCATTTCATTTTTGACAGCTTTCAATTTTCCTAGATTCATACTTCATACATTCCACCTTCCTAATATTAATGGATGTTTGCAGCTGTTTTTTCTCATGTTGAGTTGTGCCACATCAGCAAATAAAGATTCTGAAAGTTTAACTCCATCCATGTTGTTAAGGTCAACTCTACGTTGAAAAGGCAGCTCTTCCCCAGTCCTAATGTGAGTACCTTCCAACCTGAGGAGCTCATATTCTGGCACTGTATGAGACAACTTTCGCTGCTGTTCGTAAGGTCTTCGCTGGTTAATTGTTTTCAGGAGTAGACCAGCAGGTCTTTCTTCCTAGCCTGTGTTAGTCTGGAAGCTCAGCTAAAACCTGTCCACCATAGGTGACCCTGCTGATATTTGAATACTGGTAGCATAGCTTCCAGCATCACAGCAATGTGAAAGCCACCACAGTTTGTCAGTATGACAAACTGACAGATGCCTAGGGTAGAAATTTATTAGGAAATATTAATATCAACCAAGATAAACTTTTAAATAAATGTACTTCTGGGGATAAAGAGAATTACTGCATTATTACAAATGGAACAAGTCACCAAGGAAGCATAATGATCTTGGATTTGTGTACACAAGACAACCTAGCCTCAAGATAGAAAATAAAATTGATAGAATTCAAGGAAAAATTGAAAAAATTACTTCTTACAATATGGGAGATTTTAGATATATCTTTTAAAATGGTAGATTTAAAAGACAAAGAATTAGTGAAGTTAAAAAATATTTGAGACAGACAGGCAATTACCAAACTTCATCTTATGGACATAATGAATTTATCAGTTAGAGAATATATGATATTTTTAAGGACACCTTGAACACTTATAGTCCAAGGGGGAATCTTCCTTATCTTTCTAATACTTTTCCAATTGTTAGTATTCCTCTAAGTTCATTTGAATAAATTGCCTTGAATTAAAAGGGTAGAATACATGACTGTGGCATCTCCAGAATCCCAATACAGGCAGTCCCCAGATTATGAACGAGATCCATTCCTAAGTGTGTCTTTAAGTCAAATTTGTTGGTAAGTAGGTACATTGGACCAGGCACATACTGTTTGTATTTAGCCTTACTTTAGTGCAAGAAAAGGCTCGAAGCCTTTTCAATGATTTTAAAAGCTTCACGTGCAGCAAGTGAATGTAATAAATTTGTTGCTGTAGGGGTTGGTTCAATCCTTACAAAGTGAGGGCAAATTTACCTAAAGTTAAAGGGCAAGCAGGACTTGTCCGTAAGTCAGAATGAAGTTAAGTTTTTGTCTGCTCATTCCCAAATGCACTTGAACATTAGAATCATCTAGAGAGCTTGTAAAATATAGATTTCTGGGCTCCACATATGATGTTTTGCATCAAAATCTGTTGGAAGTTATCTTCAGAAGTATGATTCTTAAAAGCTCCTAGGTGATTCTGTTGCAGGTGGTCAGCTGACCAGCCTTTGAAAACTGTTGCTTTAGCCAAAGGATCTAACCTTGTGAATGAAGAGACATTAGTTTTCATCCCAAATCTGTAACTAGCTTGCTGCCATAACAATTTCCTTAACCTCCAGTGTGTTTTCTAACCTGTGGCATCTTGTGTTCATTTGGAAACTGGTTTGTAGTTATACGTGCTACTCTCATACCAACCCCATTGAGGTTTTTCCACAGATAAATTAGATAGGTTTGAACTGCAATCTCAAACCACAAAAGTATCAAAGTATTTGCAAGAAAATTTCCTCTCACCCCTCCAAACCAATTGATTTGGGATTTGTGTGTGTGTGTGTGATATTTGAAATGATGAAAAGAAGTAAACAAACCATGTACATTACTGGTTTTAGGTCAAGACTCGATCTCAACTTGCCCATTCTGAAACAGAAATGAAGTGGCTAGAAGGGTAAGATACCTGCCAAAGAAGGGGAAAGTAGCTTACGTAATGACCAATACATATATACCTCAGAAATGCATGTATTATATGGAATGTATATAATTTAAAAAAACTTGGAATTCAGAAGCTGGTTTTAATGTGTTCTGCAGTGAAAAAATTCACAGATTCAATCATCTGTATAAAGATTTGCCAAGGTAAGATAAAATTAGATGTGTCTTTATATAAGATGTCACATGGAATGACTGGTTTCCAAACCTTAACCTTTATTCAGGTTGCAAAATGGTAAAATTCCCAGGGGAGATGATTACGTGATTCCTCACCTGTCAATATCATCTCGTTTCTACTTTGCTCACACATGTTCAGGGAAGGACAAAGGGAATGCAACAATGTAATGGTGTAAGATAAAGATAAAGAATACCTGGTGTTAAAGAAAGGAACAAGACAGGAGACAGCCCAGATGTCAAGGATAAGGTGAATCATTCTCAGCTAGGACTTTATGAAGAGAGACTGTGATATTACAATGATTGCAATTACTAGATTTTCTCAAAGAAGAGAGGATTGCAGGACCCTGGCTGAAGGCTTATTTTCATGTGCTAGCAGGCAGTAACATATTTCAGAGTGACATTTTCAACAAGCAAATATAGGTAGAAAACTCATCACCCCTAGTGAGGTGCGGTACTCGAGCACAGATACCAGGTCCAGATGGAGTTCTGTGCTCAAGCTAACAACTTTGCCATTTATAAAACCGAGCCATCAGATGTGAATAAGATCTTAATGTTGCTTTCCTTCCAAGTAAATCTCAAGGACTGAGAAATTAATCTGTTGTTTTTTGCTTTGAAGCTGAAATCTGCAGATTGCAAAAATTGAGACTGGTAGCCTCTTTTCATTTCTTTCTTTATGCTCTTATATAACATAGCAAGCATCCCCAGAAATAGATGATATGATTTTCACATCAAAGGTAGAGAATAAAATTCCTGCATATTGAAAAAAAAAAGTTTCATCCTTTGAGAAGGAATAACGTTGTCAGTTGGCTACTCTCCAACAGCGAAATTTCCCCTGGAGTCCTCAGTGATAAGAACGGATACAATGAGTAAAGAAATGTATTCAAAGGCAACAGAATGCCCAAGGAAAAGGTAAATTCATACTCCACTGTTTCTTCCATTAGTACATTGTTGTTGTTGTTGTTGTTAGCTGCCGTCGCACCAATCCCTGACTCATGGGTACCCATGCACAACAGAACAGAATGCTGTCTGGTCCCGCACAATCCCCATAATCGGTTGCTGATGGGACCATTGCAATCCATAGGGTTTTCACTGGCTGATTTTCAGAAGTAGATTGCCAAGCCTTTCTTCCTAGTACATTTTTGTCTAGAAGGTCCACTGAAACCTGTTCAATATCATAACAACACCCAAGCCTCCACTGACAGACAGGTGGTAGCCACAAATGAAATACATTGACTGGGAATGAAACCAGGTCTCCCACATGGAAAAGGAGAATTCTATCACTGAACCACTAATGCCTCTTTCAGTAATATACTAAAGTTCTTTAGAAAAATTGAGGAGTAAATTAATATTTATTCGGTCATTCACTTAACAAACTTTATTGCACACCTACGGTATGCCAGCCACAATGTTAGGATTCAAGAATGCAAAAACATGACCAAGTGTCTACCACAAAGAGCTCTATTCTAAAGAATATAATAACAATTAATAATAATAATTTTTATTGTTATTGTTGTTATCATATAACAAATAGCCTAATAGATATGTACAGGATTTTAGGGAAAGCAGAAAGGAGAAAGCACTTAACCCTTCTTAGTAGACGGGGAAGGTGAAATGAGGAGGGATGAAGGTGATGGTATTAAAACAGGAAAGAAATAGAGAGGCACAAGCTTCTGACATCAATTAAAACATCTTTTGTTCTCAGTAGAGGAAATTTTATGTCTCCCATGTGGGCCTTAAGACAGTAGAACTAGAAATAATGGACTAAATTTTATCTTCATGCTTGTCATGAGCTAATGTTCTGTAGTGCTAGACATTTTATCACATATTTGAAAGTCTTTCATTGGAAAATTACCCTTAAGCAATTGCCCACTTTTGAAACTGATACTGCTGGGTATACCCTAAGGTACGCTAATCCCTAGTGGGAGGAAACAGAGTTATTCTGATAAAAATGATTATTATTTAGGTAAACTAATGGGATAGTTGGAAACCCTGGAGGCATAGTGGTTAAGAGCTATGGCTGCTAACCCAAAGTTTGGCAGTTCAAATCCACCAGGGGCTCCTTGGAAAGTCTATGGGGCAGTTCTACTCTGTCCTATAGGGTCACTATGAGTCAGAATTGACTTGATGGCAACAGGTTAATGGGTTAATGGGATAGTTAAGATCCTGGGGTGGCACAAATGGTTTGCTCTTGACTGCTAACTGAAAGGTTGGTAGTTTGTACCCACCCTGTGGCACCATGGAAGAAAGGTCTGGAGATCTGCTCCTATAAAGATTACAGCCAAGAAAACTGAACGGAGCAGTTCTAATCTGTTACACATGAGGTTGCCATGAGTTGGAATCCATTTGAAGGAAACAGTTCTGTTTTTTTAATAAGATAGTTATTTTAAAAAGTCAATTTCAAGTTGGTGAAGAGAATCTTTTGAAATGTCCAATCTGATTCTTTCTCTCTGAATTTTCTCATCTGACAGCTTGACTTGCTGTCACTAGTACCAATTCTGAGCTACAGAGTCCAAGTATGAGGCTCAGAGACCCAGTTTTGACCTTAAAGCCTAGTTCTTCATGGTGGGTATATTACCTAGTCCTATGACTCAGTCGCCATCTTGAATCTTGATTCTTATAGCAACATTCTTTTCTTGTCCTTATGTTGGAGTTTTAGTTTTGAAACTGTCCACTACTGAAATATTTTAATTCTTGAGGTCTGTTCCTGAAAATTCTCCCATGTGTGGGATCTTCCTAATTAAAGAGAGATGTCTCTGATAGTGATAGCCTACAACTGTGATTATTACTGGGTACTAGAGTCTATATTATCAATCCTCAACTACACTTTAGAAAATTCCTTGGTTCAGATTTGAAAATACTTGATATCAGTGGTGGCTCTGGCCTACCACCTGCTGCCTGAGGTGTTGTAGATATTGTAGTTCTAGATACTGTGTTTTGCTTACTGGACTGAAATTCCTCCAAGTAGAAATGAGACTGTTCCTTACAGGTTTCTACCTTTAATTAGTTTAGCTTTACTATTTCTAAAAACATGATCCAGCAAAGGAGAGCACACCATGAATTATGAACATCATACCAGGGTTCTAAACCAGCTATACTCTATCTCCTTATATCGGCCATTCCTCAGCTTTTGCCTTTCTGGATTGATGAACTATTGGGTTGATTCTTTCAGCTCTTCACCCAGCTGAAAACTGGACTTCAACTAATATTGTATATCTTTTTGATCACCATCAGACCTTCAAAAACTGAAATTATTCCTTCCCCCAGTCCTATCCAGACACAACTCGGACAACTTGGCTCTGAAGACTTCTGGCTGAACTTCAATGTAGGTGATGGGGGTGTTAGATCCTGAGCGTCCTAACCCCTTTGCAACTGATGATGTATACCTGGCCACCATTATATCACTAATCACCTGTCCTGTTACTGGCAAATAGTAAGGACTTAATAAAGATGTCTACCACTTATCTGTCAGTTTGTCAGACTGTGGTGGCTTGTATACTGCTGTGATGCTAGGAGGCATGCCACCAGTATTACAAATATCAGGAGGGTCACCCATGGTGGACAGGTTTCAGTGGAACAGACTGGAAGAATTGCCTGGCAAGCTACTTCCAAAAATTAGCCAATGAAAAACCCTATGGATCAAAACAGAATATTGTCCAATATAGAGTTGGATGATGAGTCTCCTAAGTTGGAAAGCATTACATGAAAGCCACAATAATGAACTCAAACATAGAGTAGAAAGAATTCTTGTTGCTCAATATTACTGGATCAAGATTGCTTCTGTTTGGGGAACACTGGCTATTTATGTTCTTGAAGTCAAGGAACATGATCATACCATTCTCCTTCCCTACTTTGCATTCTTTCCCCAAATTGGTGGCTCCATGGGCACAAAATAGCAAAATTTCTTATAAAACCTCCCTGTTGGCACTCTTGCACCTCAGAACAGCAACAGCAAAAACAACTTTAGAAAAATCTCAGAAGAAAATTTGATATGCCTGAGAAAATCATTTATCTTGCCCTTTTGACTCAAAACTTACAACAAAAATTTCTAAACTCCTTTTAAAAGCACCAGCAGCTTTGGGGCACAGCAAGTTATTCCTGAGTGTTCTATGGCTAGGGAAGGAAATGGTGGGGAAAAGAGAAGAGGACAATAAGCAGAACTGTGTTGGAAAGATTGATTTGATGCCTTATTATTTCAGTGAAGCTCTTTCATAGCCCGCAATTCACCTGGAGCCCATTCCAAGCCCACATTCCGTAAGAAGTCCCCTCTCCCTGCCTCTGCCCCACAAAATTCCTGGGAGTTCAACCATCACTGCCTTTCCAAGCCCTTGGTTCTAGGTGCACCCTGCCTGCTGTCTATTTATTAGTAGTTCTGCATGTATGAGCATAGGGTCTCAGTGAGTGTTGTGCCAATTCCCTTTTCCTCTACCCTGCCTTTCCTCTACCCTGCCTTTCCTCTACCCTGCCTTTCCTCTTAGAAGTAAGCTCCATGACAAGAATGTGATAGCTCAGGTCCTTCAATGTCTTGATCACAATCAGTACTCATTAAATATTTGAAGTTGGGGGGCTTATCAGCCACATTTATTAAAAATATGGATTCTCAGGCTCTACTACAGACTCGTATGAGCTGGAATTTCTGGGAATGGGACAGGGAACAAGCTTTTTAAGAAATAATTCGTGGTGATTCTTAGGCATAAAGAAGTTGGAGAAGCATTCTCTGTAAGAATCACTTTTAGGACTGTCTTTTGGGTTGGAACTAAACCACAGCCAGAAAGGAGATGAGGGAGATGATTTCTCTCCTTTCGTTCTCAACTCCTGCCTTCTGAAGTGTAGAATAAAAATCTCTATGTATTTTTAACAAGCTGTTCTACCCACAGAGAGAAACATTGTTCTGGTATATAATCTGAACCACAGCAAATTCAAGGATTCTAGACAGCAAAGAATCAATATACATAACATATATGGGTTGTCAGTTCTCAAGGAAAATAAATTCAAATATACCTGACATTGAATTGACAAGAACCTTTCTTTGATGCCCAATTTATCGAATTAAAGTTAGCCAAGCAAAATGCCTGAGCCTTAGGAAACATTTAATAAGTGTTAAGTGAGTGCATGAATATACATATAAAAGAATCCCTTAGTCCCTCAGGATCAATATTATAATCCTGAGTTATCATTATTCTCTAAACATGCAGGAATATTTATGAAATAAAGAGTATTAGTAGGTAGAATTGGGAAAGAACCAGCTTTTACTCTAATAGCTTTTTATACTATAGGACCGCTTCTAAATTCTTCGACTTATTTCTTACGCTTCATGTCAATCACCTTTAAAAACTTAGAGTATATGGTAATAAAAAAATTATTTAAAACAATTGTTAAGATGTGTATAATTGAGAGAAAATATTCAAATTTATTATAGAGCATTACAATTATGGGAAAATTGGTAAAGAATGTAAGTCTTTTAAAAGATTATTTTGAAAAGCCTACGTACTATGGTATACATCAGCTTTCCTTTGAGTGTTTTCTTCATCCTCATTTTGCTTATTTTGGCACTGATCATTTCCACGTGCTCTCTCCCAGCATTATAGGTCAAAAGAACACAGCTGGTTAAGATCAGTCATAAGGAAAGCCTTTTACTTCTGTAACTACATGATTTTCTGACCAGTCCACTTCTTTCTAAAGTAATCCACTCCTTTGTCTTTAATCATTTGGAAGTAATGAAAATGAATTTTCATTCCGAATTATTAATAATAATAACACATCGTTGATTATCAGAGCTCAGAAATCAATGCTCCCTGTCAATCAAAATCTGAGTTTTTTTTTTTTTGCAAAAATTGAAAGGCTGATTCTAAAATACATATGAAATGCAAAAGATATAGACCAGCCAAGGCAAACTGAAAGAATGAACTTGGAGGATTTACACTACCAGATTTTTAAGACTCACTATAATCTGAGGTAATTAAAGATGATCTGATATGGTCATAAGGATAGATAAATTGATCAAAGAGCAGAATAAAGAACACAGCATATACAATTACTTGATTTTCAGAAAACAAGTCAATGTAGTTTAATGAAGAAAGGAAAGTTTTTTCAATAAATGGTGCTGGAATAACTGGGTATCCATATTAAAACAAAAAAAAAACTTTGACCTCTACTTCACAGCATACACAAAATGTATTTTAAGATGGACCATGGAAAAGTGAATTCAGATGTGGGGCCAAGATGGCTAACTAGTCAGAAACTTCCACTGAACCCTCTTGCAACAAAGACCCAAAAAAACAAGTGAATTGATTACATATATGACAGTCTATGAACCCTAAGCATCAAACACAGAACTAAGGAATCAACCTGAGTGACAGGGGAGCGAGAGACAGTGCAGAAGCGGTGATGAGTTGCCGAGCTTGCACTGTGCCTGAGCTCTGATTCCTTGGCACCATTCTTTAGCGTGAATGTGGCAGGGCTGATGGTAATTTCCCGAGACATGGCAAACTCAGCAAAAGAAGGCAAGCAAAGTGGGGCACCCCTGACCCTGAGGTGTATCTACAGTGTGGCTGGCCACGGAGTTCAGGAATTGGCTTCTTCAATGAAAAAAGGTGAACAAAGGGCCGGCACCCTGACCCCCTGGTTGATGGTCATGAGTCTGGCTGCGGGGTTTAGGGCAAAGCTGCTTCAGCTAAAGAAGGCAAGAGGGGGACCCAGCCAGCACATACAGGCTACACACACCTCTGGAATCTGAGATGAAACAGTGCTCTCAACACAAGATAAGTGATTTTGTCTAACTTACTATGCAGATCTAACAGCTCCTTCTGAAAGTACTTTCTCCGATCTATCTAATCCCTCCCCCCTCTCCCCCAGCAGGCTTCATTAGCGGTTGAATTCCCTGGGCCTGAGATAGAATGTGCCGTGGACTCTCTGACCTAGTGTCCTGGCCTGGGAGAAGGAGAAAATTAACAAACAGGGAGAAAATACTTTCCTGACTCCCCTAAACTGGAAGTTCAGAGCAGCAATGGCTCCAGTCCAGGCATAAGCAATCCACAGAGTTTAGTTTTCACCCCTGCATGGAACCAGGGGGCTATTATAATGCAAGGGCAAATCTGTTAGACATCTGGCTGTAATTGTTTCAGCTGTGTGGTGGAGAGGCAGGTTTTGGAGGTCTGATACTGCTCTGCCTATTAAAAAAAAGCCCTCACCTATCCACAGCAGGGACCTGAGAGCTGAGGCTCTATCCACACCACCTAGCCACCCACAAAAGGGGTCTGAGGATAGTGGTGCCTACCAGTCTTTACAGGTATAAACGTTGGGCTCCTAAGGTACAGCTACACAGCCCACCCAGCAGGGAACTCTGGAGAACAGAAATGCTCCTTTCTTCACTGACACTTGGAGGAAGGCTGTCAGCACCCTACCCTCCTCAGACTGTGACCCCCTGCCACTACTAGAAACCAATGCATACAACCATCACCACTACTCCTCTAAGATAGTAGGTGAGAGTCTACAATACACAACAGGTAACTGATTATCAGGACACCTGAACTGAATCTGTACAGGAATAGTGAATGGACTCATAGGCTCATATACCTGGTAACAGCTCTAACCATCTGGTAACAGGACATTAGTGCTTCAAACGCTCCAGTAATCAAGTTAGCACACTCTAGTAGCCTATCTGGGTATACTGAAACAAAACAAAGTAAAAAGATAGGATAATGTGAGCAAACATAAAATAAATTATTTCAATAACTTATAGATAGCTCAGAGACAGCAGTTGATACCAAATCACATAAAGAAGCAGACCATAATCGCTTCGACAAACTCCCAAAACAGAGGATCAAGGACTCTCCTGGATTAAGATGTGTTCCTGGAATTGCCAGATGCAGACTATGAAAAAGTAATATAAAGAACGCTTCAAGACATCAGGAACAACATCAGAAATGAGATTAGGAATGAGATCAGGCACTATAGAGAAAAATCCAAGGAACACGCAGAAAAAGTAGTTGAAGAAATTAAAAAGATTATTCAAGAACATAAAGGAAAATTTAATAAGCTGCAAGAATCCATATAGAGACAGCACTCAGAAATTCAAAAGATTAACAATAAAATTACAGAATTAGACAACTCAATAGGAAGTCAGAGGAGCAGAACTGAGGAATTGGAATGCAGAATTGGGAGATGGAGGTTAAGGCACTGGGCACCAATATATTTGAAGAAAAATCAGATAAAAGAATTAAAAAAAAAAAACGAAGAAACCCAAAGAATCATGTGGGACTATATCAAGAAGAATAACCCGAGAGTGATTGGAATACCAGAACAGGAAGGGATAACAAAAAACACAGAGAGAATAGTTGAAGATTTGCTGGCAGAAAACTTCCCTGACATTGTGAAAGATGAAAGGATATCTATCCAAGATGCTCATCAAGCCCTATACAAGGTAGATCCCAAAAGAAAATCACCAAGACATATTATCATCAAACTTGCCAAAACCAAAGATAAAGAGAGAATTTAAAGAGCAGCCAGGGATAAGCAAAAGTCACCTACAAAGAAGAATCAATAAAAATACATTTGGACTACTTGGCAGAAACCATGCAGGCAAGAAGGAAATGGGATGACATACATAGGGCATTGAAGGAGAAAAATTGCCAGCCAAGAATCATATATCCAGCAAAACTGTCTCTCAAATATGAAGTTGAAATTAAGTCATTTACAGATAAATACAGGCTTAGGGAATTTGCAAAAACCAAACCAAAACTACAAAAAATACTAAAGGGAATTCTCTGATTAGAAAATCAATAATATCAGATATCAACACAACCCTAGGACACAGAACAGAGCATCCAGATATCAACTCAGACAGAGAACTCACAAAAATAAAATAAGATTAGAAAAATAAATGCTCAAAACAGGGAATCAGTGATGTCATCATGTAAAAGATGACAATAATTATAAAAAGGGACTAAATAAAGTAGGCATAGATCTTCCAAACAGAAAGGAAAGCAAGGCGATATAGGGATATACACGTTAGGTTTATAGTTAGAAAAATAGGGGTTAAATATTAAGGTAACCACAAAGAAGACTAACAATCCCACACTTCAAAATAAAAACCAAGATAAGCATAAAGACTCAGCAAAAACAAATTCAAGTACAATGAAAAAGAGGAACACACAATTTACAAAGAAAAGCTTCTCAGCACAAAAAAGTAAGTGGAAAAATGAAACTGTCAAGAACACACACAAAAAAAGGCATCAAAATGACAGCACTAAACTCATTAAAAAAAAAAAAACTCATACCTATCCATAACTACGCTGAATGTAAATGGACTAAATGCACCAATAAAGAGACAGAGAGCTGCAGAATGGATTAAAAAACATGATCCAATTATATGCTGCCTACAAGAAACACACCTTAGACTTAGAGACACAAACAAACTAAAACTCAAAGGATGGAAAACAATATATCAAGCAAACAACAATCAAAAAGAGCAGGACTGGCAATATTAATTTCTGACAAAATAGACTTTAGAGTTAAATCCATCAGAAAGGATAAGGAAGGACGCTATACGATTATTAAAGGGACAATATACCAGGAGGATATAACCATATTAAATATTTATGCACCCAATGGCAGGGCTGCAAGATACATAAAACAAACTCTAACAGCACTGAAAAATGAGATAGTTCCACAATTATAATAGGAGACTTCAACACACCACTTTTGGTGAAGGACAGGACATCCAGAAAAAAGCTCAATAAAGACACAGAAGATCTCAATCCCACAATCAACCAATTTGACCTCATAGACATATACAGAACATTCCACCCAACAGCAACCAAGTGTACTTTCTTTTTTAGTGCACGTGGAACATTCTCTAGAATAGACCACATAATAGGACATAAAGCAAGCTTGTGCAGGATCCAAAACACCGAAATAATACAAAGCATCTTCTCTGATTATAAGGCCATAAAAGTAGAAATCAATAACAGAAAAAGCAGGGAAAAGAAATCAAATACTTGGAAACTGAACAATACTCTGCTCAAAAAAGACTGGGTTATAGAAGATGTTAAGGATGGAATAAGGAAATTCATAGAATCCTGTCAGAATGAAAACATTTCTTATCAGGACCTTTGGGACACAGCAAAAGCGGTGCTCAGAGGTCAATTTATATCAATAAATGCACACATACAAAAAGAAGAAAGGGTCAAAATCAAAGAACTATCCCTACAACTTGAACAAATAGAGAGCAATAAAAAAACCCTCAGGTGCCAGAAGAAAACAAATAATAAAAATTCAAGCAGAATTAAATGAATTAGAGAACAGAACAATTGAAAGAATTAACAAGACCAAAAGCTGCTTCTTTGAAAAAATCAACAAAATTGATAAACCTTTGGCCAAACTGACAAAAGAAAAACAGGATAGGAAGCAAAAAACCTGAATAAGAAATGACATAGGTGGTATCACAACAGACCCAACTGAAATTAAAAGAATCGTATCAGATTACTACCAAAAATGTACTCTAACAAATTTGAAAACCCAGAAGAAACGGATGACTTTCTAGAAACACACTACCTTCCTAAACTAACACAGAGGTAGAACAACTAAATAGACCCATACAAACGAAGAGATTGAAAAGGTAATCAAATTACTCTCAACAAAAGAGTCCTGGCCCTGACGGCTTCACAGCAGAGTCCTAACAAACATTCAGTGAAGAGTTAACACCAATACTACTAAAGGTATTACAGAGCATAGAAAAGGACAGAATACTCCCAAACTCATTTTATGAAGCCAGCATATCCCTGATGCCGAAACCAGGTAAAGACACCATAAAAAAAGAAAATTACAGACCTATATCCCTCATGAACCTAGATGCAAAAATCCTCAACAAAATTCTAGCCAATAGAATTCAATAACACATCAAAAACATAATTTGCCATGGCAAGTGGGATTCATATCAGGTATGCAGGGATGGTTCAACATTAGAAAAACAATTAATGCTATCCATCATGTAAATAAAAGACAAGAACCACATTATTTTATCAATTGATGCAGAAAAGACATTTGACAAAGTTCAACACCGATTCATGATAAAAACTCTCAGCAAAATAAGAATAGAAGGACAATTCCTCACCATAAGAAAGGGCATTTATACAAAGCCAACAGCCAACATTAACCTAAATGGAGAGATTCTGAAAGCATTCCACTTGAGAACAGGAACCAGACAAGAATGCCCTTTATCATCACTCTTATTGGACATTGTGCTGGATGCAATTAGGCTAGATAAAAAAAATAAAGGGCATCCAGATTGGCAAGGAAGAAGTCAAAGTATCTCTATTTGCAGATGACGTGATTTTATACACAGAAAAACCTAACAAATCCTTAAGAAAACTACTGAAACTAATAGAAGAGTTCAGGAGTGGTTCAGGATACAAGATAAACATACAAAAATCAGTTGGATTCCTCTACGCCAATAAAAAGAACATCAAGGAGGAAATCACCAAATCAATACCCTTTACAGTAGCCCTCAAGTAGATAAAATACTTAGGAATAAATATTACCAGAGATGTAAAAGACCTTCACAAAGAAAACTACAAGACATTATTGCAAGAAACTAAAAGAGACCTACCTAAGTGGAAGAACATACCTTGCTTGTAGATAGGAAGACTCAACGTTGTGTGAAAATATCTATTCTACCCAAAGCCGTCTATAGATACAATGCAATTCCGATCCAAATTCCAATGTCATTTTTTAATGATATAGAGAAACAAATCACCAACTTCATGTGGAAAGGCAAGAGACCCCGGATAAATAAAGCATTACTGAAAAAGAAGAACAAAGTGGGAGGCCTCACTCTCCCTGATGTTAGAACTTATTATACTGCCATAATAGTCAAAACAGCCTGGCACTGGTACAACAACAGATACATAGACCAATGGAACAGAATTGAGAATACAGACGTAAATCCATCCATATATGAGCAGATGATATTTGACAAAGGCCCAAAGTCAGTTAACTGGCGAAAAGACAGTCTTTTTAACAAATGGTGCTGGCGTAACTGGATACCCATCTGCAAAAAAATGAAACAAAACCTGTACCTCACACCATGTACTAAAAGTAACTCAAAATCCATCAAAGCCCTGAACATAAAATCTAAAATGATAAAAAACATGGAAGAAAAAATAGGGACAATGCTAGGAGCCCTAATACATGGCATAAACAGTATACAAAACATGATTAAAAACGCAGAAGGGAAACCAGATACCTGGGAGCTCCTAAAAATCAAATACCTATACTCGTCCAAAGACTTCACCAAAAAGGCAAAAAAAGTCCCTACAGACTGGGAAAAAGTTTTTAGCTATGACATTTCCGATCAGCACCTGGTCTCTAAAATCTATATGATACTACAAAAACTCAGCTACAAAAAGACAAAAAACTCAATTAAAAAACGGGCAAAGGATTTGAACAGACACTTCAGTAAAGAAGGCATTTAGACTGATAACGAATACATGAGGAAATGCTCACGATCATTAACCCTATAATTAGCCCCTAGAGAAATGCAAATCAACAAAGCTACAATGAGATTCTATCTCACTCCTACGAGGCTGGAATTAATCCAAAAAACACAAAATAATAAATGTTGGAGAGGTTGTGGAGAGACTGGAACACTTATATACTGCTGGTGGGAATGTAAAATGGTACAACCACTTTGGAAATTGATTTGGCACTTCCTTAAAAGGCTAGAAAGAGAAGTACCATACTATCCAGCAATCCCAGTCCTTGGAATGTATCCTGGAGAAATAAGAGCCTTACAGGAACAGGTATATGCACACCCATGTTAGTTGCAGCACTGTTACAATAACAAAAAGCTGGAAGCCACCAAGGTGCCCATCAACGGATGAATGAATAAATAAACTACGGTATATTCACACAATGGAATACTACGCATCGATAAAGAACAGTGATGAATCCATGAAACATTTCATAACGTGGAGAAATCTGGAAAACATTATGCTGAGTGAAATTAGTCAGTTGCAAAAGGACAAATATTGTATAAGTCCACTATAATAAGAACTGGAGAAATAGTTTAATCAGAGAAGAAAATATTCTTTGATGGTTACGAGAGGGGAAAGGGAGGGAGAGGATTTTTCACTAATTAGATAGCAGATAAGTTTTATTTTTGGTGAAGGGAAAGAAAATACACAATACAGGAGAGGTCAACACAACTGGGCTAAACCAAAAACAAAGAAGTTTCCTGAATAAACTGAATGCTTCAAACGCCAGTGAAGCAACGGCAGGGGTTTGGGTACCATGGCTTCAGGGGACATCTAAGTCAATTGGCATAATAAAATCTATTAAGAAAACATTCTGCATCCCACTTTGGAGAGTGGCGCCTGGGGTCTTAAACGTTAGCAAGCGGCCATCGAAGATGCATCAATTGGTCTCAACCCACCTGGAGCAAGGAAGAATGAAGAACACCAAAGACACAAGGTAACTATGAGCCTAAGAAACAGAAAGGACCACATAAACCAGAGACTAAAACAGCCTGAGACCAGAAGAACTAGATGGTGTCTGGCTACAACTGATAACTGCCCTGACAGGCAACACAACAGCGAACCCCTGAGGGAGCAGGAGAGCAGTGGGATGCAGACCCCAAATTCTCATAAAAAGACTAGACTTAATTGTCAGACTGGGGCTAGAAGGATGCTGGAGGTCATGGTCCCCAGATCTTCTGTTAGGCCAAGACAGGAACCATTCCGGGGGTCAGCTCTTCAAACAGGGATTGGAAAATGTTACTTGTGAAGAACGGGGTTCTTGGATCAAGTAGACACATGAGTCTGTTGGGATCTCCCGTCTGGAAGGGAGATGAGAGGGCAGAGGGGGCCAGGAGCTGCCCTAATTGACACAAGGAGAGAGAGTGGAGGGAAGGAGTGTGCTGTCTCATTGAGGGGAGAGCAATTAGGAGTGTATAGCGCAAAAAAAAAAAAAAAAAAAAAATTTTTTTTTCAAGGTGTGCATAAATTTTTGTATGAGAGACTGACTTGCTTTGTAAACTTTCACTTAAAGGACAATAAAAATTAATTAAAAAAAAGATGGACCATAGACCTTAATTTAAAAGCTAAAACAAGCTAGCTTCTGGAGCTATACTATCTAATACCGTGCCTGTTTATCACCTGTGGCTGTTGAACATTTGAAATGTGCCTAGTCAAAATTGAGAAGTGCTATAAGTGTAAAATATACACTAAATTTCAAAGACTTAGTACCAAAAAAAGACTGTATCTAGCTCATTAATAATATCCACATTAATTATATTCTGAAATGATAGTATTTTGATTTATTGGGTTAAGCAAAATATATTATTTAAATTAATTTCCTCTATTTCTTTTTGCTTTTCTTTAATGTGGCTACTAGAAAATTAAAAAATTACATATTTATTCATGTTAGTGGCTCATATTATATTTCCATTGGACATTGCTGCTCTAGGAGAAAGCATGGGAAAATACAAGTCCTTGAGAAAGGCAAGGATTTCTTACACAGGACACACGCATACACAGACAAATACTAACTATATAGGGAAAAAAATTATACAGACTTCCTCAAAATTAAAAATTTCTGTTCATTAGAAGACATTTTTAAGAAAGTGAAATGGCAAGACACGTACTGGGAAAAAATATTTCAGTACACATGCCAAAAAAAGGGCTTGTATACAGAATACAGAACTCTACAAAGCAGTAAGAAAAAGCCAAGCAACCATAAAGGTGGGGTGGGGAATGGGGAAAAAACTTACAGATGAGTACATATAGAAAGAAGACATCCAAATGTCCAATACGCACATGAAAAAAGTGTTTTAGCATCATTGGCTATCAGAAAAATGCAAATTAAAAACCACAGTAAGTCCATACAAATATAGTCAACTGATTTTTGACAAAGCCACAAAGGCAGTTTATTCAACGAAGAAAAATCTTTTAAACAAATGGTACAGGAACAAATGGATATTCTCGTGGGCGGAATAATGGCCCCTCAAAGATATTCATGCCCTAACTTCTAAAGCCTATGAATATGTTAGGTTACATGCCAAAGGGAAATTAAGATTATAGATGGAACTATGATTGCAAATCAGTTGACCTTAAAGTAGTAAGACTATTTTGGATTACTCAGGGGGACCCAATGTAATCACAAGAAACTTTAAGTGGAGGAGGGCGGCATGAGAAGGAGAACCTAGAAGTACAGAATGAGAAGACCTCGATATGATGTTGCTGGCTTTGTAGATGGAAAAATGGGACCATAAGGCTAGGAATATGGGTAGCCTCTAGAAGATGGGAAAAGCAAGAAAATGGATTCTCTTCTAGAGTCTCCAGAAAAAAATTAACTTTGCTGATACCATGGTTTTTATCCAGTGAGACCTATTTCAGACTTAATAAGTTTGTGTTGTTCTCAGCCACTAAGTTTGTGATAATTTATCACAGCAGCAATAGGATACTAACACAGGCATCCCATGCCAAAAAAAAAAAAAGGAAGCTAGGCACAGACTTTGAATCTGTCATAAAATCAACTCAAAATGAATCATGAATGTCAAGTGCAAAACTGCCAAACTTCTGAAAGAAAACTTAGGAGAAAATCTATAAGACCTTGGGTTAGGTGATGTTTTATTTTTATATATTTATTTATTTTAAATAATTTTTATTGTGCTTTGAGCGAAAGTTTACAGATCAAGTCAGTCTGTCACATATAAGCTTATATACACCTTACTACATACTCCCATTTACTCTCCCCCTAATGAGTCAGCCGCTCCCTCCTTCCAGTCTTTACTTTCGTGACCATTTTGCCAGTTTCTAACCCTCTCTACCCTCCCATCTCCCCTCCAGACAGGAGATGCCCACACAGTCTCAAGTGTCCACCTGATATAATTAGCTCACTCTTCATCAGCATCTCTCTCCAACCCATTGTCCAGTCCCTTCCATGTCTGATGAGTTGTCTTTGGTAATGGTTCTTGTCCTGGGCCAACAGAAGGTTTAGGGACCATGACCACAGGGATTCTTCTAGTCTCAGTCAGACCATTAAGTCTGGTCTTTTTATGAGAATTTGGAGTCTTCATCCCACTGTTCTCCTGCTCCCTCAGGGGTTCTCTGTTGTGCTCCCTGTCCGGGCAGTCATCGGTTGTGGCCGGGCACCATCTAGTTCTTCTGGTCTCAGGATGATGTAAGTCTCTAGTTCATGTGGCCCTTTCTGTCTCTTGGGCTCATAGTTATCGTGTGACCTTGGTGTTCTTCATTCTCCTTTGATCCAGGTGGGTTGAGACCAATTGACGCATCTTAGATGGCTGCTTGTTAGCATTTAAGACCCCAGACACCACACTTCAAAGTGGGGTGCAGAATGTTTTCTTAATAGAATTTATTTTGCCAATTGACTTAGAAGTCCCCTTAAGCCATAGTCCCCAAACCCCCACCCTAGGTCCACTGACCTTTGAAGCATTCAGTTTATCCCGGAAAATTCTTTGCCTTTGGTCCAGTCTAGTTGAGCTGATTTGGTGATGTTTTAGATGAAACTCCAAAAGTATGATTCATTAAATAAAAAAAAAATTGCTGTTTTGACTTTAGTAAAAAAAATGTCTACTCTGTGAAAGAAGTTTTTTAAGTGAAGGAAAAAACAAACCACGAACTGGGAGAAAATATTTGCAAAACACATATCTGATAAAAAAACTTCTAACTGAAATATACAAAGAAGTCTTAATAAGAAAACAAACAACCCAAGTTAAAAATGGGCAAAACAGACACCTCATCAAAGGAGATATACAGATAACTGCAAATTAGAAAAATAATGAATTACCACTGCACACTTACTACCCAAAAACAAAACAAAAAAACTTGTCATCAAGTTGATTCTGACTCATAGCGATCCTATGGGACAGAGTAGAACTGCCCCATAGGGTCCCCAAGGAGCAGCTGTTGGATTCGAACTGCCAACCTTTTTGTTAGCAGCCAAACTCTTAACCTCTGTGCCACCAGGACTCTGCACACTTATTAGAATAACTAAAATTGAAAAAAAGAAATTGACAATATCAATTTTGGAGATGATGCTGACCAATGGGAACACTCATTCACTGCTGGGAATGCAAAATGGGACCGCCTCTTTGGAAGACAGTGTTGTAGTTTCTCACTAAGCTCACTACTGTTTTACCATACAATCCAGCAACGCTACTTCTAGGAATTTACACAACTTATGTGAAAACTTGTGGCTACCCAAAAACTTGCACACAAAGTAGCTTTGTTTATAATTGTCTAAAACTGGAAGCAACCAAGGTGTACTTCAGTAGGTGAATGGGTAAGCAAACTGTGGTACATCCATACAGTGGAATACTATTTGGCAATAAAAAGGGAATAGCTATCATGCCACACAAGACATGAAAGAATTGTAAATGCATATTGTTAAGTGAAAGAAGCCTGTTCGAAAAGACTACATACTGTATGATTCCATTTATATGACATTCTGGAAAAGAAAAAAAACTATAGAGACGGCAAACAGATCAATGGTAGGGATTGAATAGGTGGAAGAATAAGGGATTTTTTAGAATAGTAAAACTATTTTGTGTGGTACTATAGTGGTGACACTACGAATTTGTGAAAACCCATAAAGCTTTATACAAAGAGTGCACAGCACCCTTTGTACATATATGCAAATTAAAAAATATGTTTCGGAGGTTGGGAGATCACAGGATGGAATGTAGAATGTAACAAAAGAATCTGAAATAACCTCATTGAAAAGGCATGGGGAAAACGTGTTGATGTAAGTAACTTTGGAAGCAAGTCTAGATACCCCTCAAGGAGGTGGATCACAACTGTCCAGTCCTTAATTATGGGCTACACACAATGAAGTCCTTCCAAAGAATATAGTATGGAAAGAGAGATAAACAGAGTAATTTTATGGCAGGTAAACGTGACAAACACTGTGTCTGTCAGGCTGTTAAGATCAACATCAACAGTGATAAGTAATGTTGATAGTAGCATGCACCCTTGATGTGATATGAGGAGAATGGAATTTTACCTCTGTGATCTTCTTTCCAAAAATGCATTACCCAAGTTTAATTATGAGAAAAGTATTAGAAAAATTCCAACTGAGGAATATCCTACAAGATATCTCCCCAGTACTTCTCAAAATTTTCAGGATCATCAAACACTAGGAAAGTCTAAGAAACTGTCATAGCCAAAAGGAGTCTATGTAGGCGTGACAATTAAATGCAACGTAGTATTATCCTGGATGGAAACCTGAGACAGAAAAAGGGTAGTAGATGAAAACTAAGGAAATCTGAAGTATGGACTGTGGTTAATAATAATGTATCAGTCATGACAAATGTTTCATACCAATGTAGGATGGTAATAATAGCAAAAACGGGGTGTGAAGTATATGGGAACTCTGTGGTATCTTTACAATTTTTCTGTATATCTAAAACTGTTCTAAAATTAAAAATCTATGTTAAAAAAGTGAGCTACCACTTCATTCCCACTAATATGGCTAAGATTTGAAAGATAGCAATAGCAAGTATTGACCAGGATGTGGAGCAAATAGAATTTTTGCGCTTCACTGGTGGAATGTGAACGTATGACCACTTTGGAAAACAGTTTGGCAGTTGCTAATAAGATAAACATACAGCCACCCTAAGAGCCAGAAGTTCTAATCCTAGGTATCTACCCAAGAGAATAAAGGCTTACATTCTCAGGAAGACTTACACAAAAATTTTCATGGAAGCTGCATTCATAAATTAAAATAACACAAATGTTCATCACAGAAAAGTGGAGAGACAAATTATAGTATATTTCTAAAGTGGATTAAAAAACAGCAATTAATGAATGAGTCTCAGATATATGTAATTACATGGATTGATCTAAAAAACATTAGATTGAGCAGAAAAAGCCAAGTATTAAAGACTGCACACTATGATTTCATTTTATATGCATTTCGAGACAGGACAAAAGCAAACTATGGTGATAGAAGTTAGAATAGTGGTTACCTCAATTATTAAAGAAAGGGGGTAAGAGGAAACTTTGTGGAGCTATAGAAATATCCTCTATCTTGACCTGGATGACACCTATATGGGTGTACATACATGTAAAATTTCATAGAGCCTTACATTTAAATTTGTACATTTTGCTATACATACATTGTACCTTAATTAAAAAATTCCTAAATTTTAAAACTACAATTGTGTTTTGAGATGGGACTTTTTCCTTCTGCTTTCCCTCCCTACCTCCTCAACTAAGATGAGAACTAAGAGAGTAGTCTATAATCTCTCTTTCTAATTACCAACCAGGTCTTTCTGACCCATGCCTTTCTAACATTTTCATCTGTTGTCCATAACCTTTCCCAATTGCAAGAACAAATCTTCATTATTAAAGTCAAAGCACACTCAAGCTTCAAATCCATCAAAAATTATCTCAGTTATGACCCTGGGCTTTAATAAACGTTCGTAATTTAGACATTGCTCAATCACATTTATGGCATATGATAGGAAGGTGGTTAATTTAAGTATTAATGGTCTTAGGCTGGATTCTCTAGAGAAGAAAACCAGTAACCAAAAAACCTGTTGCTGTCGAGTCAATTCTGACTCATAGCGACCATATAGCACAGAGTAGAGCTGCCCCATGAAGTTTCCAAGGAGTGCCTGATGGATTTGAACTGCTGACTTTTAGGGTAGTAGCCATAGTGCTTAACCACTGTGCCACCAGGGTTTCCGAAAACCAGTAAAGTATATAAATATATAGAGAGAGTTATATCAAGGAAACTGCTCATGCGACTGTAGAGGTTAGAATGTTCCAAGTCTGTGGATCAGAATAGAGGCCTCTCCCAGTTCATGGAGCTGCAAAAGCTGGTGAACCCAAGATTGGCAGTTCAGAGAGCAGGGCTCCCAGTTACAGGCTGTGAAGGTCAAGGAATCCCAAGGTCAGCAGGCAAGATCACGAGGCTTCTCCTGATTCATGTAGCTGCAGGGGTTGGCAAACCCAAGATCGGCAGGTTTGGGAGCAGGACTTTTGCTGGCAGGCCGTGAAGATCAATGAATCTCAGGATCGATAGGTAAGCTGCTAGCTCAAGTCCCAAGAACTGGAGGTCAGACAAGAGGCAGCTGCTGGATCCAGAACAAGCCAAAAACCTTGGCAAGGTAAGAAGGAAGGAAGTAGATGGAGGAGGGCAGACAGATGAAGGCAGAGGGAGTGGTGAGCTTCCATAGGCTCTGCCCTCACAGAACCACTCAGCAGATTCCATCATGGGGGTGATCCTGTAACAAATTTAAACAGGGAAGTGATCACATTATACAACTGCCAAAACACTGAGAATCATGGCCCAGTCAAGTTGACACACAATCTTAACCATCACACCAACCAACCTCCATCTCTATGTCAGTAGTAACTAAGACACCGGCCATTTCAGACCGATTTTGTGGTTTCTGAATATAAAGTCAGGTAATGAGCATTTTTTTTTTTAATGAGCATTGCCCAAATGGTAGCATTCTATACAACTACTTTTCCAGGCCACCAACGATTTCCATGTTGCTAAATACAATGGTCAGTTCTATTTCTGCATTTTAATGGAACTTTCAGCAATAGTTCAACTAGTTGATCATTTCTTCCTTTTGTAAGCATTTTCTTCGTCTTGATTCCAGCACACCACATTCTTCTAGTTTAACTTGGCTGCCTGCTTCTTCTTAGTCTCTTTTGCTGACTCCTTCTTTCAATCCTGAGATCCAAATATTGGAGTTTCCAAAGCTTTGTTCTTGTACCTCTTCTTAGTTCTATCCACACTCACTCCCTAGGTGACCTTATCCAGCCTCATCAGCTTCTATATATTGACAGCTTCAGTTAAAGTGATACCACAGATATCAGGGATAAGGCAGATCATTCTGAGCTATGACTTCATGGAGAAGTTGTTGTTTGTGCCATCTAGTCAATTCTGACTCATAACGACCCTATATGACAGAGTAAAACTTCTCCATAGGGTTTCCTAGTCTATAATCTTATAAGAGCAGATCACCAGGTCTTTTCTCCTGTGGAGTAGCTGGTGGGTTTGAACCACTGACCTTTCAGTTAGTAGCCAAGTGCTTAACCACTGTACCACTAGAGCTCTTTCTCAGCTCTAATATCTCCCTTATATTCAAAACTCATATATAACTGTTTATTTGACATTTCTACATGGATACCTATTGTGTGTATCAGAAGTAAATGTCCCAAACTGAACTTCTGACTTGTTCTCTCCTCAGTGATCTCCAGCTCAGGAAATGTATAGCATTTACCCAATATCTCAAATAAAACATCTTGGTGGCCATCAGCACCTCTTGTGAGCTTTACCTACCTCTTTTCCCCAAATATCCTGAACCTGACAATATCTAACAACTTCTACCATTATCAACATAGACTAAGACACTAACATTTCTCTCTTGGAATAGAGCAGTCTCATCTTCCTGGCCTACCTTTTTCTCTTGCTCGCCAGTTTATTCTCCACACAGCAAAGTGATTTTTTAAAAAACCCACCTGAGATCATTTCACTTCTCTATTCAAAATCAACTCTCCTATAGTTTCCCATTACTCCTACAAAAAACAAGAAACAAAAACCACACAATTCTTACCATCACCATAAAACTAGTTGCCATCTAGTCAGTTCCATGTGGTGTGCTAGAATCAAGATGAAGGAAATGCTTCCAAAAGGAGGACGGGATCAACTAGTTGAACTGTTGCTGAAAGTTCCATTAAAATGCAGACATAGAATTGACCATTGTATTTAGCAACATGGAAGTCATTGGTGGCCTGGAAAAGTACTTGGGCAATGCTCATTATCTGACTTTATATTCAGCATGCCTGACTTTGTATTCAGTCACCATAATGTCAACCTGAAATGGCCAGTGTCTGAGTTACCTAGTGCTGCTATAACAGAAATACCACAAGCGGATGGCTTTAACAAAGAGAAATTTATTCTCTCACAGTCTAGGAGGCTAAGAGGCCAAATTCAGGGTGCCAACTCCAGAGGGAGTCTTTCTCTTTCTGTTGACTCTGGGGGAAGGTCCTTGTTATCAATCTTCCCCTGGTCTAGGAGCTTCTCAGCTCAGGGACCCCAGGTCCAAAGTATGCTCTTCTCTCCTGGATCTTCATTCTTGCTAGTAGAAGGTCTCCCTCTGCTTGCTTCTCCCTTTTGTATTTCAAAAGAGATTCACTCAAGATACAACCTAGTCGTGTAGATTGAGTCTGCCTCATTACCATCTTTAAAAAAAGAAAAAAAACCCAAACCCATTGCCATCGATTCTAGCTCAGCGAACCTATAGGACAGAGTAGAACTGCCCCATAGGGATTCCAAAGAGCAGCTGGTGTATTCGAACTGCTGACCTTTTGGTTAGCAGCTGAGCTCTTAACCACTGCACCACCAGGGCTCCCATTAACATCGTAGAGATTAGGATTTATAACACGTAGGATAATCACATGAGATCACAAAATGGTGAACAAGCACATAACACTAGGAACAATGGCCTAGCCAAGTCAACACATATTTTGCAGCGGATATAATTCAATCCATAACAGCCAGCTTGAGGCTTGGGCATGACTCCTCTGTGGCTAGTTCTGTTTCCACCCTAGCAACATTTATCTTCCCTGAAGACATAATCATGAAACTAAAAAATATCCAGTAATGATGATGTAACTATACTACAAATCCACCCCTTCACATACCCTTATGATTACCATACTATAACCAATCTAAGAAAGACATGTATGTCCTTTTTTAGCCAATTGCCTTATGAGTTTTCCTTACAGCTTCCTGTGGCATGAACTGCCTTTTAAGGGATTCCTGCCTTATGAGTTCTGCCACAGGAAGTGCCACCTTATAATGATCTACACCAGTCGAGTAATGTCGTTCCATGATCTAAGCCTGTAATTACCAATCAAGTAATGTCTTTCAATAATTGAAGTTTGTAAATACCAATGAAGTACTGTACTTCATGTCCTTTGCCCCCCATCTCCATAAAATTTCACTTCAGGGTGGCCATTTTGGATTACTGTGTTCCACTGCATGGAATTCAGTCTATCTCCAGCTTGAGCTGTCTTTTTACTTTCTATAAATTTCTGATTTAATTTTAATCAGAGTTTATGTGGTAACTCTTCGACAGAGGGGAATGCCATGTGAAGATGGAGGCAGAGATTGGAGTGATGCATTTGCAAACCAAGGAACTCCAAGGACTACCAGCAACCACCAGAGGGTATGAAGGGGGCATGGAACAGATTCTCTCTCAAGACCTCTAGAAGGAAGTAATCCTGCCAACACCTTGATTTCGAACTTCTGGCCTCCTGAACTATGAAGTAATAAATTCCCGGTGTTTTAAGCCACCCGTTTTATGGTACTTTGTGACGGTAGCCCTAGGAACCTAATACAGGGACCTAGGTTCAAGTTCAACCTCCTTCCACTAACTAGCTAGGTGGCACAGGCAAGTCATTCTGCCCCTCAAAGCCTCAATTTCCTCACAAGTAAAATGAGGGAACTAAAAGAGATTCCACTTAAACATGTCTGTGCTAAAGTCAAAAAGCAGAAGGTATGTTTTATATTCTAAAAGAAAAGCTTAAAAAGAAATCTCTACTTCATTGTATACAGCAGGGAGACATTTTGAGAAGAGGCCTCCTATGGTTCCTCAAGCCCCTTTTCTACTCATCTCCCCAAGGCTAAGATGCACACAGGATCTGCTTCCCAGCTTCCCTCCCTCTCTTTCCCCAGACACCCACACAGGTCCGTCTTTCCATTACCTCTGCATGGGGTTCTCATCACAAAGAATTCTACAAATTGAAAGCACAGCTGGAAAAGGAACACCACAGTGAATACTGGAAACTAGAAAATATCTCTGGTCCTTTAACAGTACACATGAAGACTGTGCACATCATTCCTTTCTATGCCTGCATTTCATTACCATAATAATAAATAAATATGACATTACTACTCAATTCTTTATACCCTGCCATGGGGGTTGGGAGAATGAATAGAATCCAGAAACCTTGTTTGTAAGTTACATCAAATCAGCATAATATTCCTTTATGGGATGCCAGGGAGGCCTAATTTGATGATTTAGCTATTCATTTATATTAGAAATAAATGAAACATATAAATAAATGAGTTGGCTGCGGTTAAAGCAGAGGAGTCTGGGCTTTCTGGTGAATTGCTTTCTCACTCTAACCCCAGCTGAGCTGCTTTGCTGTTGTTGTCAGTTGCCATTTAGTTGGTTCTGATGCTTGGCAACCCCATGTGTTGCAGAGTAGAAATATGTTTTATAGGATTTTCAAGGCTATGACCTTTTGAAAGCAGATTGCCAGGCCTTTCTTCTGAGGTGCCTCTGGGTGGGTTTGAATGGCCATCCTTTAGGCTAGCAGTTGAGAGCTTAACTAGTTGCACTACGCTTGCATTTCCTATTCCCTGGACCTGAGAAGGAAAAGCACAATGTGAGGGAACTCATTTGGTTGACCACCTTCCCTGAGTCCGGTTCCTGTGTTAGATGCTTTAAGCTGTGAACTCGTTTAATCTTGGCAACTTTCTAAAGTCTTATTCCCATTTTGTAGATGAGGAACAGAGTGAGAGAAATACTTCAGATGTAACTTTTCAGAAGTTGTTTTGCTAATGACAGTTCACTTCAAATCCCACACTTCCTCCCCTTCCTCCCCATCCCCCTCAAAGGTGGTATAAAAAATGCACCACCTTTGCCTTGGGTCAGTTAAAGCCAGAATGCTAATATAATGTAGAGTGGTGTTAGTGCTTAAGGAGAATAAACAAGCAGTGACATTAATGAAATTCTTTAAATGAAAAAAAAAATAAATTAAATTTAAAATTCCCTCTGGTTGAGATTTTTCTCCATTTGATAATCAGGAAGTTCAAAGAAGGATCAGCCTGAATTTATAAATAAACTGTAGCCTACTACATTAATTGAACTAAAAATTGAAATTTTTACTACATTAATTGAACTTAAGGTGAGAGCCATTGCTAACGAAACTGATGGGCCAGTATGATGATTCAAAAGTCAGGAAATGTTGGCATACAATGGTTATTTTATGTGTTGAAAAAACATTTAAAATGGTACCCTTCTCATCTCACCTTGAGTCATCTACTCTACAACTTACTCAAGAGTGTCTCTTTTAGGAAAGCTGCACCTTTCCTCTCGAAGGCTATTACCATGTCTCACTGAGAGTCTGCAACAGCCTTCATTTATTCATCCATCTATCTAGTCATTCATTAATATTTAGTGAGTGCTTACTATGTGCCGTGATGCTCTTTTTTCTCTCACTTCTATTATGATATTTTTTCTTTTTTTTAATATTCTCCCACAATGTCAAGAAAGAATATTTTCTTAACTTTTCAAACTATCCTTGTCAAAGGTAGTTTATTAGTTCTGCAAGTGAAGGTGAGGTATGAATCAGTTTATTTTAAAAAGAAACATGTTTTAATACACAAAAGGTTGAGCTATGACTGCTGTCCTTGGGGAAAAAACAACAAAAAAAAGAGCATTTTATATTCTTTGATGGTTACAAGGGTGGGGAGGGAGGGACAGGGGTATTCACTAATCAGATAGTAGACTAGAACTATTTTAGGTGAAGGGAAAGACAACACACAGTACAGGAGAGGTCAGCACAACTGGACTAAACCAAAAGCAAAGCAGTTTCCTGAATGCAACCAAATGCTTTGAAGGCCAGAGCAGCAGGAACGGGGTTTTGGGGACCATGGTTTCAGGGGACATCTAGGTCAATTGGCATAACAAAATATATTAAGAAAATGTCCTGCATCCCATTTTGGTAAGAGGTGTCTGGGGTCTTAAGCACTAGCAAGCAGCCATCTAAGGTGCATCAGTTGGTCTCAACCCACCTATAGCAAAGGAGAATGAAGAACACCAAAGACATATGGTAAAGATGAGCCCAAGAGACAGAATGGGCCACATAAATCAGAGACTCTATCAGCCTGAGACCAGAAGAACTAGATGGTGCCTGGCTACTAGCAATCATTGCCCTGACAGGGAACACAACAGAGAATCCCTGATGGAGCAGATCTCAAATTCTCATAAAAAGACTAAGCTTAATGGTCTAATTGAGACTAGAGGGACCCTGGAAGTCATTGTCTCTGGAGGTTTTGTTAGCCCAAGATCGGAACCATTCCCAAAGCCAACTCTCCAGACAGGGATTGGACTGGACTATAAGATAGAAAATGATACCAGTGAGGAGTGAGCTTCTTTGGTCAAGGAGACACAGGAGACTGTGTGGACAATTCCTGTCTGGAGGTGAGATGAGATGGAAGAGGGGGACAGGAGCTGGTTGAATGGACACAGGGAATACAGGGTGGAGAGGAGGAATGTGCTGTCGCATTAGGGGGAGAGCTAGCAGTACATAGCATAGTGTGTATGAGAGGCTGACTTGATTTGTAAACTTGTATGAGAGACTGACTTGATCTGTAAACTTTCACTTAAAACACAATCAAAAAAAAAAAAAAAGAGCATTTTAGTACATACACTATTGCTTTCACTGTCCTTAACTCTTATCTTCAGTAAGGTATAACGCTGATTATTTTGTTTTCCGTTTTGTTTTTTCAAGAATAATGCAACGTTTCATAAAAGTTGTATTAAAATATCAGACTGGTATTCTAAAAATGCCATATACCTTCTTGTATGGTGTTGTATTTCAGATGAAAGATCTTAAAAGATAATGCATATTGTCCAAGTGCTACGAGAATATATTTTATTAATCTGGTTTGTGCCTTTCAAGCTGGGAGAAGTGCATAATGGTTCTACATTGTATAACCAGGCATTTGTCAGTTCCCTCAGCAATGAACTACAGAAATCAAACAACTGCAATGGATGTGTGTTGATTACATTCAGTAACTGAAGACATGATCCAGTTGGGTTTCCTGTAACTGTTTCGAAAAAGTGTTTACACCAATGCTTTCTCACCTTTGAAATTAATAGTGTACTTAACTGCAAAAAAAGTAAATGTGAGCCAGAGGAAAGATAATGTTCACCTTTGTAGGTGTTCACTTGGGGAAGTGGGTGTGGTGGTGTGGGTTGCCAGCTACAGACAGGAAAAGTAGGTGGCGATTATTTGGATTCCAAGGTACCAAATCATGAGGCAGATTAACCAACTGCCTCCACTTGTCCATTTACCATTACCTCAAGACCTGTGCCAGGACATTTCTTTGAAGCAAACATATATTCTCTCTCACTTTCACTGACCTGAAAAACAAAACCAACCATTGTCAGAATATTGCTAGAAGTGCTCCAAGGCAAGCTTACTGTCTTGGTTATCTAAAACTGCTCTAACAGAAATACCACAAGCGGATGCCTTTAACAAAGAGTTTATTTTCTCACAGTCTAGTAGGCTAGAAGTCTGGATTCAGGGTGCCAGCTCCAGGGGAAGCCTTTCTCTCTTCACTGGCTCTGGAGGAAGTTCCTTGTTATCAGTTTTCCCTTGGTCTGGGAGCTTCTTGGAGCAAGAACACTTTGTCCAAAGGAAACACTCTGTTACTGGTGCTGCTTTCTTTGTAGTAAAATGTCCCCTTATCTCTCTGCTTGCTTCTCTCTTTTTTGGCTTAAAACACAATCCAAACTTGTAGACTGAGTCCTGCCTCATTAACATAACTGCTGTTAATTCCATCTCTGCTTGGTAAAGTACAGGGTCAGTGAAAAAGAGGAAGACCTTCAAGGAGATGGATTGACACAGTGGCTGCAACAATGGGCTCAAGCATAACAATGATTGTGAGCATGGTGCAGGACCAGGCAGTGTTTCATTCTGTGGTAAAAGGGGTCACTATGAGTCAGAACTGACTTGACAGCACCTAACAACAGCAACAATCCCATCTCATCAACATCACAGAGACTGGGTTTTCACATAGGAAAATCATATCAGTTGGCAAAATGGTGGACAATCACATAATACTGGGAATCATGGCCTAGACAAATTGACATGAATATTTTGGGGGGACGTGATGCAAATCATGACACTTACTCTAGATGATGCAAGAAACGGTGACTTAAGGCATGACTTGTTCCCCTTCACAGGGATAGAGGGAGGGACAAAGAACATAAGAACGTAAGGACAGACACAGAGATGGAGATATCTTCCATCCACAAGATGGAAGCTACTTCTGGACCTTCACTGACGTTCTTATGACATTTCTCTAAAACTCGAGCTGTTTTTATTGTACTAAAATAGCAGCCCAATCAGAAACAAAAGGTCAACTCCTTTGTTTCCTACACCGCACAAACAGAGCTATTTCAATGACTTCATTTCTTAAGTAGCTGTGCTAATTGGGAATTGCAATCACAATTCTCATAGACTTCTCCTTGGGAGATTCCATTTTATGGTTTTCATTGCAAAGCTTCTTTATAATCTCACTGCTACTATTTGGAAATAATGCATTGTTTGAGCTGTAAAACTTGGGTTTGTGTATTCTAAGCTTTTTTTGGAATTTTTATTTGATATCTAAGGTCAGGACTTCAATATACAGTGAAACCTAGGAAAGCAGAACTCGATGGAATTGACTTGCTTTTCTGGGTCTTGCAAGTTGTCCACCTTTGATAGGGTACAGTCTTACCACTTTTGTATCGCTATTAGTAGAAAATATTTGAGTTTTCCTTCTCTGAGAGGTTTCCACCTTGCATAGGTTCCAGCTTTCACAGGTTTTACTGTATATTTAACTTTTCACTGGCTGGAAAAACTGTCCTTTGACTGTTTCATTTGTAAAAGGTAGATACTTTGCATTGAAAGAACATACTAAAGACAGGGACCTCAGGACACTTTTTCTGCCTCTAGTTTTTTTTCCCCCCAGGAATTTTGGGTAACTGAATTCACCATATATGGCAAATGTAATTTCTCCTTCCTAAATCTCTCTCCTGTAGTCAAGTGAGGTGGTATGGTGTAACGGTTAAGCACACAAAGTCTCAGGCCAAATTGCTAGGATTCAAATCCCAGCTCCATTGTTTGCTGGCTGCCTGACTTTGGTCAAGTCATCTAACCTCTCTGTGCTTCCATTATTCATCTAAAAATTGAGGATAATAATAAAATATTCATAAACTAATAAAATTAAATAAACATTATAAAATTTTATAATTCTGCTTCATATACTTGTTATAAATATTATATAAACTAATACATGTGAAACCATTAGAACAGTGCCTGGCACAGAACAAGGACTCTAAGTATTTACCATTATGTCATTACAGATTTCCACCCTCCATTCACGCCTTAGTCATTGCTCACAACCTCCCACCAGCTGAGTCCTGTATACCAGTCATTAGCCCCATTACTCAAGTCCTCTCTCTCCATCATTTGATTTTGCTATGACTTTGTTATTATCACTTTGTCTTTCCTTCAGTTTCAAAGCTCTTTAGATTTAGGTGGAGCCTACATAAGAAGATACATCCCTTTGAGATGAGGCAAGGTATGCTCAGGAATCATTGAATTATTGTTAATAAATAAATAAAAACCCAAACCCGTTGCTGTCAAGTTGATTCTGACTCATAGCGACCCTATAGGACAGAGTAGAACTGTCCCACAGCCTTTCCAAGGAGCAGCTAGTGGATTTGAACTGCCAACCTTTTGGTTGGCAGCTGAGCTCTTAACCACTATGCTGGCTCCAAATAAACAGGAACCTCATAAAAATTAAAGACTTTTGCTTATCAAAAGGTTTTACCAAAAAATGTGAAGAGGCAAACTACTGATTGGCAGAATATCTTCAGAAACCATATATCCAAAAAGAATCTAATAACTTAAATAGATATAAAACTTCAACAACTCAACAAAAAAAGATGAATAATCCAATCAAAGTAGGCAAAAGGATTTGAATAGACAGTTCACTGAAGACGACTTTTAATGGCCACCAAGCGCATGAAAAGATGCTCAACATCATTAGCCATCAGAGAGACACAAATCAAAGCCACAATGAGATACCATTTCACTCTCACTAGGATGGCAACGATTAAAAAAAAAAAAAAAAACAGCAAATAACAAATGCTAGCAAGGTTGTGGGAAAATTGAAACCATTATCCATTGCTGGTAAGAATGCAAAATGACATAGCCATTGTAGAAAACAGTGTGAGGCTCCCTCGAAAAGCTAAAAAATGGAACTGACATATGACTCAGCAATTCCGCTTCTAAAGACCTGAAAGCAGAGACTCGTACATCAGTATTCATTGCAACACTATTCACAATAGCCAAAAGGTACAAACAACCTAAATGTCCATCAGCAGATGAATGGATAAACAAAGTATGGTACATACATACAATGAAAAACTACTTAGCCAGTAGGAAATATGAACTCTCGATATATGCTACAATATGGATGGAACTTGAGGACATTAAGGTGAGTGAAATAAGTCAATCACAAAAGGACAAATATTGTATGACTTCACTTACATAAAAAGACAAGAACAGACAAATGTGCAGAGACCAAAGTTTATTAGTGGTTACCAGGGGTGGGAAGGGAAAGTGAGGGGGTGGGGAGTTATTGCTCATGGATTACTGAGTTTTGGTTTTTGGTGATGGGAAAATTACATTGATTACAGGTAGAGTTGCACAGCCCATTATTCTAAGTGCTGTCAATAAGTTGTACACTTGTAAAAAGTTGAATTGGCAAAAGTTTTGTGATAGACATATTTATAACAATGACAGAAAAAAAAAAGAGTAGCTGGTGAGGCTTTTTATGTATAACCAAACACCTCATGGGATTTGATTCCTTGGTTAGGAGGTTTAGGGTCACGTTTTCATGGGACATTCGAGTTAATCACCTTAATAATGCGTTTAGTGCTTCTATTCTAAAGCAGTTCATTGCATAGTTCATGGTTTACAAGGTTGCAAACAGCCATTCAAGGCACAACAATTGGTCTCTATTTGCCTGGAACAACAGAGGAAGAAGGAGAGCCAGAATAGTAGGAGGAAATTGAATGTGTGGCTAATTGCTTCCATGAACAACTGTCTCTTTTGCCATGAGACCAGAAGAACTGGATGGTGCCTGGCTACCATTATTGAATACTTTGATCAAAAATTATACACCTACCTCTCACTTTCAACTATCTCATTATCCTACATTTCATATTTATGACAATATGTAAATATCTGCTATCCTACTATTTTGTGCATTAACATATGTCTGACAGTAACTGAATGCCAAAGTGCAAGGAGAGAGTAACACTAGCTATGATGGTTAAGGTTATATGTCAACTTGGCTGGGCTGTGATTCTCAGTGGTTTGGCAGTTACGTAATGAAGTTATTTGGCAGTTACGTAATTTTGTGTTCTGATGTGTTCGTTCTCCATTTTTACATAACACTGATTTTCTCCTAATGTCCTGGTCTTTGGAATCTAACCACGTCAATAAGTGAGGAGCGGGTGTATAGAAGAATTCTGATCAAAAAGGGAAAATATAGAACAGAATTTCAAATTCTCATGGAATCCAGCATCTCTGCATCCATGGAGACTGGGTGAACCCCTGAAATTATTGCCCTGACATAATCTTTAAACCTTAAATCAAAAAGATCCCCGGAAGTCTTATTAAAATCAAACAATAGTTTAGCTTAACTAGTAAAAAATGTCTGCCTTGAGCATTATGCTCTTTTAAGAACTATTCATATGAGATCAATTGACTACAGCAACTTGAAAGATTAGAGAGAAACCTTAGGAGACAGTGAGTAAGAAAAGGAGGGTGGAATAGGTTGCACAACTTAAAGAACATAATCAGTGTCACTGAACTGTATACATAGAAACTGTTGAATTGGTGTATGGTTTGCAACAACAAAATAATTAAAAATTTTTAATAAATAACAAAGAAATGAGATTTGAGCTGAAATTGGTCTGGATGCAATGAAGCATTTCCTCCTTTTGAGGTTACAACCAGTTATCAAAAGATTAATATTCATTTGCACATTCATTTTTCAAACTCTTCACAAGTACCTGATGTGCAAGCAGTGTGCTAATTTAAGAAATATGAGCCAATGTCCTACATAGTTGTTGTTAGTTGCCATTGAGTCAGTTCCGACTTACAACGAGCCTATGAAAAACGGCCTGGTCCTGCACCATCCTCACTATCAGTTCTGTTTAAGCCCATTGTTGTAGCCACTGTGCCACTCCATCTCATTGAGGGTCTTTCTCTTATTCACTAACCCTCTGCTTTACCAAGCTATGTCCTATAACCTGTCTAAATCAATTGGTGCCTGTGGAGAAAGGAACTAGAAGATGAAACAATTACGTTAAGAAATGAGTGAAGTGATTAATAACATGCTTCTCTTTGGTAATCCAATCCTAGGAATTATTCTGCTTTGCCTGAATTAGGGGGAAAAAAATGTATTCTTTTTTTTTTTTTTTTTTGGTCACCACTAGAGTTCTTGAATCAATCTTACATTGATTAAAGCTCTGAGAACAAGTAGCAGTTAGATTTTTGCAAAGTTAAAATTAATTCATCTCTGGACCATTTCAAGAAATCATTTTCTAAAACTTAGCTCCGAGGTTCTATCAGAATTTTGAAAGCTTAATTTTGGAAAGATTGCTACTGTGCAGTGAAATCACGGGGGTCATTAAACATACATTTTCACTTAAGAAAAGCAAACATACAAACAAAGAACAACAGAAAACCCACAATGTAAGCACAGGCTGGAAAACAAGGCCTTTTGAGGTCCCTAAATGCAACACTGGAAGGGTACACTGTGCCAGTTCTCAAAATCCACTTGAAGTTTTTGAGTTTGAGTTTCAAATTAAACTAGGACCTTTGGGGGTTTGAATTGGTTTTCTCCTTGGTAAAGCACCCCATCCTTATTCAAAGGAAAAAAGAAATTCTTAATATCTTCCATAAAATCTTCTGAAACTGCTAATAAAATAGTTCATATTAAACATTGCAACAAATGAGATGTAAATGAATAAGAAACAGATGTATTATTCTGCTTTTGAAATATTTATGAATTTTAAAATTAGGACTATTGGAGAAGAGCTGATGAGAGATAATAAATTGATCATGGCTGTACTACATTATATTATGGTCATAATATTCTCCAGTTGAGCAGAAAAGATCATTTTTAATGAAATCTGAAGTTGTTCACTCCAGAATCCCTAACGTTATGATACTGTTAACTTATTTATGAAATAAATACTTTTGTAATGTTTTCTAAGGGAGCGTGTGTTCCTAGAACTATAATTTTCACTTTTGTTCTAATTGATTATGGATTCACTATTGTTCTCCTTTAATCTGCCCGTTTACACACAAATACCTGAACTACACATGGACCCACAGCTACGTGGGGCTGGCTATGCATGCATACTTTTCTGCCACTGGGTCCATACGTTGAGGGGAAGAAAATCTCAATATTTTACTTTTTCCCCCTGCTTATGCCAACTCTTTAATTCTTTTTTTAGTGCTGTGAATACTTGATGAAAAATTTTGAACTTCAAATTTAATTATATATTTCCAAGGCCACAGAAAAAGGGAACATTTGGTGACTAGGCCATTGCTCACGGAGAGGTGAAGTTGGAAACCCCAGTACCAGTTGCCATTCATGCAGCTCCACATCATGAAGACCTGGACTTCTGGCAACCCCATGTGAGTCAGAGTAGAACTGTGCTCCATAGGGCTTTCAATGACTGATTTTTCAGCAGTAGATAGCCAGGCATTTCTTCTGAGGTACCTCTTGGTTAGCAACTAGAGAGTTAACTATTTGTACCACCCAGGGACACTAAGTTGGAAATAGAGTTTATTTAGCTTTCATATCCACTGTGTTTGCTCAGATCCAGATGAGTATGGAAAACAAAGTATATACTATTAAGTTCATGGTGTCTGTATTCTCATACAGGATGACATTAGCTACTACTTTGTCATGAACATATAGACCAACCATAAATATACAACAAACAAAAGTGTAGGCATTCCTGGTGGAGTAGATTGATGGGTGGTCAACAGGCCCAGGAAGGAGCTTAATTATCCTTGGGGTCTTCAACCCAGTCTCCCTGATTTTGACCTTCACTTTGGGTCCCTTCTTTCTTGAATTCAGGTTTATCTCATAGCCTTGGTATCACACAAAGTCTGAACCAGTCTTGAGCAAAAGACCTTGTATGGGCAATGATACCTGGAGTATTTGTGAACGCACTGCTTAACATTGCACCCGTTAGGCACCGTCCTAGAGAATAATCTTTGCTATTATCACTGTAGGCACTTCCTATCTTTTTCCAACTCTTTATGATCCCTGGTGCCTTAGTTATCTAGTGCTGCTATAAGAAATACTACAAGTGAATGTCTTTAACAAACAGAAGCTTATTCTCTCACAGTCTAGTAGGCTAGAAGTCCAAACTCAGTGAGCAAGCTTTCTCAGAGGCTTTCTCTCTCTGTCAGTTCTGGAGGAAGGCCCTTGTTATAAATCTTCCCCAGTCCTACGAGCTTCTCAGCACAGGGACCCTGGATCAAAAGGATGTGCTGTTTTTCTGGCTGTTATTTCTTGACGGTGTGAGGTCCCCAAATCTCTATACTGCCCTCTCTCTTTTAAATCTCAAAAGAGATTGGTTCAAGACACAACCTAATCTTGTAGATTGAGTCCTGCCTCATTAACATAACTGCTGTTAATCCCACCTCATTAACATCGTAGAGGTAGGATTTACAACACATAGGAAAAACACATCAGATGACAAAATGGTGGACAATCACACAATACTGGGAATCATGGACTAGCCAAGTTGACACACATTTTTGGGGGGCACTATTCAATCCATAACACCTGGGTAGTACAAATGGTTAAGCACTTAGCTACTGACCGAATGGCTGGTGATTTGAACCTAGAGGTGATTGGATGAAAGTCCTGATGACTTGCTTCTGAATGGTCACAGCCAAGAAAACCCTATGAAATGCAATTCTACTCCACAACACAAGGAGTCACCATGAACTGGAATCAACTCGATGACAACTGGTTTGATTTTTTGGTTTAAAAGTTCATCATTTGATTTAAAAGTTCACCATATTTTGATCACTAAGCCTCCATTCACTGCAAGTAAGAAGCACTTTTCCAGGAATTCACTATTGCATCATACTTCTAGCCTCTCCATACCTCATATACTTCTTCCCCAGGTGACTGGACTTCAATCACTCTGTCCCCGCATTCATTCTACCACAAGAATATCTATAGTTCATGAGCTCATTGCCCTATTATAAAGCTGTTTTGAGGTAGCTCTTTACAGAAATCAAACTGTTTACAGTGTCAACTCTAAAACATTCCTTGCACTCTTTTGCCCATCTCCCCGATTACCCTTGTTTTGATATATGCTTTGCCTGCTACTGAAACATTAAGATACAAATGTCTTGCTTTCTAAAATGTTCTGTAAAACTAGTCTAATAATTGTACTTAATGAAATTTTCCCTGATTACAGTCTGTATCTTATCATCTCTGCCACGTTTAGTTTGGTCTTGGCTTCTTATTTTATCTGTAGAATAAGGGCTACCATGGGGTTTAGAGTCACATTATTCAACGATATTTGGGTTACAAAATTTTATTTTGGCCAAATTACAAGGAAAGAAAAAAGTTGCTTGTCCTAATGGGGTAGTTGTCTGTCTTAGTCATCTAGTGCTTCTATAACAGAAATACCAAAGTGGATGGCTTTAACAAAGAGAAATGTATTCTCTCAAGTCTAGTAGGCTACAAGTCCAAATCCAGGGCATCAGCTCCAGGGGAAGGTTTTCTGTCTCTGTTGGCTCTGGAGGAAGTTCCTTGTGATGCATCAGTCTTCCCTTGGTCTGGGAGCATCTCGGCACAGGAACCTCAGGTCCAAAGGATGTGCTCTGCTCTTGGCACTGCTTTCTTGGTGGTTTGAGGTTCTCATGTCTCTCTGCTTGCTTATCTCTTTTATATCTCAAAAGAGACTGGCTTAAAACACTAATCTTTTAAACCTTATCAGTATAACTGTCACTAATCCATCTTATTACATCATAGTGATAGGCTTTACAACATGTAGGGAAATCACATCAGAAGATGAAATGGTAGACAATCATACAAGGGGATTATGACCTAACCAAGTTGACAGATATTTTGGCAGGAAACAATTCAATCCATGACATTGTCCATTTCTTGTACATGGTATGAGGTTAGAGTGTATGTGTGTCCGTACAATGACTGTGATATATTGAGAGAATAACTGTCAAGGACTCCCAGTTTAATTAGATTCTGAATAATTTCTCACCCTGCCTCTTCATTGTGGCAGGTCCCCCTTTTTTTTTTTTGTACTCACAATGTCTGCTGATTAACACATGTGTGTTTTATGACAGAATTCTGTCTGAGATTTCCTTACATTGTAACATTCACCTGGTAGCAAGACTGTGAGGAATAAGGCCTATAAACAGCTTGGCCTGTCACCATTGACCACTGCCAGCACCTGTCCAAAAGAACTAGTTTGACTTAGGTCTGTTGGCAACCTGCTGCCGTTTCTTACCACCACCCCCTTTATCTCTACAGCCTCAGCTCATTGCACAACATATTTCTCTAGATTGCTTATTCATTTAAAATTGTGACAGAACCCAGGAGACCTTCTGTTATGGATTGAATCATGTCCCCCCATAATGTGTGTCAACTTGGCTAAGCCATGATTCCCAGTATTATATGGTTGCCCTCTATTTTGCAATCTGGTGTAATAATCCAATGTGGTAAACCCTAACCTCTATGACATTAATGAAGCAGGATTAGAGACAGTTATGTTAATGAGGCAGGACACAGTCTACAGGATTACGTTGTATCTTGAGTCAATCTCTTTCGAGATATAAAAAAGAAAAGTGAGCAGAGAGACAGAAGGACTTCATACCACCAAGAAAGAAGTGCCAGGAGCAGAGCATGTCCTTTGGACCCAGGGTCCCTGTGTTGAGAAATTCCTAGACAAGGGGAAGATTGATGACAAGGACCTTCCCTCAGAGCTGAAGAGACAAAATTCTTCCTCCGGAGCTGGCGCCCTGAATTCAGACTTCCAGCCTCCTAAACTGTGAGAGAATAAATATTTGTTAAAGTTATCCACTTGTGGTATTTCTGTTATAGCAACACTAGATAACTAAGACACCTTCTTCCCAGAAAATGTACATATGCACATATAGACGTTAATTTGCATTCAATTTACAGGGGGTAAATAGACAGAGGGAGGGGAGCAATCGATGCTTGGTGAAGAACCTCTGCTTTACAGAGTAAGCACACTCCGAGAGGCGCTGACCTGCTGTCATCACCTCCAGCAACACAGGGATAAAACTGAAGGAATAATGAGTGGAGTGAGAGTAGGAGGTATGAACAGTTAGAAATTCTCATTAATCTGTCCCCCTTTTCTTCCACATTAGGGTCAGTTGTTATTTTCACAGCTGAAGATCCTGATGGCATTTGATTTTCCAAAAAGATGAGACGGTGCACTTGGCATTTGCTGAGCATAAACAGCACACCAGCCTCTGCTGGCCAGATCAATAGATTCATAACCATGTGAGAAATGCCAACACATTTCTGTAGAGGGAACAGCTGTGGGCCTGGAAAATGTCCAGTGTCAACAGCAAGAAAACAAAAGAAAAAACTAGTTGGAGAAGGAGGAGTCTGGCTTAATGTTCATCCAAGTTTATCAGACATATCCCTTTTACTTTCAGGAGAAAGTGAATTCCTTGGCATGTAATTCCTTGTCTATCATTCCTTTTGTGGGAGTTGAAGTGATGAATATTGACTCTTTCCCAGGATGTCTCCAAAGGTGTTTTCCAAGTACACTCTTCCATTCTCTTAAAGAAATGCTTGCCTGTGCAAATAGAAGTGGCCTATCTTCTGTTTTAGCTGCCTGAGAGATCAGTGATTGTAGGGCAGCCATATGTTTTTATTTCTTTACTTATTCAGTTAACTTATTGACTACTCACTATAGTTCAGGCCCTCAAGAAGGCAACTCAGCCTCTGCATTTGAGGAGCTTGCAGTCTGAAGGAGGAGCCATAGAAAACTTCTTGTCCTAGGAACTCAGTTCACGGCCTATCCCACCAAGATACGTGGCTCCTATGATACCCAGTAGCCCAATCATTTTTCACCTATCACAATTACTAATCACTTCTCCATACAATATTTTGGCACAAAATATGAAACATTTGCTTCTTTAACTAAAAAATTTCCAAGAGTTTTGACAATATAAAGTGTTTGCAAGCTCTGCTTTAGCTTTAAGGTCCAGGTCACCCTGAGTAGATTGTGCAAACAAGGATCACAAAAGTGTCTGTACATTTGAGTGGTGCCTTAGTTATCCAGTGCTGCTACAAGGAAATACTACAAGTGAGTGGCTTTAACAAATAGGAATTTATTTTCTCACTGTTTGGGAGGCTAGAAATCCAAATTCAGGGCACTGGCTCTAGGGCAAAGCTTTCTCTCTGTTAGTTCTGGTGGAAAGTCCTTGTCTCTTCCGCTTCTATTCCTTGCCTCCTTGGTGATCTTCATGTGGTTTGACATCTATTTTCCCCATCTCTGCTAGCTTCTCTCTGGCTGATATTCTCTTTTTATACCTCAGAAGAGATTGACTCAAGACACATCCTTCACTAATACTGTCTCATTAACATAATAAAGAAAACTCTATTCCCAAATGGGATTACAACCACAGGTATAGCAGTATTTACAATATATATTTTTTGGAGACAATTCAACCCAAAACAAGTGGTGTGTCAAAGTATTGACTAATACTACACAACCACAACACACACACCCCACGCTGAACAACCTGATTTTTTCACTACTGTCTGGGCAGGAGACTGATCTGGAAGACAGCTCTACCATTCTTCTGTGGATCTGCCATTTTTTCATATATTTCAGATGAGTAGAGGAAATAAAGAAGGAAGGAAGGAAAAGAGAAAAACAGAGGATAATGAAAATAGTATACTATCATCGGTCATGATACTATACTATTAGTATAGACTGGGTATAAAGAATGGTTAGTATAGTATAGACTGGGTATAAAAAAAAATGGTTAAATAAGTACTCACTAAAAGTCAACAGCATACTCTCCAGCATCCTTACTGTAACTCTCAGAGTAAATACTTTCGCAATGTTGGAGATTACCAAAAGGGCTAGTGAAAATTTTTCTAAACTTAAAAATGTTTTGTAAACACCCAAAAGATTAGTGGTTTTCTATGGCAAGATCAAGTTCTAACTCTAACATTAAAGTTATTAACTGGCAACAATGCCCTTTACAAAATCACTTCTAAAACTTTGTGGCTTGAGTTTCCAAACTTTCCCTTCCAGGAAGATGAAGTAGATGCACGTATCTCTATTTATCCATTTAAGTACGACTAAAAGCTCTGTATATTACATGGAAAATAAATATGAAGACTCTGAAAGCTGGAGATAAGAAATCAAACTGGATCAGGACCTTAAAACTTGAGGAAAATTTGTGAAAAGTCAGGGTTTAAAAAATAACTATTGGTAAGAAAATTCTTATGCAGAATGCTTCAAATATGATAATTTAGTCTGTAATTTACAAATACCTTTCTAGAAACAACTCATTCCATACCAAAGCTGGATCAAGCCTTATCTCATTCTTCCTCTTCATTAAGGTGAAAATCTTTTTTTCCTCATGGGATACAGAAAGCTCCAAGGATCACTGGTAATGCAGCTCACTCCCACAAGACCTCTTTTAACCTTTGGCTATATTACTTTTGGTTCTTGAAAACCATGCCCTCTTCAGACAGAGAAATTGCCAAAAGATGCTTTTCTGGGCAAACCACTTAGAAAAAGGCTTCCCCTCCTCTGGACTGACTGTAGTCCTAAACTAGGCTTAGCAAACAGAGATCAGGCCCTATTGTGGGGTACAGTCTATGCAATCATTCCCAGCAGCATGAACTCTTGCCCCCCAGATTCAAGACCTCTCCTTCCTGAGGTACTAGAACATGGAGAAGAGCTTCCTGACTCTCCTGAGGAACCAGAGCTCTTAGGTCCTATTTCCTACCCGCGGTGTTGCCCACCTTAGTATCAGATTCCTCTGTTTTCTGAGTTTCCATGGTGAAGGGTGGAAAATTAATACTTATTTGAGTACCTCCTATGTACATATTACATTTCATGGTGCTTTATTTATTTATTTTATGTACAAAATGTGTCATATTGTGACCCTCTTTTAGGCAATGAGACCATTTAGGCTCAGAGAGGTGAAATCCCTTTGTCAAAGCTATCCAGTATGGAGAAGGACTTGGATTGAAATCTAGGATTTCAGCTGTGCTACTAGAAGTCTATTTAGTCAGTTTACTAGCTTTTAGCACTGGCCTTGATAGGGTGAGAGGCAAGGCACCTAAGAAAACAATAGTCAGCTGGAAGACCCTGCTGGAGGGAGGAAATTCAGGGCTAACTGAAATCTGGTGGTTTGACTCCTGACTCTACCTGAGGTCAACAGACTCTGAAAACATGAGAACGTTACCCTGAAAGTCAAAGAAAGAAACGCTGGGAAAGATGTGGAGAAAGTATGAGATTAAGATAGCATGAGAAATTTTACTTTGGTAATTGAATCAATATGAATCAAATAAGTTCTGTTGCCTTCAAATGTAAATAGTGTGACATAGAGTACATTAATTCCCTTTAAGAGTTAAAAAAAACAAAAAAAGGAAATAAAGAAACACCCAATATAGCTGATGAACAAGAGAGTAATGCTGATTGAGACACTATTATCAAAGAAAAGAAAACATCGGAGTTTGAGGCAAAATTAGACACAATAAGGACATGACATTTTCAGCCTCTGGAGTCCTTGGAAATGGCCAAAATTCTCATATGGAATCTCCCCACACCCTTGTATAACTATAATTCAACCAGTATATCAATAATTTTAGTCTTTTTTAAATTTAGATTACTAGTGTTTTATACCTATCTTCATTTTTTTTTTCAAAGATTTAGATTCTGCAGATGTTCAAATATTTATTATATTTTTTAGCAGGTTGTTTTTGTTGTTTTTAGCTGCTGTCAAGTTGATTCCAACTCAGAGTAACTCTATACACAACAGAATGAAACACTGTCAGGTCCTTCGCCACCGTCACAATCCTTGTTATGCCTGAGCCCTTTATTGCAGCCACTGTGTCAATCCATCTTGTTGAGGATCTTCCTCTTTTTCACTGACTCTCTACTCTAGCAAGCATCATGTCCTTCTCCAGGGACTGGTCCCTCCTGATAACATGTGTAAAGTATGTGAGACATAGTCTTGCCATCCTTGCTGCTCCTCTGAGGAGCATTCTAAATGTACTTCTTCCAAGACAGAATTGTTCTTTCTTTTGGCAGTATACGGTATATTCAATATTCTTCTCCAACACTACAATTCAAAGGCTTCAATTCTTCTTCAGTCTTCTTATTCATCATCCAGCTTTCACATGCGTATAAGGAGATTGAAAGTACCATGGCTTGGGTCAGGCACACTTTAGTCTTCAAAGTTGCATCTTTGCTTTTCAACATTTTAAAGAGGTCAGTCTTTCATAGCCGATTTGCCCAGTGCAATGCATCTGTTGATTTCTTGACTGCTATTTCCATGAGTGTTGGTTGTGGATCCAAGTAAAACGAAATCCTTGACAACTTTAATCTTTTCTCCATTTATCATGATGTTGCTTATTGGTCCAGTTGTGAGGATTTTTTTTTTTCTTTATGTTGTCATGCAATCCATATTGAAGGCTTTGGTCTTTGATCTTCATCAGTAAGTGCTTCAAGTCCTCTTTACTTTCAGCCATCAAGGTTGTGTCATCTGCATAATGCAGGTTGTTAATGAGCCTTCCTCCAATGCTGATGTCCCGTTCTTCTTCACATTGTTCAGATTCTTGGATTATTTGCTCAGCATACAGATTTAATAAGTATGGGGAAAGGACAGAACCCTGGTGCACACGTTTCCTAACTTTAAACCATGAAGTATCCCCTGTTCTGTTCTAACAGCTGCCTCTTGCCCATGTACAGTTCCCTCATGAGCACACTTAAGTGTTCTGGAATTCCCATTCTCCTCAATGTTATCCATAATTTGCTATGATCCACAGAGTCGAATGCCTTGGCATAGTCAGTAAAACACAGGTAAACATCTTTCTGATATTCTCTGCTTTGAGTTAGGACTCAACTGACATCAGCAATGATATCCCTGGTTCCACGTCCTCTTCTGAATCCAGTTTGAACATCTGGCAGTTCCTTGTGAATATACTGCCTCAGACTCTTTTGAATGATATTCGGCAAAATTTTACTTGCGCGTGATTATTAACGATATTGTTAGGTAATTTCCTCAGTGGATTTGAGCACCTTTCTTGGGAATAGGCATAAATATGGATCTCTCCCAGTCGGTTGGCTAGGTAACTGTCTTCCAAATTTCTTGGCATAGACGAATGAACACTTCCAGTGCTGCATCCCTTGTTGAAACATCTTAAATGGTATTCTGTCAATTTCTAGAGCCTTGTCCTTCACCAATGCTTTCAGTGCAGCTCGGACTTCTTCCTTCAATGCCATCAGTTCCTGATCATATGCTACCTCCTGAAATGGTTGAACATTGACCATATCTTTTTGGTATAGTGACTCTGTGTATTCCTTCCGTCTTCTTTTAATGCTTCCTGCATTGTTTAATATTTGCCCCATAGACGCCTTCACTATTGCAACTCAAGACTTGAATTTTTTTTTTCAGTTCTTTCAGCTTGAGAAACACTGAGCGTGTTCTTCCTTTTTGGTTTTCTAATTCCAGGTCCTTGCCCATGTCATTATAATACTTTGTCTTCTCCATCTGCTCTCTGAAATCTTCTGCTCAGCTCTTTTACTTCATCATTTCTTCCTTTTGCTTTAGCCACTTGACGTTCACTTCACGAGCAAGTTTCAGAGTCTCTTCTGACGTCCATTTTGGTCTTTTCTTTCTTTCCTGTCTTTTTAATGGTGTCTTGCCTTCTTCATGTATGATGTCCTTGATGTCACTCCACTACTCGTCTGGTCTTCGGTCCTTAGTGTACAAAGCGTCAACTCTATTCTTGAGATGTTCTTTAAATTCAGGCTAGATATACTCAAGGCTGTCCTTTGGCTCTCATGGACTTGTTCTAGTTTTCTTCAATTTCAACTTGAACTTGCATATGAGCAGTTGATGGTCTGTTTGGTGGTCGTCCCCTGGCCTTGTTCTGACTGATGTTATTGAGCTTTTCCATCGCCTCTTTCCACAGATGTAGTCAATTTGATTCCTGTGTGTTCCATCTGGTGAGGTCCATGGGTACAGTGGACGTTTTTGTTAGTGAAAAAGGGTATTTTCAATGAAGAAGTCGTTGGTCTTGCGAAACTCTATCATGCAATCTCCAGTATCATTTCTATCACCAAGACCCTATTTTCCAACTACCAATCCTTCTTTGTTTCCAACTTTCACATTTCAATTACAAGTAATCATCAATTCATCCTGATTGCATGTTCAATCAATTTCAGACAGCAGAAGTTAGTAAAAAATCATCATTTTCTTCATCTTTGGTCTTAGTGGTTGGTGGGTAAATTTGAATAATAGTCATATTAACTTGTCTTCCTTGTAGGCCATATGGATACTATCCTATCACTGGCAGCATTTGTTATACTTCAGGATAGATATTGAAATGTTCTTTTTGACAATGAATGCAACACCATTTCTCTTCAAGTTTTCATTCCTGGCATAGAAGACCATATGACTGTCTGATTCACAATGGCCAATACTAGCCCATTTCAGCTCACTAATGCCTAGGATATGGATATTTATGCATTCCATTTCATTCTTGGAGATTTCCAATTTTCCTAGATTCATACTTCATACATTCCAGGTTCCGATTATTAATGGATGTTTGCAGCTGTTTCTTCTCATTTTGAGTTGTGCCACCTTGACAAGTGAAGGTCCCGAAAACTTGACTCCATCCACGTCGTTAAGGTTGACTCTACTTTGAGGAGGCAGCTGTTCCCCAGTCATCTTTTGTGTGCCTTCCCACCTGAGGGGGGGCTCATCTTCTGGCACTATATCAGACAACTTTCCACTGCTATTCATAAGGATTTCACTGGCTAATTCTTTTCGGTAGTAGACTGCTGGGTCATTCTTCCTAGTCTGTCTTATCTGGAAGTTCAGCTGAAACCTGTCCTCCATGGGTGACCCTGCTGGTGTTTGAATAATGGTGGCATAGCTTCCAGCATCACAGCAATGCGTAAGCCCACACAGTACAACAAAGTGACAGATGTGTCGAAATTTTTATTGGGAGTTATTTTTATTACCTTTTCAATCCCTTCTGTTGTTTTGGGTCTGTTCAGTTTTTCAGCTTCAGTTTGTATTAGTTTGGGTAGATAGTGTGTTGTTAGAAATTTACCCGTTTCCTCTAGGTTTTCAAATTTGTTGGTGTATAGGTTTTCACAGTACTCTCTTGTGATTTTTTTATTCAGTTGTGTCTGTTGTAATGTCCCCCATCTCATTTGTTACTAGGGTTATTTACATCCTCTCCTATTTTTCTTTTGTCAGTTTGGCCAATGATTTGTGGATTTTGTTGATCCTTTCAAAGAACCAACTTTTGGGTTTGTTTATTCTTTCCATTGTTTTTCTGTTGTCTATTTCATTTATTTCTGCTCTTATTTTTATTATTTCCTTTCTTCTGGTGGCTGTGGGCTTCTTTTGCTGTTCTCTTTCTTTTTGTTCCAGTTGTGTAGCTAGTGTTTTGATTTTGTCCCTTTCTTCTTTTTTGATATGCACATTTATTGCTATAAATTGACCTCTGAGCACCATCTTTGCTGTGTCCCAAAGGTTTTGGTATGATATGTGTTCATTCTCATTTGATTCTAGGAATTTTTTAATTTCATCTCTGATTTCTTCTGTTACCCAGTGGTTTTTAAACAGGGTGTTATTCATTTTCTATGTATTTGATTTTCTTCCCTTAGTCTTCTTGTTATTAATTTCTTCTTTGGTGGTGTTATGATCAAATGTTGTATAATCTCAATGCTTTGGATCTTATTGTATAATCGCAATGTTTTGGATTTTATTGTACAATCTCGATGTTTTGGATTTTATTGAGGGTTATTTTGTGGCCTAAGATGTGGTCTATTCTGGAGAAGTTTCTTTGTGCATTGGAAAAGAATGTGTACTTTGCTCCGGTTGGGTGGAGTGTTCTGCATATGTCTATGAGGTCGAGTTGGTTGACTGACCTTTAGATGTTCTTTATCTTTGCTGAGTTTCTTTCTAGATGTTCTGTCCTTTACCGAGTGTGGTGTGTTGAAGTCTTCTGCTATTACTGTGGAACTATTAATTTCTCTTTTCAGTGATGTTAGAGTTTGTTTTATGTATTTTGGAGCCCTTTCATTGGGTGAATAGATATTTATTATGGTTATGTCTTCATAGTGGATTGTCCCTTTAATCATTATATAATGTCCTTTGTCTTTTGTGCTGAAGTTTGTTTCAAAGTCTATTTTACCTGAGATTAGTATTTCCACTCCTCTTTTTTGATAAGTGTTTGCTTGATATGTTTTTTCCATCCTGTGAGTTTTCATAAATTTATGTCTTTGTTTCTAAGGTGTATCTCTTGTAGACAGCATATTTGATGGGTCCTGTTTTTTTAATCCATTCTGTCACTCCCTGTCTCTTTATGGGTGCATTTAAGCCATTTGTGTTCTGTGTAATTATTGATAGGTGTGAGTTTATTGCTGTCATTTTGTAGTGCTTTTTTTTGTGGTGCTGACGTTTTCTTTGTTCCTCTTACTCTTCTGTGTTGAATTCCTTTTGTTTTTGGATTTTTTCTCTCTTTGTTTCATTTTTAAAGATTTTATGTTTACTGAGACTTTGTTTTTCTTCTTTTATTTTGATGAGTAGGTTTGTTAACTTTCTTTGTTGTTACCTTGAAATTTACCCCTATCTTCCTAAGTTTAAATGAGTCTTTTATTACTTGACAATGTCTTAACTTCTTCTCCATTTGAAAGTTCTATACCTACACTGTTTATTCCCTCTTTTATTGTTCTGATGTTGTTGTCATTTACAGGTTGATGTCTCTGGTTCCCTGTTATAAATCTTTTAGTTTTGTTTGAGTTCATTATCCAGTTTGGTATCTGGTTGTTGCTGTCTTATGTGCTAGATTCATGTTATTGTCTGAAGTTGTTGGTTCTCTAATGAAGGACTTTCTTTAATAATTCTTGTAAGCTTGGTTTGGTTTTTACATTTTCCCTTAATTTCTGTTTATCCAGAAATGTCCTAATTTTTACTATCATATTTGAATGATGGTTTTGCAGGATATATTCTTCTTGGTTGACAGCTTTATCCTAGATGGGGTTCGTTGAGCTTTTTAGATGGTCAGCTTTTGGTCTTTCAGGATATTAGGAAAGTTTTCTGTCAGCAAATCTTTAATGATTCTCCCCTGTTCTGTAATTCCTATCACATGCAAATTTTTGCTTTTGATTATATCCTACATCATTCTCAGAGTTTCTTCATTCTTTCCTCTGATTATTCCTGAAACCCAGTGGTATCTGAGGATTTGTCTTCAATTTCACTTATCCTGTCCTCCATTGTTTCAAATTTGCTCCTAATACCTATTGCAATGTCCATTTTTGAAAGTCTGTTGTTTATCTTTTGGATTTCTAATTGCTATTTTTGTATAATTTCTAGTTGTTTATTTGTTTTCACATTTTGTTCCTGATTTCCTGACAAATTATTTTCCTGATTTTTTCCATCATTTTGTCTGCCTTTCCCATGATTTTGTCTGTATATTCCATGATTTTTTTCCTTATTTTTATCTGCATTTTCATTCATCTGTTGGAAAGCCCTGAATATTACAGTTCTGAATTTCCTACCAGGCAGTTTCAGTGCTTTATCTTCTAGCAGAAGGTTATTTGTTCTCTGGGACATTCAGGAATTATTTTCTTGTTTATTGATTGTAGATTTGATTGTTTCTTCTTCTTTTTTTTTTTTTTTTTTGGTTTGGTTTATTTGGTTTTGTCTGGGCAGGCAGGCTGGGTGTGTTTTGTTGCTTGCTTACCTGTGGGCACAATACTTCTCACCACCTTATCCAAGTGAGCATTGCTGGTCACTCAGCTATGGAGCAGCAGGGTGGGTCCAGAGGGGCTGGAAGGCAGGGGTGAGTAGTTTTCAGCACAAACTGGGGGCAACAGAGTAGGGTTGGGGGAAGTGTAGGGTGGAGTTCAGAGGAGTGCATTGGTACCATACATAGCTGTAGCACTTTGTGAATGGTGCAGATAGGCAGGAGGGAAAGGAGAGGATGTGATGTGTAGAGCTAAGTGGGTAGGTGAAAGAAGAGAGAGAAACAATAGCAAAATAATAAGTGAAAAATGCAAAACGTGATGTAAAAAATAAATAAATAAACAAAAAGTAAATAAAATGATGGTGTGGTAGGATTTGGTGGGCGGGGGCAGGGCAGACCCAGCAAAAAAGGAAAGAAAGGAAGCGAGAGTGAGAGCAGAAACAATAACAAACAACCAAAGACCAAAACTAACAAACAATAAATAAATAAAATGGAGCTGAGGGAGCCAGCTGGTAACAGCAGAGCAGACCCAGGGAGGTCTTGTGCAGAGACTCTTCAACTGAGCTGTGCAGCACAGCTGCTCCAGAAGGGGCAGGGTGGTACACAAGCCTGGGTGATGGGAGCAAGGAAAGGAAGAAAAGGAGAGAGAGAGAAGAAACAGGAAAAAAGAAGAAGAAATAAAAGAAGAACATAGCAAAAAAATCACAGCCTAACAAGATGGGGAGGAGATAGCACATGGGGTTAGCTAGGTGGGAGAAAGAAAAGAGAGGAAGGAACAGAGAGAAAAGCAACAACAACAACAAAAAGCCAAAACAAACAAACACCCCCCAAAAAAGAACAAAGCAAACAAACTAAAAAATCACAGCCCGTCAAGAAGGGGAAGGGATGGCACAAATGGCTAGGTGTGGGGAAGAAGGAAAAGGAAGAAAGGGAGCAAGAGAAAGAAGCAACAACAACAACAAAAAAAGCCAAAAAAATAAAAATAAACAAAGAAATACAAACCAAAACAAACAAAAAATAATAGCGCTGAGGGGGTTGGCTGGTAGGGGTAGGGTGGACCCCCAGGACGGTGAGCTAATGTCTCTCCAGCCAAGCAACTGTGGCCCATTGGCAAGCAGTAGAGACCTCATAGAGGGAAGAAAGACGAGGGCTGGAAAAGGGTATATTCCCAGTTACCAGATGCTCTTTCTCCTGCTGGGATCTCCATGAAGTTGCCTTCCTGTACTACCTGTCAGAGTCCTTTGGCAGCTATAGCCGAAGGTGGCAAATCTGGGCAGCAGTGAGCTGGCATCTCTCTGGCCTGGTGACTGTGCCAGGTTGGCAAGCAGCAGAGACCTCATACAGGGAAGAAGGGTGTGGGGTGGGCAAGAGTGTATTCCTGGTTACCCAGTACTCTGTCTCCTGTTGGGAGCTCTGTGAAGTTGCCTTCCTGTACTCCCTATCTGGGTTCTCCAGTGGCTGTAGCTCAAGATGGCGAATTTGGCCATGCTGGCTGGTACAGGACCTCCACCCTGTGGCTTTCCTCTTTCTCTGTTGTCTGTCAGTTTCTTATTCCATTCGGTGCTTGATTGAACTCTTTATTCCTTCATTTGGTGCTTAGAGTTCCAGGATTGACATCTGTATCTGTCTTACTTATGTTTTGGGGTCTTTGCTGCAGAGGGACAACATGGTGCTTCTATCTGTAGTGCCATGTTGGCTCTGTCTCCTTATTATATATTTTTTAAAAATTGCCCTCCAGTGTTAGTTCCCCCATTGGCAATTATATTTTGAGTTAAATGGGTTTTGGTGGGCTGGCCTGGGAATCTAGCCAGGATTTTTGAGATTATTTCTAAGATAACAAGCATTCTCAGTTCCCAAAACCCTAGTTACAATAAACTTTGTGAACACAATAAGTATTGTCAACTCTACTATTCAGTAAACAATAGGAGAAAATATTAATAATCCAGTCTATTCTTCAAGTCTTGATTCTCCTTTCCTGAATTGCAATTTTTATCTTTTCAATTTCATCTACACACCGTATATTGAGTTTTGTATTCTAGCTCATAGTAAAACCAAAGATTAGGAATATGAAATCTTTGATTCAAAAGTTGAATGAGAAATTTAAATTGTAAGGGTGCCTGTTATTTTAATGATGTTGGGGGAGGTTTGCTGATGTTTCTGTAGTGATCCGCAGGCACATCCACTTGAGGAAACATGCATTTAGCTTGTAGGAAGTTATTCACATTTTGGAGGGATTCATCCATCTGTGATTAACGTGCAGAGGCATTTTCAAAGTTTGTATTTGGATGATGGTCTGAGGGTGCTGAAATGTAAGGCTGGCTAATTTCTTGGCTGTTACTTATTTGATGGCAGAGCTCAGGACACTGTAAAGTTTAAGAAATTCTTTTCTCTGAGATCACCGAGGCTGAGGCAGGTACATCACCTGGACTAGAGACAGCTACTACCTCAGTAACTGTTCAGAAGAAGATATTAAAATGTAAGTTCTAATATGGGACTGAAACTATGAGGGAGAATTAAGTTGCTTCAACTGATGTTGTTTAGGGCCAAAATGGAGCCAGGCCAACTGTAAAGGATACGGAGAGATATTATTATTTCTAAACGAAAGAGGAAAAACGCAAATCCTGTTGGCCAAAACAGAGACCGATATTCAAGAAATATGCATTGAGAGATACTATAATCATATTAATGGCTCAGTACATTAAATTTGAGTAACATTTTGCAGTTTACGATGTCTTTTAAATGTATAGTAAATAACTGCAAACTTATAATAATCTTATAAGGTATTCTTGACAGTGAAGGTTATTCTTATTTTACAAAGAATTTGTGCGACTGATTAAAGCATTTGTATGACTGACTAAGGTTTTAAGTGTTATCTTAAAGTACAGATGCTATTGTGTTGTGATTTAGTTAAATGCTGATATTCTATTAGAAGAGTAAAACAGTGCATCACATCACCAAAATAGTACCTGTTCCCCAAAACCATGCAGGAATAAAGATTAAAAAAAAAAAAAAAAAAAATGAAACCACATCATGCCCAGTGATTAGATCACTAATTTAGAAACCAAAAACTTGACTTTGCCATCCAAAACCCATCACATTCAATTGCACGACTTTTCACAAGTCATTTTAAGCCATCAGTGTCTCAATTTTCTCACCTGTAAATGAGAATAATGAAAAATACTGACCCTACCTAACCATGCAAAGTTATTGCTCATTTGAATTTCACTTAGCAAATATCTATGAAATATCTATAGATGTGCCAGACACCATTTATGGCACTCAAGATTCAGTAGTGAATTTCTCTGGAGCTTATCAAGAAATAAATGCTTGTGAAATGATAGTAAATACTGTGTGGGACAAGGAACTCAATTTGGTCTTTTGTCTCTGGTTCCTGAAAATAGCCCTTGCATTTCACCAGAAATCAACTTTCTTTTTCTAAAACAATGTGGCAGTGTCTCCCCACAAAACAAACTGAATCCACTGCCACCGAGTTGATTCTAACTCATTGGGACCCCGTAGGGCTTCCTAGGTTGTAAATCTCTACAGAAGCAGACTCCCACATTTTTCTCACAAGGAGCTGCTGGTGGTTTTGAACCACTGACAATTCGGTTAGCAGTCTATCACTTTAACCACTGCACCATCAGGGCTCGTTAGGCAACACTTAAACATGTGCAAATGAGTTGAGATCCTCCAGCTCATCATCTGGCAACTAACGCTACGCAGTCTTGCATATTCAGTGATTTAATCAATAATTAAATACGCTATAAGGCCCTAATCATTGACCATCAACGAGCCAGTAAAGACCCCAATAAGGAAGTTATCGGGGTGGGGGAGGGGACTTTCTGGATTGGTGAGAACATCCAAGCATGGCAGAGGGTTTTATGTCCTGGGGAAAGGGGAAGCCTTATGTTGGGACCTCTCTCAGACTTTGCCTAATGCATCTCTTCACTTGTATTCTTTCTTGTTATAATAAATGAGTGTATATAGGCAATGTTGTTGTAAGACATTGTCAAGTCAATTTTGACATGGAATCAATAGCAACCCCGTGTGAGAGAGTAGAACTGCTCCATAGGATTTTCTTGGCTATAATCTTTATGGAAGTAGATCATCAAGTCTTTCTCCCACGGAGCTGCTGAGGGGATCAAACTGCAAACCTTTCAGTTAGCAGCTAAACACTTAAACATTTGCACCAACAAGCCTTCTCAGTCTCTATGGATATTGTGAATTGTTCTAGAGAATTAATAAACCCACAAGGGGCAACGAGACTTTGACTTAGGTTGAGGTGGATAATTCAGACAAATGCTGCATAGACAGTTGATTGGTGAAGACCCAGCTCTGGATGACTGGGTGACAGGGAAAGGCTGAACAGTCAATCCATGAGGAAGGATAGAGTCCTTTTAGCTTGTTCCCATCTGGGTAGAAAGGGGAGAGAGGCAGCTAGTCTGAAGTGCAAGGAGCTGTGTGGACTCCTGGACCTATGGCTGGTACCTGATGACCTGGCTCCAGGTGGCCAGAGATGTTTTGACCTGGCTCAAGGTGACCAGGGATGACATCTGACCTAGCTCACGGTGGTTAGAGTCAGAGAGAGCAAAGGCTGCAAAAGTGGCTGGTGATGAGGAAGGGAGTAGTGAGGAGGTAAAGTCTGGATCCACTTCCAGGTGGAAATTGGATTCATAGTGATCCTTACCAGCATAGTGTTAAAGGTAGAGTTTTCCCACCTTACCCCTCTTTTGCTGCAGTTGGTATAAATATTATGAAGAAAAATGAAGTAGGGGAAGGGCACAGAGATTACAGTTTGAGGTAGGGGTATATGAATAATAGCATTGTCAGGAAGCCCTCACTATAAGGTGGTATTAGAGCTGAGTTCTAATAAAAATATAGAAACAAGCCAAATGGATTTCTCAGGAAACAGCATCCAGGCAGAGAAAACAGCAAGTGCAAAGGCCCTGAGGAGGCCACTGAGGCTGAAGGAAAGAAAATGAGCAGGGGAGACAATAATAGGAAATGGCAGCAGTCCTAACCGATAGGGCCTTATAGACTATTATAAGGTGTCATAGATTGAATTGTGTCCCCCAAAACTATGTGTCAACTTGATTAGGCCATGATTCCGGTATTGTGTGGCTGTTCTCCATTTTGTGATTGATATAATTTTCCTGTATGTTGGAAATCCTAATCTCTGCCTGTGGTTAATGAGGCAAGATTGGATTATGTTGAAGAGGATTAGGGTGAGATGTAACACCCCTGCTCAGGCCACATCCCTGATCCAATGTAAAGGGCGTTTCCCTGGTGTGTGGCCTGTACCACCTTTTATCTTACAAGAGATAAAAGGAAAGGGAAGCGAGCAGAGTTGCGGACCTCATACTACCAAGAAAGCAGGGCCAGGAGCAGAGCACATCATTTGGACCCAGGGTTCCTGTGCAGAGAAGCTCCTAGGCCAGGAGAATATTAATGACAAGGACCTTCTTCCAGAGCTGACACAGACAGAAAGCCTTCCCCTGGAGCTGAAACCCTGAATTTGGACTTCTAGCCTACTAGACTGTGAGAGAATAAACTTCTGTTTGTTAAAGCCATCCATCCACCTGTGGTATTTCTGTTATAGCAGCACTAGGTGACTGAAACAAGAAGTTGGGATTTTATTCTGCGTGAGGACTGAGAAGCTATTGGAGGGGTTTAAGTTGAAGGGTGATACTACTACATTTTAAGGATTACTCTAGTTTAGTGCTACATTTCCATATAATTTAAAGTTATATACGTAACTTTTGATTTTCTAGTAGCCACATTAAAAAAGTAAAAATGAGCAGGTAAAATTAATTTATTTAACCTGGCATAAAAAATATTGTATTTTAATAGGTAATTAATATATTATTAATGACTTATTTTATGTTTTGGGTTTCACGTTAATGAAAGACTAAAGTATTGGAAATCTGATATGTATTTTACACTTAGAGAATATCTCAATTTGGACTAGGCACATTTTAAATGCTTCGCAGCCATTTTGATTAGGGTGACTCTAGTTGTTGCGTCAAGAATTTATACTAGACTCATACATTACTGGTGAGAATGTAAAATAGTGCAGCAGCTTTGGAAATCAGTTTAAAGTTCCTCAAAAAGTTAAATATAGAGTTGCCATATGACTTAGCAATTCCACTCTTAGGTATACATACAAAAGAACTAAAAACATTTATCCACACTAAAGCTTGTACATGAACGTTCATAGAGGCACTATTCATAATAGTAAAAAAGTAGAAACAACCCAAATGTCCATCAATGAACAGATAAACAAAATATCCATACAGCCATGTATAGGAATAAAACATAAATATTCCAAAAAGAACTGAGTGATCCACAATGTCAAGTGCTCTTGATAGGACAAGTAAGATAGAGACTGAAAAAAGGGCATTGGATTCAACAACACAGAGGTCCTTGGAAAACTGCTGGAGTCAGCAGGAAAGGGTGATTGGATTGGGTTGAGAGCAAATGGAAGGATTATTATAAATGGAAGTAGGGAAATGGGCCCACAGTTAAAAGGAAAATGGGGTCACAATTTTGAAGATGGAAGAAATAACCGTTTATTTGTATGCTAAAGTGGACAACCCGGTAGAGAGAGAAAACTAAACATTAAGGATGGAGAAAATTACTGGAGCAATGTCTTTGATGAATGTAATTGAAATAAGGGATGGGGAAATATTTTAATACTTAGAAAAAAATGTTTTCAAATAACAGCAAATGCATATTATGGTCTCTGGAAGGATTTCCACTTGACCCTGTTTTAGGAATGTTACTTGTAGAACAGGATGACTGACTTGGATCATCCATGTCCTTTTTTTTCTTTTCCCAGACTTTATAGTCTCCTTGGGAGTGTGCTCAAAGTAAAGCACTGAGACACAAAACAACCTACCGAGAGAGCAAGTAGATCAGGCAGTGGATGAGAGCGAGACAGAAAGCCAAGGGGATGTAGATACACCAGACAGAAAATCTAAGCGATAAAGAGTACCTTAGGTGACGCTGGTTAGCAGGACAGAGATCAGAAAGATTTCTCTCAGTGAACTTGATTATAACTTCAGGGCAACTCTGAGGGAGTAGGAGACATTCTTTTCAGAGCCTAAACATCGGGCTATTCCTGAAGATGCTGGGAAATGTTTACTCATCTCACTTTTCCCTAATGATAATAAAATTGTAAGCTCCTTCCAAGACTCACAATAAATCAACTGCTTAGATCAGGAAATAGTCTCTTGGGTCATCTATTTCATTTTTCTCTCTTACTCTATCCATAGAGCTGGATTGAGTCAGCCTTTGATTTCGACAATGGAATACAAAGTTCAAATAACAGCCAACTAGTCCCAGGAAAAGGAGCCCTGGTGGTGCAGTGGTTAAGCACTTGGCTGCTAACTGAAAAGTCAGCAGTTTGAGCCCACCAGCTACTTCTTGCAATAACGATTATAGCCTTGGAAAGCCTATGGAGCAGTTTACTCTGTCCTATAGGGAAAGTACTTGATGTAGAAAAAAAAAAAATTCCAGGAAAAGCCTTGTGAATGTTCAAGGGAACTTAGAGAGCATTTCAGGGATCCCAGCACCTCTACCTTTTTCCCCAAAGGTCTTGGCTTTAACTCTTAATGTAGTAAAATTCAGATGCTGTGGAAGGAGTGGCTTCCTGTAAGAGGGGAAAATGGTCTGGCCCTCACTGTCCCAATTTTTGCGCTCAAGATCCACTTTGCCCTTAGAAATGTAGATTTGGGGGCGGGGGTGAGCACTGGTCCCTGTTTAGCAACCTGTCTTAAGCAAGGATACATCATTCTTCCATAATATTCCTTGGTATACTTGTGGCCAAGATGAAGTTCAAATCAGACTCAATTAAAAAAACAGAGTATAACCAAAGGGAAATAAACTGAAAGTAACATCAAAAAAGATGATCTGGGTTAGAAGAGGAAACCCTGGTGGTATAGTGGTTAAGTGCTACGGCTGGTAACCAAAGGGTTGGCCGTTCGAATCCGACCGGCCCTCCTTGGAAACTCTATGGGGCAGTTCTACTCTGACCTACAGGGTCACTATGAGTCAGAATCAACTCGATGGCACTGGGTTTGGTTTGGGTTAGAAGAAAGGATATTTTTTTTCTGGTATTTAACTTGAGGTCCGCTAAGTAGTTGATGTTGTTGTTGTTGTTAGGTGCCATCCAGTCAGTTGCAACTCATAACGACTCTATGTACAACCAAATAACGCTCTCCGGTCCTGTGCCATCTTCACAATCCTTGTTATGCTTGAACCCATTGTTGCAGCCACTGTGTTAATCCATCTCATTGAGGGTCTTCCTCTTTTTCGCTGGCTCTCTACTTCACCAAGAATGATGTTCTTCTCCAGGGACTGATCCTTCCTGATAACATGTCTAAAGTATGTGAGACATAGTCTCACCATCCTTGCTTCTAAGGAGCATCCTGGTTGTACTTCTTCCAAGATAGATTTGTTCATTCTTTTGGCAGTCCATGGTATAGTCAATATTCTTCACCAACACCACAATTCAAAGGTGTCAATTCTACTTTGGTGGTCCTAATTCACCTTCGAGCTTTTGCATTCACGGTGGAGCTTTTGCATGTATATGAGGCAACTGAAAACACCATGGCTTGAGTCACTTTAGTCCTTAAAGTGACATCTTTGTTTTCAACACTTTAAAGAGGTCTTTTGCAGCAGATTTACACAATGCAATGTGTCTTTTGATTTCTTGACTGCTGTTTCTACGGTTGTTGATAGTGGATCCAAGTAAAATGAAATCCTTGACAACTGCAATCTTTCCTCCGTTTATCATGATGTTGCTTATTGGTCCAGGTGTGGAGATTTTAGTTTTCTTTATGTTGAGGTTTAATCCATACTGAAGCTGTGGTCTTCATCAATCACTAAGTGATTAATGTCCCCCTATTTAATTCCCAAGCTATGGACAAGTAAATACAAATATCTGTAACTTCTCACTTCTTGAGATACTCTTAAGTAGTTCTGAAGTCCAGACCTATGAGAGCAGATCTGGAAAGCTACAGGAGTTCCTTCTGCAACCTCATAAGGCCTACTTTTTGAGTACTACCCATGTACCATCACTAAGATTAAAGGTTATTTTAATTTTGTCTAGGTGGCACAAATGGTTTGTACTAGACTACTAACCTAAAGGCTGTCAGTTTGAATCTACCCAGTGGCACTGAAGAAGAAAGGGCTGGAGATCTCCTTCCAGAAAGATCACAACCAAGAAAACACTAAGGACAGTTCTCCTCTGTAACTCGTGGGCTCACCATGAGTTATAACTGATTCCACGGGTTTTTTTTTTTTTTTACCCATGGGAAGAAAGGAATTTGGAAAGAAATAAGATAAACCTCAAGGTGACTTTTCCAAATTCTCATGCCAGCTTCGTAAAATCAAAACTTCTTTCTCCAAATACCAACACCCACCCCCCGACCATGCCCAATAAACCAAAAATCCTTAACACAAGTGGGCCAGTGAGGGGTCCCAAAAAGCAGTCACTGTTCAGGATCTCTCCACAGGCTCCTTGACTGGCATTTTGATTCATTTTTTGTCCAGCAGTCATATGCGCTGGTGGTTGCCTCATCATAGGCATTGAGAAGGGGTGCAGGTTTGCCTGTTTGTCTTGCCTAATTCTTTCCTATCTTCTTCCCCTGGGGAGCTGAATGAGTATTTTAGGTGGTATAAAGGCTACGAGTGAAACTAATTTGGAATTAGACCTGTGAGTTTTGTCTGAAAACACTCCAAAGGAATTTAGGATCCAGAATACTGATACGATTCCTCATTACTAAATGTTTTTTCTCTGACCTCAGCACAAGTAGTAATACCCCTTGAGGGTAGGCAACATGTCTTGATGTCTAAGGCTCCAGGATATCTGTAGATACTTGAGATTAATGAAGAACAGTGCCTTGGTGGTGTTCTTTGGGTTCCAGCAGATGTAGCAGGATCGAGCCAGTACCTGCAATACCCAGAAGACATGGTGTTGTTGCGGGGAGATGACTAGAGCAGAAGAAAGACATGGTTCATTTTACATATGACTGCAGAACCAAAAGTCAACTACACCTGTTCTCGAGTCCGTGTTGAATGCCTTTGGTGACCTCCAGAACTGCTCTGTAGGTGTAGGAAGCTAGAGTTCTAAATAGCATGTAGAAACAGGAACCAGAAACAAAACAAAACATAGGTAACACTCAGAAATATCTCTTTGCCCACAATGGATTAGAGGAGGCACAGAGACAAGTGAGGAAGCTGATGTAGTAATGAACATGAGAGATTACTCTGTCAGCCTCAGTTAGGGCAGTTACAGAAGGCACTGAGTTAATAAGACATGTTTAACTGATACTATTGAGCTAGAATTGACAGAAGTTGGTGATTAATTAGATGTGGGATGTGACTGATTAGGTATGCTGAGGGAGAAGGCCACATCCAGGATGATTCCCAAGACCCCAGTTGGGATGTCACTGATGAAGAATACCTTCCTCTCACATTCAGCACGCTGGCAAGCCACATGTGTTCTTCCCAGATTACAAAATAATCTTCTTTATAGCAATAATACTCCCACATGTGGGGCTACATTGCTTTCATATAAAGGTGAGTTTTCTCTAGGGGTGACATCAATTTTGTTTGTTGTCAGGTAGAATTTAAGAAGCTTGGAGAGCAGGCTTTACTGCTGGTCCAACCTCAACCTTGTATATGTGCTCCATTATCCCATCTCAAACATTGGCAGCTAGACCTCTGACTTTACAAAAATAAAATTTTAAAATACCTTGAGAATTGGGGTAATATGATCCTCTTTGCCAATCCTGGAGTCCTGCTCTAGTTGTCTAATTCCAATCTCCCTAAATCAATGATCTGCATTCCTAGATTCCCGTTTTCTGTCAATAAAGTTTTCATCTTGATTTTCCTCCCTGCTTCTAGGAAGTGTCCTTTATGTAGCCAGCCCTTTGCTGACTCTTGCTGTTGCTAACCAACCTTATATTGTTATTTCAATTTTGTCACAGTCCCCTGATGCCATTCTACTTGATGCCATTCTCTTTGTTTTACATCTTGTGACCTGCTGTTGGTGCCTCTTCAAGTACCTTCCCATCATGAGGTTTTCTGATGTCTGAATAGGTCCCATTCTCTCCAATTTGATGTGACTTGCAATCACCAGACCTTAACAGGTCCTCTGGAGCTCTCCAAAAAAATTGACCATCTGAAATTTCTGCTTCAATTTCTATTTGGTAAATGACATCCAAATCTATGTTTTTAGAGGCTCAAATTTCTTTAAAAAATCTGAGTTAAATAGATAAAAAGTGAAGAGTGATTTTGAAAGTATATTAAATGCTGATCCTGGGAAATTCAGCCATTTTGATTGTTCTTGTTGTATGTTGAGATTACTTAACTATTTTTAAGGCACCTGGGAAAAATTTTATTTAAATTTCAAGCTTACAAACTTTCATAAGGTGTATCTCTTATCTTTTTAGGGAATTAAATTTAATTATATTAGAATTATACTGGAGCTTCTCAACTTTAGCTACAAAATGTAATCACCTAGGGAGCTTAAAAAAAAAAAAAAATACTAGTGTCTGGGTCCTACCATCAGAGATTCTGATTAATTACTCTAGGTTACACTCTGGGCACTGGGATTTTTAAAAGCTCTCCAGGAGATTCTAATGTGCAGCCACAGTTGAGAATCACTGAATTAGATTAATGACATTTAGAAATAGTTTTGAAAACATTAACTATATGTGGGTTTGAAACAAAAACAAAAGAAAATTTTATACTCACATCACTCAAAGATCACAATCACATACATACATGGTATTTGAGATTTCAAACAAGAAATAAAAAATATTAAAGCACATAAAAATATCAAAGAGTAAGCTCAGCTGGTTACTTATTGAATGCTACCAAGTCATACAGCCAAAACCCATAGGGTTTTCTTGGCTGTAATCTTTTTCTCCCACATAGCCACTGGGTAGGCTCAAACCATGAATATTTCAGTTAGCAGCCAAGTGCTTAATCACTGTACTACCACAGCTACTAGTTGATTACTAAAATCCATTGTCATTGAGTCGATTCTGACTCCTAGCAACTGTCATGGATTGAATTGTGTTGCCCCAAAATATGTGTCAACCTGGCTAAGCCATGATTCCCAGTATTGTGTAGTTATCCTTCATTTTGTGATCTGATGTAGCTGTCCTATGTGTTGTAAATTCTAATCTCTGCCTGCAGTTAATGAGGCAAGATTAGTTTATATTAGAGAGGATTATGGTGGGATGCGGAAACCCTTATTCAGGTCAGAGTCCTGATCTAACATAAGGGGAGTTTTCCTAGTGTGTGGCCTGCATCACCATTTATATTACAAGAGATGGAAGGAGAAAGAAGTGAACAGAGAGAGAGAGGGACCTCGTACCACCAAGAAAGAAGAGCTGGGAGAGAAGTGTATTCTATGAACTCAGGGCCCCTGGGCTGAGGCCCTCCTAGGCTTAGGAGAAGATCGATGACAAGACACTTGGAAATTTCCAAGGAATGCCAGGCCCACAGATGTTGAAAGGAGACAAGGACCTTCCCCCAGAACTGACAGAGAGAGAAAACTTTCTTCTGGAGCTGGAACCCTAAATCGGACTTTTAGCCTCTTAAACTGTGAAAGAATAAATTTCTGTTTTTAAAAACCACCCATTTGTGGTATTTCTGTTATAGCTGCACTAGATGACTAAGACAGTGATCCTATAGGACAGAGTAGAACTGCCCCATAGGGTTTCCAAGTCTGTAAATCCTTAAGGGAGCAGACTGCCACATCTTTCGCCTGCAAAGCAGCTGGTAGGTTCAAACCACTGGCCTTTCTGTTAGCAGACAAGTACTTAACCACTGCACTACAAGGGCTCTTTCAGTTGGCTACTAGACAAGGAAAATAAAATAAAAACAATTAATGAAAATTAATACCCAGATGGGGAAGAATATTGAGTATACTATGGACTGCCAGAAGAACAAACAAATCTGTCTTGGAAGAAGTATAGCCAGAATGCTTCTTAGAATCTAGAATGGTGAGACTACGTCTCACATATTTTGGACATGTTATCAGGAGAGACCAGTCCCTGGAGAAGGACATCATACTTGGTAAATGAGAAGGTAAGCAAAAAAGAGGAAGACCTTCAATGAGATGGATTGAACACAGTGGCTACAACAATGGGCTCAAGCTTAACAACAATTGTGAGGATGGCACAGGACGAGGCAGTGTTTCATTCACTTATACATAGGGGTCACAGGAACCGACTTGAAGGCACCTAACGACAACAACTAACAGGAATTTTATATACAGTAGCTTTTTTTATTATCTCAATATTTATTTGTTCTAAGTATTACTATCCCCATTCATAAAAGAGGTTCCAAGGTTCAAAGAAGTTGAATCATACGTATTCTAGAAGGGGTGGATGCTGTCATTCAAATCAGCCAGTGGACATTCACTTTCCACTCCACCTAACTCTGCCAAGTCTGAATAGGAGGGGAGCACCTAGATGGGATCAACCAAGTGTAGAGTGTAATAGCCCACTTAAGGCCCCAAAAAGTTCATTTTTACTCTACTCAATGCGAATCAGACTCAGAGGAACTGACTCATGCTAACTACATTCTCAAGACACTGATGTGTAAATGCCAATGTACCATTTAAAAACTGTTAAATAGACCACAGTATTTGTGTTGTTTTTCTTTCTTCCTTATAAAGAGTTATAACAGGTTGCCAAGTTATTCACAAAAATTAGTAAACTAGATTTTTAGTGAATACTGCCATTAAGTTTGATGCGTACATCTGCGCGGCAGGGAAATGACCACCCTGACATCTTGACTGCCCATGTTGCCTGTCAAGATATTTCCTCTTAGGGACAGTACTGTGTCACAAATTCCAGTGGTTTGGTTTTATCTTCTGTAGCTTTAGGCAAAGTTCATGCCATCATTTCTCCTATTTTTCTTCTCAGTTACATTAGCATCATTGTTTAGGCTACGGCTTCTTTTACCTCTATCAAGCCTTGGTTAGATTTCTGGGAGTTACTCTTCCTGCTTTGTCTAATGGGACATCCTGCTCCTTGATTTAGTATTGCTCAAATTGTGTTATATGCAATATCACAATTATTTCAGGTGCTTGTTAAAGAATGTAGAGTCCTGATCTCCACACCAAAAATACTAAATCAGAATCTCTGATTTGGGGGTCTAAGGACCTACATTTCAAGGAAATAATCCAGGTAATATGCATGCAAATCATAAAGTGATTTCTGCAGGTAGCTCATTTCACCTATTGTGTATGGGTTGTACTGGTTTAACCCTGAAGAAGTAACTTCCAAAATCTACAGTTAACTTTTAAAGTGGTGCCTATTTGCTGAATATAGTCAATAGTGGCAAGTTGGCTCAAGTTAAAAGTAAGAAAAATTATAAAATTTGACAACTGATAGTTCAAGCAATTGACAAAATTAATCCACAATCTTCAAGTAACTTAAAAAATTCATTTTACAACAAAATCAAATAAGATATTACAATATATTACTGAGTTTTGAAAATAAAGTTTCAAAGAAAAGAGAAATAAAAAGATTTAAGCTATATCTATAACACTAAAAAAAAAAAAGAGAAAATATGGTCTATTGCTTTTAGAGGGTTTAACATCTGGTTTGTGTCATAGCATGGCTGATTTGATTATCTCTGATATTTAATACAGCTGTAAAAACACGAAGAACCGAAAAATGATCATCTTGGAGGTCTCACAAAGGCAAGGGCTAGCCAGCTTTGTTCAAGGTAGGGGGCCCCAGAGGGGACCAAGAAGGTAAAAAGAGACAATGTCTTCATGGTTTGTCTAGGGCTGTCTCAGTGGCCTGAAACAAATGACAAAATGATAAAAAGCTATTTTTTTTTTTTTTAAGCCATAGACTTTAATTTACTTAGTCTCTAAAGTCTTACGATGGAGGATGAAATTGGGAATGAGAAGATGACTATCTTGAGGACCCAGAGCATATCAAAAGATATTTATTAGCTTGAACAAGAATTGAACTTTTCCTTAACTTTAGCCTGAAATTACCTGAAAGGAGATGTCTGCCCACAGGCTTTTTGCCATTTCCCTGGAGAGCAGTGCAGAAGGAAAGGGCTAGCTGCTTTGCATTACAACAGGGCTGGTCCTAGCTCACAGGAAATCTTTCCAGCCTGAAATGGTAGTGAGAGGCTGTTAATAAGGAAACATTTCTCTGTGTCTCTAGAGGGGTCTTTAGAAACGGATCAGGAGAGGAATTCTGTAAGGATGAAAAGACCATTGTTTAATTTGTGTCTCTCTCCCTTTTTCTCTCCTCCTGCCTCCTCTACAGGTGGCAGAGGCAGGAAATGTCCTGAGGGTACCTCAGTCTCAAGCATTTCTTTATTCTCAACCTTCCAGATTGGTATGAGAGTTCTCACTGAACAAGTCGGAATATACTGCCCATACAACCTAGTGTGGCTCTACCAGGTGTTATGGATGAGCTATGTTACTGTAAAACAGCATAAAAAGATAGACTGAAGCCTATAGGGGTACAGAAGATTATTTTTTCTATTCCTCTTTTTTCTCCTATTTCAGTTACAGTGAATTTAAAACAAAACAGTTTTAGACTTTGAATCATGGTATTTCAAGTACTCAGGGGACTATGAATTGTTGAAATATACTGTACTAGTTAGTTATCAGTGCTGCTGTAACAGAAATACCATAACAGGATGGCTTTAACAAAGACATATTTATTCTCTTACAGTCTAGTAGGCTAGAAGTCTCGACTCAGGGCACCAGCTCCAGCGTAAGGCTTCCTCTCCCTGTTGGCTCTTTGGAAGGTCCTTGTCATCAATCTTCCCCAGCTAAGGAGCTTCTCAGTGCAGGGACCCTGGATCCAAAGGAGGTGCTATTCTCCTGGCTCTTGTTTCTTGGTGACAGGAGATCCCCCTGTCTCTCTGCTTACTTCTGTCTTTTATATCTCAAAAGAGATTGACTAAGACAAACCTAACCTTGTAAATTGAGTCCTGCCTCATTAACATAAAAAACTGCCACTAATTCAGATAAGCTCTAGGAGAAATAATATATCTAGAAAGATTAGATTTTTAAAAAAATTCTAAAGAGAAAAAAGCTTGAGTGACTCCTTGTATTTTCTTGTATACATCAGTTTTTCAATCTTGCATTACTACTTAAATTATTTGGGTCTTGGAGTGTCTTTAGCTAATTTTCAAAGGCTTATTAAAAAATATTTGTGCCTCAATCTCCTAGACAAATTCAGACAGGGGTGGGGAAAAGATAAATTTTTGTGACGGGGGTGGCTTGGTTAGCTCTAGAATAATTTCTTCTCCCGAAATACAATAGTATATTTAGTAGTAGTGAGATCTCCTTTTCCCAGATGGACAAGTCAATCACCAGATCTGCAAGTTTGATTCTGCTCAGAAATGACCACCATGCCCTCTCTAGGTGACCGGGAATTCCAGGTGGGACAGGACACCATAATCCCGGAATGAGGAGAAAGGAAGCCTGAAGTATAAATAAACTGTGTCTACACTGTCATTATCACTATTACAAAAGAGCCTCACTAAAATTTTTAAATAAAATCTACCTGTTCAGTTGTTTAGATTTCAGGGCTGTTAATTTTCTTGATTTACTGACATGGTAGGAATATATCAGGAGTTACTATGCCAGGTCTCAAAGCCAGGTGTCTGGATACACAAACAACAGAGCTAATTGTACTCTCTTTAAAATAAAATTGCTCTCTTCGGTATGCCATGTGACACAATCTTACCTCATTCAAATATCCCTCCAACTTCCCTGGCCTAAGTCAGTATCCCCAGATGAACAACTCTAAGATGGCTCTCAAATTTCAGGACTCGTTTTTTTTTTTTTTTTTTATGTTACTGAAAGCCAAATGGTGGTATAGTGCTTACAGATCATGTTAAACAGAGAGTACTTCAGTTTAGATTTGGAGATAAACACCAAGCCCAAAAGAAGTTTAAAATCAGTTGCTGCCAGAAGTTAAGTTTGACTTATTTAAAAACTAACTATAATCTTAACAATTTCATGTTTTTCATTTTTAGCACCTTTTAGAAAAAAATGTTTTCAATAAAAGCAAGTGTATACCATGAACAATTGCCTCCTTTGCCATGAGACCAGAAGAAATGCATGGTGCCCAGCTACTGTTACCAAGCGTTTTGATAAGGCTGCAATAGATGGATTTTGATCAAAAGGAGTAAAAAATGTGGAACAGAACTTCAAATTCTTATGAAAGCTAGGCTTACTGGGTACATTAATACTGAAGGGATTTCTGATTTTTTTTTGCCTGGAAATAAGTTTTAAACCTTGAACCTAAACCATTCCACAAAGTCATCTTTAAACTAAAGAAGAGATTAGTTCAGTTAGTAATTGTGCTCTTTTAAAAGATTAAATATATTTAACTAAAATATATTTAAAAGATTAAATATATGAGATCAAATTGACAACAGTAACTCTAAAGCACAGATTAGAACATTAAGGGATGGAGAGTCTAAGTTGACGGTGGTGAAAAAATATGGGTAGAGAGTGAGGATGGTGGTACAATATGAAGAATGTAACCATTGTCATTAACTCGTACATATAAAAATGATTAAACTGGGGGAAGTTTTGTTGTGTATATTTTCACTCACTGAATTTAGAGACCATTCAAGAGTAACTTTGACTCCCTGAACACTAATGAACAAAGACCAGATAACTTGTGGGATGATATCAAGGATATCATACATGAAGAAAGCAAAAAGGTCATTAAAAAGACAGGGAAGAAAGAAAAGAATAAACTGGATGTCAGAATAGTATCTGAAACTTGCTCTTGAATATAGAGTAGCTAAAGTGAATTTTTTTTTTTAAAGTGAATGGAAGAAATGATGAAGTAAAAGAGCTGAACAGAAGATTTCAAAAAGTGGCACAAGAAGACAAGTAAAGTATTATAACGAAATGCATAAAAGACTTGAAGTTAGAAAACAAAAAGTGAAATATATGCTCAGCATTTCTCAAGCTGAAAGAACCAAAGAAAAATTTCAAGCCTCAAGTTACAATATTGAAGGATTTTTTAGGAAAAAATTTGATTGTAGCAGGAAGCATCTAGAAAAGATGGAAGGAATACGCAGAGTCATTGTACCAAAAAGAATTGGTTGACATTCAATCATTTCTGCAGATAGCATATGATCAAGAACTGATGGTATCGAAAGAAGAAGGCACTGGTGAAAAACAAGGCCTCGGGAATTGACAGAATACCAATTGAGAGGTTTCAACAAATGAATGCAATGCTGGAAGAGTGCACTTGCCTGTGCAAAGAAATGTGGAAGACAGTTACCTGGCCATCTGACTGAAAGAGATGCATATTTATGCCCGTATCAAGGAAAGGTGATCCAACAGAATGTGGAAATTATTGAACAATATTATTATTAATCATGCACAAGTGAAATTATGTTGAAGACAATTAAAAAATGATTGCAGCAGTATATTGGAAGAGAATTGCTGGAAATTCAAACCAGATTCAGAAGAGGACTTGGAACGAGATTTATCATTGCTGATGTCAGATGGATATTGGCTGAAAGCAGAGAATATCAGAAAGATGTTTACCTGTGTGTTATTGACTATGCAAAGGCATTCGATTGTATGGGTAACAAATATGGAAAACATTGTGAAGAAAGGTGTCTTAGATATCTAGTACTACTATAACAGAAACATCAGAAGTGGATGGCTTTAACAAACAAATATGTTCTCTCACGGTCTAGGAGGTTAGAAGTCTGAGTTCAGGGCACTAGCTCCAGGGAAAGGATTTCTGTCTTTGTCGGCTCTAGGGTAAGGTCCTTGTTATCAGTCTTCCCTTGGGTCTACAAGTCTCTTGTGCAGGGACCCCAGGTCCAAAGGACATATTCTGCTCCTGGTTCTTCTTTCTTGGTGGTATGAGGTTCCACCCTCTCTCTGCCTACTTCTTTCTTTTATATTTCACAAGTGATTTACTCAAGATACAGTCTAATCCTGTAGATTTTGTCTTGCCTCATTAATATAACTGCCTCTAATCCTGCTTCACTAACATCATAGAAGTTAGGACCTACAACACATAGGATAATTATATCAGATCACAAAATGGAAGAAAAGCACACGATATTGGGAATTATGGCCTAACCAAGTTGACACACATTTTGGTGGAGTGACAGAATTCAATCAATAACAAGTGGGAATTCCAGAACACTTCATTGTGCTCATGCAGAACTTGCACATAGACCCAAGTGGCAGCTCTTCGAATAGAACAAGAGGATATTTCACAGTTTAAAATCAGAAAATATGTGTCAAGGTTGTATCCTTCCAGTATACTTATTCAATCTGTATGCTGAGCAAAAAATCCAAGAAGCTGGACTGTATGAAGAAGAACGCTGCATCAGGATTGGAGCAAAACTCATTAGCAACCTGTATTATGCAGATGACACAACCTTGCTTGCTGAAAGTGAAGAGGATTTGAAGCACTTACTGATGAAGATCAAAGTCTACAGCCTTCAGTATGGATTACACCTCAACATAAAGAAAACAAAAATCCTTACAACTGGACCAATAAGCAACATCTTGATAAACGGAGAAAAGAGTGAAGTTGTCAAGGGTTTCATTTTACTTGGATTCACAATCAATGCCCATGGAAGCAGCAGTCAAGAAATCAAATGACAGATTACATTGGGCAAATCTGCTGCAAAAGACCTCATTTAAGCGTTAAAAAGCAAAGATGTCACTTTGAGGACTAAGGTGCACCTGACCCAAGCCATGGTGTTTTCAATCAACTTGCATGCATGTGAAAGCTGAACAATGAGTAAGGAAGACCGAAGATGAATTGACACCTTTGAATTATGGTGTTTGCCAAGAAAATTAAATATACCATATACTGCCAGAAACGCTGGTGGCGTAGTGGTTAAGTGCTATGAATGCTCCTTAGAAACTCTATGGGGCAGTTCTACTCTGTCCTATAGGGTCACTATGAGTTGGAATCGACTCAGCGGCACTGGGTTTTTGTTTATGTAGTGCCAGAAAAATGAACAACCTATCTTGAAAGAAATATCCTTGAAAGAAGTACACTGACACTCCTTAGAAATAATAATGCCAAGATTTCATCTCACATACTTTGGAAATGTTATCAGCAGGAACTAGTCCCTGGGGAAGGACACCATGCTTGATAAAATAGAGGGTCAGTGAAAAATAGGAAGGCCCTCAATGAAATGGATTGACCAGTGGCTGCAACAACAAACTCAAACAGAATGATTGTGAGGATGGAGCAAGACTGGGCACTGTTTTGTTCTGTTGTACATAAGGTCGCTATGAGTTGGAACTGACTTGGCAGCACCTAAAAAGAAAACAATATTTTCACCAAAAATTTTTAAAAAAAGGTATTACCTCTGAAATTGTGTATATATGTGTGTGTGTGTGTGTGTGTGTGTGTTATGAACCCAGGGATTCAGCGTATGGGAGAAAAAAATGAGTGTTAATTTTAAAAGAAAAAGTAAGACTTTGTGAAAATATGTAGGTAGGGCCAATGCAAATACAGCAGGTCAAATATAATCCTGCGTGACCTGTATTTTTCTAATTTTGAAGTTCAAAAGCCAGTACAATTATTTTTCAATGAAAAGATTGACTCTTATTTGAACAATCATATGGATACTTTTAATTTCTTGCTCATTTTTCTAAGAATATCTGGTTGTAACAGCATTGCTTTGAATTACGTATTCTCAAACATCTGTTATGTATGGCAGGTAAAAAAGTATATTCAACTATATCTGTACTCAAGACATTAGCATCACTGCTTTCATCAGGAACTGTAAAAAGCATGTTGTCAACATTTGCACCATTTAAACCATTACAGTGTATAATGGATTCGATTATGTCCCACCAAAAGTGTGTATATCAACTTGCTTAGGCCATGATTTCCAGTATTCTGTGGTTGTCCTCCATTTTGTGATTGTAATTCTATGTTAAAGAGGATTAGGGTGGTATTGTAACACCCTTACCAGGTCATATCCCTGATCCAGTGTAAAGAGAGTTTCCCTGGGGTGTGGCCTGCACCGCTTTTTATCTCTCAAGGGTAAAAGGAAAGGGAAGCTAGCAGAGAGGTGGTCTTCATACCACCAGGAAAGCAGCACCAGAAGCAGAGCACATCCTTTGGACCTGAGGTCACTGCGCCTGAGAAGCTCCTCGACCAGGGGAAGATGAAGGACAAAGACCTTTCTCCAGAGCCGACAGAGGACAGTCTTTCCCTGGAGTTGGGACCTGAATGTGGACTTTTAGCCTATTTCACTGTAAGGAAATAAATTTCTCTTTTTTAAAGCTACCTGTTCGTGGTATTTCTGTTACAGCAGCACTAGATAACCAAGACACAATGTTTATTTAGTGGTTTGGTTTCAAATAAATATAAAAGTAAAGTGCGGTGTTAATAAGTGGAGATGGCTGTCTCTGTAAAGTAGAGAGAATTGCAGTCAGAGAAAGGTATAGAGTGGAATGAAAACTATGACAATGCTTTATTCCTTATTCTGAGTACTGGACACACAGTTGTTAAGTACGGTTTGATATTTTAAATCAAAACGTATGTCTGGAGTATATAATGGTAAAGTACCTCACAGCCTGTGAAGGCTTTGTGTTCTTCCGTATTGATAGAAACAAGTCCAAGATATATTTGGACCTATTTAGAATGTGATTTGTTTAACAAACCCTCAGCTTCTTCCATTGTCTCCTCTTTCTCAGAGGGAGATCTACCCTGAAGTTTAGGGGTAGGCATAAAATTAATGAAATTGTTTTAGCTTAGTTTTGTTTTCTAGCCTTACAACTTCCACAAAAGTAAATGGAAAATCTCAAGAGTATTTATTTCAGGTGATCTTCGTGAATTTTATATAAATTGCAGTAGGTCATTTAGAATAAAAGGAAAGCCAATTTTTTTTTTTTTTAATGTGATAGTAAAGGCTGATCTGTGATCACGTAAACCAAAAAAAAACCCATTGCCGTCGAGTCAATTCTGACTCATAGTGATCCTATAGGACAGAGTAGAACTGTCCCATACAGTTTCCGAGGAGTGCCTGGTGGATTCGAACTGCTAAATATAACCTCTACCTACATCTACAAGGCAACATAATGTATCCACATCAACAAATTTGCAAATTCCTAATGCTCTTCTTATTTTGCCTGTACCTCCTCATCAGACCTTCTCATCCAAATGTCGAGTAGTAGAAATGATTTTATCTTTTCCACATACTTATAAAACATATTCCTAGTATTGATTAAGGAGCCCTGATTGAGCAACAGTGAAGTGCTTGGCCGTTAATCAAAAAGTTGGTAGTTCGAACTCTCCCAGCTGCTCTGCTGCTCGGGTGGAAAGATCTGGAAGTGTGTTCCCATAAAGATTACAGCCTTAGAAATCCTATGGGGCAGTTACTCTGCCCTATAGGGTCAAAAAAAAAAAAAATTTTTTTTTTTTTATAGGGTCACTATGAGTCAGAATCTACTCGATGGCACCTAAGAACAACATTACCGATTACTGACTCCTCATCACTAAATTGCACTCACCTGCTCTCCTTGACGTCAGTTAGAATTGAGCCTGAGGAGTGTCAAGGAAGTAGGACAGAAAAGTGTTCAGATAATACTTCAATTTACATCCCATTCTTAATAGAGGACAGTTTACAAAAGCATTTATCCCATGACGGATATCAATTTGCTATTTGTATAGGTGTCCTGAGAATAAGCTGGTATTGCTTTAGAGGTTGGTGCTATCACTTGAGAGTAACCTCCCCTTCTGAAGTCACAGGCCCCAAGAACAATCACCAAGGTCACCCTCCATAGCCTGGCTTTGCTTTTGTTTGAGAGGAGATAGCCCTTCAATGCTGAGAAATCCAGCTTCCAGGAACTCCTGGCTTGGCCCAGGCATTCTCTTTCACGTAGCCCAGCAGAGAACAATTGTGTGAAGCACAGTGACCTCAGGAGCCCAAAGCCTTGCAGCCTATTTATGAATGCAGTGTGCTCAGAAAACAGCTCAGGATGAGGAAGCCCTAACAGAGCCCGATTTAGCTCCCCTCTGCACGTGCGAGCACTCTCTGCAAAAACAAGTGTAAATATAGCAAGAACCAGTTCAAAGGTAGAAGACCTGTTGGATGTCTGTGCTTCTGAGAGCAACACGAGTGATCTCCAGTGACTTTAATCCAAAAACCAGAAAACACATTGCCATTGAGTTGATTCCAATTCACAGTGACCCTATAGGAGGACAGAGTAGAACTGGCCCCTAGGGTTTCCAAAGAGCAGCTGGTGGATTTGAACTGCTGACCTTTAGGTTAGCAGCTAAGCTCTCAACCACTGCACCACCAGAGAGCTTCGACTTCTGAAAAAACTAGAACTCTGGGGCATGTGTCTCTGAGCTACATTACCAAGTTTGTCTTTACTGTTTTTGTTTTTTTATCAGCCTCTTTCAGTGGTGTCACTAGTGGAGTGGTGGGGTACAGACTGCACTGGCTGACACTGTCAGAGGAGGTGACACAAAAATTACTGTCTACAAAATTTGTGTGCAGCGCTTCAGCAGAAATTTATTATTTTTTGTGAAAATATCCCTCTAGTTATAATAACAAAAACATTTTTCATAAGCCCTGCTTACAGGTATCAATATGCCTACAAGGCTAAAACTCTATGAGAATTTACTTTTTTTAACCTTCTAATGCTCTCTGGTCAGAGTTGTCATTATTACCCAATTACAGTGATGCTTTGAACCACGTGGTTTCGTCTGCATGAGCTACAAGCAAGCGCTATTTTTGCATTACAGCTGGTAGTTTTATAGTCACTGACTTTATCAAATTTTCTGGTCTTTTAGATGCCATATTGACCATGCAAAGGCATTTGACTGTGTGGATCCTAACAAACTATGGATAACACTGCGGAGAATGGGAATTCCAGAACACTTAATTGTGCTCATGAGGAACCTTTACATGGATCAAGAGGCAGTTGTTCGGACAGAACAAGGGGAAACTGATTGGTTTAAAGTCAGGAAAGGTGTGCGTCAGGGTTGTATTCTTTCACCATACCTATTTAATCTGTATGCTGAACAAATAATATGAGAAGCTGGACTATATGAAGAAGAATGGGGCATCGGGATTGAAGGAAGACTCATTAACAACCTGTCTTATGCAGATGACACAACCTTGCTTGCTGAAAGTGAAGAGGACTTGAAGCACTTAGTAATGAAGATCAAAGACCACAGCCTTTAGTATGGGTTACACCTCAACGTAAAGAAAACAAAAATCCTCACAACTGGACCAATGAACAACATCATGATAAATGGAGAAAAGATTGAAGTTGTCAAGGATTTCATTTTACTTGGATCCACAATCAACAGCCATGGAAGCAGCAGCCAAGAAATCAAAAGATGCATTGCATTGGGTAAATCTGCTGCAAAGAACCTCTTTGAAGTGTTGAAGAGCAAAGATGTCACCTTGAAGACTAAGGTGTGCCTGACCCAAGCCATGGTATTTTCAGTCACATCATATGCATGTGAAAGCTGGACAATGAATAAGGAAGAGAGAAGAAGAGTTGATGCCTTTGAATTGTGGTGTTGGCAAAGAATATTGAATATACCGTGGACTGCCAAAAGAACGAACAAATCTGTCTTAGAAGAAATACAACCAGAATGTTGCTTAGAAGCAAGGATGGCGAGACTGTGTCTTACATACTTTGGACATGTTGTCAGGAGGGATCAGTCCCTGGAGAAGGACATCATGCTTGGCAGAGTACAGGGTCAGTGGAAAAGAGGAAGACCCTCAACGAGGTGGATTGATACAGTAGCTGCAACAGTGAGCTCAAGCATAACAACCATTGTAATGATGGCTCAGGACTGGGCAGTGTTTCGTTCATTCTGTTGTGCACAGGGTCGCTATGAGTCGGAACCGACTCGGCATCACCTAACAACAACAACAAATGTGGTAATTAGTATTTGTGAACCTATATCAATAACTTTTTTGAAAATAAAGTAGTAATTAAAGGAAAAGGAGAAAAATCAAAAAAGGCTTCCACTCAGTTACTAATAATGTCGTAACTAATTATTCAACTCAATGTAGAAAGATTTTACAAAACAATTTTGTTGTTAGTATTCATGTAATCTAATATTACATTTACAATTATATTATCAGATACTATTCTGTGATGAAATTTGATAATAAACATTCCTAAGATTTTTGCATGGTCCGGTATGAGAGGAGGTCCATGGGCGGGGGGCGTGATAGCATCAGTTACTGGACTGGGTGACAACGACACTAGTGACTTCACTGGCCTTTTTTGTGAGGAAGGTGAATGTCTTGCCAATTAATTCTCATTGTACTTTATATGGGAGGAGCACTGGTGTCGCAGTGGTTAAAGAATTCAGCTGCCATCCAAAAGGTCAGTGGCTCAAACCCACCAGGGGCTTCACGGGAGAAAGATGTGGCAGTCGACTTCCATAAAGATTTCAGCCTTGGAAATGATATAGGGCAGTTCTACTCTGTCCTATAGGGTTGCTCTGAGTCAGAATCCGCTCATTAGCAATGGGTTTTTGTTTTTTGGCTTGGTACCTTACATTGAAAATGAGAATAAATAATAGCATTCATCATCGAAACATAGTGGTGTCATAGTTATTTCCAGAGCAATCTAAATAGATAAAATGTGTTCCCCCCCCCGCCAGCAGGTCGGTCACTTTGGGCTAATGCAGCTTATCTTGTTTGTGGGAGTTAAGCCTGGCCTGAAAACACCCTTAGCAGGCTTCTGAATAATTTGCCTGAGATGACAGACTATATTAGTGATAATGACAGAGGAGGGCCATCTCTCCCCTGACAGGTATGAATCACCTGGGTGAAGGAGAACCAGAGTCTTATAGCACAAATCCACCAACATCATGCAGAATGATGTAAAACTCCAGCCTCTCTGGGTTCAAACCTCTTGCAGTTCTTTTTCTTCTTCACAGACTATAAAATTTCCCTTTTTAAAGGACTTCATATGCTTAGATCCAGAGTTCCTTTCATGAAGTTCACATGTCTAAGCAGATGCTATTTAATTAAAGTATCAGGAAATGAATGTATTATCTACTATAACTGGCCCTTCACTGGAAAGAAAGTGGGCATTTAGTATTGATCTCAAGTTTTAATGGTGGTACAATGGTTAAGCACTTTGCTGCTAACCAAAACTTTGGAGGTTCAAACTCACCTAGCACATCTGAGAAAGAAAGATCTGGTGATCTGCTTCCATAAAGATTACAGCCTAGAAAACCCTATGGGGCAGTTCTGCCCTGTGACACGGGGTTGCTATGAGCCGGAATGGACTCGGTGGCACCGAAAAAACAACACACACACACACATACATATGATATATAACCTGTTGCCTACTCTGTCACATGGGGTTGCTGTGAGTTGAAATTGACTTGATGGCACCTAACAACAAGAGCAAATTGTGGTAACTGCTAGAGTGGGGGTGGGGGAGAATGCTGGGAGGGTAAAATGCAACAGCCCTACTGGAAAGAAACAGCAGCAAGAAGCAGGAGCTGCAAAGGAAGTCAGAGAGTCGAACAAATAATTCTTTTTTGGAGCTTTTAATAAATAAATAATCAATTAAAAAAATAAAAGATGTATGCACAAAATAGTTCACTGCAGCTTAATCTGTAATAACCAAGACTACGATCTCCAAAGAATGAAAAACAAAGTCCCTATAATCCTGAATATCATATTGGGAGTTTCCATCTGCCACTGGTATAATGACTCAGAGATGTTTTCATTTCAAAGATCCTATGTGTATTTTTATGTGTATATATATACACATAGGATCTTTGAAATATATATATGTATATATATATATACACATAGGATCTTTAAATATATATATGTATATATACACATAGGATCTTTGAAATATATATATGTATATATATACACACATAGGATCTTTGAAATATATATATGTATATATATATACATAGGGTCTTTGAAATATATATATAAATTTTTTTTTTTATATATACATATACACATAGGATCTTTGAAATATATATACGTATATATATACACATAGGATCTTTGAAATATATATATGTATTTTTATATATATATGTATACACATAGGATCTTTGAAATTAACAAACTATATACATATATAGAGAGCTCTGGTGGTACAAAAGCTAAATGATCAACTGCAAATCAAAAGGTCAGCTATTTGAACCCACTTAGTAGCGATCTGTTCCCTAAAGATGATAGCCTAGAAAACCCTACGGGGCATTTCTGCTCTGTGACATGGGGTCGCTATGAGTGGGAATGGACTCAATGGCACCCAAACAACCCACACACATATATATGATAAACAACCCGTTGCCATCAAGTGAATTCCCACTCACAGCAACCCTATAAGACAGAGCAGAACTACCCCATACAGTTTTCAAGGTGCACCTGGTGGATTTGAACTGCTGATCTTTCGGTTAGCAGCTGTTTATCTCAAACACTATGCCACCAGGGTTTCCATATGGTATATATATGTATATACATGAGTGTGTATGTGTATATATAAATGTATGTAAGGAGTCCTGTTGGTACAGTGGTTAAGCTCTTGGCCGCCAATCAAAAGGTCGGTGGTTTGAACCCACCATGGGACACAGACGTGGCAATCTGCTTCTGGTAAGACTACAGCCAAGAAAATCTTCTGGGGAAGTTCTACTCTGTCTTATAGGGTAGCTATGAGTCAACCTTGACTCAGTGGCACACAACAGCAACACCGTATAGCACATGAGTCACATTTTCAAAGAGATATATATGCAGAGAGACATTACATATATGTATAGACATTATATATATATATATATATATATATATATATATATATATATATTTGTTGTTGTTGTTAGGTGCCGTTGAGTCGGTTCTGACTCATAGCGACCCTATGCACAACAGAACGAAACACTGCCCGGTCCTGAGCCATCCTTACAATCATTGTTAGGCTTGAGCTCATTGTTGTAGCCACTGTGTCAGTCCACCTCGTTGAGGGTCTTCCTCTTTTCCGCTGACCCTGTCTTCTGCCAAGCATGATGTCCTTCACCAGGGACTGATCCCTCCTGACAACATGTCCAAAATACGTAAGACACAGTCTCTCCATCCTCGCTTCTAAGGAGCATTCTGGTTGGACTTCTTTTAAGACAGATTTGTTCATGCTTTTGGCAGTTAGTGGTATATTCAATATTCTTCACCAACACCACAATTCAAAGACGTCATCTCTTGTTCGGTCTTCCTTATTCATTGTCCAGCTTTCACATGCATATGATGCGATTGAAAATACCACGGCTTGGGCCAGGTGCACCTTAATCTTCAAGGTGACGTTTTTGCTCAACACTTTAAAGAGGTCCTTTGTAGCAGATTTACCCGATGCAATGTGTCTTTTGATTTCTTGACTGCTGCTTCTATGGGTGTTGATTGTGGATCCAAGTAAAATGAAATCCTTGACAACTTCAAGCTTTTCTCTCTGTGGTCTTTGATCTTCATTAGTAAGTGCTTCAAGTCCTGTTCACTTTCATATATGTATGTGTGTGTATATATATACATATATGCATACATATATACATATATATATTATTAACAGCTACATTACGCAAATGACACAATCTTGCTTGCTGAAAGTGAAGAGGACTTGAAGCACTTACTGATAAAGATTAAAGGCTATAGTCTTCAGTATGGGTTACACCTCAACGTAAAGAAAACAAAAGTTCTCACAACTGGGCCAATAAGCAACATCATGATAAATGGAGAAAAGCTTGAAGTTGTCAAGGATTTCATTTTACTTGGATCCACAATCAACTTCCATGGAAGCAGCAGTAAAGAAATCAAAAGACACATTTCATTATGAATTGTGGTGGTGGTGAAGAATATTGAATATACAGTGGACTGCTAAAAGAACGAACAAATCTGTCTTGGAAGAAGTGCTACCAGAATGCTCCTTAGAAGCAAGGATGGCGAGACTATGTCTCACATACTTTGGACGTGTTATTGTTATCCATCAGTCCCTAGAGAAGAACATCATTCTTGGTATCAGCGAAAAAGAGGGAGACCCTTAAGGAGATGGATTGACAAAGTGACTGCAACAATGGGCTCAAGCATAACAAAGAATTTGAGGATGATGCAGGACTGGGCAGTATTTCATTCTGTTGTACACAGGGTCACCATGAGTCGGAACTAACTCAATGGCACCCCAAAACTATATATACATATACACCAACCCAACCCAGTGCTGTCATGTGGACTCATAGGGGCCCTATAGGACAGAGTAGAACTGCCCCATAGTTTCCAAGGAGCACCTGGTGGATTCGAGCGGCTAACCTTTTGGTTAGCAGCCATAGCACCTAACCACTACACCACCAGGGTTTACATATATATATATATGTATATGTATATATATGTAATGTCTTTATATATATTTCTCTTTGAAAATGTGAGCCATGTGCTGTTTAAAGACATTTGTCAAGACAGTACAAATAATCTTCTATATTAAAACAAAACAAAATCTTATTACACCTTCATGTTCTCTTGGAAGGATATAGGGTCAGCTTTTATAGACTTCTTGTATTGAAAAAAAAAAAATTATATTGCACCCAGTACTAGGTGGAGGATCAGTTGCTTACCATTTGTAACTATGGGCTGGTGACAATTTCGCTCCAGAGTCTTTGGTCTACATACAATGAACATTAAGTGACTTTGGCCCTTGCCCTCTTCTCAGTCTTTGCTAACAGATATGGAATCCATAACCAGAACAATGGAACGGTTTGTAAAAAATATCATTCACAATAACACAATGACTCCTTAAAAACAACACTTTTAAAGTGGTGTGGAGGAAATGATATCACCTCTAGATTGAATGAGAATCTTAGTGTTTCACAGGCCATATGGGTATAAGTCATCTACACTGATAGAATACATACCATCACAAAGTAATCTTCACAGCAGTGTTAGGATGAGGTTCAAGTCAGAGGGCATGGCAAAAAAAAAAAAAAAAAAAAGATAGCAACCACCTTTTAATCTTCCTTTTAATTTTATATATTTATTCTGGTGGTTTTCTAAGTGGTTAACAACAATGAATCAACTGAATTTAAATAATTAAAAATGCATGAGTTTTCTAGAAGTCAAGCAAAGATCTCAGAACTGATAAACTGAAAATAGTGAGGAGCACATTCACAAATTATTATTATTACCTAAGGGAATGTATTTCAAGTCATATTCAAGTCTCTCACTGATGAGTTGATGGGTATGTCTGAACTCCACAAAGGAACATGAATTCAAGGGCGGAAGTGTGGGTTAGGGAGAAAAGAGCTTTACTTAAAAGACATTGAAATAGATCTTCAATGAACTACAAGCTTCTGGATAATTGGAAGAGACAAATTCTCTACCTCAGGCCAAGTATGGATGTGAAACAGGTAGAGAGAGAGAGAGAGAAGTACAAACACAGAGAAAGGTTTACAGGCACATATGTCAGGACAGTCTCACGTGCAGTCTGAAGAAGTGTGAATAGCTGCTTTCTGGGCTCTTCCATATAAGAATACAATCCAGTCCTGCAGCAGCCTCTGTGAATACTTAGGACCTGGTCCCACAGCTCTGTCTGCCAACAAAGACTAAAGTGTCCAAATGGCTGGTCTAAGTTCTGTCAAGAGTTTCGTTATAAAGTCCTCAAACCCAGCAGACTAATTATGAGTTGTGTCTTGATAGCCAGTGTCTGGAAGTGCCAATGTTGCCTGAGTCTGGTCTTTGTGCACAATGGGTGACCTGTGAACATTGTTGTTTTGTGCTCCTGAGCTGATTCTGACTCATAGCGACCCTATAGGGCAGAGTAGCACTGCCCCATAGGTATTCCTAGGCTGTAATTTTTAATGGATCCTATCACTGAGTCTTTATTCCGCAGAACCGTTGGTGGGATCGACCCACCAACATCTTGGTTAGCAACCAAGTGCTTATCAATTGTGCCACCAGGTCTTCTTGAACATAGGCTAGAAATTCTAATACACTGACATCAACCAGCAGGCCTATTGAGTCTAAAGGCAGTTGTGACATAAAGTTCATTTCAAACTAATGAATAGGTTTAAAATGTAAATATAAATAAACAATAATAAAAAAGTTACATTGAGTCTGTTCCAACTCTTGGTGACCCCATGTGTGTCAGAGTGGAATTATGCTCTGTAGGGTTTTTGATGGCTTATTTTTCAGAAGTAGATTGCCAGGTCTTTCTTCTGAGGTACCTCTGAGTGAACTCGAACTTCTAACTTTTCAGTTAGCAGTTGAGTGTGTTACCTGTTGCACCAAATATAAATAGAACCTTAAACAACAAATCACTTATCCCTGTATATTCTAATCTACCTTCTCAAGAAGAGGACCTGTGTTTATCTTACTCCAGATTGTATTTCAGACTATTTAGAAAGGATATCTTTTCATTTTCACGTGTATATACATAGATCCATTTGGTTTAAGGAAAGTTGTATCATTGTTCATCTTTAGGCTTCCCTTATTGCTCCAAACACAGTAAATTGCCTTCAATAAATAGTTACTCCCCCACGTGTCTATCTGTTTGTCGTACTGTGGGGGCTTGTATGTTGCTGTGATGCTGGAAGCTATGCCACTGGTATTCAGATACCAGCAGGGTCACCCATGGAGGACAGGTTTCAGCTGAGTTTCCAGATTAAGACAAACTAAGAAGAAGGACCCGGCAGTCTACTTCTGAAAAGCACTAGCCAGTGAAAACCTTATGAATAGCAGCAAACATTGTCTGATATAGTGCCGGAAGATGAGCCCCCCAGGTTGGAAGGCACTCAAAAGATGACTGGGGAAGAGCTACCTCCTCAAAGTAGAGTCGACCTTAATGACTTGGATGGAGTAAAGCCTTCTGGACCTTCATTTGCTGATGTGGCATGACTCAAAATGAGAAGAAACAGCCGCAAACATCCATTAGTAATCGGAACCTAGAATGTCCGAAGTATGAACCTAGAAAAATTGGAAATCGTCAAAAATGAAATGGAACGCATAAACATCGATATCCTAGGCATTAGTGAGCTGAAATGGACTGGTATTGGCCATTTTGAATCAGACAATCATATAGCCTACTATGCTGGGAATGACAACTCAAAGAGGAATGGTGTTGCATTCATTGTCAAAAAGAACGTTTCAAGACCTATCCTGAAGTATAACGCTGTCAGTGATAGGATAATATCCATACACCTACAAGGAAGACCAGTTAACACGACTATTATTCAAATTTATGCACCAACCACTAGGGCCAAAGATGAAGAAATAGAAGATTTTTATCAGCTGCTGCAGTCTGAAATTGATCGCACATGCAATCAAGATGCATTGATAATTACTGGCAATTGGAATGGCAAAGTTAGAAACAAAGAAGAAGAATTAGTAGTTGGAAAACATGTTTGTATAACAATGCCGAAGATCGAATGATAGAATTTTGCAAGACCAACGACTTCATTGCAAATACCTTCTTTTACCAACATAAATGGCGACTGTACACATGGACCTCACGACATAGGACTCACAGAAATCAAATTGACTACATCTGTGGAAAGAGATGATGGAAAAGCTCAATATCATCAGTCAGAACAAGGCCAGGGGCTGTCTGTGGAACAGACCATGAATTGCTCATATGCAAGTTCAAGCTGAAAATGAAGAAAATTAGAGCTAGTCCACGAGAGCCAAAATATGACCTTGAATATATCCCACCTGAATTTAGAGACCATCTGAAGAATAGTTTTGATGCATCGAACACTAGTGACCGAAGACCAGACGAGTTGCGGAATGATATCAAGGACATCATCCATGAAGAAAGCAAGAGGTCACTGAAAAGACAGGAAAGAAAGAAAAGACCAAGATGGATGTCAGAGAAGACTCTGAAACTTGCTCTTGAGCATTGAGCAGCTAAAGCAAAAGGAAGAATTGATGCAGTGAGAGAACTGAACAGAAGATTTCAAAGGGCCTCTCGAGAAGACAAAACAAAGTATTATAATGACGTGTGCAAAGAGCTGGAGATGGAAAACCAAAAGTGAAGAACATGCTCAGCGTTTCTCAAGCTGAAAGAACTGAAGAAAAAATTCAAGCCTCGAGTTGCAATAGTGAAGGATTCCATGGGGAAAATATTAAATGATGCAGGAAGCATCAAAAGAAGATGGAAGGAATACACAGAGTCATTATGCCAAAAAGAATTATTCAATAGTCAAACATTTCAAGAGGTGGCATATGATCAGGAACCGATGGTACTGAAGGAAGAAGTCCAAGCTGCTCTGAAGGCATTGGCAAAAAACAAGGCTCCAGGAATTGATGGAATATCAATTGAGATGTTTCAACAAACAAATGCAGCACTGGAGGTCCTCACTCGTCTATGCCAAGAAATGTGGAAGACAGCTTCCTGGCCAACTGATTGGAAGAGTCCCATATTTATGTCTATTCCCAAGAGCGATCCAACCAAATGTGGAAATTATAGAACAATATCATTAATACCACACGCAAGCAAAATTCTGGTGAAGATCATTGGAAAACGACTGCAGCAGTATATCGACAGGGAACTGCCAGAAATTCAGGCCGGTTTCAGGAGAGGACATGGAACCAGGGATATCATTGCTGATGTCAGATGGATCCTGGCTGAAAGCAGAGAATACCAGCAGGATGTTTACCTGTGTTTTATTGACCATGCAAAGGCATTCGACTGTGTGGATCATAACAAACTATGGATAACACTGTGAAGAATGGTAATTCCAGAACACTTAATTGTGCTCATGAGGAACCTTTACATAGATCAAGAGGCAGTTGTTTGGACAGAATAAGGGGCTACTGATTGGTTTAAAGTCAGGAAAGGTGTGCGTCAGGGTTGTATTCTTTCACCATACCTATTTAATCTGCATGCTGAACAAATAATATGAGAAGCTGGACTATATGAAGAAGAATGGGGCATCGGGATTGAAGGAAGACTCATTAACAACCTGTCTTATGCAGATGACACAACCTTGCTTGCTGAAAGTGAAGAGGACTTGAAGCACTTAGTAATGAAGATCAAAGACCACAGCCTTTAGTATGGGTTACACCTCAACGTAAAGAAAACAAAAATCCTCACAACTGGACCAATGAACAACATCATGATAAATGGAGAAAAGATTGAAGTTGTCAAGGATTTCATTTTACTTGGATCCACAATCAACAGCCATGGAAGCAGCAGCCAAGAAATCAAAAGATGCATTGCATTGGGTAAATCTGCTGCAAAGAACCTCTTTGAAGTGTTGAAGAGCAAAGATGTCACCTTGAAGACTAAGGTGTGCCTGACCCAAGCCATGGTATTTTCAGTCACATCATATGCATGTGAAAGCTGGACAATGAATAAGGAAGAGAGAAGAAGAGTTGATGCCTTTGAATTGTGGTGTTGGCAAAGAATATTGAATATACCGTGGACTGCCAAAAGAACGAACAAATCTGTCTTAGAAGAAATACAACCAGAATGTTGCTTAGAAGCAAGGATGGCGAGACTGTGTCTTACATACTTTGGACATGTTGTCAGGAGGGATCAGTCCCTGGAGAAGGACATCATGCTTGGCAGAGTACAGGGTCAGTGGAAAAGAGGAAGACCCTCAACGAGGTGGATTGACACAGTGGCTGCAACAATGAGCTCAAGCATAACAACGATTGTAAGGATGGCGCAGGACCAGTCAGTGTTTTGTTCTGTTGTGCACAGGGTTGCTTTGAGTTGGAATCGACTCGATGGCACCTAACAACAACAACAAATATTTACTAAATGAATAAAATTTCCCTCCTTTTATAGGCTTATCTATTAGCATTATTAGTATTGATTTTTATTTTAATGTCAGGGTACTGCTATGTATTTCCAGTTACAATTTTGCATTCCACATAGTAGAGAGAACTGAATTTTGATTCAGGTAGAGCCAGGTTCAGCTTCTGATTCTTTTTATTGCAATATGATCTCCAGGGAGATCATGACAATTTTAGACTCAACTTTCTCAGTGGGAAGACAAAGGAGAAAAACTTACCAGGTTATTTCATAAAATTGTTGTGAGGATTGAGCTACTTGAATGCACAGTGTAAAATACATAAACCAGACCAGCATGCCTCTTAATAAAATTTAACCATCACGTCATCCCTCCCACAACATAACCTACAATGTGAACTTAGTCCTTATCATTTCCTCACATTTAGATTTACAAGAGATTTTTCGGTTTCAGCCCAGGACAAACACTGGGATTTAGTTAACAGGCTATCCAGTAGTGCTTTCACAGAATAAATATTACTGCTTTTGAAAGCCATTTCTATTATATTGAAAGCTTTAATTTTGAAGAAAATCTAATGTTCTGCCAACCAAGAAACATGTAGTCTATTGTGGGCAAGCGACATAAAAATTATTGTTCGCAAGTCATTTTGTGCTTGATTCTGGGACTGCAAAGGGAATGGAAAGTAGAAGAAAATGAAATAAGCGCAGCATCGCCAACCTTAGTGCTTCACCTCAAGTCACTCACTTTGCAAGCACCAAAGTTTGAAGTTGCTTTCTAAATTAAGAGCACAGTTTTCCTAGGGGTTCTATATTTGGGAGAAGGAGATTTCCCTTGTCTAGAAACACACCCTTTCCGGTATATTCTGCAGAGACGCAGAAGGGAGTTTTCCTAAAACCAGTCAGCACAATGGGGAAGTGTAAACAACCTCAACTTCTTTGCTGTTTTCTTAAATTTGAACTGATATCAGTAGTTTTGCTAAAAATGTTTTGTAATTAGACATGAGCGGTGAAGTTTCCCAGTGCTCCGTTTGGGGATTTAGGCCCTGTTTCTTCTCTGCGCCCGTTACCTTGTGCACCCTTTATTATAGTACATCTTGTGGTGTAAATGTCGTTCTTTCTATCTCCTTGCGGTTAACTCACTGAGAGGACAGACCTTATGTTTTCAGCTTTGTGTCTCCTGTGGGTAGCATGCATTTGGCACAAGGTACGTGCTCAATAGGTGTCTGTTAAAAGAATAAATAAATTGGATACGTGTGTAAGTGTATGTAAAAGTATATTCAAACATAGAGTGACATGAATTTATCACAAAGATAAAACAAACCTGTTTACCCTTAAGTTATTAAATAACTTTAGTTCAGTGATGGTGATATGGTACAATAAGTAAAAGCACAGATTTGGAGAGAGACAGAACTGGGATGAAAGTCTCTTTCCTGGCTGTGTGACTTGAGCAAGTTATTATACCGCTCTGAGCCTTATCCTCGTCATCTGTAAAAAAGGGGGGGTGGGTATAAGGAATGAAGGAAGTAAATGCATGCAAAATGTTTAGCAGGAGTCTGACAATATAGCAAGTCCTTGATAAATGGTAGCTCTTGTCATTAAAAGGAAACTCGATGGTGCAGTGGTTATAGCAATTGGCTGCTGCTCACTGGGAGAATGATGTGGCCATCTGCTTCCATAAACACTGCCTTGGAAGCCCTACAGGGAAGTTCTACTCTGTCCTACAGGGTTGCTATGAGTCGGAATAGACTTGAAGGCAACAGGTTTGGGTTTGGGTTCTTGTCAGTAAACAATAGTCATGGTAGGGAAATAAACAATGGGCTAATTAAAAAAAAAAGATTTTGAGCACTAGAAACACTATGCCTTTTTGGTATAGATAGTGTCTTCCTTTACACAACTTTTCATCCAACCTTATCGAGTCAGGTTTTCCTTCTGACAAACTATTCCATTTCCAGTTTTCCCTAACGGATGAATTAGCTTTCTTTTTTATTCTAGAATAAATAGGCACAGCTGATAGCCACAAATCACTCTTACTTCCTTTGGAAATTACTTCATTGATTTCTGAAATGATAAAGGACCTGTAATGCACCTATAAATACACTCATTAAGTCACAAATTGCTCAGGGCAGTACAGGAAACCTCAATGTACTGTCCAGGCATCTTCCTCACCAAAATACATTTTCCCAAGGGTGCGCAGCCCAGATCTGTTATCGTAAGTACAGCTGAAGTCATGAATCAGAGGGCAGCTTTCCAGTTTCTTGTCTTCTGTTCATTAGAGTGAGCAGATTTTCAGATTGATGTGATAGGTCAGAACTAAGAGCATCTGTGTGAAATAAGATGAATATTTACCATCAACTTTTCTGCTACATGATCCGCGTCTGGTCACTAAAAAGAGCCTCTGTGGGCTCTGGGGAGATTGGAACTCTTACGCACTGCTGGTGGGAATGCAAAATAGTACAATCATTTTGAAAAACGATAATGGCATTTCCTTAAAAAGTTAGAAATAGAAATACCATAAGATCCAGCAATCCCACTCCTAGGAATATATCCTATAGAAATAAGAGCTGTGACATGAATAGACATATGCACACCCACGTTCACTGCAGCGTTGCTCACAATAGCAAAAAAATGGAAATGACCTAGGTGTCCATCAACAGATGAATGGATAAACAAACTATGGTACATACATACACACAGTGGAACGCTACACAACCATGAAGAACAAAGATGAATCTGCGTAGCATCTCATAACATGGATGAATCTGATGGACATTATGCTGAGTGAAATAAGTCAATCATCAAATCAACAAATATTGTAAGAGGCCTCTACTATAAAAACTCATGATAAAGTTTACACAGAAAAAGAAACAATTTTTGATGGTTACAAGGAAAGGGCCCATAAAACAAAATGAGACTAAATGGGCACATCAGCCCAGGGGCAAGGACAAGAAGGCAGAAGGGAACTGGAACGCTGTTAATGGGGAACCCAAGGCTGAGAATGGGAGAATGCTGACATGTTGTGTGATTGGCAACCAATGTCACAAAACAATAAATGCATTAATTTTTCAGTGAGAAACTAGTTTGCTCTGTCTTCCATGTGTCTGTCAGTTTGTCATACTGTGGAGCTTTCACGTCGCTATGATGCTGGAAGCTATGCCACCAGTTTTCAAATAACAGCAGGGCTACCCATGGTGGACAGGTTTCAGCTGAGCTTCCAGACCAAAACAGACTAGGAAGAAGGACCCAGCTGTCTACTTCAGAAAAGCATTAACCAGTGAAAATCTTATGAATAGCAGCGGGAACACTGCCAGAACATGAGCCTCTCAGGTTGGAAGGCACTCAAAATCTGACTGGGGGAGAGCTGCCTCCTCAAAGCAGAGTTGACCTTAATGACATGGTTGGAGTCAAGCTTTTGGGACCTTAATTTGCCAATGTGGCACAAATCAAAATGAGAAGAAACAGCTGCAAATATCCATTAATAATCAGAGTGTGGAAAGTACAAAGTATGAATCTAGGAAAACTGGAAGTCCTCAACAATGAAATGGAATACATAAAGATTGATATTCTAGGCATTAGTGAACTGAAATGGGCTGGTATTGACCTTTTGGAATTAGACAATCACATGGTCTACTATGCGGGGAATGGCAACTTGAAGAGGAATGGCATTGCATTCATCGTCAAAAAGAGTATCTCAAGATCTATCCTGAAGTACAGCTCTGTCAAGTGATATGATAATATCCATACACCTAAAAGGAAGGCCAGTAAATATGACTGTTATTCGAATTTACCAAACTAACCACTAAGGCCAAAGATGAAGAAATTAAAGACTTTTACAAACTTCTGCAGTCTGAAATTGATCAAATATGTGATCAGAATGCATTGATAATTACTGGTGATTGGAATGCAAAAATTGGAAACAAAAAGGAGTGATAGTTGGAAAATATGGCCTCAGTGATAGAAATGATGCCGGAGATCCCATGATTGAGTTTTGCAAAACCAACAACTTCTTCATTGCAAGTACCTTTTTTCACCAACATAAATGTCAACTATACACATGGATCTTACCGGATGGAATACACAGGAATCAAATCGACTACATCTGTGGAAAGAGACGATGGAAAAGCTCAACATCATCATTCAGAACAAGGCCAGGGGAACATGCGCGACAGATCATCAGTTGCTCATATGCAAGTTCAAGTTGAAACTGAAGAAAATTAGAACAAATGCACGAGAGCCAAATTAGAACCTTGACTATATCCCTTCTGAATTTAGAGTCCATCTCAAGAATAGATTTGATACATTGAATACTAATGACCGAAGACTAGATGAGCTGTGGAATGACATCAAGGACATCATACATGAAGAAAGCAAGAGGTCATTAAAAAAACAGAAAAGAAAGAAAAGACCAAAATGGATATCAGAAGAGACTCTGAAACTAGCTTTTGAAAGTCAAGTAGATAAAGCAAAAGGAAGAAATGATGAAGTCAAAGAGTTGAACATAAGATTTCAAAGGGCCACTCAAGAAGACAAAATATTATAATGACATGTGCAAAGACCCAGAGATGGAAAACCAAAAGGGAGGAACATTTTCGGCATTTCTCGAGCTGAAAGAACTGAAGAAAAAATTCAAGCCTTGAGTTGCAATATTGAAGGATTTTATGGGGAAAATATTAAAGGACTCAGGAAGCATCAGAAAAAGATGGAAGGAATGCACAGAGTCACTATAGCAAAAAATTGATTGACATTCAAGCATTTCAGGAGGTAGCATATGAGCAGGAACTGATCGTACGGAGGGAAGAAATTCAAGCTGCACTGAAAGTCTTGGTGGAAAACAAGTCTCCAGAAACTGGTGGAATAACAATCAAGACGTGGCAACAAACAGATGCAGTGCTGGAAGTACTCACTCATCTATGTCAAGAAATTTGGGAGACAGCTACCTGGCCAACTGGCTGGAAGAGGTCCATATTTATGCCTATTCACAAGAAAGGTAATCAAATCAAAAGTGGAAATTATCAAACAATATCATTAATATCACATGCAAGTAAAATTTTGCTGAAGATCATTCAAAAGTGGCTGGAGCAGTATACGAACAGGCGAACAGGGAAGTTCCAAAATTCAAGGCGGATTCAGAAGAGGACGTGGAATGATGGATATCATTGCTGATGTCAGATGGATCATGGCTGAAAACAGAGAATACCAAAAAGATGTTTACCTATGTTTTATTGACTATGCAAAGACATTCTGCTTTGTGGAACAAATTATGGATAACATTGCAAAGAATGGGAATTCTAGGACATTTAACTGGGCTCTTGAGGAATCTGTTTATAGATCAAGAAGCAGTCTTTTGAACAGAATAAGGGGATACTGCATGGTTTAAAGTCAGGAAAGGTGTGAGTCAGGGTTGTATCACTTCACCATACATGTTCAATCTGTATGCTTAGCAAATAATTCAAGGAACTGGACTATATGAAGAAGAACGTGACATCAGGATTGGAGGACGACTGATTAACAACCTGCAATATGCAGATGACACAACCTTGCTTGTTGAAAGTGAAGACGACTTGAAGCACTTACTGCTGAAGATCAAAGACCCCAGCCTTCAGTATGGATTACACCTCAACATAAAGGAAATTAAAATCTTCACAATTGGGTCAATAAGCAACATCATGATAAACAAAGAAAAGATTGACATTTTTGAGGATTTCATTTTACTTGTATCCACAATCAACACCCATAGAAGCAAAATCAAAAGACTCATTGCATTGGGCAAATCTGCTGCAAAAGACCTCTTTAAAGTGCTAAGAAGCAAAGATGTCTCCTTGAAGACTCAGGTGTGCCTGATCTTAGCCACAATGTTTCCAACGTCTCCTATGCATGTGAAAGCTGGACGATGAATAAGGAAGACAGAAGAAAAATTGACGCCTTTGAACTGTGGTGCTGGAGAAGAATATTGAATATCCCATTGATGGCCAAAAGAATGAGCAAATCTATCTTGGAAGGAGTACAACCAGTATGCTCCTTCGAAGAAAGGATGGTGAGATTACATCTCATATATTTTGGACATGTTGTCAGGAGGGATCGGTCCCTGGAGAAGTACTTCATCTTGGTAAAGGGTCAGCGAAAAAGAGGAAGACCCTCAAGGAGATGGATTGACACAGAGGCTGCAACAATGGGCTCAAGTATAACAAACATTGTGAGGATGGTGCAGGACAGGGCAATGTTTCATTCTGTTGTACCTAGGTTGGCTATGAGTTGGAACTGGCTCGATGGCACCTAACAACAACAGCAGTTTGCTCTGTAAATTTTCATCAAAAGTATGAAAAAAAAAAAAAGCCTCTCTTGAACTACAGAGGGCTCTGGTGAAAAGGTGGTACTCAAGGATTCAGAGCATCAGAGAGTGGAATATAATCTCTAGTGCCAGACATTCAATTGGAAAGCATTTTCTGTGTGTCAGGAGCCCCTGGGTGGTATAAACAGTTAGGGTACTTAGCTGTTAACTTCAACATTGGAGGCTCAAGTCTATCCAAAGGTGCCTCGGAAGAAAGGTGCTTCATTTTCTACCACTGAAACCCTAGGGAGAACAATTCTACTCTGATTCACATGGGATCGCCATGAGTAGGTATCAACTCGAAGGCAACTGATTACTATGGGTCAGGTGCTTTGCTAGTGGAGGGTCTGTTCACACTGTCTTCACAGCTGAAGGATGCACCCAAGATATTGTGGACTAAAGGATGCCCATGGTGGCTTTATTGCAGGCAGGGACTGATTACCCAATAAGAAAGGTAAGCATGTGCTAAGGGCATCAACAAAAGAGGGGTGTCAGTTGTCCAAAGCAAAGACCCATAGATACCACACAGACAGGACACAAGGAAAAGTGAGTGCTTAAACTGATACCATTTTATAAAGTTTGTAAATGATGACAATTATATTTTCCTTTCTATTTTGGACCGAGCAAGTATAACCTCACGTTCAGTTCTCTCTTATCAGCCACATAAGACTGTGCCAGAGGCACTATAATCACGTGATTTGTGACATATCTGGTCCTGCACAAAGTGAACCAAAACACATCTTCAGATTGAGCGTACCCTTGTATTTGTATCATGCTTTTTGGGATCACTGTCGTCCCCATGTGGTATCAGCAGTAGACCAATGGACCGTGAAGATGCACTATCAGAGGACAGAAAGTGACCTCACAAGTTTTTAAGTATTATTTCAAGATGAAAAACACTCATAAAGATCTGCAAAGGGCCCACCAACAAACATTGTACAACAAACAAATGAAACTATTTCTAACTGCCTTGTGAGTACTATGTCTTTTGACTGTCTCATACCTGAAAAGCAAAATTACACATTTCAAATAATTTTGTTTTTACTTACTAATTTTCAAAGACATATTTTTTGTGTTAAAGTCCAAATTCAAATGTAAAATTTATTTTATAAATTTTATTTATTTTCAATTATTCAAATTTATTTGCTGTGGTAAAACCAAATTTAAAGAGAGACATAATTTTATATCCAGGTAAAATAAATGGCAACAACTAAGTGGAGCACAAAAATGAAAGCTCACAGAAGATAAAAAGAAGAGGATTTGTGAATCCCTAAAGACAATTCCAAAATTAACTTTCTTTTTAAAATGTAATGAATCTGAAGAGACTTCTTTTGAGCTCTCTAGTTTCATGGGTGCAAGTCATTGAACTACTACCGGGAGTGCTGAAATTAGTCACGGCAATACGAATATAACAGAATTAGTTCCAAATTCTGCACTCATTCCTTGCTATAGTATAAAAAATTTGTAGTGGTGTAGAAAGTGAAACTATTTTAGATCTGAAACTGTACCATCTGCAGACCCCGTAAATGGCAGAAATACAGATTCTGCTTTGTGGGAAAATTTTTCTTCTAATGATGGAAATTATTGGATGGAAGAGGGCCAGGTGATTGTCAGCATCACAGAGGACCACTTGAAAAATTGTGTAGAAAATTTCTGGATGATAAATAAACAAGGTTCTGTAGCCAGAATACATTTCTAGCATGCAAAGCTAATGGTGAAAATTATAAGAGGAAGCGACTACTGCTTTCTCCATCAGTCAGCTCTATATATTGTTTTGTTTGCAAACTGTTCAGTCCTAAATCATTTAATTTTCTATTTGCTACAGATAGATTTAACAATTGGTGCAACTCAAATATGATTGATAAGCACGAAAACAGTTCAATCCACAGAGATTATATGTTGTCATATTTAAACCAAAGGCATGGTGTTGGCTTAATTCATGAACTGGAAACACAAATTAATGAATAATGTCAATACTGGAAAGCAGTTTTGCAATGCGTTGTTGCTGTCGTTTTGACAATCACTGGACATGGACTATCTTTTCAAGGAAGAAATTAAGTGTTCTGGTCCCCACAAAATGGAAATTTTGGAGTTTACTTGAACTTGTTGCTTGGTTTGATCCATTTTTAGCAGGTTATATATCAAAATGTGGTAACACAGGAAAGGACAGCCCATCATATGTGTCTAAAACAAAGTGAAAAGTATTAATAAACTTAATAAGTGAAAAAGTTCAATTATTTTCAGTGAAATAAGTGTAATTGGATATTTCAGTTTATCTGTAGATTCCACTCCTGATCTTTCTCACACAGATCAGCTAAGTATTGTTTCAAGATACGCACTTCCAACAGGTGGAAAGCCTGTCCAGCTATTTATCACATTTATTAGCTTAAAAAGTCATAAGGGTGAAAAAAATTGCAAATCAAGTACTTCACTATTTACGTGAAGTCTGCAGACTTGATTTTTCTAAGTCCAGAGGCCAGTCCTATGGTGTCTGCCAATATGTCAGGGCATTATAAAGACATGCAACAGAAAATTTTTAGAACCTAGTGAATATGCCATTTTCATACCACGTGCTGTGCAGTCACTTAATCTTGTAGGACGTAGCACTATAGATTGTCAACCTGAAGCAGCTAATTTTTTTTTCTACTGTTCAGCTCTATACATTTTTGCTGCCTCTACTCACCCATGGGTAGTTCTTAAAGCATATTTAGGGAATGATTGAGTATTAAAATGCCTAATACACATCATTGGGATGCACATGCTGTAGCAATGAGTGCAATCCTGGAATTCTACACTCGGATTCTAGATACCTTAGAAAATACTGCAGAAGGCAGACATAGAAAGGAGACACCCAAAGAGAAGCTGAAAATATCATCAACAAAACGCAAACACTAGAGTATGTATATATATTGGTTATGTGGAATACTATATTGCAACATTTTCATCGGCTGAGCCAAGGTCTCTAAGATTCAGAAGTAAATTTAAAGACATGCACGGATCTCTACCAGTCATTAACAGTCATTAATATAATTTAAGAGAAGATTTTTTTTAATTTCAAAAATACAACAAAGCAAATACTACCAAATACTGATTATCAAGCAGTTCCCTGTTGCAGAAATATTAGAAACAAGTAAATGACCCAAGTGCTCCAGAAGTATCATTGAATGCCAGAGATCAATTTCGTGTAACCACATACTACACCATCATTGACACACTTGAATCATGCATGAAAAGAAGGGTGAAAGTGTGAGAAGTTCTTTCAAATAGATTTTCCTTCTTAAACGGTGTGGATATACCTGATAAGGAACGCATGAAGGTATCCAAGAAATTAGTGCAGACTTATCCATGTGACTTAAATACAAACTTTTATGGAAAACTGAGACAATTTCATTTTTACATGAACTAAGCTTTCAGATTCTGGAATGAAAAATTTTACTCTTAGGCATGTATGATTTTATAGTAGAAGATAAAATACAATGCATATTTCCCAATGTTGAAATTGTTTTACAGATATTCCTAACCTTAATTATCTCAAAGTGCTCAACAGAATGCTCATTTTCATCCCTAAAGAAACTCAAAAACTCTCAGCATACAACAATGATTCAAGAAAGACTCAATTCATTATCCTAATTATGCATGGAAGTAGCTATTGTTCAGCAGCTTAATTGTGATGAAATCACGAAGAATTTGTAAGAGCAAAAAATGGAAAGAATTGTTCTTAATTACAACATGTTAGAGATGAAAGATCTATCTAAAAATAGAATACAGTAATTCATAATATTTTTTCTGATCATTAAATTTTCTTTTAAACGTCTATTTGTCCATTTATAATTATAGCATTTATTATCAAACGAGCATCAAAATTGAAGTATGAGCCACTTAGGGCAAAATCAGTGAAAATCAATTTTTCTTTGTGGTAGATCAACAAAATTTTACATTGATTATTGAAGCAACTAAGTTCACTGACTCATTTCCTTTGTTGTAGAATATATGGAATATTCTTTTTGTAGAAATGTAGAATATGTGGAATATTCTTTTTGTAGAAAATGTGGTATATAGTTAAAATCTTAGTACCCTACATCCACTAAAAGCTTTATAATCCAGTTCATCTCCATCTGCTAAAATGGCATATGTCACTTTCGCATTTAATCAATATTGCAGTTATCGATAGCACTATTTTTTATTTTTATTACAGTTGCATTTAAAAAGAAGCTACATCTTAGGTAGCTAAGACACACGCATATACACGTGTGTGTGTGTGTATATATATATATACGTATACATATATAGGAAACCCTGGTGGCGTAGTGGTTAAATGCTACAGCTGCTAACCAAAGGGTCAGCAGTTCGAATCCGCCAGGTGATCCTTGGAAACTCTATGGAGGCAGTTCTACTCTGTCCTATAGGGTCGCTATGAGTCAGAATGGACTCGATGGCACTGGGTTTGGCTTGGTATATATAACTCACATATCCCATTCGAAGGTGTGAGTAAGCGAGGAAGGGGCATCACAGATTATCAGTATTTAGGGCCCACCTGGGCCTGAATCTGTCCCTAATTTCAGGTAAATTAGTCCTCCACACCTGCCCAAAGGCAAAGGACATTATTGACAACCCTATCTTGAGCAGGAACAATCCTCAGAGCATTGTATCAAAAAGCTAGTTGTGGAATTTAAATTTAAATTCCCTTGTGGAATTTAAACTGAACCATGCTCCAATTTGTTGGGAATTTAATGGCAAATTTATTTCTTTTAAAATTTTTCCTAATTTTCTATTGTTGCTCCATATTGACTATGCTTCTCTCTTACCCCATGCTGGCTAGGTTTCCTTTTGGGGTTTATTCACTTTGCTGAGATTGTTTTCAATTTACTGCTCCACTTTCATTAACCTAATGATTAACTTAAGTAATTATTATGGACCTCATAGGTTAGGTGGAAGAACACAAAACCACAGCAGCATCAGGGCAGGTTCTGAACTCCAAAAACAAACTCATTAATGCCTTCATGTTCCTTTCGGAGCCATCCAGCACACCTCACAAATGGAGGGTTGACTGGCAGCCACATCTCACTGCTTTAACCAAAATGAACTTTACAAGTAAGCATAGTTCATGTGCCAAAGGGAAGTAATTTCATCCATGTACAGCATAATCTCCTTCTGATACCTTATATTTATTCTTTTAGGTGCCCTCTTTGAACTTCTAATCATCCAAGAGGAGCAGGAATTACCACCCACCATCATTCTTCCCACTGCATTTGGGAGCAGCTTAAGTACTCAAGGATTACCCTAGGGCTGCATATTAAATTCTTGTTTTCACTTAAGCAGCTTCCATCATCTTTCCATTGTCCTTGGTTTTCATGAGAGGAAAAAGATGCAAAATGAGCTTAAACTTGTTGAGGCCAACAGTGAGGAAAAAATAAAATCTCCTGGGTAGGGCTTATTCAACTCCCTTTAATGGCACAGTAATTATATAGGACCCTGGCAGAAGCTTCGGTGTCGCTTTCTTTAGAAAAATTATCAAGTGTTTATCCCTGAGGTTTATGTTGTTTCTCTTGGAGACACTCCACTAAGCTCTGAAATGTCTCTTTAACACTACTCTCCTTGAACCTGCCCTAAGCAAAGCCAGAGTTTGTCATTAGCTGCAGGTGGTTACTGAGCAATTAGAACTAATCAGAATTTTAAATGGAGGTTTTAATCCTCTTCCTTGCTGCTTTCCCTCCTGACTTTCTGTTTTCTTCTGATGCTTAGGACAACCCCCTCACACTGGGATTAAGTCTAAAAAAAAAAAGTCTAAAGCTTCTCTATTTATCAACTGCTATGAAATTTCAATTGATGGCAACTAACAACAATGATATATGTGTGTGTGCGTGTGTGTATGTATGTATAACACACACACGCATATATATAGTTGTTAGTTGCCGTCGAGTCAATTCACATTCATAGCAACCCTATGGGACACAGTAGAACTGCCCCATAGGATTTCCAAGGAGTGGTTGGTGTATTTGAACTGTCGACTTTTTGGTTAGCAACCAAGCTCTTAAACACTGTGTTACCAGTGCTCCAAGGTACATATATATATGTGTATATATGTGTGTGTGTGTATATATATACACACACACATATTATATTTTTATATATTTAGTAAGATTTTTTGGAAAATGTAGCAAGACACTCTGCTCTCCTATGTAGGATGAAAATTGATTTCTTTAGGTCTGCCCTGTGTTGTCAGAAAACTTTTCCCTCCCTATCTCAGTAGCTTCCTACAACTTTTCTGCTGCAGTTTAAGTCTTATAAGAGTTTTTAGTGAGGCTGTTGATTTGCCTAGTCTTTTGTGAGCTCTTTATGGTATGGGACAACATATACTTTCATATCTCAAAAATAAGCATTCATTCCAGAAAGTAGCAAGAAATTTGGAAGACAGCTACCTGGCCAACTAACTAGAAGGCATCCATATTTGTATTCGTTCCAAAGAAAGGTGATCCAACAGAATGTGGAAATTATAGAAAAATATCATTAATATTATTCACAAGTAAAGTTTTGCTGAAGATCATTCAAAAATGGTTGCAGCAGTACATTGACAGGGAATTGCCAGAAATTCAAGCCAGATTCAGAAGGGAATGTGGAACAAGGGATATCCTTGCTGGTGTCAAGTGGATCATGCTGAGAGCAGAGAATACCAGAAAGGTGTTTACTTGTGTTTTATTGGCTATGCAAAGGCATTGGACTTTGTGGATCATAACAAATTGTGGGTAACATTGCAAAGAATGGGAATTCCAGAACACTTAATTGTACTCATAAGGAACCTGTACATAGAACAAGAGGCAGTCATTTGAACAGAGAAGGGGATACTGTGTGGTTTAAAGTCAGCAAAGGTGTGTGTCAGGGCTGTATCCTTTAACCACACTTATTCAGTCTGTATGCTGAGCAAAAAACCTGGGCATCTGGACTATATGAAGAAGAACAGGGCATCAGGATTAGAGAAATCCTGCAATAAGCCAGTGACATAACCTTGCTTGCTCAAAATGAAGAGGACTTGAAGCACATACTGATGAAGATTAAAGACCACAGCCTTCAGCATGGATTATACCTCAACATAAAGAAAACAAAAATCCTCACAACTGGACCAATAAGCAACATTATGGAGAGATGGAGAAAAGATTGAAGTTGTCAAAGATTTCATTTTACTTGGATCCACAATCAATACCCATGGAAGCAGCAGTTAAGAAATCAAAAGACTATTGCACTGGGAAAATCAGTGCAAAAGACCTCTTTAAAGTTTTAATAGGCAAAGATGTCACTCTAAGGACTAAGGTTCACGCAACCCAAGCCATGGTATTTTCAAGTGCCACATATGCATGTGAAAGCAGGGCAATGAATAAGGAAGACTGAAGAATTGATGCCTTTGAATTATGGTGTTGGTGAAGAATATTGAATATACCATGGACTGCCAGAAGAACCAACAAATCTGTCTTGGAAGAAGTACAGCCAGAATGATCATTAGAAGGGAGGATGGTAAGACTTCATCTCACATACTTCAGTCATGTTATAAGGAGGGACCAGTCCCTGGAGAAGGACGTCATGCTTCGTGGAGTAGAGGATCAGCAAAGAAGAGGAAGGCCCTCAGTGAGATAGATTGACACAGTGGCTGCAACAGTGGGCTGAAGCATAAGAAAGAATGTGAGAATGGTGCAGGACTGGGCAGCGTTTTTGTTCTGTTGTGCTATAGGGTTGCTATGAGTTGGAACTCAATGGCACCTAAGAACGAATATCAAAATGTTTTACATTGGCCATTTTGGATAGAAATTTTTCTAAAGCCTATTGCTCACTTGACTTCCTTTTTAAACAAACTATTATATCCATATTTTCATCTTTTAATTAACTTAAGTAGTCATTGTGAACTGTGGTTATTTTCCTCTGCCATAAGACATAATGACCTTGAGAGCTATTAAACTGTTTACGGCTGCTTGTTCCTATATCAAAGTGTCTCGTACAGCTAGACTTTTACAATCCCCCGTCTGACTTTTGTAGATTTCTATCTTCCTCTCTCCTTTTACTCTGTTGACTTTCGCTTCTTGCTGTGGTCTGAGTATTCCTGAGGACTCCCAATTAATAAAAGATGTGAACTCTGGTGCATGAACAGTGAGGCAAGTATTTTGACTTTCTCTCCTGAAAATGTTGGATTCAATCTATTTCCTTCTCAGATAAAATTATGAGATACATTAGTCTGACATTGAAAGACATCTTTCTGATGACTTGGTCAAAATAGTGGGACACAAACTATAGGCTTATTGCATGATTTTAAAGGAGTGGAACATAAATGGCAGAAAAGAAAACAAATGGGTGTTGGCTATAATAATAAATATATATAATAGAATTATGTTAAGAATGCAGATTCCTGGATGCTTCCCAAGCCTTCTGTGTTGGAATCTTAGGAGGTGGAGTCCTGGATTTTTTCACAGGCATCCAAGGTAATTCTGACAGGAAAAAGAAAAAAGGTTGTTGAGCCACACTGTGCAAAATGTTGAGTTAGGGTTAGCATTATGACAATTATTATTAATGTGTTGGTGCAGTATAGAGGTGTTGGTGGGGCAGTATAGAGGTGTTGGTTACGAGAGATTTCCAACTGGTACATGACAATTTCTTAATAGCCTTTTCATCACCATGAACCTTTCAGTCAGAAAAGTTCTACAAAATAGGAAAAAAAAAAAAAAAAAAAAACTCATGTCAAAAACAATAAGGTATTGTTTTTACTTTTAAGACACTAAAAGAGTTATAAGGTATCCGTGAACCTCTTGAAATTGCACGCAAATTTTTTTTAGTATATGCTTTTTCTAGATCGTTATTACTGCTAGCTGCTGTCTTGGCCCCCAACTCATTGTGATCCCATTTACAATGGAACAAAATTATGCCAGGATCTGAGCTATCCCCACGATTGGTTGTGGATCAGGCTGTTGTGATCCATGAAGTTTTCATTAGCTGATTTTCAGAAGTAAATCACCAGGTCTTTCTTCATAGTCTGTCTTAATCTGAAAGCTCCACTGAAGCCCATTCAGGATCATAGCGATCAATACGCAAGCCTCCACTAACAGATGGGTGGTGGCTGTGCATGACGTATGTTGGTCGGAAGTCAAATCTGGGTCTCCTGCATGGAAGGTGAGAATTCTACAACTGAACCATCACTACTCCACTTTTTCTAGGAAGAGGGTTCATAACCTCAAGTGTCCCCCATTTAAGAGATGAGAGGCTCACAGAGGTTAAAGAACTTGCCCTTTCCAATAAGTCATTCTTGCTCTATGTAGGTAAGGAACTTCTTAAAAAAAAAACAAAAAACACTGCTGTCAAGCCCGTTCTGACTCGCAGCAACCCTACAGGACAGAAGAGAACTGCCGCATAGAGTTTCCAAGGGATGCCTTGTGGGTTTGAACTGCTGACCTTTTGATTAGCAGCCATAGCACTTAACCACTATGCCACCAGGATTTCCAGGAACGTCTTAGCTGAATAAAACTGGAATCCTAAAGAGAGATGTGTCTGATTCCAAACACATGCTGTTTTCCTCTCAATTTTAGTGCCTCTTAGGTTGCTTTAAATGCTTCCTTTCATTATTCTTGGAGAACTTGCCTGATTTTGCCACGAGGCTGCTCTTCCTATGTCCCTGATCATTTTTACTGGCTTTGTTCACATTCTGTCTCTGACAAGTCAGCCTTGCTTTAGCAGTCTAATCTAACATAACCAACTGCTGTTCTTACCATTGCCCTGGTTCTTGTCATATTTGATCTCATTTTGTTTACAGTTATAGTTGACTCAGTTTCTCCAAGAGAGTTTCTCCAAGATTATCAGATAGCAACCACAGGCAGACACATTAAGTGGGTTCAGGGTGGCCCACTTCTCCATTGGCTCCAGCTCTTTCTTTTAAACTTATCTTGAGTAAGCATCTAAAGCAGCTAGGAAACTTACACCGCCATCTGAGTAAAGCCAACTTAATTTCTTCTGCCTGGCAACAGGAAGCAGGATCTCTTGCCAATGGCGATGTTTGTTTATCTCATTCAAATGTCGACTCATTTAAAAGACAAACCTGTCCTGTTGGTTGAGTCATTTTTTCTAAATAATTGTTTCTCTTTTATTATTCATCTTAAGTGGACCATTTTTAATAAGTGGGCTTTTTTTTTTTTCTCTACATGGCTTGTTAATATCACATCTATAGAAGAATTCTCAAACTCCTACACAATACCCAAAAACAGTAAAGGGGAGAAGAGAAGAAATGAGAGACATTGCTAGAGGATTCTTTGGGCAGACAGCAAGGAGACAGGTATCTGACAGCCTTGTGAGACCACCGCTGCTCCTGCTTTTCTTCTGGGCAATATATATATATATATTTAAAACATCTGCTATGTGCCTTAAGCATGGCCCAGAGCTAGGTGAACAGAGATAATTAAAAAATTGTGTTAGTCCTCAAGAAGTTCATCACCAAATTAAGGAGACAGAGTCATATAGATAGGGAGGTGGCTGTGATTCCTCTGTGTGTTAGGGATACTCTTAATGATGAATAGAAACAGCTGGTATCATGAAAAATAAAGGAAACAACTGCTCCTTTGGGCTGGCCTCGGGTTTTCTTCTCACTCATCACCATCCAGAGTTACTCAATTTGACAGTCTGCTCTAGGAAAAAAGAGGAAATGCATATGGGAATGGTTAAATTTCCAAAAAACTTGGGGCCTTTAAACATCTACAGTTGCTCCTCTAAAGAGGCTGAAAATGCATCAGTTTACCATTGAAATCTGCTGGAGTCATACTGTCCAGCCTAGAGGAATTAGGATTTAATCTCTTCTAGAGATTTCATGATTTGAATCTCTTTCTTTGGTTGAAATCAGAACTGACCACAGAGAATAATGTTTCTGGGAATATATACAATACAAAGAAATGAAAGAGAACGGATGAATAAATCTACGGCCAGAGTAAAGTTTTTTTTCTGAAATACATTGTCAGACTAACTGGTCCCTTGCTGTTCAGATTTTCTTTCTTAAATATATTGCAATTGTTGTTGCAAACATTTTATATTCAGACTTGACCAGAGGTATACTATTGATCCCCTAACTTTCTTACAGGAGCCCTGGTGGTGCAGTGGTTAAAGTGATTGACTGCTAACCAAAAAGTTCACGGTTGGAAACCACCAGCAGCTCCGCAGAAGACAGATATGGCGGTCTGCTTCTGTAGAGATTTACGGCCTCGGAAACCCTACGGGGTCACTGTGAGTTGGAATTGGCTCTACGGTAGAGGGTTCAACCTTTTTGTAATAGTAGGAGCCTTCCTGGAGTTTCTCTTGTGAAGCAGTGTCTGGCAATCTCTGAGAAATTCTCACATGGTAATTCAACCAATATCTACTGAGCAACTATCTAACATGTGTCCGGCACTGTTCTAGGCATTGGAGATACAGATAATGCATTCAAGCTGGAAAAGGCAGCCATTAACCCAAACAAGGAAAATATAAGTGCTATGTCAGACAATAGGAGCCCTGGTGGCTCAGTGGTAAAGCACTCAGCTGCTAACCAAAAGGTCATTTGTTTGGACCTACCAGCGGAGCCCTGGTGGCTCAGTGGTAAAGCACTCAGCTGCTAACCAAAAGGTCATTTGTTTGGACCTACCAGCCACTCTGTAGGAGAAAGATGTGGCAGTCTGCTTCTGTAAAGATTTACAGACTTGTAAACCATACTGGACATTCTGTCCTATAGGGTCACTGAGTAGGAATCAACTTGACAGGAACAGGTTTATATGAGACAGTGACAGGGCAGCCAGGGAAGAGTGATCTGAGGATATCCGAGCTGAGGTCTAAATGACCAGAAAGAAAGCCGCCTAAGTGGAGCGCATGAGTGAAGATGAAAGTGAGAGGGAGGCAAGGTCGGGTTCTTTAGAATCTGTTGGCAGTTTGCATTTTCGTGTTCCTGTAGCGGCACTGGGTTTTTTGCGTAGTGGGAAGGGAAACCCTGGTGGTGTAGCGATTAAGAGTTATATCTGCTAACCAAAAAGTCAGCAGTTTGAATCCAACAGGAGCTCCTTGGAAACTCTATGGAGCAGTTCTACTCTGTCGTATAGGGTCACTCTGAGTTGGAATCGACTCGATGACAATGGGTTTTGGTTTTGGTAGTGAGAAGGTCTCAGAGATTTATAAATTGCTAAGTGGCATGATTTTATTAATAACTTTAAATGATTTGCCTGTATGGAGAATGGATTGTATCTGGCAAAACTGAAAACAGAGGGGAGTTCGGAGCTGTGATAGTGGTTCAGTGGGACATGAAGGGGCCTTGGAAAGTATGGATCCGTGAGAGCCTGTTGTAGAGTTAGTATTGATCACACTTGGATGAGGTATGGAAGTGGGACTGAGAGGGACTTGAGATTGCTTCAGCAATCCTATGCTGCTAGAGTGGCTCTGAAATTTTGTGGTCCCAGAGATTCTCAGGTCAACTTAAGTAGTCAGGCAAATGGCTTTCCTGGACGTTTACTCTCCTGGTACCAACTTTCTCCAAGCACAGAAATGGTCTTCACCTTTAACTACCCAAATTCTCAGCAAAACTAAAGTATTTCTTTGTTTTTTTTGAGCACGTTTTTACTGAAAGTTTGCAATTTTAGCACTATTAATGTCTTCTCAGGTTCAGGGTGTCTGTCCTAAGATCAGGTTGGAGAGATCAGCTCTCTCTCTTCGACCACAAATAAATCTTTATTTCCTCATAATCCAGAGTCTAGAACCCTCCACACTGTCCTTCCCATGCTCTGCATAGGTGACATTTTACTCCCCATCGCTTTTATCAGGATCCCTACATGGTAATTTCCCATAGATAAAGCATTTGTAACAATTAAAAATTGCTCTTCTTTGATTGTTCCCCCACTTAGAATTTCTACACCATCATCAAAGGAGGAATGGAGGAGAAGACAATATTCCATCTGAAAGTTGGAGTTGTTACTGGGAAGTGGAGATGATATGCTCCAGACGTGACCCAGAGCAGTGGTTTTGTGGGACATGGTAGTGGAGGAGAGGCAGTGCACTATAAATAACCACCTGAGAAGCCGTTTCAGAGTACACATGAATCTATCTGATCTACCTAAGCTAACCGCCGCTAATCTACAGTAAGTGATAAAGTACAAAAGGCACGAGTACACTAAATTATGCAAAACCAACTTTATAAATTCTAATTAATCACGGAAGAGTGAGTCATAGAAGTAAGGCACCAGTTAGTTTATGTGTGACATTGTCATATAATTTATATGATAACTGATTTTAATAGTTTCTTATGTAGACCTTGACTATGTAAGAAACTGAGCTTTATGACTCTTTAAAACGCAAGCTATATTTACGTATTTTATGCCTTGTTGACATAGAAGGCAATTAAAAAGTTCTTAATAGCTTCAAATAATGTACATCTCCAACGAATAAGGAATGTAATAAAACCAAAAGAAAAAAAAAAAAAAAACAGTTGCTGTTGAGTTTATTCTGACAGTCCATGGCAACCTCATGTGTGTCAGAATATAACTGTGCTCTATAGAGTTTTCAGTGGTTGATTTTTTGGAAGTAAATTGCCAGAACTTTCTTCTAAGGCATCTCTGGATGTACTTAAACTTCCAACTCTTCAGTCAGCAGCCGAGGACTTAACCATTTGTACCACTGAGGGACTCAGCCCAGTTCTGGTGTGTATGTCTGGAAACCCTGGTGGCGTAGTGGTTAACTGCTACGGCTGCTAACCACAGGGTCGGCAGTTCAAATCTGCCAGGCGCTCCTTGGCAACTCTATGGGGCAGCTCTACTCTGTCCTCTAGGGTTGCTATGAGTCAGAATCGACTCGATGGCACTGGGTTCTGGGGTTTCTGTATTAGTGTTAGGTGCTATCAAGTAGGTTCTGATTCATAGCAACCTGTGATGGTTAAGGTTGCGTGTCAACTTGGCTGGGCCATGAATCTCAGTGGTTTGAGGTAATGGTGTAATCACTTGCATGATAAGATTTGACATTATGTGATCACCTCCTTGATGAGATCTGCTGTAATGGAGTTTCCTTGGGCTAGTGGCCTGCATTGAATATAAGGGGATATTCTGGCAAAGCTTGGGGGATTTTGCCCATTCTGGATCCTGCAGCTGGCTCCTGTTCATATGATCTCTGGTTCATGGGATTTGAGCTAGCAGCTTACCTGCGGTCATGCCTGTCAGTCTTTGGAATTCGTAGATCTTCACAGCCTGTGAAAAACAGCCCTGCTCTCTGATCTGCCAATCTTGTGTAGGGCAGCCCCCGTGGCTACATTCAGTGGGAGAAGCCTCTATCCTGACTCATGGACTTGGAGTATTCCAGCCTCTACAACCATGTGAACCATTTCCTTGGTATAAATCTCTCTCTCTATATATATTTATATGCTCGAATGGTTTTGCTTCTCTAGAAAACCTGGCCTAAGACACAACCCTGTGTACAATGAAACAAAATGCTGCCCAGTTTTGCACTATCCTCACAATCATTGTTATGTTTGTCTTATTGTTGCAACCACTATGTCAGTCCATCTTGTCGAGGGTATTCCTCTTTATTGCTGATACTCTCCTTTACTAACATGATGTCCTCTGGGGACTGGTCTGTCCTGATAACATGTCCAAAGTATGTGAGATGAAGTCTTGCCATTATTGCTTCTAAGGAGCATTCTGGCTATTCTTCTTCCAAGACAGGTTGGTTCATTTTCCTGGCAATATTTTTCTGGTCAATATTCTTACCAACACCACGATTCAAAAGCATCAATTCTTCTTCAGTCATCCTTATTCATTGTTCAGCGTTCTCATGCATATGAGGCATTGAAAATACCATAGCGTGGGTCAGGTGCATCTTAGCCCTGAAAGTGGCATCTTTACTTTTTAACAGTTCTTAAGAACATGTACTCTCTCTGGCTCATTCTTCTACTGGCAGCTAAAGCAAGATGCTATTTTCAATCTGAGAAGGCTTCCAAAAAACCTACCGGTTCACTCTTTCTCGCAGTAATAATTCTTCTGGATCCTGGCTTTGAACCCTCTCAACTGTCTGACCTTACCCTTTTCTATACAGTATATGTGTCCCTTCCTTTCTAAGGCCAACATCAGATATTTATTCACTCATCTGATTTCTAGTAGACAATAACTTACTTTTCTCAAAACCCCCAAAGTCCAGAGCTCTGTTTTCTATAATACCTCAGTGGGACACTCTCTGTAGCTACACAGGTTGATTTGATTTCTATCGCAGCCTTCTGCTTCCCCAGCAGTCCTTGTATTGTATATATCTGATGTCTTCAAGTCAATTTCGACTCATAGTGACCCTATAGGACAGAGTAGAACTGCCCCATAGGGTTTCCAAGGAGGGGCTGGTGGATTTGAACTGCTGGCCTTTTGGCAAGCAGCCATGCTCTTAACCATTGTACCACCAAGCCTCCAGTGTTTTGTATGGCTCCAATATACAACAATGTGTTGTATATGTCGTATATAAATCAATAAAGACACCAAAGGTAGGGATGTCATCCATGTTCCCCACAGTGATTTTTTAAAATCTCCCTTACCTTTCAGTACAGAGCCATGGAGGTGCAGTGGTTAAGAGCTCTGCTGCTAAACAAAGGTCTGCAGTTCGAATCCACCAGCCACTCCTTGAAAACACTATGGGCAGTCCTACTCTGTCCTATAGTGTCACTATGAGTCAGAATTGACTTGATGGCAACAAGTTTGGTTTGGTTTGCTTGTCTTTCAGCACAGAATACTATATGTAACAGCAGCTCCTTTTTGTCCCTTATTTCAAACAGAGATATTTTTTCTTTAAACCTGTTTTTTCTGTTGAAGCTAATTTCCTCTTAACTTTTTATAATACATGTTTATCCATAATTTTAAAATATGAGAAGGAAATGTAATATTCAGAGAAAATTTAAAATAACACCATTTTGCCCCCAAACACTTTCTCATCTCTCTCAGTGTTATTAACAATTCTGCCTCAGATTTATTTCTCAGCTGATATTTTGGGTGCTATACTTCTGTCACAGCAAACTTTCCTCAGGGAAAATAACTTTAACTTCCAACTTCATGGGCCTCCCTAACAAAATAAATAGCCAAGTGAAAGGCCATATGAATCACAGGATGCCTGTAGCATTAAATCAACAAAAGTGGAAGATGTGCCAACTGTGGTCCACCTGGCTTCAGTTTGCACCTTCTCTGATGCTATGTACAGAGATGATGCTGCACTAGCTGCAAGACGAGGCAGTTCTGTGATAAAAGGCATTCATGAAAATGTTTTAATCTCATAAGCCAGCAACTTCATATATTCACTCCAACATCTGGATAGGAATTAATATTTCAGAATAGTTTTTATTGTCAATGGAAGTTTCTGGGTTCATTCTGCTAATCATAGAGGCAGAATGAAGTCAGGTACAAGAAAGGTGATACGCTCCCATACTTCTTTCTAATTTGCCCAAGTCCGGAATCTGGGACATATTGTGACACCAATCCATGGCTCAGTGATCTGAAGGAATTCTGAGGACTTCAGAGATATCAAATTATTTTATAATATTTCATTTCCCTCCTTCTCCCAGGCAAAACAGAATAACTAACGCATATACAGTCTTTCCACATCATCAGATCCAACTGATAAGCAGAATTTTCTGGTATTCTAGTTCTAATGGTCTGGGATTCTAGAGGCATTGAATAACACCAAAGTTCGGCTAACATAGCTCATGGAAACCTATAATCCAGTCAGTTGAAGCATATTTAACTGCAGAAATACAATTACCATCAAAATTTGTAATGAATTTTTCATTATATAGTATATATACATGTATTTTCAATAAACATATTTTCCAATGTATTCCATTTCAGATAGCTATTTAGATACAACCCTTTAAGCTGTTTTGTGTATTATAAAGTATTATACCAGAACAGAAGATTTCAAAGTATGGTTCAAGAAGACAAAATAAAGTATTATAATGAATCGTGCAAAGACCTGGAGTTAGGAAACGAAAAGGGAAGAACACGCTCAAAGTTTCTCATGCTGAAGAATCTGAAGAAAAAATTCAAGCCTCGAGTTGCAATATTGAAGGATTCTATGGACAAAACATTGAATAATTCAGGAAGAATCAAAAGAAGATGGAAGGAATACACAGAGCCATTCTACTGAAAAGAATTGGTTGACTTTCAACCATTTCAGGAGGTAGCATATGATTGAGAACTGAGAGCACTGAAAGGAGTCCAAGCTGCACTGAAGGCATTGGCAAAAAACATGGCTGCAGGAATTGAAGGAATACCAATTGAGATGTTTCAACAGACAGATGCAACACTGCAAATGCTTACTCATCTATGCCAAGAAATTTGGAAGATAGCTACCTGGCCAACCAACTAGAAGACATCCATATTATGCCCATTCCAAGAAAAGTGATACAACAGAATGTGGAAATCATTGAACAATATCATTACTATCACATGCAAGTAAAATTTTGCTGAAGATAATTAAAAAAATTTTGCAGTAGTACATCAACAGGGAATTTGCACAAATGAAGGCTGGATTCAGAAGACAATGTGGAATGAGCGATATCATTGCTGATGTCAGATGGATCATGGCTGAAAGTAGAGAATACCAGAAAAATGTTTAAGTATAGACTATGCAAAGGCATTCAACTGTGTGGATCATAACGATTTATGAATAACATTGCGAAGAATGGGAATTCCAGAGCACTTAATTGTGCTCATGAGGAACCTGTACTTAGATCAAGAGGCAGTTGTCCAAACAGAACAAGAAGGTACTGTGTGGTTTAATGTAAGGAAAGGTGTCCGTGGTTGTATCCTTTCATCATGCTTATTCAACCTGTATGAATAAGAACATATGAAGAACATACCATCGGGATTGGAGGAAAACTCACTAACAACCTGTATTATGCAGATGACACAACCTTCGTTGCTGAAAGTAAAGAGGACTTGTAGCACTTAATGATGAAGATGAAAGACTACATATAGCCTCCATTATGGGTTACACCTCAACATAAAGAAAACAAAAATCTTCACAAGTGGGCTAATAAGCAACACCATGATAAAAGGAGAAAATATTGAAGTTGTCAAGGACTTCATTCTACTTGGATCCACAATCAACGCCCATAAAGCAGGAGTCAAGAAATCAAGGGACGTATTGCATTGGGCAAATCTACTGCAAAAGACCTCTTGAAAGTGTTATAAAGCAAAGATATATCCTTGAGGACTAAGGTATGCCTGACCCAATCCATGGCATTTTCTATCCCCTCATATGCATGTAAAAGCTGGACAATGAATAAGGAAGACTGAAGAACAGTTGATGCATTTGAATTATGGAGTTGACAAAGAATATTGAATCTACCATGGTCTGCCAAAAGAAGGAACAAATCTATATTGGAAGAAGAACAGCCAGAGTGCTCCTTAGAGGCAAAAAAGAGGATGACCCTCCACAAGAAGGACTGACACAGTGGCTGCAACAATTGATTTAAACATAGTTTAATGATTGTGAGGATGGCTCAGGATCAGGTGGCGTTTTGTTTTGTTGTGCATAGTGTCACTATGAGTCAGTACCAACTTGATGGCATCTAACAACAACAGCTATACCATGATTAAACGACATGAAAAGAAAATTGAGTTTTGGTGCATGACATAGTTATCTCACTTTTATGGCAGCTGCTTTTTTATTTGCATGTAGAAAAATCAGGCTCCCTGGAACTCTCTGGGTTCCCTGGAAATAGGTTAAGGGCAACGTGCATTTGTCAGGTATAAATCTGCCTTCCAGTAAACTTTCTCTTCCACAACTCAAAAATAACTACCCTAATGAGCGAATGCTGCTGCCAGCATTTTTATAGTATAACCAAATGGGTTTAAAACTTCATTGAGTCATCAAAGATCACCTGGAAAGATGAATCAGATTTGGAGGAAGTGATCTTTGCTTTGTTTTTTAAAACTCAAGCCGGAAGTCTGGGTATTCTACTTAATTAGTGTACAGCATCCATCCAGTCTAGGAACTTGAGGAAACTGAATTACAGCTGAGGTCTTCTCACCCAGAACAGCGGTTCCATGTCACAGGATTGAGCAGTAGCAGAAGTAATTGATGGCTTTGGTTGTGGAGGAGGTGAGTGCAGTTAATGCTTATTTGAGTCTCGGTTCCTAGTCCTCTCCAGGCCTTTCTTGTGTGGTGGTGGAATTGGGGCTAGGCTGCATTGCTCGGGGCCTCATTCAGGAGAAGGCAGGATGATCATAGGTGGAATCATATGGGGAATGGGTAAGAATAGCTGAGCTACTTCTGTCTACCTAGACTCTGAAAAATATTCCTATGACAAAGAAGCCCACTTTTCTCCTAAATATAAGGAGAATGGAAATTTTGGAAAGAGAGATGAATATGCGTCTTCTACTCTTCCACTAAAGCTCTACAAAGTACAAAATGCTTTCTATATGTGGCCTTACAGGAAAAGGCAACGTGATTGTATCTGAAAGCCAAACAAGGTTCATGGTAGTCAGATAAACTCTCTGGAGGAAAACAAACAAACAACAAAGTCAAAAAAAAAAAAAAAAAACACATGAAATTGGATGGGATTCAAACAGGTCTCAGTATTCTCACCTTAGAAAGTGAATAGTAAAAAGTGGACACGAAAAGAAGAGGGATTTGTAGTTAGTACAAATGGATCCCAAAGATTAAATGACCTAAGAGTGTTAACTTTCTAAGAACACTAAACTTCAAAATTTTTATTTCCTTTTTACATTCGCAGAAATAACATATTTTGTAGACTTTCCTCTCTAACTCAAGCCTAGAGAAGAAGACAAACTACCTATTTCAGCTTTTGATGAAGGCCCACAATTCAAAAAAGATCTTTGTTCTGCTTGTCTCTTGGGGCGTGTTAGCACCATGGCTAATGACTTGGTTACTCAGAGGGGTCTCAGGCATGCATTATCTAGCCCTTTCTGCTCTTAACTCCATGCCAGCCCAGAGTAAGCATCTAGTTAAACAGCTGCTGGGTTTTACAGCTGCTGGGGAGTGGGTACATATGGCAAGGAGAGTGAAGGGAGGCCCATGTCTACATTGCTCAATAGGTTGTAAACAGCTCTGGGATATTGCAGGACGAGAGGCTGCATTTAAAGGTAAGATATTATTATGAAGAGTGGTAATAAGAGTAATAACAGTAATTAATATTCTAATAAAACACAAACAAAGGAAATGAGACAATGTATCTTTAAGAATCTGATGTTAACACAACAAACCAAACAAAATAAACAAGTGAAACCAGCTTTTGCTAGTCCTTTGAATTAACAATGACTTGCCTTTTTTTTTTTTTTTTGCCTACTGAATATATTTAGGTCTTTGCAAGAGGGTCCATGAAAGCTACTGTATAAAATAAGGGAATAAAAATAAAGAAATAAATGGCTTCTTGTATTCGTTCAGTACATTACAATCTAACTTCAGCATTTACTGAAAGGAAATAACAACTTGGCTGGGTATACTGTGTGAACCTATGTGTTGTCAAATGCCAAGATTAAAAAAAAAAAAAGTACTTCCTCTTTTTTACTCCTTTCTTCTTCTCCTTATGGAGAAAAAAAAAAGGAAGGTGTTAGGTTGGGAGGGAATTGATGGGCAAATATATTGTTTCTGACTATTTATAATCTATAATATCTTCTCTTGCCAGATACTTCTATTAATGTGAGATTTGAAAAAGTGCAGATTCTCTTTGGTGATAGACCAAACGGACAGAGGAAATTGGCAAACTGATGTGTAAATCTAGAAGTGTGTCCAGAAGATAATGTTGGTAGCCATGTGTTTATATCCTCAAAGGCAGAAACTGTCCTATGGAAATATTCCCAAATGATGATAAAGATAATAATAACAATGTGTGTTTGTCATAAATTACAGGGCCACTCTGACCCCCAAGTTTCCTTCCTTCGACACATGTGTATATGTGTATGTACGTATGTGTATGTGTGTGTTTTGTTTGTCTCACTGATGTCACCAGATGCTCCAACGGACATTACCAACAGGAAATGCAAGGCGTGAGTATCCGCAGGTGGGTGTGCTGGCATTAGACAGAGCAAACCTTTGAGAAGCAGGAACCGCTTCCAGGAAGAAGGGGGCTGGGAAACACCCTGATTCTTTGTTATTTTGTTGTTAAAGGGCTGTCTTGAGATACCTAGGGGCTGGGATTTTCTCCTGGGAGAAGGAAGTAGTACTTAGACAAAGCAAGGCTTATTTCATGGTATAATCTCACTCCAGAAAGGAATTAGAAATTATTTTCTTCTCGGAGATGAATGGTTTGGCTCACATCTAAATGTTCACTATACCTAAGGTTGTGAGGTGGATCTGTTATGTTTTTTTTAATGGGAATTTTTCCCTTCCCCACCAGTATTAGCAGGTGCTCCTATGTGTATAAAGTTTGAAAAGAATTACTAAGAGAATAGAGATCAGTATATCTACTGTTTACAAACTCATTTATTCCCACACCAAACATGTATTGACTACTTAATATAAGGCAGTCCCTATACTGCTTCAAAATTATATGTGGATGTGCATAATTCTAAAACATTTCCTATTTAAAATTTATTAAGTTTATTATACTGATAATTATGACATATGAGAGGGTCATATTCTAGGAAGAAAGTAGAAAGTTTGTGGCTTCTGTTTTTGAGTGTCACTACCCATCTCTCAGTTTATTATTTTGTGGTGGCTTGTGTGTTGTGTTGTGATGCTAGAGGCTATGCTACTGGTATTTCAAATGCCATCAGGATCATCCATGGTGGACTGGTATCAATGGAGCTTCCAGACTAGGACAGACTATGAAAGAAAGGCCTGGCAATTCTGAAAATCAGTTGGTAAAAACCCTGTTGATCACAGCAGAACATTGTCTGACTCACTTACTTTGGACATGTCATCAGGAGGGATCTATCGCTGGAGGAGGACATCACTTTTGGTGATGTAGAGGGCCAGCCAGGACAAATAAGACACTCAGTGAAATGGATTGACACAATAGCTGCAATGCGGTACTCAAACATGCCAGCTACCATCAGGATACAGAGGAAAAGGCTAGGCTTCATTCTGTTGTACATGAGACTGCCATGAGTTGAAGTGGACTAGATTGCAGCTTTCCATCTACCTCTATTTATTACTGAGTGATTTCTATGTTCTCATTGCTATGTTGTGTACCTTTGTATACATTATCTCATCTAATTCTCACTTCATAATTACTGTTGTTAGGTTTATTGAGTTGGTTGCAACTCAGAGCGACCCTATGTACAACAGAACGAAGCACTGCCGGGCCCTGTGCTATCCTCCCAGTCCCGGTTAAGCATGAGCCCATTGTTGCAGCCACTGTGTTAATTCATGTTGTTGAGGGTCTTGCTCTTTCTTGCTGGCCTTCTACTTTGCCAAGTATGATGTCCTTCTCCAGGGACTGATCCCTCCTGACAACATCTCCAAAGTATGTGAGACGTAATCTTGACGTCTTCGCTTTTGAGGAGCATTCTGGCTGTACTTCTTCCAAGACAGATTTGTTCATTGTTTTGGCAGTCCATGGTATATTCAGTGTTCTTTGCCAACACCATAATCCAAAGGCATCAATTTTCCTTCAGTTTTCCTTATTCGCTGTCCAGCTTTCACATGCATATGAGGTGATTGAAAACTCCATGGCTTGGGTCTTAGTCTTTGTCCTCAAGGTGACATCCCAGTTTTTCAACACTTTAAAAAGGTTTTTTGCACCATATTTGACCAATGCAATGTGTCTTTAGATTTCTTGACTGCTGCTTCCATGGGTGTTGATTGTGGATCCAAGTGAAATGAAATCCTTGACAATCTTTTTCCCGTTTATCATGACGTTGCTTATTGGTCCAGTGGTGAAGATTTTTGTTTCAGTTTTATGTTGAGGTGTTATTATCCTTATTTTAAATATAAAGAAATAAGGATCATGGAGAAACTTCAAATAAGTTTCTCAAAATCACATAGAGTAAGAGGTTCAACCAGGATGTGAAATTTCCTCCTTTCCTTTCTGTGAACCTCAGAATGACTTCACATATTAGTGTTTGGCGTATTTCCCTAGTTAGCATCTCTGTTGAGCACCTAGTATATGCTAGACACTGCTGTGGATGCTGAGGGCAGAGCAGTGAGCAAGAGTCCCAAGCTCCCAGCCTCCACAAAGACTGCTGTGTAGTGCAGGAGACAAATAACAAACAAACAAACACATAACAAGATAATTATAGAAAATAAAATAAGTACCACAAAGGAAATCAACAGGATGATGTGATAAAACATAATTGGGTAGGGTGGAGAATGGGAGGTTACATTTGAAAGGATGGTGACAAAAGACTTCTCTAAGAAGGAAATCTTGGGACTGAGGCCTGAAGGCTGGTAAGGTGTCAGGCCCTTGTGCATATGCAAACATACACATGTATACATTGTTGTTGTTGGATGCTACCTCAGAGTCAAGTCCAATGCATAGTGACCTCATGTGACAGAGTAGAACTGTCCCATAGGGTTTTCTTGGGTATAATCTTTTCAGAAGCAGATTGCTGGGTTGTTCTCCTGCAAAGGCCCTTGGTAGGTTTGAACCACCAACCTTCGGTTAGCAGCCAAGACCCTAACCTTTGCACCACAAAGGCTCCTTCCACATATATACATATATTTGTTGTTGTTGTTGTTGTTAGGTTCCCTTGAGTCAGTTCTGACTCATAGAGACCTCGTGTATAACAGAAAGAAATGCTGCCCAGTCCTTAGCCATTCTTATAATCATTGCTATGTTTGAGCCCATTGTTGCTGCCCCTGTGTCAATCCATGTCATTGAAAGTCTTCCTCTTTTTCACTGACCCTCTACTTTACCTTCTTCAGGGATTGGTCCCTCCTGAAAACATGTCCAAATTATGTGAGATGAAGTCTCTCAGTTTTCACTTCTAAGGAACATTCTGGCTGTTCTTCTAAGACAGCGCACATATATTTATATAATATAAAATTAAAAAAAATATTTTCAAAGCACATGGCACTCATATGACAGATTGGCCTATAAAATAAATTTCACCCATGAGTACTGTGCTCCTCAAAATAATCGTCTAGATAAAACCACATGGTTAACATTTATCCTAGACCAAAGATGAGATGACTAGGGGGTACAGGGAAGCTGGATTCATGGAAACAGGACAACCAAAAGAGAAATAACGAGAATGCTGATACATTGTGAAGAATATAATCAGTGTCATTGAAATATATATATAACCCCTTTCTGTGTCAATTCCGACTCATAGTAACCTTATAAGACAGAGTAGAACTGCCCAGTAGGGTTTCCAAGGAGCAGCTGGTGGATTTGAACTGCCAACCATTTGGTTAGCAGCTGAGCTCTTAACCACTGCATCACCAGGGCTCCAGAGAAATTGTTAAACGAGAAGCTAATTCCCTGTGTAAACTTTCACTAAAATACAACAAAATATAAAAATAAAAAAGCACACAGCACATAGAAGGAAATCAATAAATGGTGTCAAATAGTAATAGAGAAACTGAAGGGGCAAGCCACTTCTGTCTTTTGACCTAATAAAAGGTGTTTAGTCCCTGTGGAAAAATTAAGAGCTGTGCTGACAACTTAATACAAAGAGGTAGTGGGTCTTACCCAGAGCTTCAAACCAGTTCATTCCAGTTCAGCCCCTTAGTGAGAATTTGCATTTCCACCCCAGCTATACTGACTCAGCATCTACAGTTTAGCAACATCCCCAGGTGATTCTTATGTACAATAAATTTTGAGAACCACAGTTCTACTAGTGGTTCTCAGGACTGGTTCCTAACCAGCAGCATTAGCATCACCTGGGAACCTGTTAGAAATGCAAATTCTCCACAGTAGTTGGAGCCAGCAGAAAGGAACAGGTTCAGAGCCCTGAAGGGAGGGAGAGGACTCACAAGGCACATTTTGTTGATTTACACTGATTTTAGCAAGATCAGCCAGGGGGCAGCGCCTACATGAAGGGTTTATACAGAATGTGTACAGTTGTTCTTCATGCTCTGTCTTTTTGACATGTTTGCCGAGTGATGAAAAGTCATCATTTTCCCATGAGTGGACACCTAGTTCTTTCTCAAACTTCTGAGTCATGAAGTGCTGGGGCTGGGAGCCATCTTCCCAGCATGCACAATCAGCAGAGAAAGACAAAGTGCTTGAGCATCCTCTCTTCATCTCCCCCTCCTTCCCTGAATGATCCTAAGGAAAAACACTAAGGAACCAGGTTTGCAAGTGTAAATACCAAAGGGGACAGGGGTGTTCATTAGAGCTAAGCACACTGTAGGAATATTAGTAATATAGTTCTTTTTTTTTTTTTGTGGTGAAAATATACACAACCCAACATTCACCAATTCAACAATTTCTACATGTATGTTTCAGTGACTGATTACATTCTTAACACCATACAACCATTATCTCTATCCTTTTCTAAATTATTGGACCACCATTAATATAACCTCAATGCCCCATATGCAAACATTCCTGTGTTCCCACTCCCTCCCGTCCTTGGTAACCACTAATAATCTTTGGTTTCTATATATTTGCTTATTCCATATAAGTGAGATCATACAGTATTTGTCCTTTTGCAAGTGACTTTCTTCATGCAGCATAATGTTTCAAGGTTCACCCGTGTGGTGATATGCATCAGGACTTCATTTCTCCACATTTTGTTTATCCATTCATTTCTTGATGGACATTTTGATTGTTTCCTCCTTTTGGCTATTATAAAAAGTGCTGCCATGTACACTGATGTACAGGTTTCTGTTTGTGTTCCTGCTTTCTTAATACAGTTCTCAGTATATGTTCTTGGAACATCTCAGTCTTTGTCCTGCCCTGTGGAGAACAGAGTCTCATTGCCCATTCCCCTTGCAGAGGCTACGGGGTCTCTCCAGGAGGCCTGTGGGCTCACCCTCTTCAGAAACCTCCTAGACAGCTGGCACTCACACTCCATTACCCTTCCCCAAATAGAGATCCTGGAGAGTATAATTAATGATGGGTTATGAATTAAATTATGCTCCCCCCCCAAATATGTGTTGGAATCCCAACTCCATGTATTACAGAGTAGAACAGCTCCATAGGTATTTTGTGGCTGTAAACTTTATGGAACCAGATTGCCAGGCCTTTTTTCCACAGCACTATTGTGTGGGATCAAACTGCTAACATTTAGGTTAGTAGTTGAGTGCAAACTGTATGTACCACCTAGGGACCTTTACAGCCTAGTTTTCCCCCTTCTCATACCCCAACCAGAAAACCAGACTTTTATATGTTCTGGCCCTTACATGTGCTGCTATGAATGCTAAACACACTGGTTTGCAATCCTGGAGAGTTTCTTGAAATGTCAATGTTCCGGACAAACAGAATAGGAATTTCTAGGGTGGAATGTAAAAGGTTCCCAGTAGCTATAATGTAAAATGAGGATTGGGTAACATCATCCCAGATTCTCTGCTTTGGCTGCAGAATAAAATCACTTGGGGAACTTTTAAAATCCTAATGCCCAGCACACTCCCTGGCCTATTACATCAACATCTCTGGGCTTGGAACTGAGGCATCTTTTTTTTTTTTTTTTTTTAAGCTCCCCTGGTCCTTCCTATGTTAAGAAGCACTGGCCTAGAGGGTTCTTTCCTACAGCCTCATTTACTCATTCTTTAGATTCTCATTTCTAAAACTTACTAGTTCTATGACCTTGATTAGGTATGGTAAAGAGGAATTTAGGATGAAATCTTGAATAAGTTCTCATTTCCTTCTCCCCAGCTTCCAGCTTCAATACGTTGTCATGCCTCAACCTCTACTTTGGGAGGGCTCTGAATATTGTTCGTTATATGTCGGAACATGTGAATCCAACTGTATAAGTTCAATTTTGTCCACTGTGGAAGAGGGTGGTTTGATAAAATGTTTAGCAGAGGCTAGGGACTGAGACTGTGTGTAGAGAAAACAATCACCTGTAATACTTAGTAAAAACTACCTGGCAAGGCATCAGGACCCACCCATGAAGAGATAAAATCCTCAAACAAACCTCGGCAGAAGGAAATAGCCTCAGGGACTACTTCCGCTTCAGGATCCCATCTGGTGCTTCTCCTAGCCCCTTGGAACTATTTAGAACTATCAGGTTGCTGCTGAAGGTCTCTGGTCAAACATCAAAAGTAAAGGCTCATGCCCTCTTCCTCTTCATTCCTTTTTTTTTTGGTTGTAGTGTATTACATAAATGGATAAAGCAGAGGAGAGGAATAGTCAGCCTCTTTTAAAAAGCTTCCATTCCCTTCCTTTTTTTTTTCTTGGTTCGTTATTCATCCTTATCTTACCTAGAGATTTGTCCATTACAAAGACAATAATAAGAACCTTATTTTGGACATTTGACTTATAATTCAACAGGTGTCTTGACTATTGGAAGATTCAGTTTCGTAATCTGTAAAATGGAGACAAAGACTTTTTGACATTATGGGGATTTGATGAGATAGGCACGTAAAGCTCCTAGTCTGGGGCCTGGCGGAGGGTCAGTGCTCACAAATGGTAGCTAACACCCTGCTTACGAGTAGCTTCAGACCCCGGGGTCAACCCCACAAAGATGTTACATACTTTATTCCTCCTTCAGGTGTGGCAGCGGCTGTTTCATCCTTAGGTTTCTGGATTATGTTTTTTTTTTTTTTTTCTTTTTTGGCCATTTATCCACCTAGTCATATATTTAGACACCACATGCTAGGTACTAGGTGAATTCATCATAGGAAATTCTCCTTCTTGCTCTGTCAAGACTTTGATTTATGCCCTTAAATAATGTCTGTTTAATAAGAGTACCTATCCTTCTTTGACTTGTACAGTCTATTTAGGGAAGCCTATTTGCTATGATTGCATCTGTTTAATTTTTATACAGTTCTCAATGTTACCACATTAGCCACTTTGGGTAAACAGTTCTCCATATTAGTCACCACGTTGTAAGTTATCTCTCTTGCCATCAGAACTCAAAGTACTATTCCTAAAATGAATTTTAAATGTGGTCAGAATCTTTTCAGACCAGACCTTGGACATTACAGCTAAAGGTTTAACTGCTTACTGATCTTACGTTACCCTCTTTACTGGCAAGAGGTTTTTAAACACAGAGTAGGGTATCTTAACGACACCTAATGTTCCCATTCCAACTTCTGTTCCTCCCTCTCCCCGCTCCCCTTAATTTCTTCTTGGTTATACCCTTTTCGCCACATCATCCAGTACAGCCAATCATGTGCAGACAATAGAACTTTCTGTAATGATGGGCATGCTTTATGTATGTGTTTGTGTGTGTGTGTGTGTGTGTGTGTGTGTACATACTGCCCAGTACGGTAGTCACTAGCCACATGTAACTATTGATCACTTGAACTACTGAACTGTAGCTAGTGAAACCAAGGAAATACATTTTTATTTTAATTTTCACTAATTTAGTTAGCCATTTGGCTACTGGCTACTGTACTGGATATCACAGTTCTAATAATTGCAGGATTATTGCAGTATGTAACTAGATACTAGTAAAGAACTCTCCTAGGTACGTATGACTCAGGTGCCTTTACTCAGATTTAGAACTACTCTATCACATTATCCCTTGGGGTTGAGAACTAAAGGTTAAAAGTTGAAAGTAGTGAACATTTCCTCTTAGTTATCTGTCCTTTTGCTGCCCCATTAGGCTAATTAATAGCTGTTACTTATTGCATTCTGCTAGGGATCTTGTTGTTGTCATTGTTAGGCACTGTTGAGTTGGCTCTGACTCATAGCGACCCCATGTACAACAGAATGAAATGTTGCCTGGTCCTGTGCTGTCCTCACAGTATTGCTATGTTTAAGCCAATTTTTGCAGTCACTGTTTCAATCCGTCTCTTTGAGAGTTTTCCTCTTTTTTGCTAATCCTATCTTTACCGAGCATGTTGTCCTTCTCCAGCGACTGTCCCTCCTAATAACATGTTCAAAGTACTTGAGACAAAGTCTCGCCATCTTCACTTCTGAGGGGCCTTCTGGCTGTACTTCTTCCAAGACAGATTTGTTCATTCTCCTGGCAGTCCATGGTATATTCAATAGTCTTTACCAACACCATAATTCAACCTAGTTGCATACGTTACCTAAAATACAACAGCCCCAAGAGACAGTTTTTATCCACATTTTACAGATGAGGCTCAAAAGAATAAAGTGACTTGCTTGATGTCACACAGTCAATAAGCAGCCGATTTGGAATTCAAACCATGGTCTATCTAAAAGAAATCCTGTCTTCTCACTGTCTCACTTTCTAGCTGTGGCACACTGCCATCACTGGGATTTTTTCATCATTGTACCTTCAAAACACCACATTGTACCTGACAATCCTGGCTTCTTGGTCTGATTATCTCACAGCCTTTTTCCCATATTTCCTCCCCCCATCTCCCTGACTTTGTCCTCCCTCTTTCGTTTTTCCCCTAACAGGCCACCCTCTACTCAATTCTTATGGTTTTACTGCCTTGCACCCCTATCCAGCTGGCATGGTGTATGTTAAACTATTCTGGGTCATGCTGCACTTCCTTACCGCATTTCCTATATGAGTGAGCAATACACAGCTGAGTTTTCAACGTAGTTCCCATAGATCAGAGTCCTATTTTACTTTTCCTAAGTCCATATTTATTCTTGAACACTGACAACTCCAGTTCTCTTTATAGATGTTTTCTGAAACCCTCCAGTACTCCTTTAAGGAGATCAGACACTCTTTCAAAGGGCCAAGGCTTTCTTCTCAAATATTTGCAGGAACTTATTTTTTAAAAATCCGATGGGATACACACGCTCAGCTCACGCTCATAACTCATCTATGTGTTATTCTTCCCCATTTTGCTAGTGAAACAATAGAAGCCAAGAATGATTATTCAATTTGCAGCAAGCATATTGGGAAGTCAGAAGGGGACCCAAAAATAGCAGCTAGCACAGCCTAACGTTAAGGCACTATTCCTGAAGGTATTAAAGGATCACTCCTTCCTTACAAAACCAAGAGCATATATTTCCAAGTGGTTTTTGGAAATAGAAACAGACAGAACTGGGAATATTATTTCAGACCACACACTTAGACTCCTTCTTAAAATGACCTGCATTGGGAATTTCTCAACACCAAGGTAGCCCATCTCCTTAAACACACAGTCTATTAAGGACAATGAGTTAGGGGTACCAATGGCAGTGGTGTTCTATTTTTTTTAAGCTTGGTTGAATTTCTGAAAATACAAGTATTGCAGAATAAAAACATCATCTCCATGCGTGGTATAGTCTAGGCTTTTAGTAACGTGAGCAATATACAATGGCTGGTAAATTTGTTCTGTAAATGGTATTGGAAAAGTTTTGACTTAAGCCAGTTCAGTTATCTTAAGGGGTTGCTGAGAGGTCTCTGTAGGCAGTTATCTTCCTGCTGAGGCCTGAGTTATCTTCCTGAGTCAAGGAGTACAGGAAGTCAACAACATTATCTTCCAAGGTTTCTTCATTGTTTGCATACAGCAAGCTTCCATTTTACTAAAGACTTTAAAAGGAACTTCTTTTTTAGTCTTCACTGGATTTTTATCATCCTCTTGCACAGTCAGCCACAGTTATCCCAGCATGGGAAAGCATGGTCCATTTTTGTGAAGCCTGAAGAGCAATGTTATGTACACATGAGTGCAAGAATTGTTCTCAGCATACCTCTTTACCACTCATGAAGAAACTCAGAAGAACATGGAAGGACATTGGTATGTCCAGCGTTAATATCCAGGTCAGGTACTTTGAAAATGAAATGGAAAGAGACCAAGTGAGTAGTCAGTGATGGGAGTAATGTGTAAAGACATTTAAGTATAAAATATAAACAAATAATAGTAAACCATTTTAGGAATCATCAGTGTTCCCCTATCTCAAAACTCTATATAAAGACTAATGGAATGATGGTGAGTACCTAGACTGGGAGTCTGGAGGCTTGGTTATGCTACAAGGCTGCTCTGACCTTTAACTTGACTGCACCTCAGTCATTCACACAAAGAGGGGATTGAAGGGATTCTCAAGTCCTTATCATGGGATCCCTGAATGGGCTTTAAGGCCCTACTCTCTAAAATTCTATGCACACCTTAGTGTCAGACATGCTTATGCTTTCTTCAAACTAGGACTTTTCCAGTGTCTCCTGAGATTCATCTAAAGGTCTTTGACCCACAAAATGGCTAAGAACATCAGCATCAAGTCATCTGTGAAGTCCACCAAAAAATTCTCATTTCTGGACATATATTTGTTCTGTTGTGTTCTACCTAATTTTGCGATAAATTCAGAATTTCTGGATAATGTGTTAAAAGCCTACCCCTCGAGATAATTTTATTTTGAAATATTTCTGGCTCATTGACTTCCAATTTGTTTCTTTCTACATAACCCACAGGTGGATCCATTTTTACTTAGCTCATGTTTTATGCAATAGAAAATGCAAATGAAACTCAGAATTGGGAGAAAACAAGCTAAAGTCAACATATGGGGAAGAAAAAAATACAGTTGACCGAGTTTCCAGATATGCTGGGTATCAAAGGATTTGGGATAAAATAGCTGGTAAAAGGAGAGACATGGTGGAGAGAAAACATGCTGGAGGCTACGCTGGGGCATTTAGAGGTTTCTAGCAGGTCCCCCTTGCCCCTTCACAGTGTGTCCATTTAGTGAAGAATACCATTTGTCAGACATTTTATTGGCTCCCTAGTAAATAACGATTTCTTATTAAAAGTAACTCCCTCTGAAGGCCATACTCATCAGATCACACAGGCACTATTATGGCTTTAAAAGAATACACTCCCTCTGTCCTGCATCTAGTTTCAATTGCACTTGAGTTAATTTCAACTCATAGAGACTCCATGTGTGTCAGAGTGTAACTGTGCTCCACAGGATTTCCAATTGCTAATTTTTCAGAAGTACATAATGAGACTTTTCTCCTGAGGCACCTCTAGGTGAACTTGAACCTTCAACTTCATGGTTAACAGCCACACATGTTGTCTGCACCACCCAAGGACTCAATTGTCCTGCACAGGGTCCTTTATGTATATTCATATATTAACATAATCTGCTCTTTAGGAGTCATGGGTAGCTAGTTCAGTTCAGAGATCATCTGTTCTCCTTTTATTTTCTACTCCTTTTTTTTTTTTTTACTTGCCTGATTTCTATTTCTTCATTTCCTTGGAGCCTCCAAACAAAAGGATGAGCAAGATAAAGGAAAATAGATTATAGTCTACTGGTCCATTTTGAAACTTTTCTATCATTTGAAAAAACTGTGGTAGGGAGTGGATATTTTAGTTATATATGACTTTTCTTACCCTATTACCACAAGAAATCAAAACTGATCTTTGTAATGCTGTAATATAGAATTGAAAATTCACCTTTTTCGTTTAAAATCTGAGCAAATCGAGATGCTAAGTTTAAAATAATAACAAAAAATGAAGGAAATTATTTTTCTTGGTAATCTATGTTTGATTTTTCTAATTTATTTAAGTATAATTTCTACTTATATAATATAATAGAAAATGTGAAAAATACATCAAGTAATAAACATGCCTGGATTAGTTTTTCTGCTCTAGGAATTTTCCAGAGGCTCTTCTGTGCTCAATCAAAGAGCCTGTTTCTCTCATGTATGCTTGAATCAACACTAGTGGTGTAGTGATTAAGAACTTGGCTGCTAACCAAAAGGTTGGCAGTTCAAATCTACCAGCTGTTCCTTGGAAACCCTATGGGACAGTTCTACTCTGTCCTATAAGGTTGGAATCAACTTGAAAGCAACGAGTTTGCTTTTGGGAAAATTATGAAAAGCTCAAAAAAGGATCTGCAGAAGTGACTACTAAGCTTCTTGCCAAAAGTAGACTTTCTGCCCATAATTATTAAATGAAAGAGTAAGTCATGGTGTAGTCTGAGACTCCTAGTGAATGTCAAGTTCATGATTACTTGTTAAGGTCAGTGAAAAGAATATAAACCACTGAGCAGAGTTAGAAATGGCAATTTCAACTACAATGAATCCCAGGCAGGCTCTTGAACTCTTCCAAGAAAATAGGTCTGACCTTTGAAGTTTGGAATATAAAAACAATGGGTAGGATGAGGAAAATGGAAGAGAAACTACAGTCTCTAAAGAGTATACTGGTGACCCAGAGGGCTCAGGTGAAGACTACCAAAAGGAGATACGGTCATGTAAAAAGAGAGGAAAAGACTACCCACAAACACACACACACACGTGTGTGTGTTGTTGTTGTTAGATGCTGTTGAGTCAGTTCTGACTCACGTCCACCTTCTGTAAAAAGAACAACAAGCTGTCCAGTCCTGTGCCATGCTCATAATCATTGCTATGTTTGAGCCCATTGTTGCAGCCACTGTGTCAGTCCAACTCTTTAAGGATCTTCCTATTTTTCACTGATCCTTTACTTTACCATGCACAATGTCCTTCCTGATAACATTTGCTAAGTAAGTGAACCCCACGTATCTGTCAGTTTGTTGTACTGTGAGGACTTGTGTGTTGCTGTGATGCTAGAAGCTATGCCACCGGTATTCAGATATCAGCAGGTTTACCCATGGCACACAGGTTTCAGCTGAGCTTCCAGACTAAGGCAGAGTAGGAAGAAGGATCCAGAAGTCCACCTCTGGAAAGAATCAACTGGTGAAAACCTTATGAATAGAGGTGGAATATAGTCTGATATAGTGCCAGAAGATGAGCCCCACAGGATGGAAGGCACTCAAAAGACAACTGGGGAAGAGCTGCCTCCTCGAAGTAGAATTGTTCTTAATGACATGGATGAAGTCAAGCTTTCAGGTCCTTCATTTGCTGATGTGGCATGACTCGAAATGAGAAGAAACAGCTACAAACATCCTTTAGAAATTAGAACGTGGAAAGTATGAACTATGAATCTAGAAAATTGAAAATCTACAAAAATGAAATGGAACACATAAACATCGATATGCTAGGCATCAGTGAGCTGAAATGGAGTGGTACTGGCCTTTTTGAATCAGACAATCATACTGTCTACTGTGCTGGAATGACAGCTTGAAGAGGAATGACATTGCATTCATCGTCAAAAAGAACATTTCAATATCTATCCTGAAGTACAATGCTGTCAGTGATAGGATAATATCCATATGCCTACAAGGAAGACCGGTTAATACGACTTTTATTCAAATTTACACATGAACCACTAAGGCTAAAGATGAAGAAATTGAAGATTTTTACCAGCTTCCACAGTCTGAAATTGATCAAACATGCAATCAGGATGCTTTGATAATTACTGGTGACTGGAAAGTGAAAGTTGGAAATAAAGAAGAATCAGTAGTTGGAAAATATGGCCTTGGTGATAGAAACAATGCTGGAGATTGCATGACAGAATTTTGCAAGACCAATGACTTCTTCATTGCAAATACCTTTTTTCAACAATATAAACGGCGACTATGGACCCCACCAGGTGGAATACACAGGCATCAAACTGACTATGTCTGCGGAAAGAGATGATGGAAAAGTTCAATAGTATCAGTCAGAAAAAGGCCAGGAACCAACTGTGGAACAGACCATCAATTGCTCATATGCAAGTTCAAGTTGAAACGGAAGAAAATTAGAACAAGTCAACAAGAGCCAAAGTATGACTTTGAGTATATCCCACTTGAATTTAGGGATCATTTAAAATAGATTTGATGCATTGAACACTAATGACCAAAGACCAGACAAGCTGTGGAATGACATCAAGGACATCATAGATGAATAAAGCAAGAGGTCATTAAAAAGATGGAAAAGAAAGAAAAGATCAAAATGGATATCAGAAGAGACTCTGAAACTTGCTTTTGAACATTGAGCAGCTAAAGCAAAAAGAAGAAATGAAGAAGTAAAAGAACAGAACAGAAGATTCCAACAGGCGGCTCGAGAAGACAAAGTATTATAAGGACATGTGCAAACAGCCGGAGATAGAAAACCAAAATGGAAGAACATACTCGGCATTTCTCAAGCTGAAAGAACTGAGGAAAATATTCAAGTCTCAAGTTGCAATAGTGAAGGATTCTATGGGAAAAATATTAAACAATGTAGGAAGCATCAGTAGAAGACGGAAGGAATACACAGAGTCATTATACCAAAAAGGAATGGTCGACGTTCAGCCATTTTAAGAAGTAGCATATAATCAGAAACCGATGGTACTGAAGGAAGAAGTCTGAGCTGCACTGAAGGCAATGGCAAAAAATAAGGCTCCAGAAATTGACAGAATACCAGTTAAGTTGTTTCGGCATATGGATGCAGCTCTGGGAGTGCTCACTCATCTATGCCAAGAAATTTGGAAGACAGCTACCTGACCAATGGGCTGGAAGAGATCCATATTTATGCTTATTCTCAAGAAAAGTGATACAACCAAATGTGGGAATTATTGAACAATATCATTAATATCACATGCAAGCAAAATTTTGCTAAAGATAATTCAAAAGTGGCTGCAGCAGTATATTGACAGGGAACTGCAAGAAATTCAGGATGGATTCAGAAGAGGATGTGGAACCAGGGATATCATTGCTTATGTCAAATGGATCCTGGCTGAAAGCAGAGAATACCAGAAAGATGTTTACCTGTGTTTTATGGACTATGCAAAGGCATTTGACAGTGTGGATCATAACAAATTATGGATAACGTAATGGGCAGAATGGGAATTCCAGAACACTTAATTTGCTCATGAGGAGCCTGTATACAGATCGAGAGGTTGTTTTTCAGACAGAATGAAAGGATATGGCATGGTTTAAAGTCAGGAAAGCTGTGCATCAGGGTTATATCCTTTCACCATACCTATTCAAACTGTATGCTGAGCAAATAATCTGAGAAACTGGACTATATGAAGAATGGGGCATCAGGATTGGAGGTAGACTCATTAGCAACCTGGGTTATGCAGATGAGACAACCTTGCTTGCTGAAAGTGAAGAGGACTTGAAGCACTTACTGATGAAGATCAAAGACCACAGCCTTCGGTAATGACTAACCTCAACATTAAGAAAACAAAAATTCTCACAATTGGACCAATAAGCAGCATTATGATAAATGGAGAAAAATTGAAGTTGTCAAGGATTTCATTTTACCTGGATCCACAATCAACACCCATGGAAGCAGCAGTCAAGAAATCAAAAGATACATTGCATTGGGCAAATCTGCTGCAAAAGACCTCTTCAAAATGTTGAAAAGCAAAGATATCACCTTGAAGACTAAGATGTGCCTGACTGAAGCCATGGTATTTTCAATTGCATCATATGCATAAGAAAGCTGGACAATGAATAAGTAAGACTGAAGAAGAATTGATGGTTTTGAATTGTGGTGTTGGGAAAGAGTATTGACTATACCATGAACTCTCAAAAGAACAAACAAATCTATCTTGGAAGAAGTACAACCAGAATGCCGTTTAGAAGCAAGGATGGCGAGATTGGGTCATACATGCTTTGGATGTGTTGTCAGGAAGGACCAGTCCCTGAAGAAGGACATCATGGTTGGTAAAGTACAGGGTCAGCGGAAAAGAGGAAGACCCTTAAGATGGGTTGACACAGTGCCTGCAACAATAAAAAAAAAAAAAAAATAGGCTCAAGCATAACAATGATTGTAATCATGGCACAGAATTGGGCAGTGTTTTGTTCTGTGGTACATAGCGTCACTATGAGTTGGAACCAACTCGACAGCAGCTAACAACAACAACAACAAAGTAAATGAAACGAAGTCTCTCCATCATCACTTCTAAGGAGCATTCTGGTTGTGCGTGTCTATATATATGTGTATATACATTATATATATATATACATATATAAAATTTTCCCCTAAGTCGGGGATTGGAGAACACATTACCTGGGTAAAAGTCTTCTATGAAGTGAACCTAACCAAGCATATTAGAAGCTTGATGAATAATTTCAAGTTCACAGTTTTTAATAGATTTTAATTTTCATAATGCTTCTATTTTATGTTCAAGACAGCTCAATTGAAATCATCCACAATTAAGTCATACCCTCTAATTATGGTTTTTCTTCTTTTCTTTTTTTTTCTAACTGTAAAAATTTGCAATTTGGTTACCATTATAACACAAACGGAAGTCAGGCTAAGTATTTACATTTCACATAGCTAATATGCATCTTTACTAATTCGGTGATATCTCTGGCAGCTAACAAGTTCTAATTTTCTTCCTGTGCCCTTCCCCTCCTGGCTCCAAATGCATCAGTAAGAGATGGAGTACATTGTGCAAAACACACAATAATATCATCAAAAGGCATAGAGAGCCTAGGCAGACTTTTTCCTATCAACTTGAATGCAAAAGTGGCCATGGGCTCCAAGTATTAAAATATAAAAGCAGTTACTATCCCATGAGGAAGGAGTAGTAGCCAAGGTAAATTTCAGCCAAGTCCGTATCAGAAAGTATTTCCTTAAGTGGAAAGTTTCTCCAAAAAAGAGCTAGAAAAATTCATTGACAGAATACTTTGAAGGAGCAGGGCCAAAATATAAAGGAAACCTGTCTTACCTTCAGGAAACCCTAGTAGATTAGTGGCTAAGAGCTACGGCTGCTAACCAAAAAAGGTTAGCAGTTCCAGTTCAACAGGCTCTCCTTGGGAACTCTACAGGGAAGTTCTACTCTGTCCTATAGGGTCACTATGAGTTGGAATTGACTAGATGGCAACAGGTTTTTTTTTTTTTTTTTTGGTCTTACCTTCACAGAGAATTGGCAGTACAGATACCTTTAATAACTCCAGCTTATTTGTGTAATAAAAAAGAAAAACAGATGGTGGTTAAATATTTATTTTGTTATTCTAAATGACCTTGTTTTGTGCTTAAAATAGAGTTCATAAAGAATAAATACTTAATCCTGGTTGTGCTACACTATTACACCACAGATCTTCTTCCTTCTTCCCACACCCATTTGTGATCTGACATCTTCTATTGGGTCTAAGGAATTGTAAAGAATAAGTTGATTTAGTCATTGTGTCATTGTTAGTAAAACTTCTGTTTGTTCCCTTAAAATTTTACTGCTTTAAGAATGGAATTGATCATTAGTATGAAGTTACCCACAAGATAAAGTGACATTAGGTAAACACTGGCTTAAATAACCCTCAGCAATGGATAGCACAGGGATATGATAAAACTATTCATAGTATTTATCACTAAGGAGCCATGGTGGCACAATGGTTAAGTACTTGGCTGTTGACCAAAATGTTGGCAGTTCAAACCCACCCAGTGGCTCAGGGGGAGTAAAGACCTGGATATCTTTTCCCGTAAAGATTACATCCTAAGAAACCCTATTGGGCAGTTCTACTCTGGCCCGTAGGATCACTGTGAATCTGAATTGACTCAACGGCACACAACAATAGCATTAACAACTGTATATATTACTGTTAACATTAACAGAGATTTACCTAGAAGCCCAGAACATTTGGTAGGACATTGAGGCTAGCTATTATTGAAACAAGTTAAAATGTTAAGAAATACTCTAAATCTGTTGGTCTCAACTTCAGCCTTATTGACATTTTGGATTATATAATATTTTGCTGTAGTGGGGAACTGCTGTGTACATTGCGGGATGTTTAGTAGCATCCCTGGCCTCCACCAGTTAAATACCATAGCACCCCAGACAACAACAACAAAAAATATCTGTAGACATTGCCATATATCCCCTTGGGGACAAGATCACTCATTTGAGAACCACTGCTCTAAATCATCGCAGAAAAGCAAAATAATTCACATTGAAATTCCATTTTTTTCTTCTCCTTTGATCCAGGTGGGTTGAGATCAATTGATGCATCTTAAATGGCCGCTTGCTAACATTTAAGACCCCAGACGCCACTCTCCAAAGTGGGATGCAGAATGTTTTCTTAATAGATTTTATTATGCCAATTGACTTAGATGTCCCCTGAAACCATGGTCCCCAAACCCCAGCTCCTGCTACACTGGCCTTCAAAGCATTCAGTTTATTCAGGAAACTTCTTTGCTTTTGGTTTAGTCCAGTTGTGCTGACCTAACATGTATTGTGTGTTGTCTTTCCCATCACCTAAAGTAGATCTTATCTACTATGTAATTAGTGAATACCCCCTCCCACCCTCCCTACCTCTCCTGTCTCTTAACCATCAAAGAATATTTTTCTCTCTGTTTAAACTATTTCTTGAATTCTTAAAATAGTGGTCTTATACAATGTTTGTCCTTTTGCAACTGACTAATTTAATCCATTCCATCTTGTCTCTGAAAACATATAGGCTGCTGCTTTCTAAGCCAGAGGTCTCCCTAGGAGCATGGACTCCACCCAAAGCTAGGATTTGTGTGTTCTAGCTCTTCAAAATACCCAAACGCATTACCATCAACTCTATTCCAACTCATAGCGATCCTATTGGTAGAGTAGAACTACTCCATATGGTTTCCAAGGAGCAGCTGGTAGATTTGAACTGCTGACATTTTTTGGTTAGTAGCTGAGCTCTTAACCACTGCGCTACCAAGGTTCCTCTAGCTTTCCAACTGGAAGGAATTCAGTGGCTACTTTGAAGGGATATTCCTGCGATTTCTGAGACTAAGCTTGGGGGTGTTAGGAAGGAATTAAGAAAGGATTCCCACTGTGTGAGCAACCTGAACTCAAGCAAGACAATATTGACTAAACTAGAACGTCTTTTGCTTCTTTTCCATACACAAACTTGTGCAGGCCTTAGTTGTGAGCATCCCTTAAGTTAAACAAGTCAATCATGACCAAAAATATCTCAAGAAAAAAATTAAATTTTTTTTCCCCCTGAAGAGGCTTTTCATCATTCCTCAGATTACTGGAAGCTGGCGGGGAGAGTTAATACTTTTGAATAGATAATGGGCAAAGAAAAGTAAACTAGGACTCCTCCCTCTTGTTTATCTTGCCATTTCTCTCTTATGTTTGCTTCAAACGCTGCCAGGTACAAAGACTAAATTATTATTTGCATTATTAAAAATAAGTAAAGAGCTGGTATGTTCTGCACTGCAGCTTTTGACCCTGTTCCTCACTTCAAATGCTCATGGGGAGCATGGATTATGACAAAGCACCCTATAGTGATGACAGAAAATAATACTATAAATATCATTTATTGTTTATTTACTGTGTGCTAAAGATCATTTTTTTAAAGATCATGCTAAAGCCATATAAAAACCAAGCCTGTTGTTGTCAAGTTGATTTCAACTCATAGAGATCCTATAGGACAGAACAGAACTGTCCCATAGTGTTTCCAAGGAGTCCCTGGTGGATTTGAACTTCCGACCTCTTCACTAGCTGCCGTATTTTCATTAGCTGCCATAGCTCTTAACCACTATGCCACCAGGGTTTCCAAAGCCATATATATATATATATATATATATATATATATATATATATATATATGTATGTTTGTATGTATATATACATATATACACATATACATAATCACATGTAGTTCTCCATGCAACTCTATGAATTAGGGCTTATCATTTTATTTTTGAAACCGAGGCTTAGAGAGGTTAAGGTCATATATTTTAAATGACAGAACATGAACTCAAGCCCAGTTGTGAGTAACCTCAAAAACTTTATTCATATGTATATATGCCACAGCATAAAATTAGTTCCCTAACCCAAGAAAAAAGTTTAAGCGGCAAGATCCAATGCATTCATTCACCAGACTTACAGTGAACCAAACATGTTCCAGCCACTCTGCTAGGCAATAAGGTAGTTGTTTCAGGCCACACCTAAAGCAAAACTATATGCAAGGGGTAAATCAGGGGCTCCTCACTAAGCCATTTTTATAACTCCTTAAGCATTAACCTGGGTATTTTCAAAGAAGGCAATTGGACTTGTGGAAAATAACTGAGACCAGATCTGATAATTAAATCACTACTCAGGTTACTTTCTATCCTTATATCCAATAAACTCTAAAGGATGCACAGTGGATTATGATATCAATAAGATGCCGATAATATTCATTAACAAATTCTAGTCCAGCTTGTATCCCATGTGTTAGCTGGAATATACTCAGCTCAGTGATTAAGAGCTACGCTGCAAACCACAGGTTGACAGTTCGAATCCACCAGCGCTCCTTGAAAACCCTATGTGGAAGTTATACTCTGGCCTGTAGGGTTGCCATAAGTAGGAATTGACTCGATAGATAGCCTCAGGTTTAGTTTTCTTGGTTGGTATGCTCTCGGCGTGGGGAAGCCTGCTTTCTGCTTGCTTCAGAATTCTAATTTCACTGTTCTCAGCCCTTGGTTATGCCCTTGTTTAAATACAGTCTTGAAACACCAGTGTTTGTCAATTGGTCTTTTCCAAAAGGCTACCTCCAGGATTTTCTGTAAATGTTAGCTCTGCATGTCTGGATTTCTGTGCTGTGCACTCTGAGGCTCTGTGTAATCTACGGCAGTTATGCTTTCTTTGGGGGATCAGTGTTATTATGCAGTTACCGTTTCATTGGCTCTTCATTGTAGGCCTTGTAGCTATGTAAAGATGAGTTTAATACATTTGTGGTCAAGAACTCCTGCTTGCATAGGTTACGAAGTGAGTATCCATTTGTGCAAAGCTAGTAGTCTTCCTAGGTGGTACAAATGGTTAAGTGCTCAACTACTAGCTGAAAGTTTGGTGGTTCAAACCCACCCAGATGCACTTCAGAAGACAGGCCTGGTAACCTGCTTCTGAAAGGTCACAGCCTTGAAAAGCCTGTGGATCAGTTCTACTCTACACACTTAAGATCGCTTGATCTTGAGTTGGAATCAACTCAAAGGCAGCTAACAACAGGAGCCTTCCTGAGCTACACCAAGCACCAGTAGCTTAAGATGTAATTGTTTAATTCCTTAAAGCCCTGTACATTGGGAGTTACCCACACGTAATATTTCACACAGAGAAAGGAATAATCTTGTCTAAAATGTCAATTACGCCTATGTTGAAAATGTTGGAATCCATATAAATTTTCATAAGAAGACACTGAAGTCTGAATGTTTAAGAGATTTTCCAAGGCTCCAATAACCCAAACATTTTGCACATTTTGTCTTTAGAGCATCCTGTGGGATTTCTTTTTAGTGTGTGTGAGGGAGATATTTATTATCTTAATTGTCCTTATTTAGCCTATTTTTCCATCCCGGGTGTCCATCCCCTAGGTATGCGTGAGGGGTGGGTAGGTGCAAACCAAAATCTCTCTGAGATAAACAGAGAAATAAACAAGGATACAAAAATATTAACAATTTACAATGTTAAAAAAATTAATCCACAAACTAGATAAGCCATGTATGGGAAACTCACGTATTATTGGAATCTTAAGCAGAATCAGAGGGTAAAAGAAACAATAAACCCAGATAAGATAAATTTGTTTTGGTCTTAGGAATATAGGTCCATAGAATTATAAGCAAACCCTACTTTAAGCAAACTTCTGATATCTGCAAAAACTTTTGATATTTGTGTAAACATTAAAAAATTGTAATAATAAAAAAAAGGTTTATAAAGTACACCTCTTACATTTATTTCCCAGTGGCTACTCCAAGCTACAGGATTTAGTTATACGGTGAGGAAAGTAAAACACTCTCACTCCTGGGGATAAAAAGATCAGTTGCTTTTTTGAACCATAGAACTAATGCTTCTTGAAAGTCATCTCCTTCAAGCTTTCCAAAAGATATTGTCTCTCATCTGAGGTGGAGAATTGAACATTACCACAAAGTCAAGTCTACTGTAGCTTCAAATGTTTTAAGACAATTTGTGTCTGTTCTTTGCGTCTGACGCCAAAACCAGGTTAAAGTATAACCATAAAGAGCCTGTAATGTGCCCCAAATTAAATGTATTATCCATATTCCTTGGTGGAAACCTATTGTGTTATCTTCACAAATCACAACAATGTCCCTTCTTGAGAACTTCACTGTCATACCGTGGGGGCAGGCTTCTGGTAGCCATCCTCCTACCATGTGACCTTGCTTCCTGGCCACAGTTAATTGTTCCAAGAGTGAGCACTGGAAGTGGGCCAATCAGAGTCCCTTCAAAAGTAATTTAGAATTCATACCCAGAGAAATATTTATCTGTATGTATCTGTGACTTGTCCACGTGAAGACTATGCTTTCTGCCACTCGTACTAGACAATCAAAATATCTCAACTAATGTGATAATCTCCTAACTTGTCTTCCAGAAAGCAGACTTTACCCTTTCCACTTCATCCACCACACTGTCTGCCTACCACTCAAAAGTGTGTTCTTCCTATAAAAAAAAAAAAATGTATATATGATTATGCCACTCTACTGCAGAAAATCTTGGACAGCTAATATACATGGAATATAACTCAAACCCCATAATATGGCCTACACACATCTTCATAATTTCATTTCCACATATCCTTTAAGCCCCATGTCCCACCAACACTCTCCTTCCCCCCCTATCAAATCTTCAAATGATCTATAAACACAATTTCACAGCCCAGTCATGATGAACATTTCCTACTCTTCAAATGCACTGTGTTCTTTCCCAACTAATTGACTTTTATTTATCCACCATTCCTTCTGCCTGAAATATCCTTTCCCTGTTCTCTTTTTGTTATTCATCCTTCACATCCCAGTTCAAATACCATCTCTCCCAGAATTCTTCCAGGCCTCTTTTCTGCTTCCCAAGAGTGGCAGAGGGAGACTTTTCCTTCTCTGAGAAACCTCTGCCAAATCATAAGCCAGAGTTCCTGGAAGATAGTGATCATATCTTACATCCCAAAGTCAGTGTGTGGCCTACTGCCACATATAATGTGGCACTTAATAAACATATGGTGAACACACATATGATTATTTGGTGTGTCTCCAGAGTTTAAAACAGGGAGCAAGAGGTAGAAGTAACACAGAAAAGATTTTCAGAAGAGATATCTGAAAGAACACTGTGCTAGTTTCCTAGGGGTGCCGTAAGAAATTACCATAAACTAGGCTATGAATTGGAATCAACTGGATGACAATGGGCTTGGTTTGGCTTGGTTTTGGGGTAACTTAAAATAACAGAATTTTATTCTCTTTCAGCTTTGGAGGCTAAAGGTGCAAAACCAAGCTGTCAGCAAAGCCCTGCTCTCTCTAAAGGTCCTAGAGTAGAGTCTGTTTCATGCCATTTTTTAGCTTCTGATATTGCTGGCAATCCTTAATGTTCCTTGACTTACTGATGGATCACTCCAATCTCTGTCTCTCTGCCTTCTTTGTCACACTGCATTCTCCCAGTGTCTGTGACTGTGCCTGTGCCTCTTCTCCTCTTCAATAAGAATACCACTGAATATTCTTCAATAAGAATACCAGTCATATTGGACAGGGCCCACCCTACTCACCTTATCTGATTACATCTCCAAAGACCCTATTTCCAAATAAGGTCACATTCACAGGTACGCGGGTTTAGAATGTCAACATATTTTTGGGGGGAACACAATTTAACCCACAACGGGCACCTTAAGAGATAAAGTTGCTTTGTCAGGAAAAGGGATCTGATCCTCAAATTGGGGTTACATTGGTTATTCTATGAGTCCTTTGAGTTCATCTTTGTATTTCTCCAGAAATTACCACTTTACCACATATATTGCAGGCATTGAAAAGAATTTGTAAAGTGAATCAATGTTCTGCCAATCATGATATAATGATTTTAGTTATAGTAAACAGGAATATGTGAAAATAAGATTTCTTGAGAGTCGAATCTTGGCTAGAGAGCTTATCACTATAAATTAAAATGTTACATTAAAAAAGTCCTTGCATCCAGAAATGACTGCATTTTTTTCTTTGATATTAGCTTGCTTTCATCACAATTTTATGAACAGTGTGGATACTTAAGTTATTGCAACTTATTTAGATTTTTGTTTGTAATAGCTTTTAATTGATTTCACTGAAATAGATGCGTGAATAAAGAAATAAGGGTAGTATCAGTTAAAAAAAGTTGAACAAAAAATTGCATCTTTCTAGATAATAGCAATATTAAAAAATTATTTCAAGATGTGTGTGAGTTTATGCCAGTAATGAACGATGGGCTTCCATGGCAAGTGCAGTTGGCAGTTTTGAAAATTTGGACCAACTTCAGAAATGGTCTGTCTAGACTCTTCTGGATGAAGACAGCAGAGAATGATTTTTTGGAACAAGAAAATTTGTTGGTGTAGGTTTGCATAGCCATGAAATTGTAGGAAATTTTTATTGTTTAGAAACATCTGTAAGAAACAAAAGGATACTTACTCCACTGCTTATGGAGGCAGACATACTCTTGGGAAAAGGCAAGTGACACAGAGTGATAAGCAGGGTTTTATCCTAGTCTTGTCACTATCAAGTAGCTCGATACTGGAGAATTCAGGATCCTGTTTATCCTCAGCCATTTTTTACTTCAAATGTCTAGCATCTAATTTTTCTACCTGAATAATTCATTAAAATCATAATGATAGAAAATGGAAAATGCTTAAAACAATTAGACATGTAATTCTTCACCAGGCTACTCCAAAATAAAAATAAGAACAACTGATACCATCTAGTAAACTCCAACTCACAGTGACCTTATAGGACACAGTTGAACTGCCCCACAGAGTTTCTAAGGCGTGCTGGTGGATTTGAAATGCCAACATTTTGTTTAGCAGCTGAGCTCTTAACCACTGTACCACCAGGGCTCCAGGGCTCCATATCCTGCAGTAAAATGACCCCTAGAGTTGAAATAACTCCTCATGTCTTTTCAATTTTTTTGAAAGTGTGCATAAGCAGGATCAGCTGCTGCCTTTAGCAGTAATTTTAAAAACATACATCAACGAAGCAAAAAATGTGAAAAGCAAAAACGTGATTTGACTTCAGACTTCAAAAAGATCAACTCTGTATATAGATACTCATACAACCCAGTGTCTGGAGATCACGTGATAGAGTTTTGTAAGATTAAGGACTTAATGAAAATACCTTTTTTCAACAGCATAAACAGTGACTATACACATGGACCTCGAAAATTGAAAGAGAGCTACCTGGCCAACCGACTGAAAGAGAACCATATTAGTACCCATTCCAAAGAAAAGTGATCCAACAGAATGTGGAAATTTTCAAACAGTATCATTAATATAACACACAAGTAAAGTTTTGCTGAAGATGATTCAAAAGTGATTGCAGCAGTGTATTCAACAGGGAACTCCCTGAAATTCAAGCCAGATTCAGGAGAGGATGTGCAACAAGGGATATCATTGCTGGTGTCAGATGGACCCTGGCTGAAAGCAGAGAATACCAGAAAGATGTTCGCTTGTGTTTTATTGAATATGTCATATTCAATATGTCATATTCGATTAGTTGAATATGGGTCATAACAAATTACAAACAACATTGCAAAGAATGGGAATTCCAGAACACTTAATTGTACTCATGAGGAACCTGTACTTAGACCAAGAGGCAGTCATTAGAACAGAACAAGGAGATACTGCATGGTTTAAAGTCAAGAAAGGTGTGCATCAGGGTTGTATCCTTTCATCTACTTATTCAATCTATATGCTGAGCAAATAATCTGAGAAGGTGGACTATATGAAGTAGAATGCGGTGTCAGGATTGGAGGTAGATTCATTAACAACCTGCAATATGCAGATGACACAGCCTGCTTGCTGAAAGTGAAGAGGACTTGAAACACTTACTGATAAAGATCAAAGACTTTCTGTATGGATTACACCTTAACGTAAAGAAAACAAAAATCCTCACAACTGGACCAATAAGTAAGCATGATAAATGGAGAAAAGATTGAAGTTGTCAAGAATTTCTTTTACTTGGATCCCAAATCAATGCCCATGGAAGCAGCAGTCAAGAAATCAAATGATGTATTGTATTAGGCAAATCTGCTGCAAAAGATCTTTTTAAAGTGTTAAAAAGCAAAGATGTCACTTTAAAGACTGAGGTACTCCTGACAAGCCATGGCATTTTCAATTGCCTCATATGCGTGTGAAACTGGGCAATGAACAAGGAAAACTGAAGAAGAATTGATATCTCTGAATTATGGTGTTGGTGAAGAATATTGAATTTACCATGATCTGCCAGAAGGACAAACAAATCTGTCTTGGAAGAAGTGCATTTAGAATGCTCCTTAGAAGTGAGGATGACAAGACTTCAACTCACATACTTTGGGCAAGTTATCAGGAGGGACCAGCCCCTGGAGAAGGTCATCATGCTTGCTAGAATAGAGGGTCAGTGAAACAGAGGAAGATTCTCAACAAGATGGATTGACACGGTGGCTGCAACAATGGGCTCAGGCATAACAACGATTGTGAGGATGGGAAAGGACTGGGCAGTGTTTTGTTCTATTGTGTATATGGTTGCTATGAGCTGAAATTGACTCAACAGCACCTAACAACAATATACAAGTCGTATTTTAAGTTGACTTTTTTTTTTTATTAACTTTTATTGAGCTTCAAGTGAACATTTACAAATCAAGTCAGTCTGTCACATATAAGTTTACATACATCTTACTCCTTACTCCCACTTGCTCTCCCCCTAATGAGTCAACCCTTCCAGTCTCTCCTTCCGTGACAATTTTGCCAGCTTCCGACTCTCTCTATCCTCCCATCCCCCCTCCAGACAGGAGATCCCAACACAGTCTCAAGTGTCCACCTGATATCATTAGCTCACTCTTCATCAGCATCTCTCTCCTACCCACGGTCTAGTCCCTTTCATGTCTGATGAGTTGTCTTCGGGGATGGTTCCTGTCCTGGGCCAACAGAAGGTTTGGGGACCATGACCGCTGGGATTCCTCTAGTCACAGTCAGACCATTAAGTATGGTCTTTTTATGAGAATTTGGGGTCTGCATCCCACTCATCTCCTGTTCCCTCAGGGGTTCTCTGTTGTGCTCCCTGTCAGGGCAGTCATCGATTGTGGCCGGGCACCAACTAGTTCTTCTGGTCTCAGGATGATGTAGGTCTCTGGTTCATGTGGTCCTTTCTGTCTCTTGGGCTCTTAGTTGTTGTGTGACCTTGGTGTTCTTCATTCTCCTTTGATCCAGGTGGGTTGAGACCAATTGATGCATCTTAGATGGCCACTTGTTAGCATTTAAGACCCCAGACACCCCATTTCAAAGTGGGATGCAGAATGTTTTCATAATAGAATTATTTTGCCAATTGACTTAGAAGTTCCCTTAAACCATGGTCCCCAAACCCCCGCCCTTGCTCCGCTGACCTTTGAAGCATTCATTTTATCCCGGAAACTTCTTTGCTTTTGGTCCAGTCCATTTGAGCTGACCTTCCCTGTATTGAGTATTGTCCTTCCCTTCACCTAAAGCAGTTCTTATCTACTAATTAATCAGTAAAAAACCCTCTCCCTCCGTCCCTCCCTCCCCCCCTCGTAACCACAAAAGTATGTGTTCTTCTCAGTTTATACTATTTCTCAAGATCTTATAATAGTGGTCTTATATTTGTCCTTTTGCCTCTGACTGATTTCGCTCAGCATAATGCCTTCCAGGTTCCTCCATGTTATGAAATGTTTTGCAGATTCGTCACTGTTCTTTATCGACGCGTAGTATTCCACTGTGTGAATATACCACAATTTATTTAACCATTCATCCGTTGATGGACACCTTGTTTGCTTCCAGCTTTTTGCTGTTGTAAACAGAGCTGCAATAAACATGGGTGTGCATATATCTCTTTGTGTGAAGGCTCTTGTTTCTCTAGGGTATATCCCGAGGAGTGGGATTTCTGGGTTGTATGGTAGTTCTATTTCTAACTGTTTAAGATAACGCCAGATAGATTTCCAAAGTGGTTGTACCATATTCATTCCCACCAGCAGTGTATAAGAGTTCCAATCTCTCCGCAGCCTCTCCAACATTTATTATTTTGTGTTTTTTGGATTAATGCTAGTCTTGTTGGAGTGAGATGGAATCTCATCGTGGTTTTAATTTGCATTTCTCTAATGGCTAATGATCGAGAGCATTTTCTCATGTATCTGTTAGCTGCCTGAATATCTTCTTTAGTGAAGTGTGTGTTCATATCCTTTGCCCACTTCTTGATTGGGTTGGTTGTCTTTTTGTGGTTGAGTTTTGACAGAATCATGTAGATTTTAGAGATCAGGTGCTGGTCGGAGATGTCATAGCTGAAAATTCTTTCCCAGTCTGTAGGTGGTCTTTTTACTCTTTTGGTGAAGTCTTTAGATGAGCATAGGTGTTTGATTTTTAGGAGCTCCCAGTTATCTGGTTTCTCTTCGTCATTTTTGGTAATGTTTTGTATTCTGTTTATGCCTTGTATTAGGGCTCCTAGGGTTGTCCCTATTTTTTCTTCTATGATCTTTATCGTTTTAGTCTTTATGTTTAGGTCTTTGATCCACTTGGAGTTAGTTTTTGTGCTTGGTGTGAGGTATGGGTCCTGTTTCATTTTTTTGCAAATGGATATCCAATTATGCCAGCACCATTTGTTAAAAAGACTATCTTTTCCCCAATTAACTGACACTGGGCCTTTGTCAAATATCAGCTGCTCATATGTGGATGGATTTATATCTGGGTTCTCAATTCTGTTCCACTGGTCTATGTGCCTGTTGTTGTACCAGTACCAGGCTGTTTTGACTACTGTGGCTGTATAATAGGTTCTGAAATCAGGTAGAGTGAGGCCTCCCACTTTCTTCTTCTTTTTCAGTAATGCTTTGCTTATCCGAGGCTTCTTTCCCTTCCATACGAAGTTGGTGATTTGTTTCTCTATCACATTAGAAAATGACATTGGAATTTGGATCGGAAGTGCATTGTATGTATAGATGGCTTTTGGTAGAATAGACATTTTTACTATGTTAAGTCTTCCTATCCATGAGCAAGGTATGTTTTTCCACTTAAGTATGCCCTTTTTAATTTCTTGTAGTAGAGCTTTGCAGTTTTCTTTGTATAGGTCTTTTACATCCTTGGTAAGATTTATTCCTAAGTATTTTATCTTCTTGGGGAAGTTGACTTTTTTGATTTCGGTACTATACCTCATACAACTGATGGCTGTGTGACACAAATGATTAAGTTCTTGACTACGAGCCAAAAGGCTGGCAGTTGGAACCTACCCAGGGATGTCTCAGAAGACAGGTCTGACGATCTGTTTCCGAAAGGTCACAGTCTTGAATACGCTATGGGTCAATTCTACTCTGCACACATGGGGTCACAATGAGTTAGAATTGACTCGGCAGCAACTAACAGCAAAACTGATACACGCAAATATTCCCTGTGGTTTATTCAGTCGTTTTAGAAACTTTTACTAGGGAAGTGGAAATAAGATGGAATAAAGTTCACTACTATTGTTGTTAGGTGCCATTGAGTTGGTTCCAACTCATAACAACACTATGTAAAATGGAATGAAACACTGCCAGGTTCTGCACTATCCTCATAATCATTGTTATGCTAGAGCTCATTGCTGACCCTCTTCTTTACCCAAGCATGATGTCCTTATCAAGGGACTGGTTCCTTTTGGTAACCAGTCCAAAGTAAGTGAGATGAAACCTCGCCATCCTTGCTTCTGAGGAGCATTCTAAATGTACTTCTTCCAAGACAGATTTGTTCCTTCTTCTGGCAGTCCTTGGTATATTCAATATTCTTCACCAACGTCATAATTCAAAAGCATTAATTCTTCTTTGGTCTTCCTTATTCGTTGTCCACCTTTCATATTCTTATGAGCGATTAAAAACATTATGGCTTGGGTCAGGAGCACCTTAGTCCTTAAAATGACTTCTTTGCCTTTTAACATTTTGAAGAGATCTTTTGAAGCAGATTATCCCAAAGCAAAGTGTCTTTTGATTCCTTGACTGCTGCTTCCATGGGCATTGATCGTGGATCCAAGTAAAATGAAATCTTTGACAACTTCATTATTTTCTCCATTAATCATGATGTTGCTTATTGGTCCAATTGTGAGGATTTTTGTTTCCTTTATGTCGAGGTGTAATCCATACTGAAGGCTGTAGCCTTTGGTCTTTATCAGTATGTATTTCAAGTCTTCTTCACTTTCAACAAAGGCAGTTGTGTCATCTGTATATTGCAGTTTGTTAATGAGCCTTCCTCCAATGCTCATGCCATGTTCTCTTCATATAGTCTAGCTTCTCGGATTACTTGCTCAACATACATATTGAATAAGAATGGCAAAAGGATACAACCCTTAGGCATACCTTTCTTGACTTTAAGCCACACAGTATCCCCTTGCTCTGTTTGTTCGACTGCCTCTTGGTTCCTCATGAGCACAATTAAGTGTTCTGGAATTTCCAGTCTTCTCAATGTTATCCATAATTTTTTGTGATCCACACAGTTGAATGCCTTTGCATACTCAATAAAACACAGGTAAACATCTTTCTGGTATTCTCTGCTTTCAACCAGGATCCATCTGATATCAGCAATGATATCCTTTGTTCCATGTCCTCTTCTGAATCTGGTTTGAATCTCTGGAATTTCCCTTTCAATTCACTGCTGCAACAGCTTGTGATTCATCTTCAGGAAATTTTTACTTGTGTGTGATAATAATGGTACTGTTTGATAATTTCCACATTCTTTTGGATGGCCTTTCTTTGGAACGGGTACAGACACAGACTTTTATCAGTTGGTTGACCAGGTAGCTGTCTTCCAAATTTCTTGGCATAGGCAAGTGAGCACTTCCAGCACTGCATCCGTTTGTTGAAACATCTCACTTGGTATTCCGTCAATCCTGGAGCCTTGTTTTTTGCCAATGCCTTCAGTGCAGTTTGGACTTCTACCTTCAGTATCATCGGTTCCGGATCATATGCTATCTTCTGAAAGGTTTGAACATTGACTAGTTCTTTTTGGTACAGTGACTCTGTGTATTCCTTCCATCTTCTTTTGATGTGTCCTGCATTTAGTATTTCCCCAATAGAATCCTTCAGTGTTGCAACTAGAGGCTTGAACTTTTTCTTCAGTTATTTCAGCTTGAGAAATCCTGAGCGTGTTTTTTCCTTCTGGTTTTCTATCTCTAAGTCTTTGCACATTACATTATTCTACTTGAATCACTCTTTGAGATCTTCTTTTCAGCTCTTTTACTTCACCATTTCTTCCATTCATGTTACCTACTCTACATTCAAGGACAAGTTTCAGAGTCTCTTCTGACATCCATTTTAGTATTTTCTCTCTTTTCTGTCTTTTTAATGGTGTCTTGCTTTCTTCATGTATGATATCCTTGGTGTCATTCCACAACTCATCTGGTCTTCGTTCGTTAGTGTTCAAGTGTCAGATCTATTCTTGAGATGGTCTCCAAATTCTGGTGTAATATACTCAAGGTAATACTTTGGCTCTTGTGGACTTGTTCTAATTTTCTTTAGCTTCAATTTGAACTTGCTTACGGGCAATTGATGGTCTGTTTCATAGTCGGTCTCTGGCCTTGTTCTAACTGGTGATATTGAGCTTTTTCATTGTCTTTTTCCATAGATGTAGTCAGTTTGATTTCTGTATTTTCCATCCAGTGAGGTACACTTGCATAGTCGCCATTTGTGTTGTTGAAAAAAGGTATTAGCGATGAAGAAGTCATTGGTCTTGCAAAATTCTATCATTCCATCTCTGGTATAGTTTCTATCACCAAGGTTATATTTTCCAACCAGCAATCCCTCTTCATTGTTTCCAACTTTTGCATTCTAATCACCAGTAATTACCAATACATCTTGATTGCATTTTTGTTCAATTTCAGGCTGCAGAAGTTGGTAAAAATCTTCAATTTCTTCATCTTTGGTTTTAGTGGTTCATGCGTCAATTTGAATAATAGTCCTATTAACTGCTCTTCCTTGTTGGTGTATGGATATTATTCTATCACTGACAGCATTGTACTTCAAGATAGATCTTGAAATGTTCTTTTTGACAATGAATGTGACACCATTCCTTTTTAATTTGCTATCCCTGGCATAGTAGTTCATGTGATTATCTGATTCAAGGTGGCCAATTCCAGTCCATTATAGCTCACTAATGCCAGGGATTTCAATGTTTACGTGTTCCCTTTCATTTTTGACGACTTCTGATTTTCCTAGATACATACCTTGTACATTTCATTTTCTGATCTTTAGTGGATATTTGCAGGTATTTCTTCTCATTTTGAGTGGTGCCACTTGTAAGAGTTTAGAAATTGCTTAATGTGCTAAGGAGTTATCTCATTTTACTCCATTGCAATTCGTCTTATCTCTACCTGGGATTTGTAGAGTGTCTTGAAACTAAAGACATTGAAGAGAACCCTGTAAAAATGTGTTATCTTTCTTTAGAGCTTACTTTTTTTTACAAGTATGTATAATTCTGCTAACAGTGCATCTGAACACTTAAGTTTAAAACACATGTATCTGTAGGTACAATTAGCATTTCCTTAGCATAATTTACTTAATTAAGGCTCATTTGGGAGTCCTTCCCAAACATCAGTCTTTTGGTCATATGTGCCATGCCATTACTATGCCAGTTCCTTAATATTAAGTTAAAATATGTAAGTGTTAAGTGGTAGTGTTTCAACTAGGTAACATATGTGAACAGTGCTCATCAGCCTTTCACTAGTTCAAACTAAAATGTATGTAGATCAAATAATGTACTCTCTAAAGTGTGAAACTCAAGGTAAAACATAGGCTACATATTTTTTAGAGTTAAGAAAATTTATTTTGTCTACCTCTTACTATATACCTCATTATAAAAAGGAAAAATCCATTTAAAGCTTTAAGAAAACAAAGTACGTCAAGGTTATTTCCATGCAAATATTGACTGAAAAGCATAAAAGGAAATGATGTCTTAAAAGAAATATATATCATCTCTCTTTCATCATTGACCCTCATAATGGCATCAGTAATGGCCCTTAAGTTTGGTGCCTGAGCTTCCAGGAATTTGGGTTCATTTTACCAGTTAATTAATCTCATGTACTTCCAGAAATCTAATCAAGCAGACCTTCAGGATAAGTGAATCTTCCCACGGACTTCCCAGATCACAGCTGATCAAGTGACTCATTAACAGAAAATCTCTTTAAACACAAACCGTAGAAACATCTTGACAGTGATGAGCCATTAATACCCAATAAATAAATCATTAATAGTGGATTTAAATAGCAACTCCTCTCCTGACAGCCTTATAAGCTCTTTTTCAGTGCTTGGGAATATTAAAGTGTTCTCCTACATGCTCTCTATATTCTGTAATTAAAAGCTATATACTAATATACTCAACTCTTAAGCTTTTTAAACAAATATGAATCATACTGCATTAGTTTTCTATTGCTGTGTAACAAATTACCTGAAAACTCAGTGGCTTAAAACAATAAGTATTTATTATCTCTCAGTTTCTGTAGGTCAGGAATTAGAGAGCAGCTTAGTTGGGTGATTCTGGGCCAGAACTTTTCATGAGTTTGTGGTCAAGGTATCAGTCAGGACTGCAGTTATCTGAAGGCTTGATTGGGGTTGGAGTATCAGCTTCTAAGATGGCTCACCCACATTGCTGTTGGCTGGAGGCCTCAGTTCCAAGCCATGTAGGTCTTTTTATAGGGCATAGAGCATAGGACTACTTGAGTGTTCTCATTGCATGACTACTACCTTGTCCCAGAATGATATTTTCGGAAAAGAAGACAAGGATAAAATGAGAATGCCTTTTATGACTTAGCTTTGGAAGCCATATACTATCACTTACACCATATTTTGGTCATTAGAAGTGAGTCATTAAGTACAATCCATACTCAAAACCAAAAAGTCCATTGCCATTGAGTCAATTACAACTCGAAAATATAGGACAGAGTAGAACTGCCCCACTGGGTTTCCAAGGCTGTAAATCTTACAGAAGTAGGCTGCCACATTTTTCTTCCGTGAAGCAGCTAGTGGTTTCAAACTGCTGACCTTTTGGTTAACAGCCAAATGCTTTAACCACTCCTCCACCACGGCTCCTTACCAGTTCTCTAAAGGAAGTGAATTAGGCTCCACAGTTCTAAGGGAGAAGTATTAAAAAATTGGTGGACATATTCTAAAACTACCACATAACCAAATTTATTTTCCATAAATAAATATTAGGTGATATAGTGGCCATCAACTGACACATTTAAATGGGTGAACTTTATAGTATGTGAAATATATCTCAATAAAACTGTTAAAAAAAATAGGAAAGGCATTTTATGAAAAAGGGAGACTCAAAATCTTTGGTGCCTACTGTGGAACCAGTGTTCTACCTAGGACAGCTTCCTGAAGTCATATAACAGACTTATGAAATAGCCATTGGTGTGCTGGAGCTGGTTCATACTAGGTGGTTAGAGGCAAATGATAGTACAGGCAGCCCCTGGCTTACAAAAGAGTTCCATTTCTAGGTCTGTTTTTAAGTCGAATTTTTACACAAGTCGGATCAGTTAGGTACGGTTCGTATCTAAAGTCAGTCAAATGTTTGTCTTAGTATAGTATAGTATATGCATTAAAAAAAAAAACTTCCAGATACGCTAAAACATCTTTAATACAATAAAAATAATAATGTTTTGATGCATGCGTCAAAGAAGCACACATTCGTTATTCTGAACCATCGCATATACCTCAAGTTTTAATATAATAGGCTTTATGGGGGTTGGATTGTAACTACGGGTTGCACGTAAATCGAACGTTCATATCCCAGGAGCTTCTTGTTTTCCAGTTCCGTCTTCAGTGAGGCCACACTGATAGCTTGAAATCAGACATGGTGGAAATACACTATGGAAACTGTTAAATGATACAAATAAGTGATGGCCCTCCACCCCAGAGTGCCGGTTGATAAATGTTTATAAGCACATCACTGGGTGTGATTGTCCCTACTTTACATATGAGGAAGTTGAGGAAGAATGGTTTTTTATTTGTTTTAAAAATTGTGTTGATGTTATTGCTTCCCCCAAGAGCTACAAGGCTAGTAAATGGAAAGATTCAGAATTTGAATACAGTGTTGAATGAATCTAAAGCTAGTTTAGTATGTATGTGCCTTTCTGAGAAGATTAATTGCTATACATTGCCCAAACCATTTTCCTTGCCTCTATAACAATATTGGTGTATTTGTGATGATGTGTTGTGTTGTTGTTACTTGCTGTTAGCAGAGTAGAGCTGCTCCACAGGGTTTTCAAAACTGTGATCTTTCAGAAGCAGAACACCAGGCCTGTCTTCCTAGACACCTCTGGGTGGGCCTGAACCACCAACCTTTCACTAGTCATGGAGCACATAACTTTTCATGATGATGATGAAGATTAACTGTGGCCAATTAGCTCACTATTTATGATTGGGGGAAAATTCTACTTCAGGGATTAAAATAAAAAACTAGCTAAAATCAAGAATAAAATGAGCTAACTGTAGTTTAACTCTAAGTAGAAAAAATGAAGAGAGAGAAGATAATATATGAGGGGAACCCTATGTTCTATTAAATAATAGGTAACTGGGAGAAAATGAATATCTGGGACAGCTTTGCATTATCCAACCTAAGTGTGAGAATATTTTCTCGGTACAGAAAATGCTGGAGCTAATTTCTTTGATTTGACACTTACCCCTCAGATATGATATTCATTACGTCTAGCCTCACGTAAACATCCTTGAAAAATTATTTGTTTATACAATTCTGCCCTATTTTACATATTTAGAACACCCCTACTCTGTACGTATACACATGCAAAATTATGCAAAAATTGTCCTGTACAGAGAACCAGGCAAATATTAATGCTCACATACACCAAAATGGAAGCCTGCAATGTGTGGAGGACAGAGAGGATGGATGAAATTGACTTCAGTGGAGCAACAATTTTTCAGCAATAATCCTTATAGCTCGAAAGTGATCCCATTTGCAGATATTAAGTAAAACACGTGCCAGAGAATATGGACACGTGCATTAATGCACACATGTATAAAATCTCACTACCATGGTAGAAATGAAAACGTGACAGTTAGGTTACCATGGAGACAAAAGCAGAGACATCAGCTACCAACTCAGAATACCAATTAACAGCTAGCGCTTCTTTATGTTACTAAAATTGGTTGCCAGGGAAACTCACAGAATTGGCTCAGGTTATCAAACTAATTGCAAACAGCAACTAAAAAGTCAGGTTCTTTAGAATTTTATGGATTTCAATTTATTTTAAAGAAATTATTTATGGGGATTCATGCTGCTCCCAGGACGGTATCTGTTGTTCATCTCTGACTCTTCCTTTGTCATTCCCCTTTTCTTGCTTTTAAAATATTTCTTAGGCAGAGACTGGGATATGTTTATTAATATTCTCATGTATGTTTCCAGCAAACCAAAATCATCCCCTAACAAGTTCTTTTAATATTAAAAATTAAAAAAAACTTAGATTATAGCTATAAACAGTGATCAATCCTTGAGCAAGAGGTAGATGCTCTGAATAACTTATTCAGTTCTCAAAAAAATTCCTATCATGTAGGTATTAACCATGCTTTTTTGAGACTCAACTGTCAAATTAAATACTTTGCCACAGGCAGGATTTACACAGCACCTCACTGCCTTCCCCAGTCTGCAGTGCAAACAGCTGCAGAGCCCAGTGGATAAGAGCCAGGGCTTCTGATCTGAACCCACTGTCTGCCACTCGATAGCTAGGTTACCTTGAACAAGATTTGTAACATCTCAAGCTTTGTGTCATCATTTACTGAGAGATTTTACTGAGCATCCAACCGCTTTTCACCACCTCCATTGTGCCTACGCTGCTTCAACCACCTGCTTTCTGACTTGTCACTAGCAGCAGGAACGATCCTAATAAATCATAGATTGGCTCATGTTATTTCTTCTGTGACTCCATCTTTTTAGAGTTATAGTGAGATTAAATGAGATGTTCCCTATGAAGGACTCCACATAGTCCCAAACATGGAGTAAACATTCATTCATTGGGCAAATGTATATGCAGTCCCAACTATGTGCTGGAAAGTGTACCAGGTGCTGGAGATACAGCAGTGAACAATACTGAGAAATAGCCGTGACCCATTGAGGCTTCCCAGAATATGTAAAATATGTTGTTGTTGTTAGGTGCCATCAAGTTTGTCCTGGTTCACAGTGACCCCATGCACAACAGAATGAAACACTGTCTGGTTTTGCATCATTCTCACCATCATTGCTATGTTTGAACTCACTGTTGCTGCCACTGCGTCAATCCATCTCCTTGAGGGTCTTCATCTTTTTCACTGGCCCTCTACCAAGCAGAATGTCCTTCTCAGGGACTGGTCCTTCCTTATAACATGTCCAGAGTAAGCAAGATAATCTCACTATCCTTGCTTCCAAGGAGCATTCAGCTGTACTTCTCCCAAGACAGATTTGCTTGTTCTTCTGGAACTCCATGGTATATTCAATATTCTTTGCAAACACAGTAATTCAGAGGCATCAACTCTACTTCAGTCTTCCTTATTTATTGTCCAGCTTTCACATGCATATTAGGCAATCGAAAATACCATGGCTTGGGTCAGGTGACATCTTTGCTTTATAACACTTTAAAGAGGTCATTTGCAGAAGATTTGCCCAATGCAATGTGCCTTTTGATTTCTTGACTGCTGTTTCCATGGGCATTGATTGTGGACCCAAGTAAAAGGAAATCCTTGACAACTTCAACCTTTTCTGCATTTATCATTACCTTGCTGATTGGCAGTTGTCAGCATTTTTGTTTGCTTTTTTTTTTTTTTTATGCTAAGGTGTAAACCATACTGAAGGCTGTGGTCTTTGATCTTCATCAGTGTTTCAAGTCTTCTTCACTTTAAGCAAGCAAAGTTATGTCATCTGCATATTGCAGGTTGTTAATGAGTCTTCCTCTGATGCTGATGTCTCATTCTTCTTCATATAGTCTAGCTTTTCAGATTATTTGCTCAGCATACAGATTGAATAAGTGTAGTGAAAGGATACAACCCTGACACACATCTTTTCTGATTTTAAACAATGCAGTATCCCCTTGTTTTATTTGAATGACTGCCTCTTGATTTATGTACAGGTTCCGCATAAGCACTAGCAAATATTCGGGAACTCCCATTCTTTGAAATCTTGTCCATAATTTGTTCTGATCTACAACAGCAATCCTATAAAATATGTTATAGTATGTAAATACTAAGAGAAGAATGAAAAGTATGGGAGGTGGTCGAGAAGAGAAGTTTGAAGTGTTAAATATTGTCTTAGTTACCTAGTGCTGCCATAACAGAATACCACAACAGGTGGCTTTAACAAGCAGAAAGTTCTTTTCCCACAGTTTAAGAGGCCAGAAGTCTGAATTCAAGGCACCGGCTCCAGGGGTAGGCTTTCTTTCTCTCTTAGCTCTGAAGGAAGATCCTTGACTCTTTTGAGCTTCCGCTTCTGGACAATCTTCATGTGGCTTGGCGTCTCTCTTCCCCCATCTCTGCTTGCTCACTTCTCACTTAACCTCTTTTATGTCTCAAAAGAGTTTGACTTAACACACACCCTGCACTAATACTATGTCATTAATATAACAAAACCCATTCCCCAAAGGGATTATAACTGCAGATATAGGGGTTAGAATTTACAACACATATTTTGGGGGGGCACAATTCAATACACAACAGATAGCATGACCAGAGAGGTCTTATTATGAAGGTGACTTAGGAGTAAAGACCTGATGAAAGTGAAGAGTGAGCCATGAGGAAGACTCGGGGGGAAAAAAAAAAAAACCTTTGCCTTCAAGTTGATTCCAACTTCTCATTTTACAGAGTAGAAGAGCACCGCAGGATTTTTTAGGGGCTGTAATTTTTATGGAAGCAGATCCCCAGGCTTTTCTTCCATGATGCTGCTGGGTGGATTCAAGCTGCCAATCTTTCAATTAGTAGTTGAGTACATCCATTTGCACCACCCAGGGACCTAGTGGAGGGCTCGGCAAAAACAAATTGTACCTTGGGAGTGGTGTGCTGGTGTCCCTGAGGAAGCAATGCCTGACAATGTCAGGTCAGAAACGTGATGGAGGGAGGTATACATCACTCACAGCCTTATAGCACATAGCAAGTGCTTTGGATCTTATTCTGAAGGAGGTGAGCGGTCACTGGAGAAACAACATGAGCTAATTTGTGTCTCACTAGGATTTCTCTGGCTGCTGGTGACAAGTTAGGAAGCTATTGTAATAATCCAAGGCAGAGAGGCTGGTGGATTGGGACATGCTGGGTGCAGTGGGGGTGGTGAAAAATGGTCAAATACTCAGACGCCCAGTACAAATGCTCAGTCGGTGGTAGCTGTTCCAATACATATGACATTGTCTTCACACTCTAAGCTAAATAAATCAGTTTAGACAAACTAGCAATTAATTCCTCATTTGTGATCCATGAGTTCATTCTAATCCATCAAACCTATTTGTATGGTAGTCTGATTTGCAGTATTCTGATTTATAAGTGATTTCCTACTTATCATGTCTTTTGACATTTTGCCACCATTTACCCACAGTGCCGTAAAAATTTAAATAAATAAAATGAAAACTGTATAAATATATTATTGAAGGTCATAAAGCAAAATCGCTCTCCTCATGAAGGAATGTCTTTTCTACACTGCTGCCTGCCTAAAAACAAGAAAACAGTCCAGTAATACCTGAGATTTTTATTGAAGCAAGTCCATTAGTTAACACAAAATGTACTAATTGTGGTTGGTCCTTTAGTAAGGAGTCCCTTGGTGGCACAAACAGGTAAGCACTTGGCTACTAGCTGCAAGACTAGAGGTTTGAGCCTACCCGGAGGCACCTTAGAAGATCGGTCTGGTGATCTGCTTCCAAAAGGTCACAGCTTTGAAAACCCTGTGGAGCCGTTCTAATCCACACACATGGGGTCGCCCTGAGTCAGAACTGACTCGACAGCAACCACCACCACCACCAACGGTTCTTTAATAAAATGCAAAATATATATGCCATTGTACTTTCAATAAAGCTCAATATATGAACATAATAGTAAAATTATTATTGAGGGCATTTTTGTTTCTCAAAGCTTCATCTCCAAGAAGCTGTATTTGCTCATGAGAGATATTAAGAAGACTGTTCTTTGTTGCTTAAGTAAGAAGAATTAAAGACTTATCAAATATGACAGCCTTGAGCCTCCAGCTGAGAGCTCCTGCTTGTTTCCGGAAAATTTAGTAAGCCTTCCTGGAATCTAAGAACTATTCATATGCCATACACATACTTGACTTAAAAGCTATTTACAAAATATAACATGCACCAAAATCATAGTTCAAACTTTCTAAGCTGAAGTTTTTGTTTCCGTTGACAATGTGGAGCATCCAAGGAGTTCCATTCTAATAAAAATAATGAGGCTGTGGTCTTTGATCTTCATCAGTAAGTGTTTCAATTCCTTTTCACTTTCAGTAAGCAAGATGGTATCATCTGCGTATTGCAGGTTGTTAATGAGTCTTCATCCCATCCTGATGTCGCATTCTTATTTACATAGTCCAGTTTCTCATATTTTTTGCTCAGCATATAGATTGAATAAGTATAGTGAAAGGATACAACCCTGACACATACCTTTCCTGACTTTAAACCATGCAGTAACCCCTTGTTCTGTTAAAACGACCATCTCTTGGTCTAAGTACAGGTTCCTCATGAGCACGATTAAGTGTTCTGGAATTCCCATTTTTCTCAACGTTATCGTAATTTGTTATGATCCACACAGTTGAACAAGTCGGCATAGTCAATAAAACATTCTTTCTGGTATTCTCTGCTTTCAGCCATGATCCATCTGACATCAGCAATGATATCCCTGGTTCCACATCCTCCTCTGAAACCGGCCTGAATTTCTGGCAATTCCCTGTTGGTGTGCTGCTGTAACTGCCTTTGAATGATCTTTAGCAAAAGTTTACTTGTGTGTAATATTAATGATATTTTTCAGTAATTTCCACATTCTGTTGGATCTCCTTTCTTTGGAATAGGTACAAATATGGATCACGTTCAGTCAGTTGTCCAGGTAACTGTCTTCCAAATTTCTTCACATAGAGGAAAGAAATAAAGGCAGGAAAACCTGTGAAGAGAATTCAGCTTAAAAATCCTGCCAGTGCAATGGAATATGGCTCAAAATAAGAATTAAGTTGAGTAGCAGAAAATATAGGAAGTGGAATCAGCAGTCAAGAAATCAAATGATGGGTTGCATGGGGTAAATCTCCTGCAGACCTCTTTAAAGGGTTAAAAAACAAAGATGTTACTTTGAGGGCTAAGGTGCACCTGGCCCAAGCCATGGTATTTTCAATCACCTCATACGCATGAAAAAGCTGGACAGCGAATAAAGAAGACTGAAGAAGAATTGATGACTTCGACTTATGGTGTTTGCAAAGAACAGTGAATATACTGTGGAGTTCCAGAAGAACAAACAAATCTGTCTTGGAAGAAGTACTGCCAGAATGCTCTTAGAAGCAAGGATGGCAAGACTTCCTTTAATGTACTTTGGACACATTATCAGGAGGGACCAGTTCCTGGAGAAAGACATTATATTTGGTAGGCAGCAAAGAGAGGAAGATCCTCAATGAGAAGGATTGACACAGTGCCTGCAATATTGGACTCCAGCATAGCAACAACTGTGAGGATGGGTCAGACAGTGTAGATTCAATTTCTAACCTAAATTTAGAAAATTGCAATCACTCTTACAATTAATGGTGATTAACAAACTTAACATAATCCTTTCCGACAACCTCTATAGCATTTCATTGTTCTCCTTGGAACATTTGAATCTACTACCAACATAATATATTGATGCTGTTGTTAGTTGCTGCCTGAGCCTATCCTGACTCATGTTGAACTCATGTGTGCAGAGTAGAACTGCTCCATAGGGTTTTCAAGGCTGCGATCTTTCAGAAGCAGGTTTTCAGGCCTGTCTTCTGAGTGCCTCTGGGTGAGTTTGAACTGCCAACTTTCCACCTAGTAGTTGAGCACTTAACCATAATATAGAAGATGAAAGATCAGATCATACCTGCCCTTACCCTGGTATTCTGCTTCTAACATGTACTTCATTTTGTGTACAAATACCCTTTACTCTGAGTGTCTTTGTAAACAAATGATATTGCTGAGATGGGCTACAAATAAGAAACAACCATGTGGTATAAAAGCATTCTTCTTTGTTGTTAAACGTTGTTTTATTTCCATGTCATAAAAAACAGACTGAATAAATACTGTTTTTGACATATACTTGGCTTTGAAGTTGGCACGGAAAAAATAAAGTGCAAACATAGTAGAAAAAATCCTTGAGTAATTCAAAATCATAAATGTTGTGTTATAGGTCTCAGCCACCCAAGTTGCTAAAAGTTAAAAACAAAAATCCTTCTTAGTAGACTATGGACAGAAATGAGTAGAAAAATCCATTTTTGCTTGTATGGGAAGGTTCCAGAACTATGGCAATGATTAAACTAAATAGTTTTGAAAATAAATCTGTAGTATCGCTGAGGTCAGCAAGGCTCCTCATTAGCAGAGTCACGAACTTCGGTGTGCTGCTTCTGAGAATAAAAGAAATCATCTGAAAGCTAGCTTCCCAGCCATCATACGCTGTTCTTGCTCTGGCATGTGGAAAGGGTTAGAGTCCTAGTTAATAAAACATTTTCATAAGTTAATTCTATTATACTCTATATTGATTATCTTTTCAAATAGGAGTATCACTGTTGTTGATTCCAGTGGAAATCAGGATCACTCGGCAGGTTCACCACAATGAACAGCTTCTTTACTGGGACCAAAGCACCGATATACAAGAAATGTGTCTCACAGATTGCTAGAGAAGAGATCATTTACAGCTCATTGCTTTATTCCAGAACATGAATACATTCGAGTTCCTGATGGGCAGGACGGCATAGTGGCCAAGTGCACAGGCTCTGGGCCCAGACTGTCTGGGTTCCCATCTCACTGTGCCACTTAATACCTGGAACCCCAGAAAAGCTACTGTACGTGCTGTGCCTCAGTGTCTCCATCTGAAAAAATGGGTGTACTCGTACAATCTACTTTCGAAAATCAGCCAGTGAAAACCCTATGGATCACAATGGTTCAATCTGCCATCAATGATGGGGATGGTACAGGACTGAGCACAGTTTCGTTCTGTTGTGCATGTGGTCATCATGAGTTGGGGATCAACTCAATGGCAATATTAGCTATCTCATGGGGTTGTCTGAGAGTTAAATGAATTGTTACAAGTGTTCAGAACATGGATTAGCACATAACACGTGCTATGTAAGTATGTACTATTATTACCCATGAGAAAAATAGACAATGTGGTCTAGATGCTCATTTTTAAAAATAATATTATAAATGATCATACTTGTAAATATTTTAAAATAATATTTACATTAATTGAGCTTTGCTATGTACCAGGGATAACTAATATAGAAAAACAATTTCTAATACAATATTTTCTTATAAGTCAGACAACCATAAACTCTATTTCTCCATTCAAAATTTTTATTTAAAATTTTTTACTTATTTCAACACGTATAGAGATAATTAACCTCTGGGAGATGTGTAAAAGTTCCCACTAATCAAGGTTGGGGTAAAAAGTAACTTTTATAAAGTACATAAATGATATATTGAATTAGCTCAGCAGAATACAACTTGAAATTCTTGGTGTTTAAGACCAAAGTTAGTACAGTCTCCTTAACTAGTAAGAAGGTTATTTTAAATACAGGTTAACTAAAGGCCAGACTGGGTCTAAGCTAACTTAGGGTTGAATCAAGCTAATTTAAACACACATACCCCAAATCCAAAGGGCATGCCTACTACCCCTTTCTCCCCTTCCGTACGAGAATATCTCAATCTGTTCTCATATCAGCATAATTAGCAACTTATGTCACCCTGGCTCTGAGATAAATACTAATTAAAGAACATTTTTATGCTCATAAACACTTGTCTCTCAAACCAGCGCTTTGAAATGTGTTATCACCTGGTTCTATAAAAAGCAAGCTGGGTAGGGTAGCTCCCTAAACCTGCCGCGGTAAATATTTGCCACCACCCTAGTGGATACTTTTTTTGCATACAAACTCCTTTGTAAATATAGCTCACAATTGTCAATATGAACCACAGGGAAATGAGTTTCTGCAGAGAAAACAGAACTGTTTGTTTATTCCCACAGATCCGGCAATTCTGTGCCCTCTACTCATTGGCACGCGGTGACAGCTGGCCATTCCAGGGTGGACAAAAACATTTCCCCCTGGCACTTTCTCCTCACTGAGCTCTGTTGAAAAGAGGCCAAACTCGTTTATAGCTATTTCAAGGACCGACTTAAGATTATTTCAAGGGCTCTAACAATATTTACTTTTCTAAGGACGCACGGCATGATCCCCAATCTCAGTTGGTTAAAAGATTTAAACCTACAATACCTCCACAAGCTGGACAAACCTTTCATAATTATAAAACACCCTCTTTTGTAATCCAGGAGCCTTAGCAAAACAACTCAAAAACAATGTACACTTTCTCCATTTCCTTCAGTATAAACTTCCTAAGAGTGCTCTCAGGTTTCTTGATAGCAGAGGAGGTTAAATAAATGTTGAAAAAAAAAACCATTAGGTTCTCTGGGCTGGATTTTTGAATGGTCTCCAAATTCCAGCCCGACCACTTCTGTCTAATGTGCCCTTTTTAAACCCTAGGATATTAAAGCAGTTGGTAAACATTAACTCACAGATTCTCTTGAAAACCTTTCTGGATGAGTTCACAAGTACAAAATTCTGTCTACAACCCTTGCCTCATGGAAATCAGGGCAGGTAGCTGGCCATATTCTGTTCGGATGAGTGGCATTTTCACTTTGCTCCGGGGGACCGTCTCTGTTCCACTGTTGTAGCTTGGCTCTGAGTCAGGGCCTGTTACATAGTCGAAGCTCAGTGCATGTTTATTGAATGAATGAAATGATTACCAGTTCCCATCCAGTCAATTTCAATTCAAGGCAACTCCATGTGTTCCGTAGGGTTTTCAAAGGCTGATTTTTTTGGAAGTAGATTGCCGAGGCTTTTTTCCAAGACACTGCTAGGTGAACTCAAACTACAATCCTTTTGGTTAGCAGACGAGTGCATTAACTCTTTGTACCACTTAGGGACTCCAAATGAAACTCTACACATTATTAAAATGATCTTTTCTCTTGTTACTTAAGTGGTGTCACCTGAAATCTAATTCAGAAACAGAAGGGTTCAAGTTAATAAAGAAGAATCTATTTTTTAATCTTTCTGAAGACTAAATATCTGTATTCATGAAATAGAAATTCTAATCTTATTTCTTTAAAACCAGTTTCTTTTTTATCCTCTTTTTACAATTTCATCAACGTGCTCTTGGTATTTAAAACATTGTATTTAAAGCTGGGCATTCAATATGTGTCCTTTAAAACTAATATGAAGCATATTTTAATCCATCGACCTCATAAGTTACCAAGAAATAAACACCGAACCAATTATTACATTCTTAACATTATAAATTTCATTAATGTGACATTTTTTGAAACCCCTAAGTTTCAGTAGCAATAATTTCTTGTTGTACTGCTTTCAGCTTATGATACAGAGAATGAAAAAAAATGTAGGGAATTTTCTGAAAATAAATTTCTTCATGCCTGAGCTTCTCTGAACATAGCTTTATATCAAGATTCAGCAAATGTTCTCTGTAAAGAGGCAGATAGTGAACATTTTAGACTTTTTGACTCAATAGTCTGTCACAAGTACTCACCTCTGCCATTTTATCACAAAAGCAGCCATAGACAAATGAACAAATGAGCATAGGTGTATTCCAATAAAACTTTATTTACAAAAACAAGACGCGGGTTGGATTTTACTCCCTCTGCTGTAGTTTACCATCATGCTTGGCTGCTAACCAAAAGGTCGGAAGTTTGAGTCCACCCAGAGGCACCTCAAAACAAAGCCCTGGTGATAGGTTCCTGAAAAATCAGCCACTGAAAACAACTATGACGAATATTTCTACTCTGGCTCACATGGGGTAGCCATGAATCAGGTTTAACTCAACAGCAACTGGTTGGGTTTTTGTTGTTGTTTGCATCATGCTTCTTGGATTTCATGATGCTAATTTTTTTTCAGAGAATATAGTTCATCAGGAAAATTAAGAGTTAAAAGTTTTAGTCTAATACTATGCAGACCTTCTAGTAGTGACAGAAATGATCAGCCATAACAAGGGACTTTACAATCAGTGTCTTATGGCTCTGTACATGTGCATTGCAACTTTTCCTTTCTGTAAGCTACGGCTGCTAATCAGAAGGTCAGCAGTTCAAAGCCACCAGGCGCTCCTTGGAAACTCCGCGGGGCAGTTCTACCCTGTTCTATAGGGTCACTGTAAGTCGGAAACAATTTGACAGCAATGAGTTTGGTTTAAGTAGATTAAAAAAATAGTCTATTAACTGCATGCATTTACCCAAAAGAAAAAAAAAAAAAGGCAGAAAATAAGCACACAGTAAAATATTTCCAATCCAAAAACATCTTTGTTCAAATGGAAAAAGCTTGAGTAATTCGGTGGTTGGGAGTCACTTCAGTTCCTGACGAAAGTTGTTAAGGCTTAGCCTCCCTCCCCTCTCTCCTGGCTTCTTCATCCTTATCAGCTCCACAAGCAAGGGGTTTGGCTCCTAAGGACTTGTTATAAGGGAAGATTGCAAGGAATGATAATGGAGGAGAAGACACTGGGCCCAACACCTGGCCTCACGCAATGTATGGCTGCTGAATGAACCTCTGAGCAGGCGCCTCATGAAGAGAAAGACATGCCTGCGTATCTACTTCTGGTCCCAACTCCCTGTAGTCAAAGCTGGCTGCAGAAAACATTAGGCAATTGGCTTCTTCATTGCTCTTCAAACATCCGCCTGACTTGAAGGAGTTGTTGAAGGAGCTGCAAGTTTCCCACACTTGAGAATACTTAACCTGGTTTTGAGATTTTTGTGGTTGCCACCAATATCAAAACACTTATGTGACTTCACCAAAGATAATAATAAAGTTCACATCATCACCCTAGTAAATACTATTTAAAGCTACAATTTTAAATAAGCACCTCCCTGGCCTATCTTTCAAGTACAATTTAATTTTGTTAATATTTTCCTAAAACTTAACTTTGTAGGCCTTCGCCTGCTAGTGTTAGACAAATATTGTCAAATCATTAATATGACTTTGTTTTTTTTAATGTATAAGGCATTGGTGAGAAACCCCCTTCCTGATAACTTCAAGATAAGAGAAAATAACGTCAACTTAGAGCTAAACTAGTAATACGCATATTCTCTGTGAGATAAGCCACCTATGGCAATGAACTTAGAACTTGTCTGTAAACTTGTATCTCCCCATCCGGGACTCCAAACAGAATGTCCTGGGCAATGAACTTAGAACTTGTCTGTAAACTTGTATCTCCCCATCTGGGACTCCAAACAGAATGTCCTGGAATATTTTAGGAAGCCAGGGTAAAATAAGATTATATTTTATTAAGCAGCAACCCATTTGATTGCATTGTGCCATATTTGAGGAAGCCGGTGTAAACAGCTACCCAGTTTCCTGAGCAGTTACCAGTTTGTGAATATCTTATTTCTTCATTTTCATTGACTGGTGGTTGGGTGGATGACCCTTCTCCCTATCAAACTCTAAAACCCATAGTTTCAGGGAAGAATGAAAAGCCTCTCTGTGCCCTCTCAGAGACCAGGCAAGCATCACCAAGAGAAGGCCGCTCCTAGAAACCTGTTCAGGTGGCAATTGCTTTTTTGGATTCATTGAGGTCCAGGTTCTGGTCTACAAACTCACAGGCTGGCAAACAGCTTGAGTGAAATCTTGAGATTCGCAATAACCATACTCAGAGAGATCACTGAATTGAAGCCTAACAAGCAGGCTGAGATGTTTGGATCAGCATACCTCTGTGCAGGAGGATGCTTTGCCCCTAAGCCAGTGGTTTCTGCTGGCCAGCCTCATAAATTCATTAGTTAAAGAGCTGATGCCCAGCAAGCAAGCTAAAACTCAAATTAGGGTCTCTTACTTGAGAAAACACTTAGTAAGATGGTTGAAAAGACATGCTTTTTTCCCTCAGTTGTAAAAAATAGCCAGGAAGGCTACTTACCTATCCGGGACTGTTCTCCTCTAACTGCTTCTTCTACCCTTACCATGTGTGTACACTTGCAGTTTAGCCATTTATTTTATTTCAAGCTGACACTACTAGCAGCTTGGGATCACCTTTCCCAGGCATACCTGGGAAGAACATATGGGACCTGTTATATTTTCTCAACAGATATGCCAATCTCTAGCTTACTGGTCATGGGAGGAGGGAAGAAGGATGCTCTGTGAACTGAAAGGTTGAAAATAGGCCTTTCCTGCCTTGCTATGAGACCTCAGAGAAACCACTGACCAAGATAAGCAGACAGATGACAGCTGCCTCACATTCAAGACAACCCTGATTTGCCTCCAGAGATTCAGAAAACTCCAAGCATGAACTGCATATTAAATTAACAACTCACATCATTACCAGGATATTTTCAATCATGCAGTAATTGTTCATATCACTTGGTACATGACTCTTCTTCTGAAGCCACCATGGATGTGTCTGTTTCAGGTCATTTGGGAAGCATTTTTTGCAAGGAGGCTCAGAAACTTGTTCCAGGAAGTGAAGATCTTAAACATTGTTACACGTCTACGTAGAACTGATAGAATTAGAGGAGATGTCAAGAGCTCCATGACTCAGTGTTAACAATAAATAATTTCTAAATTGTATCATATAGGAATTGCTCTAAAGCATTAGGGTGCAAATATTTCAATACCCTTCCTTCAAATAAATGTCATTTTTGAGAATTCCAAAGCAAGTTGACTTTAACCTGAACTTGAGTTAAGTTCCCAGCAGCAGGTGCTCTGCAGACATGAATGACAACTCTAAGTCCAGGGAGCTAAGCCAAACTTACATTTGCAATTCGTAGAATTTAAACCATCTCTATGATGACATGAAGTCAATGCCCAGATCATGCTTAAGTCCTCTTTTATTTATTTGACTTTAGATTTGTGGGTTAATAATTATTTCTACAATGATTTTGCTATTTTCACAACATATTATTTTGCAGTTCAAGATAAACACCCTTAAAAGTAGAGATTTAAAAAAAAGAAGGATGAAATATTGTACTCTGCAGTGAGTCTGGGGGTTGGGAGTTTAGTTCCATCAGGACTGTGAGATTTACATAATATAGTTCAATGTCACATTCCGAAGACAGCAAGAATGGCAGTTTGTAAATGTGTGAACAGTTAGACAGGTCACATTTTCGGCTCCTCAGCCAGGGGCAGCCCAGTGCAGGAAAAGATCCTGCAGATCCCCAGCTGAAGTCAGCGTATGGTCAGAAAATATTTTAATACTTATCTTCCCATTAGTGTATATATGTTGTTATCAATATTATATATTAATTATATGCATCAAAGTATAATATCTCACATTTATAACATTGATTATGGTTTATTACTTCCATATATGTGCTATCATTTGATCCACGCAGGATGAGTAGTAGTATGTCCACTCGTTGGATGAAGAAATTAAATAAAGCCCAGAGTATGCTGTGCTAGAAACTTACACTACAGCAGTGAACAGGACAGAGAAGTCATGATTCCCTCTTCTGAAAGAGCCTGTCACCTGGGAACCATTCAGCCCTTAAGGGAGGGAGTCGGTATTGTTGTTAGCTGCCATCGAGTTGGCTCTGACTCATGGTGACTACATTTTAAACGGAATGAAAAGTTGCCCTATTCTTTATCAACTTCACGATTGGTGGTATACTCAATTCCGCTGTTGCAGCTACCAAGTATTTTGAGTACCTTCCAACCTAAGGGGCTTATCTTCCAGAATTATATCAGACAATATTCTGTTGTGATCCATAGGGTTTCCATTGACTGATTTTTGAAAGTAGATAGCCAGGCCTTTCTTCCTAGTGCATTTTAGTCTGGAAGCTTTGTTGAAACCTGTCTACCATGGGTGATCCTGCTGGTATTTGAAATAAAGGTGGCATAGCTTCCATCATTTTAGCAACACACAAACCACCACGGTATGACAAATTGTCAGACAGGTAGTGGAAGGGAAAGATAGAGGAATCCATATAACCTTATCTCTTCCTCAAAACACAGTCTTCATAGTAATTCAATCCCAGACAGTAAATATTTGAAAGAAATTTTTTATGTCTTATCACTTGGAATATAAAAAAATCCAATCAACCTATTTTTCTGAACTATAAATGCCAGTGCTCTTAAATCAGACAAATACCTCATATTGCACAGTCTTATTAAAATGCAATTACTGTATACACATCAGTCACTTTTTCCATAACTCTTGTGTGGAGACTGAGGAAGAGCTGTGAGTCTGGCCCTCCATCCTCCCCTCCAGAGACTTCTAGTGTCTGCTAAATAGGTACAACTACCCAGGATACCACAGAAAGGGCAGAGATTTCCTTCAAGGCCCTTAACAGAGCTGCCAGTAAGAGCAACAGCTTAGAGGAGACCCCAAGGCAAATAGATACTAGTGACTGACTGACAGACCCTAGAGATTTCACCGCAGCTTAACAGATTCTCAGGAATTCTAGAAGTGAAATTGCTATGCCTTAATTTGACCCCAAATCAAGCTTTTAATCAAATAAGAAGTAGAGAGCTAAACAAAAAATCATCCAGATCATTTGGCCTTCTACCCCCATCCAAGTAAAAAGTATTATTCATGAAACCTTGTTTTAGCCTAAAGTCCTTTAAGAAGATGAAAGCAAAGATGAGTACACATGGTCAACCTGTTTCTGTAAAGTGCCACAAGATGTTTATTTTCATTAACTCCTTTAAAAATAAAACAGAAAATATAAACAAATGCTTTCATAAGTATACGAACACGTGAAATCATGTTTCCACTTTATTTTGGTTAGATATGTGGAAGGGAAGAGTCCTGATGACACAGTGAGTAAAGTGCTCAGTTGGTAACCAAAAGTCAGTGGTTCGAACCTATCAGCAGCTCTGCAGGAGAAAAGGCTTGTTGATCTACTCCTGTCAAGATTCCCCATCGCCATCGAATTGATTTGATGACTCATTAATGACTCTATCAAAAAAACTAAACCCACTGCCATCAAGCCGAAATGACTCTATAGGACGGAGTTAAAATGCCCCACAGGGCCTCCAAGGCTGTAACCTTCACAGAAGCAGACTGCCACATCTTTCTCCTACAGAGTGGCTGTTGGATTCCAACCTCTGACCTTTCAGTTAGCAGTCGAGTGCTTTGGCCATTGTATCACCAGCACCTAGGAAACCCTACGGGGCACTTCTACACTGTCCTATAGGGTCTCTGTGAGTTGAAATAGAATCAGTAGCACATAACAACAATAAGTGGAAAGTAGAGACAAGAACATGAAAGAGAAGAGAAAGGAGGGAAAAAAAAAGCAAAGAAATAAAAGTTTTTGGTGTGAGTGTAAAAATGAGGTCACATCCTACCCTTCCTCTAGGCTTGAAAAACTTCTATTGTCATCTACTGATTAGTTAGGCTAATGCCTAAGTTTTAATACATACTTCTGTATTACATGATGAGAAAAGTCTATCACAGTGAGAATTCTTCTCTCAGGTTTAAGAACTTAGAGGGAAGCCATGTTCCCTCACGGGCTATGTGACACCAAGAGGGCTAGTTTCATGTACCACAGCCTGTGTCATCACACAGGACCCAATGTGCTTGCTTTAACGCTCTGTTGTTTTGGGCTTTCAATTCTTGATATTTCACAAACAATGGGTCCTGCATTTTCATTTTGGTCTGGGCCCCCAAAGTTGTATAGCCAGTCCTGGATCAAGCCAAGCTCCAGGCCATAGATTCCCATCCCTAACCTAAAAAAAAAAAAAAAAAAAAAAAAGCTTGTGTGAACTCTTCAGAAAAGAAATAGGATATTTTACAAAAAAAGTATTCTTATATTTAGAGACTGTAATTTTCGCTATTTACTTGTTTTTATCTTTGAGATATTTTATATCTTTCTTAATCAAAATATTGTCTCTTCACCCAGTTTTAGAGTGTGAAGAGAAAACAATTGTTTAAAAAAAAAGCGTCTCAGTGAAAAACATTATTTTTCTTTAGGAATAGGTTTGAAAATAACAAGAATGGCAGTTATAATATGTGAACAGTGATGAAGTGAGCATTTTCAGCCCCTAGGGTAGTCTAGGAACTCTGGTGGTGCAGTGGTTAAGAGCTATGGCTGCTATCCAAAGGGCTGGCAGTTCAAATCCATCAGCTACTCCTTGGAAATCCTATGGGGCAGTTCTACTCTGTCCTGTAGGGTGGCTGTGAGTTGGAATTGACTGGATGGCAATGGGTTTAGTTTTTAGGGTAATCTGAGAGATAATGGATACTGAGAAGTCCCAGGGTGAAGTCATCATAGAATCAGAAAACATTTTAAAGAAATTCCCTACATTTACCAACTCCCTTAAGGTTTACCTCAACATCTTTCCCCAAACCAACTTTCTCTCTCCCAATTCCTGTATTTACTTCTCAGTCTGTCATGATCTGAGATTGTGTGTATAACGTCAGCCATTCATTTTAAGAACTGCTCCTTGTGGAAACTGCTTCTTTAGTTGCTTCCTCTGTTGTTGGCATTAGCTAGTAGTCTGGACTCAAGCTGCTGTGTATTCAGGATTTTGACTTCTTCTCAAATATTACTTTTTATTATTCCAAGCATTCTTTAGCTCCAAAACAATTATCTCAAAAGTCTTTAAGTGTATTACTTTTTTCTTAACCTAAAGTTTGAGGCTGTTGTTTTTAGCTACCATGGAATTCGCCCCCAACTCGTGGTGACTCCATGCACAACAGAATTAAACACTGCCTCTCATTGCAGCATTCTATGATTCATGATATTTTCAGTCACCCCACAGGCATTTGAGAGCTGGACTATCAATAAAGGAGACTGGAGAAAAAAATGATGCCTTTCAATTACAGTACTGGAGAAGAATATTGAATATATCATGGACTGCCAGAAAAATGAATAAGTCTGCCCCAGAAGAAGCACGGTCAGAGTGTTCCTTGGAAGTGAGGATGATGAGACTTCATCTCACTTACTTTGGACATGTTACCGGGAGGGACCAGTCCCTGGAGAAGGACGTCAAGCTTGATAAGGTAGAGGGTCAGCAAAAAAGAGGAAGGCTCTCAACAAAATGGGTTGGTACAGTGGCTGCAACAATGGGCTCAAACATAGCAATGCTTGTGAGGATGGTGCAAGACCAGGCAGTGTTTCGTTCTGTTGTACACAGGATCGCTACAAGGCAGAACCAAGTCAATGACACCTAATGACAATAATGTGATTCTTTGCAGAACAGACCATTGTGATCTATAGGATTTTCATTGATCACCAGGCATTTCTTTCTACTTCATCTTAGTCTGGAAGCTCCACTGAAACCTGTTCATCATCATAGCAAGATACAAACCTTCACTGACAGACAGGTGGTTGCTGTACGTGAGGTGCATTGGCCAAGAATAGAAAAGGATCTCCCACATGAAAAGTGAGAATTTTACCACTGAACCATCACTGCCGCCATCCTTAGGTAGCGGTTCTCAAGTATGGTATCTCAATACAGGGGTGTGTGACAGTGGTTTGTGACCTTAATCATAAATTATGTTCTAACTAGTAATAGTTGAAGTAATCAAATATTTGAAAAGATTCTCCCTATAATAAAATCCACAATTCTCATCCCCTTAAATTCTTACCTGCTTCCTTGACTGCCATGGAAATATAGCTAACATACTTGGAATTGCAGATCACCCTGGGTATGCTTAATTAAATGTTTGGTGTAGGTGACTGTTGCCTGCCCTGGGGTATGGGAAAAAGTATTTTCAGCTATTGTGCTATAAAACCACCTTTCCTACTCTAACTTGCAGTCACAAATATACCTATTTTAAAGAAATTGCCTCACCTGGTGCTATGAATTGAACTGTGTCCCCCCAAAATATATGCTGGAATCCTAACCACCTACATCAGTGGATATAATCTCACTTGAGAATAGGGTTTTCTATGTTATGTTAATGAGGGGAAGATACATGCCACGTGGAGATTGCCAAGGAATCGAGGAACGCTGAACCTACGGAAGCTGAAAGAGAGCTCCCCTCAGAGACAACAAGAGCTAGGGCCTTCCCCTGAAATCAGACGTCGAGCCTCATAAACTGTGAGAAAATATATTTTTGTTGCCTTAACCACCCATTTGTGGAATTTCTGTAATAGCAGCACTAGCTAAGACACCTGGGATTATATTTTCTGAATGACTGGTTTGTTGCTCTAGGACATTTTTTTCTTTCTTCCGTGTTATCTTTATGGTACTTGCCCCAAATATGCCATATCTACAGGTTGTTAGCAGGGCATCTCAGTCAAAAAAGGAGAAATTTGGCTCAGTCAATTCCGCATAACCATATTAGCCTATTTTTACTAAATTAACAAACTTGCTCAGACTCGTAATTGCCACAACTACAAATAAAATATTTTTTCTATCAAAATAATTAATAAACATAGTTTTATATATCCCCTAGGTCAGTGCTGAATCACTGATAATTATTCTTTTATATTGGCCTTGTATCAGTCTAGACTGATCATAACTCGTTACCCATGGCCTTCAAGTTGATTTAGACTCATATCAGCCCTAGAGGACAGGGTAGAACTGCCCCATAGGGTTTGCAAGGCTGTCATCTTCATGGAAGCAGACTGCCACATTTTTCTCAGGCAGAGCAGCTGGTGGGTTCAAACCTCCAACTTTTTGGTTAGCAGCCAAGTGCTTAACCACCGCATCATCAGGGCTCCTTAGGCTGTTCGTAGATAGATAATTAGGAGCTTATCTGATTTTTTTAAAAAATAGTTACCACTGACATTAGTTTAAATGTCAAAAATCAGCAAAAACATTGAAAAGGGTCTCACTCTCCAAATGACAGACTCTAATATGATTTTATTATTCTCCTCTAGTACTGAAGTTACCCCTTAGAGTTATTTTAAATAATTCTTTCCCAGACATTTTTTACTTAATCATATTCACAGTAGCATGTAATATTCTGAACCCTTGTAGTATTTTTTAATCTTTCATCATTTTTGCAGGGTGTTGAATAAGAAATGGTTTTAATTAAAAATACTGTATTTTAGATATGAGATTGGGTTATAGATTGCACCTCACTGCACTTGTTAATGGTAGTCATATTTTAAAAAAGCAAATTGAAACTTTCCACATTGAATATGCAAATGCACACAATTTAATTTACTTGAAATTAATTACTTCATAAAAGAATAAATTACAAACTTTTGAATGACAAATTATGTTTTGTTGTTGTTAATTGCCTGATCTTGTGCTTGAGTCCGTTGGGTTTAGTGACCAAATAATGTCACTATTGTCATGTCACTACATGTAAAATGTAGATTGAAATGTAACATGTTTTGCCAATTAAAACTAGACATAATCTGCTTTCATAACCATTAAAATATCAACTGAGGTTTTTATTTTTTTTTAATTTTACAGGCTTATATTTGTACTTTATGTCCAAAATACCAGATGAAACAGAGTGTTTTAAGCTGCTATTGCAAGCATTTCTCTACCAATATCCCATTTTGCTGTGGCTAGTCTTTTTCCTGGGGACCTGGTGGTGTGGTAGTTAAAAGCTCAGCTGCTAACTAAAAGATTAGTTGTTAAATCTACCAGATGCTCCTTGGAAGCCTATGGGGCAGTTCTACCTGGTCCTGTAGGGTCGCTATGAGTCACAATGAACTTGCCAGCAACGGGTAGTCTTTTTCCCAATAAATGGAAACCCAAGTTAGATATAATAGTAATAATATTTCCCATTTAAAATTTTTTTGAAGTTTTAAGGGGATTTTCATAGTCTAAAAAAGATTTTTAAGGCAAAGATCACTGAGGCACATTTAAAGAATTACTATTGTTTTTACTTGTACTTAATTCTTATATTCCAAAATCAATGTTCCTTTTGCTTTCTGTCTTTCAGCAATGATCAGTTATGAACATAAATCAAACATATAGTGCCTATGAACTAAAAGCAATTAAAACTCTGTAATTGGAAATGTGGATAGAGGTTTTCAGCTGAGTCATTGGCATGTACATCAGCGATCTATTGTCATCTTACCCTGGCTATGTAATAGGCTCCCGGAGGCTCTGTGTCATTATGCTTTAAAGGAAAGAAATATTAAAATAATTATTTTGATTGAATTAAGATAGTTGTCTAGGTGTATATAAATCTATCTCCCCTCCCTTCTCAAATGCCTTGAATTAAAAAAAAAAAAAATCTGTATTTTTAAACAAGAAAAATCAATAACTGACTTGTTTAAAAAGAAAAGGTTCTTCCTTCCAGACTAGAAATTCTAAGCAATTTCTCTGAAGTACAGAAATCAGAACTGAAACAGCAAAGACCCATGGGCAGAGGGCATCATAGCACAAAATACACACAGGAAATGAGAAGCAAGCAGGTTTAGGGATATTAGAAATTCGGGATCAACCAATAAAAAGAGCAGTAGAGTTCCCAGGGGCAATGGAGGGGGTCATCATTTGTAGTAGTCCCTACAGGAACAGTAAAAATTGTCCTTGGATGAAAGGAGTGAGAATGAACAGAGTGCAGAGAGAAAGGTCATGCTCAACGTGGAGCCTGTAATCCCAGGAAGAGATGAAGCCACCATATCCAGAGGACGGGTACTCAGAGTATCCTGGCGAGAAGTGCTGTGGTACCCACAGTTATCAGAGGTCAGTTCTGTAATTAACCGATTCTCCAGTGGATGAACATTACTTCTTACATGCCAGCATGAGACAGGAGCACAATTACAAATCCTTACAGCAGGAGATAACGGATAATGTCGAAAGTTGATAAACCAAGAAACAGAGTCATAAGCATATTCTTTTAAAGTCACAGTGATGAGCAACAGAAAAACTAAGAATCCAAGCATTTAAAAGGAAGGGAACATGATGACAATAGGTTTGGCTAGAAGCAGGTGAGACAGGAGGTGGTTGCATTTCATTGAAAGTCTTTCTGTAAATTTTGATGTTTGCTTTTGTTTTGTTTTACCACGTACATTATAGTAAACTAGTAAATTAGTAGCGACCTAATTCTAAGAATGTTTGCTTTCTTTTTATGTGTGATTTTTTAAAACCAATCATAATGTATGCATAAAAAGAAAAAAAATTACATCATAACAGCTGCAAAATTTCAAAACACCTAAAAGAGGATCTTAAAAGGCACAAACAACCCTATATAATGAAAATTATAAAACATAAAGTGGAGCGCTGGTGGTGCAGTAGTTAAGAGCTCAGACTGCTGGCCAAAGTCGGCAGCTTGAATCCACTGTTGCTCCTTGGAAACCCAATGGGGCAGTTCTACTCTGTCCTGTAGGGTCTCTATGAGATGTAAGAACATAAAAGGCTTGAATATATTAAAAGAAAATCCACATTACTAGATGGGAATAATCAATTATAAAAAAAAAAAAGTCAGCTTAATCCAAATTAATCTAAAAATTAATAAAAACTCCTTAAGGGTTCTAAAAACTAAACTTGAGGTGTTTCTTAATTCCATCTGCTAGAGGAAATGTACAAGAATATATATATATACATATTTTAACCTCTAAAGGAACACTAAAGAGGACTTCTCCCAGAAAGAGCAAAATATAGGATAAAATTATGTCAATGGTAAGAGTGATAACGGCACAGAATTAGATAAAAAATCAATGGAACAAGATATAACCCAATAATAGTCCCAAGTATGGTTATTATTTTCATGATTCAAGTTGTATTTATCATTAGTGGAAAAAGGAAGGGCCATTCCATGAATTATGTGTGGACTATTGATTATTGTTTAAAAATAATAATAAGACAAGCTTTTACCTTATCTCATACATAAAAATATATTACATGTAGATTAAAACCTACTTGTACAAGTAAAACTATTAAAATATTAGGAGACTACAGAGGATAATTTTTATCTTTATAATTCTTTTGGGGGTAGGAAAGGCATTACATAAATTCTAGAAATCAAAAAGGGAACCAGCATTTACGTATTACGTATATAGTTTATCAAAAAAAAAAAAAAAAAGAATTGGCGATATCTTACAATTGCCTCTGTGCAATTGGAACCCTCATTGAGAATCATTGAGTTAAACCAGCTAAACTCCCTCTTCTCAACGCTAGCACTGCTCCCTGGAGCAAGGTGAGTGTGGGTTAAGAAATGATCAGAGGTTGCTTAAGTTGTAGGTTCATCTTGACTCTGTTTATCACTCATAGGATCCAGCACAGGTATCAGGAATCCATTTACCCAAAATAAAAAGTTTTGCAAGTTATCTGGTTACTAGCATCATGGTTACATGGGAAAGCTGGTAAATTTATATTTGACTACTACTTCTTAACTCCTTGTTCTTGTAAGCTTTCCCTACCTGCCATAAACTTCTCTAGGTATAACCCCTGGTCCCTCAATGCCCCCATATAACATTTCGACTCCTCACAGATCCCACAATTGCACTCAACTCAATCTTGCCTTGCCTGAAGGTTTCAACTTTCCCAATCAACTTTCCCATTTCATGAGTTCTTTCCAGTCTTTCTATCATATTAAGACTTTTTCTAATAGAAATTATTGACAATAAGATGTTAAAACTGACACAAGTTTCCCAGTGATGTTTGCCTTAAAAAAAAAAAAATGGAGCCTATTACCCCTAATACAACCTATAATTAATGGGCTGTACGAACAAATTTTGACAAGGAGTATTTTTTTTTTTTTACTTCTCCCCCCTTTCTCCTATAACAACAACAACATTAAAAAAAAAAAAAAAATGATCAGCATCTTTCCAATGGGCTTCTGAAGGAAAGGCTGCTTAATTCTTCCTTAGGTTCACAACTGAGTATGTTGCGTTCATATGAAAAACTTAACTGAAGTGCTTACATAGTGTCAACAATGACCTACTTGATTGGTGGAAGAGTGAGGCTGAACTGACCTGTATGTCTTTATTGTCTGGTGTTCTATGAACCCAGGTGTTTGGAAATTGATTATTGTTGAGTTTCATCTTTTAGTCTAACAATCAATTCTTCAGGAATCCAAAGTATGCTGACAAATATATAGCTTCTGGAATTGGTTTTTTTCTGTTCTAAAATGGATCTGATCTTTTACATTTAAAAAATGCTGTTTTTTTTGTTTTTGTTTTTTTCAATCCAGACTAAAACTGTGCCCTTTTGAGTACAGGTAGTCCTTGACTTACGACATGGTTCCATTCTGACAACTCTCTCATAAGTCGGTTCTGATGTAAGTTGAATATCTTATTTCAAATTAACAACTGATACTTCTAATGGTACCAAATGCTGAATAAGATCATGCTATACACCTTGTCTACAATGAAGCTGACATCAGTGTCGTAACAATGAAGTCAGAGTCTGTCTTAGGGTGGATTCTCTAGAGAAGCAAAACCAGAGAAATACATTATATGTATATATACATACACACACATAGAGAGAGAGAGATTTCAAAGAAATGCTCACAGAGTTATAGAGGCTGGCGAGTCCCAAGTTCGTGAGTCAGGTGTCAGGCTGGAGGCTTCTCTTGACTCATGTAGCTGCAGGAGCTGACGAACCCTAGGTCAGCAGGTCAGACAGCAGGCTGCTGGCTCCCAAGTTGTGCAGGCTGATGAACCTCAAGTTACAGGCAATACAGCAGGCTGCTGGCTCAATTCCCAAGAACCAGAGGTCAGATGATGACAAGCCAGATGCAGGATTCAGAGCAAGCAAGTGAGCTTTGCCAAAATGTCCATATATATATTGGATGCAGGCCACACCCCTGAGGAAACACCCCTTACAACTAATTTGCTGATCACATCAGATCACATGGCTACATCATTACACAACAGCTAAATTGCATCATTAGATAACTGCCAAACCACTAAGAATCATGGTCCAGCCAACTTGACACAACTTTAACCATCACAGTCCACCCCTTGTCAACTTGGCACCCATATACACCTCCTTAAGCCATTCACAATTTCTAAATAAAAACAATAACAAAGTTATCCTAACACCTAAATGATACAACTAACATGCATACAACCAAAAATATTCTAACCCCGTTTACATCTTACATTTTATAAGTGAAGAAAACAACAACAAAAAATTGATGCACACATACAAGGAAGAAATATTCATAATAATTATAGTCCTCATTTCTACAACTGATCACATGGTCATAACTGGTATTTAGAACTATCTTCCTCCACTACCCATCCTATGTTCCTTTTATCCTCAATGGTTCTTTGCCTGGTGGGGTGACCCAAACCTTCATTCCTGAAGAATCTGGGCCATTAGTAGTCATGTCTGAATTGGGTTGGCATCGTTCTCCAGTGACTATAATTACAGGGCATTGTAGTACTAAGAGATGCCTCAAGGGTTCTCCAGTATCCCAGACATACTCCTCTTTACTTCCATTATGCAATAGCAATTCAATTTCCCCTTAGTAATCAGGATCAATCACACCAACCAATATGGTACACCCTTCTTTGCCTGTTGATCCAAAGGGATGAGGAGCCCAAAGTAGCTAGGCGACATTCTTAACTTCAAGTTCAATGGAATCCATGTTGTGTCTCCAGGTGGGAGCATTCCTCATTTTGGAACTAAAACCTCTAGAGCTGCAGAACGTAGAGTCATGGAGAGAAGAAGCAAAAATTTATGAGTGGGTCACTAGGGGTAATAGTGAATGGTGCCACTCCCATTTCCACCCCTTGATTCCTGGAGCCACGAATCCTGGCTATGGAAGAACAGCATCATATATTATTTTAGAACATACATAGCCTCCTTGCCCTAATCCACTTAGTTGACACCTTAATTGTGTCTTTAGGAGGCCATCCCATTGTTTTATCAAGCCAGCTGCTTCAATATGATGGGGAACACGCTAAGACCAGTGAATTCCATGAGTATGGGCTTATAACTGCCAAACCACTGAGAATCATGGCCGAGCCAAGTTGACACACAGCCTTAACCATCAGAGTCCTAATGGCTATTGGACATGTGTGAAGTTCAGTTGCCATATGTGATTGCCCAAATGGATGGTGGTAGATGTTGTCCGTCATAAATAAAATATGTCATAATTCAGGGGCTACCCGTAGTCCTATCTATTCTAGGACCCTGGTGGAAAGAGCACATCTCTAACAGCTTCCCTTTTATAAGATACTAACTAAGTCATTCCAAAATGAGTGTTTTCCTAGGTTTCATTATATGCTAATTGGTCATCTTAGTTATCTAGCCACCCAGTTGCTAAAGATTCACTTTCCCCAGCACTGGGAGCCCAGCACAGGTTTTGGTATATCAGGCCTTGAGTTTTGGGGAGGGCTCACAACAATACATGTAAAATTCTTAGTGCAGCATCTGAAACATAATACAAACCAAACCAGTTGCCCTCAAGTCGATTCCGACTCATGGCAATCCCTTGTGTTTCAGAGTAGAACTGCCCTCCATAGTGTTTTCAAGTTTTGACTTTTAGCAAGCAGATCACCAGGCCTTCCTTCTGAGACACTTCTGAGTGGGTTTGAGCTGCCAACTTTTCTGTTAGTAGTCGAGCACTTAACCATTTGTGCCACCTACGGACTCCTTGAAACATAAGAGATTATAAAATATTGCTGGACAGGGTTGTTGAAATGTTTCAATAAACAAATACAGCACTGGAGGTGCTCACTTGTCTATGCCAAAAAACTTGGAAGACAGCTACCTGGTCAACCAACTAGAAGAGATCCATATTTGTACCCACTCCAAAGAAAGGTGACACAACAGAATGCAGGAATTATCAAGCATTTTTTTTTTAATCATTAATATTACATGCAAGTAAAATTTTGCTGAAGATCATTCAAAAGTGGTTGCAGCAGTACATCGACAAGTAACTGCCAGAAATTCAAGCTAGATTCAGAAGAGGGTGTGGAACAAAGGCTATCATTGCTGATGTCAGATAGATCACGGACGAAAGCAGAGAATACCAGAAAGATGTTTACCTGTGTTTACCTGTGTTTTATTGACTATGCAAAGGCATTTGACTGTGTGGATCATAACAAATTATGGATAATATTGCAAAGAATGGGGATCCCAAAACGCTTAACTGTGCTCATGAGAAACTTGTACATAGACCAAGAGGCAGTCGTTTGAACAGAATAAGGGGCTACTGTGTGGTTTAAAACCAAGAAAGGTGTGCGTCAGGGTTGTATACTTTCACCATACTTATCCAACCTGTATGCTGAGCAAATAATCAGAGAAGCTGAACTATATGAAGAAGAATACACCAACATGATGGAGGAAGACTCATTTAACCTGTGATACGCAGATGACATAGCCTTGCTTGCTGAAATTGACATCTTTGTCTTTTAACACTTTGAAGAAGTCTTTTTTAGCAGGTTTGTCTAAATGAAGTCTTATTTAGCAGGTTTGATTTCTTGACTGCTGCTTCCATGGGTGTTGATTGTGGTTTCAAGTATAATGAAATTCTTTGCAACTTCAATATTTTCCCAATTTTTCATGATGTTGCTTGTTGGTCCAGTTGTCAGCTTTTTTGTTTTCTTTATGTTGAACTGTAATCCATACTGAAGGCTGTGGTCTTTGATCTTCACCAGTAAGTGCTTCAAGTTCTCTTCACTTTCAGCAAGCAAGGTTGTGTCATCTGCATAACGCAGGTTGTTAGTGAGCCTTCCTGCAATCCTGATGCCCCATTCTTCTTCATCTAGTCCAGCTTCTCAGATTATTTGCTCAGTTTATAGACTGAATAAGCATGGTGAAAGGACATAACTTTGATGCCCACCTTTTTTGACATTAAACCACACAGTATCCCTCTTGTTCTGTTCAAATGACTGCCTCTTGATCTATGTACAGGTTCCTCGTGAGCACACTTAAGTGTTTTGGAATTCCTATTCTTCGCAATGTTATCCATACTTTGTTATGATCTACGCCGTCAAATGCCTTTGCATAGTCAATAAAACACACGTAAACATCTTTCTGGTATTCTCTGCTTTTAGCCAGGACCCATCTGGCGTCAGCAATGATATCCTTGGTTTCATGTCCTCTTCTGAATCTGGCTTAAATTTCTGGCCACTCCTTGTCGATGTACTGCTGCAACTGCTTTTGAATGATCTTCAGCAAAATTTTACTTGTGTGTGATATTAATGATATTGTTTGATAATTCCTGCATTCTGTTGTGTCACCTTTCTTTGGAATGGGTACAAAAATGGATCTCTTCTAGTCAGTTGACCAGGTAGCTGTCTTCCAAATTTCTTGGCATAGATGAGTGAGCACTCCAGCTCTGCATCCATTTTTTGAAACATCTCAATTGGTATTCCATCAATTCCTGGAGCCTTGTTTTTTGCCAGTGCCTTCAGTGCAGCTTGGACTTCTTCTTTTGGTACCCTCAGTTATTGATCATATTCTATTTCCTGAAATAGTTGAACATCGACCAATTCTTTTTAGGACAGCGGCTCTTTGTATTACTTCCATCTTCTTTTGATGTCCCTGCATCATTCAGCATAATATAATAATAGTAAACACATATTGAATGTTTATACAATGATAAAACACAGTGCTAAGCACTTGCAAGGAGCTTAGCTTATGAAGTAGATGTCATCATTCTGTTACCCTCATTTTACAGATAAGAACACTGAGGCTTTGAGAGGCTAAGTAACTTGCTCAAGCTCACACAATGGAAGATCTGGGATGGAAACCAAGTAATGTGACTCTGTAGCATGAACTCCAAAGCATGGAATAATACCAAGAATTTCCTTATTAACATGAAGTCATGTATGGTGCTGAAGACTCATGGAAAACATCAAAAAAAAAAAAAAGGAGTTACCGGAGAACGAATTTCTCCATAGAGCATAACATTCTATACTTCCCTTCTCCTATTCACTACTATCATCACTCACCATGATGGTGCATCTGATCTTCAGTGCGTCTTCGTTTTTGTTGTCTATATTAAGATTAGAGATTTTTCTCAGTTTTTAATAGAGTCAGAACTCAGCTTCAGGAGAGACTGAGAATTAAACAAATGAGAGAGGATTTACTGGCGTCAGTTGCAATAGATCACCCTTCAATATTCTTCAAAATCACCAATCGCTTCTACAATCAAATGCCGCCGATGGGCTTCCATTGCTGCCCAGATTTAGTTAGCTTCTTATCACTCTGCTGTATTCCTTTTCAGTTTCGCCGCTTGAAGTCTTTGGTCCCACTTAGTTCTTCAGCTTGATTTCCTTCTGCTCATTCAGGCTGCTGAATAGCTGTCTGGAAAGCCATTATCAGAGGCTGTCTCTTCTGCCAAGGAAAGGCTTCCATAGCAAAAAGCTGCATGTTACTTCAGATTGCATGCATGTGTGGCTGCTGTGGACTGAATGGAAGTAATTCAGGGAAGAAATGGTTACAGGATGGTGTAATGGTGACACAACATTGCTATGAGAATGAAAACATGATACCCCAAGCAGGCTCTTTATTCTTGTTACCACATCTGTAGGATAACAGTTTATCTGGCTTTGACAAAGTGTACCAGATGACAGGAGGAAAACTGTGTGATGCTAATAACATCACTGCTGCATGAATTATGTGCCAACGCTTCTCCTCTGGCATTTATTTACTAAACCATAGATTTTCAAAACCAAAAAGGACCTTAAGTATCTATTTTCCTGTCTTTGTGTCTTAAGCATTGATCTCTCTTAAAATAATTCCACAATCACTCTCATGGATCTGTGTCAGTATTTATTACAAAGTTTATTGTCACTTTTTATTAAGAAACATAAGGCACTCTTTCAAATATAAACACATGAAATAGTAAACACCGCATTTCCCTTCTACTTACCATGCCAACTGATAGAGAGGCAGAACCTCAGAGTGCCTGGTTCTCCTGTCACTGAGGGCTCATCAAAACATGACAGGATCGGGTAATTGACCTTGAGCAGAAATTTAATTAGCGCTATGACTACAGGGCTTGGTACCCACTGGCAAATAACTTCGGGGAAAAATAGGAGGAATGCTCACTTTCTTCTTTATTGATCATATGAGTTCTGCTCTTCATTTTTTAAAAACGGAAGCAGCTGTAGTCATTCGGCCCTCCCTCAGTGCCCCTCCATCTGCTCATCATTGACAGATGGCACTGTTTCTATTGAACTAATGAGCATCATCTACTCGGGGACCCGTTTTAAAATTATTCCTTAATGCCCATTTCATGAAAACTAGATCTAAAGACAGCTTTTGTTTTTGAGGCAGACCTTCAGGCTTCATATTTTACTGAGTCGAATATATTGTTTTAAACAACAGATGTAAAGCTAATTAAGCTGTGCTTGATGTGTTTCTAGTCTCCTCATCTGTACAATAAAAAGACCAGCCTAGAAGCTGCCTAAGTCTATGAGAAAAAAAAAAAAAAAAGGATCAAAGTAGAGACACACATTCCTCTATACTTGAAATGGAAATGTGTGTACTTCCAGTATCTATTAATCTGCCTGAAACCAAGTAAATCACTTCAGAAGAAGCTTTCAGCACTCAATCAAAGTGATGGGGGTGGTGAGGTGGCAAAGTGGAAACACATTTACAACTTTATTTCTGTTGACTAGATAAATAACCTTCATCATTCAAAATGATGACGCCAACCAGAAATGGAAGTGAGATGATCATATATCAGTCTGTTAATATGACTTGAATACCATAGAAGGAGTAGAAAAAAATGAAAGACATTAGGAGGATAACACTACGGTATTATTTAGTTATGATTGTCCCCAGTGTTAGGTCACTTCTGGTATGTTTGACTGATTTGTTGTATGTCTATTTAACACGAACGCAAAATTTTCATTAATATATTAACAGTCACCATATATGGGCTAAGTAGTGTGCTGGGTGCTTTGCATATATGATCTCCTTTAATTCACTCAACAATATTGTGATATTGTTTTTATCATTCCCATTTTAAGAATGAGAAAACTAATGGTTAATAGAAGTTAAAAATAATTCCTCAAGTGTGCAGAACTAGTAAGGAGTAAGGCTAAAACGCAGGTCCTTATCCGTCTAACCCAAAGCCCATCTTCTAGATTATTTACAACATATAGAGGAGCCTTCTTAAAGCTCTATATGTGATAATATAATATTGGATGAGATGAGAAAACAAGATAGGTTTTAGACCGTGTGCTGAGAATTTTCCGAAGTGACATGATTTTTCTGTCATTAACAAAAAATAAGCAAGCATTAGACTAATTATGCTTAGAGTTCAGATAATGAACATATTTTGATTTAAAATGTACAACAAATCACAAATAACTAAGGGTAGAAAAAATTGTACAGCAAGTTGAGGAATCAATTTCAAATGGCTTTTATTTTGTGGCTTTAAGGGATGCTGAGTGATTTGGGAAAATTTAGGGGATTCCCTTCACTGGTTTTAGAAAGATGACTATGCTGGCAAGTCACCAAGCTGAAACAACATGGTAACCAGGAGAACATCAGTGCCACTAACCACAAAATTTACATAGTTTCTGCACCCAACCAGTTGTCAGTAAAGTAAGTCCAAATAATTGCCCTCCAAGGAGTGATCCATAGTGATTTCCAAATCTTCCCGGGCCTCTCCCTGCCCTCAGCCAGGCCTTTGGGAGAACTGAAGTGCTGGTTCACGGAGCCCTACCCCAGTTTTACATTCCAGAGCACTTACCCTTGTGTTTAATGATAATAATTAAGGATTAAAAAGGGCTCTTCAATGCACACAGGTGATGCATTTTATAAGCCATCCAGCAATATATCACTTCTGAAATCCGAGCATCTCCCACTATAAAGTATCTCAGATCTCTGCCTTGCCCAGAGGGGTACACAGACACCCAAACATATTTTTCAGACACCCATGCACTTTGTGCTCACAGGGTTGCTTGGGGATGGCAAAAAACCTTCCTTGAACCTGTGTGAACTGTCTGGGAGCAGCTCACTACGTGGGATTGTCCCATAGGTGGTTCTGCTTTAGGGTGAATTGGCCAAGCTCAGACTTGCTGAGGCAGATGATGTGAGGGAAAAAAAGAAGGGTTCGTTGCTGAAAAGGAGCACCTTGGCTCAAGATAAGGGTTGGAGAAAACCTCAGGCAATGACGGAAGGGACTATTTCTTGGCCCTGTGTGTACACCCGTGCTTTGTTTCTGAAGGTGGCACCTGGCACAGTGTAGATGTTTGTGTGTTGAATGAAGATGTGTTTTAGCTCATCTGCACAGGGTCCTCATATAAAACGGGCATATTGCAGGGGCCAGAAATAAGCATAATTGTACTGTTGATGAAAACCTTTATAGTTATTCTTATCAAACCCTAGTCTTTGCCCAGCCCACTCTGCTTTTTTTGTTTCTTTCTCTTCCCATCCAGCCCTCTGGTTCTTCATGTGGTTCTCTAGTGGGTTGGAATCCACCACATTGGCCTTCTACCTGCTCCCTCGGTGGGTCTTCTCAGGGCAAGATTTATCCCATCTTCCTGAGTTCCAGCCCCTAAGCCTCTTGGTCATGTGGACTACAAGTCTGGTACCAGAGCTTCCCAATGTACATGTCTGTGCACACCACACAAAAGAGTGAAGGGTGTCTAAGATGATCATTCCTCAGCCTGAAGCACTCGAACCAGGCACCTCCCACATGCCTCTGTCAGTGGTATTTCTGTTACTTTGCCCTTCCTTGATATTCTTTCTTGACATGGCTTATAGGATTCCAATAAAGGAAATCTTCATAACCTTTCACTTTTGAGAAGACAGTACTTTTATGCGTAGCAAAACGCTATGAGTTGGAATAGACTCGATGGCAGTGGGTTTGGTTTTGGTTTTTTAGCCTGAGTTTCTCTCCATATGCACTTCTAGAGCACTCTTAGAGCTTCTGATAATGAGGCAAAAGCCTCTCGGTATCTATTGCATACCATTAAAAACCAAAAAAACCAAAATCATTGCTGTCGAGTCGATTTTGACTCATAGCAACTCAATAGGGCAGAGCAGAACTACCCACAGGGTTTCCAAGATGCAGCTGGTGAACTGCTTACCTTTTGGTTCACAGCTGTGCTCTTAACCACTATGCCACTAGGGCTCTTCGAATACCATTTAAAAAAAAAAAACAAAAAACTGCCGTCAAGTTGATTCCTACTCATAGTGACTCTATAGCTAACATAATTCCTGGCACTAGTAGATTTTCAATAAATAACTAACAATACATGGGATAGAGAATCTTTATTTCAATGAGCCCCATGTACTATTATGCATATTATATTAGTCAGGATAAGTTAATATTATATTAGGATAAGTTAGATAACTTAGGCTTATGTGTCAAACATCTCCAAAATCTCCATGGTTATTTTTTTCCACCTACCAGGGATAACTTATATATTTATTTATTTTTAATTCTTGGACAACTTTCTAAAGTTGAACATGCTACAATTTCTTTCAGGACCCAGACTGTGTTATCTATCACTAGAACAGAGCCTTGTACTTAGTATATCCCAGTTGACTGCATGAAGAGCTGTCTCCGCCTCTCCATCTTCTATACCTTCCCCTTTCCTTTCTTCTCCATACACTCTCAGGGTCCCTCAGGAGCTTGGTAGGTATCTTGCAACTGTCAAGGAGTTGAGCACTGCCTGGTATTTGTATATACATACAGGGCAGCTACTACACATGAGAGAATTCAGACAGAGACATGACATTTATGTCAGGGTAGTTAACATCAGCAATGCATTCAGCATCAGAGTCCTTGTAATTGAATCCTTTCCAAAAGTTAACACTGCGAACCTCAAGCTTTGCTGTAGTTCTCAAATCATATGTCCTGTCCGCCTCCCCTTCTGCTTTCCCTCCTCCTCATCAGCCTCCTCCTTTTTCTCCTCCTATGTCACTGCTGGTGCATACACGCGTCATTAGCAACCTCTCACTGTGGCTGGAACATCGCTTTCATCTATGAATAGATTTTAACAGCCTCCTTCAAGCTTCCTCTCAGGCTGCATTGACTCAGAGACACTGGGAGCAGGGTAGGCTTTGATTGACAGCTAGGGCTACCATTCCAAGGTGCAATGATATGCATACAAGAAGAACTGGCTTGAAGGAAACCTCCTTAAAACAATAAAGCCAAGACTGGAAAATAAGAGGAGTAAAATGAAAGGCAGTGTGAAGTGGAGAGCTACTGTGGGTAGTTGTGGACGAAGAGTTTGAGATATAAAATCAGTGATTAAAGAAAAAAAAAAGATATCTTTCAGGTTTGGGCTTTGATCTAAAAATTAAAAAGAAATTGCTTCCCCTGAGACAGGATATTTAGAGAGCCAATTTGCAAGAAGTCAAGCTGGAGGAAAAGAGGATTTCCAGATGGCAAATCCAGGTCATCTGTATAGAAGCGATGGGTGCTTATGTCTCTCACACCGAATTCACAGCTACTGCCTTTAATTAGTAACAGGAGCGGTCACAGCAGCAGCCAGCTGCAAAACCTGCCTCTGTGGGCTTCCAGAGACAAAAGGGACCATTTCTGGCTCAGGCAGACACAGCTGCTTCACACACTCGGAATGCCTGGGAACAAACCCGGCTTGAGCCTGATGTAGGATGAAACCAGCCAAAGAGGTTTTTCCAGAAAGAGGTAGTAGCTTCATGGCTGTTTATTACTAGGACAATGGATTCACCTGATAGAAATGTTTGGTGGTGTCTGCTTAGTTGTTCTCAGGCAGTTATTAGTGCAATTAGGAACCTGCAACATTGCAAAACCTCGTCTAGACTAGTATTAAAAAGAACCTGTTTGCTTTTCGTTGGAGAGGACAAATAAACAGCTCTACCTAGAATATGAGAAAACCCTGGGGGCTTAGTGGTTAAGAGTTCGGCTGCTAACTAAAAGGTCGACAGTTTGAATCCACCAGGCATTCCTTGGAAACCCTGTGGGGCAGCCCTGTTCTGTCCTACAGGGTCACTATGAGTCGGAATCAACTCAATGTGAACAGCTTTTTTGGTTTACCCAGAATCTCACTCAAATATTTACTGGGTCAGTCTCTCTCTCTGTCTGCATTTAGACTGCAGTTTATCCTGGTTTTTCCCTTTCTGTGGGAAAAGAAGATGCCCAGAAAATGAGGCATTTTGAGGTTCAGAGGGGTGCAATCAGAATGTAAATACATGCAATGCTTCCTTCAGACCACTCACCTTTAACTCCAACATGCAAAGCCTGCAAGTAAATGGACTTGATTTTCCAATAAGCAGTGCATGGCACAAAAGGTTACATACTTGACTAACTGAAAGATAAGCGGTTTGAATCCACCCAGAGGTCCCTCAGAAGAAAGGCCTAGCGATCTGCTTCTGAAAGGCCACAGCCTTGAAAATCCTATGAAACAATTCTACTCTGCACACATGGTGTTGCCATGAGTTAGAATTAATATGACGGCAAACGGAAAGAAAAAAGAATTAGGATTTTGTTTTATATTTTCTGCATATGGAGACTCTTCCTAGAAACAAACTGGATGTGAGGAATAGCTTCAGAGTCAGCTGACGTTTAGAAACATGATCTCTGGAAAGATGCCCTTTTTGTAAAGCACCATTATCTACTGGAAACTGCACTGTTTGAGCTTCATTCCTCTTGAAATCCTCTCTGTCTCAAATTCTGTGAATCTCCACTTGTGGAGTTTTCTCCCATCACTTACAGTGATCCTATTTTGTCTCCCCTTTTTCATCCACCATCATGCATATCTTTAATTCTCTCTTCTTTCGAAATACAATGTTCAGTGGCAAGTTGAGTTCACTTTCTCAACCCCACACTGAATCTTCCCTACTCTGACAGGTTACAGCATTTTTACATCTATTCGGGTTCATCTGTGCACTTAACTGCGGGAATCTTTGAGTTGTTACTTAACAGTTTAATGGGTATACATTAACTTCCCAATTACATTTTAAGCACACGGGGAGAGTGACATAACCAGGAGTCTCCGGGATCAACAACTGTTCCTAATACAAAAAAGCCCTTTAAAGATGACTTGTGATTTGTGGAAACCCTGGCAGTGTAGTGGTTAAATGCTATGGCTGATAACCAAAAGGTTGGCAGTTTGAATCTACCAGGTGCTCCCTGGAAACTCTATGGGGCAGTTCTACTCTGTTCTATAGGGTCACTATGAGTTGGAATCCACTCCACCACAATGGGTTTGTGATTTGTAGATGCTTTTTTTAGACTGGGTTTTGGTAGCCAGAAAATACAAAGGAGATGCACTGTGGGGTGGAATTAACTCAGTTATCCATCCCTACCCTCGGACTGTCCTGGGAGAAGCAGGGAAGGGAAGTGGAAAGCCAGTGGATGTAAAAACAAGCTGACCTGAGTGGTATCTTCACCCCACCACATCTCAGCTATATTGCCAAAAACTAGTTACCTTATCAAGCTGAGATTCAGTGCCCTCTTTTTTACATACTACTACCGTCTCGGACTGTAATAAATATCCTACAAGATATTGCATACGAAAAGACTAGCAACATCTTGCGCACATAATAGACACTCAGGAAGAGTTTTTCCATCCCAAGAATAAGGGCTAAACTAATTTCATCATAATTTTTGTAAAGATGTAATGTTTACTACAAGTCGCTTTACATAATTGTGAGGTCTGTAGCTAAAAGAAGAAAATCATCTCAGTATTGTTAATGAGATCCCAGCTTCCGGGCATGGTTACCAGCCCCAACGTATAAGCAAAGTAGCCTGAGACACCTTCCCTTCTAACTGGTCTCTACAGATGTTTTCTTTTCAGGTAATCGGCCAATTTCCTGTCCAAGATAAGAAAAATAAGAAGGCGGAGTCTGCAGAACACAAAACCAGTGAAGACCACCTCCGGCCCGCCTGACATGCGCAGAACCATCAACCCGTCTTCTGGGTGACCCCGAAACTTTTCACCCACCAGATAGAACCAAACTTTAGCGGCCCAAGACTGGGGGAAGACTTTGAGAAGCAAATAGTCTGAGCCTAACATCCGTTTGAGAGACGCCCTCCTCCTCCTCCTTTTTCGGACTGAGCAAGCGCAGATGACGGAACTGCCCCAGGAAGGCCTTTTTCCAGGCCAGACCAATCAATGACCTTGCTCTTCCTGTTCGGGGAGCCATTTTGGTGACAGGAGTCGTACTGTGGTCACTTACTTGGCCAACTAATAAAGCTTCCTTTGCTTTTATCTGCTTCGTTCCTTTATAGCCCTGTCAAGCAGACCTGAAACAGTCCGGTTACAATGGGGGTGGAATGTCCTGGTTGGTATTTCTACCGTAAAAACATTGAGGGAGTAGAAATCTCATTCAGAATCCTTGATTTATGAGCATTTCAAACTTTCAGAAACAGGGCTGTGCACTTCTGTGGACTTTCCTCACCCTGGCCCAGATCCCAGCAGATGAGGTCACTATGGAGAGTGGTTGACTGCAAGCCTGCCCCACTTGAATCTCTCCCACGTGAGTCACAATGACCCTTGACCCTTAGTCTGAGAAAAATGGTCAGCAGCATTGTGCAATCATGGCTTAAGGGCAGCCTTTGGAGAGATCAAACACTGCAATCAACCTGGCATAATTTCACTCACTTTGCTTACCATGGGACATGTCACAGACCAGTGAGATCCTTAAATGCTCATGTGATAGGCTATCTTTTCATACTTCCTTTGATTTTGCTGTGTATGTGTGGATAAGTATTTTGCGGTCAGTCTAATGTCTTTTGAACTATTTTAAATAGATTTTAGATCCTGCTACTCTGGCCCCAAGTTAATAGTCACCTTTGGTTTATTTGTTGAACGTAATTCGATGTGTACAAACACCCTTTGGCCTTCAGCCGAAGCACCTTGCTTTAAAAGACTCTTGGTCTGCTGATTTTCAGTTAACAGATTGGAGAAAATCAACTCTAGTAACAGCGTTTCATCGTGCAGTTTGCTCAGGTTTCTAGTTTGGTCATTATGATACCGGGGATCAGTCTGCCAATTATTATTTAGCTACTGCAGTGCATAGCATTGTGCTGGGTGAGACATAATGAGGAAACACCGGGAATCAAGACTCAAAGACCAGAAAGTTACAATTTCTCCAATTCTCAGGGGGTTATTCCTCTGAATAAATATGGTTCAGTAACTTCTTGTCTGGCCTCTATTACCAAATAATTGGAGTCCCTGTGTGGTGTAAACAGTTAATGCACACAGTTGCTAACCAAAAGGTTAGAGATTCAAGTCCACTCGGAGGTGCAGGGAAAAAAGGTCTGGCAATTTACTTCCAAACAATCAGCCATTGAAAAATATACGCAGCACAGTGCTCCTCTGACACACCTGGGGTCGCCATGAGCCAGAGTTGACTAACAGCAACTGTTTCTTTCTTTCTTTTTTAACCAAAGAATTAGCAACTTTTCCACTCAGCTCTTCCTCAGTCCATGCACAGATCAGCATTGTGATGTACAGAAAAGCCCAGTATAGGTGAGCTGGAAAGGTTAAGTTGCTTCAATAATGATTTTATTGAGAGGAGAACGTGAGCTTTTACATTTTTAAATGTAAAACTAAAGATCAGGCAATACAGTGTGGAAGGAAGACTTGTTACATTCCAACAGGAGTCTGAAAAGATCAACCCTGTTATTTAATTACTTACTGGAAGAATAGTATTTTGGAATCAAAACGCCAGTATAATTTCAAGACCAAAGAAGTTTCCTTGATCTGAGAAGAGATGGCTTTGCGTAGTCTAAAGGAAATAGCGCTGAAAGCGCTCACTCGTCTCTGCCAAGAGATTTGGAAGACAGCTACCTAAGTACCTGACTGGAAGAGATCCATATTTGTACCCATTCCAAAGAAAGGTGATCCAACAGAATGCTGAAATTATCGAACAATATTGCTAATATCCCATATAAGTAAAATTTTGCTGAAGGTCATTCAAAAGCAGTTGTAAAAATACATTGACCAGGAACTCTAGAAATTCAAGCCAGATTCAGAGGAGGATAGAACAAGGGATATCATTGCTGATGTCAGATGGATCCCAGCTGAAAGCAGAGACTATCAGAAAGATGTTTACCTGTGTTTTATTGACTATGCTAAATCATTCAACTGTGTGGATCGTAACAAATTATGGATAACATTGAGAAGAATGGCAATTCCAGAACACTTAATTGTGCTCGTGAGGAACTTGTACTTAGACCAAAAAAAGAAACAAACAAACAAAGCAAGGGAATACTGCGTAATTTGAAGTCAGGAAAGGTGTGTGTCAGGGTTGTATTCTTTCACCATACTTACTCTGTATGCTGGGCTAATAATCAGAGAAGCTGGACTATATGAAGAAGAACAGGGCATCAAGGTTGGAGGAAGACTCATTAACAACCTGCGTTATGCAGGTGACACAAGCTTGTTTGTTGAAAGTGATGAGGTCTTGAAACACTAATGAAGATCAAAGACCACAGCCTTCAGTATGAATTACACCTCAACATAAAGAAAACAAAAATCCTCACAACTGGACCAATAAGCAACATCATGATAAACAGAGAAAAGATTGAAATTGTAAAGGATTTCATTTTACTTGGATCCACAATCAACACCCCTGGAAGCAGCGGTCAAGAAATCAAAGGTTGTATTGCATTAGGCAAATCTGTTGCAAAAGACCTCTTTGAAGTGTTAAAAAGCAAAGATGTTACTTTGAGGACTAAGGTGCTCCTGACCCAAGCCAAGGTGTTTTCAGTTGCGTCGTATGCGTGCAAAAGCTGGACAGTAAATAAATATGAAGGAGAATTGATGCCTTTGAATTATGGTGTTGCGAAGAATATCGAATATACCATGAACTGCCAAAAGAATAAATAAATCTATCTTGAAAGAAGTACAACCAGAATGCTTATTAAAAGCAAGGATGGTGAGACTTCATCTCACACTTTTGACATGTTATCTGGAGGGATCAGTCCCCGGAGAAGGACATCATGCTTGGTAAAGGTAGAGGGTAGGCAAAAAAGAGGAAGACCCTGAACAAGATGGTTCACAGCGGCTGCAACAATGGGCTTAAGCATAACAATGGTTGTGAGGATGGCGCAGGACCTGGCAGTGTTTCCTTCTTTCACACAGGGTTGCTATGAGTCAGAACTGACTTGACGGCACCTAACAACGATGAAAAAGGAAGTAGAACTATGAGTTGGGTCATGTTTTAAATGTTTGTATTTCTACAAAAAAGTAATCAGTAAACTAATGTGGACAAACTGTAGAGTTCCCAGTTATGCTCCATATTTCCAGTTGTAGGCAAATGATAAGTACAAGATTCTTATTCATCTTCTAGATATTATTAGCTATGAATTAATAGTTTTAGTCTTTAATTTTGCTGTCCTAATATATATATATAAAAGTCATTCCAGCTATTTATAAGTGTACAATGTAGTGACATTAATTATATTTACCATGTTATGCAACCTTCGCCACTATCCATTTCCAGAAATTTCTCATCACTCCAAACAGAAACCCAGTATCTCTTAAAAAATAGCACCCCATTCCACCTCTCTCCAGCTCCTGGTAACCATTAATAACTTTTTGTCTTTATGCATTTGCCTGTTTTAGGTATTTCAAATACATGGGGTCATAAAATTGTTGTCCTTTTGTTGTGTCTGATTTATTTCACTAAACACAATGTTTTCAAGGTTTATCCATGTTGTAGCATATATAAGAAAACTTCATTTCTCTTAATGGCTGAATAATATTACATTGCATGTGATTTGCATTTCTCTAATGGCTAATGATGTAGCCCTGGTGGCACAGTGCTTAAAGTGCTTGACTGCTTACTGAAAGGTTGGTGGTTCAAAATCACCACTGACTCCTTGAGAGAAAGACGTGGCAGTCTGCTTCTGTAAAGATTCGTAGCCTTGGAAACCCTATGGGGTTACTATGAGTTGGAATTGAGCCGACTGCAGGGGGTGAGTGTAATGGCTAATGACTTTGAGCATATACCCATGTGCTTATTGGTAATTAATGTGTATCTTACTTTTTTTTTTATTGTATATCTTCTTTGAAGCAATGTCTGTTCAAGCCCTGTGACCATTTTTTAATTGAGTTGTATGTCTTTTTGCTGTTGAGTTGTAGGAGCTACTTATGTATTCTGGGTATTAAACCCTTATCAGGTATATGGTTACCAAATATTTTCTCCCGTTCTGTAGTTGCCCTTTCACTTTCTTGATAAAGTCCTTTGATACACAAAAGTTTTTAATTTTGATAGAAGCCCAGTATATCTACTTTTCCTTTTGTCGTTTGTACTTTTGGTGTCTTATCAAAGAATCCATTGCCAAAAACAAGGTCCTAGAGCTTTACCTTTACCTTTTCTTGTAAGAGTTTCATGGTTTTAGTTCTTATATTTAGGCCATTGATCCAATTTCAGTTAATTTTCATATAGGGTGTGAAGTATGACTCTGTACCATACTGTGAAGATCAACTTGACACAGCACCATTTGTTGAAGAGACTATTCTCTCATTGAATGTACTTGGCATTCTTGTGATCTTCATTGAAGGGACTTGGCATCCTCGTGAAAAATCAGTTGGCCATGGGAGTATGAGTTCATTTCTGGACTCTCAGTTCTATTCCATTGGGCTATATGTCTATTCTTAACAGTAGTACCATACTGTTTTGGTTGCTGTAGCTTTGGAGTATGTTTTGAAATTGAGAAGTATGAGTCCTCCAAGTTTGTTCTTTTTCAAGGTTTTTTTGCTACCCAAGTCTCTTGCAATTCCATATGAATTTGAAGACTGACTTTTCCATTTCTTCAAAAAAAAAAAAAAAAAGTGGGTTGGAGTTTTGATAGGGATTGCAGTGTCTCTGTAGAACATTTAGCTAGTCTTGATATCTTAACAATATTAAGTCTTCTAATCCATGGCCATGGGATGTTTTTCTATTTATTTAGGTTTTCTTTATTTTGTTTTAGCAATGCTTTGTAGCTTCATTGTGTAAGTTTTTACCTCCCTAGTCAAATATATTGCTAGGCAGTGTTGAAAAAAATCACACTGTTTAAAAGTAAAGGTTGCACAGCCAATTAATGTAATTGATCTCAGTAAGTTGTATAGCTATAAAAATTTGAATTGCCAAATGTAGTGTCACGTATATATTTACAACACCACCTCCAAAAAGATCAGCTGCTGAGTCTGCTTATGTACAACTAAACACCTCATGAGATTTGGCTTCCTTGAGTTTTCTTTGTTCTGTAGGTTTAAGGCCATGCTGTATGGGACATTCTAGTTAACTGACTTAATATTATGCTTAGTGCTTCTGTTCTACCTCCTAGTTCATTGCATAGTGCCTGGGATCTTAAAATCTTGCAAGCAGCCATTGAAGTTACAACAAATAATACCCATTTGCCTGGAGCAACAAAGAAAGGAGAGTCAGGAATAGGAGGAGAAAATGGAATGTGTGGCTCATTGACTCCACAAACAACTGCCCCCTTTGCCATGAGACCAAAAGAACTGCATGGTGCCCGCTACCATTACTAAATGTTTAGATCAAAGATTCTATAGAAGAATCCTGATCAAAAGGGGGAATATGCAGGACATAATTTCAAATGTTCATGGAATTCAGATTTTGTGGAGCCATTGAGGCTGGATGAAACTCTGAAACTATTGTGCTGATACAATCTTTCAACTTCTTAAAACCAGAAAATAGTTTGGTTTAACTAGTAAAGAATGTCTGGCTTGAGAGTTGTGCTCTTTTAAGAATTATCTATATGGGATCAAGTTGACAATAGCAACTTGAAAGATTAGATAAGAAAGTTAGTTTATCTTAATGGGGAAGGAACAATTTGGAAAAGGAGGGTGAGCATGGTTGCATAACTTAAAGAATGAAATCAATGTCACTGAATTGTACATGTAGAAATTGTTGAGTTGGTGTGTATTCTCAACAACAAAAACAAAATAAATTTTTAAAAATTATTGCTTTGTATTTTATTCCTTTAGATGCTATTTTAAATGGAATTGTTTTTAATTTCCGTTTCAGATTGTTTATTGCCAGTGTATAGAAACAAAATTGATTTATGTGTTTATCTTCTACCCTGCAACTTTGCAGACTTCATTTATTAGCTCTAATAGCTAAATTGGGAGAAAGATGTGGCAGTCTGCTCCTGTAAAGAAACTCTCTGGGGCAATTCTCTTCTGTCCTGTAGGTTCGCTATGAGTCTGACTCGACAGCAGTGAATTTGGCTTTGGTTTGGAATAGCTAGATGTGTATTCTTTGGAATATTCTATATATAAGTTCATGTCATCTGCGAGTAGAAGCTGTTTTTCTTCTTTTTTGATTTGAATACCTTTTTTTTTTTTTCCTTGCCTAATTGCTCTGGATAGATCTTCCAGTACAACTGAATAGCAATGGTGAAAATGGGCATCCTTGTCTTGTTCCTGATCTTAAGAGGTAAGCTTTCAATCTTTCTCATGTTAGCTGTGGGTTTGTCATGAATACCCTTTTCCATGTTGTGGAATTCCCCTTCTATTCCTAGCTTGTTGTGTGTTTTTATCAAGAAAGGGGCTGGATTTTATCAAGTGCTTTCTCTGCATCAATTGAGGTGATCATGTGATTCTTTGCTTTGTTCTATGAATGTGGTATATTATAGTGATTAATTTTCTAATGTTGAAACACCCTGTAATGTTTATCATTAATTTATCATTTAATGATAAATTCCTCTTAATCATAGTGTATAATCCTTTTATTATACTGTGAATTCAGTTTGATAGTTTTTTGTTTTTTTTTTTTGAGGATTTTTGCATGTTAATGAGAGATATTGGTCCATAGTTTTCTTTCTTTATCTGGCTTTGGTATAAGGTAATGATGGCCTCACAGAATGAGTTATGAAGTGTTCCCTCCTCTACCATTTTTTGGGAGTGCTTGAGAAGGATTGGTGTTTATTCTTCTTTAAATGTTTGGTAAACTTCACCAGTAAAGTCATCTGGTCCTGGACTTTTCTTTCTTGGGAGTTTTTTTGGTTATTGAGTCAATCTTTTTGTTTATAAGAGATCTGTTGAGATTTTATATTTCTTCTTGATTTTATATTTAGGCAGGTTGAGTATTTCTAGGAATTTGCCTGTTTCACCTAGCCTGTCTAATTTGTTGGCATACAATTGTTCATAGTATATTGTTATTATTCTTTTTATTTCTATAAGTTCAGTAGTGATGTCCCCATTTTCATTTCTTATTTCAGTTATTTGTATCTTTTCTGTTTTTTTCCTTGTCAGTCTAGCTAATGGTTTTTCAATTTCATTTATCTTTTCAAAGAACAAACTTTTGGTTTTGTTTATTCTCTCTGTTTTTTTTCTATTCTCTGTTTCCTTTATCTCTGCTCAAATCTTTATTATTTTCTTCCTTCTGATCACTTTAGGTGTCATTTGCTCTTTCTTTTCTAGTTTCTCAAGGTGTAAAATTAGGCTATTGATTTGAACCCTTTTTCTTTTTTAATGTAGGCATTTATAGCTATAAATGTCTCCCTGAGTACTACTTTTACTGTATCCCATAGGTTTTGATGTGTTGTGCTTTTATTCTCATTCATTTCTAAGTATTTTCTAATTTTACTTGTGATTTCTTTTTGGCCTACTGGTTGTTTAATAGTGTGCTGTTTAATTTCCACATTTTTGTGAAATTTCCAGTTTTTCTTCCATGATTGTTTCCACTTATAGTTAGAGAAGATACTCTGTATGATATCAATCTTTTTAAAATTTATTGAGGCTTGTTTTGTGACCTAACATGTGGTCTATCTTGGAGAACAATCCTTGTGCGCTGGAAAACAATGTGAATTCTGTTGTTGTTCGGTGGTTATGGTTTCATTTTAACAATATTAACCTTAAGACGTTGGTGGTTTCCTCCTAGGCTCCATGACTAAAGCTAGCTAATGGTAGTACTTGATGTTGGCATTACTGGCCCATCTGTTCACATTTCCCCCAGGTGTAAGTAATCAGTTCTACTCTATCCTATAGGGTCGCTGAGTCGGAATTGACTCTATGGCGGCTGGTTTGGTTTTGGAAGTAATCAGGAAGGTAGAGAAAACACAAATAAGTCATTTAATTATATTTTGACTTTTTAAAAAACAAAACGGTAATGTTATTTCTAGGAAAGGCTGTGCCTACTCATATGGCTGTATTTATCATTAAGATATTTAAGTATTTCCATGGAAATTGGCAGAAACTCTGGCAGCATTGTGGTTAAGAGCTACGGCTCTAACCAAAAGGTCGGCAGTTAGGATCCACCAGGCACTCCTTGGAAATTCTGTGGGACAGTTCTGCTGTGTCCTGTAGGGTCGCTATGAGTCAGAATTGACTTGAGAACAATGTTTTTTTCTTTTTTTTTTTGGATGGAAATTGTCAAATAGTTGCTGCCTTTTTTTTTTTTTTAGCTCCACTGGAAACCCTGGTGGTGTAGTGGGTAAGAGCTATGGCTGCTAACCAAAATGGTTGGCAGTTCGAATCTACTAGGTACTCCTTGGAAGTCCTATGGGGCAGTTCTACTCTGCCCTATAGTGTCTCTGTGAGTAGGAAATGGCTTGATGGCAATGGGTTTGTTTTTTTTCTGGTTTTTAGCTCCCCTAAAGCACTCCCAATACCTTAACTTATCTAGAGCCTCCTCTGAGTCACCTTTCTCCACCCCCAATTTCTCATTATAGTGGATTTTTTTACAAAAATGATTTCAATCACTTTCTTCTCTGTATCCACAACCTTTTGCAATATGATTTTGTGGCTCTTTCTATCAAGTAACAGTCTCTTTTTTCAACTCTTAAATTTGGCCTGAACTTGGTACTTGATTTTACCAATAGAATGCCATATAAATGATTTTATGTGTCAATGAGTAAGAATGCTCGCTCTGTTAAAATAAAAGCAAAGAAATTTATTATAGGTTCAAAACAGTTTGAACCAGGGACACGTCTGATCTCACGTAGTGAAACGAAATGCTCCAAAATGGTGAAAATAGAGAAGCATATTTATGAGGTAAAATCAAGAGCTAAGGGTTCAACATTCCAATTGGAAGTTGTGAGATCAGGGAAGCAGGAGGTAGGATGACTGGAAGTGGGGCGTGGTGGGGCTTTACAGTGACTGGAGACACATGTGGGCTGTATGTATTAGTTTAATATGTGACTCGGGGTTTTACAGGGTGATCTCGTGGCGCAGTGGTTAAGAACTGGGCTGCTAACCAAAAGGTTGGCAGTTTGAATCCAGCAGCTACTGCTTGGAAACCCCGAGGGGGCAGTTCTAGTCCATCCTGTAGGGGTTACTATGAGTCAGAATCAACTTGATGGCAACAGGTTGGTTTGGCACAACATAATTCTCTTATAACATTTCCTGAGGGCTGCTGAGGGGATTTCTGATAGGGGTCTTGTGTCAAGACCCTCCCCTTAGGAACATTCTTTCCATGTCTTTAGTTTCCTTTATTGTGCACTTAGGTCAATCCAAAGGCTTGATGGTTGCAGGACTAAGATCGAGCAGGGGCTCAGTCCTGGGCTGATTGTTCTAATAAGACTCAAGTACCCCATTTTGGAACTCTCACTCATATGTAAGTTATAAGCCTGGGGTAAAGAGGTTTTGTGCACTTTTATGCCCTCTTTCCCTCAGAAACATGCTCTAGAGTCATAAGAATAAACTTAAGACACCCAGGGGGATGAAGAGAAACCAAGTGGAACAGAGACGAACTATTCCAACTGAGGCAACCTTAGACCAGACTGAACTGGCAGCTGGCCAAAGACATGTGAGTAAGCCTGGCTAAGATCAATTTCCCAAAAAACAAAAAACAAACCCAAACCCATTGCCCTGGAGTAGATTCTGACTCATAGCAACCCCATAGACAGAGTAGAATGGCCCCATAGGGTTTCCAAGGAGCACCTGCTGGATTGGAATCGCCAATCTTTTGGTTAGCAACCAGAACTCTTAACCACTACGCCGAACTGCTGACCTTCAGAATTGTGAGCTAAAGAGATGGTTATTGCCTAAGGCTACTAGATCTAGAGGCAGTTTCTTACGCAGGAATATTTACTGCAGACTTAACAATGTTACACATAATTTTTAATATTTTTTAACCCCCAGAGAAAAGAGCCACTTGAGCATAGGGGAGAGAAACCTGATCCCTTCTTATGAAAAATGGCAGAGGGATTCCTGGAACCAGAATCTTCCTATGAGCCTATACCTTGCCATAACATTTCCCAGAGGGAAGGAAAATGTTTGGATAAATAGCTGAACTCCTAATTACAGTAATTTTTATCACAGAAAACCAGGTTACACACTAAGAGTTTATCAACTAAAATGCTTCCTTAAAAAAAAGCTACCTTAAATCAAACCCGTTGTCATCGAGTTGATTCTGACTCATAGCGACCCTATAGGACAGAGTACAACTGCCCCATAGGGTTTCCAAGGAGCACCTGGTGGATTCGAACTATAGACATTTTGGTTAGCAGCTGTAGCTGTTAACCACACCACCAAACTATGTTAGGGTTAGCAAAAACTACTAAGCTGTATCAAAAGTTGACTTTTGTTCCTCCAAAACTCAGTAAGACATGTGTTGCATAGGTCACATCTTTGAAGTCTTAAAGTCATTCTTCTTTTTATCTGTTTTTCTCTTACCACAACCCTCCCGTGATATGCACTAAGTACGCAAGATAAGGTGCACTTAGTGCATGTGAAAGGAGAGGAACTAAACTCAGGACAGAATGAGGTATGCATAGGGTTGCTAACAGTTGGAATCGACTCCTTGGCAACTTGTTTTTTTTTTTTTTTTTTGGTTTGTTTTCAAGAAAGGAGCAGGCTAGGGAACTACAAATGCTTTGTTTGAACCCAATTTGGAAGTCCATTGGTAAACCTGGAGTTCCCTGGAAGTTTCTAATGAGATGTGGTTCAAAAGCCTCTGTGCCTTTTATCTTATTTTTGAGACAAAAGGTGCTGCTGGAATTTCACCTTAGGGCTATCTCCTCTGTTTAAGTGGCACGGCATTCCTTTCCTAAGAAGTTCTTTGTCTTCCTGGGATCAGCTACTGCTTCTCTGGAGTTCAATGCATTGAGGTATTTGTTGTCAGGTTAAAACCTCAGGTTACTTGCCTGAGCAGGGGGAGCTTTGGGGTCTGTCTGGTGGATATTTATCAGCAAGTGAGGGAAGGTTTTAACTGAGCACTCCAAAGGGGGATGGGGGGGGAGAAGGATCTTTTGTTGAAAAAGTAGCTTTTTTTTTTTTTTACCATTTGAAAAAGTAGTCTTTTTTTTTCTTTTTTACCATTTTCTAATTCAGAGCTAACATCTCGTCTACCCTTTTCCCTCTTTTTAGATAAAGAGTGAAGATAAAATACAAATAACTCTATGTCTAATTTTACTTTTACCTCATCACATCACTGATTTTCCCAAGTTTGAACAAATTGGACCATGAGGGCACTCATAACCATTATGTTCTCAAAGACCCAAAACCATAATGTGTTGTCTTCTTTACTCCTATCTCCCTTGATTCAAATTCCCCACTGCCTTTAATTAACGTAATAACTGTAATCATCTCTTCAGTACTCAAGGTCAAGAGGCAAAGAAATGTTTGCAGAATGCAATATTGCCAGCTTTTTAGAAATCTTTTGCTGCTTTTGCTTGCCTCTTCAACACTGAGGTCTCCTGGGGCTGTGGTAGTATGGGGTATGTTTGTGTGTGTACACATGCATGTGAGTGTGTGCATATGTCTGCACGTTCATGTGCACGAGTGCATATATCTGTGCTTATACGCACATGTCCACGTGTATACATACATGTGTGGGGGGGGAGGAATGGGAAGAGGGAGGCTTGATATTTGTTCCCCTGAGCAGTATCAATTCATACAAAATCCGTTTTCCTCTCTCAATTCACTGTGCTTCCAGGTGGAACAAAGAATCATTTCAATCACCTCCCTCTTCTATATTACCTAAACCTATTTAATTACACATCTAATGCAGAGTGGGTTCTTATCATATTTAAAATTTATTTTCATGTTTCTAGAATCACAAATCCTAATTTCAAGATTTTATATGTAAATCAACTTTACACAGGGTGATTTTTTCCAAAGGACAATGCCTTACAAAAACATGTCACGTAAGTAAGTCTCGAAGTACTCCATTTTAAATTATATTCTATATTTTTTCTACAGACATTCTGTATTTAATTTAAAGTCGTATTTTATATTTTTCTAGACCCATCCTGGGTTTGTTAGAGAGTGGAGACCTGGTGGCGCAGTAGTTAAGAACTTGGCTCCTAACCAAAAGGTCGGCATTTTGAATCTACCAGCCACTCTTTGGAAACCCTGTAGACAGTTCTACTCTGTCCTCTGGGGTCACTAGGAGTTGGAACCAAATCGACAGCAACAAGTTTTTTTTTTTTTAATTGCACTGAAGGAATTATGCTTGGAAGTAAATTGTTTCTCATGTTGGTTATTACCTGCATTTGCCCATTGTGTTGAAATATGTGTTGAAATCCTACCTAACCCCTACACTTGTGGAAGGAGCCCTGGCTGATTGGATGCTAACCTGAAGGTCCGTGACTCGAACCCACCATCCGCTCCATGAGATAAAGATGTGGCAGTGTACTTCCATAAAGATTACAGCCTTGGGAACCCTGTGGGGCGGTTCTATTCTATCCTATAAACTTGATGTAAGTTGGAATCAACTCAAAGGCAATGGGTCTGGGATTTTTTTTTTTTTTTTTGTATGCCTCAACGTTTCCTACTGATTTTACCTTTTAAATAGTTCTCCAGGCTATTTGGTCCTCTCCACATGAAAAATCATCAACCTGGTTGATACTCTCTTCATTTCTCTACTTCACTATTGCAGTCACCTCTGAACTGAATTTCCCCATTTCAGCCTTAGTGCTCTGAAGTCCGTCTTTAACGCAGCTAGCAGAAGGATATGTCTAAAATTGTCCATTTGACAATGTCACTCCCGTACTGGGAACCCGGCAATATTACCTTGCCATCCACTGATGATAAACTCCAAGCTCTTTGTTGTTGTTGTTAATTGCCGTTGAGTCAGCTCCAATTCATGGTGATCCCATGTACAACAGAACAAAACATAGTTTTGTCGCATACCGTCTTCCAGATCGTTGGTATGCTCAAGTTTATTGTTTCGACCACTGTGTGTTTCAAGTGCCTTCCAACCTAGGTGGATCATCTTTCTGTACTATATCAGACAATATTCCATTGTGACCCATGTAGCTTTCATCGGTTCCTTTTGGAAGTAGATTGCTAAACCTTTCTTCCTAGTCATAGCCTGAAAGCTCCACTGAACCCTGTCCAGTATAGGTTGCCCTGCTGGTATGTGAAACACTGGTTGCATAGCTTTCAGCATCTCAGGAGTGGCATCACCAGGGTTAGCGTCACCCACTGTGGTAACTCCCGGTGTCACCCTCCCCCTTCCATGAACCTCTTCCCATACTAAACCATCCAGAATCTTTATCAATTTTCATAGAATAATATGTGATAAATATAGTTGTAAATTGCTTAAATGTAATATTTCTTAGATTATATGAATACTAACAAAAAATTGTTTTGTAAAATCTTTCCGTATTGAATTACAACATTTTAGTTACAGCATTAGTAACTGAGTGGAAGCCTTTTTGATTTTTCTCCTTCTATGGAAGCCCTGATGAGGTAGTGGTTAATGCTATGGTTGCTAACCAAAAGGTCAGCAGTTGGAATCCACCATGTGCTCCTTGGAAACTCTATGGGGCTGTTCTGCTCTGTCCTAAAGGGTCACTATGAGTCGGAATTGGCTTGACGGCAATAGGTTTTTTTCCTTTAATTACTACCTCATTCTTAAAAAAAGTTATTGATATACTTTCACAAATATTAATTACCACAATATTGTAGCTAAAATGCTGGAAAATTTGACAAAACTGGTAACTATAAAAACACCAGCAGCAATGACTGTGCATGCTTGTAGCGTGTGCAGACGAAACCATGTGATTCAAAGCATCATTACAATTGGATAATAATGACAGCTCTGACCAGGGCACATTAGGAGGTTCAAAAAGCAAATTAGCATAGAATTTTAGCTATGTAGGTGTATTGATACATGTAAGCTGGGCTTATGAAAAATGATTTTGCTGTTATAACTAACTACAGGAATATTTTTCTTAAAAGACAATAAATTCCTACTGAAACACTGCACAAAAAATTTTATAGACTGTCATTCTGGTTGTCACCCCCTCTGACAGTGTCATCTGGTGTGGCCCACACTCACTGTATCCCCCTAGTGATGCCACTACATCATAGCAATGTGCAAGCCACCACAGTATGAAAACTTACGGATGGGTGGGGCCCCAGCTCTTTAATATTCTATAATAGATGATCATGTTACAGCACTTGCCTTCTTTTAAATAAAAACTTTGTGTATTTTGTTAATCATGCTGATCCATTAATCACCCTGTCTGTACCCCAACTAGTCCTAGCCCAGGTCTTTTCACATGTCTAGTTCACAAGCTTGTCTTTTAAGCCTCAACTCAGGTATAAACTTTTCTAAGAAGCTTTCTCTCATTTTTACTCCTGCTTTTGGGATATTGTAGGTATCTTCCTCTGAGTTTCCAAAACATTTCTTGATTATTTTTAATATTGCACTTACTTCATTGAATTATATATATATATATATATATATATATATATATATATATATATATAGTCTGTCTCCCCCACTACAGAGACTAAGACTCGTGTTTTAATTCTTGTGACTTCCATAATGCCTATATGGCCTATTGCCTTTGTTCTGTGGAAAAACAGTTTGAGAGATTTTTTGCCTAAACTCTGAGGCTTTACCTTTGCTCTAGTTTTCTACCCCAATGGGTTTGTTACTTTTGTCCAGGTTGATTCACATTTCCAGGGTAAGCTGTAAACAACTCGGTTTAATACTTTTTGTCTGGCCCTGGGCTGCAGCCTGCCCTATGATTGGTATGCACCTTGCAGGGACTGGTCAATATACCATGCAAATGAAGTGACTATAGACTATGAAATGAAGTTACTATAGCCTACTATGCAAATGAAGTGTCTGTGGCCTACCAAGAGGGAATTGTTCAGTTGGTGGCCCTGGTGGGAGAGCCAGGCCTTGAAATTGACAAGGAGTTTGTATGAATATGCAGCCAACCCCACAGAGGTTTTTCAGACAGGAAGCAGGAAGCAGCAGAAAGGAGAAAAGGCAGGAGAGAAGAGAGAAGAATCAGAGAGAAAGGAGGTAAGGAACCTCCTAAAAGAGCTGTAACACAGGTCAAGGGCTATAACACTGAAGGCAGTGACAGGTCCAAAAGGGCCCCAGTAGCAGAGCTGGTGGTGACAAGTCCAGGAGAAGCCCTGTGACAGAGCAGGTAGGCTGAAGGAAAAGGGGTCTGAAAGGAGGCCTGTCCTGAGGGGGCTGAGGGGAGTCTGTTCTGAGGGGGGCTGAGAAGAAGCCTGCCCTGAGGGGGATGAGAGGAGCTTGTCCTGAGGGAGCTGAGAAAGCTGTCCTGCACTGAAGAAGGAAGAGATATGCTCCCCATTTCAGGGGAGCCTTCCTGACTTTGTCTATATGCTTCCTAATCCTGATCTTCACTTGTAACCTATTGATCCTTATCCCAAGTTGTACCCTGTACTTAATAAACACTTAACTCTAAGTATGGTCTGTGATTTCTGTGTGGCCATTGCAACAGAATTATAGAACCCTGAAGAGAAGTAGAGAGTGCTGTGGGAGGGATGACTGGTGTCAGAATTGGTAATAAGGTTGGAGAGCAGAGGTATTTCTGACCATTACCTCATAGGAATCAGCTTTAGGCTGATCTTGATTCTCACCATTCCCCATGAAGTTATGCAGTTTCTGATGCTACTAGTACTATCATTTTATAGCCTGCCACAAGGTTACATAAATTTGGTTTTAACACTTCATGGAGCTTAAATGGAAGAGTATAAGACTCTAGGGTGTATTACTTACAGATATTATGGCATTAAATTTTTCATCAATAAATCAGGTGATAATATATATTTTTTTAACTTCAGAACTGCTATGAAGATAAAATAGAAGATGAAGTACAATTTTCATCCTGAAAATCTATCCCTCCGTCAATGTTTCCCATCTCAGTCAATGAGCCCTCCAACCATCCTGATTTTTCTGCTAGAATTTTGTTAACATTCTTTATATCTCCTTCTCCCTCACCACATGCAAACCATCATTAAGTCATATTGATTATACCAAGAAAATATTTCCGGAATCTTTCTACTTCTTTGTGTCACCACCATGCTAGTTCAGGCCATCATCTTCCTTTGGACACCTTAAAAACAACTTCATCCCTGCTCCTGATCCCATACTTCTCTTTTTGCAAGCCTTTGTTATTGTAACAAGAAATAATCTCTTAAAAATAAAAATCTTACCATGTCCTTCCACTGCTTTAAATGTTATAAACACTTTCGGTTTTCTTGGAATGAAAACTTGCACCTGGCTGTTGAACTCCTACAGAACCTTCTCAAGTTAAATGTCACAAGCTCAAGCCGGTCTTGTCTGACTCCCCAGTACTAATTAGGTTCCTGTTACATTCTCCCATAACTCCCTAATTTCTTCTTTGTAGCTATCACCATTTTTGGTAATATATTTATTTTTGTGTCTGTATATTCATGGTTTGACCTCTCTCTTAGATTATGTGGTCCCTCAGAACAGAGACGTTATCTGTCTTCTTTCCTGCTCCATTCCTTGTGCTAAGTACAATGGCTGCCACATACGGGGCACTCAATAGATATTTGTTGAATAAGCGGCTTAAAATTTGTAGTATAAAGCAAGTATATGGTTAATACATAACTTTTTTCTGTCCTTCATTTTGTAAAAAGCATTAAAGATCACATTTTCAGTGGATGAATTTGAGTGATTTTGTGGGTGAATATAGGTAAAGGAGAAATTTTTCTATACCCTTTTCTCTAGGATTCCATGGTTTATCAAAGGTTAAATAATGTTATAACACTACAAATTATTTCACTAAGATGGGCTGTAAAGTTTTGTTTTTTTTTAAAAAAGCTGTTATTTACCAATAATCCAATAAAGAAGCATATGATGTAATAATAGCAAAACCATGTACTCATTTATTATTAATCCATTAATTAAAAAGTATTCATTGAGTACCCACTATATGCAAGGCACTATGCTAGGCGTTGGGGATATAGTGGCAAACTAATTCAGCTTTCTTTCTAAAAGAGGAGAGAGATAAAATAGCTCAAACCAAACCCATTGCCATTGAGTCAATCCTGACTCATAGAGACCCTATAGGACAGAGCAGAGCTGCCCCATAGAGCTTGCAAGGAGCACCTGGTGGATTCGAACTGCCGACATGTTGGTTAGCAGCTGTAGCACTTAGTCCAATATATTTAAAACTGGAAAGGTGTGTGGCAGGGTTGTATTCTTTACTTATTAAATCTGCATGATGAGCAAATAATCTGAGAAACTAGACTATATGAAGAAGAATGTGGAATGAGGACTGGAGGGAGACTCAACAACCTGTGATACGCAGATGACAAAACATTGCTTCCTTGCTGAAAATGAAGACAACTTGAAGCACTTACTGATGAATGTAAAAGACTGCAGCCTTCAGTATAGATTACACCTGAACGTGAAGAAAACAAAAATCATCACAACTGGGGCCGTTAACAACATCATGATACACAGTGAAGAAATTGAAATCATCAAGGATTTCATTCTACTTGGATCAACAATCTACACCCATGGAAACAGCGGTCAAGAAATTGAATGACATATTTGATAGGCAAATCTGCTGCAAAATACTTCTTGAAAATCTTGAAAAGGAAATACGTCACTTTGATGACTAAGGTGTGTCTGACTCAAGTCATGGTCTATTCAATTGCCTCATATGTATGCAGAAGCTGAACAATGAGAAAGGAAAACTGTAAGAGAATTAATGCACTCAAATTGTGGCGTTGATAAAGAGTATTGAATATATCATGGACCTCCAGAAGAATGAACAAATCAGTCTTGGAGGAAATACAGACAGAATGCTTCTTGGAAGCAAGGATGGTGAGACTATATCTCACTCACTTTGGACACATCATCAGGAGGGACCGATTGCTGGAGAAGGACATTATGCTTGATCGAGGAGAGAATCAGCAAAAAGAGGGAGACCCTCCATGAGATGGACTGATACAGTAGTTTCAACAATGGGCTCAAACATAGCATGATTAAGAGGATGGAGCAGAACAGGGCAACATTTTGTTCTGTTATATATAAGGTTGCTATGAATCAAAATCGACTCTATGGCACTTAACAACAATATATTTCTATAAATAAAAACTATTTAGTAGCTTTTAGATCAAGGTCTGGTGATCTAGTTTGAAAAGGCAAGACAGTTTTTATTATTATTATAGGTATTATTTATACTGAGTGCACATATCTAATCTCTACTGATAAAGTGTAAACTATTAAAATGTTTGTTGTATCCACAGAGCCAGCCAGGTAGCACATCACCTTGTGTAGAATAGATATTAAACATACCTTTTCAATTATCCTTTTTCATTAATCATTCAAGAAGAATTAACATTTCTGTTAAACCTTTTGAAAACTTTCATAATGCTGGAAACCCTGGTGGCGTAGTGGTTAAGTGCTATAGCTGTTAACCAAGAGGTCGGCAGTTCGAATCTACCAGGTGCTCCTCGGAAACTCTACGGGGCAGTTCCACTCTGTCCTATAGAGTCGCTATGAGTCAGAATCGACTCAGTGGCAGTGGGCGGTGGGCTCATAATTCTGCATGCTTATTATTTTCACATCAGCTCCATTGCAATTTGTCTATATCACACTTCATAATGTCTATATTCCATACTGTAATGCTGTTTCTCTAATTTTATAATGAACATGGGTTTGTATTCCTAGTCCTGAGTAACATGAATAAGATTTTAATAGTTTAGATATACTTTTCTTTTTCTGGTGTGTGATGCAATAATATGTTTAAAAGATTACCATATTTTTACCCAGGTAATGTACACCTTCTATGTTTGTTTGCCAACCATGCCTTCTCCCTGTGAGGTGTTTTCATAAGTGTTGCTATGCCAATTTTTTTTTTTTTTTGCATGTCGCTGTAAAAAATTAGCATAACACACTTAAAAAAAACTTCATGGGGAGGTCATGGTTGGCAAACTAACATAGAAGGTGTGCATTATTTACATAAAAATACTGTACTCAAAAATTTCTTATTTGGCGAATTGGCTAATTAATAAAATAGGCCAGGAATGTTACCCATTCAACAATGGGTGAAAACTAACATACTAAGAAGGTAAGTGACTCATACTTAAACATCTTTTAGTGGGTTGTAGAGTAAGGACTCTTATGCATTATGGTAGAGAAAGGTTTCTTCTTTTGTAGTTTCCAGTTGTAAGTGTTGTATACTTCCTTTCCTATTTAAGTATCAGTGAGAAGAATGAAAACCAAGAAACCAAACTGGCTGCCATCGAGTCGATTCCGACTCATAGCGACCCTAGAGGACAGAGTAGAACTGCCCCATAGAGTTTCCAAGGAGCACCTGGTGGATTCATACTGCCTACGTTTTGGTTAGGAGCTGTGGCTCTAAACCACTATGCCACTGGGGTTTTCAGGAAGAATGAAGATGACTTGAAACTTGGCTGTATTTGGCACATATTAGACAACCTTAATATAATCCACTCCTGAACTCCTGGTCATTTTCCCTCTCCTTTTAAATGAGCTAGCAGTGTGGGCTTGTCAAGGGAAAGTGTGGGAAATGAGACATGTGTACACTGTCAAACAGCAACTCCTCAGAAAAATTATGTGTTAGCACAGAAAAATCAGGAATGGGATTGAGATTGCGAGTGAGTCTTCTCAGTGAGCGAGTCTTTGGCATACATGCAGAGAAAACTATTTTGCATATATACATATGGATAGAGAGCATTACCTAGAGCAACTCACGTGTCTCATATATGCAAAAGACAGCCAAACTGGAGATCAATTGTCATGTATTATTTGTAAATTAATTCTCTTAATAATAATATATAGTTGTCAAGCTACTGACTGTAACTACAAGAAGTTGTGCGTGGTTGCTAAAAAAATTCTTGTTAACTAAAAAAAAAAAAAAAAAGTTTTATCACCAAGGAGTGATTAAATAGCTGTAGGACCCTGTTGCTGTTGTTAGTTGCTGTCAAGACAATTCCGACTCATGGTGTCCCTGTGTGTGCAGAGTAGAATTGCTCCTTTGGGTTTTCAGGGTTGCGACCTTTCAGAATCAGATTGCCAGACCTGTCTTCCAAGGCTTCTCTTGGTGGGTTTAAACCACAACCTTTAGGCTAGTTGTCAAGTGTGTAACTACTTGCACCATCTAGAGACTCCTTGTGGGAACACAGACAATCAACCCCCACCCTAGGAAAGGAGGCTAAATTAGATTTGGTTCAGTAGACCAGAAATCTGTTACTAAGAGAGGTAGTAAAGGTGAAGCTTGGATGGCTCAAGGAGTTCCTGAGAAAATAGAGTCTGAGTATAATCTGGCTAAAAGACCTTCTGGAGAGGGAGTAGACAAAAATTAGAAGCGGAGAATAAAAGGGTAGCTGAACACAAAGATCTGGAATTTGCAGAACTTAATTATATTGGATTTTGGCAAGGTGAGAAGAGGAAGTGGAAGGTCACATAGATGAGGTGGCATGGACAGGGTAGCAATAAAATACATCATGTCTTCCTCTCCCAATTTCTAAACAAATGTAGAATAAAAAAAGCAAAAAAGATTGATTGAGTTCACTGGATAATAAGAATAAGATCTGTGGTCAAATGGGCCTGCAAATTATTTTCCCCAAATCTGTAAAGCCTGCTTACCATATGTGTAGGAGACACATTTGTGCATCCCAGAGGCAGGCAACTGTGAAAAAAGGCCCAGAGCCGGCTGAGGCACGTACTCTAGATTCCTTTCTCCCATTTCACCAATGAGATAGACCATTTCTGTCATGAGAAGAAATATGGAGAAAAGGGCTAAGATTTCTACTGTCTTCTCAGAGAAGAAAGTTCCTATATTATGGACTCAAATAGAAACATGGGGAAGGAAAGAATACCCATAAAACACACTGATGTTGAATTCCTGTATAATCCTTGTGCCTGTACTGGCTATCAGTGTTCATTTTTGTTCTCGTAGGTTATTATCTACAATAGCCAAAACCAAAACCAAACCCATTGCCGTTGAATCAATTCCAACTCATAAAGACCCCACAGGACAGAGTAGAATTGACCTGTAGGGTTTTCAAGGTTATAAATTGTTACAGAAGCAGACTGCCACATCATTGTCCCGTGGAGCAGCCAGTGGATTTGTACCAGTGACCTTTCGGTTAGCACCTGAGCACTTAACTACTGCATCACCAGGGCCTCCTTACCTACAATAGAGTAGGCAGTATTATATGCAGGAAGGAAACTTTCTCAAGGTGTCTGCTTTTTCAGCATGATTATGCTAGTTTTGATAAATTGCTTTCATATCAACATTAAATTGCTCCCAGAATTTTTTTTTTTCACTCAAAACCTTAATAAGCTCAGAGTTATCATGTTTCAGGGCATCCTTGTAGTTAGCAAGAATGATAAATCTGTATAAATCTCTATAAAAAAATATAAACCTGTATAAATCTCTAATGGGGTTATTCTTCTGCACTGTATCAACTGCAATTTGTGCTGATAAAAAGTAAACTATACGTGATGCCTACTTAGTAAAGGAAGTTCTCTTCATTTTGGTACAATTATACCAAAAGTATACATTCATTATGTTATGTCCTTAAGTTTAGTATAACTTATAAGTTTACAGAACTTTTTTCAATATATGTTATATGAACTTAAAATCCAAGGACCAGCTTCTTCTATCTTCTTCTGCTTCTAAGTAACATCTGATTGACGCTGTCTTAGTGCTTTGAACTTTAGCTCTGTCTATACTGTGCCAATGAATGAAGTCAGCAAAAACACATCAGTCCTGTTGTTGGTATCTTGTAGAGCAAGCAGTAAGCTGATGGGATCTATAGTTCTTGTTGTCAGCTGGATCTGATCATCTTGTATGACTTTATTCAACTGTCACCCTTAGCTTCTAATGTTCACCTACCAAAAAATCTTAAGTAGTGTAGAACAGGAAGTTTATTTTTAAAGAGTATTAAGCATGTGGAATAGGCATTCTGCCTTCCCCAGAACATTCCCTACTGTTACACAAAACTCAGTGGCTGAGATTAATTAATAAAGCCTTTGTAGATTTGAATCCCCCAAATGAATTCATGTCTTACACCTAAAAAAGAAGAAATCCATGATTTCTTTATGGATGAAAACTTTCAAGTTGGTCTGAATTTCACACAAGACACTCAATTCCCAGTATTCACTGGAAATTCTCTGCTTGCCTACCTAGACAGATGTGTGCATCCTAGAGACATACCACTGTGAAAAAGACCCCAGAATGGGTTGCGCATATGGTAACTTAAGATCAGAAAATATATTTAAATATCACAGAGTCCATATTTATACACAGTGCTGATTCATCCATTTGTATTTGATTTTTTTTTTAACTAAAGAAATGCTATGGTAGATAGATAGGCAGACGGACAGATAGATAGGTAGATAGGCAGACGGACAGACAGATAGATAGGTAGATAGGCAGACGGACAGACAGATAGATACATACATAGAGATAGGTACGTAGGTAGGTAGATATTGTTGTTGTTGTTAGGCACCATCGAGTTGGTTCTGACTCATGGCAACCCTATATACAACAGAACAAAACACTGCCTGGTCCTGCTCTATCCTCACAATCCTTGATATGCTTGAGCACATCATTGCAGCCACTGTGTCAATCCATCTCATTAAGGGTCTTCCTCTCTTTCACTGATCCTCTGCTTTACCAAGCACTACGTCCTTCTCCAGGGACTGATCCCTCTTGATAACATGTCTAAAGTATGTGAGACAAAGTCTTGCCAGCCTTGTTTCCAAGGAGCACTCTGGCTGTACTTCTTCTAAGGCAGACCTATTGGTTCTTCTGGCCAAACCAAACCCAACCCATTGCCATGGAGTCAAGTTTGATTCATAGCGACCCTATAGGACAGAGTAGAACTGCCCCACTGGGTTCCCAAAGAGCAGCTTGTGGATTCGAACTGCCAATCTTTTGGTTAGCAGCCAAGCTCTTAATCACTGCACCACCAGGGTACCATAGTATACTCAATATTCTTCACTAGCACCATAATTCAAAGGCATCAATTATTTTTCAGTCTTCCTTACTAATTGTCCAGTTTTCACATGCATCTGAGACAATTGAAAATATCATGCTTTGGTTTAGGCATACCTTAGTCCTCAGAGTGATGTCTTAGCTTTTGAATACTTTAAAGAGGTCTTTTGCAGCAGGTTTGCCAAATGCAATACATCATTTAATTTCTTTATTGCTGCTTCCATGGACATTGATTGTGGATCCAAGTAAAATGAAATCCTTGACAACTTCAGTCTTTTCTCCATTTATCATGATGTCACTTATTGGTCCAGTCGTAAGGATTTTTGTTTTCTTTATGTTGAGGTGTAACACATACTGAAGACATCAGGATTGATGTGGAAGTTGTGTGATGCCCTGTTTTTCTTCATATAATCCAGCTTCTTGGATTATTTGCTCAGCATACAGATTGAAAAAGTACAGTGAAAGGATACAACCCTGACACACACCTTTCCTGATTTCAAACCACACAGTATTCCCTTGTTCTGTTTGGATGACTGCTTCTTGGTCTTCATTGCAGGTTCCACGTGAGCAGAATGCAGTGTTCTGGAATTCTCATTCTTTGTAATGTTATCCATAATTTCTTATGATCCACACAGTCAAATGCTTTTGCATAGTCAGTAAAACACAGGTAAATATGTTCCTGGTATTCTCTGCTTTCATCCAAGATCCATCTGACATCAGCAGTGATACCCCTTGTTCCATGTCCTCTTCTGAATCTAGCTTGAATTCCTGGCAGTTCCCTGTTGATGTACTGCTGCAACCACTTTTGAATGATCTTCATCAAAATTTTACTTGCCTGTGATATTTTATTCAATAATTTCTGCATTCTGTTGTGTCACCTTTCTTTGGAATGGACACAAATATGGTAGGTAGGTAGATAGAGTCAACTCTGACCCCTGGAGACCTTCTGTACAACAAAAAGCATTGCCTGATCATGCATCATTGTCATAATCACTGGCGTTTTTTAGTCCATCATTGTGGCTGTTGTGCCAATCTTCCTCACTGAGGTCTCCCTTACCCTCTCTGGCCCTCCATTTCATCAAACATGATGTTGGCCTCCTGAGATTGACTCCCCTGGTGATGCATTCAAAGCAAGCAATTTGGAAAGTGTTCTGTTGTGATCCATAAGGTTTTCAATGGCTAGTTTTCATAAATAGGTCACGAGGTCTTTCTTCCTAGTCTGTCTTATTTTGGAACCTGCACTGAATCCTGTCAACTGTGGTTGATTCTGCTAACATTTGAAATATCAGTGGCATATCTTAAAATATCACAGCAAAATGCAAGCCACCACAGAGCAACAAACTGACAGACAGGTGGTGGAATGTTATGACAGTGTCTATGTACTGAATCCAAAGGGATAGTCGGTTCTATTCAATTACGGAGCTTGAATAGCCAATGATTACCTTCATTCATATATAGGGACCATCTTGAGGATTTGACTGGCATTGATAACCCAGTAAATTTGTTAGCTTTAGAATTTGTTAACTGTAGAAAATTAATACAGTGCTGTCAGTTTTTTCTTGAAAAAAAAAAGCTGCTTTTTATAGTTTGTTTTTCCAATAAAATCTAAGAAAACTCACCAATGTCTTAAAACAAAACAGCTCAAATGTCTCTTACTACAAACTGACATATGGAGAGGCATAAAGTAAATGCAAGGAGCCTTGGGTCTGCAATGGTTAAGCACTTGACTGCTAACCAAGAGATTCAAACCCACCAGCTGCTCTGCTGAAGAAAAGACTTGGTAATCGGAAACCCTGGTGGCGTAGTGGTTAAGAGCTATGGCTGCTAGCCAAAAGGTCAGCAGTTTGAGTCCACCAGGCACTCCTTGGAAACTGTATGGGGTGGTTCTACTCTGTCCTATAGGGTCACTATGACTCGGAATTGACTCGACAGCAACGGGTTTGGTTTTTTTTTTTTTTTTTTTAAATCTGCTCCCATAAAGATTACAGCCTAGGAAACCCTGTGAGGAGTTCTATTCTGTGCTATAGGGTTACTATGATTTGGAATTGGCTCAAAGGCCAGCAACAAGGTAAATGCACTCTCACTGTTTTACACCCTAATACTGCAAAATGCTTTCCTTAAAGAGAAATTACAGCAGCTTATTTTACATAACAAAAATAATTGAACAGTTTATTCTATGTACACAGGTATTTTGGAATAGGAGTGTCCCTCAGAATCCCTTAGGTGTTTTTGAAAAATTCAGTTCCCTGACCTCATCCCCATAGACTCTGATTCAGCCGCTCTGAGGTGGGGTTCTAATATCTGCATTTTTCAAAAGCTTTCCAAGGTGATTCTGACAGAGAAGATCCAGGGGCTCCTCTTTGACAACACTGCTATAAACAATTCATATAAATATCACAGCTGTTATTACATATGTGTCTATTAACGAACCCTAGGTTTGCTTCAGCCTCTCAGCATTGGAATTTGAATATTACATCCTTTTCTGACATGATCCTCCTCTTCCACTTTGCTGGGTCCAAAGAAAGAACATTCCAGATACAGAGCTAATATCACAGTTTTGTTTTGTACCTGAGACCCTAGAAGATCTTCCTTTCCTTTTTAACTTCAGAAAGGGGGCCACTTGTCTGATGAAATAGAATTCTGGCACAGTGGAAGCTACCACTTCTCTCCCCTCGGGAAGGGACTTGCTCCAAGAGAAGAGGGCTTTCCTAGAACTTGATCAAAAAAGTTCTTAAGCCTTAAAACTCTTCTTTAAGGATACATATAATCTGGCCTCACAAATACTGATATGCTAAATGACCTAATTTGTCACTAAACATGAGGCAGAGAAAGGAAAACTAATAAGCAGTCAAAGAAGAGATTTCTTTCTGGCTTTCCAGTGACAGGTGTTGCTTTTGACTAAATGGTAACGAGCAGTAAGCAAGAAGCTCCCCTCCATTTTCTGGGGAAGTCTAGATTTCTGTGTTGGAGAAATGTGACTGTTTTTAGTTCTTTATCTGTAATTTCTGTGTAAACTTCCTTGGGAGCTAAACCTCTGATTTAGTGTATACCAAGGTGAAATGTTTGCCTTGTGGTAGTTGGAGGGAAAAGACGAGAGATGACAAACCAACAAACTGGAAACAGGATTTACTCTAGTAGAAGAAGCCATTTATTTGGAGAAGCAGAGACCACAGGATATTAGAGGATGTAAATTGGAAGCTTTGGTTGATCTCTCCTAATGTTATCTAGAAACTAATTAGCTTAATCTCTGATGCGTGCTCTGCTTTGCCTGATCCTCTGAGGACAGAACAGGAAATGCAATGTAAAATTACCTTTGCATTGACCAAGATGGGGGGGAGGGTGATGGTGGAGTGAGTGAATTATAATGAGAGAAGTAAGAGAGATCAAATTATACAATTTGCTTTATTCTTCATCTGGAAAATGTTCACATGTCTCCTTACGGGAAAATTACCTTTGGTGTAGATTAAGGCTACTAGTTCTTTGCCTTCTTGGCAACACACTTAGATATCATGTTATGGCTGATGGTGGATTCATGTTTATTACTGCCTAGCACTCGTGTCTATTCAGCTACCTCCTCCTGCAGTCACATGACCCTATGTTTCTCAGAGTTCCATTATGGCCTTTGCCTTCTTCCCCTTTGGTACCCAGAAAAACAAACAAACAAACAAATGGCCTTTGTTTTCTTCCCCTTTGGTACCCAGGCTCCAGCTAAATTGTAGCTCCTGTGTGTCTTAGTCATCTAGTGTTGCTATAACAGAAATACCACAAGTAGATGGATGGCTTTAACAAAGAGAAAATTATTCTTTCACAGTCTACGATTCCAAATTCAGGGTGTCAGCTCTGGGAGATGGCTTTCTCTCTCTGTCGGCTCTGGGGGGGAAGATTCCTTGTCCTCAATCTTCCCCTGCTGGAGGAGCTTCTCAGGCACAGGGACCCCAGGTCCAAAGGACATGCTCTGCTCCCGGTGCTGCTTTCTTGGTGGTATGAGGTCCCCAACTCTCTGCCTGCTTCTCTTTCCTTTTATCTCTTGAGATAAAAGGTGGTACAGGCCATACCCCAGGGTAATCCCCTTTACATTGGATCAGGAATGTGACCTGGGTAAGGGTAATTTTACAATCCCACCCTAGGCCTCTTTAACATAAAATTACAACCACAAAATGGAGAACAGCCACACAATACTAGGAATAATGGCTTAACCAAGTTGACACATTTTGGGGGGACACAATTCAATCCATGCCACTGTGTTTTTTGTTTTGGATCTGCCTGTTGCTATGATGCCCGTGACCTGTCCAAAGGCCGATTGGATAAACCGGATCTGCGTCTTCTCTAACATAGCTGGGCTGTCCAGTGCTTTATAGACCTGGAGGCGGGGCAGCATTTGTGCTATTCGATTCATTACTTAGGTGAGAGACTAATCTCAAAGTCAAATTGTGAACCTCAAAACACTGGCACTCTTAAGCAAATGGTTAAAATGAAACTCCCAGCCTGTGTCACTGACAAATCCTAATGCAACTGAAAGGATAACTTCAAGTTCCTGAAAACTGGATCATTATTTTTATTGTTATAACCTTGGAAAAAGAATGCAGTCTTTTCTGCCTGTAAAGGGCTATTTAATAATGCAGACCATTTACGAGTTGTACCCACACATGATGTGTGTTTACTTCCTGGTGTAAAACAATACTGCCAGGAAATCAAGTTTTCAATCTGAAAACATTTTAAGATGCAGGGTAAGGACCTAGGGAATACACTGCCTGGGGCTGGTGAAAAGCACCCTGGCCCCTTACTACTGAAACCAAGTGGAACTGTGGGTAAATAAGTACCAGCAGTTTTAGCCTTTGATAGTTAAGAATTCCAGGAAGGGAAATATTTTACATTTTGGTTGGGTATTTTTCAGGTATGCAGTTGTGCAATTTAGGCTTAGCACTTAGAATATTTGTTAATATGTCATCAATTGAGCACCAGCTATGTGCCAGTCCTTTAATAGTCATTAGAATTAGAAAGTCGAAGAGAAAAACTTACTTGCACTTGGGGCGCTCACAGCTTAATGGGAGGTTTAGAGGACACCAATCATTTCATTACAGTATTTAAAGTTACCTGAGAGGTAAGAGCTGTTGCTACAGGAGAGAAAGAGGTAGAGAAAGGGGAGGATATTGAGAGATGAGAATGTCAGAGGCACCTGAGTAGAGCCTGGCACAGGTAAGCAGTTGCAGACACTGTAGTTTAGTTAGACTAAGCAAAAGAATAATACAAGGCTGGGGAAGTAGGCAGGGACTGGATCATGCTAGAGTTTAGATTTCATCCTTAGCGCAATGGGAAGCCATTGAAGGATTCTAATGGAAAGTGACATGATCAGATTGGCAGTTTAGAAAATTCATTCTAGTAGCCTTAAAAAAAAAAAAGAACCAACCCTTTCCGTTGAGTTGATTCCAATTCATAGGACAGAGTAGAACTGCCTCATAGGGTTTCCAGGGAGCAGCAGGCAGATTCAAACTGCTGACGTTTTGGTAAGCAGCCAAGCTATTAACCACTGTGCCACTAGGCCTTCACATCTGGTAACCTTAGCAAGAATAAACTGAAAGGGGGTAATCCTGGAAGCAGGACAAGACAGGGGCATTGCAGTTAGGAGAAGAAATATGAAAATGAACTGAATAAACTCGAGATAGCAGAGCAACATCAGCTAATACAAGATTGGGTGTACAATCACAGGGCATGAATGGTGTACAATCACAGAGCGTGAATGGTGTACAATCACAGAGCATGAATGGTGTACAATCACAGAGCATGAATGGTGTACATGGGAAGGTGCAACAAGAGCTTGTACAAATTATGTTCACACACCTTTTGGGAGCGGTGTATCTCTGCTAATAGACATGATTTATTCATTTTCACGCATCTTTCAAACATACGCCTGAGTCCAATTATTATTGTATAAGCTTAATGCAGGGCTTGATAATTAATTGCTATCTCATGAATATCCATAAAAATGGGTTTGAGGGGAAAAAAAAGATTAATGTGGGTCCTCCCTTCTCCATCTACTTCCCTACTCAGAGCCTGGTTTATTAGCTGGGCAGGAAATCAGAGATGAGTAAACCCCAAACTAAGTCTTGTTATCTGGTTCTGATTTTGTTTTCACCATCTTTGCTTGAAATTATGCCAACCAAATGATTAAATGCTACAAAAATGACTGTGGCTAAAAAGTGATGAGTCATATTGGGCTTAACTGGACTTGTCAATGATTTATAGAATATTGACACAACTCTAAAGTATTTCAGACATGACAGGACTCTTTGGGCTGTCTTGTGTATTAGTGATTTGGTACGGCTAGTAATATCAGTGGTGGAAAACAAGAAGATATCGATGAAGCTATTAAAAATAGTTCATCAGGATTCCAGGGCAAGCAGTACATTTATCCATAAAAAAGCAACCTACTGTGTCATGCAGTTAGCAATGCATGAATTAATAAATAAAATATATGAGCATCTTTTCTGCATCAAGCATAAGGCAAGATACATGGTTACGTATTTTCTCGTTTAAAGCTTTGTTTACCTCAAGGTAAAAAAAAAAAAAACAGCCTCTAAAAGTTAAGACCAGGGTTTCCACTGAGATATTTTAATATCAGATGCTATGCCCTTTCTCCTTTCCTTTTCATTTACAATGCTTGCTCTCTCTATGATGGGCATTGGATCTTTCAGGAAACAGGAATATTTCTATACCGTGTGTAGCCTTTTAGGTATTTAGCCAATATTGTGCCTCATTACTCAAGCAAATTTTCACTCTAACCAGTCAAGATCCGTTAAGTGGGTTTGGTCATCAGTGTCAAGGCAATAGAGGAGACTGAAGTTCTAACCCCCTCAATTATGTGGAAGTAATAACTAATAACACTTTTTGAGCTGAGCTCTTAATATATGCTGGATGTTATGTAAAGCATGACATCTGGCATATATTACCCTAATATCTATGAGGTCGGCATGTTTCAATTTTATAGACAAGAAAATTGGATTAAAGGTATTGAGCAGTTTGTTCAAGGTTATTAAGCACCGAGTGGCTAGACCAGAATTCAAACTCAGTTTTGCCTGCCTCAGAATCTAAGGTTTTAAGCATCACACTAGAATTCCTCCCACTTAAAAATGCACTGTAACAGTGCTGCTCATAGTGGCCAGCCTAGAAACTATTTCCTACCCATCCTCAAGGAGATAAAGGAGTTTTCCCCATAATGCAAATTAACACATCACTTTTTTTATTCGGAAAGTTTTGCTTAAAAAAAAAAAAAAAGTCAGCTTACTGGTGTAGTTGGCTTACATTCAAGCTGCTGGTTTGCAGCCCAGTAACGAACAGTTCACAGATAAGAGGCATTGGTTCATGGACTGTATTCGACTTGCGCTGCCCTAGATCACTGTGCTGCTGCCAAATTTGTGTCACAGGGATATCCCAAGGAAGCTGTAAACAAAACATTTCGCGAGCCCATAGTTGCATCAGAGTCAATGAATATTTCATTAAGGAATTAAGAAATTTTTGTAGACATATTTGAAATTTTTGAATGAGATACATACATTTCCTGTTTAAATTTTTCCATCAAAGTTTTCAAAATAATTCTGAAGTAGAGTTCTAGAATTATACTCTGATTTTGAACATTGTATTTATAGAAGCTATGATGATTCATGCAAAAAATAATTTCATAGATATTAGAAAGTAGTAAATAAAGTACGTCCTAGAATCCTATAGAAATATATATATGTACATAAATAAAATAAGAGAAATAGAGATTAGAGCTAGAAAATCAAGTAATTACCCAATTCTTCATAAGGAACATATTTAACAAGATTTCAAAAGCTGTCGTAATACTACTTTGAAAAGCATGGTTCCCAAAAGTAGTACAGCTCTGAGATCAGGTCTGAATGTTTGTCAATTCATTTGCTCCTTACAAGGACAGTTATCAATAGTGTATATAAAACCAAACTAAAATCTGGTGCCATCAAGTTGATTCCAACTCATAGGTACCCTAGAGGACGGAGTAGAACTGACCCATAGGGTTTCCAAAGAGTGCCTGATGGACTAGACCTGCCTACCTTTTGGTTAGCAGCCGTAGCTCTTTAACCACTATGCCACCAGGGTTTCCATAGTGCATATAAAAAAAAAAAAGGAAGCTTTATTTTCAACATCACTGGATGATTTATTTCCTTTTTTCCTCCCTTCCTTTCATCTTCCCTTCCTTCCTCCTTCCCTCCCTCCCTTCCTCTTTTTTTATTTTTACTTTCTTTTTAAGAAAATGGGTCTGTCAAGGCACAGTCCAGTGCATTTTTTTTTCTAAATTTTAAGAAGACAAGGAAATCATTATTTAATTATATATTTCTTGTTTTGCTAGGAGCAATTTCAAATCTGGTTAGCGACATAACTTTTCATTTCACAGTACATTGAGTTTCCTTAAATAATTTTGGAAATTATAGTGTGCTGATACCCAGTGGTCTTATAAAATAATTTTATAATTTTGACTAATATAAAGGTTTATAGTTGCTATCTTCTTGCTGATTGCTATCAGATTCTTGATCAGGAATGCAACATGAATCTGCTTTATGAAGGAGGGGCTTTTTATACAGGACTAAGCTTTTAATCCAAAAGTATTTACTAAGCAACCAGTTATATGCACAAGTAGTTATCACATGTCAGAGTTGGTGCTAGGTGCTTTAAGTGTATTTATTCTATGGAATCCTCACAGCAACTTTATCTATGCACGTTTCATAGATGAGGAAACAGAGGCTCCCAGAGGTTAAGGTGTGCAGCTAGGCAGACAATAGTGATATATATCAAAGGAGACTTTCACATCTGACTTAACATTGCTATCTGTAGAACGAGACAGGAATGTGCTTCGTCACATCAAGTGATCTGACACTCAAAGCTTGACCTTTGCCAGAGGCCACTGGTCTGGCAGTTACGGCACATTTTAAAACTGAAACCAAAGTTAAAAAAAAAAGCCTTATGAACTTTTCGTCTAAGCAACAGCTGTTATTCCCCTCCTACCACCACCACTGGTAGACACCCAGTGAATCGAAAAGTAAAAGTGAGAAAAAGTAAGCTAAGAGAGTCATTAAACTATTCATATTCTTGTATTTAGCTTTTTTATTGGCCATATACAATTATTCTTTGAAGGATTTGGTTTAATTTACTATTGACTTTTTTCTTTTGATATTTATTGTTTGAAAACTGAACTACATATAAAATTTGCTTTCACTCATCAAAGTTTGAATAAATCACATTGTAATTATAATTTCATGGAATCGTATGGGAACATGATGTTCATATTGTCAGTGCTTTAGGAAGCTTGAACTCTTTGGAGATTCTCACATTCCTATGTCATTCTTTGAATAAGTAGGCGTGGATTGGCTGCCTCAGAAGATAAGAGATATATTCGGCTTAATGATGGTCCCAAAACATATCAGATTTAAAAAAAAAGAAGTAGGAATTGTGATTTTAAACAATTTAATCCAAAACAGTGGATCTTTATTGTTTAGGCTCTGGCATGTCATTTTTGGTCTTGGCTAATTTTGGAGGTATATAGCACTTTTTTTTTTTTTTAATAGCACTGGTTTTGTGAGGGAACACCTGGAATGCTGTTAAGAAAACTCTCAGAGTGAACCAAACCCAACTGAGAATCAGGACTCTCCCTGTTTTATAGATGCTAACCCCAGATAACATGAAACAAAACATAAACTGATAAAACAGAATACTCAGTCAGGTAATATGATGTGTTTACATACATCTTATAACTCCTTGTATACTAAAAGGAGTCACGGTTTTGCCAACATACAAATCATTAGACTGTTGGAAGCCCAGCCCATTTCGTAGTAATCACCCTGGGGAGATAACAGAAGGAAAAAAGGAACAAACATTAGTAGTAATTAATTTTTGTAACACTAAGGAGTTTCCAACTTCTAGTAGGCCAGGGAAAGATAAAGCACTCTCTGTCTCTGTGGGCTTGCACTGAGAGGGCTAGCAAGAAGGGAAAAATTGGATCCCTGTCCCTCCCTCCTGGGTATTCGGATATAGCCTTTACTTTGTCAATTCAAGGTCAAAGAATGGAGTTTTTGTTAAATAGTAATAATTTCCAATTTTATTTTTTCTAGAAGTTTAGGGATATTGTTTTAAAGAAACAAGTCACTGGTATATTTTGAGGCATCTTTAATAAATATGAATGTTATTTTAAAATGTTGATAAACCACTCGACTTTAAAATTAAACATCGATCCCTTAATAAATTCAATTGAAATAATCAACACTAATGTTGATAAAATGAAAGTACCACTAAAAGGCCATTCTGAAATATTTTCCTCCAAAATCATACTGGGTAAATTTGAGTACAGATAAATAAGGCTACACACAAGCATATGCTTATTCATTTGTCAGAATTCCACTTAATGTGAGCTTAAGCTGGCCGAAACCCCATTTGGATGACAAGATATCTAGGTTCTACCTGAAATTCTCTGGTATTTACGCTGAGATAGACAATACCTTCATAAGCATATTATATACACTCAACAAAATAGAGGTTAGAAAATATACAGACGGATGATATAAATTTTTCTACATAGGAAACAGTTTCATGTCTGGATAATTATTTTTCTTCTTAATATTGGTGGCTAATTAGGAAAATAGTTGTCCTATATACACTGTTTTACCATAAATTAATGTTCAAAGAGCAAACCATACAAATGAAATATGGAACCCGAAAACTGGTACTTTCTCCCAACGTACATTCTATCTCCTCTCTTTCTACTGCCTTGCAAAGGAATTCTGCACATGGAGACATATAGTGGTAAAATAATGAGACTGATTTTTAACGAAGCACATTTGGATGTTGTTTGCCTCAAAGTAGACTTGCTTTACCTCCTCCTCCTGTATTTCTTCTCTTTGACCACAGTGTATTTCCTTTTATTGAACTGGTACTGGTAACACCTGAGAAATTAAAATTTGGCCTTTCAGGCAGACACACACAGACGGCTTTTTCACCTAGTTCTAGGTCAGTAGGATTGAATCACACTGGGTAAAGTCGTTCCCTTTGACTCAGTCTTGTTTAATAAAGAGTCCTTTTGCAGAGATTTGTTCTCGTGCTAGTACTTTCTTCGCATTTCCCTCAGGGAGAGGTAGCAGGCCAAATTCAGGATGAAGGACTTGGGCACCAAGACATGGCCATCCAACTCTTTATGAATATCAATTAGCACCTCATTTTGGACCTTTTCTACCCAGCTCTCCTTTAGCACCCCTTTCCTCCAATTACTCTGGCCTCCCTTCAGTTTCCAAGGTACCATGATCCTTTACCTCTTTGACACAACTTTCCACTGTTGAATGTTCTCCCATATATACATTTTTTCTTTCGTAGCAATTTAATCACAATTTGAGACCATATAATCATATACTTCATGTGTGATTATTTGTTTAATGCCTCTTTCATTCACCAGACAATAGGCTCCATGTGGCAGAGACTTTGTCTATATAGCTCATCTTTGTAATACCAGTGCCTTGCATAGGCCCAGCACACAATAGGCTCTCAATATTGTGTGAAAGAATGGAAGTATGTACAGAATTCTTTACACTATATTGCCAGTACAATGCACTTTGTATTTATACATAACAGTTAATCAGATTATCATTTATTTTATATTGGTTATAGTTTAGAATGGATCTTTCCAGAATTGAAACTTTCTGACGTTTCTTTAGGTTCATTGGCTGAGCTCTGATTGCCAAATTTGTCTCAACAATTACAATTGTCATGAAATGCACACATCCTAGGAAGATTGCCAGAAAGAGATAATAAGGTTATTTTTATGTCAATTCTATTGAATCTATTTCTGAGAGTAATGTTCCCCCTGTCTTAAAATCTGAAGATCATTCATTTATTCAACAAATATTTATTGGATGATTTTTATAGGCCCAGCATTGCCTAAGGCCCTAAAGATTAGGCAGTGAACTGGACATGGCCAAGAGTCTTCTCTTGCACAACTACAAGTCATTCCCCAAGTTCACCTTCTACCCCCAACCACCAGCACAGGGAATTCTTTCATCTCTTCATTAGCTCTGGATCAATAAAGTAGAGGTAGAAAGTTACTGCTTATGAAAAACTAAAGATCTTTAAAAATGTCCTGGGATATGGGGAAGATGATAAATACAGAGTTAGCCAGGAATTTAGGTTGGAAATAGTACAGCACTAGAATTAAAACAATCACCACAGCAACAACTTTCATTTCAAATACGAGATATTAACACAAATATTCTAGAACAGCAATTCTTAAGTGAAGGTAACTATTTAGTATACATCATAATCATGTAGTACATTTTGTTTTCTTTTTCTTCCCACGAATGCAACCCCAGACAGCCACACACACATACACTTCACTTAGGAGCAAGTTGCTCTACATAGTGATGTATTTTGGATATTAAGCATTCTCCATTTTTAAACAAAGGATCAGAACTTCTGTTCTCAACTATTATACTGAACCCGTTGCCGTCAAGTCGATTCCAACTCATAGCGACAGGACGGAGTATAGGACAGAGTAGAACTGTCCCATAGGGTTTCCAAGGAGCACCTGGTGGATTTGAACTGTTGACCTTTTGGTTAGCAGCCATAGTACTTAACCACTATGCCATCAGGGTTTCCTCAACTATTATGTTGAGAATAAATCATGAAGTTATTGATTTTTGATCACATATTGACCTTACTCTTTGCAATTCCAGAATGCACAGAGAACTTGTTTCTTATGTGATACAACTAGTCAATGAATTCTTTTTATAAAGTTCTTTGTCATATTGATAGAGGAGGATGCTAAAGAAGCAAATGTTGTTCCTGCTGAGATGAGCAGTGCAGTTAATTCATTTCACTTTCTTCTCTAGATATAATCCGTGAATCATCACCTCTTTTTCACCAGCAATTTGCCTTGGTTATTGTTTTCACCTCCACCTTCGGCTTCTTAATAGAGTCATCTGTTAACATAAAATTAAATATTATAAAGTGTCAGTTAAAATAAAAGCAGAGAGTATTTGGATTTAATTGACTGATTTTACTTCCATTAAACAGTGAGGAAAGAATTGCTTATTGTTTATTGTTTTGTGGTTATTGTAATTTTTACTGAGTACATTGGCCCTCTGAAAGTTGGAAGCCTTAATTATAAATAATAAAACAGGTGTTTAATGTTAGCCAAGCAACAACTAAAAATTAAAATCACATGGTGGGTTAAAAATGTGGTATCATGTTAAGCAGTTATTAAGACTTAAATAAAATTGAAATAAACCAATATGGAACTGTGACTCACTTTTCTTAGGAATCCTTATAGTCTTATTTCTCCCTATTGGTTGTTTACAAAATGAAGATCACATTACTATCTGTATTAACTAAAACAATAGGTCTTAGCCTCTAAAATACATGTTCCTGTTTAGTATGTTTAAAAATGTCATTCTTCTAGGGATATTTGATATAAAATACATTAACAATCAAGTTTAAAAGCAAATCCAAGGTATTATATTACTGAATATTCTTACCAAAATACTTTGTTGCCTTTCTCCTCCTCCCAGATACTCTGACAGTCCTCTAGGGTAACGGGGGGTGACCCAATCACCTTCAGCTCACCACCAATCCTCCGTCTGAGCCTTATTGAGAATCACTGATCTAAAATTTTATTTTTAAAACCACTACTTTCTGTTTCCTCCAATTTGGCATAGAGGAACATACTCGCTGTCCACTGTACCTGATCATTTCACTCCTAGTGTCACCTGTGCTCTCTGCTTGGAATATCCACATCTACCTTTCAGGTAAGATACTTCTGGGTAAGAGACCACCTGAGCCATTCTCTTTGTGACTCTAAAAATCCATAAACCTTCATCAATCCTCAAAATATTAATAAATTCTACCGAGTGAGAATATTCCTCAATTTAGTAACTTCATTTGAAGGCTCCTTTTTTTTTTTTTTGCTTTCTGTCTGTGTTTTTTGTGTTAAAGTACAATTGCAAAGACAATTAAAAATTTGGTTTTTTATGTACTTTATTGTTCCTAGGGATTTACAATAATCATTTTAATGATTAAGGACTCCTATTGAGAAGAGTAAAACAATATTTGAGGTAAATGTGTCAACACAGGACACAGGCACAATTCAATTTCTAATATCATTACAGAGCGTGAACAAGTAGTTAGCGATAGCAAATGGCATTCCTATCGCTAAGGCTTTCAAAGCAGGGACCATGCCTAATTTCGCACTATAACATACTTAGATATCAATCTTTCTGTTTAATAGTACAATTGAAATACAATTAGAATAAGCAGGTTAATGTTCCTCCTGCAAGAACTAGAAAACTGCATAAATTACAAATATAGTATTTTGAAAGTAGCAGAATGCTGTGGAAGCAACAAGGACTAGATGAACTAAAATTCCATAGCAAAGTGCATCAATTCATGGTGAACTGGTGATCAAAAGTGATTTTCTTCCCAGAAGACTGAGATTTTGATCTCAGACTGATGATCAGATACGGTGTAGGCAGAAGACCTCTGTTGGAGGAAATAAATGAATACTGAATTAAAAGATAGAAGTGATGTCTTCTGGAGTTTAGAATATGTGTTGAACTACAATGCCTGACAATAACACAAAAGGAAGGGTGAAGATAAATGAAATTAAATAATTTTAAGTTCTAGCAATATTGGCAAAGTGATAAAAATAAAAACTTGTATTAGACTATTAGAATCCAGAGAGGTATGATGTAATCTCTAGGGTAAACACTGGAAGAATAGCAAAAGAATATGTAAGTAACAAATTAATAGAAGGAAAAAATGAATAATGTTTGTTTAATGCAAACAAATAAAAAAAAAGGAAAAAATATAAAACAGATGGGCCAAATAAAAATTAGGAAGATGGTAGCTATAAATCCAAATACTGTTTTCTTTAAATTGTACTATAATCTACAGTATGTCATTGCTATTGTTGTTAGGTGCTGTCGAGTCGGTTCCCACTCAGAGGGACCATATGTACAAAAGAGCAAAACACTGCCTGGTTCTGCGCTATCCTCTCACAATTGTTGTTATGCTTATGCCTATTGTTGCAGCCACTGTGTCAATCCATCTTCTTAAGGGTCTTCCTCTTTTTCACTGACCCTCTACTTTACCAAGCATGATATCCTTGTCCAGGGATTGAGCCCTCCTGATAACATGTTCAAAGTATGGGAGACAAACTATCACCATCCTTGTTCCAAGAAGCATTCTGACTGTACTTCTTCCAAGACAGGTTTGTTCATTCTTCTGCAAGACCATGGTATATTCAATATTTTTCACCAACACCATAAATCAACGGTGTCAATTCTTCTTTGGTCTTCCTTATTCACTGTCCAGTTTTTGCATGCATATGAGGCCATTGAAAATTCTATGGCTTGATTCAGGCTTATACCTTGTTTGATTTCTTGGTTGCTGCTTCCACAGGCGTTAAATGTCGATCCAAGTAAAATGAAGTCCTTGACAACTTTAATATTTTCTCCATTTATCATGATGTTGCTTTTTGGTCCAATTGTGAGGATTTTTGTTTTCTTTATGTTGAGGTGCAATCCACACTGAAGGCTGTAGTCTTTGACCTTCACCAATAAGTGCTTCAAGTCCTCTTCACTTTCAGCAAGGAAGGTTGTGCCATCTGCATATTACAGGTTGTTAATGAGTCTTCCTCCAATCCTGAAGCTCTGTTCTTCTTCATAGAGTCCACAGTCCTTGGATTATTTGCTAACGTACAGATTGAATAATCATGGTGAAAGGATACAACCCTGACATACAACTTTCCTGACTTTAAACCATGCAGTATCTCCTTGTTCTGTTCAAATGATTACCTTTTGGTCTATGTATAGGTTCCTCATGAGCACAATTAAGTGTTCTGGGATTCCCATTCTTCACAATGTTTTTCATAATTTCTTATGATCCACACACTCGAATGCCTTTACACAGCCAATAAAACACAGATAAACATCTTTCTGGTATTCTCTGCTTTTAGCCATGATCCACCTGACATCAGCAATGATATCCCTCATTCCGTATCCTCTGGTTTAAATGTCTGGCAGTTCTTTGTTGATGTATTGCTGCACCTGCTTTCAAATGGTTTTCAGCATAATTTTACTCATGTAGGACATTAATGATATTGTTCGACAATTTCCACATTCTGTTGGGTCACTTTTCTTTGGGATGGGTACAGATATGACTCTCTTCCAGTCAGTTGGTCAGGTAGCTGTACTCCAAATTTCTTGGCATAGATGAGTGAGCACCTCCAGGGTTGCATCTGTTTGCTGAAATATCTCAATTAGTATTCTGTCAATTCCTGGAGCCTTGTTTTTTTTGCCAATACTTTCAGGGCAGCTTGGACTTCTTCCTTCAGTACCATTAGCTCTTGATCATATGCTACCTCTTGAAAAGGTTGAATGACGATCAATTCTTTTTGGTACAGTGAGTATGTGTATTCCTTTCATCTTCTTTAGATGCTTACTGGTTCTTTCAGTATTTTGCCCATAAACCCACTGCCCATAGAATCCCTCAATATTGCAACTCAATCCATGAATTTTTTGTTCAGTTCTTTTAGCTTGAGAAATGCTGAGATGTTCTTCCCTTTTGGTTTTCTAACTCCAGGTCTTCCCACATGTAATTTTAATACTTTGTCTTCTCGAGCTGCCCTTTGAAATTTTCTGTTCAGCTCTTTTACTTCATCATTTCTTCCTTTTGCTTTAGCTACTCTACATTCAAAAGCAAGCTTCAGGGTCTCTTCTGACATCTATTTCTGTGTTTTCTTTTTTTCCTGTCTTTTTAATGACCTCTTGCTTTCTTCTTGTATAACATCCTTGATGTCATTCCACAACTCATCTGTTCTCAGTCATTAGTGTTCAATGCATCAAAACTATTCCTGAGATGGCTTCTAAATTCAGGTGGTATATACTCAAGGTCATATTTTGGCTCTTGTGGACTTGCTCTGATTTTCTTCATCTTTAACTTTAATTTACATATAAGCAATTGGTGAACTATTCTGCAGTGGGCCCCTGGCCTTGTTCTGACTGAAGGTACAATATATGAGACAATATATTGGATAGATAGATAAATAGATGGATATAGAGAGAGAGAGAGCTCTATCAGTCAAAAGGCTCATATTCAGAATAAATTGCACACATGCATGAATCAGTATAGGTCAATAAGAAAAAAGGTAAATAACTCATTGGATAAAAGGTCAAAAATTGGATCAGATACTTCACCAAAGAGGGGAACCAAATGGCCAGTAAACACATGGACATGAACTCTTTTTCATTAATCACTAGGTGAAGCGATGTGGCTGTGGATTCAAATGCTAGGGTCTGAGCTAGGAGGAGGATTGAGTTACATGAGGAAAGGAAAAGGAAGGAGCATGAATCTGAGTCAGCATTCCATTTTAACATATGAGAAAACTATATATCATTTAAGAAACCATCAGTAATAAATCATTTTTTAGCACATAAAAATATTTCAGCAATTTATCTAGCTATGTATTTTAATGTATTTTTGGATGATGTAAATGCAATTGCTTTTGTGCTTCAAAACTTATCTAAGTAAAGTTACATTAAATCAATTTTGAACCATATTTTGAGAAGGCTTGATTTAGTCATGATCCAGAGTTATATCTCTAAATTCCTTCTCTTTCCCATTACCCTGACAAATCAAGCATTGACTGTAATTAGAATAGCTATGAAGAGTGCAACAATGCTTGAACTTACACCTACTAACGAAGATAAAGTTGCAGACTCTGACTGGAGATGGGTAGAGGAATGTTTTACAGACAAATGCCTTGAATTGGGTGTTTTAGGGTGAGGAAGAAATTGTCAGATGTACCAGAATGGGGATTAGAGATTTAACATTCTAGTTCTTGATCTAGCCGCCATCTGTTCTTTATAATGAAGTGTCAAATGTAATATGACATTATTTTTGTTACCTTGCGTAGCAGGCATTGATTGTAAGGGTATACTTGATTGTGTGATATTTACTTTGCCCAAGTTAAGCTATTAGACAATCTCGTATCAATTTTTTTTTTTCTCATATCCTTGTCACTTGAATTGCCTAACAAGAGGCAGAGATTCCCAAGACCTTCATTAAAACAAACTGAAGAAAAAGTCACAATTTCTAAAGTTGGGAGAATGGAGAAACTGAATGTAATGTGTAAACGGCACTTTTTGGTCTTTCCTCCGAAATCTTAAAAACTATTTCCCTTGGTACTACTGAGAAACAAGAAATAATATATTTTAGCTATATTTGTTCTAAAGGATTATGTAAATGATTTTGTTATAAATTATTACTATTGTTAATCTGTAACTTCTAACACATAGGAACTTATATTTAGGAAAAACTCACTGCAATAAAATTTCAATATAACCATACCAATTTCAATGTTACTTAGAATATGTTATAGTAAAATTTCTCTAGTTAAGGTCCTAGTAATTCTAATTGGAGAAGACAACGGGCTTAAATTTTTGCTTCCTTATTAAATATTTTGTGGCAATGGAAATGTAATAAACGGTTCATCAAACACAACAAGGTTGTAACTGATAATGAAATTATAACCACAGATACAAAGAACCCAGGTTGGAACTGGTTCTGCCAAACTTGTTTGACTAACACTGTCCCTATATGGATAGGCTGCTCAGTTCTTGAGATTCCAATTCAGCAAGTGTGCGGTGAGACCCTGAAACCTGTAGTTGCCAAACCCTCTCAGGTGATTGTCATGACCAGTCAGGATTGGAAATCACTGCACAAACCTATGTATTAATGACCACAACGAATCCTCGCACTGAGTCATTGTACTTTTGCACTAAGTTGAAGTATTTTGTTTTCAGAGAAAATTGCTTTTTAATATTATTTGGAAATAAAGGCTGCAGTTAAAGGATAACAGCCAAATGCAACTCATACTCCTTAATTGAATTCTAGTCTGAAGAAACCAATTATCAAATACATTTGGAGAAAACTGGGGCAATCTGAAATCATTATGAAGCAGAGAGATAAGATGCTAGAAATGAATTGTTATTAATTTTGTTCAGTGTGATAACAGCATTGTGGGTATGTTGGAAAATGTCCATTTGGGGAATGCATATTGAAATATTTAGGTATTAAGCATTATGACGCCTATAACTTTTTAAAAAATACTTCAGCTGAAAGATTAATTGAGAAATACATGGCAAAGAGTTTATAATAGTTACATATTGGTTTTAAGTATATTTATTATAATATTCTCTATTTTTTGAAAAATTTTCAATGTTTTTAAAAAATTTGTAGTACTTTTTATAACATTCTTCATAATAATTAAAAAAGAAACTTTTCCTCTCTCATTCTCTCAAAATATACAGCTGTTTATTTAAGCCTTATTACTGAATATATTAAGTCCTTAGAAGTCACCCTGACCTTGGTTACCTGTCTTGTCCAGGGCATGTTCAGGCCATTTTTACTACGATTCAGGGAAGACATTTACATTCTATCTAATAAATGAATTTATTAAATGAGTACACTGATTCACTTCAGATTTTACACAGCATGGGTATCTATAAAAAATAAAGTTAAAATAAAAGCTGTTCTGACAATCTTTTCTCTGGTTCTGGTCAATAAAAATAGAGTACTAACAGTGAACTAGATGCAGTTTGAGCTGAAGGAAGAGACTAAAATCATATATACTCTTTCCACTGAGGAAGCTTTACCTCCCCAAAGCCAAGTTGCTTACAAAATTGCATTGTCTGTGTAAGTCTCCTCCTCTCATTCACCTTAAACCACACAGAACAATTTGTGTTCTTGTAACTTTGTGCCTCAGTGTTCTCCAGCTAAACACTTTGTTAGTGGGAAATTCTTTCCATTAACCACTAGGGTCGAATAACGCCATTGTGTCTCACTAGGATTTTAGCGGAGCCACATCGCACTGATGCAGCCCGTGAGTTATAGCTTCCCTAGTGTAAAAGAAACAAAAACAAAGAAGTTTTCTGTGTTTATTTCAGGATTTTATCTAGCCAGTGCTATTTCAAGATCGGCACAAAGCCTGGTTTTACCAGTCATTGTTCCATAAACGGCTGTCATGTCACAGCTTCCTGAACACCAAGGCAGGAGTCCAGTCCAGCCCTTGCTTTATGGTCTACATAGGGATATGGTATAAGGGCTGTGTAGTTCAACATACTTAGAGAATTGTCTCAATGCGATATAATGTATGACCCAAAATTAATTATACAAATTGTTCTCTTCTTCCATTGTTATTAGTTGCTGTTGAGTCAATTCTCCTCTGCTTCATACCATCTTTAGATGACAGATTCTCCAGGATCCAGTCACCAACCCTACTCTCACTTGATATATGCTCCTGAGCCATCTTATTCTCATCTACAGTTTCAACCACCACTAGACAGGCACAGACTATTTCTAGAAGGCATTTATAGTTCCCTACCTTCCCACTGAATAAAACTATCTTCCCTGATATTACATAGTGAACTCAAACTTAAAAATACTGAAATGAAATTGAATTGTTTTCCCCTCCAAATCATCCTTATTCTCCATTTATCTTTATTCCATTTAAAGCCATCGTCAGTAGCCATGCAAGAAATACTGGAATTATTTCAATATTCTGTCCCTCACACTCTTACACCAAAATGACCAGGGAGATCATCTCATCTATTTATTGGTTGTTCTCCATATCCTATACTGTCCTAAGGGTTGTAAGCAGGAAAAAAAAGAAAAAAAAAATGCACGAGAAAGAAATGCAAGTGGAGAAGACAAAGAAAACAGTAGTGTATCTTGATTGAAGGCCATGAAGTAAAACCAGATATAAAAAAGAAGGAAAACATCACACCAGGTCGTGGAAGATCATCCATAATAGAATGAAGACTTTATACTTTCTCTGATGAGCAATAAGAGTCGTTGGATATTCTTAAAAAAGACCAGAAGTGGTGCTTTTTGAAAACTATTCTGATCAAAATGCAGGTATATTTTAGGAAAAAGGGAAGAAGACTGTATTCAAGAGTGAGGCGTTAGAAACTTTTGATATTTGAGGACCTCGGAGCAGTCTATTTCCAGGCAGCACAGCACCATGGTTAAGAGCACAAACTGGTGGCCTTAGATCCTGGTTCCATCATTTGCCATCATTTGCCAGCTGTGTAACCTGGAGCAAGATGTTAATCTTCTCTAGGTCTCAGCAAAGAGTGGGAATTTCAGAACACTTAATTGTGCTCACGTGGAACCTATACATAGATCAAGAGGCAGTCATTCGAACAGAAAAAGGAGATACTGCATGTTTTAAAATCAGGAGAGGTGTGTGTCAGTGTTGTATCCTTTCACCATACTTGTTCAGTCTGTAAGCTCAGCAGGTAATCAGAGAAGCTGAACTATATAGAGAAGAACACAGCATCAGGATTGGAGTAAGACTCATTAATAACATGTGATATGCAGATGGCACAACCTTCCTTTCTGAAAGTAAGGAGGACTTGAAGCACTTACTGATGAAGATTAAAGACCACAGCCTTCAGTATGGATTACACCTCAACAAAAAGAAAAGTTCTCACAAGTGGACCAATAAGCAATATCATGATAATGGAGAATATTGAAGTTATCAAGGATTTCATTTTACTTGTGTCCATAATCAACACCCATGGAAGCAGCAGTCAAGAAATCAAGCCATGTATTACTTTGGGCCAATCTGCTGCAAATGGAGCCCTGGCAGTGCAGTGGTTAAGAGCTTGACTGCTAACCAAAAGGTTGGCATTTTGAATCCACAAGTTGGTCCTTGGAAACCCTATAGGGCAGTTCTGCTCTGTCTTTTAAAGTCACTATGAGCTGGAATCAACTCTATGCCAATGGGTTAATCTGCTCCAAAAGACCTCTTAAAGTGTTCAAAAGCAAAGATGTCATTTTGAGGACTAAGGTGCATCTGGTATTTTCAAATTGCCTCATAAGCATGCAAAAGCTGGCCGATGAATAAGGAAGACTGAAGAAGAATTGATGCCTTTGAATTGTGGTGTTGGTGAAGAATACTGAATAACATGGAATGCCAGAAGAAGGAAAAAGTCTGTCTTGGAAGAAGTACAGCCAAAGTACTTCTTGGAAGAAAGCATGTGGAGGCTTCATCTCATGTGCTTTGAAAATGTTATCAGGCGGATCCAGTTCCTGGAGAAGGACATCATGCTTGATATTGTCAGCCAAAAACAGAACGACCCTCAAAGAGATGGATTGACATAGTGACTGCAACAATGGGCTTCAACATAGCAATGACTGTCAGGATGGCACAGGATCGGGCAATTTTTCTTTCACTTGTACGTAGGGTTGCTATGAGTCGGAACCCACTCGACAGCACCTAACAATAAAAAACAGGTCTCAGCTTCACCTCTGTTAAATGGGATTAATAATATTGATGTTAATTAATACTAACACCTATCTCATGAGAAATAATGAGTTAATTTTGTTAAGGTGTTTATAACAGTGGCTGGCAGTTTGAAAATATGATATACTTTGTAAATATAAGTTTGCAATATTTCCTCCAGTCATAAGAAAGAAAAAAGGTCCTGGAGATGGAAATGTATACTCCAAAAATAAAAAGGCATGGATTGATGCACAAAGCAAAATTTAGTTAATGTATAAAGAAGAAAGGCCAAAGTAAGCCACAACTGTCCTTAGCATCAAATAGAATTGGGAGTCAATTAAAGAATCACATTACATAGTTTTTATAAATTATCACATAAGTAATTATGATTAGATTGAGTATGTATTTTTCTCATCATTCCATAATGTCATAGTGTGAATTCAGGCATTCTCAGTTTTTTAATTGTGTTTACAACACTTAAAAATTTAACTTTTGTTTTTATTATTATAAATATTTATTTAACAAATATAATTGATTGCTTTCCATTGTCAGCAATTGAACATTATCAGTTGATCATTACCAGTTACTGTCAGTCTAGTCAAATTCATGGCAACCCCATGTGTGTCAGAGTAGAACTGTGTGATAGCTGAGGTTGTCTGTCAACTTGGCTGGCCCATGATTCTCAGTGGTTTGGCAGTTATGATATAGTCTGGTAGCTATGTAATGATGTAATCACCTCCATAATGAGATCTGATATAATGTAATTATCTCCATGATGAGATCTGATACGATGTAATCACCACCATGATGAAATCCACTATGAGCAACCATTCAGTTGAAAGGGAGTTTCCTTTGGGGGGGGGTAGGAGGAGGATGGCCTGCATCCAATATAGGTAGACTTCCTGGCAAAACTTGCTGGCTTTTGGTCACTCTGAATCCTGCAACTGGCTCCTATTCATCTGACCTCTGGTTCTTGGGATTGGAGCTAGCAGCTTACCTGCTGTCTTACTTGCCGATTTTGGGCTTCTTTGACCCCCAGCCTGTGAGCCAGAGGGCTGCTTTCTGACCTACCGATCTTGGGTTCACCAACCCTTGCAGCTATGTGAGTTAGGAGAAACCTCCGGCTTGACCCATGCACTTGGAACTTTCCAGCCTCTACAACTGCATGAGCCATTTTCTTGATATAAATCTCTGTATGTATTTATACACTTCACTGGTTTTGCTTCTCTTGAGAACCCAGCCTAAGACGAACTGTTTCACAGGGTTTTCAGTGGCTGATTTTTTTGGAAGTAGATTGCCAGAGCTTTCATCGGAGGTGCCTCTGGACGGACTTGAACCTCCCACCTTTTGGTTAACAACCTACCATGTTAATTCTTTCTGCCCTCCAGGAACTCCAACTAATCATTAGATGTAAGCAATATTTTGGTGCCTTAAGAGTTCAAGCAAGGGACACCCCTTCAGTCAGAAAACCTCCACAAAGCAGTTAGGAAAATTCCCACATTTCCTGATTGGGTTTAGTATCTCAAGGTTTTGTGGACGAGTTTTACAATTCCTCCCACTGAATTTTGTGCAAATATGAATATGTGGAGAAGGTTCACAACTTCTTTCAGATTCCCCAGATTTTCCATGGTTTCCAAAGGTTAAGAACCACATTCTTATCATGCTGCCTTTATAAAGCTTATTCTTGGCTGGCCATGTTACCTGCCATTTATGCATCAAAGTTCATGAACTTTTTGAAGAAATGGTGGCAGGTAGTGTAGGGGTGAGATAAGAATTGATTAGTAGGTGCAGATACTGACAGTAACAAGAAGACCATGGTATGCCATGACAACACAGGAGGTAGCAGGAGATATTCAAGAAGCAGATATAAGAACTTACAAACATGCCAGTCTGGGGGCATTTCAGAGAGGGATAAATCAATCTGACACCTCAATAGTCCCTTAAGACATCATTCTCTGCTAATACTAAAGAGGTGATACGTTCATCGTGATGGCAGCATTTCATCAAGAAAAGGTAAAATTCTACTTTATGTACCCTTTGTACTGCACTTTTTGGAAAGTTTTCACCTCAGTAATAACAGTTTTGGTGCTTAAAGGAGTAAGCTCCACTTATGTGGAATGTTTCTATACTTTTAACAACATGTTTTATTTTAAATCTAACCCTTGGGCCAGTAGGAACGCCTCAGTTCAGACCAGATTGTAGAAGATCATCCATAACAGAATAAGGATTTTAGGCTTTCTCTGACGAGCAATAAGAGTAGCTAGATATACTTCCTCCCATGGAGCCACTGGTGTGTTCAAACCCCTGAGCTTTTAGTTAGCTGCCAAGCCTTTAACCACTGCACCATCAGGGATCATGGACACATGGATCCTATTTCTGAAGTTTGATGAGTCTGAGAGTTAAATATGACAGATAATATAGATACGTACCAACATTTTAGGGATTTTCTGTAAAGAATTTTTTCTTGTCTCTTCAGATACATCAGTATATTGATCAGGTTGCGTTCTATGTTCTTCTTTGACAATCTTTGACCTTGTCTCAGCTCACCATCATTAAATACATTTGCAATTAGTCTATTACATAGGATGCCTTCTATTATGTGCTTTTTCCTCCATTGCCCAGTCAAATTATTCCAGTGTGATTATAGCCACATGGTCCTTTTCAGCTTGGCATAATTAGGTACTTTATTATCAAGATCAAGTTGTTAAGGCTCACTGGAGGGGCATGGGAAGTAAGTGACTGAAGCCTGGCCAGCGAGGCAGGGCTAGAATCAAAATTAGCTCAGTTTTCCTGATCCTTAAATATTGGCACTTCCAGTCTCCTGTAGCTGGTCCCAAAAGATACCTTGATTTTACACTGACAATACAAGTGTTTATTGTGTGCTGTCGAGTCAATTCTGACTCATAGTCACCCTACAGGACAGAATGGAACTGCCCCATAGGGTTTCCAAGGCTGTAATCTTTACAGAAGCAGACTGACATATCTTTCTCCTGTGGAGCCACTGGTGCATTCGAACTGCTGACCTTTCAGTTTGCAACCAAGTGCTTAACCACTGAGCCACCACAGCTCATAGATGTGTGGATTCTGCTCCTGAGATTGATTGACTTTGGGCAAGTCACAGCCTCTGCATTGTGACTGCATGCTCTGTGAGGTGGAATTATACAGTTGCAGTTTCCCTCCTATTGCCAAGGATGTAGTAAAGATAAATGAGGTGGTCCGTGCAGAATGCGCTGAAGTCCTTGAAAGGTGCTGTATCAACTGGAGGTGATTTCTTTTCTTCTTGTTGTCATCTTCCATGCCCTTCGCCATTATCAGTCATTATTGTATTCTGACGGACTGATGCAGAAGGGAGGCTGCCACAGTCAACGAACTTCAGAAAAATCAATAAGGACAGGATGAGATGAATCGATTCAGCAGGTAGAAACCAGAAACGGCTAGGAGGTTTCTTCCCAAGAGAGGTTATCAGCCAATTATGAGAAGCCTTAAAAGGCAATATTAAAGCTGTGTTTAACGTTCTCTTCCCCTCACCTACACCCAAGAGTCTCAGGATGCTTAGAAATGGCTCTGGAGGCTCCAATTTGTCTCAGGGATTAGGGTCTGTCCCTTGTGTCTTAGGAAGTGGGGTCCGGGCATCTTCCCTTCTCTTTCTTATTTTAGATCAGGTGACAGCAATGAGGAGTTGTGAGTAAATCCAGAGGCAGAGAAGCTTAAAGAGTTTGAAGCTACACCTACATGCACTATGTTAGCCAGGATTAGCCCACCCCTGAGGTATGTCATCTGCTTCCCAGGGTAGAATGTGACGTGAAGAGGCATATAAGTTCTCTTGACCACAACTAACTCTGTAGAAGCTGAAACCATTTTCAGCAGTCACTTTTAGAAAGAGGCACATTCCCAGAGTCTGTGAATATCTAAACTCATTAAATGAAATGACGTATGACGATACATGATATAGTTCCTGGCACAAGGATAATGAATGTGAATCTGTCTCCTTGCTCTTCTCCATTAGCAGTCATTATTGTGTTCCCACGGAGAGATGCGTTAGTACCGGAGGACAGAGCACAAGGGTAGAAGGGTACGTTTGGAGAGTAAGGCATTGCTGAAAACAACAGTCTCAGAGGAGTCACCAAATGGGGAGCCCTGGACCTTCAGGGGGCTGCATGAGAAAGCGGGACCCTAGGGAAACCAGAGCTTAGGCACCTGAGAACTCAAGTGTAGGCAACCCTCCTCAGATGGCGTGATCACATAATGCTTCCAATAAAGGACCAATACTGTCCAGTAACTCAGTCCTTCACTGTCTTTGAGATCAGGGAAGAATAAAAAAATTTTTTGGCTAGTTCAAATGCTGAAGTATTGATGCAATGAATTCATTAGAGTGTACTTGCACATGTGGGGGCTTAAAAAATTTAAAAAGGTGTTAAATTCTTGCATCTCAAGAGAATGCAGAAATTGGAGGCTTTACCATAAAGCTGTAGCAACAGGCTCTTAACCCAAAACAGAATTTGCAAACAATTTCTCACCAACCTCTACCACAAGTCACATCTATCATTCACATTTAAATGCTAGATGTTTCAGTGGCTGGGCACTGCTTACTCTGAATCTCGTGTACCATTCACTGCAGTTATCCATAGCACAAGATGCACACCTATGACCATGGAACGAAGAATCACGGTCACTTACTGAACACCTAATTTGAGTTTAAAGTCAGTCTGGTACATCACATATGGAATCTCGTTCTGTCTCACACCAACTCTATGAAATCTGGACTATTGCCATCAATTTGTAGATAAGGCAATTGAAGCTCAAAGAATGTAAATTACGTATTTAACATCCCACCTGAAAATGTAATGAGCTAGTTTAGGGGCCAATATCTATCCTGGAGGTTGTTTTCTACACAGGAGCTATTTTTATTGGATACTCTTTAAAAGATTCAACATATTTCATACTCAGCAGACATAGAAATACAAAATTTCATGCATAGGAGAATTTTGAATTTTGGGGTTATAGCATCCCAGGACATGTCTTAGAACAACAGAAAGTTGAAAAAAGGAAAAGGAAGAGAAAAAGAAAGAAAGTAAACCAGCCTAATATTGGGATCCCTCCTCCCACGATATCTCCTTAGCAGATTATTGAGCAGATACAACTGAAAATGTGAGAGATATTCCATTTTGTTGCTCTGGGAAACAATTTTACTAGGTTACACACTGGCCCACTTGCTCTTCTCCAGTGGTGGCTGTGGAGCCTCACTTGTCCCGCCAAAAGCACTCCCAGCTCACATGCAGAGTAGAGCACAAGGAAAGAAGAAAACACAGCTGCCCATGTGAAAAGCTCCAGTTTTGGTGAATGAGGGAGGCTGATGAGATTAAAAGTAAAAGAAGGCTTCAGATGCTAGAATAATGGGCCAGTACTATCCTTCATTATTTTATAGTCATTTTTTTTTATAGCTGGAAAAAATGTACAGTCATTTTTTTAGGTGAGGAAACATAAGCTCCAAAATTACTATATTGACTTGCAAACTCATACAGAAACCAGGTTTCCAGTTTGCTCAGGGGTGGATTATCCAATAGGCAAGGTAAGCACAGTGCTTACCTTGCTTACCAGATCATCTGTAGTGAACAATTTCACATTTTTTTCACCACCTAGAAGATTCTGCTTCTAGGTTTGGCTGGCACCTGTCTATCTCCCAACCCCACAGCACCTTCCTATAGAATCAAATCCTCTTTTTCAAATTTACAATCCCTGATGGGGTGGATTACCCAGTAAACAAGGTAAACATGGGCTTACTTGTGATTACTTACTAACCTGTAGTGGTCAATATCGAAATCTCTGTGAAATTGGACTATGGACTCATAACGACCCTATAGGACAGAGTAGAACATCCCCCTAGGGTTTCCAAGGAGTGGCTGGTGGATTCAAACTACTGTCGACCTTTTGGTTAGCAGCCAAGCTCTTTAACCACTGCGCCACCATAAGCCGGATATATTTCATCATAGAACTGCATCAGACAAGAAATCTAAGTGGATGACCCAGAAGAGAGTCAACCGAAGGAGATAGGACATCAGACTCAGGTGGGGACAATTATCAGACACTTGCTGAACGATGATCTCATGAACTCCAGTATATAAACACATAAGTCAATGCACTGAAAAATTCCCTGCCTGAGATCCACAGGCTGGCATCAACAAGATAGTGGTAGAGATATGTGATGGGGTCTACTCTCCCACCTCCTCTGTGTAGTGGGTTTTAGAATAATGATGTGCATGCCTGTCTATAATATGATGGAGGAATCCTGATCTTTCTTTTAAATCAATAACCAGCCTCTCCAATCATAAATCTTAAAAGTTCATCCTGAAAGGAGAAGCCATTTCAAGGGTTTTAGACCCTTGGAGTTCCACAGAGTAATTCTTGATGTTGTTGTTGTTAGGTGCCATCGAGTCATTCCGACTCATAGCGACCCTATGCACAACAGAACGAAACACTGCCCGGTCCTGCGCCATCCCTACAATCATTATGCTTGAGCTCGTTGTTGCAGCCACTGTGTCAATCCACCTTGTTGAGGGTCTTCCTCTTTTCTGCTGACCCTGTACTCTGCCAAGCATGATGTCCTTCTCCAGGGACTGATCCTTCCTGACAACATGTCCAAAGTATGTAAGACCCAGTCTAGCCGTCCTTGCCTCTAAGGAGCATTCTGGCTGTACTTCCTCTAAGACAGATTTGTTCATTCTTTTGGCAGTCCACGGTATATTCAATATTCTCCGCCAACACCACAATTCAAAGGCGTCAACTCTTCTTCAGTCTTCCTTATTCATTGTCCACCTTTCACATGCATATGATGTGATTGAAAATACCTTGGCTTGGGTAAGGCGCACCTTAGTCTTCAGGGTGACATCTTTCCTCTTCAACACCTTGAAGAGGTCCGTTGCAGCAGATTTGCCCAGTGTAATGCGTCTTTTGATTTCTTGACTGCTGATTCCATGGCTGTTGATTGTGGATTCAAATAAAATGAAATCCTTGATAACTTCAATCTTTTCTCCGTTTATCATGATGTTGCTCATTGGTCCAGTTGTGAGGATTTTGTTTTCTTTATGTTGAGGTGTAATCCATACTGAAGGCTGTGGTCTTTGATCTTCATTAGTAAGTGCTTCAAGTCCTCTTCACTTTCAGCAAGCAAGGTTGTGTCATCTGCATAAGGCAGGTTGTTAATGAGTCTTCCTCCAATCCTGATGCCCTGTTCTTCTTCATATAGTCCAGCTTCTCAGATTATTTGTTCAGCATACAGATTAAATAGGTATGGTGAAAGAATACAACCCTGATGCACACCTTTCCTGACTTTAAACCAATCAGTATCCCCTTGTTCTGTCCAAACAACTGCCTCTTGATCTATGTAAAGGTTCCTCATGAGTACAATTAAGTGTTCCAGAATTCCCATTCTCCGCAATGTTATCCATAGTTTGTTATGATCCACACAGTCAAATGCCTTTGCATAGTCAATAAAACACAGGTAAACATCCTTCTGGTATTCTCTGCTTTCAGCCAGGATCCCTCTGACATCAGCGATGATATCCCTGGTTCCACGTCCTCTTCTGAAACCAGCCTGAATTTCTGGCAGTTCCCTGTCGATATACTGCTGCAGCCGTTTTTGAATGATCTTCAGCAAAATTTTGCTTGTGTGTGATATTAATGATATTGTTCTATAATTTCCACATTCGGTTGGATCACCTTTCTTGGGAATAGGCATAAATATGGATCTCTTCCAATCAGTTGGCCAGGAAGCTGTCTTCCATATTTCTGGGCATAGACGAGTGAGCACCTCCAGTGCTTCATCTGTTTGTTGAAACATCTCAATTGATATCCCATCAATTCCTGGAGCCTTGTGTTTCACCAATGCCTTCAGAGCAGCTTGGACTTCTTCCTTCAGTACCATCAGTTCCTGATCATATGCCATCTCTTGAAATGGTTGGATATCTATTAATTCTTTTTGGTATAATGACTCTGTGTATTCCTTCCATCTTCTTTTGATGCTTCCTGCATCATTTAATATTTTCCCCCATGGAATCCTTCACTATCGCAACTCGAAGCTTGAATTTTTTCTTCAGTTCTTTCAGCTTGAGAAACGCTGAGCATGGTCTTCCCTTTTGGTTTTCCATCTCCAGCTCTTTGCACATGTCATTATAATACTTTATTTTGTCTTCTCGAGAGGCCCTTTGAAATCTTCTGTTCAGTTCTTTTACTTCATCAATTCTTCCTATTGCTTTAGCTGCTCGACACTCAAGAGCAAGCTTCAGAGTCTCCTCTGACATCCACCTTGGTCTTTTCTTTCTTTCCTGTCTTTTCAATGACCTCTTGCTTTCTTCATGGATGATGTCCTTGATGTCGTTCCACAACGTGTCTGGCCTTTGGTCACTAGTGTTCAATGCATCAAATCTATTCTTCGGATGGTCTCTGAATTCAGGTGGAATATATTCAAGGTCATATTTTGGCTCTCATGGACTTGCTCTGATTTTCTTCAGTTTCAGCTTGAACTTAAAATATGAGCAATTGGTGGTCTGTTCCACAGTTGGCCCCTGGCCTTCTTCTGACTAATGATATTGAGCTTTTCCATCATCTCTTTCCACAGATGTAGTCAATTTGATTTCTGTGTGTTCCGTCTGGCAAGGTCCATGTGTATAGTTGCCGTTTATGTTGGTGAAAGAAGGTATTTGCAATGAAGAAGTCGTTGGTCTTGCAAGATTCTATCATTCAATCTCCGGCATTGTTTCTATCACCAAGGCCATATTTTCCAACTACTGATTCTTCTTTGTTTCCAACTTTCACGTTCCAATCGCCAGTAATTATCAGTGTATCTTGATTGCATGTTCGATCAATTTCAGATTGCAGCAGTTGATAAAAATCTTCTATTTCTTCATCTTTGGCCCTAGTAGTTGGTGTGTAAATTTGAATATTAGTCGTATTAACTGGTCTTCCTTTTAGGTGTATGGATATTATCCTATCACTGACAGCGTTGTACTTCAGGATGGATCTTGAAACGTACTTTTTGAAGATGAATGCAACACCATTCCTCTTTGAGTTGTCATTCCCAGCATGGTAGACTGTATGATTGTCCAATTCAAAGTGGCCAGTACCAGTCCATTTCAGCTCACTAATGCCTAGGATATCGATGTTTATGTGTTCCATTTCATTTTTGATGATTTCCAATTTTTCTAGATTCATACTTCGTACATTCCCAGTTCTGATTATTAATGGATGTTTGCAGCTGTTTCTTCTCATTTTGAGTCGTGCCACATCAACAAATGAAGGTCCTGAAAGCTTTACTCCATCCACGGCATTAAATTCGACTCTACTTTGAGGAGGCAGATCTTCCCCAGTCATCTTTTGAGTGCCTTCCAACTTGGGGTGCTCATCTTCCAGCACTATATTAGACAGTGTTCTGCTGCTATTCATAAGGTTTTCACTGGCTAATGCTTTTCAGAAGTAGGCTGCTGGGTCCTTCTTCCTAGTCTGTCTTAGTCTGGAAGCTCAGCTGAAACCTGTCCTCCATGAGTGACCCTGCTGGTATCTGAATACCGGTGGCATAGCTTCCAGCATCATAGCCACACACAAGCCCCCACAGTATGACAAACTGACAGACATGTGGGGGATTCTTGATGTTACCATCTAGCAATTTTGACCCTGATTGAATAGTGTACTAAACTGGTTTCTTCTACTTCTGAAGGGAGGTCACCCATGCATTTTTCATTCACAACTTTTGGTTTACCTGTGCCCTGGGTTTTATTTTAAGGCTGATAGCTTTTGAGAATAAAAGTATAAGAAATCAAGGCAGAGCACAGAATGGGTAGAATAAATTCCTTCCAGGGGTAATTTTCGCAATGACAGGGTAAGCAAGATTTTTACCCAATTAAATAATTTCTGTCAGCTTACACAGAGTCAGTCTCTCTCTCATTCTCTCTCTTTCTCCTTGCTTTCTGATTTGCAGTGTAACCATAGAAGCAGTACAAATATCCCTCTTTTCCAAATTAGAAACAGAAAACACTTTCAGTATTTAAGTCTCGATTTCCGGAGACTAACAGTTTGCCATCTGGCTTGCAAGGCTGATGAGAAGAAGAACCTTCAGAAGTATTCAGCCAACAGTTCTTCTGAGCATCCACCTGAGATTCTAGAACTGCTGAGAGAAGCACAGCCATCCAAATGCAGTGAGTCTGTAAATGTGCCTCACCTCACTCTGTCCTGGGACTAGAGCCTCAAATTTTAATTCCATGAATGCACCTGGAGATCCCAGGGAAAATCTACTTCCCTTCTGTCAACCTTTATCTTCTACTTCTTTCTACCCTCATTGGGAAAACATTCTTTCTCCAGTGATAATAGATAGCATTTGTTTTGTGCCCACCAAGTGCCTTGTGCTTTACATAGTGACAGGTGTTAGTATCTCCATCTTATATGAGGAAACTGGTCTGATCATCAGAGGATTTAGTGATGTGTCTAACATCACACAGCAATAGTTGGGAAGACTGACTCTGGCTGAGTCCTAAATCCCTGTGCTTCTACCTCATTATGCCGCATCAGTCCTTTATTTTTTTCTTTCTTTTCTCTTTTTCTTTCTTTCTTTCCTTCCTTCCTCGTTTCTTTCACTTTCTACCTCACTCAAACCTGTTGCCGTCGAGTTGATTCTGAATCATAACAATCCTATAGGACAGAGTAAAACTGCCCCTAAGGGTTTCCAAGGAGGGGCTGGTAGATTCAAACTGCCGACCTTTTGGTTAGCAGCAGAGCCCTTAACCACTATGCTCCTCTCCCTCTCCCATAAAATAAAAATCATCAGATATTTATTTCAGGCTTCAAAAGTAATACGTGCTCAATACAAGAGGCTGACCAAAATAAAGCCCTAGATCTTTCTGTCACCTCTCTTCCTCTTCTTCTCTTCTCCTCAGCTTCACCAACACAGAGATTACACAGAGGTTGTTGCTATTAACAATCTGGTTTTTATTCTTTTGTACTTTTCTCCATGTACATAAATATCTAGGCAAAAACATATTTTCTTAAATATGGGTATTTCATTTTTCTATTTTTTAAAAAATTGGATAGTTTTACATGTATCTTTAATTTTTTAATTAAGTTTTCTTGTGCTTTAGGTGAAAGTTTACACAGCAAATTAGTCTCCTATTCAATAATTCATACACAAATTTTCTGTGACAATGGTTGCAATTCTCACAATGTGTCAGTTCTGTCCTCATTTCTACCCTGGATTCCCTGTTTCCATTCATCTGGTTTCACTGCCCCTTCCTGCCTTTTTATCTTTGCTTTTGGGCAAATGTTGACCATTTGGTCTTGTATAGTTGATTGTCCTAAGGAGCACATTCCTCATGGATGTTACTGTTTATTTTGTAGCCCGTCTATTATTTGGCCAAAAGGTGATCTCCTGGAGTGGCTCCAGTTCCAAATTAGAAGAGTGCTATCAAATCAATAAGTCTGGTCTTTTTTATAAACTTGAATTTTGTTCTACATTTTTCTCCTACCTTAACTGGTACCTACTATTATATTCCTGGTTAGAGCAGTTGTTAGTGGTAGCCAGGCACCATCTAGCTCTTCTGGTCTCAGACTGGAGGAGGCTGTAGTTCATGTGAGTTATTAGCCCTTTGGACTAATTGCTTCCTGGAATCTTTGGTTTTCTTCACTCTCCTTTGCTCCAGATGGGAGAAGACATATAGTTGTATCTTAGAAGGCTACTTGCATGTCTTTAAGACCTCAGACGCTATTCACCAAACTAGTATGTAGAGCATTACCTTTATGATCTACATTATGCCAGTTGAACTAGGTATCCCCTGAGACTATGGTCCTTAGACTTCAAGACCAGTAGCTCAGTCCCATGAAGTGTTTGATTATGTCTAAGAAGTCTATTATATATTTGAATGTACATACAGCACATATAAATATGTATGTAGAAATATCCACAACCATACCTCTATATGCACATGGGTGTACTTCCATATGACTCTTATGTCTATTTAGAATACATATCTACCTAAGTATCCACTCATAAATTATTGTTTGTTGTTAATGTTGTTGCTGGATTATGTATATTATAGTATTTACCATAGTTGCCCTTTATTCTTGTGTACCTCTCAGTGTCTTCCTTTGCTTTGGTCACGTTGTGCTGACTTCATTCATGTTGTGTACTGCTTTTGCCTTCACCAGAATTAACGCATGTCTGCTATCTAGCTAGTGATTTTCATTTCCTCCTCCTTCCGTCCCTGGTAACTGTCATAGAATGTTTCTTTTCGTGTGTAAATCTTTACTTGACTTTTTATAATAGTGGTCTCATACAGTATTTATCCTTTTGTGATTGACTTACTTCACTCAGCATAATGTCCTCCATGTGGTATCTTTAACTTGATCTTTTTATTTACTTTGCGTGGGTATTCCTTCAGGAATATACTAAAATAATTCATTCTGTTAATGATTACATAAGTTTCCACAAAATGAGTAGAAATTATTTGTATTTTAGTAGCATCAGAAGTCCTCTAACTTCAGGGGGAATAAAAATCACTGTCAGCATAAAACTGGTTTCTATGAGGTTGAAGGCAGCCATACCTGTACTCTAAAACTTTTTAAACATTTCTGTCACCAGTCATACCTGCACTCCTCCCCATGTCACCCTCTTTTCGGTTTCATAATTTGTTGCAATGGCCACACAGAACTCACAGACCATTAATCACAATTATGAGGCTTATTGGGGGAAATAACAGGTTACAACTCAGGATCAGGATCAACTTGGAAGTAACAGAATACAACTCAGGAGACAGAACACAGTTCGTCAGCCAGGACAGCTTTTAACCAAGACAGCTCCCAGTTTTTTCTCAGCCATGCCCACAGGCAGGTCTTCTCTTAGTTGTGCCTGCTGCTGAGCTTGTCTTGGCCCTGTCAGCTGGCAGACCATTCTCTAGGCCTCTGCCCTGCTCAGACTAGTGTTATGACAGCTCTTTATACCCTGCCAACAAATGCTCAGAGGCACCCCACTTCACCAGCAAGCCTCCTGCCCAAAAGCACTCAGCTCTCTCTCACTCCATGGGTCAGCAAGCCCACTGCAGTGTCCTCATGCTGGTCTTCTGATTCCTGCTGCTCATATTGCTGTCACTGCTTCTCTGCTTTTGGGCTCTGGTATGGTTGCTGCCATCTCTCACCATCTCTTGCTCTTTCTCCCCTGTGTCTAGAAGGTTCTCAGTGCAGGCACCCTGGTTCCAAAGGACATGCTTTGCTTCAGACTCTTTTGATAGTAGTGAGATTCCCCCCTAAACATCTATGGGATTGGTCCTTATATAAGGAAACCCCTTGACAGTTTCAAGGCATGTGCCTCTCTCCAGGACCACTAACTGACTAATCCATTTGTTATGTGGCAATCACTTAATTTGCATAGTAGCTGACCAATTCCTGCAAGGTTGTTTGATCCTATTGGATGATTTTGCATAATAGACCAACCAATCCCTGCAAGATATATAAAATAGACCACTCACAGGGCAGGCTAAAGCCCAACCAGTTATTTTTGGCAGAATTATAAACTTAAGGCCAGAAGCATTACATATAAGAGAAGCCCATTGCACTGCATTATTTAATTATCCAACCTTGATGAGAAACTGCACTCCTCCCCCCTCCCCTTTTTTTTTTTGGTTTGTTTGCTTTGAGTCATTATAAATAATGCTAAAATTATCGTGTTTGCATATGTATATCTAATTGTGCTGAATGATTTGTGTCTTTTGAACACTTCTGAGCAAGCAAGCTGAAATGTGGTTAGTTTCAGGTAGAAGTCACTGGAATTGGTTTCTAAGGGAGGAGAAAACACTTACTCATTAAAAGCAATTATGAAGCATTTTACTTCAAATATACAGCCCTGGCTAGGATGGTCACAATAGGATTGTTCTGAGATAAGGTCAGCTTGGCTGGACCCCATAATGCCAAATCCACCAGTCATTCCTACTAGTTCATATCTATACAGTCATATTTGCACACTGCTGAGCTTTAGGTGTAATTGAAATGGTAACAAATGAAAAGAAGAAAATTTCTAAGTAATACAAATAATTAAAATTTGTCATTAGTGTCACTATTTCCTATCAAAATTTTCTGCCATGGTCCTGACAGAAAGGTAAATAGCTTATTTTCTTTGCCACTTGATTACCTTTATCTTCTTCCTAAGTTAAGGTTCAAGAGAAAAGAAATTAAAAAAATAAAATGAAAATAAATGAGTAGAGAAAAGTCACTCTGGGAAAGAAATCCTTGAAAAGTCTTCCTAGTTTAGATCTGTATGGAAAAAAAAAAGCCATAATTATTCAGTGTGTCAACTCTAAACCCTGATAGGAATTTCAAAGTGTTCTACACAGCAATCTTTTCACCTCATCTCCAACATCAATTATTTAATCACATAGAATTCAGTGCCTGCCTTCCATGTGAATTTTGAGAGTAAAAAAACAAAACAAAAATTAAATCATATATTGAAAGGGAGAATATTTAATTTCAAGTTTTGGTTGTTACCTTCAGAAAAACTGAGATACCAGCAGGAATAAGTGATTGCAAATATGAATATTAAGTGAGAAACCCTGATGAGAAAAGTAAATCACTTGTATTCTAATAAGAAAGACTAATATACTTGACAGTTAAAATTGTCTGTTAGGAACCTTAGGGTCTAAACTCTTGCCAGATGTATATAGTCAGTTCCTGGGCATGGAAGTTGAGCTGAAAGTTGAGCAGAGAGTACTCCTCTGACCACCCCAGGTTTCTTGACATTGAAGTTGATGACCAAAGGATCCAAAGCCTAAAGTCCTTCCGGGGAATGTAATCTTTCTCTTCAGTAGTACAATGAATTGAATTGTGTCCTCCCAAAACATGTATTGGAATCCTAACTCCTATAAATGTGGATTAAATGAGTCGGAATCAACTCAACGGCACTGGGTTTGGTTTGGTTTTTGGTTTAATATAATATAATATAGTCTAATCACCTTCTGTAAGGCAATATACTGTAATATAATCAATCAGTTCAGTTCATGCCAGTCTAGGGTGGACCCTAAACCTAATAATTTCTGAGTTATATAAAGGGCAGCATTGACACAGAGATATGCATGCAGGCAAATAGTAAGAAAGACAGGTGTTAACAGAAAATTACCAAGGAACCAAGAAATGCTCAGAGCTACTAACAGGAAGGAATTCACTCAGTTGAGATGCTGATTTGGACTTCTAGCCTCCCGAACTGAGATAAAATAAACTTCTGTTCATTAAAGCCACCAACTTGCAGTACTTCTATTACAGCAGCACTAGGAAACTAAGACAGATAGGGACAAGAATGGCCAACAACGAACAAGAATGTGAATAAGAATGTTCCATTCCCCTTAGGAATGCCAGGTTGGTCTACACTAGCTGATCCCAGTTCTTTAAAGCTAGCAGTAATGCTCAGAGAAAGGTCTAAAAAAGCACATCTGAGCTGTTCAAGACAGAAAGGACCAGTGCTTCTTCACAGCCTTCCTTGTGTCCTGGTTGAGCCTGCTGAAGCTTATCCTGAGTCCCTGCCTGAGCACCAAATTGCTGGTTTTAGATACTTGACCTACACTCCTGGCTCTGTCTTCAGATATCCCAACAAGAGCAGACCCCAGCTATCTCTGGTTTGTCTCACCTGGTGTCTGTCTACCGATGCCTAGTTAACTAATGGCCTAGAAAGTCCTGTCATACTCCTATGGGGATTTAAGAACCATTCAGAACAGAGAATCATCCACCAAATACCAAAGGATCACTCCCCTCACTAGAATCAAGAGTAATATTCCTTCTCATCTCAAGTACACCATTCAGTTGCCTAGCTCAGATACTGATCCTTAGTCTAGTTGGTCCATCCAGAGAAGGATGTGAAGATTTTTCAGGTAAGAAATGTCAGGCCAAATCCTACTCTGTGAATGAGCGTCTCTGAATTTCTGAAGAACAGTCTTCTGCAGAAAAAGTTAGTGTATCTGCCAAAGCTGTCTCTAACCATTTGGCAGCAAAATAATAATAATAATAAATTCTACAGCCTGACTATAGGTTTCAGAGAAAAAATGGGATTACTTTGTACAAAGGTTAAAATAACAATAATTTAGAAATACCAGTCATTTCAATTGCATCATCATAGATATTATCATGGGAAGGTAGACTTGACCCAAGTCAGCCTTCTCTTTCAGCATAGCTTTTGTTTTAAATGAAAATACCTTATATTTATATAGAATCCAAGACTTGTCTAAGTGCTTTCACATACATTCTTCTACTTCATTAGGTAGGCATAAAATTTTCACTATTTTAAAAGATAAAGTAGGGATTCTGTTGGTTAAATAAGTTGCTCAAAGTCACAGTATTAGGCGAAAATACAGTCATGTATTGCTTCACGTCCATGATACATTCTGAAAAACAGGACATTATGTAATCTGGACTTTGTGTGAACATGCCTAAATTGCGCGCAATAGAATTCACTGATTTTCTACCTTTGTGTTACTTAATAAACTTTTGTTTCGCTTCCCAATCAATACTTTGCCTCTTGCTGCTGCTATCAGTAGCACTGGATTTGCTGCATTTGGGAGCCATGATGCACTTCACAGTAATATTTTCGAAAGAAAATAACGCTACAATGCTCGAGAGATGTGTGATACAGGAGATCGTGTGCTGCTGCCTTTGAGTTGGAGTATACAGTTATGTGGTAAACAATTTTTTGTAATTAGGGAAAGTCCACATTAAAATAAGGATAGAAACTGCAGCACAGTACAGTACATAAGCCAGTAACATAGGTGTTAAGAGTATCAAGACATAGATATTATAGGTTATGTATGTTGTACTGTTATACACCTGGCAGAACAATCTCTTTATATACAAGAGACACGAGATACATGTGTTGCCTGCAGGAAGCTGTTGTGTTTGCTACATCCAGTTACCTCTGCTACATCCTGTTCTGTGATGAGATTTCTGAACTCTTATAACTTTATGGTACCTCGAATGTATATATGGTCCAATGTTGCCCAAACAGACATTATATAGCATGTGAAAGTACTAGCATTCAGATCAATAGTCAACTAACTCCAAAATTCACTTTATAGAAAGCTGAGGTCCAAGTTTACAAAGCTCACTCAGAGTGGAGCCTAGTATAAAAATCAGGATTTTCAATCTTTAATGACTTTTTTGTTTTTCATACAAGACTCTCAGTATATTTCTGTATTTTTAAGTTTGGAGGATATATAAAGTTTTGGATTTTCATTGATGAGAAACTAATTATCACTGTAATATTTGCTGAATTAGCTCAGTTAAGACTATCGAAGAGAAATATAAGAATACAGTTCTCAGGTTACATATTGTTGTTAGTTGCCATTGAGTCACATAACTCAGATAACTTCAATATGATAATTAATGAGATATTTCCCTGAAATAGAGAAAGATACATATTATTTTATCATAGCTTGATGAAAATATCCTTAACAAAAATCAAGTCTTTTGCTCTGAAAGTTGTTGTTCACAAAGCAAACTTCTCTTATAAATGAGGTTTCCCAGGGTCTTAATGTAGGAAAGATGTTAAAGGACTAATAAAATCCTTCTCTTTTCTGTACATCTCTTTCCTGTATGTTTACAATTTTGTGCAAGGGATTCTTTAATGTTTATTAAGGGAGAAACACCTTACAATTCAAAAACATATCCTCCATGAGGGAATCTATCCACACAAAAAATTCCCATGGTAGTTAGGACGGTAGCTGTGAAATAGTATGTGTTCTGTTTCTACCCAGGCTTCCCCAGGTGAAAATTGCCTGATAAATTCTACTTAGACCCCTGGGAACGTCGTAAATCTTCTAAATCTGACTGAACCCCACTTTCCTCCTCCAAGCTATGACTGGCTTCTATTACCAATGTCCAAACAGTGTTTCCTAGTGTTTTTAGCCATAACACTGGTTGATATTAGTGTTGTTCTGTTTTGAATGAGATATTAACTGTAGGCCACAGTCAGTCTCCAAAAGTCTAAAACAATTTGTGATAAATTCTTTTTTAAAGCAGAGTATAATGATGATGGAAGCTAAATTGCCAAACCACCAGAGGAAAAGTTTTTCGCTATTTAATTCTGGTTCTAATATGTTATAGGAAACATTGTAGAATCAGCAGAAGCTTTATTTAGCCCAACAGGAAAAAACACTAATATTTGGACTTCTTGTCAGATTCAGTTTCAGTTTCCTAACACGTGGGCAATTTTGCTTTATTTCTCAATTCTCAGCAAAGATGCAAGCAATTACCTTAATCAAAAGTTGTTTTGCTAAAAGGTTATTTTGATAGTCCTGGCGAAACTGTTAAAAATAGTCCTGCTTTCAGAACTGGAAAAGGTAAAGGGCTTTATCAAACTTAGAAAACAGTTGCATTTCTGATTCAAAATTTCAGTACAGTGTTTTACCTTTGGAAATTCTAGATAAAAATTCTGCTTGAAATGGAAAAGACAAACAAAAAACAACCCAAAATAGACAATAACCATGCACTCCTCATGACGTTAAGGAAGAATAATAACAGCTAACTACTTGTTTTTATTAAGCTTTCCTTTTTAAATGCCATAGATTTAAAAGTTCTTTTTATATTATAGGAAACCCTGATGATGTAGTGGTTAAGAGCTATGGCTGCTAACCAAAAGGTCAGCAGTTTGAATCCACCAGGCACTCCCTGGAAACTCTATGGGACAGCTCTACTCTGCCCTATAGGGTCACTTGACAGCAATGGGTTTGGTGGTTTTTTTTTTTTATATTATAGGGCTCTTATTAACAGTTAAAATCTACTTTATTGACTAATTTTTCTCCTCCAACTACTGAAGTTGCTATTACCCCAACTGAAGTATAATGCAAAAACATGGAATCCAAAAGAAATTGAAACCATAGCTCTAGTCTTAGTCAGTTCTTACAATAGTTCAGTGGGATTGGAGGGAGTATTAACATTTATGGAGCTCTTTCTTCATTCTCAAAATTGATCATGAACTGAAACGTAAAAAGTAAAACTATAACACTTTTAGACAAATGCATAGGAAAAATTCATGAGCATCTAGGACTAGGCACAGAGTTCTCAGACATCACATCAAAACATAAGCCATAAAAGAAAAAAAGAAAGAGTGATAAATTGTACTTCATCAAAATTAAAACTCTTTTCTGTGGAAAAACATTATCAATAGAATGAAAACACAAGCTAAAGATTGAAAAAAACATTTCCGAATTGCATCTATAACAAAGAACTTGTATGTGGAATACAAAAGAACTCTCAACACTGGACCACTAGAAAACAAACAACCTTATTAAAATATGAGCAAATTATTGAAATGAATACTTAACCAAAGACAGTAGAAGAATGGCAACTACTCACATGAAACGATGTTCAACATCATTAGGCATTGGGCAAATGCAAATTGAAACCACAATGAGATACCACTGCACTTCTACAAGAATGGCTAAAATAAAAAATACTGACGCTTTCAAGTGCTAGAGAAGATGCAGAGCCAGTGAAAGTCTCATGCATTTCTGGTAGGAATGCAAAATTGTACAATCGCCCTTCAACTCTTGCATATTTATTCAAGAAAATGAAAAACTTATGTTCACACAAAAACTTGAACACAAATGTTTATAACAGCTCTACTACTCCCAAATGTCCTTTTGCAGATGAGTGGATAGACCAAAGGGTGCATCCTTACTATGGAATACTACTCAGCAATAAATAGGAACAAGACCTTGATACATGCAACATCATCGACGAATCTCAAAGTCATTATACTGCTGAAACAAGCTTGGCTCAAAAGGGTGAATAATGTCTGAGTCCATTTACATGACATTCTGAAGAATCAAAACTACTGTGATAGAGAACGGATTTGCAGTTGCCAGTAGTTAGCGGTGGAGGAGAATTTAACTCCAAAGGGGGGACTTTGGGGGGTGATACTAGTTTTGTCTCCTGATTGTGGTGAAAGTTACACAAATTTATTTTGTGTTAAAGTTCATAGAGTTATGCAACAAAAGAAAAATGTTATTTTACTCTATGATAATTTAAATATATATAAATACTAAAGTTTTTTTCTTTAATGTGACTACTACTTTTACTTTACCTAGAATCTCATAGGAAGAAATCTGCTACTACTAATAGTTCACAGAAAACTCTTTTTTCCCCAATATCTCAGGCCTTTACACACTAATAACAGCTTATCTATGTTAATGACAAATTTGAGGATGATGATAATGGTGATGATGATGCTGATATCATCAAGTATTTACTCTGCACTGACATTGTTCTAAGCCCTTGACTTGCATTTACCCATTTTATACTCACGACAACCTTGAGAAGGTAGATCTCATTAGGTTCTCCATCATGCAGAAGAGAAAACTGAGGAATGGAGATGTTAAATAATTTACCCAAGGTTGCTCAGCTGTATATCGCTGCCTTAAGAGTTATACTGAGGTAATCCAGAATAGCAGAATCTGTGCCTTCAACCCTGGCACCGTATCATCAAAGCCAAACCCGTTGCTGTTGAGTCAATTCTGACTCATAGCAACTCTGTGGGACAGAATAGAACTGCCCCATAGGGTTTCCAAGGAGCAGGTGGATTCAAACTACCAACCTTTTGATTAGCACCTGAATGCTTAACCACTGCACCAGGGCCCTATGACACCATAGTACTTCTTTTTAAATTCACCTGAATAAACCTTAAAAATAAAGAGACTCTATTCAAACCCCAAGTAGCCCTGGTGGTGCAGTGATTAAAGCACTGGGTCAGCTGTTGACCAAAAGATTGGCAATTCTAACCCACCAGCCACTCCAAGGGAGATAGGTGTGGAAAGTCTGCTTCTGTGAAGATTTACAGCCTTGGAAACCTTATGGGGGCAGTTCTACTCTGTCCTACAGGGTCGCTATAAGTCGGATTGGACTTGACAGCGGTGGGGTGGTGAGATTCAAACCACTTGGCTAGACTTTCTGTACATTTCAAAACTCTTGCAAAGGCAGTATAAAAAAGATCCACAAAGTGTTTTCTTCTCCCCTTCAAGTCCTTCTTCTATTCCTTCTTTTCCTAAAGATACATTATCAGAGAACAAACTTCTATTAATAAGTTGTAGAATATAGTATTTGAATGTACTGTTTGGATCTAAAAAGAGGCCTTCTGCTATCTTCTTGTTGCTGACATAGGTTAGATCTTAAAGGATCTGGTCCTAGGGACAAAACAAATATTTTGCCATTACAGTTACATTATTGGAGTCCTGGTGGTGCAGTGGTTAAGAGCTTGGCTGCCAACCGAAAGCTCAGCAGTTCGAATCCACCAGCTGCTCCTGGGAAATCCTATGGGGCAGTTCTACTCTGTCCTGTAGGTTTGCTATCAGTCAGAATTGACTCAACCACAGTGGGTTTAGTTATATTATTATGTAAGGGAATGACACGTTTGCCATTAAATATTATGGTGAGGGGTTCACATAAATGGAACTTGTACAGAGCAGATAGAATTAACTAATCTTTTTCTTTATCTTTTGTATACTTTCTCAGTTTGGATAAAAAGAAGACTGTTCAATTTTAATCTGTTCAATATTTATCAGCTCATTATTACCACTAAATAGTAAACTGAAGTACGGTGTTCACTATCTAGAGAGAAAACAATAATTCATAGAAAAAGTGTCATTCATTTTAGATATTGAAATTCTCTCCCCAAATTTCTTAGTTGGTAATTAAATAAGATGGATCTTATTATTATTTAACAGGTCAAGCATAACTATTCTCACCCTGTTTAATACTCTAAAAATAAAGAAGAGCACAAAGACTAAGGTCAAGATCATCACCAAGAGTAAATCTATTAATCTATCCATGACAATAATGTGTAGCTTCTATCTGACTGTGGGTGCAGAGAAATGGAGCCAAGCAGCTGTCATCTGAAATAATGTAGAAGGGCTCAAGCAATGATAGGAATGTTAGATTAGGACATGGTTGTAAACTATGGGGGCAGGAAGAAATAAAGAACAAACGTCACAGAGGTGAACAACAGGAAAAGGCAGAGGGGCAGGTCATGGCATGTGAATTACAAATTAGCAAAGCCAGGCAAAGAGGCCTCAGAACACACTCTGGAATTAGAAGGCCTGCTTGGTGGATGTTGTTGGTTTTGTTATGTGCTGTGCAATTGGTTCCGACTCATAGCGACCCTATGTACAACAGAACGGTCCTGTGTCATCCTCACAATCATTATGCTTGAGCCCACTGCTGTAGCCACTGTGTCAATCCATCTTGACAAGGGTCTTCTTCTTTTTCATTGGTGGATGTTAGTGGTGGGTTTTCTGCCTCCCTTCTTAGATGGAGAAAATTTATGAAGTTTATGAATTTTCTCCATTTAAGAATGACTATAACACTTGGCCAATATGTTACATAATAGATATTACATAATAGAATGACTATAACACATTTGATCAATCTGGATCACTATATTTAGTTTATTAGTATCCAGACTAACAAGAAAAATTTGAAGAACTCTGGTTGTCCACGCATACTGGGCAGAAAGGTTATTCCCACCAGCACAGAAAAAAAAAAAAAAAACAGTTGCTGTCAAGTCATTTCCAGCTTATGGTGACCGCATGTGTTACAGAGTAGAACTGTTCAATATAGCTTTCATGGCTCTGACCTTTCAGGAGGAGATAGCCAGGGCTTTCTTCCAAGGTGCCTCTGGGCAGGTTTGAACTGCTAACCTTTTGGTAAGTAGCCCAGTGCTTAGCCATTTGTGCCACCCAGAGACTCCTGTGGAGAAGAAAAGAGAAGTAGAAATACACTTGAGAAACCGCACATAATGCCAGTCCCCTCTTGCCTGCAACCCTCCAATGACTTCTCATCACTGTTACGGCGAAACCCAAATAAAACAGGCCAGTTTAACTGCTAAGATCAGAAATGAGATGGCCTATCGCGTAAAGGTATTTCTAGAAAGACAAGAAACAAAATATAATAACAATTTCCTTTGACTAGCCTTATTTCTAACCAGTTTCCAGCCCCACAGCCTGGTATTATAGAATAGTTAAAAAAAAGGGAATTTATTGTATCAAAGCTGAAATATTAAAATAATTAGCCTACTACAGGAATTTGATCCTATGTTTACCCATCAGGATCAACAAAGAAGAACGAAAAAACTTAATCTAAATGTTTCTACTCACAACCCCCTGCTCTTTTCATTGTATCAGAAATATATCCCTGCAAACAGTTTAATAAAGTTTCATTTCCTTTTCTAATTCAGCCTTTTAAATTTGTATCTATTTTTTCCTACAGCATTGACAAAAAGTGTGGACAGAATAGAAAATCCAGTTTCTGCTTCCTCATGCCCATATTTTGTAGAATAATCAGAAATGGTTCCTCTGAACTCCTTAAAGCATGAGATAGAGGAAAGGCTTCTCAGCCCTTTCTGTCCTCCGGCACAGATTTGACAGCTGAAACTCACATAGCAGGAAGGGGCTTATTTTCTCATGCTGAGTTGCATAAACACCGTGGAACTTCTCCACATCCTCCTGGGTCAGCACCGGACCGTTACAAAGACTTTTTCAAGCTGGGAGTGTCTGCCGGGCAACACTGACAGGCTACCCAGGGCCTGAAATACCTCCTGCTTTCGACAGAAAAATGGGCAGGAAGAAAGAGCCACACTTGTGACTCAGGGAGGACCACAGAATTGTCTCAACTTCTCTGAGATTTTTCTTTTCCTTCTCAAATCTACTGTAGCTCCGTGGAGTTATATTCTGTCATGAGCCAACGGGAATAAATGCATGATGAAGGCTGAATAGGAAAGGAAGCCTCCCACACTCATTCACTATTGCTAGACAGATAAATTGGTATATCCTTTCTCGAGGGCAATCTGGTAACGTGTATTAAAAACCCTTAAAAATAGCATATTTTAGGCAGGTAGTCACACTTTCAGGAATATAGCCTAAGGAAATAATCAGGCAATTGAAAAGACAGATGTCTCCGGATTTCATTCCAAGGTTATTTATAATAAAAGAAAATAGAAACAACCAACTATAAGGAACTTCTTAAATAAATGGTGGTATGTTCCTACAATGGACTCTGTGAGAGAATGACACATTTGCCATTAAATATAGTGAGGGGCTCACGTAAATGCAACTTGTACCGAGCTGGTAGAATTAACTGATCTAATTTTTTTTTTTTAAACTCATGATGTAGATCTATTTTTCTTGACATGTAAAGATGCTCATAATATACCACTAAATTTTAAAAAATCATAAAATAGAAGTAATATTCTGTTGCCGTTAAATTTTTTTTAATTTTGTGTGCATCATTCGTTTGCATAAGAAAAGATGAAAGAGGGGTATCCAAATGTTAGTTCTTGTTGGACAGTGGAATTATGGATTTTTTATTTTTCTGGTTTTCCTTAATTACTGTAATAAAATGCTTTTTTAAAATTGATCAGAAAAATGATAGTTATTTCTATTTTGAGAGAAAGTAGCTGGGAAAAAAATAGGAGAGATTACTTTTTCTCTTCACTTCGTCCTCTGATTCACAATGACAGAAGTCCCCTTCTTAGCAGCTGTGACACAGATAGACCATCAGGTTATGCTACTTACTGTCAATAAGAAGGCTCTGGGGAGTCTATGGGATCTTCAGGCAACAGGCCTAAAGGCTCAAGTGACTTTGGAGTTGGTGAAGAATCTGGAATGATCCCTGGTGGCGTAGTGGTTAAGAGCTACAGCTGCTAACCAAAAGATCAGCTGTTCAAATCCACCAGGTGCTCATTGGGAACCTTATGGGGCAGTTCTACTCTGTCCTATAGGGTCTCTATGAGTTGGAATCGACTCAACAGCAATGGGTTTGGGTTTTTTGTGGGGGGCATTAAGGGCTTGGATGATTCATGACTGTTCAAAAGGCTATGGCTTAGAGACAGAGATCATTAGGTGTTTGTAGGGTGGACTGCTGCTACCTTGGTGAATGAATGATACTCTAGGAGGACCTTAGTGGATGAATGACATCCTAGGAGGACTCCTGAGGATGGCTGGGCACTGGGGTGTCACCAGACTCTACAGACCATGTACTTTGTCATCCCAAGAAATCCTCATGGATTCTTAAGCAGCAGCTTCCTCTCATAGGAGACCACAGCCCCAGGGTATGCTCTATGGCATGTTATCCATACACACAGCACGTTCTCTCACATAGAATTTCAGTTGTCAATTCTGTATAATGCCAAGGGAGGTGACAATGATGCTTCTTTATGTGTGTGTCTATATTAGATATGGGATTATAAAAAGTCTAATAATTTTTCTTGCATGAAAGTATTTTGCCTACACCAAAACAAATTAGTGATCATTTTAAAGCCACCTAGTCACAAATAAATAAAACTAAAATAAGTAATTGCACAGCTATTTAATTTATTATAATGGCTTTTATTCTAACAGTGCTTCAGAGATACGGGTGCAAAATTTAGCAGGAAAAGTATTAATATTCTTATCAAATCAGTTTATTGCTTTTAAGACATTTGAAGAGGCACTCCATCAAGCCCACTCTAGTCACTTTATAAGGGTCAGATTTAATTTACAAATATCGGTTTTCGTTTTTTACTGATCATAAAGCTCATGAAAAATAAGACATTCCAAAAATATTAACCGGGCAGCTACTTCTGCCCTCAAAGGGATACAATTTAATGTTATTAAGTATAGTAAGCATCTGTTACAGCATTCAGATCAGGCTTAAGTGATGCTTATCTTCCATTTCCCACTCTCACTGCAAACCTTAAGACCAACGTATTAGTTTGAAACATATGAAATTGACAATATTCTACTAAAACAACTAGCAAAATTGTAGCTTTCTGGCAGAATAAGCCTATGACTGCCTGACTTATAAAGATACTTTAAGGGATCTATAACATAGCCAGAATTGCTTGTGGTTGGAATACTATACTTCATACTCCATTCATATCCTGTCTTTTTTAACCACTTCTACCTACCCTTTCCCCATATATATATATCATAACCTCAATCTCAGGTGTGGGTGTTTCTGAGGCAGGGGCGGGGGAATCCTATTCTTGAGATTATTTTAATGATAGCTAGAAGGCAGAATAATGCCTTAAAAAAAAAAAAAAAAAAAAAATGCCTTAGTGGAGAGATATTTGTATGTGATTTTCTATCCATAATTGGCATCCCAAAATGGCTTCTGGGTTTTTGCCCTTGCTAAAAAAAAAAAAAAAAAGTTTTTTTTTTATGGGTAACCTCCTCTTGGAATATTGGCAGGGCACCCTTCCACACTCTCATCTCTGCATGCATTGTTCCCTCTCTTAATGGAGTTTCTTCAAATGTTGTCTCCTCAGAAAGGCCTTCCATGACTAAAAACTACCTGATTTAAAATGTACCTAACGCATCCCCTTTATTTCTTTACATTTCTTCCTAGCACTTAAACACGTTAACCAGTAACCAGTTGTCATTGAGTCGATTTCAACTCATAAAGACCTTATGAGTCGTGATCAGTCAGGGGCTATGTTGGCCCCCAAGGGACATTTGACAATGCCTAGAGATATTTTTGACTGTTACAACTAGGGAGTGAAGGAAGGACTTGCCACTGATATCTAATAGGTAGAAGCCAGGGATGCTGCTAAACATCCTACAATGCACCTGACAGCACCCACAATAAGCAATTACCTGACCCAAAATGTCAATAATGCTGAGGTTGAGAAACTCTAGACTAAATAAACCAACCATGGTACTTGTTTATAGTTATTTGCACTTTTCATAAATGTAGTGAGCTAAATAAAATTTCACTTAGCTAAGTGCTCTATTTAAGTGAAACTAAAAAGTAATTTAATGGAAGCAAATAATGACCAAACAGCAAGCAAGCATATAAGCAAACAGAGCAAAACAAAAAACCCTGTCGAATCTGGACAAACTCTTTTAATCCAGCTGACATTGTACGCAGACACAGAAATAAAATTCTTCGGCTTTTCCAACTAGGCCACGAATTCTCACTGTAAAATTCCCCCTAAGCAGTTCTGAGTCACATCATGGAAACCAGCTGAAATTTGTTCACGGTACTCATAGTTAGTGAATACCTAGTAAAGAAGTATTAACCCCTAAATTGTGCAAACCACAATATTTTCAGCGTGCATATTCAATGGAACCAGCTAAAGGGCACTTTTTTTATATAATTTTTATTGGGCTTTAAGTGAAAGTTTACAAATCAAATCAGTCTATCACACAAAAACCCATATACACCTTGCTACACACTCCCAATTACTCTTCCCCTAATGAGACAGCCCATTCTCTTCCTCCACTCTCTCTTTTCATGTTCATTTCATCAGCTTCTAACCCCCTCTACCCTCTCATCTCCCCTCCAGGCAGGAGATGCCAACATAGTCTCAAGTGTCCACCTAATCCAAGACGCTCACTCCTCACCAGCATCCCTCTCCAACCCATTGTCTAGTCCAATCCATGTCTGAAGAGTTCGCTTCAGGAATGGTTCCTGTCCTGGGCCAACAGAAGGTCTGGGGGCCATGACAACCGGGGTGCTTCTAGTCTCAGTCAGACCATTAAGTCTGGTCTTATGAGAATTTGGGGTCTGCATCCCACTGCTCTCCTGCTCCCTCAGGGGTTCTCTGTTGTGTTCCCTGTCAGGGCAGTCACTGGTTGTAGTCAGGCATCATCTAGTTTTTCTGGTCTCAGGATGATGTAGTCTCTGTTTCATGTGGCCCTTTCTGTCTCTTGGGCTTGTAATTACCTTGTGTCCTTGGTGTTCTTCATTCTCCTTTGATCCAAGTGGGTTGAGACCAATTGATGGCTGCTTGCTAGCGTTTAAGACCCCAGACGCCACTCTCCAAAGTGGGATGCTGAATGTTTTCTTAATAGATTATGCCAACTGACTTAAATGTCTAAAGGGCACGTTTTTGTTGCTGATTTTTTTTTTCTTAATGTTTCCCTCCACATCTGCAACCATATCACCAGCAATAGCTAAAACATTTGCAAACTGGACAACACTTACCCCTGTCTCACTTGGTCAAAGCCCAGGACTTCTTAGCAAGTATTTACTAGAACTTCCTCGTACTTGTCCTTTTATTGTGACATAATTTCATCTCTTGTCAGGCTCAGCTGAAATATGCAAACCTCCTGCTGATGTCATCTGGGAAATAGATGACCTTGTGGCTAAATATATACTGCAGGGCTTTGCAAACTGTCAATCTTCCAATCTAGGACTTAGTCTTTGTCACGTTGAGCATGCTAGTTTCACAACTTAAAAAGGAACTGTTCCCAGGACAACAACCCTGTCTTCTGGTGCTACATGCCAAGCTGTTTTCTCCATTTCAATGAAGACTTGACTTTCACCTATATATTTGAAAATTCAAAAATAACAAAACACAGAAATTCACCACGATTTTGCTACTCTTCAGAGCTTTTCCCCTGGCGCTTTTACGAGTAGTTTTTTTTTTTTTTTTTAAGTAGGTCCAGATAGGAGCCCTGGTAGCGAAATTGTTAAGAGCTTAGCTGTAACTGAAAGGTCGGCAGTTCAAATCCACCAGCTGCTCCTTGGAAAGCCTGTGGGGTAATACTACTCTGTCCTATAGGGTCACTATGAGTTGGAATTGACTGGAAGGCAATGGGTTTAGGTCCAGATAAATATTAGCTCGATTGCATTTTCTTCAGACAAATCTAAATTCTTAAGAAAATGCAAGTAAAAGTGTATTTATAAAAACTAAATACTTTTCCTCATCGTATGGATTACTCCTTAAACTTGACGTTAACTTCCTTTTTCTTTCTTCTGCACATTTGCCTCAGTTTCCTCTTATTGCTTTCTACCTTACAAACTTTCTCACTTCTTAAAAAATTTTTTCTACTTCAGGGAAGCATAGCTATATGTTGTTGTGTGCCCTCAAGTTGATTCTTACTCCATATTGACCCTATAGAGGAGAGTATGACTGCCCCATAGGGTTTCCTAGGTTGTAATCTTTACTGGAGCAGATCCCCAAGTCTTTCCTCTCCTGGAGCTGCTGAGTTCCAGCCACCAACCTTTCAGTTAGCAGCCAAGTACTTAACCATTGCACCACCAAGACTCCTCCAAAATACCAAAGAGAGTTCTTTATTTGATTTTAAAATGTGTTAAAATGCAATGATGATCAAAATTGATGCTATTCATTTGAAAATAAAACTTTACTGATGGAATGGAGATTGAAGAAACAGATTTAGTATATTAGAAGAATTTACTAAATGACAACCAAGAATTAGCATAGTACTGAGGAGAGCACCTGTATTTAATAGAGGCTGTTGAAACAACTTGGCATTAATATGTAAGCTATGTTAAAAAATGGAAACCCTGGTGGTGTAGTGGTTAAGAGCTACAGCTGCTAAACAAAAAGTTGGCAGTTGGAATCCACCAGGTGCTTCTTGGAAACCCTATAGGGCAGTTCTACTCCTTCCTATAGGGTCACTATGAATCAGAACCGACTTGAAGGTAATGAGGTTTTTTTTTTTGTTGTTATTGTTGTTTCTTGGTTGAGACAACATGATATTAATATGTAAACTATGTTAAAAGAAGTTAGGATGTAGAGATAAAGAGACCCAATCATCCTATAAATGGTAAAACCATTCTTAGCTACCATGATATGCTCGTTGACCATGGAAATTGACTTATAATCAAGGAATTCTTGTTGTTAGTTGCTACTCACAGTGATCTTTTGTATAACAGAATGAAACGTTGCCCGATTCTGAGCCATTCTCACAGTTATTAGTATGTTTGAGCCCATTGTTGCAGCTACTGTATAACTATTACAAGCCAAGCAGTGTACTAATCACTGGAGATAGAAAAATGAATCAGGTATTTTCCTGACATCTGGTAAACTATTGCCTAATAGGGAAAGGCAGACATTCAACCATAGGTGCCTAAGGGCTAGAGGTGTTAGGATGGAATCATGTATTGTGTTCAATGCAATCAAAGAAGGTGTAGTCGATTCTTGGAATGGGCAGTCAGGAAATATTCATGAGTGAAGGGGTTTCTCAACTAGTGAGACTATGGGGATACTGGTCCACGCAATGTTGTAGAACATTGTAAAAGGGTTCATGATTTCATAGAATACTATGGTGGACTTCAAAACAAACCCTGTGATCTGCTCATATCTTCGATGAGTAATCTCCCTTCAGGAAATCACTATCCCCTCAAACCAAGTCATTTGTATAAAAATGTTCATGGAGGAAACTGTCTCTCCTCTTTGCTCTCAGTGATCCCCAAGCATCTGTGTTAAAGCATGGAACACGTTGCATCATGCCTCTTTGCATATTTCCCCCACTTGCTAAATTATAAGAGCCTTGGAGTCAGAGAACAAGTCTTATTCACCTTTGTATCTCTTAAAGTGCCTATTCTGTTACGAGTATACCACATGTTTATTGAATAAACCAGGAAAAACTGAACCAATCCCAATGGATAATAAGGAAATGACCCCACATACTATGGCACATCAACATCATTTAAAAAGATAAAAAGAGGAAAAGAAGCCAAACCAGTTGCCACTGAGTCAATTCTGACTCATGGTGAGCTCATGTGTTTCAGAGTAAAGCTGAATTCCACAGGGTTTTCAATGGCTGTGACCTTTCAGGAGTAGATGGCCAGACCATTCTTCCTAGGAACTGTTGGGTGTATTTGAACCACCAACATTTTGGTTAGTAACCCAGAACTTAACTGTTTGTACCACCCAGGGACTCTTTATCAACATCAGGTTGTTGTTGTTGTTGTTAGGTGCCATCAAGTCAATTCTGACTCATGACAACCCCATCTGTGCAGAGTAGAACTGGTCTATAGGGCTTTCAAGGTTGTGACCCTTCTGAAGATCACCAGGCCTTATTTCTGAGATGCCTATAAATTTTTATATTGCCTCCATCCATACTTTCCTAGCATTTGTAATTTCTGGTGTCCTGTGACTCTGGAAAATTTATAAATATTAGAAAAGTATGACTACAGGACAATATGAAAATTTACAGGCAGTTATTTTATGTATATAAAGTAAAAACTAAATAATATGCACATAGTAACTTGGAAAACATATTTATGCTTATAGACAAAGTTCTGAAATTCTATTTTTTCAATTTTTTTCTCATTAAGTTATCTGCATTTATAATGTTTTAATTGTCATGAGGAAGAAAGTCACTTAACATATTCTATTTAATCATTTTCTTAGCCTTTAAAATAATCCTTTCTTAAATATACCCTAAAGGTAGAAAAGAAATAGAACTAAGTTCATAAGAGGCACTGTGCTATGAACTTTATGTATTTGTGCTAACTCATTCAATCTTCTCCTAAATCCTATGAGTTTGTTTTCTTTCTTTTCTTTTTTAAATCCATATAAAAAACCCTTTGCCATTCAGGTGATCCCAACTCATAAAGATCCTACAGGACAGAGTAGAACTGCCCCATAGGGTTTCCAAGGAGAGGATGATGGATTCAAACTGCCGAACTTTTGGTTAGCAGCTATAGCTCTTAGCCACTGCACCATTAAATCCTTATAGAGAGAGATAAGGAACTGAAGCATGGAAGGACTACACAATTTATGTAAGAAAGAAGTGTCTGTTTGACTCTAAAGACTTCCTTTTTCCATCACGCTTATTTTTTCCCAGATGAGTAAATTCTGCAAAGTAAAATAATTCTATTTTAGCAATGTAATCGTTCTGAGTTTCAAACTATTCATAATACAGTCAATAAACTGCTGCGTATTAGCTTTATGCCTTAGAGTACATTTCTGGACTCAGTTTCCACCTGTGTAAATTGAAGAGATTGTATAAGCGGCTTGCTAAGTGAGTCTGAGGTGTCATGACTCTATGGTTTAGGTTGGTACTTTATTCTGGATCATTAAAAAGTATCTCAGAAGCAGCCACCCTCATACTGAATAAGAGAATCTTTATACTCCCCTGAGGAAATCTACTGCTCAAAATTGTTTGGTGGTAGGATTGTGGAGAATTACATTGATAAAGACATTAAAATTAATTTTAATTTCTGTTAACATCTATGGCAGACTCATTCAAATTTTCTTAGCGTGTGCATATATAATATGCAAAAATAAATAAATAAACATGAGTAAAGTAAGTCTTGTATGGCTAATGGACTGTTTCATTTCCAAATTATATGTTTGATATTGGAGCCCTGGTGGTACAGTGGTTAAGAGCTACAGCTGCTAACCAAAAGGGTAGCATTTTGAATCCACCAGCTGCTCCTTGGAAACCCTATGGGGCAGTTCTACTCTGTCCTATAGGGTCACTGTGAGTCGCAATCGACTCAATAGCCGCAGGGTTTTTTTTTTTATTGAGTATTTGGCTTATTTAAAATAAAGATTAATTTTCCTTAGAACTTCATTAATGGTAATTTTCAAGGATTCAAAAAGTGATTTTTGCATAGGTTCATAGTAACCCACTTCCAATTCCAGCAATTTTGAATTGAGCTCTTTTTATGCTGTGCTAGACATTGTGAGGGTGTCTTAGGTTGGGTGTCCTAGAGAAGCAAAACCAGTAAAGTGTATAAATATATATAGAGAGAAGGATTTATATTAAGGAAATGGCTCACACAGTTGTAGAGGCTAGAACGTCCCAAGTCTGTGGGTCAGGCTGGAGGCTTCTCTTGATTCACAAGTCCAGGGGCTAACCCAAGACTGGAAGGTCAAAAAATGGGCATTTTTTAAAAACTGAATATAAGACTAGTGATTAACCAGGATAAATAAATTGGCTATGACCTTAAACGTGTCATAGTAACTGTTTTATCTGATTCATTTAGTGTCTTGGTAAGCCAAAAGATGAGTTTAAAAAAGCACCTACTAAGAAGAATTGGCCTTGAACAAAATTATAAAACTAGCAGCTTACCTTTGGGAACCTGCCACCTAGTCTCTCTCTTTCTCATCACCACCGTAATTCTCAACTCCAGGCCATTTTCCCCTCTACTTTAATCCTTCTCATTTTCTTGATCTCACAGGAATTCTTTTTGTATTTCATAATCTTCAGAGAAGGATTTGAAAATAATTAATTTAAGCTGGTAACAACTTAAACTTTTATGTCTCCCAAGATAGCTGTCTTTAGGGGTGAAAGCCGGCAGTAGAAAGTCTAGTGTGGTATGTTTGGATTTGAATCCTTCCTCCCCCAACACCTGCCCTGTGCACCACCATCCCCAAGCCACTTAATATCTACATGATACTGAATAAGTTATATAACTTCTCTGAGACTGTTTCCTCATTTTCAAGGTGGGGATAATAATATTTTCTTCCTCATAGGTTTGTTATGAAACTTTAATGAGATAATGCAAAGTACTTAATGCAGTGCCTAGCACAAAGCATGAACTTCATAAACAATAGCTGATACTATTATTACATAGTTTCCATCATAGTTTCCATCAAAGAGGAAGATTGACCCTACCCCTAAGTAAAATTCAAAGAATTCTGTAACCAATAGGTGGAACCTGATACTATTATGCTGTTTATCAAGTGTTTGTTCACAACCAGCTTTATTTGTCAAAAACTTATTTCCTAAAAAAAATGATATGCTTAACAGAAATGATTCAACAAGTTGCAAGAGTACTAATCAGAAGGGAAACACATTGAATCTGTTTTATTCAAACGGCAAAGTTACAAAAAAAAGTCTTATAAACAAAAAGTCATTCTGCCCCTAACCCCCAACCACCACTCTGTCCAACAATGGCCTTAAAGCTTGGCTCTAAAACAATGCCTTATTTTCTATTCTTCTCTCTAGTAAGGACTGAACCCACCTTCCCAATTATTTCTCTTTTTTTATGTAATTACAAAGATTATTTTGGCAGATGTGTTTGTGCTTAAGCTTTGTTTCTGCTCTACTTAAGTTGTGACAGGTGAACCCTGAGAATCTGGAAAACTTGCAGGAGCTTAGCTTCACAAGTTCCTTGAAAGAGGATGGGGAAAGGGTTGTGATCAGCATTGTGATGTGCATTGTCTCCCCAACATGAAGGCGTTTGTTCTGATTACTTCTATGCGGTTGTGTTCCAGGATTACCCAACTATTGTTGTTTGCCCCCCGCCCCACCTCGATCTAACTCTTTTGAAAGCACCTGCTGTTTGACATGGGAGTGAAGGTCATGAGAAAGTAAATAACTTGACAACCATTTCCTGAGCCATCCTGATCTTATCCTTGAAGATGGATCTCATTCAGCAACTGAACCTATTATAGATAGAAGTAAGCAGTAGCTCGTCATACTAACTAGACTTGCCATAGGATTGATAGCTTTGGTCTCTTCTATGGGTTCTGCCTAGAATTGGGACATTAGACTCAAATTCTGCCACACTCCACTCCATCTCCAGCCCATCTTTCGCTTCTCCTGACCAGCCAGACTTCCTTTAAACTCTACTTTCTGTAGTTTGTATTGCAGATAACAATGAATTCAAAAGGTTTTATATTATGTTTTATTAAACATAATTTTTCAAATTATTTTGTTGTTGTTAACTGCTGTTGAGTCTACCCTGACTCATAGTGACCTCATGTACAGCAGAATGAAATGTTACCCAGTCCTGCATCATCCTCATGATTGCCAGCATGTTCAAGTCCATTGTTTTAGCTACTGTGCCAATCCATCTCACGGAGCGTCTTCCACACCCTTCTTGGCCTTCTACTTCAGAAAACATGATGTTCTCCTGTAGAATCATCCCTTCTGCTGAATCTAAAAGAAGCAAGTCTGTTCTATTGTGATCTGCACGGTTTTCATTGGCTAATTTTTGGAGGTGGATTCTTCCTAGTCTGGATTATACTCCACCCCCATTCACATGGCTTCCAAATACTGTGTATCCTTCATAGTCTGGCCCCACCTATCTGAGATTCACTGGCTCAGAGGCCTTAGATTGGCCTCAGGGATATCGTTTTTTCAGTCCAAGAAGGCACAGTTTGTTTAGAGAATTGTTTTCATTCCAAATTAAGCATAAAGTGATCTGAACAATTAGGATGGAAAGCAAACCCACACACTGCTTTCTCTGGTCATCACAATATTTCCTGTACATGCAAGAAACCACCAGCCATCACAAAAGCGTTACAAAAAAAATATATATATTTATTTCTTTTTTTAATGGGATTGTTGTTTTTTTTAAGTAGAATTTGGTAGTGATACTTTAAGTATGGTTTTTATTTCTTCCTTCAATAATGTGATACAAGAAAATCTCTAATGTTTAACCAATTGAATTTTTCAGAAATGGGATAAGACGTGGCTAAGTTTCATTTGAGAAGAATTTTTTTTAACACATACTACATTCCATGTACTTTCCAGAAGAGCAAAATATCTTGCCTCCTTGGAGATTCAGTAGAGTGGAAAACAATTTCTTAACTGAGGAAAATTATAATGGGCTCAGAAGACTACTGAGGTCTTTACTAATGATATTTTTAAGGGAAAATCAATGATGTGTGGCTTTAGTAATCTGTGATTTTATTGGACATAGATTTAAATTTACCTGAATGAGCTTCATTTAAATTAGAATCCTCTCAGAGATTCAATATCTGGCAAAATATTAGCTCTGGCCGTCTGTTTCATCATCTATGAAAAGAGTTGGATGAGCTTCAGCTTCCTGTCAGTTCTAATATTCTAAGTTGATTATTATATATTTCCAAAATGTATACAACAAGTGCATTATTTGGAAGTAAAGTATCCGTTATTCCTCTAAAATTTACATATATACATATTTATGATAATATATGTCAGTCAGGGGATCCTAGTTGTGAAGATTACTGTATTTTATGCAAATAACATGTAATTTCCCCAGTCCCTGTATTGTAAGTGCCATGGTGCCAATTTGTTTTTACATGTGGCTATAAAAATTATAAAAATAAAATTAGCATAGTGCTCTTACAAAAATACCTTGGGTGGGGGCCAAATGTAGAAGGTACAAATTATTTGAGTAAAAATATGACACACTTTGTTCTTAGTCCTCTTACAACAATTTTGAGGAAGGTCAGTGTAATAGTCAATAAATATATGTTGAACGCCTGCTGTGTATACAAAAAAAAAAACAAAAACCATTGCCGTTGAGTCGATTCCAACTCATAGGGACCCTATAGGACAGAGTACAACTGCCCCATGCCGATCTTTTGGTTAGTAGCCTGAGCTCTTAACCACTGCACCACCAGGGCCCCCCTCTGTGTATATACGGCATCTAATTGAGCTCAGGGTGGGAAGATTATAGTAAGGAGCAAAGTAGGTGTTTCCGTCTCTGCAACCTTCCAACTCAGCTGTTCAGCCATAGAAGAGCAGGGCTTGACCAGTGCTGGTCATGGTCCATGTAGGATGATGAGGGAGGGACCAGTCTCTGACCTTATCAGCTGCACTCAACCTGTGAGAATGGTTATTCCCAGTCCTATTGTTCAGTGCTTCCTGAGCCTACATCTGACTCACCAAACATGAGGTCATAGCTAAGAAAGTTTCAAAGGGACCATGCAAAACCTTAGATACACTCAGTATAAATGATAAGATGTTGTTGACCATAAAAAGTCTCAACACAATCATGTTTATCTCTACAGCTGCACTGTGTAAACACGTTCCCCCCAAATAAAGTTGAGGTTCCTTAGGTTGCTTCTCAAGGCGTTCTCAATCTAGGCCACCCATTTCTTCAACCTGCACAGTCTTTACGCTCCAGCCATGGTGCATTTCCCATAGTTCTCTGTATGTAACATGCCAATTTCTAACTTTATTTGAATTTACAGTACCATATGCTTACTATGCCTTCCGTATGCCTACTATGCCTTCATCTCCCTGATTTCTCCACCTGACAAAGCTTTCTTTTTCTGCAAAATCCAGCTGAAATGCCAAAATATTTGTAGAGCTTTTCCTGATAACCACCCTTTCTCTTACTGTTGTTGTGTGCCGTTGAGTCGATTCCCCCTCAAAGTGACTCTATATGACAGAGTAGAAATGCTGCATAGGGTTTCATAGGCAATAATCTTTATGGAAGCAGACCACCAGTTCTTTTCTCCTGCAGAGTTTCTGGTGGGTTTTAATTGCCGACCTTTCAGTTAGCAGCCAAACGCTTAACCATTGTGCCACCAGGGCTCCTTTTTTCTCTTACTAGGTGTTTATATTTCCATCATAACCCCTACAGTAATTCTCTGTGGCCATGTTTTCTCTGCTACCAAATTTTGAGCTGCTTGAGGGAAAGGCCTATGTTTTATTTATCTATTCCCTAGAAAATTCTGGTCCCTGAGACTCAAATTTGGTGTCATAGATTGAGTAATGTCCCCCCAAAAATGTGTGTATCGACCTGGTTAGGCCCTGATTCCCAGTATCGTGTGGTTGTCCTCCATTTTGTGATTGTAATTTTATGTTGAGAGGATTGGGGTGGGATTGTAACACACCACCCTTACTCAGGTCCCTCCCTGATCCAATATAAAGGGAGTTTCCCTGGGGTGTGGCCTGCACCACCTTTTATTTCTCAAGGGATAAAAGGAAAGGGAAGCAAGCAGAGAGTTGGGGACCTCATACCACCAAGAAAGCAGCACCAGGACCAGAGCGCATCCTTTGGACCCAGGGTCCCTGCGTCTGAGAAGCTCCTCAACCAGGGAAAGGTTGAGGACAAGGGTTTTCCTCCAGTTTGGACAAAGAGAGAAAGCCTTCCCCTGGAGGTGACACCCTGAATTTGGACTTGTAACCTGCTAGACTGTGAGAGAATAAATTTCTCTTTGTTAAAGCCATCCACTTGTGGTATTTCTGTTATAGCAGCACTAGAAAACTAAGACAGAATTTGGTACTGAGAGTGGGGTGCTGCTCTAACAGATACCTAAAATGTGGAAGCTGTTTTGAAACACTGAATGGATAAAGGAGCAACAGTGATAGAGGTCCAGTACAAGAGAGAACCTGCAACAGCACAGAAGTGGCAACAGCACAGAACTGGCAGCAGCAGAACGAGGAGACCAGTGCAAGACAGCACTGGAGCTGACCCACGGAGCAAGGGACCTGAGTGCCTGTGTACTGGAGGCTTCCTGGCAGAGTGGTGTGCCTCTAGGCACTTATCGGTGGAACTACAGAGCTTTGGAACACTTGCCCCAGCAGGGCATATGTGGGCATGAGGCCTGAGGAGCTGAGAGGCCAAGGAACCAGGAAGCAGAAGCTGAAGAGACAAAGAACACAAAAAGCCAAGCTGTCTCAGTCTCAAAAGGTATGGCCATGACCTCAGGAGTTTCAAAAGGTGGAGCCATGGCCTCTTGTATTTCTAAGGGTGGAGTTGCCACTCGGATAGACTAGGAGATTGGTGCACCTAAGGCTGAGGGAGTAGAATTGCTGTCCCAGTAAGCCTGGAAGGTGGAGCTGAAGCCCAGGGCTCAGGGACCTCCACTCAGAATCTGGACAGTGTAGCCAATAACTAGAGTCTAGAGGGCAGGGTTATTGTGTAAATTGTCTCAGAGAACAGAGGATTATTTTCAAAGCTTTGAGGGTTAATGTAATGTGTTCTACTGACTTGGTTACTGCCTGTTATGCCTTCTTTCCCTCCAATTTCTCCCATTAGTAATTGAAATGTCTAGCTTGTAAAAGCCTGTTCTGCCACTGTACCTTTGGAAGCAGATAACTTGTATTCTAGATTTCGCGTATGAAGAGGAATTTTTGGATTTTCAGCTTGGAATTAAGACTTTTGCTATGACATGACAGGGTGAATATGTTTTGCATGTTGCAAGGATGTGATTTTTTGGGAGTCAAAGGGTGGAATGTCATGGACTGAGTTATGTACCCAAAAAATGTGTGTATCGACTTGGTTAGGTCATTTATTCCCAGTATTGTGTGGTTGTCCTCCATTTTGTGATTGTAATTTTATGTTGAGAGGATTAGGGTGGGATTGTAACACACCACCCTTACTCAGGTCCCTCCCTGATCCAATATAAAGGGAGTTTCCCTGGGGTGTGGCCTGCACCACCTTTTATTTCTCAAGGGATAAAAGGAAAGGGAAGCAAGCAGAGAGTTGGGGACCTCATACCACCAAGAAAGCAGCACCAGGACCAGAGCGCATCCTTTGGACCCAGGTCCCTGCGCCTGTGAAGCTCCTCGACCAGGGGAAGATTGACAACAAGGACCTTCCTCCAGAGCCGACAGAGAGAGAAAGCCTTCCCCTGGAGCTGACACCCTGAATTTGGGCTTGTAACCTACTAGACTGTGAGAGAATAAATTTCTCTTTGTTAAAGCCATCCACTTGTAGTATTTCTGTTATAGAAGCACTAGATAACTAAGATAGTTGGTTTAATGAGTGAACAAATTCTGGCTTCTGCCTCAAACCAAATAACTCTTAGCAGGGATGTATGCAATTGAGTAGAGAGTGAGGAAGAAATCAGGGAGGGGCATTGAGTGAGAGTAGTCCCCTCAAGCCAAACTAGAAAGGTTCAGGGAGCCACTCAAAACTGAAGCCAGCTAGTGAGAGAGGCCAGTGAGGAAAATGGATCCCTCAGGTCTCAATTCATCGTTCTTTCCATTAGTTGGCTCATTGAAATTGAATAATATAGAAAGAGAGGAAGTTGGTATCTTCACATATGGTGCTTTGTTTCTTTGGAAAGTATCACAGGAAGAACTGGTGTTATGTAATGTTCCACAAGTCTAAGAGTTACCCAGGACCACCTTTGAGTACACACTTTTTAATCCTCCAATAGGACACAACTGAAATTACAGGTTAAAAAACAAAACAAAGCAAAACAAAACAGAAACATACGTCTTCTTCATCTACTTAATCCAGTTCCAAAGTGAGAAAAGGATGTAACAGAACAACTAGAAAAATCCTTTTCTAACCATTCACATTCACCTTTTTATGCTTTTGGTAAACTTCATGGGGGTTCAAGAAAACATGTTATTTAAAGCAACTAGCATGAGCTGCTATAACAAAGAGCCCCTAAATCTCAATGGCTGAACACAGTCAGATTGATTTCTCTCTCACATCAAGTAGGGAAAAGTGGGGGGTCTCTGCTCCCAATAAATATCCAATTAGTTGTGCATGACTTGACTATAGGAAAGTTTTTAGAATTGAGGCCTGGAAGGCTTACTATTGATTCCTCTCACATTCCATTGTCCGGAACTCAGTTAAATGGCCCCAACTGTCTGCAAAGGGTTAAAGTAGCCAGCTGTTTCTAAAAAATTGAAGAAGCAGCATTCTCTTCCACTAGCAAAGTGAAAAATCAGGGAGAAAAAGGGAAGGGGAAAATCCAAATAAAGGGAGAAGTACATAAACCTCTTAGGAGAGGTTTGTACTCTCTGGTTCCCTGTTACATGGTACATCCCTAACTTTAGATTATCAAACAGTAGAAATTCTTAGTAAGAAAGGGGGGGACAGCAGGAGTAAACCAGGACTGCCCTTGGAAAATAGGGATATATGTGCTTTGTAAATAGGTGTTTAGCAAGAATACAAGCTCCATTCTAGTGAGTCTTTTTTGTCTGATATTGCTTTATCCTATACCTCTATCACTTAGAACAGTGCCTGGCATATAATTGGCATCCAATAAAAACACAACACTGTAAAGTTTCACTTGTCTGTGCTAAAAAATTTGGAAGGGAGCTACCTGGCTGACTAACTGGAAGAGATCTTCATTTGTGCCCATTCTAAAGAAAGGTGATTCAACGGAATGTGGAATTTATCAAACAATATCATTAATAACACACGCAAGCAAAATTCTAGTGAAGATAATGCAAAAACAGCTGCAGCTGTACGTCAGCCACATTCAGAAGAGGACATCGAATGAGAAACATCACTGCTGGGTCAGATGGCTCTGGACTGAAAGCAGAGAATATCAGAAAGATGTTTACCTGTGTTTTATTGACTACACAAAGGCATTCAACTGTGTGGATCATAACAAATTATGGATAACATTGCAAAGAATGGGAATTCGAGAACATTTAATTGTGCTTATGCAGAACGTGTACACAGACCAAGAGGCAGCCTTTCTAACAGAGCAAGGGGATACTGAGTGGCTTAAAATCAGAAGAGGTGTACATTGGGGTTATATCCTTTTACCATACTTATTCCGTCTGTATGCTGAGCAAATAATTCAAGAAACAAGATTATATGAAGAAGAATGTAGTACGGGGATTGGAGGAAGACTTGTTAACAAGCTGCAATATGCAGCTGACACAACCTTGCTTGCTGAAGATGAAGAGGACTGGAAGCACTTACTCACGATGATCAAAGACTACAGCCTGCAGTATGGATTATACCTCAACATAAATCCTCACAACTGAACCAATAAGCAACATCATGATTCACTGAGAAAAGATTGAAGTTGTCAAGGATTCATATTACTTGGATCCATAATCAATGCCCATGGAAGCAGCAGTCATGAAATCAAACAACATATTGTATTGGGAAAATCTGCTGCAAAAGACCTCTTTACAGTGTTAAAAAGCAAAGATGTCACTCTGATGAATTGCCTCGTATGCATGCAGAGAGTGGAGAGTAAAAATGGAAGACTGAAGAATTGATGCCTTTGAATTATTGTGTTGGCAAAGAATATTGGTTATACTGTGGACTGCCAGAAAAACAAACAAATCGATCTTGAAAGAGGTACAACCAGAAGGCTCTTTAGAAGTGAGGATGGTAAGGCTTCGTTTTCCTTACTTTGAACATGTTATCAGGAGGGACTGATTCCTGGAGAAGGACATCCTGCTTGGTAAAGTAGGGGGTCAGTGAAAAAGAGGAAGACTCCCAGCAAGTTGGATTGACACTGCGGCTGCAACAGTGGGCTGAAGCAATAACTGTGAGGATGGAGCCAGACCAGGCAACGTTTGGTTCTATTACACATGGGGTCACTATGACTTGGAACCGATGGCATCTACAAAAAGAGTACATAAAGGAGTAAAAGAAAACAAAATATTTGTAGTATTCTACAAGTCTCTAGTCTTACTCAAGGAGAAAACTTTGTCCAAAATAATTTCCACCAGTTATTTTTCTTACACAGTGCGTTCCCTTAGTGGTATTGCCTGACAAACCGGACCCCCACACTGTCTTCCCATAACTGTACGAGGACAGGAAGCTTCCCTCCAGATGTAATGAAATTCAAATTCTTGATCCACACACTTAGACGAGCTTCCCTGACATGGATGAACTCTCCTTAAAAAGGAAACTAAACTTCCACAGAGACTACACTATTTTGGTTCAAGATTTTGTCAAAGAGATTCAGGTATCATCATCATAGGTTTGAGTCTCCAGCCAAAGAGCCTTTTTTAAAAATCATCCTGACACATTCTCACTCCTATACTCGGACACAGAGTTAAATAGCAGGAGCTGTGGGGGGCAGAATAATTCTCTTTGCCAATTTTGACTGCAGTCACTCAGAACCAACTGCTATTAGAGAAGAATAGTGAGGTGAAGGATGTTTGAGGGCATTACAATCAGAGGAAGAAGGGCGGAGCTCACTGAGTTGAGAAGAACTGTGTTTATTTCAACTGAGTCATCACCTAACAGAACAGAATATCAGAAATGGGAGATTGGGTGTTTGGGTTGAGAGTGAGATTGAAAGAGAGCTATCTTAGAGTCTGTTGGAAGCATTGTGGAGGAATTTGGGAAAGCTACCCTAAAACCATGGATTGGATTACTTCTGAAGTCAAGGTCATTAATATCCCAGACCCAAGCAGGAAGCCCCTCCTGAGAAGCACACTTCCTCCTCTTTCTGGGCAGGTTGTGGTGCGGAAGTCCAATCTTCCATCCCCTAATTAGCGTTCGTGGTGTGACAAGGGTGGCTCCCGGACTGAAGTTTCCTTTCTGTGTTGTTTTCCAGAGGATTTCACGGGAAAAGCCCACAAACTCAGTTCCTTTTCAGTTTTGTTGAAGAATGTCAGCAAATCGCAATTGTCCAGAATCAAAATTTCATAAGCTTGGCTGCAGAATAGTTGCAATGTAAAAACAATTGCTAAAAGCCTTGCTGTAACACTTTATTGACACAGCCTTCCTGTCCCCACATCTTGCTTCCTTTCAGGAAAGTGGGACATGTTGGATGATTTCCCAGCTTCTATTTGGAGAGGGAGTCTACAGGTTTTCCAGCAGCCAGCCCCCACCAATCTGCACTCACCAAGGAACACCTGCAACCAAAGGCTGAGCCCATTCTCTTTGTGTGTCTGCAGCTATCAAAATAAATGAGCCATCTTGGATGGGAAAATTACATCTCTTTTCAGAGTAACCTCTCTCTCCACATGTGTACAAGGACACACATGCCCTGATGTTATGCACAGTGCCTATGACTAGAATTAAAATTCAGCCATTTTGCACTCAAAACCAATGTCAATAACATCCCTGATGAAAGAGCTTCTAAAAGACCTCATGTGCTGGCAAGCTGTTCCCTGGCACTGCCCATTGATTTTGCACAGAATGAATTCTTAGGCCCACATAGTAATGCAAAGCAAGGGAACAGCCTGCCTCTTCTGCCCAGATGTGTCACCAATACAATACACTTAATTCTTGCCAGGTATAAGTCCTTTCTCCCACTCGTCTACTCACTCCCACCCCAAACATCTATCTCAGAATCAAATGTCCTACATAGAAAGGACAGTTGTTGTGGTTCTCACCCACTCGCCCCTCCCCACAGGATCTGAAGTTTGGCTCAGACACCCTGGGTGTCTATGGCAGCTTTCTGCTGAGCCTAAGTCTTGACACAGGAATAGTGTGCTGCTTGCTCAGGCGGACATTCAGCTATTGCTTATTATTTATAACTCGGGCTTTGAAAGATGGAATGCTGTTGTTGGTGTGTGCCATCAAGTCGATTCCGACTCAGCAATCCTAAAGGACAGAGTAAAACTGCCCCATAGGGTTTCCAAGGCTGTAATCTTTATGGAAGAAGATTGCTAGACCTTTTCTCTTGCAGAGCAGCTGGTGGGTTCAAACCACCAACTTTTCAGTTAGCAGTTGAACATTTAACCACTGTGCCACCAGAGCTCATTATGAAAGTTGCCATAGTCATTTGAAATTTGTTTGATAGGAAAACAACACAAGAAAACAAATTCACAGGCAAAAAACCTGGTCACTTGTTTCAAAGTACCCTGATGCCTCTCTATCATCTAATGCTTCTGTTGTTGCTGCCACTCCTACTTCACCCTTCACATTTCTAGCTCTGTTGGTGATGGGGTGTGAGAGGAGCGTATGTGAGTGTAAGCATGTCTGTGGCAGGCGGAAGCATTTTTTTTCACCCCTGAGAAATCTCCACTCTCTGGTCCTCAGTCAAGAAGGCTGGGTTTGAGGGAACCAAGTATGTAGTACATGACTATCTTTTCCCAGACTTCCTGACACAGTAAAAGGGACCCCAAACCCAAAGCAACCATATCCTGTTTTGTCAGTCACTCTCTGGGGACTTGTCACTTCCTTTAAAGTGACTCAGTGTCAGGGGATCAAACATTCAAATAGTGCTATTTCTAAGCGCCCTTTTCTACTCTGACTGACTTCACAGCAGAGTCCACCCCCATGCCCATCTCCTCTGAATTTCTCTGAAGCCTGTGGCCATCTTGCAAGATACTCTAGTCTCATGCCTTTACTATAGTTTTCCAAATATTCTAAGAACATCCTACCTTGAAAATGCCAAATCTTCTCCTTACATTGATTTTTTTTCTGCCTGTCCCAAGCTCACCTTCACCTCTGCTTATCCAAAGCCTACTAGTTCATGAAAGATCCAGCTCAAGCCCCTTTCATCAAAAAGAAAGTTCACATTAACCTTCCTCTCCACCAAATTCCAGGAGTACTTACTGCCTGCCTGCCTGATTTAGCAGTGATCCTGTTCTGCCTTTCATTGTCAGTCATTGCTCCTTTGAATATGTCTGGGCACCTATTTGATTGGAAATATGCTTAAGGGTCAAAAATTTACCTTGTGACAACTGATGTTTCCAACAGAGCATAACACATGGTACGTTCTCAGTTAATGCAATTTGAATGAATAGAGAAATAAATAGCAGTACAGATGGCTGGCTGCTGAACTTACCTTCTATACCAGTTAAAAATATTGTTACCATTAGGCATGACCTCCCTCAACCTTGTTCTCTTCCTCTCAGACACCTACAAACATCAACAAACACACCCTTTTGTTTTTTCTTTCCTTAATGATAAGAAGATGAAGTGTCTCTTTTGCTCAAAGTCAATAGCTTTGCAGGTTTTCCTGATTCCATTCCTCCCACACTTTCTGCCACTCATAATTCATTCTGTCTCCCATAACTCTTTATCTTCTCTTTAGTTTGTAAAGTGGTCTGTCTTTGACCTCAACTACTGCTCATTCACTTATTTTCCTTCCCATCCCCTTCAGTTTTTCAAAAGACTAGTCTGTATTTGCTATTTCCATTTGATTTTCTTATTATTATTCTGACCTCTCTGCTACTTGATTTCAGCCTGCCACGCCACTGAATTTTTTTTTTTTTTTAAGTTCATTAATCATCTTCTACTCGTAAAATGAGTCGGAATCAACTCAAGGGTAACGAGTTTGGGTTTTTTTTTTTAACTTGTAAAGCACAATAAGCATGCTCATATTTTTATCTTATTGATATCTCTGTTCTATCGGATATTATGGATCACTTTCTTCCTGAAGCTTTCTACTTACTTGGCTTCTTTACACTAAATGCTTCTGGTTTTTCTCCTACTTTTCTAACAATTTTATTTGAATCTTGCATAAGCCCTTCCTCCTTGAAACCAATTCAGGGTCAGTTTACCTCAGGATTCTATCACAAAGCAGTTTTCCTCTTACTCTATACATGTTCTTGAGTAACCAATTCATTCTGGATGCATAAGACTGTTACTGTAGGAATAATAATAATAACCAATTTTAGGCGTCGCTTTGTATCAGGTACTGTTCTAAGCACTTTAACCTGTATTAAATCAATCAGTCTTCTTACATTCTGTATTGTTTTGCAAATATCAAAAGGGGCAGAGTCAAGATTTTAACCAGAGAGCCTGGTAACAGAGCCGATGTTCCGGTACAAGTTCTGGGCTGCATGTAGGTATTTGGGGATTGATTATTCTTGAGCCACAATTGGTAATACCATTTTCTATCCATCACCCAACACAGAAACCATGGGAATCATTCGTAACTCTTCCTTGTTCCTTACCTTTATTGGCAATATATGTCTTCAGTCAATTCCACAACCCTTTCACTACTGTCTGGATCCAGGCCATCATTACATTTTGCCTAGACTACTGAAATAATTTCTTGACTGTTCTCCTTGCTTCCAGTGCTGTCTTCCTCAAACTCATAGTCACCATGCTGCAGTAGAGCGTTTTTAATAAAACAAATCTGACAATGTCACTTCCCTGCTTTATAACCTTTGAGTGGCTCCTAATCCCCTATAAATTAAAATCCGTGTTCTCTAGAATGACACATAAAGTGACCCCTTTATTGGTTACATAAAATTACTTGTCATTCCCAGTACATAGGGCTTCTGCCCCATATTGATACTATTCCCTCAGCCTATCCTGTCTGCCTGACTAGCTCCTAGGTGCACTTTAAGTCTCATCTTAGGCTACATCTCCTCCAAGGAACCGCCCCTGACCAACCCATAGCGCTCTGTTCCTTCATTTACTGTCACTGGATCTTTTAAATAGTATTAATAATCTATCTATTATGTATCTATTATGTATCTCTCTTCTTCAGTGGGTTAAAGATAAGGACTTTGTTCTAAAGATAAGGACTTTGTCCTATTTTTCTTTGAATTTGCAGTACCTCATACAACTCATACAATGCCTAAAACAGAATAGGAACTTTTTAAATGTTTGTTTTAATAAATAGTTTAATGAACAAATAAATGAATATAAATCATTGTTTTCTTTTACTGTGAAGTTTTTTTTTTTTAAATATATCCCCAAAAAACTTAAATAAAAGAATGTTCTTGTTTGTACCACTGGAACTTTTATAGAAATAAGTGTTAATTACAACATGTTCACTTTTCTAAAATAAAGATGAACCATAAAGAAAAACAGTACTAGATCCCACAGCACTGTCCTCACTTGTTTTTCTACTTCCGTTACCAAAATTTCCATTTATATTTTCCTAATGAAAAATGTAAAATGTTTGCTCATTGTACGTGTTTACCGGTAGTTGTATTATTTATGTTAAGATTAGCTGCATATTGTAGAAAAGCCCAAGGTAATAATAGTAGCTTATGAACAATCAAAATATATTTCCATCTCACATAAAGAAACTCTGAAGAGGCTGCCCAGGCCTGATATGGCAGTTCCAAGGTCATCAGGAATTCAGGTTCCTCCTGTTTTGTTGCTCCATGATACGTTGCCTCATAGTCCAAGATGGCTGCTGGAAATGTAACTAGCATATATGCATTCCAGGTAGCAGGAAGAAGGAAGGAGAGAAAAAGGGTTTGCCCCTCCCTTTTAAGAATGCTTCCTGGAAACCCCATGCAACACTTCCACTTACTTCTCACATTAGCAGCCAGGACAATTGCAAAATATAGTTTTTTGTTTGGTTTGTATGTATTTTTCTAAAGCTGCCAAAAATCAGGATTCGGCTACTAAGGAGGAGGGGGAAATTGAAGCGAGTACAGGCAAACAATAGTCTAGCCTGAGTATATGGCAAATACAGAAATCACAAATGTATTATACTCGTAAACAATCATAGTTTGCTGAGTTATAAAGTGGAGGTGATCATTACCTAGTTGGTGAACTTGCAAATAAAACCAACAGGAAATAATAGATAGAGTGAAGCTGCCCATTTTACTTATAGAATTGAAGGTTGAGAAGAGTGAATTCACATCACTGAACCAAAAAAATCTATTGTGGGTTTTTTGCCATTACTTAAATTTACTACAACAAAACAGCAATTAAGCAGGTTATATTAAGTGTTCTGTTTATATATATTCTTATGAAACAATGGTATTATAAAGATAATAGGATTCATTTACATGGTTAACTTGTTTGGATTGGCTCATTATTTTAGAGCAGTGCCTCTGAAACTTACTATGCATAGGAATTTCCTGATGTCTTGCTAAAAAGCAGATTCTGACTCAGTAATAATAACCAGTTGCCCTCAAGTCTATTCCAACTCGTGGTGATCCTAGTGATCCAATGCATGTGTGTCAGAGTAGAGTAGAACTGGGCTTCATAGGGTTTTCAGTGGCTGATTTTAAAAAAATATATCACCAAGCCTTTTTTCCTAGGTGCATCTGGATGGACTCAAACCTCCAACCTTTTGGTTAGAAGCTGAGTATGTTAACCATTTGTACTACCCAGGGTCTCCTCTGATTCAGTAGGTAAAGTCTAAGTTTTCTTGCACTTTTAGGAGCAAGGTTTTGAGAGTCTCACCACCTATCAATCATATGTTAGTTTAAGTCTCCCATGAATGGAACGCCAAAATGGTTAAAACATGCAGTAGAGTTTTGGAATGTCCTGTAGAAGATAAAGGAAAGGGAGCCAGAGTGGGTGGGGAGAGCCCTCAGACTGCAATACAAGTCTGACCTGGGCAGGAGAGGTGGAAGGAAGGAAGAGTAGGGTGAGGAAGCCTCACTACAGACAGGCCAATAGGGATGCTTGAGTCAAAAGCCCAGAAATAAAGCCCTACTTGTCACCAGAATGGACTTGCAATGGTACCTCTGCCATGCTCAGTGATTGGCTGGGACAGCTCTCAGGAACTACAGCCTTGAAGCTAAGGTGATGGTGGATCCAGAGGGAGAGCAAACTGGAGCCATTACCCAATTATGCTCCCTACAGCAGGAGATCTCAGTGGTGCTCTTTTATGGCTGCCACAATGTATATTCCTGCCTTAGTAAGTACAGAACACAAAGTATAATTTAGTGTTTATCTGAGGTACTTGCAGTATCTGAGAATATTTATTATAAATATTACATTTCCAATATGAATCTACAGTGCCTGGCCTAGAGGTCCTTCAATATATATATATTTTTTAATTGAATAAGTGAGATTAAAGTTGAAGGAGTTAGAGCAACAAAGAATGAACTGTTACGGGACCCAAGAAAAACCATGGAAGTTGCATGGGGAGGGAAGATAAATTATTTCCAGCTTATATTCTTGTTATTTGGTTCTTTCTCATAAAAGCTGATTGTAGCAAATATTATCCAATTTTAGGTTCCAGTTAGTTGATGTTTGATTGTAATTGGTTTAACCATTTGGATTCATTTCCGCTAAAGAGACCATAGGGAAAAAAAAATAGTTTTTAACCATTTGGATTCATTTCTGCTAAAGAGACCATAGGAGGAAAAAAAAATAGTTTACTGGAAACAAATTAACCATTATGGAATTTATATAACTCACTCATATGCACTTTGAACACCAAATGTAAGTACATAATAATTTTGATTCAGAATTAAATGACATGGCACATTTGTAGAAAATTAAATTAACAAAGTCCAATAAATTTGTATAAGGCACCAACATTACCAACTTCTAGAAACGAAAGATCTTGGGAGATAAAAATTTGATTGGAACTATTATTTTCATTCAGGTTCATTTTCAAATTGTTACAGTTCATAAAATTATAAGTCAAAAATGACTATTTTTGGATTTATAAAATGTACAACCTTGACAGAAAAGGGCATTGTGTCTTTTCATGAGCTTTGGGTTCAAATTTTTCTTCATTTTTTTTCTTTCTCCTTATCAGAATCATTTTGCATAAATGGCATTACCTAATGACTTATGCCTTTATTACCATATAAATGTTGATGAAAACTGGCATTCTTTATCTAAAAGCAATTGGCAGAATTCAAAGAAAAGCGTTACATGTTATAGAAGAAAATATTATGCTGATAAAAGTTGTTTAGGAGGTTTCTTTTGCAGACCAAAATAGAATAAAAAATCTATCCAGTTATGTCATCTTCATCATCATGACTCCACATGTAAGACCAGCATTCATTCATTCAATACATTATTATTGGATCTGCTAAAAACAAGTCACTGTGCTAAATATTGTGGGGAATTTAAGAATGACTTAGGCCCACAACATGCCCTTAAAGTAAAAACCAAACCAAACCAAAACAAACAACAACAACAACAAGAAAAAAAAAAAACAACAGTTGCCATTGTCATTGAGTTGATTCCGACTCAGGGCTATCTCACGCGTGTCAGAGGAGAACTGTGCTTCATAGCTTTTCAGTGGCTGATTTTTCAAAAGTAGATCACCTGACCTTCCTCCCAAGGTCCCTCTGGGTGTACTCAAACCAACAATCTTAACTATTTGTACCACCCAGGGATTCTGGGAAATTTAAGTGCTAGGAACATTTAGGTAAATTTCCCCATTTCACTTTGACCCAATGAAGCAGGAATATAACCTCAAAGGTAAAGCTGAGGATACAGAGGTTCTGTGGGGATAAAATATGTATTTGCCTGTTATGTTTTGAGTTCAGAAGAGAGAGTGGTGCTTCCCTTATTGGGATAATCAAGCTTCTTAAAGAGTTTGCGTTTGACTTTGCTTTGGAAAGGCTGTCAGCATTTCAATCAAGGAAAATGAGAGACTGGATGTTCAACACCGAGGGAATAACAAGATCAAAGTCCCAAGGAAGAAAAAAAACAGTTGGTCATCCAGAAATGATGAGTATCCTGCTTGGTTTAGAATACAGAGAACTACTAAATAGAAGGAATAAAAAAGATTTGAATCAAGCTTAAGAGAGTTTCGAATAGTGAGTAATTTGAACATAAGTCTGTGAAAAGAGATGATGGAAAAGCTCAATATTATCAGTCGGAACAAGGCCAGTGGCCAACTGTGGAACAGACCAGCTGCTCATATGCAAGTTCAAGTTGAAGCTGAAGAAAATTAAAAGAAGTCCACAATAGCCAAAGTATAACCTTGAGCATATCCCACCTGAATTTAGAAACCATCTCAAGAACAGAATTGACGCATTGAACACGAATGACCAAAGACCAGACGAGTTGTGGGATGACATCAAATAACATCATACATAAAGAAAACAAAATGTCATTAAAAAGACAGGAAAAAAAGAAAAGATGAAAATGGATGTAAAAAGAGACTCTGAAACTTACTCTTCAACATAGAGTAGCTAAAGAAAATGGAAGAAACAATGATGTTGAAGAGCTGAACAGAAGATTTCAAAGGGCAGGTGGAGAAGACAAAGTACTATGATGATATGTGCAAAGACCTAGAGTTAGAAAGCCAAAAGGGAAAAACATGCTCAGCATTTCTCAAGCTGAAAGAGCTGAAGAAAAAATTTAAGCCTTGAGATGTAATTTTGAAGGATTCTATGGGCAAAATATTGAATGATGCAAGAAGCATCAAAAGAAAATGGAATAGTCACTGTACCAAAAAAAAAAAAAAAAACTGGTTGACGTTCAACCATTTCAGGAGGTAGCATGTGGTCAAGAACTGAGGGTGTTGAAGGAGGAAGCCCAAGGTTCACTGACGGCATTAATAAACAAGACTCCAGGAACTGGCAGAATACCAATCGAGATGTTTCAAGTAATGGATGTGGCAGTGGAAATGCTGGCTAGTCTACACCAAGAAATTGGAAAGACAGCTCCCTGGCCAACTGACAGAAAAGATCTATATTTGTGCCCATTCCGAAGGAAGGTGATACAACAGAAAATAGAGATTATCGAGCAATATCATTAATATGATACACAAGTAAAATTTTGCTGAAGATAATTCAAAAAGTGTTGCAGCAGTACATCAACAGGGAACTTCCAGAACTTCAGGTCATATTCAGAAGAGGATTTGAAACGAAAGACATCATTGCTGATGTCAGATGGATCTTAGCCTAAAATGGAGAATACCAGAAAGATGTTTACCTGTTTTCTATTGACTATATAAAGGCATTCGACTGTGTGGATCATAACAAATTATGGTTAAAATAATTATCCATAATTATGGGAATAGAAATTCCAGAATACTTATAGGGTCACTATGAATCGAAATAGATTTAATGACAACAGGTTTCAATTGTGCTCATGGGGAACCTGTACATAGACTAAGAGGCGTTTGTTTGAACAGAACAAGGGAATGCTGCGTGGTTTAAAATCAGGAAAGGTACGTGTCAGGGTTGTATTCTTTCACCGTACTTACTAAATCTGTATGCGAAGCAAATAATTTGAGAAGCTGAAATATGTGAAGAATTGGTGTGAGACCCACCCATGCCTGTATGGGATAAAAGACATGGTGATCTGCTTTCATGAAGATTGTTATGGTTGTTGTTAGGTGCTGCTGAGTCAGTTCCGACTCACAGTGACCCATGTACAACAGAACGAAACACTGCCCAGTGCTACGCTATCCTTGTGAACGTTGTTATGCTTGAGCCCATTGTTGAAGCCACTGTGTCAATCCACCTCGTTGAGGGTCTTCCTCTCCTTCGCTGACCTTCTACTTTACCAGGCATGATATCCTTCTCCAGGGACTGGTCCCTCCTAAGAACATGTCCAAAGTATGTGAGATGAATTCTCGGCATCCTCGCTTCTAAGGAGCATTCTGGCTGTACTTCCTCCAAGACAAATTTGTTCATTCTTTTGACAGTACATTGTATATTCAGCATTCTCCACCAACACCATAAATCAAAGGAGTCAATTCTTCTTTGGTCTTCCTTATTCATTGCCCAGCTTTCACGTGCATATGAGGCGATTGAAAATACCATGGCTTAGTCAGGCGCACCTTGGTCCTTAAAGTGACATCTTTGCTTTTTAACACTTCAAGGAGGTCTTTTGCTGCAGATTTGCCCCGTGTAATATTGTTGTTGTTGTTAGGTGCCGTTGAGTCAGTTCTGACTCATAGTGACCCTATGCACAACAGGAGGAAACACCACCTGGTCCTGCGCCATCCTCACAATTGTTGCTATGCTTGAGCCTGTTATTGCAGCCACTGTGTCAATCCTTGTTGAAGGTCTTCCTCTTTTTCGCTGACCCTCTACCTTACCAAGCATGATGTTCTTCTCTGGGGACTAATCCCCCCTGATAACATGTCCAAAGTATGTGAGACATAGTCTCTCCATCTTTGCTTCTAAGGAGCATTCTAGTTGTACTTCTGTTACCCAATTGGCATTTTTTTTTTTTTTTACCTGATTAGGGTCTGTGCCCTGGAGCAGTCGAGCCAATGAAACATACTCCAAGTCAGAAAGAGTGAGAAAGTTTATTAAGGAGACGTATACATCACCGGGGATCCAGCAGCAACACAGGCTGTCTCTATGGAGTCCCAAAGAGCAGTTTTACATTACAGCTTATATAGAATCTTACAAGGGTTACAAGTGTCTTTGTAGTCCCCTGCCAGACATTTCTTTATTAGGCTAAAGATATACATATCTGATACCTAGGCTCCAACTTTCCTGTTGTGTGCCACAGGTAGTCCGGACAGAACAAAAGGTTATTTGCATCAGTTTAAAACAAAGAACAAAGTCATTAACATTTGGTCAAAACAAAGCCATTAACAGACTTAAGTGAAGGAAGCAGGCAGAGGAAGAACTTATAGGTTTATCATGGCCTTAGTTATGTTAAGCTCTCAGTTGCCCATTTTGAAAAAGGAGGAAACATGCTGGGGAGTATTGGGGTCACATATTTCCCCCTTTGGAACTTGGATGAGCACATATATCTACACCAAGTTTCAACCTATTCTTTATAGATAAGAGTGTTTCAGGTGAAAGGATTGGGCTGCCTGCCTGCGACAGTTTTGAGCCATCCATTGGACAGTTCAACTCAGGGCAGAGAATGTCATCCCACATGTAAGCATAAACTGGAGACAGGTTAACAGGCCTATAACAGCCAGTCTAATTTCACTAATAAATAAATTTTTTAGCCAGGTAAAATCTGGCAGCCAAGAGGCCAGTCAAGAAAATCAAATCTTTTATGAATAACAGGCCTCCAGTTAAAATATCAGAATATTTTAACTCTGGGTACAAGAGTATAAATTCTGATGAGACAGGACTTGAGAGCCAAGCTGGCATGCAACCCTCTGTCCAGACACAAATCAGTAATGTTTAACATTTCTCTAGCAATATAGATTTAAAAATTTTTTATCTTTTAATGAGGGGTTGTGGGATGTTTATCTCAGGGACAAAGATTCCCTGGGCAAAAAAGTCTCTCTGGCCCCTAATAGTAATTTCAGTTAAGTCAGCACTAAAAACATTTTTATTTTTTTACCCTAGAAAGTCTTAACTTCAGGCCATTGATGGGTTGGCCTTTTCATGCTTTTTGTCACTGTAGACGTGGCAGGGCTTGACTTGGAATGATGGATCCACGGTTTGACTCTTGCAAGCTTCAGAACTGTGTCAGTGCTGAGTGGTGCGGTGAAGGGTCCAGTCCACTCAGGCTGTAATTGGTGGGAGGCCCTTCTACTTTCGGAGGAGCACCTGGTCACAGCTATCTCAAGATCGAACTTCTGCCCTATATAACTGGGAAAGAATTTTGGTTAGAGAAAGGAAATATTTAGACATCATTACATTAGGGGCTGGGTGGAGGATTATGGGGAGAGTTGGTGGAGACGATATGGTCTCTCGTTAAGTATCTCAAAAGCACTGATTTTAAGTTTTCCCCAGGGTGCAACACAGACTGAGGAGGGCCAGTGGCAGAACATCTGTCTGTTTAGGGCACAGTTTACTAAGATGACGTTTTAAGGTCTGATTCATTCTTTTACCCTTTTCTGATAGATTAAGGCCTCCATGTTGTGCGGAGTTTTCACTTTATTCTTAAAGTAGTTGAAACCTGTTGCACCTTGCTCCAGCCATCTTGGTCTGGCAGGGAAAATTCTCTACCCATCCTGAAAAAGACTCTACACACACAGTAAATATTTCATCCAAAGTTTAGTTTTGAACGCTTCACAAAAGTTAAATTTGATTTCTCTCAAAAGCTGTGTTTGATACACTGTTAGCTGGCTAGAGGTGAGTCACAAATGTCTTTTTTGTTCCAATTTTACAGTTACTGCATGAGGGACAAAAAGGATAGTATCATGTCCCAAAGAAATTAATTCAACCACCTTTGATGTTAGTGGTGGCAACTGCTTGGAGGCAGGCCTGCCAGCCTTTTGAGACAGTGTCCAGATTTTTAGAGAAATAGGTGGGAGACAGGGTGTCTCTAAGGTCCCAAGAACTGGGTTAATATACCAACAGTTATTCTTCTCCTTTTTTCAAAAGAGTCCTTTAAATCCAAAACAGTAGAATGAGTACTGGAAGGTGGAAGGGCCGATAGTAGGGCATATAGGTTCAGGACTCCTGGGTATAAGATCTTCACAACTTTGTTAACAGCCCGCAAATCTTGAACAAAACGGTACTCACTGGTCGATGTCTTCTTTACCAGGAGAACAGGAGTGTTGAATGGGGATTGGCATTCCCACAACAGTCCTCACTCTAGGTATCCAGTGGTCAGTTCCTGCAGCCCCAGGTGAGCAGAGCCTCAATTTGTTTAATCTGAGGAGGCATGACGTTGAGTAACCATAGTCACAGGGAGGACCGTCTGAGCTCATCCCGGCCGGCCACTGGCTCAAACCCATGGGTTCACAGCATCAACCACTCTTGGAACTTGGTCTCATTGTCCTCCTACAGATGGTCCTAGAACGGCGGCCAGTAGATTGGCCTGTTTTTTCATGTCCTGGTCTTTTCCTTTCTTTTTCTTGACCTCTTTTATCTGATCTCTGCTGGTAAAGACCTTAAATGCATTCAGATGCCAGGGATGGATTATGGACTCACTTTATTTGAGCTGGCCCTTCTGCAGTGGGGACTGGCACCTCCTGGAGTGGGTAAACCGCTCCTGGGGGAACTGGGCCGAATTGCACCCCACTGCTAGTATGGGGTGGGAGACCATATCTGTCCCATCTCCTCCACCCCCCCAACACCTTCCCGTCTTCATCTTCTGATACCACCTGGGAGGGGTCACAAATGGGGTTTTTCCAGATGGGAGAATAAGAACGTCCTCAGGTTCTTCATCTCTTATCTCGTCATCATCATTCACCTGCACAAGAGGGGCTAAAACAGAGGCTTTATCCTTTTTTCATGCCATAAAGTCATAAACATTCTACATACAGCTTTTCCTCTCACTTGTCAGTTCCAGTACAGAAGCTTTATAATAGTACCAAAATTTCCAGAACCATTTACAGATCACACTTGATTATGCAAAACATCAAGACATCTCTTAGTTAGGGAATCTCATCCTAAATAAGTCCAGTTCTTAGTGGACTCTTGGCCAGAACCTTACCTCCTGGGTACCCACTTGCAATGGGGAACCTCACTGGTCTCTCGTCCAGCCTCACGGGACCTAGTCACCCGTTCTTGGAGGGAGTCTATGAGAACTGATACCCCTGTGGCTTTTACAAAGGATTTACCACTCGATGCCCAATTACCTACCATGGCCAACAGAAATTTTCTCCCTCTGGAGCTCGCTGCCGTGAAGCCCACCCCCATGGCCAGACCTCTGGGCCACCACAGGTTGAGAGACATCCACAGTTCAAGGAGGGGTGCACCTTCTCTCTTCCCGGCTCCATCCCAGGGGCTCGGTCCTTAAGGAGACGGAACCAAGGCCTGAGTAATTCCAGCTAATAAGGAGCCAAAAATTTGTTACCTTATTAGGGTCCATGCCCTGGAGCAGTCGAGCCAATGAAACATACTCCAAGTCAGAAAGAGTGAGAAAGTTTATTAAGGAGACGTATACATCACCGGGGATCCAGCAGCAACACAGGCTGTCTCTATGGAGTCCCAAAGAGCAGTTTTACATTACAGCTTATATAGAATCTTACAAGGGTTACAAGTGTCTTTGTAGTCCCCTGCCAGACATTTCTTTATTAGGCTAAAGATATACATATCTGATACCTAGGCTCCAACTTTCCTGTTGTGTGCCACAGGTAGTCCGGACAGAACAAAAGGTTATTTGCATCAGTTTAAAACAAAGAACAAAGTCATTAACATTTGGTCAAAACAAAACCATTAACAGAGGTATATGAAGGAGGCAGGCAGAGGAAGAACAACTTATAGGTTTATCATGGCCTTAGTTATGTTAAGCTCTCGGTTGCCCGTTTTGAAAAAGGAGAAAACATGCTGGGGAGTATTGGGGTCACACTTCTTCTAAGACAGATTTGTTCATTCTTTTGGCAGTCCATGGTATATTCAATATTCTTCGCCAACACCACAATTCAAAGGTGTCAGTTCTTCTTCAGTCTTCCTTATTCATTGACCAGCTTTCACATGCATATGAGGTGATTGAAAACACCATGGCTTGGGTCAGGTGCACCTTAGTCCTCAAGGAAACATCTTTGCTTTTCAACACTTTAAAGGAGTCTTTTGCAGCAGATTTGTCTAGTGCAATGCGTCTTTTGATTTTTTGACTGCTGCTTCCATGGGTGTGGATTGTGGATTTAAGTAAAATGAAATCCTTGACAACCTCAGTCTTTTCCCCATTTATCATGATGTTGCCCAATACAATGCACCATTTGGTTTCTTTTTAAAAAAATTATTTATTTACTCAACCTCATGGATGTATGAAGTAAATTATGCTCTATTAGTATATTTTCTATTTCAAAGAGATGGGCCATGTAAAAAGGAAAAATGGTCCTAAGAAGAGTTTTTTTTTTTTTTTAATATTTACTATTAGAAAAAGTCTTACTGTCTTTGTTTCTAATGAGCATTCTGTCTGCCCTTCTTCCAAGACAGACCTGTTCATTCTTCTGGCAGTCTACGGTATATATATTCAAGATTATTTGCCAGCATCAAAATTCAAAGACACCAATTCTTCTTCAGCCTTCCTTATTCGTTGTCTAGCTTTTGTATGCATATGAGGCAATTGAAAATACTGATGTCTCTGTATGGTCAATAAAAGTCAGGTAAAGATCTTTCTTGTATTGTCTGCTTTCAGCCAAGACCCATCTGACATCATCAATGATATCCCTCGTTCCATGTCCTCTTCTGAATCCTGCTTGAATTCCAGGAAGTTCCCTGCTGATGTGCTGCTGCAACCAATTTTAATTATCTTCTGTTAAATTTTACGTGCATGTCATATTAATGACATTGATCAGTAATTTCTGCATTCTTTGTGTAACCTGTCTTTGGAATGGATCCAAATATGAATCTCTTCCAGTCAGTTGGCCAGGCAACTGCCTTCTAAATTTCTTGGCATAGAGAAGTGAGAGCTCCAGCATTACATCCATTTGTTCAAACATCTCAATCGGTATCCTGTCAATTCCTGGAGCTTTATTTCTCACCAATGCCTTCAGTGAAGCTTGGACTTCTTCCTTCAGTACTGTCAGTTCTTGGTCATGTGCTACCTCCTGGAATGGTTGAATGTCCACCAATTCTTTTTGGTACAGTGACTATATTTCTTTCATCCTCTTTTGATGCTTCCTGCATCGTTCAGTATTGTTCCCACAGAAGCCTGCAATATTTCAACTCAAAGCTTGAATTTTTTTTCCAATTCTTTCAGCTTGAGAAATGTCAAGCGTGTTCTTCCCTTTTGGCTTTCTAACCCTAGGTCTTTGTACATTTCATTGTAATACTTTGTCTTCTCGACCTACCCTTTGAAATTTTCTGTTTAGCTCTTTTACTTCATCATTTCTGCCATTCCCTTCAGCTCTTCTGCATTCAAGAGCAAATTTCAGAGTTTCTTCTGACCTCCATTTTGGGCTTTTCGTTCTTTTCTGTCTTTTTAATGACATTTGCTTTCTTCATGTATGATACTCTTGATGTCATCCCACAATTCATCTGGTCTCATCAGTTGCTCTGCAGGAGCAAAGACTTGGTGATCTGCTCCCATAAAGATTACAGACTAGGAAACCCTATGGGACAGTTCTACTCTGTCCTATACAGTTGCTATGAGTTGGAATCTACTCAATGGAACACAACAACAATGAAAACATTCAAGGAAAAATATCCCCAAACTCCTCAGTATTGGATTTGAGTCCTTTCGCAGTGGCCACCATTAGGGTCCCACCTATATCCCCTTTATGGGGCAATGTGCCCTTCCTTGACTGCTGAGAGTATTGTCTACTAATTGTTAACAGCTACCTTCTCATCCAGAGAATTGCCTTAGCTGAATGTGAGCCCCAGAAGTTAGCTACCCACTCCTCTGAGCAGCTCACAACCCCAGGGGCACAACAGTACAAAATGCTGCTGTTGTTTGCCTCAAGGTGGACCCAACTCTATGGTGCAATTCACATTCCAGGTTTTCCTGTGGCATCTGGCTGTAGCCAGACTTCACTTTCATGCTGAGCTTCTTCCCTTGATGAATCGGACCACCTTGCTTCTTTCCTCCAGATTGCACACTTCTTTTTATAAATTGAATTGTACCCCCCAAAAAGATATGTTGAAGTCCTAATCCCTGTATTTGTGACTGTGACCTTGTTTAGAAATTAGGTTTTTCTTTTGTCACCAGTTAAATTAAAAGATAACATGCTAGAGCAGGGTAGGTCCTAATCCTAATCCTTTACGAGCAGTATTTTATGAAGAGGAGAACAGACATGGAGAAAAAGACACAAGGACAAGATGCCATGTGAAGACCCATCTACAAGGCAAGGAACACCAAGAAACTCCCGGAGTCACCAGATGCTGGAGGAGACAAGGAAGAATTTTCCCCTAGAGCAGACAGAGAGAGAGCATAGTCCTGCTGATGCCTTGAATTTAGACGCCTAACCTCCAGAACTGTGAAACAATAAATTTCTATTCTTTAAAGCCACACACTTTGTGGAAACTAAGCCATTCATCTTAAAACACACACCCATGAATCCTTGCTTCAAGCTTTGCTTCTAGGAAACCCAGCCTTACTCATCCTCTTTCCTCACCCTCTGCTAATCAAAGTGATACACATACTTCAAGCCCTGTTTGAGTCCCCACTCCTCCAAGAAATTATCCTGGCTAAACCTAGTCTGGCTATTTCTCCTCCCCTCTGAACTTCTCTGTGTGTATTTTCTGTACCATTTATTTGGCAGCAATTCAAATATTTCCATTTATATCCACTCTGCAGGGTTGTTGTGAGGATTTAGTTGAAATGTATGTAAAACTCATAGCAAAGTTCTTGGCTCAGGGATGGCTGATAACAAGCTTTTGTTAAAATAATAGGCCTCTAGCAAATGCCTTTGCGCATTCCCCTCCTGTCTCCTTGTTCCTTCCCAAGAATAGGCCAGAAACTACTGTTGCAGTAGAACATTGACTTGTACCCATTTGTCTGTGGAGAGCCATTGGCCACAGTGGTTTAGTTCCCTTCTCTTCCTCTCATGGCCTTTGTTAGTGCACCCACCACGTGGTATCTAGTTGAATTCATGATTTGAGTGGACAAAGAGAGGCAAAGTCCCTCAGAGTCCAGCTTACTAAAGACTTCTCTGTTAAGGCATGGAGTATAGACTCAACTACCAAAAATAAAAAGAGTACTGTGTTTTCCATTTGTCATTGTTCTTTTTATTTATATCTCCTTTGGTGTCCTGGTAGATGATGCAGTTCAGCCAAGGAAGATTTAAACATTTGGATCCTCTTGCCAACTCCTATTGAATACCATCAAAATTTATACCCCAATATGTTTGGTGGTGGTATTATTATCAGATTTCTTTAGGAAGTTTTCCCTTCTTATCTCTAGGCATCTAGAATGGTGTCTGACACACAGGGAAGTATGGCGTTTTCATATTTGGGGTGGTGCTGAGCTGGAAGAAGATGATGTTCTCACCTGGATTTTAGTCCCTCTACTCTGGGTCTTTATATCTTCTCCTATGTCTAGCACACGATAGTTCTCAATAGGGAAAAGCTGTGGAAAAACATGAAGAAATAAATGAATGAATGAGTGAAAGATTATGATTTTTTTTTTCCTCTATTCTAGCACCCTCTAAGTTCAGGCCTCTGTCAGTAAGCATTTAAGAAATCCAAAGACATTAAGATTATCTGCTATTCAATATGGGCAATAGATTACTGCTAAGAAAAATGCTAATGGGTCTAAAGCCTTCACATTAAATTCCCCTTGAGATATACCTCATTCAAAAGGGAAATATATATATATATATATATATATATATATATATATATATATTTGGCTAAATTCCCAGCCCAAGATTATTGTAAAATTGAATGAAGTGTTTAAACAAGCTCTGAAGAAACATAAACTCATAATTTAAGGTGGAAAGTCCCACATTTATTTCTTACCAGTCATCTTTTTAAAAATTGTCTTTAAATTGTGTTTTACTTCTACTTAAAGAAAAATGCTTAAGATTATTTAGACAACCTGAGTTCTATGAAAATTGTATAGACACATAGGAACAGACAAAAGGGGGGAAAATAATATTTTTTCATATCATATTGATTTGTTTTGATTTTTAGTTAGCCATTTCAAATGAGGCTCTTGTTTAATTACGCTTGAAATTTTTTTCAAAGACCCTGCACATATGATTTTGTAATATGGCTAGTCTAGTTGTAGTTACAAAAATATTATTTAAAGATAGAATTGAAAAAGATGTAAAATGTTATCATCATCATGAACACCATAAAAAGCAGATGAACCAGCACCATACACACACACACACACACACACACACACACACACCAGTTTATAACATCCTATTTGATTCTACTAAAAGTAAATTAAAAGAACCATACCATGTTTTCTAAAAACCCGTTGTTGCTGTTGTTAGGTGCCCTTGAGTGGGTTCCGACATCCCATGTACAAAGAATGAAACGTTGCCACATTCTGTGCCATCCTTACAACCGCTGCCATGTTTGAGCCCATCATTGCGGCCACTGTGTTAATCCATTCCGTTAAGGGTCTTCCTTTTTTTGCTTACCCTCTACTTTACCAAGCGTGATGTCATTCTCCAGGTCCCTCCTGTAACGTGACCAAAGTACATTAGATGAAGTCTCACCATCCTCACTTCTAAAGATCATTCTAGAAACCTGCAGGTTTTGATATATTTCAAAGTTTTTGCCTATGTCTTTCTTCATCCAGGGATGTCTTTACCCCATTAAAAACCCCCATTATCACCAGTAAAATTCTACAAATCCATCACAGCCCAGTTATGAGGTCACCTCCTTCATTAAGCCTTGATTCTATCCTTCCTCTGATCTCTGTTTCTGAGCCCCCCTTTTTTTTTTTTATAGGGCTGGACCAATTTCTAATCCATGGAATCTTCCTCGATCTGCAGTATGATTTTCCTGGTTCCCAGGTACTTTTGCCTTGTGAGACCCTTCCTCCACAACAAAAATATTAATAATTATATTTTACAACTATGTTGGTATAAAGACAAGCATAATCCTGGCTGGATTCATTATTAAAAAAAAAAAAATTTTTTTTTTTTGATTCATTATTATATATCCATTAATATCATTACATTTATTTTTTCTTCTGATTTTAAGAGAAGCTAAAATTAAAACATTTTCATGGGCCCTAAATGTACTGTGGTACTCTTCTCCCTGTGCTTAATGGTAAGTCAGCTCATATCTTCCATTTCAAACTTCTTTTGTAATCCTTTATGTACATGCCTGCCTTCTAGGGCAGGAGTTTTAGCTGGGGAGCTTGATAATCCCTTTATAGTAGATATCTGATAAGAGTTTATTGAGTGACATCCAATCTTCCAAAGTCTCCGGAGAAATAATACTCAAGAATCAACTTTACATAGCCCCACATTTGCTGAGGCAGGGTGGCTACCACTTTTTGGTATGACTAATTTTGATTCCTACTTTTTCCAGTGATAAAGCTACGTTATTATTGTTAAACTTAAATGTTCCTGTTTTTCATTAAGTATTAAGGGAAAAAAGTTAGAACAAACTAGTAATTGAGAACCCTGGAGACTTGTTTCCATTTTTGGTTTCCTTTGTTGATTAGCTCTTTGTTTTTAGAAAAGACTGTCTTCGTGTACATGTGTATGTATGTGTATAAAGTGACCTGAAAAGAATCTGTAAAGTAAGGCTTTTCTTCACTTCTCACTGGGACATTAGATTAATGAATTTTCAAAGAAGATAGTCACCGGGCTACTACCTAACATTGTAAATGAACGGCTGCAATTGGTTAGAAGTCCAAGTTTTGTGTATATAAGTGAAGTACAGCAAAGAGTTTCCAGTATTTGAGTCACCATACTGCTCTGTCCCTGAAGTCCTCAGCCTGAATGACTTGAAAATGAAAATAGCAAAAGCTTATGCCAGAAACTTTAGAGTTTTGCCATTACTTTTAGAAATATATTCTGAAGCTAGGAAGTGTTAACAATATCCACCCACGTAGGTTTTGATGTATGCCATTTCACAGACTAAGTTGTTCTCTCTATAACTGGCCTCATGGTCAAGATTGAAACCAGCATAAATAATCCAGACTTCTGTTCTTGAAAAAGCAGGCATAGATTCTGCTCATTTCTCAAATCTCTTTTACCTGTTATGCCAGGTGTCAGGCAGAAAGCACTTAATTCTGAGTACATTGTTACAGGGTCCCACAAGTACAATCCCTGAAGCACACAGTAGCTCCAGGAACTTCCCAGTATCCTGAAGCCAGTGGTTTTTTATGTCAGTGTGAAATAAAGTATCTTTCAGGCTGTTTTTCCTAATTGCTAGCAAGTTAGCTCTGACTCATGGCAACCCCACGTACAACAGAACGAAACGTTGCCGGGTCCTGCACCATCTTCATGATCTTTGGTAAGCTGGAGTCCATTGTTGTAGCCACTGTGTCCTTTGAGTGGCTTCAAACCTCTGGGGCTCATCTTCTAGCACTATATTGGACAATACTCTGTTGTGATCCATAGGATTTTCATTGGCTAATTTTCAGGAGTAGATTGTCAGGCTTTTCTTCCTAGTCTGTCTTAGTCTGAAAGCTCCACTGAAACCTGTCCACCATGGGTAAACTTGCTGGTATTTGAAATACCAGTGGTATAACTTCCAGTATCACAGCAACACGCAAGCTACCCCAGTATGACAAACTGACAGACAGGTGGCGGTTCTTTCAGGTAATGTACTCCTATTTTGAATTTTCCAAGTGCTGTTTGCAGCAAATAACTGGGGAAGGTGCTGTGGGGAATGGAGCCCCGGTGATACAGTGGTTAAGTGTTCAACTGCTAACCAAAGATCGGCAATTTGAATCCCCCATCTGCTCCTTGGAAACCCTGGGGGTGGTTCTACTCTGTCACTATGAGTTGACCCTATAGGACAGAATCAACTCTAAGGCAACAAGTTTGGTTTGGTTTTCTGGCTACGGGGAACAGTCAGGAAATCTGGAGTGCTCCTTTCTTAGGGACAGTTACTGATGGACTCTGAGCCTTGGGAAATATTGTAGTTATTTTATTTCTCTTTAGTGGGGCCATCAAGGGATGCCTTTGGGCAAACATGGGGGCCCTCCATCATTATGATCCATTAGGACATCACTTAATGTTGCCTCAAATTATAAAAAATAATAAAGTTATTTTTAAGGATAATTATCATTTTCTCAAACTTATGTAGAGTATACATAAAAGCATATTTAGAAATGTTGATCTTTTTATTGCTCTACAGCAATTGAACTAAATAAAAACAGTGCACTTGTTATGCTCAGGCAGCTCCCAGAGATGATCCCTCAGCCATTTTGAAGCCACTGCTAAGGCTTCCCCCTACTCTGCCACAGTTCCCCCCCTCCAAGCCTGCCAAGCAGAAGTTTCTAACTAAGGCTTGGCTCTACTGCGCTGGGGGCCCTAACTGCTGTTTGAATTTGGCATCAAAATCCCACACATGTGCACACCAAGATCTTGGGCATGCACAGGACATGAAGAGCTGTGGGGCAGAACTTAACCCCAGACCTGAACTTTGACAGAGAGAAAGATGTTCTCTGGCACACAACTGCACCCAGGCCATTTGCAAAGTGAAAGTTCCCTTCCTTTGCAAATGACTCAGCACCTGGATCTCCAAATATGGACTGGGAAGGGAGGAGGGTGTTGGGTTTTTGGTGCCGATCCTCCCCCCCCCACCCACACACACTGGAGGGCATAAAATCTCCAAGCTTCCCTGGGGCTAGGAGCATGTGGTCTTTCGGCTCCTAGGCCCCAGGTTACTCCTTATTTGTGCAAATGATAAATTTCCACCTTCTGTTTCTCTTGCAGCTGGTCCTGTGGTGTCCACCTTATTTCAATCAGCTAATAGGACAGAACAAGAGCCCTCGTTAGGTTACAATCTCACGAAGATTCCTACCCAGCCTCCAGTATGAAGACACAGAGCTTTCACTTCCTCTGGCTATCTTCTCATAAAACAAAGGATTCCTAATGTGGCACTTTCATTTGGAGAGGAAACACAAACACAGCTAAAAAGTTAATCACACCTTCCAAAACACAGGTTTCCTGATGTGGTACTTTTGTTCAGGGAGGAAAAGCAAATGTAAAATAAAACAAGCTTCAGAGAGTAGTAAAATCTTTTTTTTTTTTTTTTGTAAATAACTCAGATAAGGTAACATCTAGTTTATACAAAGTTTCCTTTAAAGATGTCAGGTTTCTTTAGAGGGACCTTTCCACGTTCAGATAGAAATCTCACTCTGTCTAGTAATTCCTTTGGAAGGTGGCACATTTTTATTACCCAGCTGGTTACAGAAGCTACCTTCCAAAGGCATTTCCAGCTCTCCCTCCTCTCTGAAAGAGTTGCAGATGCCTGTTCATTTGCCCTGTGATCTAGAAAGTGCAACAGAGTGCAAGCTGAGCATGAGTCAGCAATAGAGGCTGTTAAAAAAGAAACAGACCCAGAAGTTGGGGTATGAAATATGAAGAAGTATTATGAAGGTAAGAATGACAAGCTAATCCCCAATACACTGAGCCTGGCTGACATTCTTGCCTGGGTGACTTGCCCAATGGTGGGTTCCACGTAGGTTCTGAATAGGGTTGACAAATAAAACACAGAATGCCCAGTTACATTTGAATGATAAGTAATAATCAGTGGGATATTAAGACATCTACTTTTCCAACATCCCCTCTTCTGTGAAGCCTTCCTGGATCCCTCCCCTCTAGGTCTCAAAGGCATTAATAATAAGAGCAATAAACAACATCCAAAGAGAGCTTCCCATTTTCCAGAATGTTTCTCGCATTCATTAGCTTGCTTTTTCTTTCTACATTCCTAACGGTTGGTGTTATTACAGCAAATTGATTGATAAAACTTGAGGCTCATCTGAGATGAAACAATTTACCCATTCAAATACATATTGGGGTTAGGATTTAAAGCTCGGATATCAATGCCACTACCTCCCCAAAGCACTTGGTACTTTTTTTTTTTTTATAAATAAAGTTCAGGAAATTATCTACCATATGACACTTATTTACTTTAAAAAAATTATTTTTTTATGACACTATTTACTTTGAGCTTTGGGAGAAAAGAAATTATTTCTTTTGTAATTTGACTTACCTCACAGTGCCCTGATGCACAACAAAACATCTATTGAATTGAATCATAAACACCTATTTTTTCAGGTTAACCAAGATTACCTTCAGTCCATCATGTTCACAATATTTCTACGAGATACGGGTCATTGTATTTATTTTCTATAGATTTGCTCAAGGGAGCACAATGAGTTATTGCATTAATGAGAACAGAGTCCAGGGCTCCTTTTTCTCAGTCCACTGTGATAGTCCATCATTCCCAAATACCTTTTGTGTCTTTATTATCACTGACGGTTATGGATTGAATTGTGTCCCTCAAAATAACATGTTGTAAATCTTAAACCCCTATACCTGTGGATGTAATCGCCTTTGGGAATAAGACTTTCTTTGTTATATTAATGAGGTCCTAAAAAAAACAGTGTAGGCTGTGTTTTAAGCCAATCACTTTTGAGATATGAAAAAGCAGATTAGTCACAGAGAAGCAAGTACAGATAGGGGAAGATAGATGCCAGGCCACGTGAATATCAACCAGGAACTGAGAAACAGAAGCTGAAAAGAGACAAGGACCTTTGCCCAGAGCAGACAGAGAGAAAGCCTTCTAGAGGCAGCATATTGAATTTGGACTAGCTTCCAAAACTGTGCAAATAGTAAATTTTTGTTCATTGAAGTCACCTGCTTGTTGTATTTCTGTTACTGCTGTACTAAGGCACTAAGGCACTACCTATCAGGAGGCCTCATGACTCTCCCTCTCTTAGAGACAGTATCAGCATCGATGATGGAAGATGTGTGTGACGCACTAAAGGATATCTGAAAGAAAGGTGCTTTCAAAACATAAATATTGATCTAAAACTCAGCCTTGGTTAGTTGAAACTGTTGTTTTTATGCTGCTATTTAACCTGTGTGAGTAGATTCCTACTCATAGAGACCCCATGTGTGCAGAGGAGAGGTGCACGCTACAGTGTTTTCAAGGCTGTGGCCTTTCAGATGAAGATCACCAGGCCTTTCTTCCAAAGCACCTCTGGGTGGATTTCAACTGCCAACCTTTTGGTCGGTAGCCAGGTGCTTGATTGTTTGCAGTACCCAGGGACTCCACGTTGTTACTAAGTTCCTTTAAATGCACGTTAAAAAAATGTGATAAACATTAATGACAATGCTCTTAATGCCTTTTATGCTATTGGATCTTGGTGCCCAAGAGTTAAACCCCAAATCTCCATCAGCATTTGCCATGGTGAGATCAGTCACAGGTCTTTGTTGGGGTAGAAATTAAAAGGCACCCCTCCATTTTTTAATATAAACTATGATTCATTTTGGCAATCCCAGTGGCACAGTGGTTAAGAGCTATAGCTGCTAACTAAAAGGCTGGCAGTTCGAACCCACCAGGCACTTCTTTGAAATAGTATAGGGCAGTTGTACTCTGTCCTATAGGGTTGCTATGAGTCAGAATCTATTCGACGGCAAGGGGTATGATTCATTTATCCATCCATCAAAAATTACAAAGTACCTACTATGACAACCCCCACGCATTTGCAATTTTGCTGTACTGTGGGAGCTTGTGTGTTGCTATGATGCTGGAAGCTATGCCACCAGTATTCAAATACCAGCAGGGTCACCTGTGGCAGACAGGTTTCAGGGGAGTTTCCAGACTAAGACAGGCTAGAAAGAAGGACCTAGCATTCTACTTCTGAAAAGAATTAGCCAGTGAAAACCTTATGAATAGCAGCGGAACATTGTCTGATACAGTACCAGAAGATGGGCCCCTCAGGTTGGAAGACACTCAAAAGACAACTGGGGAAGAGCTGCCTTAATAACGGGGGTGGTGTCAAGCTTTCTGAACCTTCATTGCTGATGTGGCTTAACTCAAAATGAGAAGAAAAAGCTGCAAACATCCATTATAGAGGGTTGGTGAAAAAGAGGAAGACCTTTGATGAGATGAATCGACACAGTGACTGCAACGATGGGCTCAAGCATAACGATTGTAAGGATGGCGTAGGACCAGGCAGTGTTTCATTCTGTTGTGCATAGGGTCGCTATGATTTGGAACCCACTCAACAGCACCTAACAACAACAACAATTACGACACAGTCCTTAGGAATCTAGTGAAAGTAATCAAGTAAAAAAGAAATAACCAAATAGGATTCTACAGAAGATGATTATACACAATATCGCATAGTGTAAATGAAGCATTACCCTAGGATATTTGAAACAGTTGAAAAATTATGTTTACAATCATGACTCAAATTCAACTACTGTGACAATTTTATTTTTAATACCAAACTTATATTTTTGATATTGGTTGTAAGTAGAAGTAAGAAGGGCTAATGTACCCATTTGGCTGGGATTTGAAGGTGTTTCTTTTATAGATATGATAGCTGATTTTCCCCAGCAGGTTCTAATGAAATTTGCCTAGAAAAGTAACTGCATGCTAGTTCAGCGTGGTGGTAGAAGGAAGCATGTTTTAACCAGATGGAAAGGTAAACTGGACAAGCTCAGTTTCTGGCCCTTGTTTTGTCAGTTCTCTGTCCTGCATTAGGTCTGTCCTCTCAATTCAACAAGACTGGAATTTCCTGCCTCAATGAGTGACAATGCCAAAATTCTGGCAGGGCGCCATCATGTGACCACAGGTCCATAAAAAGGGAAACTCTTTCAAAATTATTGCAGATTTTATATCAGGTTCTTTTGACAAAAACCCAATTCGTGAGGTAATGTGGCAGAATGATTAAGTACATGGGTTTTTTAAACAGGCCAAACTGGTTTCAAATCTGGTCTCATCTCTATGAGAACTTGGGAAAGTCACTTAACTTCTGAGGTCTTCAATTTTCTCTTTCGTAAAATAGATCTACTAATATTGATCTCATGGAATTTTTGTGATGATTAAATAATATGCCATATTTAAAGCATTTTAGCATAGTGCCTAGCATTTAGAATGTTCTTGACAAGTTTAGGTATGACTATTATTCTCAAATATTTGAAGTATTAAAATATATTCCTGGAAGCATCTGCCTCAGTGTATGTACAAACGATAAAGCTACGTTCCCACCTCTGCAGCTGATACTCAGGCATTAAAAAAAAAAAAACTAAAACTAGTTGATTCTAACATGAAGCCAGAGTTGTAAACTGTGGATATGATGTGATATCACTCCCATAATTGTTACATTATATGGAAAAAGAGAAATTATCCTGGGTGGACCTGACTTAATCAGAACCAAAACCAAACTCATGGCTGTCCAGTCAATTCTGACTCATAGCAACCATATAGGACAGAGTAGAACTGCCCAATGGGGCTTATAAGGCTGAAATCTTTACAGAAGCAGACCGCCACATCTTTCTTCAGTGGAGCGGCTGGTGGCTTTGAACAACCAACCTTTCAGTTAGCAGCTGAGCTCTTAACTATTGTGCCACCAGGACTCCTGACTTAATCAGGCAAGCCCTTAAAAGCAGAAAGTTTTTTCTGGCTGGTCACAAAGAAAGAAATCAGAGAGGCATGCCCCTGGTGATCTGGAATTTTACAATACTTATGTTGTGAACTGTCTGAGGAAAGAGGTGGGCTTTTGGAGCTGAGAGCAGTCCACAACCAACAGCTACCAAGATAACAGGGACCTCAGTCCTACAACTATAAGGATCTGAACACTACCAATAACCTGAATGAACACAGAAGAGGATTTCAAGTCCCGGAAAGGACCACAGATCCTGATTTGCAATACCTCAACTATTCCATCTGAAAATACATCAGTAGATTGCATACTAAATGAGGGACACTGGTTTGTAACATCAGAACTGTTTAATCCATATTTGAAAACAAAAGTTATATTGTGAGCACAAAGTTAAGGGATAAGAGCAAAATAAGAGAACAATAAGAGGCAGCTTATTAGAATGCATTAGAAAGAAAAAAATTAGATGTTATATTCAGATTTTCTGCTAAATGTAACTGCCCAATGACCCAGCTAATGTGATTGTTCAATCTTTCATTATAATTTATTGAGCATATTCTCTGCCTCAATACTATTTAGTCAACTAGGGATATAGCGGTGAGGGAAGGTATCAAAGTCCTTACTTTCAAGGAGCATAGAATCTAGTGTGATGACAATCAACCAGTCAATCAATACACAGTGTAATTTTAGATAGTGAAGAGCTCCACAAAGAAAATTAAGCACAATTGTAACGTAATGCCTGAGAGTAAGATTCAGTATTATGTGCTGCATTGACATCTGGTAAAACAGATAAGGCCTCACGTGGCCTAACCACAAGTCTCTCTACTCACTTCGTTCCTGTGAATAAGATCCCATAGCCAAAACCTCCTTATCATGGTCACCAGGCCTGGTGTTTGCTGATTTCTGAATAAAGGCCATCAGTTCCCTGCCAGCCTGCAAAATCATTCAGTAAAGCCATTCAGATCCTCCTGTGGGAACCAGGAGTCACCTCACCCTCTTGTTACTACAAGGCCTTCGTCCCACAGCCCCTGCTTGTTTACTCTGTTCCTAAGTATGTGGTCCTACATTGAGTGTGGTGTTTCCTCTCCTGGACTGTGCATATAAGCGACTAATAAACTGCTGTTCATTCAGTGTCAGGTGTTGTGTATTCAGCCATCCCCATACCCTTGGGCAAGACACCCTCCCTTACCATTAAGGTGACAAGTAAGTGAATAAAACAATAGTGAAGAGGCAGAGTAAGGCAAGGGGTAGGTGGGTATCAGGGGCGGCATCTCTTTAAAAGTATTTTTTGAGCTAAGGCATGAATTAAAACTGACTGACAGATTGGATTTCAGACAGAGAGAAATACGAGAGTCATGGATGATCTCAAGAATTTCGGTCTGAGTAATCGAGCACATGCTTGTGGTATTTATTTGATTGGAAACAGTGTAGAAGGAGCAGTTTTAGGGGGATTTAAGAGTTCGGTCTGGGACATATTATGTTTGACTTGTCTATGATCAAAGAGGAGATGCTGAGGAGGCTGTTACAGTTGAGGCTGAAACTCATTTTCTCAGCTGTAAAATGGATGCCTTGAATTGGACCGTATGAGATCTTTACTGTTCCAATATTCTATGATTCTACAAATACCGTAGCAAACAAAAGGAATCGTAGTCTAAAGAAAAGGACAGTAAAGAAAAAAAAAAAAAAAACAATTATTAATGGAGAGAAATAAAAATGTTCATATAGAAAGAAGGCAAAAGTAATTAGCCAAGATAGGAGGAGAAACTAATTAAAATAGAGTAAGAACAAAATAGTTCCTAGCTGATGAGTCGAACTTTTGTTTCCATGAAAAGTAAAACAAATTTTCTCCAAGTGACTGCTTGGTAGCAAATTTCTTATTATCAAATAGCATTACAGATAATAATCTCCTCTACATAGAGTGTTTATTAAATATTTCCAAGACAGCTCTGTGTCCCAAGAGGAAATAATTCAACTAATACCTACCAGATGTGTCAACATTTTCACTACAACCACAAACTTGACTTTATCTCCAAACATGACACCTTCCTCTTAGTAACTTCAAGGCAGCATGAGACACTGATATTTCATAAAATATCACTGTTTTTCCCAAAAAATGGAGTAGGGAGTTGATTTTAAAAAAGAAAGAAAAAAAAAAAAAAACTGCAACTACTTCCATTTTAAATATTTCTAATAAAATACCTTTCTTTGATGACCAAGAAACTGACAGGGATGGGTGATGAGATAGATGCCCCCAAGTGAACATACTTACATTTCTGCCTTTTTATAGTTTCCATGGCTACAGGCCCATCTGAATTGCATGAGTCATACACAGCACCAAGAAAGAACAAAAGGAGATGGAAAAAATAAGTGGCATTAGAATGTCCTGGAAAAGTAAAATGGATGACTGTTTTTTTTTTTTTAAAAGGAACACTGTATCTTACACAGCCCTGATAGCGCAGTGGTTAAAGTGATTGACTGCTAACCAAAACGTTAGCAGTTCGAAAGCACCAGCAGCTCCATGGGAGAAAGATGTGGTGGTTTGCTTCCCCACAGAGATTTACAGCCTTGGAAATCCAGTGGGGCCACTATGAGTCAGAATCAGCTCAACAGTGGTGGGGTTTTTTCTTCTTCTTCTTCTTCTTTTTTTTTCGTATATAAAGGCCTCTCTGCTTTAGAGCCAATCTCCTTACGTAGGAGATGTTCCTAGTTGGGTCTGTATATTCTTTATAAAGTGTCCAAAATTTCAACGTCGAAACTGGGGAAAAATGTCCTATGTTACAATTTTTAATTTATTAATGGATATATGGTAAATAGGCCTTTCAGGACATTCCAACATATTTATGGAAATGTAAATTCAGCAAAGCAATGAAGGGGAGTCACATATCCAAGAAAGAACTGATTTTGCTGGCTTTCTTCATGCTGTTCCGTTGTATCAAGGTCATTATTATTGGTAAGTTGCTGGTTTTTATTTAAACATATAAATACATGAAAGTTATTTTAAGTACCAAGGTAAGTTTTTCTGTCTATTTAAAAATAAGTACTCTTCTAAAAAATGAAGTTGAGGTGGTTTCTAAGCAAAACTCCCAGGAATATTCCCCACCTTTGGGTAGAGTGCAGTCACAGAAAGTTCATAAGAAACAATCCCCCAAAATGAGACCAACTTTCCCTGTAGATGTTTCTCATAGTTAGTCATTATTTATTTTTGCCCTTGTTTGATTAATGGCAGTGGCCCCTACAAACTAAAAATTCTGTGAGGAACCCTGCCTAGATTTGCCTGTCATTGACTTCTCAGTGCCTATCACAGTAAATTAAAGCTCAATAGGTATTTAATGAATAAATGAATGAATGAAGGCAAATGTAAGCTTGTCCCACTTCATAGTCACTGCATTTCTTATCTTCCATTTTACTTATTGAAACCACCAAAATTAAAGATAATAGTATTAATAATAATAATAAAAGACATGCCATTATTTGAGATTCTCAGGTGAAATCAATGCCTTGTACACATCAAAGTCATTAGTGTTATATATTTTCTAAAATGCAAAAGTAATGGCATTGAATTTTTATCAATGACTGCTGCCAAATTTTGGTAAAACAGTGTGTCATTTGGGTTAAATCATGATAACCCCAATGACTGGTTGGGGAGATTGGTCACACAACATACATGGAAAATGTTTTTTACCTGGTGGAGTCTCTCGCCTTTTATATAGAACTCTTTTTTTTTTTTTTTTCTAATCCTGGATAAAGCTTTGCCATTCTAGTTAATGATGCTTCCAAGATTTTTCATTTTGAAGAAATCTTGGAATCAGTGTTCTCCATCACGAAGATACCTATGTCACATTTTATAGATGCCAAGGGAGGTTAATATTTCACCTCTATTTGGCTGGCTTCATCTCTGTTAACTTTGTGTTAAGTTAGTCTTGAAGCAGATTTTTCTCATAAACTCATATGGCCAGTGTTAGTCTTCCTTGACCTTTCCCCACCTCCTCTTCACCCTCCACTCTACTCATAGACTTTGCCTCTCCATTTTCTCTCAATCCTAGTTCTTCCAGTCCCAAGGAAAGCAGATATGGAAAATCACAGACTTACCCAAATATTCGCATTTCAAGTTAGAACCCTAAGCAATGGAATTGGGAAACACAGGCTAAGAGGGTAGGCTGACAGTAGAATTTCATCATTTGCAAGATGTTGGGATTGGGAATTGAATCTAGGCCTACTGTCCATGTCTGAACTCACACTTCACAGCAGCAAACTATGTAACTCACTGAACAAAATGAAACATTTTGTTGGCTTGACTTACCCAGAATCCCTTCCATTTCTCCTGGGCCAACACTCTACTACCCTTAGCCTATTAAAGCAGATGATGATTATATTAATTAAAAGCTGAAAAATGGGTTACTTAGACTTTGTAAAGGTCCATCATACTCATTAAACTCTATCTTGGCATTGTTGGCCATTAATTCTGCAGCTCTGTGTCAAGTGAGGGAGTTGAGCAGCTCGGCCAAGCTTCCCTGCGTCACTGCTGCAACCTGTTTCCTGCCCGCCTTGGCCTCTGTGGGAATCCAGTTAAGCATTTGGCAACACTCCACTCATGTGGATGCAGATGTCTCATAACAACTTCCACCCTCTCCTCCCCACCCACCCACACAGTGAACAAAGGTGCAAAGATGACCTCTGATTTTCCCATAGGGATTTAGTTGCATATAGATTGAATCTGGCACAGGCTTTAATTAGTTTTCCATGAATACTGTAGGTCTAAAATAAAAATGAGAAGGACCCCTTTCTGGCCATTGCTTCACAATTGCATGCATTGGAAACAGTGCAAAATAGTTATGTCCCTTGGTTTAGTGTTTTGCACAGTTTCTAACACTTAGAAGCCACTTAATAAATATCTGTTGAGTAAATAAATCTCTAAGACTGGTACCATGGTATTTGGAAAGTGCAGGATTACAGGAAAGAGAGAGAAAAGAGAATAATAGAACAATGGAACATCAAACAACTGGACCAATAAGCAGCATCAGGATAAACAGAGAAAACATTGAAGTTGTCAAGGATTTTATTCTACTTGGATTCACAATCAACGCCCATGGATACAGCAGTCGAGAAATCAAATGACATATTGCATTGGGCAAATCTGCCGCAAAAGACTTCTTCAAAGTGTTCAAAAGCAAAGATGTCACTTTGAGGACTAAGATGTAGCTGACCCAAGCCATGATATTTTCAATCACCTCATATGCATGTGAAAGCTGGATAATGAATAAGGAAGGCTGAAGAAGAATTGATGCCTTTGGATTACAGTGTCAGGCAAGAATATTGAATATACCATGGACTGCCAGAAGAATGAACAAATCTGTCCTGGAGGAAGTTCAGCCAGAATGTTTCTTAGAAGCAAGGATGGTGAGACTTCATCTCACATACTTAGGACATGTTATCAGGAGGGAATAGCCCCTGGAGAAGGACATCATGCTTGGTAAAGTAATAAAGGGTCAGCAAAAGAGAGAAAGGCCCTCAATGAGGTGGATTGACACAGTGGCTGCAACAATGGGCTCAAGCACAGTAGAAATTATGCAGACGGCACAGGACCAGGCAGAGTTTTGTTCTGTTGTATGTGGGTTCACTATGAGTCAGAATAGACTCGATGGCACCTAACAACAATAACAATAACAGCAAGGTTGAAAGATTTTTTATCCATATTCACAGTACATGGTACACAGTAACTCAAATGTACACTAGGGAAAGTTTTCTTCGCTTTGAGGCATGTTGACATGTGTTGACGGTCAGGGGTCCTGATGATCACAGGAGGGTTCACTGTTATCTTGCCCACATATTGCAGTACCTCTCATTATCCATCCAATGGAAATCATCAGACAGAGCTGCTGGCTCTTGGATGAAAGCATACATGGAAGATCTGGGAAAGAGATAAACAAACCTGTTGTCACCGAGTAGATTCCAACTCATGGTGATCCCATGTGTGTCACAGTAGAACTGTGCTCCCTAGGCTTTTCAATGGCTGATTTTTAGAGTAGATTGCCAGGCCTTTCTTCTGAGATGCCTCTGGGTGGACCAGAACTGCCAACCTTTCAGTTAGCAGCTAAGCATACTAACTGTTTGCTCCAACAACGGAAAAAGGCAAACCATTTCCATATCTGAAACTATGCATATACTACTCATGTCTCTCTTTAGAGTACTTAAGAAGGGCATTTGGCTACTTTTTGAAGAAGTCCAATACCTTAGAATGCTACTTAATATAAAGGCAGAAATACTTGCAAGTGTTTTTTTAATAAATAATCCTTTCCAGATATTATCATAAAGGCAACTTATGCTGCGTTTCCTCTTAGGACTCCTGAAACTTAAATAACTACCTCAGGATTGACAGAAATACTGTTGAAGCATATATATATACCTTGTTGTTATCGTTGTTGGTGTTTTTGTACCATTGAGTGGATTCTGACTCATAGCGACCCTATAGGACAGAGAAGAACTGCCCCATGGGTTTTCAGGCTGTAATCTTTATGGAGCAGGTTGCCACATCTTTCCTCCACGGAGCAGCTGGTGGGTTCAGACTGTCAATCTTTCAGATAACAGCTAAGCACTTAACTACTGAGCCATCAGGCCTGTTTATATATATATGTGAGTATAAATTTGTTCACAATATAATGAAAGGAGTTACAAAAAAAGAAAAAAAAAGCTATAAAGAACGAAAAAGTTAGTGATAAATTAGAACTCTGCCCTGAAACACTCTGTAAAATGTAACAGATATTCCGCTAGGTCCTCCACTGAGAATAGCATCATTTTTCTTGTAACTAAAAAACAAAGCAAAACATTTTCTCACAGCTTTGCATATTACAGCACAAAATGACAGTTTAAATTTTCAAACAATGGGGTCATTTGACAAAAGAAGATAAAATCAAATTAGCTTTAATAAAATGCATTATAATTTTAAGAGGATTGCGCCTATCCTGAGAAGAAAGGGAAGTATATGATTGCTGGGGTTGTGGATATTTAGATAAAATCTGTCTGCAAATCAAAAACATATGCTTCAGAATACAAATTTTAGTGGTTTTTACATAAAATCATTAGGGTAAAACTGTGCAGTCTGCATAAAGTCATCCATTCTTACAGCAAAGTACTTTCAACTCGGGGAGGGGGAGATGGGGTCTTAGAAGTATTTCTCATGAAGAGAAGAACTTTTCAAAAAAACAAAAACAAAACAAAAAATCCATAACCCCACCAGCTAATTATCATCCATATACAGTATGAAAACAAACACGATGGCAGGGACTGGCCTGAAGGAGATTCTATTATATGGAATTTGCATGCCTGCTAAGTCAGAACTAAATACATTGTCATATTACATAAATCTTCTTGATGGATTTTGTGATGTTTTACCTGAGAAAATTTAGGTTCGGTTAGATTTACAAAAAGTATTGTGGCTGTGGAGATATGTTGGTAATGTCAAAGAAGACTCAGTTCACCTAAATGAGTAAGTTCAGGCATAAGAATAAGATAGTTCGTCCCCTCTTCATAAAAACATTAGGGGAGATGAAGGGAGGTTGGGAGAAGTTGGAAGGTTGGGTATTGTCCTTTTATCCTTAAACAAAATCAGCATTTTGGAATTAAGACAAAAAGAAATGTGAGCCTGATTTCTGGCAACCAGACAGCATTTATAATCTACTTCAGCAGATTTCGGCTAAGAACATCTGCCTTAAACTAGTGTTAGGCTGACTAAGATTGATTGTCACCCTTCCGAAAGGAATTCCTGTTCCTTTTCCTTCACACACACACACACACACGCACACAGAGAGCTTATCCGGCAATCTTGAGAGAACCCAGAAGAATCTAGAATATTAAAGAATGGAACCCCAACCGAACTTTGTCACTTGCCATCTTCCTTAGCAGAAAGGAAATGTATTTTAAGTTTCATTAAATTATACACAATACTATGTCTACAGCTATGTTTCAAAAGTCTGATGTCAATATTACTAAATGTGTGTTTTCATCTTGGACAAAATTTATCAAAAACATACAAAGCCAGATTATAAAATCTTTTTGAAAACAGCCCACAGAAAATATCTCTGTTTCACTTGTTATGTTAAATGTGTTTATTGTTAGTATTGTCAACATAGTTAGGTGTTAGTAATTAACTCTGTGGGCCTAGCAAAATAAGATTTCAAGATTTCAAAACTTTAGACACAATTTCTAACTTTTTAGCTGACCTCCAGCATCCTGGGTTACGGTGTCACTGTCAATTCAAGTACAAAACGAAGAGAGATTTTTGAAGTCTCTACTCTTAACTCTGTTAAAGAAGGAGTCCTAGTGGCACAGTGGTTAAGTGTTTGGCTGCTAACTGAAAGGCTGGCAGCTCAAACCCATTAGTCCATCCACCGGAGAAAGATGATATTCTATGGGCAGTTCTCGTCTGTCCTATGGGATCGTTATGAGTCAGATCGACATATATATACAGAGTCAGTGTACCAAAAGAATTGGACTACATTCAACCATTTCAGAAGGTAGTATATGATCAAGAACCAATAGTCTTGAGGGAAGAAGTCTAAGCTGCACTGAAGGCACTGGCAAACAACAAGGCTCCAGAAGTTAACAAAATTACACTTGAGATGTTTCAACAAACCAACGAAGTGCTGGATGTGCTCACTCATCTATGATAAGAAATTTGGAAGACGGCTACCTGGCCAACCAACTGGAACAGAACCATATTTGTGCACACTCCAAAGAAAGGTGATCCAACGTGATGTGGGAATTATCGAACAATATCATTAATGTCACATGCTCGTAAAATTTTGCTAAAGAAGATTAAAAATGGTTGCAGCAGCACAGCCATTGACAGGGAACTGCCAAAAATTCAAGCCTAATTTAGAAGAGGACTTAGAAGAAGGGATATCATAGTTGATGTCAGACGATCATTTAAAAAAACAAAATGATTCAACATTAATGGAAAAAGGCATAGAAAACAAGAAGTCTTCTAGTGTTTGGAATTGCATATGCACAGTTGTAAATAATGTCTTTGTGGGTTTGAATATTTTCCGGTTACTACTGGTACCATAGGAGTCCCTGGGTGGTGCACTTAACATACTCAGCTGGTAACGGAAATGTTGACAGTTCGAGTCCACTCAAAGGCACCTTAGAAGAAAGGCCTGGCAATTTACACCCAAAAAATCAACTACCGAAAATTCTGTGGAGCACAGTTCTACTCTGACACACTTGGGGTTGCCATGAGGTCGCCATGAATCAGAATCAACTTGACAGCAACTTGTTTATTGGTACCATAGCCTTACTTTAAAATAGGTGTTAAAGCTAGATTAGTGGCCAATTGAGATATTCTCCCAAATATAATAAGAAGAGTATATTTAAAAAAAAGAAGAAAAAGAAAGCTGCAAAGAACACAAAACTCGATTCAAATAATTTTGTTTTAAAATTAAATTTTCTGAGAGTTCTGAACAGCTAGGAGTTGGAGAATTATGAAATGGAACTCCTACTCTAAACCAAATGGAAACAGCAGTGGCTCAGTGGTAGAATTCTTGTCTTGAATGCGGAAGACCTGGGTTCAGTTCCAGCCAATGTACTTCGTGCACAGCACCACCCATCTAGTAGCGGAGGCTTCTGTGTTGCTATGAAGTTGAACAGGTTCGGTGAAGCTTCTAGACTAAGACAGACTAGGAAGAAAGGCTTGATGACTTGCTTCTGAAACTAGCCCATGAAAACCCTGTGGTCCAATCAGCAAAAGATCGTGGGGCTGGAGCAGGACCTGGCAGCATTTTATTCCACTGTGCATGGGGTTGCCATGAGTAGGGGGCTGACTCAACAGCAGCTAACAACTCTAGACCAAAATTGACAAGGGAGGTACCCAAAGTAAGCTGGTGTGGCTACATGATTAATATACATCCTTTAGAAATAGAGAGGATCACTGGGATATGGAGGCTGATCAAAGGCTTACTGTACTAGGGAGATATGATGAGTCTAAACAAATAGAGTTATAACAAAATCATCTCAAAATGTAGGTAGCAAAAACTGTTAAATCTACATGAAAATTTGATGTATCAATCAACATAGCGAGAAATTACAAAACAGCCTTCTCAATTATTATGGATAGCAAGGTGACAAAAAAAGAAAAAAGGCAATAAAAATGAAGAGGATCAGAACACATCCAATAAGCATGATCTAATGTCCATAGATAAGAGTTTGCATCAAATAGAAAATACGTGTCTGACTTTTTTAATGTCCATAGATAAGAGTTTGCATCAAATAGAAAATACGTGTCTGACTCTAGGACATATAGAATATCTTTAAAGCATACTGTGTGCAAAGCCAAGAAGCAAGTCTCAACACGTTTCAGAGAATAGATGTCACACAGAACAATTTCTCTGACAAAGTGCAATTAAGGAGGCGTTGATAACAGAAAGACAATTTTTTTAAAGATCCTATATATTGAGAAACTAGAGAATATATTCCATGTACCAGAAAAGAAATAACAAAGGAAATTAAAAAAAGAAACAAACCCTAGAATTGAAGGGCAACAAAAAGTCCATATGTTAAAACTTGTGGAAAACGGAGAAATTAGTGTCTTGAAGTGTGTTAAGCTTTAAAGAATTGTATGACAAAAGGAAAAAAAGCTGAAAAGTTATGAGTTGTTTTCAACTCTGAAAAGAGTAACAGAAGAAACTCAAAGAAAGCAGGGAGAGAAATATAAAATGGAGATAAGAGCCCGTTAATGAAACAGAATGTAAAGGTGCAATAGACCTAAGTATGGTTCAAAATAAACTTGTGAGATTAGTTAACTAGGAAAGAGAAATATATATATACGCACACCCATATATATATTCATAGATACAGATATGTATACACAAACTGTGAATAAATAATATGCTCAGTGATAAAGGTGATATGACAAAGGATTGGGCCAAGGTTAAAATATATGAGAACTTCATTAATAATTTTATGCCAGTAAATTGTAAAACTTAACCAAAACCTACACACACAAGGAAAAAAAAAAAAACAGAAAACTCTAATTTGCCATGACAAATGCAAGAAGAAATGAAAATCTGAATTTTCATATAACCATTTAAAATTAAACCAGTAGCAAAATATGTTTACATATGGAAAATATCAGCCCCTAAAAGTTTTGTAAGTGAGTTCCACCAAACTTCTAAGGAACAAATTATTCCAAATTCAAGTAAACTTTTCAAGAAAATAGCACATGAAGGACGACTCCTGGCTGATTCTGAAAGGTCAGTATAACCTCGATATAAAATCAGGCAGAGATAGAATGAGAAAGGAAAATTATAGTGCCCTTTTGCTCATGAATTTAAGTGCAAAACTCCTAAACAAAATATTTAGAAATAGAAGCCAACAATGCCTAAAGAGATATGACATGATATCCAAGTATGGTTTATTAAAAAATCAATAAATATTATTCAACCTATTAACAACTTAAAGAAAAAAATGATCCTCTAAATAGATCCAGGAAAAAAGAATTTTACAAAATTCAACATTCTTTTTCTTTTGTTTTTTTTGAACTTTAGATGAAGGTTTACAGAACAAACTAGTTTTTCATCAAACAATTAGTACACACACTGTTGTATGACATTGGTTAACAACCCAGAACTTGTGAACACTCTCCCTTCTCAACCCTGGGTTCCCCATTACCAGCTTTTCCTGTTCCCTCTTGCCTTCCAGTCCCTGCCCCAGGGCTGGTGTGCCCCTTTAGTCTTGTTTTGTTCTATGGGTCTGTTCAATCTTTGGTTGAAGGGTGAACCTCAGGAGTGGCCTCATTACTGAGCTGAAAGGGTGTCCAGGGGCCATACTCCCAGGGTTTCTCCAGTCTCTGTCAGGCCAACAAGTCTGGTCTTTCTTTTTGAGTTAGAATTTTGTTCTACATTTTTCTCCAGCTCTGCCTGGGACCCTTTAATTGTTATCCCTGTCAGAGCCACCAGTGGTGGTAGCCAGGCACCATCTCATTGTACTGGACTCAGTCTGGTAGGGGCCATGGTAGATGTGGTCCATTAGTTCTTTGGACTAATCTTTCCCTTGTATCTTTAGTTTTCTTCATTCTTCCTTGCCCCCAAAGGGGTGAGACCAGTGAAGTATCCTAGATGGCTGCTCACAGGCTTTTAAGACCCTAGACGCTACGCATCAAAGCAGAATGTAAAACATATTCTTTATAAACTACGTTGTGTCAATTGAACTAGATGTTCCCTGAGATCATGGTCCCACAGCCCTCAGCCCAGCTATTCCGTCCCTCAGGGAATTTGGATGTGTTTTTATGGAGCTACTATGGCCTTGCCTTGTACAGGTTATGCTGGCTTCCCCAGTATTGTATACTGTCTTGCCCTTCACCAAAGGTACGGCTTATCTTTTGTCTATTAAATATTTTTCCATCCCCACCCCTCCCCTCCCTTGTAACCATCAAACATTGTTTCTTTTTGTTTGTAAACATTTTCATGAGTTTTTATAGTAGTGGTCTCATACAATATTTGTCCTTTTGTGATTGACTTATTTCACTCAGCATAATGTCCTGTGCTGAGTACCTTTTTTTGTGGATTTCTTTTTCATTTCTGTTGTTTTTGTAGATTTTGTTTTTACTTAAACTTTGTTTTTCTTCTTTATTTTAATGAGTAGGTTTGTTAACTTTCTTTGTGGTTACCTTGAAATTTACCCTTCTCTTCCTAGGTTTGAAGCAGTCTATTATTACTTGATATTGCCTTGTCTTCCTCTCCATTAGAGAGTTCTATACCTATACTGTTTATTCCCTCTTTCATTGTTCTGATGTTGTTGTCATTTACAGATTAACCTCTCTGGTTCCCTGTTGCAATTGCTTTGGTTTTGGAGAGTCCTTGAGAGCTCATTTCCTGGGTTGGTATCTGGCTGGTACAATCTTGCCTCCTAGATTCAGGCAGTGGTCTGATGTTTGTTCTCAGACCAAAGGACTCCCTTTAATAATTCTAGTAAATTTGGTTTGGTTTTTGCATATTCCCTTAATTTCTGTTTATCTGGAAATGTCCTAATTTCACCATCATATTTGAACGGAAGTTTTGCAGGATATATTATTCTTGGTTGGCAATTTTTTTCTTTCAGGGTTTTATATATGTCATTCCATTGCCTTCTTGCCTGCATGGTTTCTGCCGACAGAGTTTAGTCTTATTGTTTCTCCTCTGTATGAGAGTTTTTGAGCTGTTCCCAGGATTTTTTCTTTGTCTTTGGTTTTAGTGAGTGTGATCATGATAGGCCTTGGTGTTTTTCTTTTGGTGTCTATCCTATATGGGGTTCATTGAGCTTCTTGGATGATCAACTTTTCATCATTCATGATATTAGGGAAGTTTTCTGTCACCAATTCTTCAGTGAACCTCTCTGTGTTTGCCATTTTCTCTCCCTGTTCTGGAGCTCAAATCATTAGCATATTTTTGCTTTTGACTGTATCCCACATAATTCTCAGGATTTCTTCATTCTTTTTTTCTGATTTTTCCTCAAACAGAGTTGTATCCAAGTGTTTGTCTTCGATTTCACTGATTCTGTCTTCCATCGTTTCAAACCTGCTCCTCAGCCCTTCTATGACACTGTCCATTTCCAAAATTTTGTTGTTTATCTTCTGGATTTCTAAATGTTGTTTTTGTATGATTTCCAGTTGTGAATTTATTTTGGCATTTTTGTTCCTGTATTATGTTCCTGAATTGTTTCCTTTTTTTGATCTGTATTTTTCATGAATTTATCTGCCTTTTCCAAAAATTTGTCTATTTTTTCCTCATTTTTGTCTGCTTCTTGCTTCAACTCTTGGATTGCTCTGAATATTAGAGATTTGAATTCCCTGTCAGGTAGTTCTAGTGCCTTTTCTTCTACTGGAAAGTCATCTGGTGTTTAATTTTGGATGCCTACTGGACCCATCCTGTCCTTTTTTTTTTTATTATGTTTTGATATTGTCTGCTGTCTTTGGGACATTCAGTAGTTATTTTCTTTGTTTCTTGATTGTAGATTTTTTTATTTTGTCCTGCTTTTTTGTTTTATTTGGTTATGTCTGAGCAGGTGGGCTGTGCATTCTTTGTTGTTTGCTCATCTGTAGTCATGATACTTTTCACCTCCTTGTCCAGTGGGCAGGGCCAGTCATTCAGCTATGGTGCAGCAGGGCAGGTCCAGCTGAAGGGGCGGGGCTGGGATGGGTTGTTTGTGGCATGTGGGCCAGGACTGGGCAGGTTCCAGTAAGCTATGCCTGTGCTGCTTGGGGGTGTGATGTTCACTGCATGGTGCAAGTAGGCAGGAAAGAGGGGGGAGGTTGTGATGTGTCGAGCTAATAGGGGTATGGGAAAGAGGAGAGAGAGGAGAGAAAAACAGGAGCCAAAAACAAACAAGCAAAGAAAGAGAAAAAAAGTGTTAAGGAAGCCTGCTATTGGAGTGCAGATATGAGAAACTGAGAAATGGAGAAAAGCAAAAAGAAAACAGAAAAAGGGAAAAAGAAAAAAAAAATTACTAGATAAAAATTTGGAAAAGAAAACCCCCTGAATCAGCAAGATAACTTTGCATTATTTCAGAAAAAAAAAAAAAAAATACCACACTTCTTCAGTCGGCAAAGTACTGTTTTATGCCTAAAGAAAGTATCCTCATTTGATACTTCCTTGGATGTGATGGATGTTTAATGAGATTGTTTCTGAAATTGGTCTATTTTAAGGTTTACTTCAAAACAGACTTTACAGATTCCTGCCAGATTTGGGAAAATTAACTTAAATGCAAAATTTTTGACAATTGAATAGTTGAGTCATATCACCCTAAGAAATGAATCCCAAGCCCTAAAACTCATACTTTTAGCTCATTTATTTATACTTTTCTTACATAATGATGTGTAACCATTATCCTTTCCATCTTGCGTATTTGAAAACCACCAACTTGAATATCTGCACAAAACATATTTTGACTTTAAAATAATATGTACTTCTATAGATTTTTGTTTGTTTGTTTGGTGTATGTGTTCCTCATGGCCCTGTTTTATAGGTATGTCCTCAAGAAATAGCTTTGATAGAAAAACACAAGTGTGCTAGGGGCTGGCAGCAAGGGAGGCGTGGAGCCATTGTTACAAACACCTACAATGAGAGCATCAAGCTTCAAGCAAATATTAATTAGACAGTGTTCTTTTCTATATTCTTCTAAAAATCATGAAGACCAGCTTTAAAATGCAGCGTTATCTTAAGACTCATTTACCATAAAACACTTACTGAATCACCTGAAATGTTTTTGGTTGATGTCTCCTTTGCATAGCTAATGCATTCTTCTCTGCCTACAAACTAGTCTTGCTGAGAAGAATGATAATTTCTAAGAAATATATCTCAGAGCCGTAAGTCTAAGGAAGACAGTCTATTCTCCCTAAGCAGAGAACAGCAAGACTTATTTAAAGTGTCTGTGCTGTCTGAGGGGCCATACGGTGTCTTGGAGAGTCACCCTTAGTGCTGCTCATTCTTTCCCACTGCACTTCCATCTAGAAGGAAAAGGTAACAGCAGAACTCTATTCTTGTGAAAATACTGCTCAAATGCCAGAAAAAAGGCCACAAAACTCCTTGGAAAGAGCATGCTAACCACCAAAAAAAAATAAGGAAACCGAAGTGAATGTCGTATTAAGCTACTTCTCAATGGAAGGTGAAATTAGTAGGAGCATTGCCGACGAGTCAAGTCTAACTCATAGCAACCCTATAAGACAGAGTAGAACTGCCCCATAGGGTTTCCAAAGAGTGGCTGGTGGATTCAAACTGCTGACCTTTTGGTTAGCTCCGAGCTCTTAACCACTGTGCCACGAAGGCTCCAAAATTAGTATATGCAGTTTGAAAGAAAGGAGCCCTAGTTAAGCAGTGGTTAAGATCTCAAATGCTAACAAAAAGATCAGTAGTTCGAACCCAACAGCTTGGAAAGAGATAAGATCTGGAGATCTACCCTACTAAAGACTGCAGTATAGGGAACCCTATGGGTCAGATGCTTCTACTCTGCCACATTGGGTTGCTATGAGTTGAAAATCGACTCTATGCCAGCTAACATCAAGAAAGTTTGAAAGAAGCAAAAAATTCATTCCCCTCACCTAAAATAATTAATCTTTAAAAGGTAAAGAGAAGGCAACCCCCACAGTGAGCTAATGAAAATAAAAAGAGCCTGAGGAACGACTATGAAGGGAGAAGTGTAGAGCTAGGATGCAATTGAGCCCATTTTTCTAGGGATTATCCAACCCGACAGTAAGGGGAGAGTAGAGATAAAACACTTTGGGTATGTATTGTTATCATTCATTTACAGGTGAAGAAATGGAAACTTATTCAATGTCAGACAGCTGTCAAATTTTACAACAAAATTCCATGTCAGACATGTGGAAACTAGTGGTTCTCAACAGGTAGCAATTTTGTTCCCAGGGGACTTTTAGCACTATCTGGAAATATTTTTGGTTGCTCCAACTAAGGAGGAAGGGCTACTAAAATTGAATGGATAGAAGCCAGGGATGCCACTGAATATCCTAGAGTGCACAGCACAGCCCCCCACAAGAAAATATTATCCTTTCAAAAATGTCAGTAGTGCCATTGTTGAGAACCCTGGTCTAAAAAAACACGAAGCTCACACTCTTTCAATTGGATCAAGGAGAACTTCTGTAATGTAGTTCAAACATTATAATGTTAAAAAAAAAAAAGTGGCTCTGAAAAGGATAGAATCTCCATCTGCTTACTTTCCATCTTGTATCTTATCTTTTTTATTCTTTTACTTAAATGATTTTTTTTTTTTAATTATAACATTGCAAAGTTCAGGGTCCCAATGACCACCCTCACTTCTAATACCAACTGCAAGTTCAGGGATTCCCAAGACCACTTTCAAGTTCAATAATTTTCTAGGTGTACTTACAGAACTCAGTAAAGCTGGTTCTCTTTTTAAGACATTTTTACGTATCACAAGCCTAAAGGTATTCTCTATTTTATTGTATAGAGGCTTTATTTTTTAACCTTTCACATTTAGATCTACTAGCCATTTAGAAATGATGTTTTCATATGATGTGTGTTTGGGGTCAAGAGTTACTATTTTTCCATATGGTAATTCAGTTAGCCCGGCAGCGTTTGTTGAAAAGACTGAATTTTCTTCACTGCTCTGCTGTTCAACCTTTGTCACAAATCAAGTGTCTGTTTAAGTGCTGGTCTGTTGCTGGGCTCTTTTACTTTATCCTATTCCTCTATTTGTCTAAATGTGCCAATCCCACATTGTCTTCATTAATGTTGCTTTATAACAAGTCTTGACATCTGGTACTGTAAGTATTAAAATTTTGTTCTTTTCCTTCAATATTGTCTTGACTACTTTTGGCCTTCTGCTTTTCCATGTAAATTTTAGAAGTAACATGTTAAGTTTTAGGAACATATGATACATTAAAGATTCTCATATTAACCTGAAAGAATTATAGTATTCCTTGAGCATTTATGTTATTATCAGAAAAGAAATTAGTCATAAGAGTGAATAATACTTTTTTATCTGTTTTTATCTGGCCAGAAGATGATTCATACAAAATATTTTTTTACTTTACATGTTCATATAAATGATACCACACAAAGAGATTATAGATAGGGATTAGGTCTTATTTAAATATTACCTATTACTTTGAGATTTATACTTATTGAACATTGTGAAAATGCATGAAAAATACATTAGAAAAAGATTTATAAAATATTTTCATTCTTCTGTACATTTGTAAAACCATGGAGTATCAATATATTGGCAAAAATATATATTTTCTTTTTCCTTCAGATTTTCTACATGTGATGAAAAAAAAGTTAAAGCTAGAATTCAATAATGTAAATTTTAACATTCTATCAATAAAGACTTGGGCTGAATTATCCAAGAGGGGTGTCAGAAATAATCTAAATAATCAGCAAAACAAGGTTTCCATTTGACTTTCACTTTGAAAATACGGTTAGCTAGTTGTTTCTGAGGTGTAGTTTCTATAATCCTCTAAGCATCCCTCGTTAAAGATCTTCACATCTGCATAACTGTTTTTCTTTCTGCATGTGTCTGTCATATGCAATAAATGCAAGTGGAGGGAGCCAAGTTCAGCCCCAGAGGATTTCTGTAGAAAATTCAGCTGGATTATTGTGGTCATGGTATAACAATTTGGAAAATCCTCCCTGAGAGTCTTTGTGGAAACCGTTGGCTTAAGGTGCATGGTCCAAGAGCCATTGTTTCAATCTGATCCTTGTCAGAATGACACGGAAAATCCCATGGAGCAGGAAGAGCCTCCTCACTCACTGGTTTGGTTAAGGTGTGTTTGATTATGTCTTCAGAAGCAAGGGAAAAGCAACAAGCCTATTTTGATAAACTAGACTATTAAGTTTAAAATATATCAGAATACCAAATTCCAATCACTCCTTTATATCAGATCTAAAGCCCTGTATTCATGACTAGTTTTACATGGACTTTAAGATTCTCTATGTTACAGATTATAATAAATTAACTATAATATGATTAGTATTTTTTTCCAGTTGCCATTGAGTTAATTCCAACTCATGGTGAACCCATGCGTGTCAGAGTAGAACTGTGCTCCATAGGGTTTTCAATGGCTGGTTTTTCAGACATAGATCACCAGGCCTTTCTTCTTAGGCCTCAAACCTCCAACCTTTCCATTAGCAGCCAAGCAAGTTAACTCTTTGCACCACCCAGGCATTCCACAACTCATATAGGAAATTGTTAACATTTCTTTTCTTATTAGGTAGGATGGGATATGGAATTAATTGCACAGAGGAATTTGAAGTGACACTGCAAAGTCATCAAAAGATGATAATCACCTAGTTGTTCTATGCAAAGAAAAACAAAATATGCGTGTGTGTGTGTGTGTGTGTGTATACACACACACATATAGCCAGTTAGCATTTATGTATTGGGTATGTATTGCATATAAGACTTACTTTGGGAGGTGAGCCAAGTTGGGACTGAAAGACATAAACTAGGTGTGGGTATTCATTCTGAAAAGGAACTAGGTAATGGATCAGTTAAGATATTTCTGGCTTCAAATAACAGAACACTCAACCAGTAGTGCCCTGACTTTAATTTTCCGACATAAAAATAAGTCTGGAAGTAAGCAGTTCCAGGGTTAGTTCAGTAGCTCAATGATCACATCAAGGACCAGGCCCAGGCTAATTCTGTCTTTTTGTTCTGTCATTTTCTGTATATCAGTAATGAATGACTTTCCTCAGGGTCACATGACAGTTCCACACATCATATCCTCACACAATACTACCCTATGATTAAAAAAGGAGTTGTGCCTACTAGCTTTTTCCTTATGATACTTGTATTTTATCATAGAGGAAAATCTTTCTCAAAAATACCTTCATTAGAATTCCCCTTATGTCTAATTGATTAAAATGTGGCCAACTAGACCAATTACTAGCATGAAGGAAATGAGATTACCATGACTGGTTTATACCACAGACTTTCAAACCATCTTTTGATCATGACTTACAGTAAGAAATACATTTTGGTTTATATGCATATGAGTACACACACGTACATATAAGACAGATATCCAGGCCACACTCCAAACCTACTGAATCAGATCCTTTGGAGACGTGGCTCAACCATCTGTCTACTTTTCCACAGGTGATAATGAGGTACAGTCTGGGTTGAAAATCACTGTTTTATACTTGTCGAATGAAGAAATTAATTACAGAGTAATTAGAAGACTTGCATAATACTCAGTCACAGATAGTGAGAAGATTAAAATCCAGGCTGTTGATCCCTATACAACTGTTATTTTGGGTCAGAACTTGCCAAAATATGTGTTCTATGGTACATAAGTTTTGTTAAAAAAATAAATAATTTTCATTTGTCAGATAACAAAGTCATAGTCATTTTCTTACTAAACTTATAAAAAAACTTATAAGCATGTGAAATATGTTCGTGTGACAGTCCAACCTCAGGTTATGGTATATATTATTAACTAAATTCGTTTGATCACAGATCTATTTAATTTCCTCCCATAGAACATAACATGAGTCAACATTCTATGGTACAGACTTTCACAAAAACTGCTATAGACCATTAATAAAAATGTTATCAGTAACTAACATAAGTACAGTTTTTACTGTTTATATAGAACTTTCACTAAGTCATTTTGGTTAATAATTTGAAACACTACATTAAAGAATCCAGTTTTGTTTATTTCTAACACAAAGATGATAAGCTTGTTCCAAGTTCACATCTTCTTGTATCCAGTGACAGTGCAGGGTTCAGAAGGGTGTGTCAATGGAGCAATTACTCTGTGATTGTATAACAACTTAGAGGAAGATCCATGACAAATTAATGACAAACTCCGTCCAAGCAAATACTATCGCTATTTAATATCATTGTGTATTAATTAAAAAGACAACTCTGTAAAAACCATAACTTTTATCTTAAAAAAAAAGAAATCCTCAAAAATGTGCATGTGTGTATAAAAGCTTGTGAGTGACCACCTAAGACACGATTTCTGGTCTATACTCATCTGGAGCAAAAAGAATAAAGGAAACCAAAGACTCGAGGAAGAAATTAGCCCACAGGACTAATAGTTCACATGAACCATGCCCTCTTCTAACCTGAGACCAAAAGAATTAGATGGTCCCGACTACCTCTACTGGCTGTTCTGACCAGGGACACGATAGAAAGTCTTGGAGAGAATGGGAAAAAAAATGTAAAATAAAATTCCCAAAAAAAAGTCCAAACCTACTGGACCAATAGAGATTAGAGGAATCCCTGAGACTATTGCCCTAAGTACCTTTTGAACTTGTAATGGAAGCTGTTTCTGGTGGTCACCTTTCAGCCAAATAATAGATCAGCTTATAAAATAAGCAATATCACCCGTGAGTAAGGTACTGTCTTAAACAATCGACTATCTGACACCAAACTGTCAACATTTACCCAAAAGCAAAGATGAGAGGGCAAGGAGAGGAAGGGAAGCTAGATTACCAGAACAGAATGGAAATAATAAGAATGCTCATACATTGTGAGAATTGTAAACAATGTCATGGGACAACTGATATAAAAATTGTTACATGGGAACTTAATTTGCTGTGTAAAACACAATAAAATAACATATCCCCAAACCCATATACATATGTATATATATTCACCAACAAAACCAACCAACATCTGCCGTCAAGTCAATTCCGACTCATAGCGACCCTATAGGACAGAGTAGAACTGCCCCATAGGGTTTCCAAGGAGCACCTGATGATTCGACCTTTTGGTTAGCAGCCATAGCTCTTAACCGCTACGCCACCAGGGTTTCCATATATACATGTGTGTTCTTTTTATATATACGTGTATATATATATAAATGTATATATAAATATATATATAAACAAACAAACAGAAACTCGCAGAATCAACAGTATCAGAACTCTGGAAACCAGTAAAAAAAAAAAAAAAAAGCGTGTGTGTGTTTTTGTACACAAAACTAGCCAATTCGTGCACCAGATATGTACTGAGTGCCTCGCATGAGGAAGACACTCTTCTGGTTATTACGGGAATATGAGAAATACGAAGCTGGAAACAAAAAGACCACACAGTGCAAGGTACATGGATACATATATCGACTCAATGGCAACAAAAACAGGAACTTATATCCGTGTGATATATATATATATGTGTGTGTGTGTGTGTGTGTATCACATGGATATATATTCCTGTTAGCTGCCATTGAGTCAATATATGTATCCATGTACCTTGCACTGTGTAGTCTTTTTTTAGCTTCATTCAACATATATCCATATGATATATATACACACACATACATTTATATATATATATACACATATATATGTGCATATATATGTATCACATGGATATATGTTGAATGGATACCTACAGAAATCAAAAGTGCTTTCCCAGGAGGATTCTTTGTAGAAGAAAAAAGACAAAAAACATATAATACAAAGGAAAAAAAGTAAATACTTAGGAGAAAAAAAAAATTGCCTTGTGAAAAAAATGTTAATAGTAAGAGCTAATAATACTTAATATTAACGGTCTGTCTGTCATTGTACTAAGATTGCACTGTTTAATATGGTAGCCACAATCCACATGTGGCTATTGAGCACTTGAAATGTAACAAGACTGAGTTGAGATGTAAGCATAAAAAACTCATTGAGTTTTAAGGATTAAGTATGAAAAAAAAATATTTCATTAATAATTTTATATTGATTAAATATTAAATTGATAATATTATAGATACTTTGAGTTGAAGGGAATATTGTTAAAATTATTTTAACTTATTCCCTTTTTCTTTTTAATTGGGCTACTAGAAAATTTAATAGTTTTTTTGTGGCTTACATGATTTTTTGTTGGACAACACTATGAATCTAAGAGCTTTACCAAGTACTGTATTTGATACACAGCATATTTAAATAAATTATCCAGAGTTGGGTAAGGCATTTACTCCATAGTCAAGAACATGGATCAACAGAAGAAAACTTTATGATGAACAATGACAATAACTCAGTTTCTGAACGATGTCAGTTAAATATCTTTTCTTAGCCAAAACAGTACATGAATATGAAGGGACTAATGATTTTTTTTTTAATGATAAACTCAGTAATTTTTGAAAATTACCATGATGATTTCTACGGGGAAGAGGAAAATATTTTTAGGTCTGATTTAAGAACCTATTCTTGTATCTTTTCATATATTATCTATTGCCATTTTCCATCATAATGCCTTTTTGAATACTGTGTAAACTTCTGTTTCCATTTCACCAAAATTGCAAATACTGATACAGCATGAGTGAACATCACTTAGTTTTCTCTTTCACTACAGGTGAGAACTAGCAAGACACTTCGTAGGCTTCAACTTTCTGGCAGCCACTAATCTTAAGCAAATTTGGATTTCCCATGAAGAGGAAGCCTTGATGTAAGTTTCATCATACTTCTATCTCCAAGTGATATGCAAACATCAGCATACACACACACAGAAAGAAAAAAAAAAAACAGGATAGCAGTTAATAGAACTTTGATGGGAGGCCAGTCACACCTTGGATCTAGTATTGCTTAATCATGTGATACAGCCATTTAGGAGATGGCCAATGGAAAGCTCTGAGCTTCCAAGGCTCCTACCTCATCAAAATGCCTTAGTCAAGTCTACAGAGTAGGCTTAAATATGGATAATAAATGGACATTCCCTATTTGCACACCTTAAGCATGGAAAGAGAGAAAAGATATTGTCCCTTAATTAATGCAATACAAGTTATAGAAAATTGTTCATCTGAAATGTTTCCAGTCCCGTTTCCTTACTGGAGGTCAGAGCAGGGATGAGAGAAGGCAGAGTCAAAGCTGTATCTTGATGGGTTTGGGCTGTACGTCTTGGAAAACTATGCAAGAAAGCTTCTCTGTAGCACTTAATGGAGTGTCACCTAACAAGCTGTTCACTTATCTTAGGCAAAAGAGCAATGGAGACTTTCTCCTTGTTATGGGTTTAGGAGATGAGCAGAGAGCATTTAAGACTACTTTAAGGAGACCTGGTGGTGCAGTGGTTAAGTGCTCGGCCACTAACTGAAAACATAGGTGATTGAATCCACCAGTCTCTACCCAGGAGAAAAGATGTGGTAGTCTGTTTCCATAAATATTATAATCCATAAAGATTATAGCCTTGGAAACCCTATGGGGCAGTTTTACTCTGTCCTATAGGTTCGCTATGAGTTGGAATTGACTCGACAGCAGTGGGTTTGGTTTTTTGGTTTTATAAGGTCTCTGTGAGTTGGACTCAACTTAGTGGCAATATGTTTGAATGAGTAAAGAAAGTATGTTGTTGGATTATCTAAGGCAGTGTCAGGCTTGATCTGTACAAACGTGATCTACAGATTGTAGAGCTGATGCTCTACATTTTGGAGTCCAAAACATCCCCCAAGTGTCTCTTCAAGTATCCATATTAGGGCAAGTATTTTATATAAGATTCTCCATTTTAGACAAATCCTTTACAGAAAATTCTCAATTTTATATCTGAGTAAATCAAAAATTAAGAGGAAATTGAAAATGTCACAGGACTGGACAAGATTTCACTCTGTTATACATAAGGTTGCTGTGAGTGAGCGCCAACTTCATGGCAACTAACAACTTAACCTGTTCGCTCTTTACACCTCCAAACAAATTCACTCTAGGTTTCCTTTGAAAAGTAAGCTATCTTATAATATTTAAAATTTAATTTAATACGACATGGCTTTGGAACTTATCTAATGGACAAAGTAAGATGCACCTGGTGGAAAGGAAAACTATAGAGACCCTCTGCTCCAGAAATTTGTCATCAGCAAAAAATACATTTATTTGAGAATATTCTTTCACTAGTCATGTGTCCTTTGGCCCAATAGTCTACCTTCTGGGAATTTAGCCTATAGATATTGCATCTATGTAAAATTCTTATTAATATGAGCCCAGTAAAATGAATTATTATGCAGCTACAAAATTAAGCAGTCAGTAAAAAAAAAAAAAAACGGAAGCTCTATATGTACTAGAATAGAATTACACTCCTCATAAATATTAATTATTTAAAAGCAAATGGCAGAGCAGTGTTTAAATCACGCTAACTGACACATAAAAACATGTATATGCTTGTGGAAGTCTGGTTCACCCTTGGAGGAATTCTCAGACCAACGGTGTGGGTTTCTCAGGTGAATTAGCAGCGGCTGGAGTTGTGGGCAGAGTACGTAATTTTTCTCCTAGTCATTCTGTACCGTTTGGATTTTTCACCATGGGTTTGTGCTACCTGTTCTAAAAGGTAAATAAAATTTTATAAAAAGATGTTTTTGAGAGGAGAGGGTTAAAGATTTGTTATTTAAGGAAGCAGTGGTGCGAGAAAGAAATGAAGGAGACGTCTTTTTTTTTTTTAATTAACGGTCAAAATAATCTTTCGTAAGCAACGTCAGATTCAGGAAAGACTGCCTTAGTTTGATCAGTGAAGCTTCCGATAAAGTGTGCTGAGCATGATGTACTTGTGACTACTTAGCGATAAATAACATATTTAGTTGAAGGCACAGGAAAAAAGACATGTGTTCTGTTGAACAGATTTCTCTCCATTGTCCATATTGCATCATATACACTGGGCTGAACTATCCACAAGGAAATCCCTGTAATGGAGCAAACACTACCCTGGGAACACACACAGGAAAAAAGAATGATAAATCAGAAAGGCAAAGGGAACATAATGGATGCTGGAAGCAGTCAGAGGACAGCAGGAGGATACTTAGGTGTTCAAAGAAGAACCAGAAAAACAAGACTGTTCAGATGATATCAGTGGAAAGAAAATAACGCTTGGGACACACCAACAAAAGAAGCTCAAAGATGCTGAATAGGGTAGCAAACTATGTCTATTTTCTGGGAGATCTATTGTCAGGGCACACAGAGGACAGTGTGTTCAAGAAACATGTTTCCTTCCACATAAACTGCAGATTTTAATCTCTCAGTTGGCAACATTTACTGCACACTTGCTTTGCAAGGGACTGTGGGTGATACAAAGATGCGTAAGATAAAGATCCTCCATCAGAGAGCTTACAGTCTACTTTCCAATGAGAACCTCACAAGGGAAAGCATAAATTCAACATCATTTTTAAAATATTAAACTCTTCTCTCTGGAACAATTCTCTGCAGAGCTACTCCTACAAAGATTTTTACTTTCATTTCAAAGGCTTGTGCTTTATTTGCTTCCAACTATTTTTCCCCTGAGCCATACCAGCAAATTACCTTTATTAACAATCTAAATCTATACTTGCCATTATTCAAAATGCTTCTTCTTTATGCCTAAAGTGTTTTAGAGTTTATATTCAGTAATATCTTAGATTTGTGTGTATATGTGTGTGTGTTTTAATTACTCAAAGAATCTGAGATCTGGAAAATGTTAAGTTGAGGAAAAGTTTCTATTTCAGGAAATATATCCAAAAGGTAGTATCTGTTCATTCAAAACAGCTTTTCTAAAACTTAATCAAAATTTTTCCTGCCACAATTCTAACTCCTTTCTTTGGCCTCCATGTAATTTAGACCATCCTTCTGTAAAAAATACTCAACTCAATCTGAGATCAAATTCTTAATCTAACCAAAACAGAAAGCATGAGTTCCTCAAACTTCTACCTACCATCTGCCTGCATTTTTTAAATAATATGTGCAACTTCGATCGTGTTGCCAGATAAAATACAGGGCACCCAATTAAATCTGAATTTCAGAAAAAACAGCAAATAATAATTTTTTAATGTGTTTGTCCAAAATAATGCATGAGGTAAATATCTCATGGGATATATATATAATTTATTCATTTTTTTTTTTTAATTCACATTTAACTGGGTGTCCTGTATTTTTATTTCCAGTGAGTTAGAGTTTTTAATCTTGAAATTGAGTCACTATTTCAAAACCAAAAAAAGTTGTTTATAAAATGGAACCAAAATATATGAGTATTACTTAATGGCTAGCCCATTTAAGATTTCTTTCCTTACAAATGACAGACTTATTTAGCAGTTCAACAGGTCAAAAACAAAGACTGGAATTTCTGGCATGTATGGAATCTTCACTTATTCAGCTATCTGGAGTGAAGATGCAGGGTACCTTCTGGATGGAAAATCAGTGTAAGTCTTCCACTATTAGGAGACTTTCAAAGGATTCACTGCCTTATTTCCCTTTATCAGCATGGTGGGTGCTTTTCCATTCAGTTAAGGCACTGATATCAGGGAGCAATGTTCCACGTGTCACTGAAGGCTTAACTTAGAAGGAAATTCTTACCAGATATTCACTGACTCATTCTGACCCTCCCTGAGAGGTGGCTCCAATAGATTTGTTAGTGTACTATTTCAGACTACCAAAAGATTTCTTTCTAAAGATGCATGAGTTGAACAGTGGAAAAAATATTTTTAAATTTGGAAACTTGATAGTAAGATGAAATACAGATGATATTCTAAGAAACAGAGAAAGTAGATTATGGAGGTTAAGGAAAGAAACCCATTAAAATGCATGTGTAAGATGAAAACAAGGCTGAAGTCAGAGATACAAACAGCAAGAAAATAACCGTAAAATAAATTGAAGGGATTTGAATATGATTGGATGCTTGAGGAGAATATGTCTTATAAATAAATGTAGAACAGCAAACTTGTTGATTGCTCTTAGTACACTAGATTTAAAAATACAGTACAAGATATAAGTTCATCATTGCTCATTCATCTATTACTCTTATATTCATTTAATGATTTTTATTGAGCATCTGTTATGTTCCATGCACTTTTCCAGGTCCTTTGGATACACCTGTGAATAAGATCTACTCAATTCCTAATCTGTGGACCTACATTCTGTTTGGAAAACTTAAAAATAAAGACATTAAAAAGAAATCATAAAGTGACTATAAGGCAATGTTTTCATACCACAAATTGAATATATGAAGAAAATATTATTTTAATTATCTCAATATTTTTTATATGTAACATCCTCCCTTTCTTTTGCCACTTCAGAAAATCTGCTGTCCATAGACTAGCACTTGATGTGCCATTGATTCTTAGTCATTTGGCATTTTTTTCCTTTCCATCTTCTACCTTCTCACAAAACAAGAACACTTGAGGAACTTCATCTAAAATGAGAATTCTATTATGGAAACGAATGAAAGAGATCTCAAGACAAGTAACTGCTCATTGGCTAAGCTGATGTCCATTGATAATATGCATTTTCTTCCCCAGTGTATTTTGGTAATTTATTAGAATAGTGCCTAGTCTTATAGAAAGTGTTTTGTTTTGTTTTAGTTATTTCTAGCACACAGAGTTGTTCCTTTATTACTATCGTTGTTGTTGGGTCACTTCAGACTCACATCAACCTTACCGACAGGATAGAAATGTACCCTAGATTTCTTTTTGCAGTAATCTTTACAGGAGCAGTGTGCCCGGTCTTTCTCCTGGAAGAGTCGCTGGGTGGATTCAAATTACCAACCTTTTGGTTAGCACCTGACTGCTTAACTATTGCCCCACTAGGGCTCCTTTTATTACCATTATCATTTTGAGATACAAATACAAATTTCAAAGACCCTTTAGCCCACCTTATCAGAAGCCAGGAAACCCTGGTGGCATAGTGGTTAAGTGCTATGGCTGCAAACCAAGAGGTCAGCAGTTCTAATCTGCCAGGTGCTCCTTGGAAACTCTGTGGGGCAGTTCTACTCTGTCCTATAGTGTGGCTATGAGTTGGAATTGACTTGACGGCAATGGGTTTGGTTTTTGGTATTAGAAGCCAAGGAAAGAATATTTGGAAAATAATCTTCTTAGTTAATTCTACATAAAATAATAATCTTCTTCTTCCGGGACTTAACAATAAGGGAATTGAAAACTACATATTTTGCTTTATCCTTTAATCTTAGAGGTTTATTTATGACAACTGGACAATTTGAAAATCCTGAAATTGTGTTAATAGAATTGGTTAAATGTTTGTTTGCTCTATAGGCTATTGTCATCCCCTAAGATTGGTAACATGATTAAAAAAAAAAAAAAAGACATGAATGACTTTTTCTGTTTACTTTCCAATTTAAACATCTCTAGATAGTATCTTTTCTCAGTATATTCACTCCTAAAAACTACAGTTTTAATACTGAAAATGTCACAGTCCCTTCGCACTTACTATACACTTTGACAAAAACCTAGTGCCTATCATGGTAACTCTTTTAAATAAAAATTTGTATACATTAAAAAAAAAGAGTTTTTATCCCATTTGGCCCTTTAAGCTCTTTCCTACATTCTAAAAAAAAAAAAAAAGCCACTGTTAAATGTTTCACAAATATCTTCTAATTTAATTTTCGCAACAATCCCGTGAGATTGGCATTACTATATTCTAAATTTTATAAATGTAGAAATTGAGGCCCAGAGAACTTAAATGATTTGCTCAAGGTTATACTGACTCTAAGCCCATAAACTTGACCACCATGTTCACTATTTATATGGCTTTGCGGACCCTTTTTAACATCTCCACAGCCCAAACTGAGTATAGAATAGGCAGTTTGGGAACCATTGTTCTAAGTCTGCACCATCCAATACAGTAACTACTAGCCACATGTGGCTATTTAAATTAAATTAAAAATGTATTTCCTTATTCACACTAGACATATTTCCAGTGACTAGTGGCTGCTTTACCAGACAGTGTAGATGTAGAACATTTCCACCATCACAAAAAGTTCTATTGGACAGCCTGGCTCTAAGTGATAGAGAACAAAAACCTAGACATATGGTATACATATTTGTACCTAGACTTTCTGACAACAAAGAGCTTTGAAAATAATTGCATTCCAATAATTGATGATGGCATTTTCATTTGAATTCATTAAACCTAGAGAGTTGAAGATGAAGACAAATTTTGAAGGATAGTAGTTGGCTGTTTTGTAAAATATTTGGAGGCCCTTAGCTTTGGAAGATGTGGAAAGTATTCACAGAATTTTCTGTTTGGTTCAAATTTTGAGCAACTACCAAACATTGGTCCAATAGTAGTAAAGACAAACAGGACAAAAAAAAATATATATATATATATACACATATATATGTTTTTGTTAGGTGTGACCCTTTGCACAACAGAACGAAACACTGCCCTGTCCTGAGCCATCCTTAAGATCGTAATTATGCTTGAGCTCATTGTTGCAGCCATTGTGTTAATCCACCTTATTGAGGGTCTTCCCCTTTTCCTCTGACCCTGTACTTTGCCAAGCATGATGTTCTTCTTCAGGGACTGATCCCTCCTGACAACATGTCCAAAGTATGTAAGACTTTGACATCCTTGCTCCTAAGGAGCATTCTGGTTGCGCTCCTTCAAGACAGATTTATTTATTCTTTTGGCGGTCCATGGTATATTCAATATTCTTTGCCAACACCACAATTCAAATGCATCAGTTCTTCTTCTGTCTTCCTTATTCATTGTCCAGCTTTCACATGCATATGATGTGATTGAAATACCATGGCTTGGGTCAGGAGCACCTTAGTCTTCAAGGTGACATCTCTGCTTTTTAACACTTTAAAGAGTTCCTTTGCAGCAGATTTACCCAATGCAATGTGTTGTTTGATTTCTTTACTGCTGCTTCCATGGCCGTTGATTGCGGATCCAAATAAAACGAAATCCTTGACAACTTCAGTCTTTTCTCCATTTATCATGATGTTGCTCATTGGTCCAGTTGTGAGGATTTTTGTTTTCTTTATGTTGAGGTGTAATCCGTACTGAAGGCTATGGTCTCTGATCTTCATTAGTAAGTGCTTCAAGTCCTCTTCACTTTCAGCAAGCAAGGTTGTGTCATCTGCATAATGCAGGTTGTTAATGAGTCTTACTGATGCCCTGTTCTTCTTCATACAGTCCAGCTTCTTGAAATATTTGCTCAGCATATAGATTGAATACAAACAAAAAAACCAAACCCATTGCCGTTGAGTTGATTCCGACTCATAGTGACCCTATAGGACAGAGTAGAACTGCTCCATAAAGTTTCCGAGGAGAGCCTGGTGGATTCAAACTGCTGACCTCCTGGTTAGCATCCATAGCACTTAACCACTACGCCACCAGGGTTTCCATAGATTGAATAGGTAAGGTTAAAGGATAAAACCTGACACACACCTTTCCTGACTTTAAACCAATCAGTATCGCCTTGTTCTGTCCAAACAACTGCCTCTTGATCTATGTAAAGACTCCTCATGAACACTATTAAGTGTTCTGGAATTCCCATTCTTCACAATATTACCCATAATTTGTTATGATCCACACAGTTGAATGCCTTTGCGTAGTCAATAAACACAGGTAAACATCCTTCTGGTATTCTCTGCTTTCAGCCAGGATCCATCTGACATCAGCGATGATATCCCTGGTTCCACGTCCTCTTCTGAAACCAGCCTGAATTTCTGGCAGTTCCCTGTTGATATACTGCTGCAGCTGTTTTTGAATGATCTTCAGAAAAATTTTGCCTGTGTGTGATATTAATGATATTGTTCTATAATTTCCACATTTGGTTGGATCACCTTTTTTGGGAATAGGCAAAAATATGGATCTCTTCCAGTCAGTTGGCTGGGAAGCTGTCTTCCATATTTCTTGGCATAGACAAGGGAGCACCTCCTGCACTATATGCATTTGTTGAAACATCTCAGTTGATATTCCGTCAATTCCTGGAGCTTTGTTTTTTCCCAGTGCTTTCAAAGCACTTGGACTTCTTCACACAGGAATCAAATTGACTACATCTGTGGAAAGAGAGGATGGAAAAGTTCAATATCATTAGTTAGAACAAGGCCAGGGGCCGACTGTGGAACAGACCATCAATTGCTCATGCGCAAGTTCAAGCTGAAACTGAAGAAAATCAGAGCAAGTCCATGAGAGCCAAAATATGACCTTGAGTATATCCCACCCGAATTCAGAGACCATCTCAAGAATAGATTTGATGCATTGAACACTAGTGACCAAAGACCAGCCGAGTTGTGAAATGACCTCAAGGACATCATCCATGGAGAAACAAGAGGTCATTGAAAAGACAGGAAAGAAAGAAAAGACCCATATGGATCTCAGAGGACACTCTGAAACTTGCTCACAAATGTCGAGCAGCTAAAGCAAAAGGTAGGATTGATGAAGTAAAAGAAATGAACAGAAGATTTCAAAGGGTGACCCGAGAAGACAAAATAAAGTATTATAATAACATGTGCAAAGAGTCAGAGATAGAAAACCAAAAGGGAAGAACACGCTTGGTGTTTCTCAAGCTGAAAGAACTGAGGAAAAAATTCAAGCCTCAAGTTGCAATAGTGAAGGATTCTATGGGGAAAATGTTAAATGATTCAGGAAGCATCAAAAGAAGATGGAAGGAATACACAGAATCATTATACCAAAAAGAATTAGCCAACGATATCCATATGTATAAATATATAAACCCATTGCCCTCAAGTCGATTTCGACTCATAGCAACCTATAGGACAGAGTAGAACTGCCCCATGAAGTTTCCAAGGAGCGCCTGGTCAATTCAAACTGCTGACCTTTCGGTTAGCCGCTGTAATACGTAACCACTACATTACGAGGGTTTCCATATATATATATATATATATATATATATATCCTTTTTAAGAAAAAGAACCTAGACCAACAGAATGACATCTTGATGTGGTTCTGCCTCTCTTATCTGTCATAGCTTCAAGTGCAATGGCTTATTTTTAAACACGGCAAAAATCACCGAATATTAAAGCAGGTTCAGGGATAGATATGAGCTTTTGTGATTTTTTTGTGTGTGTGTTTTACCTAAGGGCAATAAAAAGTAAACGGAGTTGCTTGGTGATATTTGAAAACCACTGACTGAAATAGCACACAAAATAGAGTAGTATTAAAATAGAAGTTCTTTCTTCAGTCTAAGAATTTGTTTAGAAATAGGTTCACTAACCTTGCAATTTCCTTCCTCCGATGAAACTGAAAAGTAATCAGCTGTGCACTGACTGTAAAGGTGAGCCAAGCCACCACTCCTGAGAGCTCTGTTTTGTTTTCCTTCTTTAATTATTTGATGTTGAAATAGATTGTTTCTTACAGACTCATTTAGATTTCATCCAAGGGATAGAGATCAATAAATGGAAGGTGTCAGAATTTTTCAGAAAGGTTAAAAAAAATGGAAAACCTCAAATAGCTAGTGAACAAAATATTGTCCTATTTCAGTAGGTGCTCTGTAAGAATAACTGGATTTTTTTTTTTTTTTTCTTAAATCAAGAAGAGAAATCAAAGCCGGGTTCAAATCCAGAAATGTAGGAAGACTTTGCTTGTTTTTTTTTAGAGCTGAAAGACACGAGACTACTTTCTAGAATTTTACGGTGTCCTGTTTTGTTTCTGTGTTGCAAAAAAATATTAACATAGAGATTGGAAACTGATGAATGAGGCTGTAAGAATCTTACTTGTGAATTTATAAATTTGCTTCTTTGTCTTCATTTCTTTGAGTTAAATATTTACATCTTCTTGGATCAAACTTGATTTAAAAGAGGATGTCAATTTTAAGCAGAGAATTTTAAATATTAAAGTAGTTAATATTTTAAAGTCTGGATGTCCAGGGCAAGGCAGAAAAATGTAAATGATCCTCAATATAAATGAGTCAAAGCCTAAACGCTGGCAGGCCACTGATGTCTTCTCTCCTGCCCTGAAAAATGCAAATGCTACCCAGAAGACATAGAGGAATGGTTTGATTCATCTCCTGAGATCAATTTATCAAGAGGAATTCCAGAACTACTTTAGTCCTAGTTTGATAATTTCTGCATTCTGTTGAATCACCTTTCTTTGGAATGGGCACACATATAGATTTCTTCCAGTCACTTGGCCAGGTAGCTGTGTTCCAAATTTCTTGGCATAGACGAGTGAGCACTTCCAGCATTGCATCTGTTTGTAGAAACATCTCAATTGGTATTCTGTCAATTCTGGTGCCTTGTTTTTCACCAATGCCTTCAGTATAGCTTGAAGTTCTTCCTTCAATACCATCAGTTCTTGATCATATGATACCTCCTAAAATGGTTGAACATTGACCAATCCTTTTTGGTACAATGACCCCGTGCATTCCTTCCATCTACTTATACAATTCAGTCTACTTATACAATTCTGAGTATAGGGTGGGGAAAAATACATAATAGGAAACATCCTGGATTTTCTAGCTATATGATTACCAAGACCTCCTTGTTTACCCACTCTGGGGAAGGCTCATGTCTTAGTTATCTAGGGCTGCTGTAACAGAATTACCACAGGTGGATGGCTTTAACGAAGAGAAATTTACTTCCTCACAGTAAAGTAGGCTAAAAGTCCAAATTCTAGGTGTCAGCTCCAGGGGAAGACTTCCTCTCTCTGTGGCCTTCGCATCAATCTTCCCCCAAACTAGAAGCTACTCTGCTCAGGAGCCCTGGGTCCAAAGGACATGCTCTGCTTCCAGCACTGCTTTCTTGGTTCTATGAGGTCCCCCACTCTCTGCTTGCTTCTCTTTCCTTTTATCTCTTGTAAGATAAAAGGTGGTACAGGCCACACCCCAGGGAAACTCCCTTTATATTGGATCAGGGATGTGACCTGAGCAAGGGTGTTACATCCTACCCTAATCCTCTTTAACCACAGGCAGAGATTATGATTTATAATGCATAGGAAAATCACAAAATGAAGGACAACCACACAATACTGGGAATCATGTCTTCACCAAGTTGACACATACTTGAGGGGGACACAATTCAATCCATGACAGCTACACTCCAAGAAATCTGGACCTACTTCAAGTCTGAGAGAGGGCTGTAAAGTAGCCCATGATCATTTTACACAACTGGAGTATTAACCAAGAAGGGTTGGAAATGAAGCAGAAGGAAAGGAAGTTTTCCAGGCAGATAACAAGATTACCAAGAGATCAAACCCTCTCCAAGTCTCTCTTTACAGGACACTGATCCTACCGGAGGTGATAAGTAGGAAAACCATGCATGTAGCTTTCATTTTGTAAACACTCCGAAGTAGAAAAACAAATCATGAATCTCTGAACATCATCCCTCTTTTTATCTTTGCCTATGAGTTGGAGCCCTGGTGGTACAGTGGTTAAGAGTTACAGCTCCTAACAAAAAGGCCAGCAGTTCAAATCCACTAGTGACTTCTTGGAAATCCTATGGGGCAGTTGTACTCTGTCCTATAGGGTCATTAGGCGTTGAAACTGACTCCACAGCAAAGGATCTTTATGAGTCAAAAGAACTTCTCAGCAAAATGTTAAAACTCAGTTCTTAGGCAAACATTGTGGCCTTCTGCAGGATTTTTTTGGTACATCAATCATTTCTGCAAGCATGATTGCCATTTCGATGTCACGTGTTACAGCTTTGAAGAATGGGAGTTTAAGGAAAAGATAAAAGAAAAATCTAAGACAAAAGTTTAGTGAAGCAGTAAAAGGGCCTAGATTTACTTGACTAGAAATCATCTTTTCCTTCAGGAAATATTTATGGATGATAGAGGGTGAATTGAGTCTCTCTCTCTGTCTCTTCTTCAACGTTCACAAACTACTTCCAAACCTCCTATCTGACACCAACTGCCAGTGCAGTACTTCTTCCTCTGCCCCTAACTACCAGAGCTGAGTCAGATTTCACAAGTTAAAGGGCACAGTTCTCCAGACTTCTGAGTATGCCTAATACTTCAGACACAGCCATAAACTTGGAAATCTGTTATGAATAGAATTGGGTCCCCCCAAAATTGTGTGTCAGCTTTGTCAGTCCATGATTCCCAATAGTATATGATGTCCACCATTTTACCACCTGATGTGATTTTCCTGTGTGTTATAAACACTACCTCTATGATGTTAATGAGGTGGGACTAGTGGCAGTTATGTTAATGAGGCAGGACTCAATCTACAAGATTAGGCTGTGTTTTAAATCAATCTTTTTTGAGATATAAAAGACAGAAGTGAGCAGACAGACATGGGACCTCATATCACCAAGAAAGAAGCACTAGGAGCACAGTCCATCCTTTGGACCTGGGGTCCCTGTGCTGAGAAGCTCCTCAACCAGGAAAAGATTGATGACAAGAACCTTCCCCCAGGGCCGACTGAAGAGAAAGCCTTCCCCTGGAGCTGGTGCCCTGAATTCAGGCTTCTAGCCTCCTAGACTGTGAGAGAATAAATTTCTCCTCATTAAGCCCATCCACTTGTGATATTTCTGTTTTAGCAGCACTATATAACTAAGACAAGGTCTGCACAATATTCTTACTTCTGTAAATTTGGGAATTTCCTCTACTCCTTCAGAATGCCAAGCATAAACACATGAGTGAGGCCTCTGTCACTTCTGACCTCTTAGCTACAAATTCAAGAATTCCTATTACCCTCTCAAGTTTGACAATTCATTAGTATGACTCACAGAACTCACAAAAATGTTATTCTTATGACTACAGTTTTATTACAGCAAAAGGAATATAAATAAGAGACTAGAGGGTGAGGTCTAGAAGGATCACTAGCATGGAAATTCCATGTCCCAAGAAGGGATACGTCATTTTTCCAAGCACCAATGTTGCCCACCAACCAGTAAGCTCTCTGAGCTTCTATGTAAAAGTTTTTATGGTAGCTCATTGTGTAGGAATGATTGATTAAAACATTGCCCATGTGTTTGAGCTCGACCTCCTGCCTTCTTTTCTGAGGCCAGGCTGATAACACCTAGAGGTTTTTTCTAGCCTGGTCAGCCCCTACCCAAGAATAACCTCTCAGATAGCTGTGGTCTGGAGCCCCTCCATGAATAACAAAGATTCCAATCACTGGGGAAATTCCAAGGGTTTAGAGAACCAAGGACAAAGACCAAATTTGGTGGGTAAAGTTAATTGTAAACCCCACAGAGGGATTAATTGCAGCTTTGTCTTCCTAGTTATTTTTTAGACGTTCAGTCCTTTCTTCATGGATAAATTTCTAGAAACAAAATGTTCTTTATTATTTAATTGGAGTGTGTTCATATCTGAATGTTAACGTTGGCTATGGCTGCTCCCATAACTCTAATAGTTGTAAACATATTTAGCACCATGTTTGTAAGGTATATGAAGTATGCAAAAAAGGAGATAAAGTACAAACATTTGCCTTTATTATTATGAATTACAAGAAGAGGAATAATTAAATCAGTGTAGCTTAACTGAGAGCTGAATTGTGATAGAACTGTCAACAAAGGTACATCTGTTCCTTATTTTATTATTCAAAAATATTTTAAAATCTATTTGATGTCTGATCAAAAACATCTCAGAAGTTTGGTTGTTAGATATCAAGATAAGGAGCAGAGATAAATGTGCATTTGTCTGGCTTGTAAAAAGTTCTGTCTCTCAGAAATGAACAAAAACTACAGCTAAATAAAAGAGGTATGAAAATAGATTCATCAAGTTCATCAACTATAGAAGGAAATATTCCATACATCTAAGTAATTAGGTTTCTTCTACATTCTACCAATGAATGTATATGTGTGTGCATGTACTGTGCGTGTGCATGTGTGTGTGTGTAATTAAAGTCAGAAGAACTGGGCTTAAGTCCTAACTCACCTACTTATTAGCCTTATAACAATAAGGCACATCTTCTTTCTAAGTCTCAGTTCCTTCACCTGTAGAGTAGTGAAAATAACCTTAATCTTATAGAGTTATGGTAAGCGCTAGATAAGGCAACAAAAGGTTGGTCTCTGAGGTCAAATTTTCGGTATTTGATTTACTCCTCTATTTTATTTATGCTTCTTCTTACTATTGTGTAATATGAATAAGTTACTTAACTTTTCTGGGTCTATCACCTCATCAGTAAAATGAAATAATAAGAGTGCCATTCATAGGATTTTTGGAGCACTTAACTTATTTAATACCTAGTGTGTTTAGGACAATGCCTGGGACATAGAAAGAACTCAATAACTGTTAGTCAGGTTCACCAGCACCACTGTAATCACCATCATCATTATACAACTCTGGATTCTTTCAGATAGTGGTTTTGCCTTATATCATTTTCTGTAGAATCTTTCAGATGATATGTTTTCCCTACCTTTAAAGAATCAGCTTCTGTTTTTGTAATTTTACCACAACTGTACTGCAAGAAATTCTAAGAAGAGGGAATAAGTTCATGGTAATCACTCTCTACAAAAGGTGAACCCATTTATCTTCAAAGTCAAAATCAGCTAGTTTGAGACAGGCCTTTAAACTTGCTTCTGGCAAGTGGAAACATTAACAAGCTGGTTTTGAGAAGAGCTTTTGAACTTCTGGCAAGTGGAAACATCAGTCCTGATAAATCATCAGGAAAGCTCAGGTCAAAAGTACAGCAACAGGAGAGTATTTCCATCCACGTTTCAGAAGGATCAACGGAGCTGCATGAGCTGTCATGTTTATGCATATTTTAGCCAATTTTCAAGGAGGCTTCATATCCAAGAATGAATAACGATGATTCCCATGCTGCTGAAGGCAATATTTTTCAAACGGCAGGTTGCAACCCATTAGCGGTCATGAAAGCAACTTAGTGGGTCCCAACTGATATTTTAAAATAATGAAATAAAATAGAATAAACAGAAAAAATCAGAAGGCAGCCCAGTAGCAAGGGTAAATATTGTTTGTGAAACTTATGCTTCGCTTGTGTTTTTGCTCAGTCACAGTGTAAAATGTGTTTCTTACTGTAAGCTATAGTGCAAAAAGTAAAAAAAAAAAATTAATCTGGGGGCGTAGGCTCTAACTGGGATTGGATAAAGCTGGGGTGGCAATCGTCTTTGCACCTAAAGTCTGAACCAAGGAATTAATTAAATTGCATCTGGCCTGTTCTGCCCCAGTTCAGGACAACACATTATGAACAAGATTTAAAAAAAAAAAAAAAAAACAGTTACCAGCAAGTTAACCCTGACTCGTGGTAACCTCATGTGTGTCAGAGAAGATCTGTGCTCTGTAGGGGTTTCAATGACTGATTTTTTTCAGAAGCAGATTGCCAAGCATTTCTTCCAAGGAGCCTCTGGGTGGACTCCAACCTTCAACCTTTTGGTAAACAGCTGAGCATATTAACTGTTTGCACCACCCAGGGACTTGCAGGGACAAGATGGTGAGATGAAATCACATACCCCATGCCATTTGCCTTAGGTAGATAAATCCTAGTAGCTATGAAATCATTTCATCAATTTCTGACTTCAGCAGAACTGATTATTTCTCCTTTAAAGGGCCAAGGTTGCTTGAAACGCAAAATAAAACTGGCGTGTGTCTACCTGCCACATTTTCTTTTGCTTTCATAAACTTCTGTGAGACTTTCAACATTTTGATGGATACAGAGGCTTTTGTTGTCTTGCAAGCTTCTCTATTACTTAAACCTCCAGGATAATCCCATAAAAGTTAGCGATACTCGCTTTTGCCTTAATTACTCCTCATCCAGGAGATAGTTACTTAACATTGATCCAGCTAATCATTTCGTTAACAATTACATGAGGAGGAGGAGGAAAGTTTGAAATAGCAGTTTCAAGATGACCAATTCAAGATGACTTGGCAGCCAAATCTTTTAGGTCACCTCAGTTTATCTGAAACTTCTCTAAAGGAAATGAATGTTGATTGACTGATAATAACTACCCTTTACTGAATTTTATTTTAAAAAAAACTATAAAATATGTATGATTAATTTGCATACAGTTAGGAAAAGGACAATTTCAATTTTTGATCAAACATGATCCAAATGCCTCAAAAAAAAAAAAAGCTATTATCTTAGAGCAGTACTGTCCAAAGAGCTGTCCGTGATAACGGAGATGTTCCATGTTTGTGTTGTGCAAATGGTAGACACTAGCCACACACAGTGAGTATTTGATGTGTGGTCAGGACGACTAAGAAACTGAATTTGTAACTTCATTTAATTTAAATTAACATTTAAATAGCCACATATGGCTAATATCTGACGTATTGCACAACACAGTTCTAGAGTCTTTAATTTCCATGTCAATTTGACACAATGGAACTCTCTCTTCTGTCATAATGCCCCCAAAATGAATTTGTTCATCTATGATAGGGTGATTTTTCACCCCATCTTGTTATTTGCTCTTTTCAAGTCTTTCCCTTACTCACGTTTTTAATGGTGTCTTGTACATTTTTTTTGTACATAGTAGGTACTCAAATGCTAGGCATTACTCTTGTTACTTTTATTATTATGTTTATTTAGTTATTAAATTTTATTTATTTATTCATTAAATAAGAAGGGTAATCCCATTGTATTAGTGTCCTAGGTCTGCCATAACAAAATATCACAAATTGAGTGGAGTGTAAGAACATAAATTTATTGTCTCATTGTTCTGGAGGCCAGAAGTCAAAATTCAGGGTGTCCACAAGACCATGCTCTCTCTGAAGGCTCTAGGAAAAGATCTTTTCTAGTCTCTCTCAGCTTCTGGTAGCTCCCAGCATTCCTTGGTTTACAGGTGCATCTTCACTTGGTCCTCGCTGTCTCAATCTCTGTGTCTCTTTTCCTCTTTTATAATGACACCACTCAGATGGGATTAGACCCACCCTACTCCAGTGTGATCTTATGATAATTTAACTGATAACATCTTCCAAGATTCTATTTCTAAACAAGGTCATGTTCCTTCACAGGTAGCAGGGGTTAGGATTTCAGCATGAAATTTTTTGAGGGGAGGGACACAATTGAACTCACAATACCCAGTAAAGGAAAAAGACTGAAATAAAAAGAGAAAGAAAAATTTAAAACAAAAAGAGTGAGGTTAAAAAAAAAAAAAAAATCCAGATGAACAAGTAGCATAAAGAGGAGAAGATAAAATGCCTTGATTACTTTGTGGCTCTTAGATGTTTTTTAAAGGGCATTTGCATATTCCAAACTCATTCTTTAAAAAATATTGAGATGTATGTTAATTTACATTTGTCTAGAAATAGATTACTTTCTAAATCATGAGCAGTAGCTAATTACAAACCAGTGCCTCAGACGATTTCTAAGAAAGTAAGAATTTTTAAAAAAAATCCACTAAAATGGGGTTTGTAACTCAATCCTGGAACACACTTCTTTCTTTAGATTTCGCTTCAGGTCCTTCTACACATGTGTAGCAATTATATCTGGAAGACAATAAAGCCACACCTTGGGCTCTAGTCAAAGTAAGAAATAGGAGCACAGGATTGAAACCAAAATCGGGAGCTGATGTAAACTCTGCTTACAGTCCACTTTTATTTTGGTTGCACATTTGTATCAGTTTTTTTCACCCTAATTCTAGCCCAACCAATTTACTGAAAAGTATGTAAGTCACGGAACAGATGAAAGTTAAGTCATCATTTGAAAAATGATCAGAAAGTACTATTAAGTACTGAGGAGAGCAGAGTTGTGGAGAACGGAAGTTTTGACCAACACCTGTCTAACTAAACCTTTTTTATGGAAGATTAATTAGTTCATCTGATTGAAACCTGAATTTAATTCTGTTATTTTTTCAGATGTCCTTTTCCCAGGTATGCTTTATGGATATCAACGGGCTAATTTTTCTTTAAAAAGTTCTAGAAATAAAGTAGCCATTATTTCCCACAGTGTGTAAAAAGCCAGAGAGAGAGAAAGAATATCGTATTGAAAGCCAGAAAGGGGTTTCAGCGTCAGAAGCAGAAATTTGTAAATCGAAATACAGGCACACCTCATTTCATTGTGCTTCACTTTATTGTGCTTCACAGATAATACTTTTTTTTACGAATTGAAGGTTGGGGGCAATCCTGCATTCAGCAAGTCTATTGGCTCTATTTTTCCAACAGCACGCGCTCACTTTGTGTCTCTGTGTCACATTTTGGTAATTCTCGCAAGCTGCGCCCATATAAGACAGTGAGCTTAATCCATAAATGTATATGTTCTGAATGCTCCATTGGTTGGCCATTCCCCCCGCCCCTTCTCCAGCCTCCCTATTCCCCAAGACACAACGATATTCAATTTAGAGCAATTAATAACCATGCAATGGTTTCTAAGTGTTCAAGTGAAAGGAAGGGTTGCATGTCTCTCACTTTAAGTCAAAAGTTAGAAATGATTAGTGAGGAAGGCATGTCGAAAGCTGAGATAGGCCAAAAGCTAGGCTCTTGTACCAGTTAGCCAAGTTGTGAATGCAAAGGAAAAGTTCTTTAAGGAAGTTAAAAGTGTTACTCCAGTGAACGTGTGAAAGATAAGAAAATGAATAGCCTTATTGCTGACACAGAGAAAGTTTTAGTGGTCTGGATAGATCAACCAACCACAACATTCCCCTAAGCCAAAGCCTAATCCAGAGAAAGACTTTAATTCTCTTCAATTCTAAGAAGGCTAAGAGAGGTGAGGAAGTTACAGAAGAAAAGTTTGAAGCTAGCAGAGGTTGGTTCATGAGGTTTAAGGAAAGAAGCCATCTCCATAACAAAAGTTCAAGGTGAAGCATCAGGTCCTGACGTAGAAGCTGCAGCAAGCTGTTTAGAAGATCTAGCTAAGATAACTGAGGAAGGTGAACACACTAAACAACAGATTTTTAATGTAGACGAAACAGCCTTATAGTGGAAGAAGACGCCACCTAGGACTTTCATAGCTAGAGAGGCAAAGTCAACGCCTGGCTTCAAAGCTTCAGTGGACAGGCTGACTCACTAGTTAGGGGCTAATGCAGCTGGTGACTTTAAGTTGAAGCCAATGCTCATTTACCATTGTGAAAACCCTAGGGTCCTTAAGAATTATGCTAAATCTACTCTGCCTGCATTCTGTAAATGGAACAATAAAGCCTGAATGAGAGCACATCTGTTTACAACACGGTTTACTGAATATTTTAAGCCCACTGTTGAGACCTACTACTTAGAAAAAAAGACTCCTTCCAAAATACTGCTTCTCACTGACAATGCACCTGGTCATCCAAGATCTCTAAGGGAAATGTACGAGGAGATAAATGTTGTTTTCATGCCTGCAATACCATTCTGCAACCCAGGGGTCGAGGAGTAATTTAGACTTTCAAGTCTTATTATTTAACAAATATGTTTTATAAGACTGTAACCGCCATAAATTCCTCTAGTAAATCTGGACAAAGTAAACTAAAAACCTTCTGGAAAGGATTCACCATTCTAGATGACAGTAAGAACATTTGTGATTCATGGGAGGAGGTAAAAGTATCGACATTAACAGAAGTTTGGAAGAAGCTGATTCCAAACCTCATGGATGACTTTGAGGGGTTCAAGACTTCAGTGGAGGAAGTAACTGCAGATGTGGTAGAAATAGCAAGAGAACCAGGATTGGAAGTGGAGCCTGAAGATGTGACTGAATTGCTACAATCTCATGATAAACGGATAAGGAGTTGCTTCTATGGATGAACAAAGAAAGTGGTTTCTCGAGACGGAATCTACTCCTGATGGAGATGCTGTGAACATTGTTGAAATGACAACAAACAATTTAGAATATTAAACTTACTTGTTAAAGCAGCAGCAGGTTTGAGAGGATTGACTCCAATTTTGAAAGAAGTTCTACTGTGAGTAAAATGCTATCAAACAGCATCACATGCTACAGAGAGATCTTTCATGAAAGGAAGAGTCAATCAATGAAGAAAACTTCTTGTCTTATTTTAAGAAATTGCCACAGTCACCCCAACTTTCAGCAACCTGGACACATCAAGGCAAGACCTTCTACCAGCAAAAAAGAAGGTGAAGGCTCAGATGATAGTTTGCATTTTTTTTAGCAATAAAGTGTTTTTTAATTAAGGTACGTACTTTTTTTTTTTTTTAGATATAATGCTATTGTACACTGAATAGACTACAGTATAGGATAAACATAACTTTTATATGCACTGGGAAACCAAAACACTCATGTGACTCGCTTTGTTGCAACATTCTCTTTATTGCAGTGGTCTGGAACCAAACGTGCAGTATCTCTGAGGTACGCCTATAATATGCTAAGATTGACACTGTTAGAAATGGAGCAAACAAACAAAAGCCTACTGCGGCTGAGTCGATTTTGACTCATAGTGACCCTATAGGACGGAGTAGAACTGCCCCATAGGGTTTCCCAGGCTGTAACTTTTGTGGAAGAAGACTGCCACACCTTTCTCTCATGGAGTGGCTGGTGAGCTCAAACCGCTGACCTTTCGGTTGGCAGCCCAGTGCCTGACCACCCCACCACCAGGGCTCCTAGATGGAGCAAAAGATGGCTCAAATTATCTTTTCAGCTCTTTAATTGTATTCAGTTCAATTATGTGTTTGATCTTCAACTATATGCCCTACAAACTTAAAGGTGTTAAGGAACACAATAGAGAAAAAAGAAAAAAAAATGACCTTTACCCTCTCAAGTATTTTTTTAAAAGTTCACTGGGAGTTCAAACTTTTATACACTAAAGGAAACACACAAAGGGGAATGAAGTTGGGCAATAGAGGCTTTAGGAAGCCAGAGAAAGGAGCCATCTTGTAAGATTGACCTGGAAAGAGACCAAGAGCTCTTCTTGAAGAGCTCACCTGGTCCAAACCTTTCCTTGCTAGGTAAAAAAAAAAAAAAAAAAAAATTTTTTTTTTGGTATGATGAAGAAATGTGCATATGACGCCCGAAGATCTTCTTTAAACATAGATTCTGAATCAGAGGGTGGAGGAGGGGCTCGAGATTCTGCATTTCTCCTGAGAGTCCAGATGATGATGGCGCTGCTAGTCAGAGACCCACGCTTTGAAAAACAAGGTCTAGGGTCTAGGGTCGCTATGAGTCGGAATCGACTCCACGGCACTGGGTTTGGTTTTGGTTTTGGTTAAAGCAATTGGTGAATGTTTTTGCAAGAGTATAAATTATGGTGGCTGTTCCTCAAATGACAAATAAATACTTAACTAAAATCAAATTTCAACCTGCTGCTCTTCATAGACCACTTTTTTGTTTCAATTATAGTCGCTGGGTCAACAGTAATTATAGGGCATCACTGATTTTAAGACACATCTATGATGTAACAGTGTATACCTTAATACGGCATTTGATTTATCAATCACTTAATTGTTCTAAGCACCAGGCATATGTCAGGCAGGTTATCGGACAATTACAACACAGAAAACGATGATCAATCAGGTCAGCACAGGGTAAGTTGAAAGAAGAGATACCTAACCCAGTCTTAGGGGTAGGGTGGGATGGCAATAGGGAATGGAGAAAAATGGCTTTCCTGCAGCATAGAACACAATCAGCATTATTCAATGCTAATAACTTTAGGAAACAAAGTAAAAACCTTGAGAAATATTTTTCTCCTCTTTGTCTTTACTAGTCAGCCTAAATCAAGATCTTGAAAGATGTTTTTCAACAGATGTTCTTGTTTTTCCATGGGGGCAAAGCTGACATAATGCAAAGTATTATGAGCAGCTTTCAACATAGCAAATCACCAAGACCCAGGAAACTAGGACAAGCTGGGTCTTAGATTCCTTAAAACTATACACAGATTTAAAATTTTCTTCCTAGGGCAAAAGTCTAGCCATGATAAAATATGTGACCAGTGATCAGAATGACTGAAGTTCTTTTAGGTACTAATGAAACAATTGCTTAGAGGCTTACAGAAACACCCGTGCACTCTCCATTCCAACTTTTTCAAACAATTTGAATTTCTATTTCCTAAAAGAGATCTACCTGTAAATGATAGATTTCAAAAATAAATAAACTGAAGTAGAATTGTATAGGGAGCCCTCATGGCACACTGGCTAAGCACTCAGCTGCTAACCAAAAGGTCAATGGTTTGAACTCACCATCAGCTCCATGGGGAAAAAGACCTGGCAATCTGCCCCTGTGAAGATTACAGCTTAGGAAATCCTATGGAGAAGTTCTACTGTGTCACATGAGGTTGTTATGAGCCAGAATCAACTTGAAGGCACACAACAACAACAACAGCTTTGAACTTACGAATTTAAGAAAATGTATTCACACAAGTAAAGGCAATCTACTGTTAGAATAAAAGTCCTCTTTTAAGCCTAAAAATGTGCATGTGTTTATCACCCTAAATACCTCTGCTTTTCAAGACTGTCATGGTAGCATGTAAATACTACATTTTTAGTTATTTTATACACATTTTGGTGAAAATCACTAATTATAGTTTTATGGAAATTATTCTAATCTACCTTATCTTTCCAGTGAGGGAATGTTTGCATAATTATTTTTACCTCTTAAAATAAAATCTTGGTATACATATTGGCCTTCAAACTGGTGTTTAAAAGGTACCCATACTGTATCCGTTGCTGTCAATTCGATTCTGACCCACAGCCACTCTATAGGATGCAGTAGAACTGCCCCATAAGATTTCCAAGGAGTGGCTAGTGGATTTGAACTGCCAACTTTTTGGTTAGCAGTTGTAACACTTAATCACTGTGCCACAGGGCTTCTTTTAAAAGGTAGATCATTGGAAACCAAAAAACAAAACAAAAAAAGATGTGTATTTCCAATTTCTTTTGTTTTAAGTACATAGAATGTCCGAATTTGAGTTTAATGTGTGCTTTTTCACACAGACAATCCATTTCCATCTCCACCAATTGCTGTCAAGTTGATTCCAACTCATGGTGACCCATGTGTGTCAGAGGAGAACTGTGCTTCACAGGGTATTTAATGGCTGACTTTTTGGAAGTAGATCACCAGCCCTTACTTCTGAGGCTCTTCTGGGTGGACTCAAACCTCCAACTTTTCAGTTAGCAGCCTAGTTCATTAACTGTTACCAGATCATAGAAATACCTAAACCGTTGTGATTCTTAAGGGTTGTCCTATGAGTGTTCATTAACAGCAAATAGTATAACCACATATGTTTTCTTAACAAAAGACAGGGATAATGAGCCACATAGTTACCGCTGTCACTTTCTGGTAAAAGACGTTGGCTACCTGCTTTACTTCTTCAGGTAAGGATTACTCATTTCCTCTGACATCTTCAAAAGTTCTTCTAAACTTCTGTTGACATAATCTGTTGCTGCAGCAACCTTTCCAAATACGTCAAACGACTCCAAATCAAAGAGATTTAGTATCAACCTTAATTTACCATGACCTAGAGCTACTATTCTCTAAGTCTTCCAATGCTCCATTTTAGAAAGCATCTATGTGATGTTGCCAACTAGCAATCTATTAAAATATATTAAGCAATCCTTCATCTCCCTTAATGACCCAGCTACAGATATTTACTTCCTGTTGAGATCAGAAAGTGCTCTATCTATAAAAAGTGTGCATTATTTTGGATGGCAGAGTTCTTTGACTAAATGCCCTATCTTTCCTTAACAAGTTAAATGGGGCGATAAGTAGAAAAGAAGCCTAGAAAATGGGAAATAAGGGAATAGAAAAGTCACATTGGCTTTTTTAGTTGACAGAATTGCTCTTTTTTTGTGGTGTTAAGATTTACAAAAATGTCAAATTTAAATGCTGAAAATAATTTCAATACAAGTTTTCCTTCAAATGCACTACTGAATTGCTATTAGAAAGACAATTTTTTTAGTTGTTTTGCTATTTGCAGCAAAAAGCCATATATAGACTAAAGGTTGAGATAAAGTTTTTATTATTATTATTAATTAGTATGTTTTCTTTCTTTCCCTTTATACCAATAAAGGAATTAGAGGTGGTTTGAGTTCAAAACATAATAATTTTTAGACTCTTTAACTCTCATGGTATTAAAGACAACGAAGGACGCAGAGCCAACATGGCACCCTAGACAGAGGTACCATGCTGTCCCTCTGAAGCAAAAACCTGAAAAACTAAGTAAAAGTGGTACAAACGTCAATCCTGGAAACTTAACCATCAAAAAAAAGAGATAAAGAATTAGATCAAACACTGAATAGAAGATGAAACTGATGGAAAACTGATAACAAAGATAGATCCAGAGTGGAAATCCCCTGCCAAATAACATGGCATGGCATTGCCATTTTGGAACACAGCAGCAACACCCTGGTGCTCCCAATAGGAGACAAAGGACCCAGTAACCAGAGAAACACCCTTCCTCACCTCTTACCCTTCTGGAGAATAGCAGCAAGAACCTCTCCAGCCTACAGCCCCCATCACAGAGATCTACAGTATCAGCCTCTGTCCCAACCTTTCCCGTAGATTTTTCTTCCCCCTCTTCCTTTTCTTTCTACCTCACACCTTTCCCTGCACATCACCTCCCCTCCCTCCTGTAAACCTCTGTCATGCCACTGCAGCCAGAGAGCCATCAACCAGCTGCCACCCTGGGTCCACTCAGCCCCCCCTCACTGGTTCCTGCTGTGCCACCATTTTTGTTTGTTTTCTTTTTTCCCTTTCTCCTTTTTCTTTCTCCTTACCACCTACCCCTGTACACCACCTTCTCCCACTTCCCGCTGAATGCCCACCTTGTCACAGTGGCTAGAAAGCCATAGTCCCATGGCCACCCCAGGTCCATCCCACACCCACCCACCAGTTCCTGCCACTCTGCCATTATTTATTTTCTTCCTCTTTTGTCTTTTCTTTCTCCCTCGCACCTAGGTCACCTTCTCTCTCTTCTCACTGGCTCCCAGGTCTGCACTGCCCCCACTAGCTGGCTCCCTTTGCACTACCAGTTTTTGTTGGTTTGTTTGCTTTTCCCTTTTTTCCCTTTCTCCCTTTTCTTTCTCCCTCCCACTTATCTCCATATACCATGTCTGCCTCCTTCCCACCAAACCCCTGCCATGCCACTGCAGTTATACAGCCACCAACCCACCAGCCACTCTGGGTCCACTCTGCCCCCACTCAACAATCCCCACCACACTGCCTTTTTCTTTCTTTTTTTCTCTTGTCTTTTCTTTCCCCTTCCCACCTAGCCCTGTATGTCACCTCCTTTCCCTCCCCACTCATCCCCAGATCCACCTGACCCTCATTTGCCAAACTTCACCATGTCACCATTCTTTCTTAATTTTTCTTTTTTTTCTCACCCTTCCTTTTCTTTCTCCATTCTACCTAGCCCCATATGCCACCTCTGTCCCCTTCCCTCTGGCCCCCATCATGCCACTGCAGCAACAGGGCCACCAGCTCATCACTGCACCCCCCACTGGCTCTGGCTGCACCATCCTTTTCTTTTTCATTCTTTTCTTTCTCCTTCCACCTAACCCTATACACCACCTCCCCTCTCTTCTTACCAGTCACAAGGTCCATCCCGCCCCCAGTTATGAGCCCCCACCATGTCACCTGTTTCTTTCTTCTAGTTCCTTCTCCTTCCCATCTAGCCCTGTACAACACTTTCCCCCCTTTCTGCAAGCCACTGATGCTCTGCTGCAACTAAAGAGCTGCTAGCAGACAGGCCTGCTGCTACGCCATGTCTGCCCTGCCCCCACCCACAGGCCCTCACTGTGCTACCATTTTTTTTTTCTTTCTCCATCCCACCTACCCCGATAGGTCACCTCCCCATCCTTCCCACTAGCCCCAGGTCAACCCCGCTACACTCACCGGCACCCACTGTGCCATGATTTTTTTCTCCTTATTTTTGTTTCTTTTTTCTTTCTTCCTTTTCTTTCTCCCTCCCACTTAGCCCTGTATGCCAACTGTCTCTCCTTCCTGGTGACCTCTGAAGCACTGCCATGGAAAGAGTGCCACTAGTGCACCAGCCTGCTGTTGTCCCAGGTTATTTTATTATTATTTATTTACTTACTTTTATTTCTTTTTTCTTATTCCTTCTTTTTTTTTGTTCTCCCTCTCACCTAGCTCCATATGCCACCTCCCTCCCTTTCCCATTATCCAACAGGTCTGCCCCACTCCCACCCACTGGCTGCTGCTTTTTTCTTCTTTCTCTCTCCCACCTAGGCTCATATACCACCTCCTCACCTCTCTGCCAGCCCCCACCACACTGCCACAGCTAGAGTGTCCCCAGCATTCAGGTCCACTACTGTGCTTGGTGTACATTGCCCTTCCCCTCCAGCCATTTAACCAGCTGCTTAAATGTGGGAAGTGAGCCTGTGTCACTCCCTATTTGATACCCCTGCCAATCTGGTGAGGGGCTATGAAGGCTCCCACACCACTGTACCAATATCAGGAGGCAGACAACACCTGTCCATTCTGCCTTTAGCCACCTCACCAAACCAGTATACACTGAAGTAGGCTCACCATACCTGTTGCTGCCCTGCCCACCCAGACAAGGTGGCAAGAACTATCATGCCCACAGATGACTAAGCAGCAAAGCACGCCCTACCCGCCCACACTGAGATATCAAAGCAAAACAAAAAAGCAGGACAAAAAAAAATGAACATATAATCAATAAACAAAGAAAATAATATCTTAATGTCTCAGAGACACCAGACTATATCAAAACAATATCAAAAGGCAGCACAAGATGGCTCCAGCAAGTGACCATAATAAAGAATCAGACAGCCTTGACGTAGAAGAGAAGACAATGGAACTACCTGAGATAGAATTCAAAAGACTAATATTTAGGGCTCTAAATGAAATTGAGAAAACCTAGTAATTACAATCAAAAGCAAAAATTTGCAGAGGATCCAAGTTCCAGAACAGAGAGAAAATGGAAAACACTGAGAAGATTATTGAAGATTTTCTGGCAGAAAATTCCCCAAATATCATGAAAGATGAAAAACTGAGCATCCAAAAAGCTCCATAGGATAGACTCTAAAAGAAAGTACCAAGATATATCATAATCACATTTGTCAAAACCAAAGAAAAAGAGAGAATTCTAAGAGCATCTCGAGAAAAACAAGAAGTCACATACAAAGGGGTAAGACTAAACTCTGATTACTCAGCATAAACCATGCAGGCAAGAAGTCGATGGAATGACATATATAAAACTTTGAATGAAAAAAATTGCCAACCAAGATTAATGTATCCTGCAAAACTCCCTCTCAAATACAATGGAAAAATTAGGACATTTCCAAATAAGTTGAAATGTAGGGAATGGGTAAAAATCAAACCAAACTTACAAGAAATATTAAAGAGTCCTTTGGTTAGAGACCAACAATGTCAGACAACAACGTTATTTGAGGACACAGGCCAGCACCAGCCACACACCAACTTAAAGAAAGAGGTCTCAATTAAAAACCAAAGTTAAAGGATTTAAAAGAAGGAAATGGAGATGTTAAACTGTGAATGACAACAACATCAAAATAATGAAAGGGGGAATAAACTGTGTAGATATAGAAATTTCAAATGGGAAGGAAGTCAAGGCAATATCAAGTAATAAAAGACTCGTTCAAACTTAGGAAGATATGGGTAAACTTCAAGATAATCACAAAGAAAGTTAATAAATCTACTCATCAAAATAAGAAAGAAAAATATAAAGACTCAGTAAACACAAAATTTATAACAACAAAAGAAAGGAAAACCTGCAAACAAAGGAAAATCAGCACAGGAAAGTAAGAGAAACAAAGAAAATGTCAGCACCACACACACACAAAAAAAATGACAGCAATAAACTCATGCCTATTGATAAACACACTGAATGTAAATGGCTTAGATGCAACTGTAAAGAGATAAAGAGTGGCAGAATGGATAAAAAAATATGAATCATCAATCTGCTGTCTACAGGAGACACACCTTAAACACAAAGATATAAATACATTAAAAATCAAAAGATGGAAAAATATATGTCAAGCAAATAGTAACCAAAAAAGGACAGAAGTGGCAATGCTAATCTCAGATGAAATAGAATTTAAAGCAAAATCAACCATAAAAGGCAATGAAGGACATTATATAATGATTAAAAGGACAATCCATCAAGAAGACATAACCTTAATAAATATCTTCTCATCCAATGACAGGCTCCAAAATACATCAAACAAACTCTAATGATACTGAAAAGAGAAATAGACAGTTCCACAGTAATAGCAGTAGACTTCAACACACCACACTAGGTGAAGGACAGAACATCTAGAAAGAAACTCAACAAAGATACAGAAGATCTAAATGCCACAATCAACCAACTCCACCTCATAGACATATATAGAACACTTCACCCAACAGGAGCAAAGTATACATTCTTTTCCAATGCACATAGAACATTCTCCTGAATGGCCCACATTTTAGGCCACAAAGAAACCCTCAATAAAATCCAAAACATCGAAATAATACAGAACATTCTCTTTGATCACACAGCCATAAGAGTAGAAATCAATAACAGGAAGAGCAAGGAAACAAAAAAATCAAGTATATGGAAACGAAATAACATCTTGCTTAAAAACAACTGAGTAATAGAAGAAATCAAAGAAGGAATCAAAAAATTTGTAGAATCAAATGAGAATGAAAACACATCACACCAAAACCTTTGGAACACAAAAAAGGTAGTGCTCAGAGGTCAATTTATATCAATAAACACGCACATCAAAAAAGAAAGGGATAAACTCAAAATGTTAGTCCTACAACTAGAGCAAATAGAAAGAGAACAGCAAAAGAAGCCCACAGGCAACAGAAGAAAGGAAACAATAAAGATTAGAGCAGAAATAAATGCAATAGAGAGCAGGAAAACAATAGAAAGAATCGACAAGACCAAAAGTTAGTTTTTTAAAAGATCAACAAAATTAGCAAACCATTGGCCAAACTGACAAAAGAAAACAGGAGAAGAAGCAAGTAACCCACATAAGAATTGAGATGGTGGGCATTAAAACAGAGCCAGCTGACATGAAAAGGATCAAATGGAATACTATGAAAACCTGCACTCTAAAAAATTTGAGAACCTAGAAGAAATGGCCAAATTTCTAGAAACACACTACCTGTCTAAAGTAACACAAACTGAGACAGAAAATCTGAACTGACCATAACAAGAGAAGAGATTGAGAGGTAATTTAAAAAAAAAAAAAAAACTTCAAACAAAAAAAATCCCTGGCCTGGATGGTTTCTTTGGAGAATTTTATCAAACATTCAGAGAAGAGCTCACATCAGTACTATGCAAACTATTTCACAGCATAGAAAAAGAAGGAATACTCTTAATTCATTCTAGAAAGCCAGCGTAACCCTGACACCAAAGCCAGACAAAGACACCACAAAAAAAAAAAAAAAAAGAAGAAGAAAATTACAGACCAATATTTCTCACATCTCCCTGGTGGTCAAAGCATTAAGTACTATGGCTGCTAACCAAAAGAAGAGCAGCTCGAATCTACCAGCTGCCCCTTGGAAACCCTATGGGGCAGTTCTGCACTGTCCTGTAGGGTTGCTGTGAGTCAGAATTGACTTGACTGCAACCGGTTGGGCTTCTTTTTTTTTTTTCTCATAAATACAAATGCAAAAATTCCCAACAAAATTCTAGCTAGCCAATATAATTCAGCATCTTATTAAAAAAAAAAAAAATATATATATATATACACACACCACAGCCAAATGGGATTTATACCAAGTATTTAAGGATGGCTCAACATTAGAAAATCAATCAACATAATCCATCACATATCTAGAACGAAAGAATCACATGATCATCTCAATCGATGCAGTAAAAACATTTGAGAAAGTCCAACACCCATTCCTGATAAAAACTCTTAATAAAATAGCAATAGAAGGCAAGTTGCTCAACAAAATAAAGGGCATCACTAGTTTTATACTATAAAAAAAAAAAAAAAAAAATTTTTTTTTAATACAAAACCACCAGCCAACATCATTCTCAATGGACAGACCCTGAAAGCATTCCCCCTGAAAACAGGAACAAGACAAGGATGCCCTTTACCACTTCTATTTAACATTGTGCTGGAAGTCATAGCTAGAGTAATAAGGCAAGAAAAAGAAATAAAGGGCATTCAAATTGGTAATAAAGAAGTAAAACTGTCTCCATTTGTGGATGATATGATACTATACACAGAAAACCCAAAAGACTCCACAAGAAAACTACTGGAACTAATAGAAAGATTCAGCAGAGTAGAAGGACACAAGATAAACATACAAAAATCAGATGGGTTCCTCTATACCAACAAAGAGAACTTAGAAAATCATATCAAGAAAACAATATCATTAATAATATCCCCTCAAAAAATAAAATACTTAGGAATAAATTTAACTAGAGATGTAAAAGACTTATACAAAGAAAACTGCAAGAAACCAAAGGAGACCTACATAAATGGAAAAACATACCATGCTCATGGATAGGAAGACTCAACATTGTGAAAATGTAAATTCTACCCAAAGCTATAATGCAATCCCAATCCAAATACCAACAGCATTCTTTAATAAGGTGGAAAAACTAATTACCAACTTTAGGTGGAACAGAAAGAATCCCCAGATAAGCAAAGCATTATTGAAGAAAAAGAACAAAATAGGAGGCCTCACACAACTTGATTTCAGAACCTACTATACAGCCACATTAGTCAAAACAACATGGTTATGGTACAAAGACTTGAGAACCCGGACTTAAAGCCATCCACCTATGGTCAGCTGGTAGGTGACAAAAGAACAAAGTCCATAAAATGGTAAAAGGAAGCTTTTTAACAAATAGTGCTGGAAAATCTGGATGTCCATCTGTAAACAAAATGAAACAGAACCCATACCTCACACCATACACCAAACACTAGTTCAAAATAGATCAAAGACCTAAATAAAAAAACCTAAAATAATAAAGATCATAGAAGAAAAAATAGGGACAATGTTAGGGGCTGTAATACATGGCATAAATAAGAATACACATACACCAGAAGATAAACTAGATAACTAAGGAGCTCCTAAAAAATTAAATACTTATGCTTGTCAAAAGACTTCACCAAAAGAATCAAAAGAGAACCTACAGACTAGAAAAAAATTTGGCTATGACATAACTGACAGGAGTCTAATCTCTAAAATTGATAGACTACTTCAATGCCTCAACAACAAAACTTCAACACCTCAACAACAAAAAGACAAGTAGTCCAATTAAAAAGACATTCAGGTGGCTAACAGATACATGAGGAAATGATCATGATCACCAGTTACTAGAGAAAAACAAATCAAAGCTACAATGAGATACCATCTCGTCCAGACATTACTGGCACTAATCAAAAAAGCAGAAAACAACAAATGTTGGAGAGGTTGTGGGGAGACTGGAACCCATGCACTGCTGGTGGGAGCATAAAGTGGTACAACCACTATGGAAAACAATATGGAGCCTCCTTAAAAAGCTAGAAATAAGAATACCATATGCTCCAGCAATTCCACTCCTAGGAATATATCCTAGAGAAATAAGAGCTATCACACAAATAAACATATGCATATCTCTGTTCATTGCAGCATTATTCATGATAGCAAAAAGATGGAAGCAAACTAAATGCCCATCAACAGATGAGTGGATAACAAATTATGGTACATACACACAATGAAATGCTATGCAATGATGAAGAACATGAAGAATCTGTGAAATATCTCACAACATGGATGAATCTGGAGGGCATCATGCTGAATGAAATAAGTCCATGACAAAAAAGCAAATATTGTATGAGACCACTATTACAAAAACCCTAGAAAATGTTTATACACAGAAAAAAAAATCTTATTATGGTTATGAGGGAGGGGAAAGGCAGGGAGAGGAAATTACTAACTAGATGGTAGACGAATTGTAATTTTGGTGAAGGGAAAGACCACACGCAATATAGGGGAGTCAGCATAACTTGACCAAGGCAAAATCATGGAACCTTCCCAGACACATACAAACACCTCGAGGGACTGAGTTACTGGGGCTAAGAGCTGGGGACTACTGTCTTGGTGGACATCTGGGTCAATTGGCATAGCATAGTTAATAAAGAAAATGTTCTACAACCTACTTTGGTGAGTAGCATCTGGGGTCTTAAAAGCTTGGGGGGAGCCATCTAAGATACATCTATTTGTCCCATCCCATCCAGAGCAAAGGAGAATGGAGAAAACAAAAGACACAAGGAAAATACTAGTCCAAAGAACTAATGAACCACAGTCTGGGCCAAGAAGAACTAGATGATTCCTGGCTGCCACTGCTGACCGCTGTGACAGGGATTACAGTAGACGGTCCCAGACAAAGCAGGAGAAAGTTGTAGAACAAAATTCAAATTCACAGAAAAAGACCAGACTTACCAGTCTGAGAAAGACTGGAGGAACCAACAAGACTAGGGCCCCTGGGCACACTGCTGACTCAGAACTGAAGCCACAGTTTTTAGTCAAAAATTAGACAGGCCTAAAAAACAAACAATAACACATGTGAGGAACATGCTTCTTAGTTCAACCAAGTATATGAGACCAAATTGCAACACCTCCCCAAAAGCAAAGATGAGAATGCAGGAAGGGACAGGGCTGGACAAATGGACACAGGGAACCCCGGGTGGAAAAGGAAAGGGGGAGAGTACTGACATAATGTAGGGATAGCAACCAATGTCACAAAACAATTTGTATATAAATTTTTGAATGAGAAACTAATTTGTTCTGTAAATTTACACCTAAAGCACAACAGAATTCAAAAAAGAAAGAAAAAAGACAATGAAATTGTCAGGATCAAGACTGAAAATAATAGAAATGGGTCCTTTTATATACTGTTTTCCTATCAGTCTTCTGGAATTTTCTTTGGACTACATTCATGTTTTGACCTAATGAGCTGTGTCTGTGAATAATATTTGAAATTAATCCCTTGGTTTATCCTTGCATCCAGCTAATTGATACATCCCATTTTACTTCATGTCAGCATCTTCATAGCTCATTCATGTGTCAGGCATTATGTTTGGTTGGCAATACAAAGACCAAACGACACGATCCTTTCCTTTAACAGTTCACGGTCTACTGAGGAAACAAAGTTGTATTAAATCTCAATATGATATAATGACAGTAATTTACAAAGTGTCAAGGGACTTCAGGTAACAGGCACCTAGCCCTGATCGGTCACAAGCAAGGACTCCAGGGAAATGGGTCACTGGAAGGATGGAAGTAAAATAAGGTAAAGAAGGGTGTTTTAGACTTGAGGGACAAGTACATACAAGGCCATAGAGTAGGTAAATTAGAGTCTTTTGAGAAACCAATGCTAGATTTTGGTATGGGTGGCTCATATCTGGTGCCTGGAGAAGTGAGGAAAATTTTGAAAGGTGAACCTGGAGAGGAAAGCAGGTTCAAGATCATGAAGCATTTCGGGTGTCATGATAGCGACAGGTTAATCAAGCAATTGAAGTTTGGACTATTTAGCACAAATTCTAACAGCTCTAATGGAAGTTACCCAGTAAACAGATACCTTACTTATATTCAATATTTTTTACTCTTACAAAGATGGCAGTAGATTGTTCCTATATTCCTATGGGTATTAAGGACATAAAACCCAACTCCCATAGTCCAGAAAAGTCTAATGCTTTCCTATTCCCTCCCAAAATAAAAATGCATACAGTCTAGTGATCAGGCAGTATACAATGTCAGGAAAATGATAAAAAAGGAGATGTTCAGGGAACAGAGGTGGGAAGTAATTAGACAGCAGATAAACAATTCATATTCATTGAGCTCTAAGTCCAAAATTAAAACCTCCAAATTCTTCAGTAGCTTAAAAATAGATTCTCTGAGTTTGGGAAGATCTCTAGGTTGAAGGATGCTGATAAAAAATAAGGAAATAAGGAATGGACAGAGGAATTTTCTTGAGATCAAGTATTAATTGGGAGAAGGAAAGAGCAATGATTACAGAAACATAACAAAAACCTTTGGTGATAAAATAATTATAAGCTGGGTGAGGTGGAGAGAAGAAACTTGCAGAGGAAATTTAAATCAGATGTCAAGAGTGTTTTGTATAAAATTTAACTACCTTGGACAGTTTTGTTTCTTCTTTCCCTCCTCCCCCTCTTACTTTTTTATCTTCTGCTTTGAAGAAAATGAACATCTTAATCCAATTACTTTCTGGTTTTGTCTTTCTCTAAACCTTTGGGATTGCCCACCCAGCCAATGACAAACACTATAAACTTCTCCTCTAGGCAGTGTTCCTATTAAAGGTGGAAATTTATGTTTCCAACTCAATCCACGCTTCCATTCCCATTACCAAGCTTAGGCTCTCATCAGCTCTGCCAAGACTAGTACACAGGAGGACATTACAGTGCAATTCTTAACAGCATGGTTTCTTGAGGCAAGCTGCGTAAGTGCGATTTCAAAGGTTGGTACTGCTATCTGTATTCTTTTTTTTTTTTTTTTACATATAGAAAACAAACGACACCACCTTAAAAAAAAGTGTAATAATAATACTAGAAGCTATGCCTATGGTATTTCAAATATCAGCAGGGTCCCCCATGGTGGACAGGTACCAGTGGAACTTCCAGACTAAGACAGCTTAGGAAGAAAGGCCTGGTGACCTACTTTAAAAAATTAGTGAATGAACCTACGGAAGACACTCAAAATACACAGTGACCATGAAAAAATGGGCTCGAGCATACTGACAATCATAAAGATGGCATAGACCGGGCAATTTTTATTCTGTTGTGCATGGGGTTCCCATGAGCTGGAGCTGAGCCAACAGCAACTAATGACTACAACATCTTGTTTAAACTACTTAATTTAGGTTTTCTTTTATGTGCAGTTAAACTTAACTTCTAAACAATTAAAAAAAAAAAAGGCTATCCAGAGTCCAGCTCAATTTCCAACTTTTTAAAGAAGTTCTCTCTCCAAGTTACACTTCAGCTGGGTCAGAAGTTCTCTCCCCTTCCTTTGAATTCTAATATTACTCATTTTACTTATCTCTGCTTTGCAACTTGAGCATTGGTTATCTCTTGGTGGACTGTTAACTTCTTTCTGCAATAGTATATAACTATGAGAGGGCAAGTCCTATTTGCTTATAAGGTATGTTGTTCTAGCACTTAGAGATATTTGTTGACTGCCTAATTGATAGAAAGGAGAGACTTAAAAAAGTAGCAACCACACACACTCACACACACACACACCAAGATATTATTCTCTCCAATAAAAAGTTCCATGGTTTTCAAAATGGATAAAACCAAAAAAAACCAAACCCAGTGCCATTGAGTCGATTCTGACTCATAGTGACCCTATAGGACAGAGTAGAACTGCCCGATAGGCAACTAAAATAAAGGTAAAGCAAAATAAATAAATGTGAAGGAATGATATCTAACAGTTTTGAGTTACTAGTCTTTTTCTGTTGCATATTTTTTAAAATAATAACATATATAGGCATTTAGTTATTTGTATACTAACAATAAATGATGTTGAATCTTCCTTCGATTTCCAAAACCAGAGCATGGTAGGCTATTTTACTTCATAGTTACATGAAATAAAGATGAAGGCTCTTCTTGGTGCCGGTAGATTGAATGCCTTTTCCTATTTAACCAGTGAGTCCCCGAGTCCTTCAGCCATATTGTTTTTATTAAAGCTAGCTTTGAAAACATATTTTGGGGATATGCATGGATGTTTTTATATCCTTGCCTTTTTTTTTTTTTTTAAATAAGTCAGCCTAACAGGGATTTTTATTGACTTGAAATCTATAACTTTATCCAATAGAATGATAGAATGGTCAATTTGTCCAGATAGCTTGATACCATATGCCTCTGAGACCATGACAATGAATCCCTTTGTAAACAAAATGAGTCATTCTCCTCTAAGTAATGGTAATAGATAGAAATAGAAAAATAAAGCTTTAAGAGATCTCAAAAAATCACCAGACCCACCCCCCTGCTGTATGCCAATATTGCCCTGGAGACATTGGAGAATCGTAACTCCAGGTTTGTCCGAACTTTGACAATTTTCCAGTTACAAGCATTCACTAGTGCAAAGTCATTTCCTGCTGTGTATGTTTTATGCATGTTCCATCCTCACGCTTAATCAATATCTTCATGTATATTAATTAAAATAGAGTAAGCTGGGCTACAATAACAAATAGATACGAATATAGTTAGGTTAGCACAAACACAATAAAATTTTGTTTAATAGTTCAAAGCAAGCGTTCCTTACCAACTGGTGGCTTTCTTCCATATGGCCATTCAGATACCCAGCCTTCTTTCATAATGTGGCTCCATCATCTTAACCACGTGGCTCCCATGGCTTCTAGAGCAGGGAGTTAAGTGGGTGGGAATGGAGTATTTGTTCAAGTCAGTCAGAAGGGGAAAATGCTTAAATACCTAGAAGATTGCATATGGAAACTTAAACAAGCCAGGCCTGAAAATGACCCACCTCACTTGCACTCATTCACGTAACCACATCTATGCATAAGGTAGCCTGAGAAATATAGTCCTGTGTCTTCAAAACTGGAGCTCTGGTGGCTCGGTGGTTAAAGTGTTAGATTGCTAACTAAGAGTTTAGAAGTTCAAACCCACTGGCTGCTCCATGGAAGAAAGATGTGGCAGTCTGCTTCCATAAAGGTTACAGCCTTGGAAACTGCATGGGCCAGTTCTACTCTGTTCTATACACTCAAAAGGTGTCTAAGTTGACCTGATAGCATTTCTGGCCAAGATAGACCAGATATACACTACGTCCTAAAATAAATTTTAAAAACAGGCACAATATAAAATATTCAGACATTTTTGACTATCAGGCAATGAAGGACAGTGATTCTTGAAATAGGGGAAACAAGTGAGGTAAGCTCAACAACTGACCCAGTTTACTGTGTGGAGAGAGTTAGTAGGCTACAACTGAGGGAGGAGGATCCCAGACAGAGCCCAATGGTGTCTGTTAGTTGGGGGAATGAAGCTGAGAATGTGAGAACTTTAGGGCAACTAGAGTTGGCAGGGCAAAGAACTGTAGAGGAGAGAGAGGTGCATAGAAAAAAAGAAAGGGGGGGGGAAGAAATCTAGAGATCTACAGAGGGCCTCCCTAGAATATTAAACTAAGTACTAATCGGAGCTTGCATGTGAGGAGATTACCTAAGGCGAGCAAAAGAATCTTTCAGAAAGATTTAAAAAAACACTCCTTGTATCTCACAGAGGGCTGGTATTGTTTGTGTTCCTACCAGCCAGAGTGGGAATCCTCATACTTAATGGGGCATTGGGTAGAATACTCCAAGGATATTGCCACAATAATCAGACAAAATTAGCCCTAGACTAAAGATCTAGTCCTACTTTAAAAAGATTAAAAGCAGGACAGTAAACCACCAAACTGCTTCCAAGCAACTTAATTATGCCCAGAACAAAGCTTAAAAGAATATTTAAATTCATACAAGACATCTAAGCACCAACAAAGTAAATTCATAATTTCTACCATCCAATAAAAAATTACCAGGAACGCAAAGACGCAGTAAAATGCAATGCATAATGAGGAGCTAAATCGAACAACAGAAACAAGCCCAGAAATAATACAGGTTATGGAATTAGTTGACAAGGACATTAAAATAGTTATTATAGGTATATTGCGTATGTTCTGTAAGGTAGAAAAAAGAATGATCATGTTAAATACAGACAAGGATGATATAAAAATCACCCAATTTGAACTTCTTGAAGTAAAAACTACAATGTCTGAGATGAAAAGTACGATGGGTAATTACCAGTAGATTGTTGTTGTTGTTAGGTGCCATCAAGTCAGTTCCAACTCATAGCAACCCCATGTACAACAGAATGAAACACTGCCCAGTCCTACGCCATCCTCACGAGTGTTGCTATGTTACAGCTCATTGTTGTAACCACGGTGTAAATCCATCTCATTAAGAGTCTTCCTCTGTCCTTCTCCAGGACTGGTCCCTCCTAATAACATGCCCAAAGTACATGAGACAAAGTCTTACCATCCTTGCTTCCAAGGAGCACTCTGGCTATACTTCTTCCAAGACAGACTTGTTTGTTCTTCTAGAGCAAAAAAGAAGAAAACCAACGACTCAAAGAAGAAACTAGTCTACAGGACTAATAGTCTACACAAACCATGGCCTTATCTATCTTGAAACCAGAATAACTAGATATTGCCCAGCTATCACAAATGACTGTTTCAACCAAGGACACAGTAGATGGTCCCATATAGAATGGGGGAAAAATGTAGAAAAAAATGCAAATTCCTAAAAAAAGGCCAGACTTACTGGACCGGTAGAGGCTAGAGGAAACACCAAGACTACAGCTCTGGGATAACCTTTAAAATCAGAACTCAAACCACTCCCAGAAGGTCACCTTTCAGTCAAATGACAGACCTGGCTCATAAAATAAACAATATCTCCCATTGAGTACTGTGCTCTTCTAAGTAATCATCTACATGAAACCAAATGGTAAGTATTTACTGTAGACCAAAGATGAGAAGGTAAGGAGGGGACAGGGAAGCTAAATTAATGGAAACAGAACAACCGGAATGGAAATAATAACACTGACACATTGTGAAAAATTTAACCGGTGTCACTGAACAAAATGTATAGAAATTGTTAAATGAGTATCTAATTTGTTATGTAAATTTTTACCAAAAACACAATAAAATTTTTGTAGTTGTAAATGTGTGGGTAAATGTAACAACTATTTTTCTTATTTTAAAAATCTCTTTAAAAGATAATTGACCATTAAAAACTAAGTATGAAGACTTAAGTTTATGGAACACACTGAGGCTACTTTTCTCAAAAAGGTAGATGAATTAGATGATTATCCTAGGCTTTATGTTTATTTGCAAACAGGAAATGAGAAAATTATCAGAGATATAAACAGATGGAATAAGATTATCATCTAAGCAAAATTACAAAGTAAAATCAAATAAGAACACTGGTCCATCTTCTATTCTTCAACCTTCCTACCCCTACATCCTGCTCCCATGAGTTCTACTCCTACAGTTCTTTTCCTCACAGATGACTTGCATTTTATAACTATTTCCAAGCCTCTCTCCCCTAGAAGTCTCTCCTTTCTCCCCTTGCTTCCAGTAAAAACATTACCTTCTGCATATCATACTTAAGTGTTGGTCTCTCTTTATCCCGTTTTCTTAGTTGTTTCAAGCACTTACAAGTGTCTCAAAACATTATTTCTTATTTATTTATTTTATTGTCCATGAAGTTAGGAATGTTAATTTTGTACCTTTGAGACCTGGAACAATGTAGATGCCAAAACATACATACATACATATATATATATATATATATATATATTGCTCATATGTAAGTTCAAGCTGAAACTGAAGAAAATCAGAGCAAGTCCATGAAAGCCAAAATATGACCTTGAGTACATTCCACCTGAATTTAGAGACCATCTGAAGAATAGATTTGAGGCATTAAACACTGGTGACCAAAGACCGGACGAGTTGTGGAATGACATCAAGGACATTATACATGAAGAAAGCAAGAGGTCATTGAGAAGACAAGAAAGAAAGAAAAGACCAGGATGTATGTCAGAGGAGACTCTGAAACTTGCTTTCAAACGTCAAGGACCTAAGCAAAAGGAGGAATTGATGAAGTAAAAGAACTGAACAGAAGATTTCAAAGGGTGGCTCCAGAAGACAAAGTAAAGTATTATAATGACATGTGCAAAGAGCTGAAAATGGAAAACCAAAAGGAAGAACACGCTCAGCATTTCTCAAGCTGAAAGAACTGAAGAAAAAATTAAAGCTTCGAGTTGCAATAGTGAAGGATTCTGTGGGGAAAGTATTAAACGATGCAGGAAGCATCAAAAGAAGATGGAAGGAATGCACGGAGTCATTATACCAAAAAGAATTAGGTGATGTTCAACCATTTCAAGAGATAGCATATAATCAGGAACCGATGGTACTGAAGTGAGAAGCCCAAGCTGCTCAGAAGGCATTGTCAAAAACAACTCTCCAGGAACTGATGGAATATCAATTGAGATGTTTCTATAAACGGATGCAGCGCTGGAGGTGCTCACTTGTCTATGCCAAGAAATATGGAAGACAGCTTCCTGGCCAACTGACTGGAAGAGATCCATATATACACCTATTTCCAAGAAAGGTGATCCAACTGAATGTGGAAATTATAGGATAATATCATTAATATCATAGGCAAGCAAAATTTTGCTGAAGATCATTCACAAACGGCTGCAGCAATATATCGACATGGAACTGCCAGAAATTCAGGCCAGTTTCAGAAGAGGACGTGGAACCAGGGATATCATTGCTGATGTCAGATGGATCCTGGCTGAAAGCAGAGAATACCAGAAGGATGTTTACCTGTGTTTTATTCACTATGCAAAGGCATTCAACTGTGTGGATCGTAACAAATTATGGATAACATTGCGAAGAATGGGAATTCCAGAACACTTAATTGTGCTCATGAGGAACCTTTACATAGATCAAGAAGTGGTTGTTCGGACAGAACAAGGGGATACTGACTGGCTTAAAGTCAAGAAAGGTGTGCGTCAGGGTTGTATTCTTTCACCTTACCTATTCAATCTGTATGCTGAGCAAGTAATACGAGAAGCTGGACTGTATGAAGAACAGGGCATCAGGATTGGAGGAAGATTCATTAACAACCTGCCTTATACAGATGACACAACCTTGCTTGCTGAAAGTGAAGAGGACTTGAAGCACTTACTCATGAAGATCAAAGACCACAGCCTTCAGTATGGATTGCACCTCAACATAAAGAAAACAAAAATCCTGACACTGGACCAATGAGCAACATCATGATAAATGGAGAAAAGAATTGTCAAGGATTTCATTTTACTTGGATCCACAATCAACAGCCATGGAAGCAGCAGTCAAGAAATCAAAATACGCGTTGCATTGGGTAAATCTGCTGCAAAGGACCTCTTCGAAGCGTTGAAGAGCAAAGATGTCACCCTGAAGACTAAGGTGCACCTGACCCAAGCCATGGTATTTTCAACTGGATCATATGCATGTGAAAGCTGGAAAATGAGTAAGGAAGACTGAAGAAGAGTTGACACCTTTGAATTATGGTGTTGGCGAAGAATATTGACTATACCATGGACTGCCAAAAGAATGAACAAATCTGTCTTAGAAGAAGTACAGCCAGAATGCTCCTAGAGGCAAGGATGGTGAGACTGCGTCTTACATACTTTGGACATGTGGTCAGGAGGGATCAGTCCCTGGAGAAGGACATGATGCTTGGAAGAGTATAAGGTCAGTGGAAAAGAGGAAGACCCTTAACGAGGTGGATTGACACAGTGGCTGCAACAGTGAGCTTAACCATAACAATAATTGGTTATATATATATATATATATATATATATATAGTTTGTTTGTTTTTTCTGGATAGGTCCCACTGGGGTCAACCCACAGCCCTGGCAGAACACTGAGAAGACAGTTGAACTTGACTAGAAGAAGTAAAAGTCATAACATGGTTTCTGCAGGTGACTATTTGGAGCCCTGGTGGTGCAGTGGATAAGCATTTGGCTGCTAACCAAAAGTTTGGCAGTTCAAATCCACCAGCTGCTCCATGGAAACCCTATGGGGCAGTTCTTCTCTGTATTATATAGGGTTGCTTTGAGTCTGAATCAACTTGATGGCAATGAGTAGGTGGTAGGGTACATATATATCTATATATATAGATATATATGTATGTATAAACCCGAAAAAAACTACTGCCGTCGAGTCAATTCTGACTCATAGCAACCATACAAGACAGGGTAGAACTGCCCCATAGGGTTTCCAAGGAGCGCCTGGTGGATTCGAACTGCTGACCTTTTGGTTAGCAGCCATAGCTCTTAAACACTATGCCACCAGAGTTTCCATGTATATGTATATATACATACATATATTTGTGGAAGGAAGGGAGGGATTCACAAAACGGAGGAAATAAATAACTGATCATTTAAACCTCCTAGATGTGTTTGAATTTTAAACTAAGATGTTAAATTTAAAAAATCTGAAACTATTAGAATTTGTGTGGGAAATAAGGACTTGGTGCCCTTAGGCTTTTGTGTTCAAAACCATAGACAGAAATGCAACTACAGGGGTTGGGTCAATTTCTGGAAGAAGTTATTTCTTCCTAATAGTTCTCTTTTTTCTAATATTTAAAGTTTCTTCTAATGAAAGAAATTTCTTTCCTAAGTACATTAAGGTTATTTTGTATTTTTTCACTGCCAAAAACATTTGAACAAACATTTGTTGTTAGGTGCCTTCGAGTTGATTCCAGCTCGTAGTAACATGGGTAGAATAGAATGCGACCATTGTTGCAGCCACCATGCCAATCCATTTCGTTGAGGGTCTTTCTCTTTTTCTCTGATCCTCTGTTTTCCCAAGCATGATGCCCTTCTCCAGCGACTAGTCTCTCCTGATAACAAGTCCAAAGTATATAAGAAGTAGTCTCGCCATCCTCACTTCTAATGGGCATTCTGGCTGAACTTCTTCCAAGACAGATTTTTTTCATTCTTCTGGTATTACATGGTATATTCAATATTCTTTGCCAACACCCTAATTTAAAGGCATCAATTCTTCTTTGATCTTCCTTATTCATTGTCCAGTTTTCACATGCATATGGAGCGATTGAAAATACCATGGCTTGCATCAGCCTCACCTTAGTTCTTAAAGTGACATCTTTGCTTTTTTAACACTTTAAAGAGGTCTTTTGCAGCATATTTACCCAATGCAATACTTTGATTTCTAGACTGCTGCTTCCAAGCAGAATGGATCCAAGTAAAATGAAATCTTTAACAACTTCAATCAATTGGAAGGGGATCCATGAAATATTGGAGATCTTGGGATCTTTACTACAGTCAGAGTAAAAAATAGGGACAGGCAGGAAGGGAGAAACATTGGGGGAGTTCTAGTTTCAGGAATAAGAATTAAAGGTTAAAGCCCTAAATTGCTTCCATTTACAATCGCAGGCTGGAGGTAGACTAGAAGTCATAACTATGTCATCTTTGATACAATTCAGGGTATTTTTAATTTCCCTACATTTGTCTTCAGTTTATTACTCACAAGTATTTTCAGTTAAAACCTTATAATGAAAAGAATCTGTTTTCTTCACGTATGGTGCAAAGAAGAGGAATCCAGGGAGCCTGTCCCATTCTGTATTGAGTGCTAGGGGTAGGGAAGGAGACAAACATTTCAAGGGACCAAAGCATGGAAGTAACTACCAAGAAGAAAGGAGAGACCAGGGAGGACATTTCTTGAGTTAGGTCTTAGGTTGAAATTTAGTAAGTCCTAGGTAGGATTTTGGACCCAGTTTCCTGGTTTAAATGCAGATTCCTGGAGCCTATAACAGAGCTAGGAGCCCTGGTGGCTTAACGGTAAAGTGCTTGGCTGCTAACTGCAAAGTTGGCTGTTCAAACCCACCCAGAAGCTCCATGGAAGAAAGACGTGGGGATCTTCTCCTATAAAGATTACAGTCAAGAAAACCCTATGGGGCAATTATATTCTGTCACATGGGGTCAGTGTAAGTCTAAATCGACTCCACAGCACCTAACAACAGCAACGTACCTGACCAAATAAATCGGACTCTGGAGGGCGAGCCCAGGAATCTGCATCTTAAAAGTGCCCACCTGGTGATTTTGATTCACCTTAAAGTTTGCTGTAAGGTTTTGGAAAACAATATAAAGAAATTAGCTAATTATCCATGAAACAGCATCACCGGTACCGATAGATTCTGTATTATTGACAACTCTAAAATAGCTTCTATGTGTAAACCAGGGCTTCCAACTGTTTCTTCCTGGTTCAGTCATGGCCAATAAAGTGAAACAAGAATAGACCTGAATTTTTAAAATTTGGCTTAACCAGAATGATAACCAGAAGGAGAAAAATTACTGGTCAAAACCCTGCTGGTAACCTAATCTCCTTCTTAGAAAATGAGGGCAGCATACACTTTGCATAGCAACCAAATCTCTGACCCGTCAGGTTTTGTGTAGAGTCAGAAGGAGCCGCGCCCCACTCAAAGATGGTGACAAACTGCACTGCTTTGAATGTGCCTTGCTCTCAACAGTCCTGCCAATAAGCTAATCTCACACATCAGGCTCCTCCTGAAAGGGCTCACTATGTTTCTTCCAAGTGTCACTTCCAAGGCTTCGACCCATAATTTTTTCCATTCCGGTTGTTGTTCTGGATCACCCAAATTGTAAAAATTCAGGTCTGTTCTGCACTTCGTCAGCCACGACTGAACCAGCTCAAAGCTCTGGTGTAAACAAAGAAGCTTACAGTCTAATTTTAAATGGTAAGAGTCCCTCTACTCTACTGTGGCATTGCAAGGGACAAGTGAGAGGACTTTCTCGGCAGGCTTACCCGGAAAACACCCTAGAACTGAATTCCGTGGCTGGTAAATCAAGCCAAAGGGACTTCAGAAACTGAGGTAAAAAATGGGCTCTTACATGGTCCTCCTTGAGGATATGGGAGAGTGAACAAAAAGCCACTTGAAAAGCCACTTGGAGGGTAAAGAGCGACAATTTGAAGGCAATCTTTCACTGCTGAGTATGTCAGATTTTGGAGTTGGCTTCGTATCTGAGCCCTGGGCATTTGCAGTGTCTCCAAGAACAATTATTACTTCCTGGCAACTAAGAGCACTTTGGTCTAAGACTATTCATTCTGTTTTCTTCTTTTTCTTTTCTTTTCCAATTAAAGGACTAGAGGCTACAAATGTGATTTATGTCCTTTATAACTCACATAACTCCAATTCCAAATGCCACTCTCCAACTGTGGCAAGAAACGGCTTGTCAGTCCTGAGATTTCTCTGTGAGCATCTCTTTGTCTTTAACTAGCATGGTGGAGACCTTGGGACAAAAAAAAAAAAAAAAATTTTTTTTTTTTTTACAAAGGAAGGGTATAATAACTGCTAACGGACCCACCTGTTTTGGAGGGAATGTGTCCACCTTACAAGTTTTTTTTTTTTTTTAAACCTTCCACAACATTCTTAGACAGTCAAGTTATAATTATTGTACTGTGCTTACATGACTATTTTTAAAAAGAGCTTCTTTTTGACAATGCCCACTATATTATTTGCTGTTGTTGTTGTGCCCTCAAATGGTTCTGATTCATAGTGACCCTATACACAACAGAACAGACTCTAAACACTGCCTGGTCCAGGGCCATCTCACAATTGTTGCTGTGCTTAAGCCCATTATTCCAGCCACTATTTCAATCCATCTCATTGAGGGTCTTCCCCTTTTTTGCTGACCCTCTACTTTACCAAGCATGATGTCTTTCTCCAGGGACTGAATCCTCCTGATAATATGTCCAAAGTATGTGAGACGCAGCCTCACCATCCATGCTTCCAAGGAGCATTCTGGTTGTATTTCTTCCAAGGTGGATTTGTGTATTCTTTGGCTGTTCATGGTATATTCAATATTCTTCGTCAACATCACCATTCAAAGGCTTCAATTCTTCTATGGTCTTCCATATTCATTGTCCAGCTTTCGCATGCATATGAGGCAACTGAAAACACCATGGCTTGGGTCAAGTGTACCTTAGTCCTCAAGGTGACATCTTTGCTTTTTAACACTTTAAAGTGATCTCTTGCAGCCAATATGCCCGATGCAATGCGTCTTTTGATTTCTTGACTGCCGCTTCCATGGGCATTGATTGTGGATCTAAGTAAAATGAAATTCTTGAGAACCTCAATCTTTTCTCCCTTTATTGTGATGCCGCTTGTTGGTCCAGTGGTAGGATCTTCGTTTTTATTTTATTTTGTTTTTATGTTGAGGTATAATCCACACTGAAGGCTGTGGCCTTTGATCTTCATCAGTAAATGCTTCAAGTCCTCTTCACTTTCAGCAAGCAAGGTTGTGTCATCTGCATAACACAGGTTATCAGTGAGTCTTCCTCCAATCCTGATGCCCTGTTCTTCTTCATATAGTCCATTTTCTCAGATTATTTGCTCAGCACACAGACTGTCATACACGTCTGTCATTTGGTCATACTGTGAGGGCTCGTGTGTTGCTGGGTCACCCATGGTGGACAGGTTTCATTTGTGTTTCCAGACTAAGACAGACTAGGGAGAGGGACCCAGCAGTGTACTTATGAAAACAATTAGCCAGTGAACACCTAATGAATAGCAGTAGAACATTGTCTGATATACTGCCAGAAGATTAGCCCCTCAGGTTGGAAGGCACTCAAAAGATGACTGGGGAAGAGTTGCTCCTCAAATGACGTGGATGGAATCAAGCTTTCAGGACCTTCATTTGCTGATGTGGCATGACTCAAAATGTGATGAAACAGCTGCAAACATCCATTAACAATAAAAACATTGAATGCACAAAGTATAAACCTAGGAAAAATGGAAATTGTCAAAAATGAAATGGAACATATAAAGATCGATATGCTAGGCAGTAGTGAGCTGAAATGGACTGGTATTGGTCATTTTGAATCAGGCAATCACATGGTCTACTATGCCCAGAATGACAGCTTAAAGAGGAATGACGTTGCATTCATCATCAAAAAAAAAAAAAAAAAAATTTCAAGATCTATTCTGAAGTACAATGCTGTCAGTGATAGGATAATATCCACATGCCTACAAGGAAGACGAGTTAATATAACTATTATTCAAATTTACACACTTAACACTAAGGCCAAAGATGAAGAAATTGAAGATTTTTACCAGCTTCTGCAGTCTGAAATTGATTGAGCGTGCACTTAGTCCCAGTGCTATTGAGTTAATTCCGACTCATGCATTTAGTATGTGCTGATAATTACTGGTGATTGGAATGCGAAAGTTGGAAACAAAGAAGAAGGATCAGTAGTTGGAAAATATGGCCTTGATGATAGAAAGGATTCCAGAGATCACATGATTGAATTTTGCAAGACCAATGACTTCTTGCAAATACTGTTTTTCACTAATGTAAAGGGCAACTGTACACATAGACTTTGCCAGATGGAATACACAGGAATCAAATTGACTACATCTTTGGAAAGAGACAATGGAAAAGCTCAATATCATCAGTCAGAACAAGGCCAGGGGCTGAGTTCGGATCAGACCATCAATTACCCACATGGAAGTTCAAGTTGAAACTGAAGAAAATTAGAACAAGTCCACAAGAGCCAAAGTATGACCTTGATTATATCCCACCTGAATTTAGATACCACCTCAAGAATAGATTTGACTTGTTGAACACTGATGATTGAAGACCAGATGAGTTGTGGAATGATGTCAATGACATCATACGTGAAGAAAGAAAGAGGTCATTAAAAAGAGAGGAGAGAAAGAAAAGACCTAACTGGATGTCAAAAGAGACTCTGAAACTTGCTCTTGAATGTCAAGTAGCTAAAGCAAAGGAAAAATGAACAATATTTGCAGAATTATTTAAACATAAGGCAATTTCTTTGAGACCAGTGATGTGAATTTATATCTTGCTTCACTTAAAAAAGAGAAAGAGGAAAAAAAAAAAAAACACACAGACACATAAATATTTGTAGAAAGAATATTGAAGTTTTTTTTTTTTTAAGATGCATCTCAGTTGTACCTCTCATTTCAGAGTAAAACAATGAAACATTTGTGATTAACATCTCATTTAGCAAAAGGGTTTAAACCAAAAGGAAGCAAAACTAACCCAAGATCTCTCCGTGTTTCTTACCTTGAGAACTAATGCAAGTTGGTTATGCTTTATACCAGCCACTTAAGCATTATGTAGGTCTCAAAGATCACAGACTCTAGTTTCTGGAAGAAACTTTAGAGATTATAGAAGCAATCATTGAGTCCTAGAAAAATTAAATTTCTTCTAAGAGGTTTTTACAGTCTTTTAGTGGTCAACTTAGGACTAAAACTTAGATTCTTTGAAGATTAATCCTATACTCTGAACAATTCTTCAAAATTAAACTAGAAGTGCAAAGCCCTCCTTCTGGGAGACAGTCCAGCACGAAAGAAAGAGGGACCATTTGAGTCTGAAGCACCTAAGCACAGATTCTGAGTTCATTTACTAGCTATGAGGCCTCAAGAGAGTTATTTAAGCTTTCTGAGTCCCATTCTGCTTTGCTAAAAACCAGCATAATAATGTTTAGTGCACATAGTGATTTATTCAGCAAGTATTTATTGAGTAGCTACTTAGATCCAATAAATGCTCTAAGGTACTGAGAATGTCACAATAAACAAAAAGTTAATTTTTGCCATCATGAAGCTTATAATATTCTAGTGGGCAGATAAAGACAACAAACAGGTAAAATACATAAAATGTCAGGTAGTTGAAAGTGCTACGGAGAAAGGTAAAGTAGGGAATGAGGCTACAGATTACTAGGCCAAAAGTGGGTATGGGAGGGGTGTGTGGGTAGATGGGTTCGTATTATTTTAAATAAGGTGGTGTAGGAAGGCCTTACTGATAAAGTGATAGCTGAAGAGAGATGTGAAGATAATGAAGGATATAAGAACATTCTAGAAAAATAGCACAACAAACCTCCTTGGGGGAAAACATACTTAGCCTGTTAGAGAAAAAGTATGAAAGTGGTGTGGCTGGAGTGAAATGAACCAGAGTGAAAGATTGGGGGGTGGGGGGGCAAGAGTTGGGGCCATGGGTACATGTGGTAAGATCTGTAGCCACTGCAAGCATTTGAACTTTTATTTTAAGTAAAATGAGAAGCCACTGCAATTCTTTGAGCAAGGGAAGACATGTCTGCAATCATATTTTAAAAGGGCCACTCTGGCTATTGTGTTAAACTGCAAGGGTAGCAAAGACTGAGACCAGGAGAACAGTTAGGAAGATTTTGCAATAACCCAGAGGAGAGATGATAATTAGATGAGTCCAGGTTTGGAATACAATTTGAAGGATTTTTTTGTTGTTATTAGAACTGCCCGTGGAGGAAGTTCTACTCAATCCTATAGGGTCGTTATGAGTCAGAATCGACTCAACAGCAAAGGTTTGGCTTTGGTATTGGTTATCCAAGTGCAAATAGTGAGCAGCCAGGCACATGAGACTGAAGTTCAGGGAAGAGTTTCTACACTGGAAAGTTACAGATAGTATTTAAATCCACAATACTGGCAGAACTCATTCAGGGAGGGAGTAGAACTAGATTGAGTCCTGGGACATGCCAGCATTTAGAGGTTGGGAATTGAGTAAAGCACGGGAAAGGAAACAGTTGTAGAGGTCAGAGAGATGGCAGACTAAGCAAGTGTGTGTTCACCGGAAGTCAAGTGAAAAACTCGTTTCCAATGTTACTAACAAGTCAAATAATACGCACATTGAGAAATGACCATTGATTTTGCCTAAATGAAGGTAACAAAACCAACAAAAACCCATTGCCTTTGAGTCAATTCTGACTCATAGCGACCCGATAACACAGAGTAGAACTGCCCTATAACGTTTCCAAGGAGCGCCTGGTGGATTGAGCTGCTGACCTCTTGGTTAGCCACCGTAGCCCTTAACCACTACGCCACCAGGGTTTCCGGTGATGTTAATGGGTAACCATAATTGGCTGGAATGTGTTTAAAAACAAAAGGCAAACTTGGAAAAAAAAAAAAAAAACTAACAAATCAATAGCAAAATAAGCAAGAGATATTAATAAAATCGCTCACAGAAAAAGAAGTGTCTGTGGTCCTTAAACATTTAAATTATGCATAATCTCCATCATAATAAGGGGAACATGAAAAAACCAATTTTGAGACACTATTTTTAATTTACCAGATTAGTAAAGTTTCAAAAAGTTTCAACAAAATCTCTCTTACAAGGCTATGGAGAAAAAGGTATTCTCATACATTGTCAGAAAGAGTGCAAAATGTTAGAACCCCTATGGAGGAAAGTTTTATAATATCTAGAAATATATGTATATATATGTACACATATATATGTATACACATATATGTATGTACATATATACTTGTGCATATGTACATGTATACACACATACTCTTTGACTCAGCAATCTCATTTCTAGGCATCTATCTCATATATAACCTACAAGAATTTTTTCACGGCAGCAGTACTTGAAAAAGCAAAAGACTGGAAACAACCTACGTGTCAATTAATAGGAGCTGGAGTAAAATGCAGGTATAAAAAAGAATGAGAAATATATCTATACTTCTAAGAATAATCTCCAGGATATATTGTTAAGTAAATAAAGATGTAGAATAGTGTTATAATGTGATACAATTTGGATAAAAAAAGTAACAAAAGCAAAAAATTATATACTTACGTATGTGCACACACATGCACATATCTATGTATATTTGTATTTTTGTGAATTTTTTTAGTTTTCTGGTGAAATTCACATAACATGAAATTAACCTTTTTCAAGTACATAATTTGGTGACTCTTAGTATATTCAAAATGTTGTGCAACCACCGCCTCGACCAAAATACTTCCATCACCTCCAAAGACTGCCCTGTTTCCATTAAGCTGTCATTCCCTATTCCTCTCACTCCACAGCCCCCGGCAACAACCAATCTGCTTTCTTTCTCCATGGGTTTATTGTGGATATATCACACAACATGTTTGACAGATCTTCTTTCTCTTATCATAATGTTTTTAAGGTTTATCTACATTGTAACATGTATCAGTACTTGGTTTCTTTTTATGTTTGGATAATCTTCCATTGTAAGTTTTTACCACATTTTGTTTATCCATTCATCTGTTGATGAACACTTGAGCTGTTTCCACTTTTGGCTATTATGAATAATTTGATACTTATCAATTCCTCTTCCCCTCCATCTAATTCTCTGTCTAGGAAATACAAAAGGGTAAGAAAAATAGGAAATGATTTATATTCAAAATAACAACAATAGAAAATATTTAGGAATAAATTTACCAGGGGACATGAATGACCTGTATAAAGAAAACTAGAAAATAATTTTGCTAAGGGGTAGAAAGGAAAATATAGGTACAAAGGTATCCCAAGAAAAAGTTCAAATGAGACATTTTTGGAACTCTACAAAATGAGTTTTATAATCAATTTGGAAAAGTAAGTATGAATGAATATGATTTTAAGAACTGCTAATTTTCTTTTTTAATTTTATTAAGGTTTACCATGCAGAGGACTTGCTGTGCTTTGACAAGGATAGTGGTGTTTAGAACTATCAAGTTTTGAATACTGGATATCCCGCTTGCTTGTTACTGAATTTCTCTGGCTTCAGCTTTCTCATCCATAAATGGGTCATTTATTTGTTCCATCAGTTAGGACTTTAGCACTTAGATTAATGCTTAGTTCATAGTAACAATCCTCCACTGGTCTGTCAGTTGTCAAAGATTTCATTTTACTTGGATCCACAGTTAACGCCCATGGAAGCAGCAGTCAAGAAATCAAATGATGTATTGCATTGGGCAAATCTGTTGCAAAAAATCTCTTTAAAGTGTTAAAAATCAAAGATGTCACTTTAAGGACTAAGGTGTGCCTGACCCAAGCCATGGTATTTTCAATCAAGTCATATGCATGTGAAAGCTGGACAATGAATAAGGAAGACTGAAGAAGAACCGATGCATTGGAATTATGCGTTGGCGAAGAATATTGAATATGCCATAGAATGCCAAAAGAACAAACAAACCTGTCTTGGAAGAAGTACAGCCAGAATGCTCCTTAGAAGCAAGGATGGAGAGACTTTGTCTCACACACTTTGGACATATTATCTAAAGGGACCAGTCCCTGGAGGATGACATCATGCTTAGTAAAGTAGACAGTCACTGAGAAAGAGGAAAACTCTTAATGAGATAAATTGACACAGTTGCTGCAACAATGGGCTCAAACATAGCAATGATTGCAAGGTTGATGCAGGACCTGGCAACATTTCACTCTGTTGTACCTAGGGTTGCTATGAGTTGGAACTGACTTCACAACACCTAACAACAACAACAACAACACCATAGTAACAATGAGAGGTAATAAGTACTGGGTACTTATTATGTATGAAGCATTGTTCTAACCACTTTGCACTTATTTATTGTTCTTCATAGCAACCCTTAGGGAGGCTGAAACACTGCAAGGTTAAGGGATTTGCCTAAGATTACACAGCTAATAAACGAAGAAGTCAGGACACACAAAGAGTGAACTAACTCTTAGCCGTGACACTATGCTCTATCAAGGAATACATGAGAAATAAAAACAAAGAGAAGAAAGTCATCTTACCAAATATAGTCTATTGTAAGGTAGCAAAAAGGAGCCCTAGTGGCACAATGGTTAAGCACTCAGCTGCTAACCAAAAGGTTGGTGGTTCAAACCCAGAACCACTGGCTCTGTGAAAGGAAAGGCCTAGTAATCTGCTTTTGTAAAGATTACAGCCTTGGGAACCCTATGAGGCAGTTGTACTCTATTGCACTGGGTAGCTATGAGTTGGAATCGACTTGACAGCATACAAAAACAAGGTAACGAAAGTTGAAGTGCTATAGCATTGCTCCCAAAATTGGTTTGTATGACAGTATAGAAAATTCAGAAATGTACTTAATCATATATAATGATTCTATAACTATTTCATGTTAGACAAAGCAAGTTCCTTAAAACAATGAGAAAGGTTTATACTGCTTTGATGTACATGATCTATGTATAAACAGTTAATTGGTAAAGGATGATTAGCCATGCACTTAAATAGTAACAAATGTTTTATAAGAATCGAGTTTTCTATTTAGACACATTTCATCCAGCAAAATAGCTCTATATGCAGTAATTTTTTCAAAAAAGTAATAATGATATAAATATCTTTGATTAAAGAGGCTGGATTTGAATTACCAAAATAATAGCCCATATTTTTTAATTTTTAGTATATGTACTTAATGCCTGAGTATAAAATGAAGTAGCCACAGACCTTTCAGGAGCTGTCCTGTTGGCCTCACAGATGTTTTATAAAACAGATCCCTTTGAATTAAACATGTATGTCTAATCCTCCTTGAGAATTAGTCAAGGCATATTTAAAACCCCAGCACAACATTCTTCTGGACGACATTAAAGTGTCTGTTACTCATTTTGCATTAAGACAAACCCCATCAAGATAAACAAAACTAATTTCTTGGGCCTGATCCAATATTTCTGCAGTTGTATAAGAACAACCTTAGCGTTTCAGAAATCCCGTACCGTGAAATGAGCACAGCAACCAAATGTGCACCACGTTCCTTCACAACAACGTGGAAATCACAACTGGGAAACAACCACTTTACGTGCAAGGCAGAAGAAAATAGGCCAGGGAAACAGAGATGGAGTGTGGGCAAGAATCAGGGGAAATATGAAGGGGAGGAGGAATCTCTGTACCATAATCCCAAGGAGATGTCTCGTGTCACAGTCCAAGAGCCAATTTTGGCACACCCCCAAACCCTAACAACACAGCTCCTCACACCGCTCAGCAGATAATCTACCATGACTGAAAAAGCCTCCTTATGGTCAGCACAACAGGGTCGTTCAGTGGTAGAAATTCTGCCTCTCAGGCTGGAAACCCAGATTCCCTCCCTGGCTAGTGTACCTCAAGTACAGCCATCACTCATTTGTCAGTGGAGGCTTGTATGATGCTGAGCAGGTTTCAGCAGAGACAAGGACAGACTAGGAAGAAAAGCCTGGCAAACAACTTCCGTAAACCAGTAATGAAACCCTATAAATCGCAATGTTCCAATCAGCAACCAATCATGGGGATGGTGCAGGACCAGGAAGCATTTCATTCCATTGTGCATGGGGTTGTGGTGAGTCAGGGGTCACCTCAACAGCAGCTAACAACAACATGGTCAGCACAAATATTTGTTTCTTTATCATCCATGGTAGAATAGGAGGATCATTAGTGTTAACCCTCACTCAACTTTCCTTTCATTTTGTCAGCAAGTTCTCTCATTACTATCTCCAAAATAAATCTTGAAACCATCTATTTCTCTTCACCTCCACCATCTCACATTTATCCAATCCGTCATCATCTGTTGTCTACGCCACTACATATATTCTTGTAACTGGGTTGAATTTAGCCCCAGGCTAATTTATTCTCCCCAGAGCAGCCACTTTCCTGTGTAAAATGTTTCCACGAAGTTTTAAATAAAACCCAATGTACTCACCAGACTTACACCACATGGTCCTTTCCAATTTAATATCATTCTATTCTCTGTCTTGCCTACCATATCCAGCCTCCCTCTTTCTGAGGCCTGAGCTAATATACAGCCAGTATGTTTCTTAACAGGTTGTGAAAGTAATAAAATACCTCTCCATCCATTGGTTGTTAGGCCATTGAGTTGATCCCTGACTCATTCCGCAACTCATGGCAACCGCATGTACAATGGACCAAAATGCTACCCAGTCCAGTGCCATCCCATGACTAGTTGTGGATAAGGGCATTGTCATCCATAGGTTTTCACTGGCTGATTTTCAGAAGTAGAATACCAGGCCTTTCTTCCTAGTCCACCTTAGTCTGGAAGCTCTGCTCAACTCTATTCAGCATCGTAGCAACATGCAATTCTGTACAGACAAACGTGGTGGTTGTGCATAAGGTGTGTTGGCTGGAAATTTGAATGAGGTCTCCTGCCACCAAGCCACCACTGCCTCGTTGCTTTATACTTACACATACCCTATTTACCTCCACTGAGGTCATCCTCCATGTTTGGAGTCTCAGTTAATCAGACATCATTGTTTTGACACAAGCAGTGGCTCAGTACAGACACATTGATGGACCATTCATTTAAGTAAAAATCACTTAGAAGTGATTGATCTTACCTGGGATCTACAATGTGGTATTCTGCCTCCCTTAAATCACATTTCGATTCAGACCTCAGTCTTATCTATGACCTTGACCCAAATTTGCTCTCACTGGTGTAAGGGGCATTTGTTAGAATTACTGCTTTAATGTCAAATACACACCAATCGGAGGACACACAACTTGTGAACAGATGTTAGGGAGATGACTCTTCTCCTCGGCAGGCAAAGATCAAATCAAAGGCCACAAGTGTAGAACTTCACTGTGGACATAGGCCCTGAAAGCTCACCCCTCACCACTACACCTAATCAGTTCCCCAGGAAGCACAAAAAAAAAAAAAAAAAAAAAACTCACTGTCGTCATGTTAATTCTGACTCATAGTGACCCTATAAGATGGAGTAGAACTGCCCCATAGGGCCTCCAAGGAGAGGCTGGTGGATTCGAACTGCCAACCTTTTGGTTAGCAGCTGAACTCTTAACCACTGCGCTACTCAGGATTACATTCATTCCCTCACTGCTGTCCATCTACAACTCTTCTCTTCTGATCTAACAGCATGTTTAAGAGATGCCTGCCCTTGCCTTCCTTGTTCTGTGCCCGGGATATTGGGCAGTAATGCCTGCTGTATCAGTAGACTTCTCCAGAGGCTCAACGAAGGTTTTATGGCAGTTTTTGATGAAGTGAATATTCTTCCCTGCTTACTTGATAACACATATAGGCATTCTGTTACCAGTAAAAAAAAATCCTCTAGGAGATTTGAGTTATTTGAGAATCCTTGCACCATTCTCATTTCCTAGGGTAGAGTAAGAAGAAATTAAATACCGTGTTAGAACAGTTTTATATGCTGTGGGTAAAAATAGACAATTTTAGAAAGCGATAGTATTTCTGTCCACAGCAGAATTGTGTGGCTCTGTTTAAAACAAAGTGATGACTAGATCAAGGACAGTGTGGTTCAAAGTTATTTACTATTCTATAGATTACCTGAAGCAAGTCATTTAAGCAATAATATGCATAATAAATTCCTTCTATATTCCTAATTTTGGCTCATCACCCTTCCTGATCCATTTACTCTGATATGAGAATTTGAAATATTATGATATGATCATGGTCAATTGGAAGAATCAAATTTAGCTTTTCTGGTTTTTTTTAGTTTAGCTTAAAACAAAGTGTATTTGTGGAGCCCACAAAAATCTTTCCTGAAAGCAAGCGCGTACCCGGAATAGACAGAAGAGCACATCTACTGTGACATATATACCTGCTCGGCACAAAGTGGCAAGACAGTTAAATTGGAATTTGAGCCTTCCGTCTAAATTTGGATTGTTTCCTTACTTTGAGATTCTGTTGTCTTCCCTGCAGGTACTAAAGATTCCTTGAAGATAAAGCTTTTCTTCAACACACAGCTCAAATTCAGTATAATCCCATCCACAATCATTTTTCCCTTCTTTGAATTCCTATAATAGGAATAATAGGTTGGCTCCTATTCATGCCAGTTTATCCTAATATTCTTCTTTATATGTGAATTTCCTTGTTCTCAAATTAAATTATGAATACGTGGAGGAAACGGCACCACTTTCTGTCTGTTTTGTCACACTATATCACTCAGATATTTTGCCTGTATCTATTGGGTTGATAGTGTGGTTGCAGGACAGAATATTAGGAGGTTCGTCAATATCTGCTGTCTCTTCTTCCTCGGCACACAGCGAGATTACACTTCCCAGGCTCCTCTGCAGGGAGATGAAACTCTGTGCCTGTCTGCGCCACTTCCAGGCTTGTCTCTTGTATGCCTCTTATGTTTCCCTCTCCATGCTTCTTTCTCCTTCTACTGATATGAAAGAGTCCTTCTTGGCAGAGATCGGCAGAGCCTGCAGATGAAATTACCTTGTGGAGGAAGCTTCCTATAGACCAGGACTATTATATAAGAAAGAAAGAAACACCAATCGTATTTAAGCCATCACATGCTTGTGAGTCTACGTATTGTAGCAGCTAGCATGCCACTAAGTCATTCTAGTAGAAAGGACTAAACTGGGATTAATACCTGACTCTGTCACAAAGACTAAACTGTGATTTATGGCAAGTTCACTTTTCTGAGCTTCAACCACCCCATCTGTAAAATGTTGCTAATTACAGCAACTGCTTCAATTAAATAACTTCATGCAATCACTTAAAACAATGCCTGCTGGGGGCCCTCAGTTTACTACCACTCATATTCTGTTGTGATCCATAAGGTTTTTAAATGGGCAACATTTTGTTTTGTTATACATAAGATCACCATGAGTCAGAGCCAACTGAGCAACAACTAACAATCACCACCACTCATATATGTGCTTAGGATTAGTTCTTGATAAGCAGAAGCTACATCCAAGAGAGTCCAGAAAAGTGGTATCCGAATAATTTATTTTTATTTTTTAACCACAACAATGGCAGTAGAAACTCCTCGCAGATGAGAAGTATGCTCATGGCAGGGGGTGGGGATTATTTAGAGGAGGGAGACAAGTTAAAAGAGGCTAAATGAGAATATTTAAATATATCCTTTGCACTCTATGAACTTCACACCTGGAAGGGATTTGAGATTTTAGGTTAGAGTATGTAGGGACTTCATCTTAGGCCAGGTTGTGACTAAACAGATAATTGGGAATAGACAATTACGCTGCTATGTAGGTCAAAGGTACTATCATATCTAGGCTGGGCTACTAAGTAGTTGGGGAGTTAGTTTGACCATTCACTGGGTAAATTAAATGACAAGTTGTTCACCTACTCATTTGGTTGCCAGTACGGCAAGGCCGGGTGAAGCCCACATTTGCTCGATTTGTATAGTCTGAGTTTTGATGGATGAATGAAATAGTCATTGTTGCTACTGCTTGAAGCCCCTATACTGCTAAGAGTTTATAACATTCAGCAGTCTCTCACGCAGTGTGCATCAAGCAAAATTAAACAGAGAAAAACTTAATTGGCTCTACATTCAGAGGCTGAACTAAACCATTGACATCTGCTTTTAGACAATTGTGGGTTTCTTGCATTAATACATGTATTTCCTTTACAGTGAACATTTTGTCAATATGCTGTAATTATATGTTCAAAGTTTCAGTGTATAATTTGTTATTATCTCCTAAAGCTATTCCTCTTATTTTCCAGAGTTTTAACATTAAAAATAATAAAAAAAGAATGAAGCGAGGGAGTCTGTGAGTCTGCAGAATATTGTCTTAAGATGAAGGTGGTTAAACAAAATAAAAAATAATTGAAATCATGCTATCTTCCGCTGCCACTTTCTATCCAGAAGGTCACAGAGAGTTGGCGCTACTTAATTTTTTATGTAAGGGAAGGATAATAAAACAATGTTTATTTGTAAAGGCCAATTTTCTAAGTCCAATCCACAAATCTTGAAACCAGGCAAGGAAAGATTTTACGCACTGGCCAAATGTAGATTGATGCTTATTACAATATTGTTTGTCATTACAAAAATGGTTCAACAAATTAACCACCTAATGTCCATGAGTAGGGAAATTGCTCACATGCACACACGTGCGCAAGGCACTATTATTCAGCTATTGAAGAACGTGAAATAGACCTGTATGTGGTTGCTGGGAAAGCTACGTAAGATGTACTGTTAAATGAAAAAAGAAAAAAAAAAAAGCAGAATTTTGTGTATACTGTAATTCCACGTTTGTAAAAAACAAACAAAACCAAAGTCCAAACAAAAACGAGATAAACAAACCCCCTATATTTGGGAACATACGCTTTAATATAATTTTATATTATGAAAAAATAAACACAAAACTTTTTACCTTGATTACTCAGGGGTGTATATAGACAGGGACTGTGAGCAAAGAGTGTTGATTTTTCTTTGTGGGTCTCTTCTTTGTTTTCAGGTACAAGAGAAAGGTATTACTATTGCAATTTTAAATAATCTAGACATTTCTAAAAATCATTAACTATGGACCAAAAAAAAAAAAAAAACCACAACCTGTTGCCGTCGATTCCAACTCATAGTGACCCTATAGGACAGAGTAGAACTGACCCATAGTGTTTCCAAGGAGCTGGATTTGAACTGCTAACCTTTTGTTTAGCAGCCAAGTTCCTACCACCGTGCCACCAGGGCTACTAAGTATGGACAGTGATCTAAAATGTGGGAGGACATGAATAACCACAGAAACAGGTATTTTACACTTCCTAGGTTTTTAAAAAGCTTTGGTGCTATAACTGGTGTCTCACTGCCTTGAATGCATATAATTTTCAAGTAGCTGACACTCTATCAGAAATTCTAGGGACAGTCATGTAAGCAACAGATACATTCATCCCAAAAGTAATGTGAAAGAATAGAGTGCAAATTTGAATTTTAAAATGGTTTAAAAGAAAAGTTGCCATCAAGTCAGTTCTGACTCATGACAACCCCATGTGTATAATTGTGCTCCATAGGATTTTCAATGGCTGTGTTTTCAGAAGTAGATTGCCAGGTCTTTCTTCTGAGGTACCCCTGGGTAAACTCGAATTTCTAATCTTTCAGTTAGCATCTGAATGCATTAACCTTTTGCACCGTTTGGGAGTTTAGGTTAAAAACAAGCTTCTCCTAAATAAATGAGAATAAATCTTTTAATGATTACTAACAAAAAGTCCTTCAGCCTTCATTAAGAAAGAAAGGAAGGAAGAGAGGGAGGGAGGAAAGAAGGAAGGAAAAAGGAAAGAAAAGAACAACTAATCGAGATAGCTTGACTGCCATTTCTGCTGTTGGTGAAATGGGAGCTCTTAAGTCGTTAGAGTCTGAAGAGGAAGAGAAGCAGTTGGGGTGGCAGCAATGCAGGGATTCAGAGCATCCACACTAGGTATAGTGTAGAGAAAGGATGTTAGACTAATATGTTTTTAAGGCTTGCCCATTTCCTCTTGTACCTATCAAAGCACCATGAATTTAGTTGGCACCAGGGCTGTAGAAATTGCAGTGGCCTTGCAACTGGGTGGGTCTTACATCCACCCCCATTACAGATGTGGCCACAGCCCAGGGGTATTGTGCACATGCATGTAGTACACTGGCAGTCAGATGGAAAATTACATGGTCATGTAAGGGCCCAGGCATCCTGTGAGTTTATGGAGTGATTATGGATGTCTCACTGGGTCCAAATTTATGAGCAATTGGAGCTAGATACATAAAATTCCTCCCCAGTACTGTAACAGGGAATGGAGTAAGATCTCAGATGAGAAGAAAATTTAAACACAACAGTTTGAGAAGTAAGAGAGAATGTAACATACGAATGATATACGCCTGTGTGCAAAATATAGAGAGGGCATGAGGGATGGCGGGAGTGAATCACAAACAGAAGGGCCAATTGGCCTAACTATTGAAAACAAGCTGAGGTGGATAAACCAATGGTGGGACAGCCATACACTGGAGCATTATTCAACGATAAAAAGAAATGGGCTATCAAGCTATGAAAAGACATTGAAGTAACCTTAATTGTGTGTTGCTAAGTGAAAGAAAACAGTCTCTTTCATAAGCTACACACCTTGATTCCAACTATATGATATCCTGGAATAGGCAAAACTAAAGAGACAATAAAAAGATCAGTGGTTGCCAGGGGCCCAGAGGGAGGTGGGAGAGGTGAAGAAGTGAGGCCCAGGGAATTTTTAGATCAGTGACTATTCTGCATGACCCCGTACACATGGTGGACACATGACATTATGCATTTGTCAAAACACATAGGACAGTACAACACAAAGAGTAAACCCTAATGAAAACTATTGACTTCAGTTGTTAATGATGTATCAATACTGATTCATCAATTGTAAGGCATGTACCACTGGAAGGGAAGAAGTTAGTGGGAGAGACAGTGCATACAGGGTCTGCATTTTCTGCACAATTTTTCTGTAAACCTCAAAATGCTCTAAAATAATTTTTAAAAAAGGTCTGAGAAGTAGGAACGAATATAGACTATGAATGATTTAAATGTGGGGAGTGATCTTAAGAAAGCCAAGCATTTCAAAAAGAAAGCAAAGTGACTAGAGAAATCAGAAAGGACTATGATCGGAACCCAGCATTTTGAATTGAGAAGCATATGCTTGAAATAGGCTAGGAAGGAGATTTTGTTAGTCCAAAAGCAAGAAGAATTTGGCTTAATTTTTATATCTGTGGTAAAGGAGAAATGGCTATGTAAAGTTAAAAAAAAAATGAGGGCTTTTCAGGAGAACAGGCTGGCAAGAAATCCTGCCCCATGGGATTTTAAGATTTCCTGTCCAAAACTTTTATTTGGCTGTTGGGGACCAAATCTAACCTTTTGTTTTCAAACAATGGTCTATTCTCAAGCTCTTTTTGAGGAGAATCCTGCCTCCTGGATGGACTTGAAGTCTCACAGAGTGAGCCATAAAAGTCTCCCCTGGAGCCACACAGAGTGAGAGTCTGGCCCATCTGATTTCTGGGCTTCTTTTTTTTTTTTTGACAATACAGCTTGTATAGAAAAGCCAGAGGCATTGAGACCCAGCCAGTCCAAACCACATGGAGAGTGGGAGTCAGACTCTGGGGCGACCCCTCCCTCTTCCTCCCCAGTCCTCTGAAATGAAACTTTTTGCAAATGACTGTAAGAGAGGTCACCATCTCCAATTGGTATGTTCAGAAGGTGGACACTCAACTTTTGACTCAGGCATTTGTTTGACTCAGGCATTTGTTTTGTGTTTCCTAATCTCTTGCATGAGGGCAGTGGTTTTTCAGTGATAGAATTATTGCCTTCCATGCGGGAGACTCAGGTTCGATTCCTGGCCAATGCACCACAAGCACAACTACCGCCGTCTGTCATTGGAGGCTTACTTGTTGCTGTGATGCTGAATAGGTCACGTGAGCTTCCAAACTAAGACATACTAGGAAGAAAGACCTAGCAATTGGCTTCCAAAAATTAGCTGATGAAAACCCTATGGATTACAATTGTGAACTGATACTTAAGTTCTGCATCTATATTCTAGTGGATTGTGGTATAAGAATTAATCTAAGGGGCCACTCTGAAGCAGGGTGAAAGGTAGCCAAAGAGACAGGAAGCAGAGATGCAAGAAAGGAGTCATTTGGATGTCTCCCACGTCTCCTGCTCTAAGTACGTGCTCCACTTGGTCCTTTACCCATCCTGCCCCATCTAAATTTTGTGTTAATTTTTAGTGCTATAAAACTATTTTAAATTGATATCCTTAATTGTACCAAGCAAGAATCAAAGAAGGTATTATATAAAGTTAAAGAGTTAGTTTAAATTAAAATACTATATGCATAAATATGAAAATATTTAAAACACCTAACAATATTTAAAGCAAAGATTATAAATAGTTTTAGCGCAATTAGAAGACTTCAGAGAATTTGCTTACCGTAGTTTTTCGCGAATACTACGTGTGTTATACATTTTTCCAACCACACAGCCCCTTCACCTGCTATTTTCCTAACCATACTGTGCACGTTATATGTGTCTGTATTATTTATGTGGGCACATTGTTTTTGAAAAATACAGTCATTACTTCTCTCTGCAAATGTAGGTGGCCTGTCCAAGTTCAAATAGCTAGTTAAAGCAGAACCGAAACTGAGCTTTGATCTCCCAGTTTCCAAGCTACTCTTCTTTCTGCTTAGTTGTGTGGTCTTGGGAAATGTTATTGAAAAGCTTTGTGCCTCAACTTCCCCACCTGTGGAATGGGCATCATAATGGTATCTAACTCATTAGACTGCTGTAAGGATTAAATAAGGTAATATGTTGAAAGTCCATATTAGAGAATCTGTCACATAACTATTCTATTAATATTAGCTATAATTATTCATTCTCTGACCTTTCAGTTAATTTGCTATATAAAGCAGCATTTTAAATTAGTAATTTTGGGTGCTTTGCTCCTGGAAATATAGAATTAGAAAGAATATGAGAGTCACGATTCTTTTTTTTCTCGTTTCTTCCCTTGTTCCCAGCAATGATTTGCAAACTGCCTTCTTTCTTCAAGCCCACGTTAACTCCTGATGTAATTGGTGAGGTTAATAGTAAGGTAATAGATAAAATGTGTGAAAGAAGGAAACAAATTTCTATCACCTGTCGCAAATAATGAAGCAAGTCCAGGGTGTGACATTCACTGCCATGGTAATTATCATGGCAAACTGATCAGCAGTAAACTGAGCTGACAAATTGAACTAGGGAAAAATACATATCCATTACTCATGCATCAGTTCAAGTGCCACCTCCCCTGTGAAGCCTCCTTCAATCCCACCCATCAGAACTGCTCCCTGATTCACATTCCAGTGTAGTTTTGCTTACACTTCACTTTTGGTTTTAATCATGCCAGTCCTGGGCATCATTCTTTGAAAGCAGGGTCTACTTCTTATTCATCTTTATGTTTCCTGAATCCAGAACACCTCACAGCAGTTACAGGTGCTCAATAAGTATGCCCTGAATTGAATTCATAGAACTCAGAAATAAGTGAGAATGTAAGCTTCTTCTTTAAATGCTACTCTTTACTGAGCGTTTATCATGTATCCAAAATTGCTAGATTCACAATCACCATGTGAAAAGATTAGCAGTATTTTCATGTTATTAGTGAGAAAAAGTAAAGCTCAGAGATGTTAAGGGAATTGCTGAAGATCATACTTCTATGAGGATGCAAACCCCGATTCCATTTGATATTGTTTTTGGGAAGAGGAAAATAAAGATGGAATACTCCTTGTTTTTATTATTTAGTCCCATATAATACCTTCTGAAACAGGCTCTGACTTCAGGAACCCATCCTCTTTAGGACAGCCATTTTGTAATATCCTACCATGGATATTATCCTGAATGCCTCATAAGAATAATGTCAACATAAAGAAGTTTGCTTATACCATCCCCCACTGGGCAACAATGGAAACCCCACCATACTAGCCCTTTGAAAATCTTTTGGTGGGCAGACATGATTCTTTGGGTTGGACTGGCTTTGTTCAGTTGTTATGGTTCACCATTTTATATAGGCTATCACAGCAACCCCCATACCAGTAGAACTTGTCTGTGTAAGTTCCAGGGTTTGAATTCCAGAACTGCAAGACAACCAACTTTTTTCCAGTTAGAAACCCAGCCAGCCCTGCCACCAAGGTAAGGCATTAGTATCTGAAGACAAGTCTGTTAAATTCTACTGTGACCTTTCCAAGACTATAATTTAGAAAAGTGTAACGAGTTCTTTAAATACACTGCTTCCCCCAGTTTTTTCAATCATACCATTTTGTTAGTAATTATTTTATTTTTAATCTCTTAGCCATTTTGTAACCTCCTGCTTGATTATCCTTTGCAGGCTCTCTGTAATATCTGACTTATTCAGCTTTCTCACACTAAAAAAATATGGCGCACATTTTAGTTCTGAGTGTGTTGGGAACTAGAAAAGGCAATAAATTAATTATATACTAATAAATAAACCAAAGTAGAGAATACAGTAATGGAATAAGTGTTTTAAAAATAATTTTGTTTCTTCATTTGAGTTTACCAGCTAGCACATCCAAATACTACTTCTTCTTTCCTCTAAATGCCATGGTTACCCAACAAAAAACAAATGAATGTTGAGAAACGTTCTAACTTAAAAAGAAGACTTTTTAAACAAATGCAGCCTGAGGCATTTCCTATGTTCAGTTTAGAATCAGTGTGAAATTAAGATACTCACGTCCTGAGAGTAATGGAAACTACCCTGAAGGAAATGCAAGATGATTGTCATTAAAAGCAATAGAAGGCATTCAATATAAAATGCAACATACATCCCTTCAAACCAAAGGCAGTCTCTTAGTGGACAAGTGTGGAGCAGCTGAAGAAGACATCTGAGCATGTAGGTGCCCCTCTAGAGAAGTCTGGGTCAAAGCTTACAATCATTACCACTCAGAGCAGAAAAGCACCTCCCTTGCCATTCTGACTCTTCTTTCTCAGTGGACTTAGTCAGCACCATTTCCCGGGAGACAGCATTTCCTCCCAGTGATTTCTGTCACATGCTGTGAGATTTTCTGTTAGGGACATGACATACTGATTTGCAACACAATTACGTGGCCTGCCAAGTGATTACCAGAGACTCTAGTAGATGCATCCCTGTGGATCATCCTCTCCAAGGAGACTGTTTTATAGGCCTTCAAATCCCAGTGGAATAAGACTTCACACTGAAGGGACATGCCAAGGAAAAAGCATCAAAAGCAATTCCTCTAGTGTATCCTTGTCTCTTCCTGTTCTCATAAATATATGTCATTTCTAGGTTTAATTTGGGGAAAGGAACAAAGCCAGAGAAGCTAAAAAGTAAAAAACATGGACATTGAGTCCCTAAACTACACATGCACTCTCATTCTGAGGGTGGTAATAAAGCAGTGTTCTGTGAGAAATAAAAGGCGTATGGTCTTGGTCATTCTTAATCCGCCATAAATCTCTACAGATAAACTAGAATATTCCTCTTTTTTCAAATTCTTATGGATTTAGGATACCACAATGTACTAAATCCTGGAGAGGCTAGAACTGTGAAGAGCATAGCCAAACGTAGTTGGCAGAGTCAAAAATGGGAGTGTGGGATCTTGGATTAGAGTTACCATTTTTCCCTCAATTTTTAATTGTCTCATCACCCCCCAGGTATAAAAATGGAAGTGGCAAATGCATTCCATAAGGAGTAAAGGTACCATACACTTCATTGCTGCATAAATAAGAATTGTGTGAAGATTGCATTCAACTGGGTACGTAACCAGGCAATGAAAGACAGCTCTGGTTAGTCCTGTGAAAACATGTCGGTTGCTTTTCCAACTGTGAGGACTTTTAGTGTCTAAAATTTTAAAAGAATGATGAACTAGTCTGCTCACAGCTGGGATGTGTGCATGCATGCCAGTTTTTATGGCTCCACATGATTCTGAGAGCTTCCTAAGCTTTTGTTTAGGCTGAGAGTTTCAATTGCACCAATGTGGCCTCCTTTCAACTTTAGCTTAAACCTCCTCCAGTCTTTTGTGGGGCTGCTGTTTGCACTGTGTCCATCCCATCTTCCACTCTAAGCTTAGTCCCCTCTAAGCCTAGCCCACCTTCAGAGAGCTGCAACAATGTTAGGCCCTTTACTTTGTTTCAACATTTTTATATTTAATTTTTATTTCACTTTTAACTGTAGAGACATTATTGCAATAATTTTAATTTTATTCAGGTACACTTACTCTTTAATTTGACCTGTGCCCGCAATACTCTTGCCTCTGCCCAGCCTCTGAAACTGTACTCTACCTCAAGTTTATCTTTTCTTGAGATGGAATAAAATATTAGGAAGGCAGTTAGAAGACCACAACGGCCATAGGTCAACTTATCATAAGGTGTCTGCTAATGGTGTATTTGGACCTAATGTATTTCAGGACATTCTTGGTATGTAGGAACACTTAGGTTCAGAATGATAGATGTCATATGATTACTTAAAGAGATAATTGATTTTTAAATAGGTGACTATATATATATTTTCGGTAGCAGTGAGTTGACTCCTCTTAAAACGTCTAGGTAATACTTAGTGAGCATCACAAGGAGCAGGGAGCTCTGCACACCTATTGGCTCTCTTGCACAAGGAAGACTCATTAGAAATAGAAGTGTGGGAGAGCACCTCCTTGTCCTCACTGTCCCTGAGCTGTCCGGCCCAGCGGGTGCCACCTCCTACTCAATTGCAAACAAGGAGCTCACAATAGTTCTCCAGCAGCAACTCTGTTGTCATAATCACCAAGGGAGGATTGGAGCCAAGCAGCCCAAATGCCATTCTCAGCTTGTGAAACGTGGATGTATATGTCAAGTGTGGTGGTCCTGCAGAACCTAACACACAGGCTCTGCAAATAGGGAAGGGATGCCAGGTATAACTCAACTCATGAAAATAGACCATGCAGAGGGTACCTTTAGAATAATGAGAACCAAGTTGATATAATGAGTAGGGAGAGGGCAAGGGAGATAATCTTGAGCAAACTTACTATTCTCTTGATTAATCGGAGACCCTGGTGGCGTAGTGGTTAAGTGCTATGGCTGCTAAACAAGAGGTCGGCAGTTCAAATCCATCAGGAGCTCCTTGGAAATTGTGTGGTGCAGCTTTATTCTGTCCTATAGGGTCGCTATGAGTCGGAATGGACTCGACAGCAGTGGGTTTGGTTTTTGGTCTTGATTAATCAAGTCACAAGGCTCAGCCACATTCTTCATAATATCCTTCAACACATGCATCATTCCCGTTTCTTCCCATACACATTTTTTGTTTTGTTTTTAACATGCTTTTTAAAATCTGATTTGGTTGCCTTATAGAGTCAGACACTACCATCGTCGTGGTCAGCTTCTCAAAAATAATAAATATGTGCAACTATTTCATATTATTCTGGGTCCTAACAGGCAAGATGGAAACACCCAGAGCATAGAGGAGGGGTTGTTTTGTTACCTTGTTTACTCTCTCACTATGAAAATTCTTCCCATTTGATCATTCAATGGTTTTTATTCTCTGTGCAAAACTACCAGCCAAGCCCATTACCGTATTTCCTTGATTTACTGGGTATATTTCGTCAATGTTTTAATATTTTCAAAATCAGTTATTCATCACACAATTAAATGAAAAGCAAGCTGTCAGCTTCTAGAATCATGTGTTATGCTTTGTGGCAATTGCTGAACATGTGCAAATTTAACTGTATAAAGGTATCTGTCCATGCATTTTCCCCTCCATTGAGATGTTTGCAATTGTAGTCCCAACTGTGGTTGAATTTGAATCAAAATTGTGGTTCACTAATTGCCTTTGAAATACCTTAAAAACTACTATGATCCAGCATAGAAATGATAAGTTATGCAACACAGGTTATTATCTGCCAGGCAGTATAAACCACTAACCACTCAAAATGGAGCACAGAATGTCCAAAACTTGGCTAGACTGATATGACCCATACAAATTAGGATTATCACCAACGGCTCGATCAATGCCAGGAGCTTCTGAATGAATCTGAAGAGAAGCTGTTAAACTTCTGGAAATGTGTAAGCAACACCAACCAACCAACAAGTTTTATTAAACATAAACAAGCTTAAAAAACAGGAAATATAGCCAAAGACTCATGTAATCGTTAAAAAAAAAAAATTGTTAAATTCGTTAAAAAAAAAATCGTTAAATACTTACTGTTAAACCCGAATGGTGCTACAAAGTCAAGATTATGAACACAGGTTTTCAAAAGGGTACAGTCATTTTTAAAGGTGTTTTAAACTTGATGATACATCAAAAAACTGGTGAAAAGTAATGGGAGCCAATGAGAATGGAATTAACTAATTGGATTGGTCTCCCAGGGCATCAGGGAGTTCAATCATAATGCCAAGGTTGATAGATGATGGTGAAAACGGCAAGATTATCATCTCACTTTATTGTGGCACCCGAGATGTGTTGATAATGTGTTCACTGAGGCATGAAAGAGACAAAATATTTCTTCTGCCCCAGCATTTATCTTTCTATATTCATTTTGGTTCAGCAAACTGAACTCAAATGCTAGTGAAGACTTTTCTTATACTTTCAGTGGTATCCCTTGGTTTGGTAAGTAGAGAAGAAGATCCTGCATGTTTTCACTCTTTTGTGGTCCTCAGTACTTCTTTGGCCAAGCAACAATTGATAGACATAGATTTCAGTTTTTTAAAAGAAATGCTCTATGCCTGGATTAAGGAGAAGATGTAATTCTCTGTGGCACTTCTCATGTGAAATGAGCGTTAAGAGTACTGCCATGTGTCACTCTACCTACTCATTCATATATAGGATAATCTGTAGTCTCAATTTGCCTGGAACAGTCCCAGTGTGTATTCTGGCATCCCTGTGACTTTAGCATTTGTTCCGCATAAAACCACCCCTGTTTGGACAATAAATGGCATGGTCACTCCATTCATATGTGATATGCTAAGTAGGCTAAAGAATAAGGAAATAAGTAAATCTCAAAGCAAATATATGTCAATTCATTAGAACTCTTTATACGTGGAGTTAATCAACTGCCCAGAGAAAAATCTTAGATACTTGCATTACTTTCAAAGCAAAGAATATAATTTTTAGTGTCTCCAAAGCCTGATCAAACTTTTGATCATGCCATGTACACTTTGTTGCATGTTTATATGGAATTCAGTTCAGGAGACAACATAATTATTATCCAAATGTTCCCTCATCTGACTGACAAAAGAATACAGCCTTAGCCTGAATGGCTGAGTATAAGACCAAGAAGGTACAACCAGCCAGAATACTGAAGGTGGTGTAATCCAGACTGGTTCACTCCCTTAGATGACACATGTATTGTTGAAAAAATGTTGGTAATAGACTGCAAATGTATCATATTCCTCCTTGTTGTTGTTAGGTGCCGTCAGTCGATCCGACTCATAGTGAGTCGTGTGACAGAGTAGAACCGCCCCATCTGGTTTTCTTAGGCTGTAATCTTTATAGGAGCAGACTGCCAGGTTTTTGCTCGCACTGGGCCACTCAGTGGGTTAAACCGCCAACATTTCAGTGAGCAGTGGAGTGCTTAACTTTGCATCGCGGGGGCTCTTTATTCCTTCCTATACCCTTTGCCCTCAAGTTGATTCCAACTCATACTGACCCTAGAAGATAGAGTAGATGTGCCCCACAGGGTTTCTTAAAAAAAAAAAAAAAGGTTTCTTAGGCTCTAATATTTATGGAGGAAACCCTGGTGGTGTAGTGCTTAAATGCTATGGCCGCTAACCAAAAAAGGTCAGGCAGTTCAAATCCACCATCTGCTCCTTGAAAACTCTATGGGGCACTTCTACCCTGCCCTATAGGGTCACTATGAATAGGAATCAACTCGATGGCAACAGGTTTGGTATTTGGTTTTTTTTTGAAATCTTTATGGAAGCAGACTGCCACATCTTTCTCCCACAGAGCCTCTTGTGAGTTAGATCCACCGACCTTTCTTGATTAGCAGCTCTCCTATTCACAGTAATATCAGCAAGATATCTTGCACAATAATCCATTTCTAAGCAGAAACTTTTATTTACAGTAGCTAGTGTTTTTTAGGGCAAGGAGAGTAGAGAAAGACTGATCTGGATTGCTCTGTAGGAAAGAGCGGGAGAGAAGAGCAAAGGCGTCGCGTTGTTCTGGAAATTGCATTTATCTCAGTGAAAGCATCACCTAACGTGGTTACCGTTTGTCTCATGACGAAATCAGATCTTTGGATCGCATTTCCTTTTTGCCACTAACTTTATTTTGTTTATATGTACTTTCTCTTTTCCATTATTAGAACTTTATTACAATATTAAGTTGGGTGTTTTTTTGTTTTGTTTTATTTTTTTAAAGAATTTTTCTTCCACCTTTTACACCATTACCACTTATAACTAGGAACTGAACATTTTATGCTACCAGCAAATTGTAGACATGTCAGTTGTGTTTAGCTAGTGCTTAAGATAGCTAAATCCATTCAGTGCTCTCTCTTCTTCCATGTAGATAGAAAAAGTTGAGTTGCAAATGAGGCCGAGTCTCCCTACCTCTTACATCTCCTTTGCCCTGGGCATAAGCCTTCAGATTGACTTTTACTCATTCCCCAGACCAGTATACAGCTCGTAGTGAGCAGGATTGGTAAGAAGTAGAAAGGACACGATTGACAATTCTGCTTTAACACCCCTCGGAATCCTGGGCCTCTCCCTCCCTCACCTAGTCCCAAATAACCCCACCCTACAATCCACCCTGACTTGGCATTTTTAATGTCTGTTGGATTTTCCATTCCCTGTGTGTCTGATGTAGCACTATTCCGTGATCCACCAGTGCCCTCATAGCCTGAAGATGCTTAAGAATCAAATCTAGGAAAGGGCAGTAGAAAATGACTTCTTAATTCCTCTGTACTAAGAAGCCATTTCATAGAAGAATGGAATTAGATGCTTTTAAAGGACTTTTTAAATCCATAATTTCCCTGAGCAAGGTTGCTGTAAATTTTCCAGTCCCCTTTTTCATTCTCAGATAAGTAATCAAGATCGGGAGACCTTTCCAATTTTTTTTTTTTTAATTAACTTTTATTGAGCTTCAACTGAACATTTACAAATCAAGTCAGTCTGTCACATATAAGTTTACATACATCTTACTCCGTACTCCCACTTGCTCTCCCCCTAATGAGTCAGCCCTTCCAGTCTCTCCTTTCGTGACAATTTTGCCAGCTTCCCACTCTCTCTATCCTCCCATCCCCCCTCCAGACAGGAGATGCCAACACAGTCTCAAGTGTCCACCTGATATAATTAGCTCACTCTTCATCAGCATCTCTCTCCCACCCACTGACCAGTCCCTTTCACGTCTGATGAGTTGTCTTCGGGGATGGTTCCTGTCCTGGGCCAACAGAAGGTCTGGGGACCATGGCTGCCGGGATTCCTCTAGTCTCAGTCAGACCATTAAGTATGGTCTTTTTATGAGAATTTGGGGTCTGCATCCCACTGATCTCCTGCTCCCTCAGGGGTCCTCTGCTGTGCTCCCTGTCAGGGCAGTCATCGATTGTGGCTGGGCACCAACTAGTTCTACTGGTCTCAGGATGATGTAAGTCTCTGGTTCATGTGGGCCTTTCTGTCTCTTGGGCTCTTAGTTGTCGTGTGACCTTGGTGTTCTTCATTCTCCTTTGCTCCAGGTGAGTTGAGACCAATTGATGCATCTTAGATGGCCTCTTGTTAGCATTTAAGACCCCAGATGCCACATTTCAAAGTGGGATGCAGAATGTTTTCATAATAGAATTATTTTGCCAATTGACTTAGAAGTCCCCTTAAAACATGGTCCCCAAACCCCTGCCCTTGCTCCGCTGACCTTTGAAGCATTCATTTTATCCCGGAAACTTCTTTGCTTTTGGTCCAGTCCAATTGGGCTGACCTTCCATGTATTGAGTGTTGTCTTTCCCTTCACCTAAAGCAGTTCTTATCTACTAATTAATCAATAAAAAACCCTCTCCCTCCCTCCCTCCCTCCCCCCCCCCCACGTAACCACAAAAGTATGTGTTCTTCTCAGTTTTTACTATTTCTCAAGATCTTATAATAGTGGTCTTATACAATATTTGTCCTTTTGCCTCTGACTAATTTCGCTCAGCATAATGCCTTCCAGGTTCCTCCATGTTATGTAATGTTTCACAGATTCGTCACTGTTCTTTATCGATGGGTAGTATTCCATTGTGTGAATATACCACAATTTATTTACCCATTCATCCGTTAATGGACACCTTGGTTGCTTCCAGCTTTTTACTATTGTAAACAGAGCTGCAATAAACATGGGTGTGCATATATTTGTTTGTGTGAAGGCTCTTGTTTCTCTAGGGTATATTTCGAGGAGTGGGATTTCTGGGTTGTACGGTAGTTCTATTTCTAACTGTTTAAGATAACGCCAGATAGATTTCCAAAGTGGTTGTACCATTTTACATCCCCACCAGCAGTGTATAAGAGCTCCAATCTCTCCGCAACCTCTCCAACATTTATTGTTTTGTGTTTTTTGGATTAATGCCAGCCTTGTTGGAGTGAGATGGAATCTCATCGTGGTTTTAATTTGCATTTCTCTAATGGCTAATGATCGAGAGCATTTTCTCATGTATCTGTTAGCTGCCTGAATATCTTCTTTAGTGAAGTGTGTGTTCATATCCTTTGCCCACTTCTTGATTGGGTTGTTTGTCTTTTTGTGGTTGAGTTTTGACAGAATCATGTAGGTTTTAGAGATCAGGCGCTGGTAAGAGATGTCATAGCTGAAAATTCTTTCCCAGTCTGTCGGTGGTCTTTCTACTCTTTTGGTGAAGTCTTTAGATGAGCATAGGTGTTTGATTTTTAGAAGCTCCCACTTATCGGGTTTCTCTTCGTCATTTTTGGTAATGTTTTGTTTTCTGTTTATGCCTTGTATTAGGGCTCCTAGGGTTGTCCCAATTTTTTCTTCCATGATCTTTATCGTTTTAGTCTTTATGTTCAGGTCTTTGATCCACTTGGAGTTAGTTTTTGTGCATGGTGTGAGGTATGGGTCCTGTTTCATTTTTTTGCAAATGGATATCCAGTTATGCCAGCACCATTTGTTAAAAAGACTATCTTTTCCCCAATTAACTGACACTGGTCTTTGTCAAATATCAGCTGCTCATACGTGGATGGATTTATATCTGGGTTCTCAATTCTGTTCCATTGGTCTTTGTGCCTGCCTGTTGTTGTACCAGTACCAGGCTGTTTTGACTACTGTGGCTGTATAATAGCTTCTGAAATCAGGTAGAGTGAGGCCTCCCACTTTCTTCTTCTTTTTCAGTAATGCTTTGCTTATCCGAGGCTTCTTTCCCTTCCATATGAAATTGGTGATTTGTTTCTCTATCCCCTTAAAATATGACATTGGAATTTGGATCGGAAGTGCGTTATGTGTATAGATGGCTTTTGGTAGAATAGACATTTTTACTATGTTAAGTCTTCCTATCCATGAGCAAGGTATGTTTTTCCACTTAAGTATGTCCTTTTGAATTTCTTGTAGTAGAGCTTTGTAGTTTTCTTTGTATAGGTCTTTTACATCCTTGGTAAGATTTATTCCTAAGTATTTTATCTTCTTGGGGGCTACTGTGAATGGTATTGATTTGGTTATTTCCTCTTCGGTGTTCTTTTTGTTGATGTAGAGGAATCCAAGTGATTTTTGTATGTTTATTTTAGAACCTGAGACTCTGCCAAACTCTTCTATTAGTTTCAGTAGTGTTCTGGAGGATTCCTTAGGGTTTTCTGTGTATAAGATCATGTCATCTGCAAATAGAGATTATTTTACTTCTTCCTTGCCAATCCGGATGCCCTTTATTTCTTTGTCTAGCCTAATTGCCCTGGCTAGGACTTCAAGCACGATGTTGAATAAGAGCGGTGATAAAGGGCATCCTTGTCTGGTTCCCATTCTCAAGGGAAATGCTTTCAGGTTCTCTCCATTTAGAGTGATATTGGCTGTTGGCTTTGCATAGATGCCCTTTATTACGTTGAGGAATTTTCCTTCAATTCCTATTTTGGTGAGAGTTTTTATCATAAATGGGTGTTGGACTTTGTCAAATGCCTTTTCTGCATCAATTGATAAGATCATGTGCTTTTTGTCTTTTGTTTTATTTATATGATGGATTACATTAATGGTTTTTCTGATATTAAACCAGCCTTGCATACCTGGTATAAATCCCACTTGATTGTGGTGAATTATTTTTTTGATATGTTGTTGAATTCTATTGGCTAGAATTTTGTTGAGGATTTTTGCATCTATGTTCATGAGGGATATAGGTCTGTAATTTTCTTTTTTTGTAATGTCTTTACCTGGTTTTGGTATCAGGGAGATGGTGGCTTCATAGAATGAGTTGGGTAGTATTCTGTCATTTTCTATGCTTTGAAATACCTTCAGTAGTAGTGGTGTTAACTCTTCTCTGAAAGTTTGGTAGAACTCTGCAGTGAAGCCGTCTGGGCCAGGGCTTTTTTTTGGGGGGAGGGGAGTTTTTTGATTACTGTTTCAATCTCTTTTTTTGTTATGGGTCTATTTAGTTGTTCTACTTCTGAATGTGTTAGTTTAGGTAGGTAGTGTTTTTCCAGGAATTCATCCATTTCTTCTAGGTTTGCAAATTTGTTAGAGTACAATTTTTCGTAATAAACTGATATGATTCTTTTAATTTCAGTTGGTTCTGTTGTGATGTGGTCCTTTTCGTTTCTTATTCGGGTTGTTTGTTTCCTTTCCTGTATTTCTTTAGTCAGTCTAGCCAATGGTTTATCAATTTTATTAATTTTTTCAAAGAACCAGCTTTTGGCTTTGTTAATTCTTTCAATTGTTTTTCTGTTCTCTAATTCATTTAGTTCAGCTCTAATTTTTATTATTTGTTTTCTTCTGGTGCCTGATGGATTCTTTTGTTGCTCAGTTTCTATTTGTTCAAGTTGTAGGGACAGTTCTCTGATTTTGGCTCTTTCTTCTTTTTGTATGTGTGCATTTATTGATATAAATTGGCCTCTGAGCACTGCTTTTCCTGTGTCCCAGAGGTTTTGATAGTAAGTATTTTCATTCTCGTTGCATTCTATGAATTTCCTTATTCCCTCCTTGATGTCTTCTATAACCCAGTCTTTTTTCAGGAAGGTATTGTTCATTTTCCAAGTATTTGATTTCTTTTCCCTAGTTTTTCTGTTATTGATTTCTAGTTTTATTGCCTTGTGGTCTGAGAAGATGCTTTGTAATATTTCCATGTTTTGGATTCTGCAAAGGTTTGTTTTATGACCTAATATGTGGTCTATTCTAGAGAATGTTCCATGTGCGCTAGAAAAAAAAGTATACTTTGCAGCAGTTGGGTGGAGAGTTCTGTATAAGTCAATGAGGTCAAGTTGGTTGATTGTTGTAATTAGGTCTTCCGTGTCTCTATTGAGCTTCTTACTGGATGTCCTGTCCTTCTCCGAAAGTGGTGTATTGAAGTCTCCTACTATAATTGTGGAGGTGTCTATCTCACTTTTCAATTCTGTTAAAATTTGATTTATGTACCTTGAAGCCCTGTCATTGGGTGCATAAATATTTAATATGGTTATGTCTTCCTGATCAATTGTCCCTTTTATCATTATGTAGTGTCCTTCTTTATCCTTTGTGGTGGATTTAATTCTAAAGTCTATTTTGTCAGAAATTAATATTGCTACTCCTCTTCTTTTTTGCTTGTTGTTTGCTTGATATATTTTTTCCATCCTTTGAGTTTTAGTTTGTTTGTTTCTCTAAGTCTAAGGTGTGTCTCTTGTAGGCAGCATATAGACGGATCGTGTTTCTTTATCCAGTCCGAGACTCTCTGTCTCTTAATTGGTGCATTTAGTCCATTTACATTCAGCGTAATTATAGATAAATAAGTGTTTAGTGTTGTCATTTTGATGCCTTTTTATGTGTGTTGTTGACAATTTCATTTTTCCACATACTTTTTTGTGCTGAGACGTTTTTCTTATTAAATTGTGAGATCCTCATTTTCGTAGTGTTTGACTTTATGTTTGTTGAGTCATTACGTTTTTCTTGGCTTTTATCTTGAGTTATGGAGTTGTTATACCTCTTTGTGGTTACCTTATTATTTACCCCTATTTTCTAAGTAAAAACCTAACTTGTATTGTTCTATATTGCCTTGTATCACTCTCCATATGGCAGTTCTATGCCTCCTGTATTTAGTCCCTCTTTTTGATTATTGGATCTTTTACATATTGACTTCCGTGATTCCCTGTTATGTGTATTTTTTTTTTTAATTAATCTTAATTTGTTTTTGTGATTGCCCTATTTGAGTTGATATCAGGATGTTCTGTTTTGTGACCTTGTGTTGTGCTGGTATCTGATATTATTAGTTTTCTGCCCAAACAATTTCCTTTAGTATTTCTTGTAGCTTTGGTTTGGTTTTTGCAAATTCTCTAAACTTGTGTTTATCTGTAAATATCTTAATTTCGCCTTCATATTTCAGAGAGAGTTTTGCTGGATGATCCTTGGCTGGCAGTTTTTCTCCTTCAGTGCTCTGTATATGTCGTCCCATTCCCTTCTTGCCTGCATGGTTTCTGCTGAGTAGTCTGAACTTATTCTTATTGATTCTCCCTTGAAGGAAACCTTTCTTTTCTCCCTGGCTGCTTTTAAAATTTTCTGTTTATCTTTGGTTTTGGCAAGTTTGGTGATAATATGTCTTGGTGTTTTTCTTTTTGGATCAATCTTAAATGGGGTTCGATAAGCATCTTGGATAGGTATCCTTTCGTCTTTCATGATGTCAGGGAAGTTTTCTGTCAGGAGTTCTTCAACTATTTTCTCTGTGTTTTCTGTCTTCCCTCCCTGTTCTGGGACTCCAATCACACGCAAGTTATCCTTCTTGATAGAGTCCCACATGATTCTTAGGGTTTCTTCATTTTTTTTAATTCTTTTATCTGATTTTTTTTCAGCTATGTTGGTGTTAATTCCCTGGTCCTCCAGATGTCCCAGTCTGCATTCTAATTGCTTGAGTCTGCTCCTCTGACTTCCTATTGCGTTGTCTAATTCTGTAATTTTATTGTTAATCTTTTGGATTTCTACATGCTGTCTCTCTATGGATTCTTGCAACTTATTAATTCTTCCACTATGTTCTTGAATAATCTTTTTGAGTTCTTCAACAGTTTTATCAGTGTGTTCCTTGGCTTTTTCTGCAGTTTGCCTTATTTCGTTTGTGATGTCTTGAAGCATTCTGTAAATTAGTTTTTTATATTCTGTATCTGATAATTCCAGGATTGTATCTTCATTTGGGAAAGATTTTGATTCTTTTGTTTGGGGGGTTGGAGAAGCTGTCATGGTCTGCTTCTTTATGTGGTTTGATATGGACTGCTGTCTCCGAGCCATCACTGGGAAACTAGTTTTTTCAGAAAATCCGCTAAAAACAAATGCAGTCAGATCCCTATCAGAATTGCCTTTGGATTATAACCGCCACCTTGTTCCCTGTAAGGATGAAAGTCTGAGATTTGGATCATATATGCTTAGCTGTAGCTGGTTCTGTGTTTTTAGTCCTATTAGGGGTGGATTTTTGGTCCCTGGGTTTTTTTTTTTTGTTGTTCCTTCTCTCAGGCCGAAAGAGTGGGTTAGGAAAAGACCAAAAGAAAAAAAAAGGGGGGGAAAGCAAAGCCGCCGTGGAGCTGGAGCCTTCTCCCTCTGGCTCAGGCAATTCCAATGTTAATGAAGCCGCCTGGGAAGGGTGGGGGAGGGATCAGAGAGATAGGAGAGTAGCACCTCAGAATATAGCCAGAGTTGCTTGTCTTGCTTGGAATGTCTATTATATCTGAGATTCCCGCGGGGCATGTCACCTATGTGTGCTGGCTGTGTGGAGACTGCCCCCGGGGGTCTGGCCCTCTGAAGCCACCCGCTGCCAGCGTCAAGGTTCCCCTGCTGGGACACTTTACTCCCGGCTCCAAAATCAGTCGCTGCCTCCTGGGGACTTCTCATCCCGCCAGCGGAGTCACCGCGCCGCCTCCGCGGACCGGCTGGGCCCCCTCCCGGGGTGAGTTCGGGGGTAGGGCTGGGCCCCTTGTTTGTGCCATCAGCTCCCCTGGGCTCTGCCCTAAATCAGGCATCAAAGGTTACCTGACTGGGATGCTGGCTCCAGGCTCCGAAAACAATCGCTGCTTCCCCGTATTTGTTCATTTTCCGTCTCTAAATCTGTGTTTGTTGTTCAGGGTTCGTAGATTGTTATGTACTTGATCGATTCACTTGTTTTTCTGAGTCTTTGTTGCAAGAGGGATCCGAGGTAGCGTCTACCTAGTCCGCCATCTTGGCCCCCCAGACCTTTCCAATTTGAAGATGCATTGACTCACATAAATTTTCTACACAGTAAGTTTTCTTTCTGCTGAGCATCTGATTGTGCTAGATAGTTTTGATAATACTATAATTTCTATTATGGAGTCCCTGGGTGGTGCAAATGGTTAAATTTTCTAAACCTGGGGTAAATAAAGAAGATAAGTTCAGACTTACAGACCAGAACCAGCATGGGCAGACCTGAACAACTTCCTTATGACTGGTTTGAGCAAGAGTTCAAGTCCGTACTGAATATGTTCCCTGCACATGATGATAAAGAATTTAGTAGGATTCTAAGCTGTAGTTATTAAATGAGATTTATTTAATCCTGCATTCCTGCTAATGGGAGAACTGAAGGCTATTTTCCAGCTGGGATGAGATAAGAACAGAGACCTACAATGGAAAAAGAAATTCCTCCTTTGAGGGTAGTTATTCCAAAAGTACCACATTCCTGAGCCTGAGATTGGTGGAAGATGTTATGAATGGCTCCTAGAAAATATACCCTTCCTGAATTATATTTCTGTAACTATGGGTTTCTGGTTAAGAGCTATGGCTGCTAACCAAAAGGTCGGCAGTTTGAATCCACCAGGCGCTCCTTGGAAACCATATGGGGCAGTTCTACTCTGTCCTGTAGGGTCACTATGAGTCGGAATCGACTCGACGGCAACGGGTAACAGGTATGGGTTTCTTAATATATAATCTTTGATTAAGAAGGCAAAGTGCCATATTTCAAATCCTTGTTGTTGTTAGGTGCCATTGAGTCAGTTCCAACTCATAGTGACCCTCTGTACAACAGAACAAAATGCTATCCAGTGCTTTGCCGTCTTCACAATCGTTATTATGCTTGGGCCCATTGTTGGAGCCATTGTGTTAATCTATCTCATTGACGGTCTTCCTCTTTTTCTCTGACCCTCTACTTTACCAACCACGATGTCCTTCTCCAGGGACTGGTCTTTCTTGATAGCATGTCTAAAGAATGTGAGACGTAGTCTTGCCATCCTTGCTTCTAAAGAGTATTCTGGCTGTACTTCTTCAAGACAGATTTGTTCCTTTCAAATCCTTATACAAATCCAAATCCTATCGAAATAAAAATGCATTAATTATAGATGCACTTCTGGAATCTAACGTATCTCTTTTTGGGAAAAAAAAAACTGAACTTCTTTATCAAATCAAATTTCAAAATGTTATATTTTCCACATATATATATAGCATGCTATTCTAGAACTTTTCTAAAAACCTTCCTTGCAAACTTGGGTTATTGAGTTTATTGTGTAAAGCTTCAAGCTAAATAGACCTGCTCTCATTTCGAGAATCACTCTTAAAAAAGTTATTATCCCAAGGCAAAGTCATAGAAGCTTCATAGACACATCCAAACTCCCTGAGGGACTGAATTACTGGGCTGAGGGCTGGAGACCATGGTCTCAGGGGACATCTAGATCAATTGGCATAATATAGTTTATAAAGAAAATGTTCTACATCCTACTTTGGTGAGTAGCATCCAGCATCTTAAAAGCATGTGAGCAGCCATTTAAGATACTCCACTGGTCCACCCATCTGGAGCAAGGGAGAATGAAGAAAACTAAAGACACACGGAAACAATTAGCCCAAAGGACTAATGGATCGCAACTACCACAGCCTCCATCAAACTGAGTCCAGCAAAACTAGATGGTACCCAGCTACCACCACCAACTGCACCAACCCTCAAAATAGAGGGTCCCACACAGGGCTGGAGAAAAATGTAGACAAAATTCTAACTCACAAAAAAAGATGACTTACTGGTCTGACAGAGACTGGAGAAACCCTGATAGTATGGCCCCTAGACACCCTTTTAACTCGGTACTCAAGTCACTCCTGAGGTTCACCCTTCAGCCAAAGATTAGACAGGCCCATAGAACAAATAATAATACATTTAGCTCAACCATGTGTATAAGATTAAATGGGCACACCAGTCCAGTGGCAAGGATGAGGAGGCAGGAGGGAACAGGAAAGCTGGACAAATGAAAATGGGAAAGCCAAGGTCCAGAACGGGAGAGTGTTGACATGTCAAAGAGTTGGCAACCGACATCACAAAACAATAGGTGTATTAATTGTTTAATGAGAAACAGATTTGCTCTGTAAACCATCATCTAATTCACAATTAAAAAAAAAACTTATTTTGAAACTTCTAAAAACTCCCTTTTTTGGTGAATAGGCCCTTTGTTCCTTCCTCAAACATTAACTCAATTAATTGATGTAAAGGAGAATCAAAATTAGATTTTCTCAACCTCAGAACTATTGACATTTTTTATTGAATAACTTTTGTTTGGCCTGTGTATTATAGAATGCTCAGTACTATCCCTAGCCTCTCTGCTTATGAGATGCCAATAGTACCACTTCCCCTCCACCCAGTTGTAAAAGAAAAAAAACAAACGCGTTGCCATCAAGTCAGTTCTGATTCACAGTGGCCCTAGAGGACAGAGTAGAACCACTCCATAGGGTTTCCAGGGGGTGGCTGGTGAATCTGAACTGCTAACCTTTTGGTTAGCAGCTGTATCACTTAAGCATTCTGCCACCAGAGCTCCAAAAATGTTTCCAGACATTGCCAAGTATCCTTTGAAGGACAGTCTCATCCCTAGTTGAAAACTGCTGTTCTAGATGTCATAAGTGCAGAATAAAAAGATAAATAAGACATAATGGTTATTCTCAATAAGCTCGCAGCCTTGGCCAGGAGATCATATAGCATAATAGTTGTATACCACAACATGGTAAATGCAGTAACAGTGGTAACAGTGTGCAGTAATGGTCTGCAATATTGCTTCACAGGGTATTACGAGAGCACAGAGGATGGATGATCTCAGACAAAAAATTGGGGGAAAATGTATAGCAAACAGAAGGAACAGAATGAGGTAGGACATAGAGGCAAGGAACAGTGTGAGCTGAATAAAAGCTGTTGGTGCAACTGACATCTAAAAGTCATGGTCGTGAGTAGTAAGAGATAGAAATGAAAGGGAGGTCAGTGCCTGATGGTGGAAGGTCAACTTCTTCTGTTTGCTCCTTGAGAACTGAATTCACATCACACCCACAACTTAGTCATGGCATTTAAAAAAGTACCATACATAATATTATTTTGAAATATTTACAACAGAACACCAGAAGCATGATTGTAAAGGATGAGTTAAGTCATCCTTGGGATTAAGTTTATCCCTTTATGTCCAAATTCATTTAGTTGAATTATTTTTTTCCCTAATACTGGTAAGGTACAGGACTGTGTCCTTTGAAATCTACTTGGAATATGCCCAGATTGTCACTTCTTCATAAATCCTTGCCCAAAATACTTTTGCTCAGCAGGGTATTGGCATCTTCATTGATTTCTAGCTGTGTTTGGCATTACATCAAAATGCTGGCTTTGTCTGAGCAGTGCTCGAGAAAAGTGATTTACCCATCTGCATTCTATTTCAGGCAGAGCCATTGACTCACTGTGTGAGACACTTGACCTACTTGTGCTCACTTGAGCCCAGCAGGAGAACTGCAAAAGCTGGGCCCTCTGATTGGATCAGTAACAGCATCAGCACTGACGTTTCCTGGTAAAAGGAGATTTAAATTTAAATAAATGGAGCTCCAACATCATTCCTTTGCTATCTTCTCTTGGGCAAGTTAGTCCTGCAGTAGTATTGTGAAAGCAATAAAGTTATAAAATGCAGAGTCTACAGAACTCTGAAACAACCTCCCCTTTGTCTCCACCAAAAGCAAATCCTTGCTGGGAGTGCTGTGTTGACTCTTGGTCTCACCACTTTGGAGAAGGATATTGGAAAACTTTAGTTCACTTCCATAGGTATTTATTATATCCACTCTGAGATGAGCACTTGAATATGTACACTGCATAACGGTTAAGAGCTTGGCTGCTGACCAAAGGATTCGCAGTTCAAATCCAGACTTAATGTGCTGGAGCAGACAGAGAAACAGATTGTCCTGAATCAATGTAGTAAATGCATGATTGGGAGAAACACAGAGAACTACCTGATCCAGTTGGGGTGGTTTGCAGTGGGGCTGTTTAGGAAAGAAAGAGAAGCATTCTAGAAAAACACTCTGTGAACTGACTCTGCGAAAGTGTACTTAACCAGGTAAAGAACAGCAGGGCAGGAAGGGGAGACTGTACTCACAGAGGGAAGAGCATCAACAAGGGGACAGTCAAAGGGAACAGCAGGCTTATACAGAAGATGCACCCCTCAAGTGAGGATGGCATGAAGGCCAGGAAAAGAGGGAAAGAGGCTTGAGGGTCCATCAAAACCATGCAGACTTTATTTCATAGGTGCTGAGCAAGTGTTGAAGTGAAAACATTATGAATACCGGTGGAACATTGTCTGATACCTTGCTGGAAGATGTGCCCCTCAGGCTGGAAGGCATTGAAAAGACAATTGGGGAAGAGCTGCTTCTTCAAAGCAGAGTTAACCTGAACGATGTGGATGGAGTCAAGCTTTTGGGACCTTCATTTGCTGGTGTGGCATGACTCAAAATGTGAAGAAACAGCTGCAAACATCCATTGACAATAGGAACGTTGAATGTATAAAGTGCGAATCTAGGGAAATTGGAAAACGTCAAAAATGAAGTGGAACACATAAATATCAATATCCTAGGCATTAGTGAGCTGAAATGAACTGGTATTGGCCATTTTGAATCACACATATGGCCTACTATGCCAAGATTAACAAATTAAAGAGGAATGACATCACTTTCTTCATCAAAAAGAACATTTCAAGATCTATCCTGAATTACAACCCTGTCAGTGACAGGATAGTATCCATATACCTGCAAGGGAGACCAGTTACTATGACTATTATTCAAATTTACACACTAACCACTAAGGCCAAAGATGAAGAAACTGAAGATTTTTACCAACTTCTGCAGCCTGAAATTGATCAAACATACAATTAGGATGCATTGATAATTGCTGGTGATTGGAATTCAAGAGCTGGAAACAAAGAAGAAGGATCAGTAGTTGGAAAACATGGCCATAGCGATAGAAACGATGTCAGAGATCACATGATAGAGTTTTGCAAGACCAACTACTTCTTCACTGCCAGTATCTTTTTTCAGCAACATAAACAGTGACTGTACACATGGACCTCACCAGCTGGAAAACACACGAGCCAAACTGATTACATCTGTGGAAGAGATGATGGAAAAGTTCAGTATCATCAGTCAGAACAAGGCCAGGGGCCAACTGCGAAACAGACCATCAGTTGTTCATATGTAACTTCAAGTTGAAGCTGCAGAAAATTAGAACAAGTCTACAAGAGACAAAGTACAACCTTGAGTATATCCCACCTGAATTTAGAGGCCATCTCAAGAACAGAATTGACACATTGAACATGAATGACCAAAGACCAGACGAGCTGTGGAATGACATCAATAACAACATACATGAAGAAAGCAAGAGGTCATTAAAAAGACAGGAAAGGAAAAAAAGCCCAAAATGGACATCAGTGGTGACTCTGAAACTTGCTCTTGAATGTCAAGTAACTAAAGTGAAAGGAAGAAATGATGAAGTAAAAGAACTGAACAGAAGATTTCAAAGGTCAGCTTAAGAAGACAAAGTAAAATGTTGCAATGACATGTGCAAAGACCTAAAGTTAGAAAACCAAAAGGGAAGAACATGCTTGGAATTTCTCAAGCTGAAAGAACTGAAGAAAAAAATCAAGCCTCAAGTTGCAATAGGAATAAACAGAGTCACTGTACCACAAAGAATTGGTTGACGCTTAACCATATGATCAAGAAGCAATGGTACGGGATGAAGAAGTCCAAGGTGCACTGAAGACATTGGCGAAAAACAAGTCTCCAGGAATTGACGGAATACCAATTGTGATGTTTCAACAAACGGATGCAGCACTGGAAGTACTCACTCAACTATGCAAAGAAATTTGGAAGACGGCTGCCTGGCCAACTGACTAGAAGAGATCCGTATTTATGCCTATTTCAAAGAAAGATGATTCAACCAAAGGTGGAAATTATTGAACAATATCTTTAATATCACACACAAGTAAACTTCTGCTGAAGATCATTCAAAAGAGGTTGTAGCAGTACATAAACAGGGAGCCGCCAGAAATTCAAGCAGGATTCAGAAGAGGACACGGAACGAGTGATATCATTGCTGATGTCAGATGGATCCCCGTTGAAAGCACAGAATAACAGAAAGATGTTTAACTGTGTTTTATTGACTATACAAAGGCATTCAACTTTGTGGATCATAACAAATTATGAATAACATTGCAAAGAATAGGAATTTCAGAACACACTTAATTGTGCTCATGAGGAACCTGTACATAAAACAAGAGGCAGTTGTTTGAGCAGAACAAGGGGATATTGTGTGATTTAAAGTCAGGAAAATATGTGTTAGGGTTGTATCTTTTCACCATACCTATTCAATCTGTATGCTGAGCAAATAATACGAGAAGCTGAACTATATGAAGAGGAATGGGGCATCAGGATTGGAGGAAGTCTCATTAACAACCCACATTATATAGATGACACAACCTTGCTTGCTGAAAGTGAGGAGGATTTGAAGCACTTTCAGATGAAGATCAAAGACTATAGCCTTTGGTATGGATTACACGTCAACATAAAGAAAACAAAAAAAAAAACTTCTCAACTGGACCAATAAGCAACATTATGATAAACGGAGAAAAGATTGAAGTTGTCAAGGATTTCATTTTACTTGCATCCACAGTCAACACCCATGAAAGCAGCAGTCAAGAAATCAAAAAAATGCTTTGCATTGGGCACATCTGCTACAAAAAGTAATTTTATAGTGTTAAAAACCAAAGATATCACTTTAAAGCCTAAGGTGCCCCTGACCCAGGCCATGGTGTTTTTGATCACCTCAGATGCATGTGAAAAGTAGGCAATGAATAAGGAAGACTGAAGAAAAATTGACGCCTTTGCATTATGGTGATGGTGAAGAATATTGAATATGCCATGGACTGTCAAAGAACAAGCAAATCTGTCCTTGAAGAAGTACAACCAAAAGGTCCCTTAAAAGTGAGGATAGCAAGACTTCATCTCACATACGTTGGACATGTTATCAGGAGGGATCAGTTCCTGGAGAAGGACATCATGCTTGGTAGAGGGTCAGTGAAAAAGAGAAAGACTCTCAACAAGATAGATTGATGCAGCAGCTGAAAGAATGAATTCAAGCATAACAACAACCATGAGGATGGTGCAGCACTAGGCAGTGTTTTGTTCTGTTATACAAAGGGTCACTATGAGTAGGAAGGGTCTCAACAGCACCTAACAACAACAACAAGCAAGGGATGAAGAGTTTTAAGCAGCAGTGTGATAAAGACAGATTTGTACTTTTGAGAAATCACTTTGAAAGCTGGGTAGAAAATGGATTTAAAAGTGGTAAAACTAGAGGTAAGGAGACTAGTTAGTAGTTGGTTGCAGTTGTTCAGGTGAGGGATAGCCTAGACCTCTACTCACAGAGTGGCAACAGGGATAGAGGGAACACCTTTGAGAAACATTTAGCAGGTGGGTTTGGAGACTGGGTGAGCTTAAGATCTTAGAGACTGTTATTAAATGTTGGAAAGTAGATTTTTTAAAGGACAAATTGATGTATTATAATTATGTCTCCTGAAAAATAAGAAGCCATGGCATCAGGTAAGCATTAAGTCAAATAGCCACGAGTTAAAATGAAATAGCTGAGTGGAGAAAAATAAGCAAAGATGGGGAAAAAAGGGTAAGGAAATATAAAATTAGGAGCTAAAAAAAGGAATGAGAAGTAAAAAAAAAAAAAAAAAGGAAATACACTAAAGTTAAAAAAAAATGGGTGACATAAATGTTGTTTTTACTAGAATTGACAAAGAAATGTGAAACACTTGAGCAAAGCTTGTTCCTGCTGTGAAAAAATAGTCATGTACTTATTAAAGGATCACACACAGGGTAATGCTTAATACGTGCTTATTGATGGAAAGGCCAAGTGGAAAGTATAAAATGGGAGATAGAAAAACAGATTAAGGGGATGAAAACACATTCACAAGAAAAATTTAAGGAATCATTTCTCAATAAATGAGGATTATTAGATATTGAAGAATGGGAGTTACATCAATGAAGTCACTGAGAGCCAGGATACTGAAGCCCTACTGCCTAGGTTGGAATCCTCACTGCATAAGTTAATAGTATGAACTTGAGCAAGTGGCTTAATTATTCTGAGTCTCAGTTTCCCCATCTGTGAAATGGGGAACATAATGGAATAGTACCTATCTTATTGGGCTTTGTGAGGGTTAAATGAATTTTTATATATAAATGCTTAAAACAGTCCCTGGAACTCAGTAACCATTTTTTTAACGTCAGCTGTTGGTAGTATTATTAAAGCTGGAAAGAAGACGGTGATACTTCTTGTTATTGTTTATCGGCTGTTGTTTTTTTCTGGGAGAAGAAGAGAATAACAGATCCCAGCTCTTCTTTAAACCAAAAACCCAAAAGCGCTGCCTTCGAGTTGATTCCGACCCATAGTGACCCTATCGGACAGAGTAGAACTGCCCCATAGAGTTTCCAAGGAGTGCCTTGTGGGTTAGGGCTGCTGACCTCTTGGTTAGCAGCTGTAGCACTTAACCACTATGCCACCAGGGTTTCCAGTTCTTCTTTAGAACCAAGCAAATGGTTCAAGGGCAGTATAATGTTACGGGACTGATTTATAACCAAAGACACCTGACCATCTTGCCCATTACCTTTAGTCACAAGGTACAGATATTTTGAAGTGACAGGCAACCCACCAAGAATGTTGCTTGCTCACAGCAGATCATGATGCAAGAGAGGCTACCTGTTCCACCATCATTTCGCAACCTCAGGTGTAGAGAAGGGATGGGAGCCATTGTTTGGAGGGGTCTCAGTTTTCTGAAAGGACAATGCTATTGCTCCAAACAACTGATCAGAATGCAATCACCTGTTTTGCTGATTGGGATTTAGCCCAGTTTAGCTCTGTGTCAAGAAAATGAGTCCTTTTTTTTTTTTGGCAACTGCAGACAGAGTACAAAAGATTAGGACATTCAAGACTAATTTCAATTCCATCGCATGGAATCTGCAAATTGTTATTTGCCTGTGAAATGAGCTACTGGTTGAGTCCTGGAAATGACTGCCAGACACATGCAAAACAAGCCAACTCAATGGGATTATTCCTGTATTGAAAGATTGACAACACAAGCGTCTGCTTTAGTGAGTGTCATTGTCCTACACGAAGCAAGGGCATGGAAGAAAAGCAGCCATTTTGCAGCATTTACAATCCACAGTGCAAGGGAAGTTATGCTTTTTGTCAGATGGGTCCTTTTAGATACAGGAAAAACAAGAGAATACATGTACCCAGTTGTAATTTGCCTTAGCTGGTGCATGCTTCAGTGAGTGAACTAGAGGAAGGCCTTCATGTAATGATGTTTTCACAAAGAACCAATTACTTGTTTTGGCACCAGATGTGACTAAAGATGCTGATTGAATATGCCATTTTGTCTAATGACTGCACGCTTTTCTCCCAAGTACTTACCAACTACAGTGCTTTAAGTTGCTAAAAGTCAAGAGTTGCATTTGTATAGTTAACTGTAAAAATGTGATCTCCTTCTAAATTCCATTAAAGCCCTAGGATGTGTGTACATGTGTGGTTTGATTTGCACTTGGTTTAACGTAGCATCATCTAGGAGACCTTCTTTTTCTATGACTATTATGTTTTGGAGCCCTGATGGCAAGTGGTTAAGAGCTCAGCTGCTAACCAAAAGGTTGGCAGTTCAAATCTACCAGCCCCTTCTTGGAAACCCTATGGAGCACTTCTACTCTGTCTTATAGGGTTGCTATAAGTCAGAATCGACTCAACAGCAACAGGATTGTTTGTTTGTTTTCTAAGTTCTAGATAGGAAGACAATCACAGGGCAGAAAAGAGGCAACTCAAATTGGTGTGTGTACATGTGTATCTGCATGAGTGTGTGCATTGTTTGCTCTTAATAATACATTAGGCACTCCTACAGGCTGTCACAACAAAGGCATTGTTATACAGTGAAAATATCTCCCAGTGGCTGTAGTACAATGCTACATTCTCAGTAACTAAGCCTTTATTCTAAGGCAAACAACCACACATTTCCCCTCTACTAAAGGGCCTTTTACTTTCCTTCCCACCCACTGTCTTCTCCCCAAGGAGCCCTGGTAGTGCAGTGGTTAAAGTGCTTGGCTGCTAACCAAACAGGTCCATGGTTCAAACCCACCTGTCACTTCGCAGGAGAAAGATGTGGCAGTCTGCTTCTATAAAGATGACAGCCTTGGAAAACCTATGGGCAGTTCTACCCTGTCCTATAGGGTTGCTGTGAGTCAGAATTGACTCCATGGCAGCAGGTTTGATTGTTTATTGTTGTTGTTTTGGAAGGGCTTATTGCTCTGCTACAATTGCCCATGCCCTACTCCTCTCTCCTCCACCATCGCTCCTAATTCCTTTACTCTATTTTTAGCTGCCTCTTTCAATGCTCCTTAAACAGGCGTGGTTAACAAGCAATTGTTACTCTAATCTTATAGAACTTTCCAAAGTCCCAGCGATCAATAATATTTACTGAGATTCCACATTGTGCCAAAGTTGCTCAGTGTTCTGAGGCAGAATCCTTACTTTAAAAATGTTTACAGGCTGGAGAAAAAATACATGTCAAATCACAAAATCTCCATGTTGAAAGGACCCAAGAAGCTATCTGATCAAACTTCTTACTCCACAGAGGCATCCTTTGCAATGATAAACAGTACCTCAGTTCATGATCCTGCACTTCCAAGGGTAGGGAAATCACTACCTTCAACAGGTCTAGTTATTACATATTCCTTCCAAGTTGGGGGGTAAGGGTAGATTTCCTATACTTATTACGAACTTATAATTCTTATACAAACACACTATAAAGGAATGATATAAACTAAATATGACTGGTTTCAAAATACACTGAAGAATCTTCTATTTGAAATTGTATAATCGGCCATTTTAACGTCCCTTTTCCTCTGTAGGGAACCTATGCTCACAATCAATAACTTAAAAATTCCCTTTCTGTACTTCACCCATAATCCTGCTAAGAATGAGAGATGTAACAAGTAGAGGGTGTATTTGTGTTCTCATTTTCTGAGACCTACACCCAGTTATTTCCTGCAGTGAGTGACTGGGAACGTTCCCAGGCTAGTTTATGGGATATGAGCTTCAATAATACTAATACTTCACTTTGAAGACAATTTCATATGCAAATTATTCTCGAGGGTAGGAAATTCTATCCTGTATTCAATCGGCAGCTTTCAGGAGAGCTAAATAATTGTTATGAACAAACAGCATTAGTTGATTTTAGGTGGGTTTTTTTTGTTTAATAATGATACCTAATGGATGCACTGTATTTAGCCAAAGCAGTTCTCAAAGCATTATGTGAGAAAACTAAGAGTTGAGAATATTTTACAAGCTCAAACAACAGTGTGTAGTTTTGTTGTCAGCTGAAGTGTTGACAAGGTGGGTACCAGCTGGGTATTTTAATTGTTGGTTGAGCTTGCATGATAAATAGGATTAATTCTCAAGGAACTGAAGTGTAGCTGAGACTAGTTGGTAAAAATATGTGTTCCCCTCTCTGAGGAGCTGGGGTTTTTTCGGAGGGATTTGGGTTATGCTAATTTTTTTTTTTTTTTTAATTTTACACGTACCATGCCTTGAAACTTAAAATCCAGAATAAAAATGATAGTAGCAACGTGGAGATACAGGGGTGAGCTTATTGAGCATATCAGTATAAGTACACCTATATATTTTCAAGATAAGTTATTTTAACAACTAACTCTAACATAAAAACGGGAAAGAATCCATAACTCAGTAATTCAGTCAATAGGTTTTTACCTGAATCTCCTTTAAACCCATCGTACCTCCAACTGCTATGTGAAAAGTGACATTTGTGTAGCATTTCAAGAAGATTTCATGTGAATTATTTTATTTGATACTTGTGAAAATCCTATGAGGTAGTTAATGCAAGTCATATTAGAAAGCTCTGAACACAAATGAACAAAATGAAATTCAGGAAGTCCTGCAACTTACTCAACACCCCAGAATTAGTGAGTAGTGTTAAAAGGATATCTAACTAGAAATTCTGTGCTTTTCCCCCAAAACACACTATCTTCAAAGCCAGTTTAAGATTAACCCTTAGCAAAAGATGTTCATGCTTGTTTAATATTTAAGATTGAGGCACAGGAAATAGAGGAATAAGAAAAATATATCAAGGCCAAATATTGCTTGCAACTAGGTATTAATGTAGTGGTTCTGGTTCTGGTTCTGGTTTAACTCTAAAACTTACATTCTTAAAAAAAAAAAAAAAAAAGCACCCTAATCAAGCCTAGGGTCATAATCTTGGCTCTTATTTCACCTTGTTCACATCACTCATTGCAGTCAACCACATTTCTCTGTGTCTCTGGTGTTTTCCCTGCCAGGCTCTGAGATGGTTTTGGAAGCGATGGCTAAGAGACTTGTCTAACAAAGATCACACCAATTGTACGTGGCAACACAGGAATTTGAAGCAAAGCTGACAACATACAAAGCCCATACTCTTAACCACTGTGCTATACTGTCTTGTATATTTTGATCAATAATCAAGCACGTGTGCACACAATTTGCATATATACATGAGAGAATAAATGATTGTGATTTTTTTTCTTAAAAAAATTCCCTGGTGGCTTCTTTAATAAAGATTGAGTAAGTATATTCAGCCATCTTTAAGTCTCAATCTATAATTCATACACAGATATATGAAATACATTCTGCTTTTACCTTATTGGGAAGATCAGTGTTTTCACTAAGGGGACACAAGGGTGCGGACCACACTGGGTGACAATATCAGAGGGGATGACACCAAAATGATCGTTTATAAAAATACCGCTGTAGTTAGTTACAACAACAAAAACATTTATGTAAGCCCAGTTTACATTTATCAATATACCTGCAAGGCTAAAACACTATGTTAATTTACCTTTTTTTTATATATATATACTTTTTATTGTGCTTTAAGTGAAAGTTTACAAATCAAGTCAGTCTCTCACACAAAAACTTATATACACCTTGCTACATATTCCCAATTATTCTCCCCCTAATGAGACTCATTTTTTTAATGAGACAACCCGTTCTCTCCCTCCACTCTCTTTTCATGTCCATTTCACCAGGTTCTAACCCCCTCCACCCTCACATCTCCCCTCCAGGCAGGAGAGGCCAACATAGTCTCAAGTGTCCATCTGATCCAAGAAGCTCACCCCTCATCAGCACCCCTCTCCAACCCACTGTCTAGTCCAAAACAGGTCTGAAGAGTTGGCTTTGGGAATGGTTTCCGTCCTGGGCCAACAGAAGGTCTGGGGACCATGACCACTGGGGTCCTTCCAGTCTCAGTCAGACCATTAAGTCTGGCCTTTTTATAAGAATTTGGGGTCTGCATCCCACTGCTTTCCTGCTCCCTCAGGGGTTCTCTGTTGTATTTCCTGTCAGGGCAGTCATCAGTTGTAGCCGGCTACAATCTAGCTCTTCTGGTCTCAGGATGATGTAGTCTCTGGTTCATGTGGCCCTTTCTGTCTCTTGGGCTCGTAATTATCTTGTGTCCTTGGTGCTCTTCATTCTCCTTTGATCCAGGTGGGTTCAGACCAATTGATGCATCTTAGATGGCTGCTTGCTAGTGTTTAAGACCCCAGACACCACTCTTCAAAGTGGGATGCAGAATGTTTTGTTAATAGATTTAATTGTGCCAATTGACTTAGATGTCCCTTGAAATCATGGTCCCCAAACCCCTGTCCCTGCTACACTGGCCTTCGAAGCATTCAGTTTCTTCAGAAAACTTCTTTGCTTTTGGTTTAGTCCAGTTGTGCTGACCTCCCCTGTATTGTGTATTGTCTTTCCCTTCACCTAAAGTAGTTTTTATCTACTATCTAATTTTTTTTTTTAATTAGTGAATACCCCTCTCCCACCCTCCCTACCTCCCTCCTCTCGTAACCACAAAAGAATGTTTTCTTCTCAGTTTAAACTATTTCTCAAATTCTTATAATAGTGGTCTTATACAATATTTGTCCTTTTGCAGCTGACTAATTTCACTCAGCATAATGCCTTCCAGGTTCCTCCATGTTATGAAATGTTTCACAGATTCCTCACTGTTCTTTATCCATGGGTAGTATTCCATTGTGGGAATATACCATAATTTATTTATCCATTCATCTGTTGATGGGCACCTTGGTTGCTTCCATTTTTTGCTATTGTAAACAGTGCTGCAACAAAAGTGGGTGTGCATATGTCTGTTCTTGTAAAGGCTCTTATTTCTCTAGGATATATTTCGAGGAGTAGGATTGCTCGATCGTATGGTAGTTCTATTTCTAGCTTTTTAAGGAAGTGCCAAATAGATTTCCAAAGTGGTTGCACCATTTGACATTCCCACCAGCAGTGTATAAGTGTTCTAATCTCTCCACAGCCTCTCCAACATTTATTATTTTGTGTTTTTTGGATTAATGCCAGCCTTGTTGTATAAGGTCGCTATGAGTCGGAATAGACTTGATGGCACTGGATTTGGTTTTTTGGGTTTGTTGGAGTGAGATGAAATCTCATTGCTGATTTGATTTGCATTTCTCTAATGGCTAATGATCGTGAGCATTTCCTCATGTATCTGTAAGCTACATAAATGTCTTCTTCAGTGAAGTGTCAGTTCATATCTTTTGCCCATTTTTTAATTGGGTTATTTGTCTTTTTGTAGTTGAGTTTTTGAAGTATCATGTAGATTTTAGACATCAGGTGCTGATTGGAAATGTCATAGCTAAAAGCTTTTTCCCAGTCTGTAGGAAATCTTTTTACTCTTTTGCTGAAGCCTTTGGATAAGTTTAGGTGTTTGATTTTTAGGAGCTCCCAGTTATCTAGTTTTTCTTCTGGATTGTTAGTAATGTTTTGTATACTGCATATGCCATGTATTAGGGCTCCTAACGTTGTCCCTATTTTTTCTTCCATGATCTTTATCGTTTTAGATTTTATATTTAGGTCTTTGATTCATTTTGAGCTCATTTATGTACATGGAGTGAGGTATGGGTCTTGTCTCATTTTTTTGCAGATAGATATCCAGTTATGCCAGCACCATTTGTTAAAAAGACTGTCTTTTCCCCATTTAACTGTTTTGGGGCCTTTGTCATGTATCAACTGCTCATATATGGATGGATTTATATCTGGATTCTCAATTCTGTTCCATTGGTCTATGTATCTGTTGTTGTACCAGTACCAGGCTGTTTTAACTACTGTGGTGGTATCATACATTCTAAAATCAGGTAAAGTAAGGCCTCCCACTTTGTTCTTCTTTTTCAGTAATGCCTTATTTATCCGGGACCTCTTTTCCTTCCATACGAAGTTGGTGATTTGTTTCTCCATCTCATTAAAGAATGTCATTGGGATTTGGATCGGAATTGCAATAAATGTGTAGATCGCTTTTGATAGAATAGACATTTTTATAATGTTAAGTCTTCCTATCCATGAGCAAGATACGTTTTTCCACTTATGTAAGTCTCTTTTGGTTTCTTGCAGAAGTGTACTATAGTTTTCTTTGTATAAGTCTTTTACCTCTCTGGTAAGATTTATTCCTAAGTATTTTATCTTCTTGGGGGCCACTGTAAATGGTATTGATTTGATGATTTCCTCTTCGATGTTCTTTTTGTTGGCGTAGTGGAATCCAACTGATTTTTGTATGTTTATCTTGTATCCCGATACTCCGTTAAACTCTTCTATTAGTTTCAGTAGTTTTCTGGAGGATTCCTTAGGGTTTTCTGTGTATAAGATCATGTCATCTGCAAATAGAGATACTTTGACTTTTTCCTTGCCAATCTGGATGCCTTTTATTTCTTTATCTAGCCTAATTGCTCTGGCTAGGACTTCTAGCACAATGTTAAATAAGAGTGGTGATAAAGGGCATCCTTGTCTGGTTCCCGATCTCAATGGGAATGTTTTCAGGCTCTCTCCATTTAGGGTGATGTTGGCTGCTGGCTTTGTATTAATGCCCTTTATTTTGTTGAGGAATTTTCCTTCTATTCCGATTTTGCTGAAAGTTTTTATCACGGATGGTGTTGAACTTTGTCAAATGCCCTTTCTACATCAATTGATAAAATCATGTGATTTGTATCTTTTATTTATGTGGTGGATTACATTAATTGTTTTTCTAATGTTGAACCATCCCTGCATACCTGGTATGAATGCCCACTTAGTCATGGTGAATTATTTTTTTGATATGTTGTTGAATTCTATTGGCTAGAATCTTGTTGAGGATTTTTGCATCTACGTTCATGAGGGATATAGGTCTACAATTTTCTTCGCTTGTGGTGTCTTTACCTGGTTTTGGTATGAGGGATATGGTGGCTTCATAGAATGAATTTGGTAGTATTCTGTCCTTTTCTGTGCTCTGAAATATCTTTAGTAGTAGTGGTGTTAACTCTTCTCTGAAAGTTTGGTAGAACTCTGCAGTGAAGCCATCTGGACCAGGGCTTTTTTTTGTTGGGAGTCTTTTGATTACCTTTTCGATCTCTTGTTATAGGTCTCTTTAGTTGTTCTACCTCTGTTTGTGTTAGTTTAGGTAGGTAGTGTGTTTCTAGGAATTCATCCATTTCTTCTAGGTTTTCAAATTTGTTAGAGTACAATTTTTCATAGTAATCTGATATGATTCTTTTGATTTCAGTTGGGTCTGTTGTAATATCGCCTCTCTCATTTCTTATTCGAGTTATTTGCTTCCTCTCCTGTTTTTCTTTTGTCAGTTTGGCCAATGGTTTATCAATTTTGTTGATTTTTTTCAGAAAACCATCTTTTGTTCTTGTTAATTCTTTTGCTTATTTTTCTGTTTTCTATTTCATTTAGTTCAGCTCTAATTTTTATTATTTGTTTTCTTCTGGTGACTGTGGGTTTCTTTTGTTGTTCTCTTTCTATTTGTTCAAGTTGTAGGGATAATTCTTTGATTTTGGCCCTTTCTTCTTCTTGGATGTGTGCATTTATTGATATGAATTGGCTTCTGAGCACCGCTTTTGCTGTGTACCAAAGGTTCTGCTAGGAAGTGTTTTCATTCTCATTGGATTCTATGAATTTCTTTATTCCATCCTTAATGTCTTCTATAATCCAGTCTTTTTTGAGCAGGGTATTGTTCAGTTTCCAAGTGTTTGATTTCTTTTCCATGCTTTTCCTGTTATTGATTTCCACTTTTATGGCCGCATGGTCAGAGAAGATGCTTTGTAATATTTCAATATTTTGGATTCTGCTAAGGCTCGCTTTATGACGTAATATGTGGTCTATTCTAGAGAATGTTCCATGTGCACTAAAAAAGAAAGTTTAGTTGGTTGCTGTGGGTGGAATGTTCTGTATATGTCTATGAGGTCAAGTTGGTTGATTGTGGCATTTAGATCTTCTGTGTCTTTATTGAGCTTCTTTCTGGATGTCCTGTCCTTCACCAAAAGTGGTGTGTTGAAGTCTCCTACTATTATTGTGGAGCTATGCATCTCATTTTCAATGCTGATTGAGTTTGTTTTATGTATCTTGCAGCCCTGTCATTGGGTGCATAAATATTTAATGTGGTTATATCTTCTTTGTATATTGTCCCTTTAATCATTATATAGTGTCCTTCTTTATCCTTTCTGGTGGATTTAACTTTAAAGTCTATTTTGTCAGAAATTAATATTGCCACTCCTGCTCCTTTTTGATTGTTGTTTGCTTGATATATTTTTTTCCATTCTTTGAGTTTAAGTTTGTTTGTGTCTCTAAGCCTAATGTGTGTCTCTTGTAAGCAGCATATAGACGGATTTTGTTTTTTAATCCATTCTGCCACTTTCTGTCTCTTTATTGGTGTATTTAGTCCATTTACAATCAGGGTTATTCTGGATAGGTATGAATTTAGTGCTATCATTTTGATGTCTTTTTTTGTGTGTTGTTGACGATTTCTTTTTCCCACTTAATTTTATGTGCTGAGTAGATTTTCTTTATATATTGTCCTTTCCTCGTATTTGTTGTTGTTGATTTTGTTTCTGTTGAGTCTCTATTTTTTTTCTTGTATATTATCTTGATGAGTAGGATAGTTTGTCTACTTTGTGGTTACCTTATTATTTACGCCTGTTTTTCTAAAATTAAAACTTTTATTTTTTTATATTGCCATATCTTCCTCTCCACATGGAATGCGTATGATTACATTTCTTAGTCCCTCTTTATTATTCTAATTTTGTCTTCTTTTATAGAATAACATCACTGTTACCCTGTTATGAGCTTTTTTTTTTTTTTATTTTCCTGTGTAGGTTGACTTCTGATTGCTCTGTCCAGTGTTCTAGTCTTGGGTTGACACCTGATATTATTGATTTTCTAACCAAAGAACTCCCTTTAGTATTTCTTGTAGTTTTGGTTTGGTTTTTATGAATTCCCTAAACTTGTGTTTATCTGGAAATGTCTTAATTTCACCTTCATATTTAAGAGACAGTTTTGCTGGATATATGATTCTTGGTAGGCATTTATTTTCCTTCAGTTTTTTAAATATGTCATCCCATTGCCTTCTCACCTGCATGGTTTCTGCCGAGTAGTCTGAGCTTATTCTTACTGGTTCTCCTTTATAGGTGACTTTTTGTTTATCCCTCGCTACTCTTATAATTCTCTCTTTATCTTTTGTCTTGGCAAGTTTGATTATAATATGTCTTGGTGACTTTCTTTTAACATCTACCTTATGTGGAGTTCGATGAGCATCTTGGATAGATATCGTCTCATCTTTCATGATATCAGGGAAGTTTTCTGCCAACAAATCTTCAACAATTCTCTCTGTATTTTCTGTTATCCCTCCCTGTTCTGGTACTCTAATCACTTGTAGGTTATTTCTCTTTATAGAGTCCCACATGATTCTTAAGGTTTCTTCATTTTTTAAAATTCTTTTATCTGATTTTTGTTCAAATATATTAGTGCCAAGTGACTCATCTTCAAGTTCTGATACTCTAGCTTCTACTTGCTCAATTCTGCTCCTCTGCCTTTCTATTGAGTTGTCTACTTCTGTAATTTTATTGTTAATCTTCTGAATTTCTGATTGCTGTCTGTCTATGGGTTTTTCCAGCTTATTGAACTTTTCATTATGTTCCTGAATAATCTAATTTCTTCAATTGCTTTATCTGTGTGTTCCTTGGCTTGTTCTGCGTGTTGTCTCATTTCCTTCCTGATGCCTTGAAGGGTTCTGTATATTAAACTTTTGTATTCTGGCTCTGGTAATTGCAGGAATGTACTTTCATCTAGAAGATCCCTGGATTCTTTGTTTTGAGAGCCTGTTGAGGTGATCATGGTCTGTTTCTTAATGTGACTTGATATTTACTGTTGTCTCCAAGCCATCTATAAGTTATTGTATTAGTTTATGCTTGCTTACTGTGTCACAGCTTCTTGCTTTGTTTTGTTTTGTATACCCCTATGGGTTACTTGAGTGAGCTAGCTTGATTATTTTCACCTTTGGAGCTCTGGTGCCCTATCCTCAGATGGCTAGAGCTGTTATCAGGTATATCAGTCTAGGAGTCCATTCGGTTTTCTTGTATGAATTCATCTCTGGTTTCCAGGTAGCTGATCATGAAATGTGTGGTACAGGCTCTGTCCTACAATCTTAGAGCAGCAGGGGTGATTGGCATATATACCGGTATCTGATTGTAGCAGGGGGTCACGCTCTGAACAAGACAGGGTGCTGAGAACTGACCCCCGAGTGTCTGTGAGGAAAGCACATCCCTGTTCCCTAGGGCATGCAGGTGGGTGGGTTCTGTAGGCAGACCACAGGCACCCAAAGTTTTTGGTTTTAATGACTGGGAGGTACCGGTTTTCTTTGGACCCCTGTCGTGGGTGGCCGGGTGACCTGAGTGGAGCTACCAGTCCTTAGGTCCCTGTTGTGGGTAGGTGAAGACCTTGTTTAACAGGCAAAGCAATGTTAAACATCAAACACCCACCTCTCCACCGCACAGCTGAAATGGTTGGAGTCTGCCAAAAGGGGCCTATTCTCCTGAAATAGGCCCACACAGGTCCATGCAGAAGGAAAAGGTGCTCAAAGTCCAGGAATGGTTTATGCCTGGACAGAAGCCACTTCTGTCCTGAGCTCCCCTGGTTAGTGGAGAGAGCAAATCATCTTTTCCCCCAAATGCAAATTTTTGCCTTCCTCAGGGCCAGGAGGATGGCTCTAGGTGCTCAACAGTGCCTATTTCAGGCCCAGAGAATTCAGCCACTGAAGCCGTTTTGCGGGTGGGGGGCACGTTAAAATATATGCAAGTACTTAGCTTTTGTCGAGAGCGCTGTTCTCCTCAGGTTCCAGAGGTGTGAGTGGTCTGCGTGGCTGGCTGTTTCTCCCTGAGGAAATTGCAGCTGAACACTAGTACTAGCCCACCACCGCCCCTCCGGGAATGGTGCCTGAGGGATCCCCGCGATTCAGGTCCAGTAACTCCTCTCCACTTCTGATCGGTCTCTTCCTCCCCCTGCCCCTCAGTTCATTTTCTAAGCTTGCCTTTAAAGCTCAGGGCTCCCAGCTTGTCACAAATTTCTCATTTCACTTGTTTTTTTTGGGTCTTCGTTGTGAAGAGGGCTCACTGGAAGCATCTGTCTATTCCACCACCTTGGCCCCACCTCTTAATTTACGTTTTAAACCTTCTAATGCCCTCCAGTCAAAGCTGTCATTATTACACAATTACAATGATGCTTCAAATCACGTGGTTTCATCCACACAAGCTAAAAGCACATGCTGTTTTCATTGCTGCAGGTGTTTTTATAGTTTCTGATTCTGTCAAATTTTCAGGTATTTTAGCTACACTATTGTGGTAATTAGTATTTGTGAACCTATATCAATAACTTTTTTTGAGAATGAAGTAGTAATTAAAGGAAGAATGATATACAGGAATTAAAATTTATGCAGAACATTAGTATAAAAAACATGACTAAGGATTCTGTATGGCCTGGTACAGGAGGAGATGGAGGAGGATGAGACCATGAGTTACCACACTGGGTAACACAAACCCTAGTGATGCCACTAGTAAAGATTATGCCCGTTACTTTCTCAAAAAGTTGTTAAAAGTGTACCTTAAAAAGATGATATTTAGTTCGGGAAAGGGAAGAAGGAAAGGAAGGATGAATAGGTGAAGCACAAGGCATTTTTAGGGCAGTGAATCTACATGATAGATGGTGGACACTCAACATAGAGTGAACTCTAATGCAAAGTGTAACCCATTCCCCTCGAGTCAATTTTGACTCATAGAGACCTATGGTTAATAATAATATTTCAACATTGGTTCATCAATTGTAAGGAATGCATCACATGAATGCAATATGTTAATAACAGGAGAAACTGTCCCCAGGAGGAAGAAGGAGTATATAGGAACTTCCTGTACCCTATGCATGATTTTTCTGTAAACCTTAAACTGTGTTAAAAATTAAAGATTAATTTTTTTAAAAGATTATATTCATTATTTACTTTAAAAAGCATATGAGGCTGAACCAGTGCAGAAAGACAAAACTAAAAAAGAATAAAAATAAAGAGAAGCTAAGAGATTAGAGGTGTATTTGTTAAGGTCATGCTCAGAAGTCTGCCTAAAACTTCACGTGGAGACTTGGCAGGTTTATTTCTCTCAGACAGGAAGTAGTCCAGAGTAGGCAGTCACAGGCTAGACCAAGGCACCATTAGGCATCTCTTATCTTCCCATTCTGTCATACTTAGTGTGGGTCTTTTGTCTTCATAATCACAAGATGGCTGCCATACTCCTGGGCCTCAGGTACTCATTATAGGCAGGAAGAAACGGGGAGGGCAAAGGATGAGAGGAGGGATGCCAACTGACCCTGCTCCTTTCTAAACAACCCAAAATCCTTAGAAGATTTCTGTTTAAGTCACATTGGTGAGAACAATGTACCCTCAGCACCTACAGTTGCAGCGGAATTTATAAAATTTAGTTAAACATGTGGCTTCAGTAAACAAAATTAGGTGATATAATTAAGGAAGATGGTGAGAACGGATACAGAGGAGGCAAGACTCATTATCTACCATGGAAAGACATTAACAAAATTGTCATTATTCACAGACAGTGGGTTTGTGAAATGAAAATCCAAAAGAACCTATGGAGAAACTACTAGAACTAAAAGTATGTATAAATGTTACATATATTCAATTGAATTCCTATATACCAGTGACAATCAGAAAATATATATATATATTTTATATGTATATAAATTGACAATAGCTCAACATTTATTTTATACCTACTAAACCAAAAAACTCAGTGCCGTCGAGTCGATTACGAATAAATAAATCTAATTAAAGATGCAAGAGCTTATGGAGGAGCATGTAAAACCTTATTTAAAAAAACAAGGATTAAATACCTATATAACTAGAGAGCTATACCGTGTCCATGGATATAAAGATTCAATACTATGGACATAGTAAAAATAGTAATTCTCTCTAAATCAGTCTATAAATTCAATGCAGCAAGGTTTCTTTTGTAGAGCTGTGTTTTATAATGTTCTTTCCTTCCAAAGCTGATTATTATTCACTATGAATTTTATGATGTCTTTTATTTCATAAATGTTGCTAATTTTAATGTAGTCAAATTTATCATTCTTTTTATCTATGGCTTGTAATTTCTATATTGTTTAATATAATCTCCCTTATTCTGAGATTATAGAGATAATCTTTATTTATATTTTTAAGAGATTTTTTTCTTTCAGTATAAACTGTGACCTAATCAAAGACCTCATGGAACTTGAGCAAATGTTAGGTTACAAGATGAAATTTTACAAAGCATGTTGATTGAACATGCCTGCTAAATCCTCTTTCAAGACCTTATGAGTAGAATAAAATGCAAGCAGTCTGCAATCAAGTTCTCATGCTTAATTCAGGCAGCCCATATCAGCCTAAGCTAGAACAAGAACAGAAAATCATGTTATGCTATTGTTGTTAGACAAGAAGCTTGGGCTCTCTGCCATACATACCTCCAGTTCCCATTCAGAACTCTATTTTTGCCATGCAGTATTCCTGATCTGAGCTATCCTTTTTTATGTCAGTTTCCATTTAATTCTTAACAAATATTCCTTTTCTCCTAAGACTTCCCAAACAGTGCTTTTTTAAAAAAAAAAATCTTAATATTTCTCTTAGCTTCAAGTCTTAGTCCTCTTCTTATGTAATGACTCCTTTCATGAACATCTAACATACACGTACGGATGGATGGATGGATGGATGGATGGATGGATGGATGGATGGATGGATGGATGGATGGATGGATGGATGGATGGATGGATGGATGGATGGATGGATGGATGGATGGATGGATGGATGGATGGACGGACGGGTGGGTAGGTGGGTGGACGGATGGACGGATGGACGGACGGACGGACGGACGGACGGATGGACAGGCAGGCAGACAGATAGATATATCTATACCTCTATATTAAGAAACGGGAACCCTGGTGGTGTAGCGGTTAAGTGCTATTGCTGCTAACCAAGAGGTCAGCAGTCCAAATCCACCAGCTGCTCCTTGGAAACTCTATGGGGCGGTTCTACTCTGTTCTATAGGGTCACTATGAGTCGGAATCAACTTGATGGCAGTGGGTTTGGTTTTTGGTTTTTATATTAAGAAACAGTTTTAATTCCCCTGGAATTCAAATTTCTGGGGTCCATTGATATAGGGTGACCAAAGCAGGTCATTGCCCTGAGATCTTCTTTTGAACCTTGAGCCTTAAGAAAACTAATTTTCTAGAGTCACATTTCAATCACATAATAGCCTAACAAGTAGCTTAAAAAGACCATTTTGCCTTAGGCATTTGTCATGAATTAAATTGTATTCCCCAAAAATATGTGTCAACTTGGCAAGGCCGTGATTCCCAGGATTGTGTAGTTGTCCTCCATTTTGTGATCCGATGTAAGCATCCTCCATTTTGTGATGTGTTGTAAATCCTAACCTTTATGTGTTAATAAGTCATGATCTGTGTGGGGCATATTCTGAGTACAAGAGGGCATATTTTGTGACTCATCACACCCTTACTCAAGTCACTCCCTTGCTTGAGTCATACGTTTTATTTTATAAGAGATAAAAGGAGAGAAAATTCAGCAGAGAGGAGAGGGACCTCACCACTACAAGAAAAGAAGAGCTAGGAGTGGACTGTGTCCTTTGGACCCAGAGTTCCAGCACTGAGAACCTCCTAGACCAGGGGAAAATTTATGCCAAGACACATGGATATCTCCAAGGAATGCCAGGCCCACAGATACTGAAAGGAGACAAAGACCTTCCCTCAGAGCCAACAGAGAAAAAAGCCTTCCCCTAGAACTGAAACCTTGAATTCAGGCTTCTAGCTTCCTGTGAAAGAATAAACTTCAGTTTGTTAAAGTCTTCCACTTGTGGTATTTTGTTATAGCAGCAGTGTTATTGTTAGGTGACATTGAGTTGGTTCCAACTCATAGTGACCCTATGCACAAAAGAACAAAAAACTGCCCTTTCCTGTGCCATCCTTACAATCATTGCTATGCTTCAGCCCATTGTTGTAGCCACTTTGTCAATCCACCTCATAGAGGGTCTTCCTTTTTTCCATTGACCCTATACTTTACCAAGCATGATGTCCTTCTCCAGGGACTGATCCTCCTCACAACATGTGCAAAATATATAAGATGCAATCTTGCCATCCTTGCTTCTAACAAGCATCCTGGTTGTACTTCTTCCAAGACAGATTTGTTCATTCTTTTGGCAGTCCATGGTATATTCAATATTCTTCGTCAACACCACAATTCAAAGGTGTCATTTCTTCTTCAGTCTTCCTTATTCATTGTAGAGCTTTCACGTGCATATGTTACTGAAAATACCATGGCTTGGGTCAGGTGCACCTTAGTCTTCAAGGTGACATCTTTGCTTTTCAACACTTTAAAGAGGTCCTTTGCAGCAGATTTGCCCAATGCAATGTGTCTTTTGATTTCTTGACTGCTGCTTCCATGGGTGTTGATTGTGGATCCAAGTAAAATGAAATCCTGGACAGCTTCAATCTTTTCTCTGTTTATCATGATGTTGCTTATTGGTCCAGTCGTGAGGATTTTTGTTTTCTTTATGTTGAGATGTAATCCATACTGAAGGCTGTAGTCTTTGATATTTATTAGTAAGTGCTTCAAGTCCTCTTCACTTTCAGCGAGCAAGGTTGTGTCATCTGCATAATGCAGGTTGTCAATGAGTCTTCCTCCAATTTCGATGCCCCATTCTTCTTCACAGAGTCCAGCTTCTTGGATTATTTGTTCAGCATACAGATTGAATAGGTGTGGTGAAAGGATACCACCCTGATGCACAGCTGCACACCTTTCCTGGCTTTAAACCACTCAGAATCCCCTTGTTCTGTCCAAACAACTGCCTGTTGATCTATGTACAGGTTTCTCATGAGCACAATTAAGTGTTCTGGAATTCCCATTCTTCACAATGTTATCCTTAATTTGTTATGAACTACACAGTTAAATGCCTTTGCATAGTCAATAAAACACAGGTAAACATCCTTCTGGTATTGTCTGCTTTCAGCCAAGATAAACATACAAAAATCAGTTGGATTCCTATACACTAATAAAAAGAATGATGAGAAGGAAATCAGGAAAACAATGCCATTTATAATGCCCCTAAAAATATAAAATACTTAGGAATAAATCTAACCAGGAATGTAAAAGACCTATACAAAGAAAACTACAAAACACTACTGCAAGAAACCTAAAGACATCTATCTACATAAATGGAAAAACATACCATGCTCATGGATAGGTAGACTCAACATTGTGATAATGACAATTCTTCCCAAAGCATTTTACAAATACAATGCAATCTTGATCCAAATACCAACAACATTCTTTCAAGAGATGGAAAAATTAATCATTAACTTTACATGGAAAGGGAAAAATCCCTGGATAAGAAAAGCACTATTGAAGAAGAATAAAGTAGGAGGACTCATACTACCTGACCCCAGAACCTACTACACATCTGTGGTAGTCAAAACAGCCTGCTAATGGCACAATGACAGATACATTGACCAATGGAACAGAATTGAGAACCCAGAGGTAAATCTACCCACTTACAATCACCTGATCTTTGACAAGGGCCCAAAATCCAACAAATGGGAAAAAGACAGTCTTTCAACAAATGTTGCTGGCAAATCTGGATGCTCACCTGCTAAAAAATGAAACAGGGCCCATACCTCACAAAAAATTAATTCAAAATGGATCAAGGACCTAAGTATAAAGCCAAAAAACTATAACTATCATAGAAGAAAAATAGGATCAATACTACAGGCCCTAATACACAGTATTAACAGGACACAAACCATAACTAACAGAACACAAACTCCAGGAGATAAGGTAGACAACTGAGATCTTCTAAAAATTAAACAACTATGCTCATCAAAAGACTTCACTGAAAGAGTAAAAAGAAAACCTACAGACTTGGAGAAATTTTTTTTTTTTTTTTTTTTTGGCTATTACAAATTTGACAAAGGTCTAAGCTCTAAAATCTCAGGAAAATCCAACACCTCTACAACAAAAAGACAAATAATCCAATTAAGAATGGGCAAAGGCAATGAACAGACACTTTGCCATAGAAGACATTCAAGTGGCTAACAGACACTTGAGGAAATGCTCACCATCACTAGCCATTAGAGAAATGTAAATCAAAACCACAATGAGATAACATCTCACCCTGGCATTACTGGCATGAATCAAAAAAAAAAAAATTCAGAAAATAACAAATGTTGGAGAAGCTGCAGGGAGATTTAATTCTTATGTACTGCTGGTGGGAATACAAAATGATACAACCATTTTCAAAAATGATATGGCTCTTCCTTAGAAAGCTAGAAATAAAAATACCATATGATCCAGCAATCCCACCCCTAGGAATACGTCCTAGAGAAATAAGAGCTGTAACAGGAATAGACATATGCCCACCCATGTTCATCGTAGCATTGTTCACAATAGCAAAAAGATGGGAACAACCTAGATGTCCATCAACAGATGAATGGATAAACAAACTATGGTACATACACACAGTGGAGTACTAACAATGATAAAGAACAATGATGTATCTGTGAACTTCTCACAACGTGGATGAATCTGGGGGAGCATCATGGTGAGTGAAATAAGTCAATCACAAAAGGACAAATATTATATGAGACCACTACTGTAAAAACTCATGAAAACGTTACACACAAAAAGAAAGAATCTCTGACGGTGACAAAGGAGGGGAGGGGAGGGGGTGAAAAAACACTAAATAGATAATAGATAAGTGATAACTTTGGTGAAGGGTAAGACGGTACACAACACTGGGAACCCAGCACAACTTGTACAAAGCAAGGTCGTGGAAGCTCCATAGATACATCCAAATTCCCTGAGGGGCTGAATTGCTGGGATGAGGGTTATGGGGGCCATGGTCTCAGGGAGCATCTAGCTCAATTGGTATAACATAGTTTATAAAGAAAATGTTCTATGTTCTACTTTGGTGACTAGCATCTGGAGTCTTAAAAGCCTATGAGTGGCCATCTAAGATACTCCACTGGTCTCACCCCTTTGGGAACAAGGGAGAATGAAGAAAACTAAAGATACAAAGGAAAGATTAGTCCAAAGGACTAATGGACCACATCTACCATGGCCTCCACCAGACTGAGTCCAGTAAAACTAGATGGCGCCTGGCTACCACCACTGACCGCTCTGACAGGAATCATGACAGAGGGTCCTGGACAGAGCTAGGGAAAAATGCAGGACAAAATCCTAACTCACAAAAGAGACCAGAATTACTGGCCTGAAAGAGACCTGAGAAACCCCAAGAGTATGGCCCCCGGACACCCTTTTAGCTCAGTAATAAAGTCATTCCTGAGGTTCTCCCTTCAGCCAAAGATTAGACAAGCTCATAAATCAAAATGAGACTAAATGGGCATCCCAGGCCAGGAGTAAGGCTAGAAGGCAAGAGGAGACAGTAAAGCTGGTAATAGGGAACCCAAGGTCAAGAAGGGAGAGTGTTGACATGTCGTGAGGTAACCAAGGTCATAAAACAATATGTGTACTAACTGTTTAATGAGAAGCTAGTTTGTTCTGTAAACCTTCATCCAAAGTACAATTAAAAAAAAATGTGTGGTTGTGTGTTACAGGGCATTATTGTGAGAATAGCTAAGTGGTGCAGAAATGAACAGAAGCAGTATGATTCTAGAATCTTGTGCTCTTCCATGGCCTGAAAGATTCAAGGGCTGCCAGAGGAATAGAGTTTTAAGGAAGGAAGAGTGGTCATCCTGGCCAAATGCTGTAAGATTAAATAAGATAATTATAAGAGGCATCATATGTAACATTCAGAGTATTTTCTCTGCAAATAAATTTGAATCCAGTGTGGTACCTCAGCCAACTCACAGACCAGCGGCAGGCACAGAAGTTTCACGCAAGAACAGGCAGTGTGACAGACAAGCAGTGTCTCCAGGATGAAAACTCCACTTAGAGAGCTGGCAGATGGGCCGCCATGGCTGCAAGCACAGCATGCCCTTGGCATAGCTGCAGATTCCAGCTCTGATGCTGCAACACCTGGCAAAGAAACCTAAGGAAAGACAGCTAAGTAGCACCAAATCTAGAAATCAGGCATGAGTTAATTTTCTGTACATTCCTACTATCACCTAGAAAATCCACCTTTGGTAATGTGCAATCCACATCCAGTCACCTAGATAGCAAAGCATAAACATAATTAGGCCATTTGGGCTTTGCTATTCTATCTTTTTTTAACTAGACAATCAAGTTATTAGACATAGTTATATAAGATAGTTTTGAATTTAGTATAAAAACTTGTTGGTAATTTAAATAAGATCTTCAAAAATACATTGCCAGAATGGATAATCTCCCATTTGATTCAGAGGAAATATGTACACATTTGAACATACCCAAATGTTGTGAGGTAAGATCATAATGAAAGGAAAGCCAGACTATGTCAGGACAATTGCACTTGAGTCTTGGCCATATCTCCAAAAAGCACTGTGACCAGACCTGACTCTCTAGACTGCAGATATCTCATCTACACAGGAGAGCAAGACAGTTCTAGCAGTTGTTTCAACTTGAATTTCTTATGTAACAGTCTGTTCTCCATTGAATTGTGTCCCCCCAAAATATGTGTTGGACTCCTAACCCCCATACCTGTGGATATAATCCCATTGAGGAATACGACTTTCTTTATTATGTTAATGAGACCATATCAGTGTAGGGTGTTTTAAACCAATCACCTTTGAGTATAAAAAGATCAGTTTAGGCACAGAGAAGGAAGTACAGATGGGAGAAGATAGATGCCAAACCACATCAAAATAGACAAGGAGCTGAGGAAAAGAAGCTGAAAAAAGACAAGGACCTTCCCCCAGAGGCAACAGAGAGAGAAAACCTCCCCCACAGTCAGGGCCCTGAATTCAGACTTCTAGCCTCCAAAACTGTAAGAAAATAAATTTCTGTCTGTTAAAGTCACCCACTTGTGGTATTTCTGTTATAGTGGCACTAGATAACTAAGACACAGTCTTTCAACTCTAAAATTAAATACAGTTGGTAAATATAGCAATGAACTCTTTGGGTTAATTAGACTTCTTAGAAAATTTTAATGGAGAAATGTAAGAATCATTTAAAGACCATGATCTGAAGAAGCTTATAATCCCTGCCAAAATTGTAATATGGGCAAGTTTACAACCAAAAAGCTAACAAAAAAAAGATCAGAGAAAAATATAAAAATGAAAAATTTTCATCGCATCTGAATCCAAGGAACTGTGTCAATACCTTACCACAAAATTTGAGGAATTTGGGTTAAATATAATGCATTAGGAACAATATCAAAGATTGGCTCTCAATCTATCATCTTCCAAAAGAATGAGACAACATTGCAGAGATTAAGAAAAGGATACCCTGGGAATGGAAGAATGTTCCTAAAAGCCTGACTTTGGAGGGCTGCCTGAGTCCTGGAGGCACTGGAGAGTCAGGCATCAAGTGGAGGCCTCTGACCACATGGACTGAGAACATTCTGAGTCTGCAATAGCAGGGCTTTGAGAGCAAGTGGCAGCTACACCCAACAGACACTTTGGGGTATGTATCAGTTTCCTAGGACTGCTGTAACAGAATACCACAAGCTAGATGGTTTAAAACAGCGGAAATTTATCTTCTCACAGTTCTGGAGACCAGAAGTTCGATATCAAGGTGTCATCAGGTCTATACTCTCTCTGAAGGTTCTAGGAAAGAATCCTTTCTTGCCTCTTCCTGGCTTTTGATGGTTCTGGCAATCCTTGACATTTTTTAGCTTGTAGCTGAATCACTCCAATCTCTGCTTCCATCTTCACATGATCTTCTTTCCTTTGTACATAAATCTTCCCCTCCTTTCTCTTATGAAGACACAAGGCATTGGATTTAGGGCTGATCCTAATTCAGTATAGTCTCATTTTTAAATTAAATAATTACATCTGCAAAGGCCTTATTTAAGACCAGACCCTATTTCCAAGTAAGTTTATATTCTGAGGTTCTGGATGTACATGAACTTTTGAAGAACATTATTCAATCCACTCAGGGTGATACGAGTTTTTATGATCCAGCTTCTCAATAGTCAGAACTGACTCCAATATGAGACAGCACTTGCTGAAATACAGAGGAATCCCCTAATATCAAAGCAGCGAAGAGCTAAAGATGATGGTAGACTATACAGAGGTGGGGACCATTTTACGTGGACCTACTGAAAGCAATGAACAATAAGAAGCTGGAGAGAAAGTGAGGTCAGTGTTTCCCTGTGGCTAGACTTATAGCTAGTGTGGCAAGTTCACCATGACCTGGGGAAACACTTTCAGAAAATAGTGTGGCATCCCTATTGAGATATGATACAGAATGATGTAAGACATAATGTTTCCTCTCAATATGAAGTCTATAGCTCCATGAACAATTCATGGGAAAAGAGATGAGAATGTCAAAGGGAATATGATAGACATGGAGAACAAAATGAACATACAACATAAAAATAAGTTATATGCCTAAAAATGATAATAGAAAAAATGGCATGGAATATGTATATAGATGTTTTTGTGTACTGCATGTATTTTCAAATATAAAATAAATCACATAGGAGGCACAGTTATGGATACTTCCTAGACACAACCAAACACCACACAGAATTGATCTACTACGATTTGGGGGTTTAGGACCATAGTCTCATGGGGCAACTTGGTCAACTGGCATAATATAGTCCAATAAAGACAATGTTTTACATCCTAGTTTGGTGATTAGGTCTGAGGTCTTGCAAGTGGCCATCTAAGATACAACTACTGGTCTCTACTTGTTCAGAGACTCAAAGGTGAAATTGGTGAACAGAACCAATAGTCTACATGAACAATAACATCACCTACCTTGAAATCAGAAGAACTAGCTACCACTACTGACCATTGTGACCAAAGGCTCAATGGATGGTCCCAGATAAAATGGGAGGAAAATAAGAACAAAACTCAAATTCTTAAAAAAAGGCCAAACTTACTGGACTGGTAGAGACTAAATGAACCCCCAAGACTATCACCCTGAGATACTGTTTAAATTTGGAATTCAAACCACTCCTAGAAGTCACCTTTCAGCCAAATGACAGATTGGCCCATAAAATAAATAATATCACCTGTGAGTACTATGAACCTCAAAATAATCACCTAAATGACACCAAATGGTAAGCATTTACCCTAGACCAAACATGAGAAGGCAAAGTGAGACAAAGAAGCTAGATTAATAGAAACAGAACAACCAGAATTGAAATAATGAGAATGCTGAGATATTGTGAAAAATATAACTGATGTCACTGAACAAATATACATAGAAATTGTTAAATGAGGACTTAATTTCCTGTGTAAACTTTCACCAAAACACATCAAAATATGTAAGAAGAAAAGAAAAAAAAAAAAATGGCACGGAAATAACATTCAAAGCTCTAGGAAAATCCTGCCCCCACACTGAAGAATGAATTTTTTTGTTGAATGGACCCTCCATACCAGCAAAATTTAACAACAAGCAACTGACTTCTAAATATAAAAAATATAGCCTAGTAAAAATTAAAGAAGTAATAGGATTAAGAAAAGAAGGATTAAGCACCCAAACCAAAAAAAAAAAAAAAAAAAAAGGTTTCTGAGCACAGAAAACTGATTACCATCAAAGGTGGGGAAAGAAATCAGACATTTTAAATAGAGCATGAGATACCAGGTGATAATAGATCAATATTAAGAGCTTTGAGGAGAAAGAATTAAGATCTAAAAATTTTATATTGACACCAATTGCTGTTCATATGTATAAGCCACAGAGAGACATTTCTATATATGCAATGACTCCAGAAGAATACTTCAAAAAGCTACCCTAATTCATCCCCCCAAATGAATACATGTATAAAATGAAGAGCTTACACATGACATATATGAAGAACTAGTAGTGAGAAACCATGTAAATCACCTTAAAATATGGTTATAAATAGAATGGACTTGCATAATTCTTTTCTAAAACAAAGTGGGTAGTGTCAAATGTACTAGAGTGTAACAGGAATTATAACAAAAGATTCCAGGGTTTATAAAAGCCAAAACCTAAAAGAGTGTGCAGTAAAGAAATGTCTAAGTATTCTAATTCGTTCATCTTCCCCAGCCAGGCTTCAATAGACAGCATTTCATTCCTGGCTTATGTAACTTGAGTCTTTCAGATGAAGAGATTGTACAGAGATCTTATTTTCTTTAATTGGTGAGGATAATAAAGAAGTGATTGACTTTCGAGTTTGCCTTCTAGAATAATATGTTCCAAACCAAGAGTAAATGCAGCCATGAAACTTGAAATCAGCTTCTTGAGAAGCATGAATAAAGCATAATGTGTGATTACTGGAAAAGGGTATGCTTGGTTATCATTACCATTAATTTGGAGAAGCATGAAATATTCAAGTATTTTTGAAGTTTCCTAATTATCCCTCATATAACTCGTTGAAAAGAGATTAATGTTAATTTAGCCAATAGAACACAGGAAAAAAAAAACAAAAGAAAGGAATATTGAAGATGCAAATTATGCTTATGCCTGAAATAGAAATCCTGTCCAAAAATAGCTTTCAGAATATCAGATAAAACTGGCCCCTCTTCCATTTTGTCAAGGCTTGGCTAATTATGGAAATTAGAGAAAGTGGCTATAAAATTAGAGGGATAACCCACTGGAGATCCAAGGTTTTGTCTTGAAACCATGACATGTCAAGGCCAGGCAGTAGGCACGAAAGGGAGCACGCTAAAATGTAGGAGATCATGAAAATTCCAAGCCATGAGCTACTCCTTCACATGTCCCCAAAGCATTCACTTATGCCTCCAACTAAAATTTATCAGCCTTACCAAATATGTCCCCACAGCATCTTAAATGTTCCATAGAGCAGCTGTTCCTACCGCTTAGGTTTTATCCTTTAGAAGCAACCCTTTGGCAACAAGTAACCCTAATTGGAGATCAGAATCAAGAAATATTCTGGGTAACAGGAGACAAATAATCACAGAACACTCGACGTGGCATTCTATTCTTCCTGTACACAATGCTGAAAGAAGAATGTGAGCGAGTAAAGAGGAAGACAGAAACTATGGGGCATCGCTTTTGAAATACTTGATAGCTGCTGTCTAGTTGACTGACTCATAGCAGCCTCAGGTACGACAAACCAAATGTTGCCTGGCCCTGCCCCGTCTTCCTGGTTGTCGGTATGGTCAAGCCCAGTGCTATGGCCACTATGTGTTATAAGTCCCTTCCAACCTAGGAGGCTCATCTTCTAGCACCGGATCTGTCTCTTGTGATCCATAGGGTTTTCACTGACTAAATTTGAGAAATAGATCACTAGGCCTTTTTTTCTAGTCTGTATTAGCTTGGAAGCTCCGCTCAAACACATCCACCGTGGGCAACTCTGCTGACATTTGCGATACCAGTGGCATAGCTTCCAGCATCATAGCAACACACAAGCCACTATAATATGACAAACTGACAGACAGGGGGTAGAAAATAATAATAAACAACAACAACAAAAAAAACCTGTTGCTGTCAAGTCGATTCCGACTCACAGCAACCGTATAGGACAGAGTAGAAGCGCCTCACAGAGCTTCCAAAGAGCACCTGGTGGATTCAAACTGCTGACCTTTTGGTTAGCAGCCAAGCTCTTAACCACTGCACCATCAGGATTTCCAGAAATAATAATAGACCCTGTTTAATGAAGGAAAATGAAGCTTAGAGAAGTTTACTTGTGCAGGGTGACACAGCAAGTGATATTGCTGGCATTTGAATCTAAGTGTGATTCCGAAGCCTGGCACTTAGCACCATAATCCACTGATTTGCTAAATATTGAAATTAAAATTAGGAAACACAATAAAAAAGAGACAAATAATCCCCATACTTTGCTCATTACAATTCTTGGAAAAGGAGAAATCTCAAAATACGGATTTAGGGTTTATATTTGACTTAGGCCCTCCAAACATAAAACCCATTAGTCTATTTAAAATGGCTGGTCTTTAATCTCTCTTCAGTAATGAAACTATCTACACATCATTAAGTAATGTGAAAATTCGGCACTTATCTACTTAATAACAAAATGGACAGCCAAACTAGGTACTTCTTACTCCAATCATAAGGGAATTTTGATTGAATTTTGTTTTAAAGGACTTTACTATCTAGCACATTAATCAAATTAACTAAATAACCACAAAATCTCTAAATGTGTGATCCACAACAGCTCCTGGAACACATCCCTGACTTGCCTCATGCTTCTGTGTGGTGTCATTCATTCCTTACGCCCAATTAAACCCCAAGTCATATCCATTTTACTTCCATATATGGCTGGACTTCCATATTCACAGCCATAGTCCTCTCTCTCCTGTATGTTATAGTAACACCCTCCTAATTTTTTCTCCCTTTAATCATTCTTATGTTACGTCTAATCCTTTTTCAATATCATAGAGGTAATAGTTTTATAAAGGGAAATTCAATCATGTGATCATCTTCTTGCTTAAAACATATCAAAGCTTTTAGAGGTTTAAAAAAAAAAAGTGTGATTTAAGCTCCTCCGTATTTTTTTTTTTGTATTGCATGGTTAACATTACTCATCTTTTAGATCTCATGCTTCCTCTGGAAAACGTTTCCTATACTCTGGCAGTGCAATCCTCACCAGGTGTTTTCGGAGCATATTGCCTTCCACACTGGCAGGTTTTATTACCCTCATAATTATTACTTATTCAAGGTTTATCTTCCTAGCAAGACTGTAAACTCCAAGAAGGCAGGGTGCTCCTGGCCTTGTTTACTGCTCTGTTTTCAGGCTCTAGGGCAATGCTTAGTGCTCAACAAACATTTGTTGATTCAATTGTTTCAATTATATGTATATTTTCATTTTATGTATCTTTGAGAATAGGCGAATGAATGTGTGTTATGCGGCACATTTATTGGAAGATCAAAGGGGTCTTTGAGTTTTATTCTGGGAGTAGTGGTCAACATTTGGGTGGTCCAAATGGCTAAAGCACTTGGCTGTTAACCAAAAGGTTGGTGGTTTCACTCCACTGAGAGGCACCTTGGAAGAAAGGCCTGGCAATCTACTTTGAAAAAATCAGCGATTGAAAACCCTATGGAGTACAGTTCTATTCTGACACACATGGGGTCTCCATGGGTCAGAGCTGACTTGATGGTAACTAGTTTCTACTTGGTCAGTATTTATTGTAGGCTAGGAAAGCCAGTTGTTGTCCAGTTGACTCCAGCTCATGATGTCTCCACGTGTGTCAGAGTAGAATTCTACTCCACAGTGTTTTCAATGGCTGATTTTTTTTCTGAAGTCAATTGCCAGGCCTTTCTTCCAAGGGGCCTCAAGGTGGACTCAAACCTCCAACATTTTGGTTAGTAGCCAATCATGTTAACCTTTTACACCATCCAGGGACTACTAGCTCCCTGTTGAAGAGCTGTTGAATTCCCAAGTAGATCCTCACTGCTAAACTGAACATTTTCCATTCAAGTGACCAATGTGCTTCCAGCTATCTCAGGAAAAATCTACATGTGCCAACCATCAGATTAAAGTGAGTTATTTTCATAGTTTAAGACTCTGCATGTTCTAACTTCTGCCAGGAATTGATCATTCCAACAGAACTATTTGTTCTGAAGAGAAGCATGGATTCTCTAGTAAGTGCTTAGGTCAGATTGTGGAAAAACAAGTAACTACGCAGGTCATGGCCATGCTTTTTCCATTTGGATTATCTACATTCCAAGGTTTCCACTAAAAGATTTGTAAATTTTTAAGTTTGGCAAATGGTGTGCTACAATTTCTTTAGAAAACATACAATAGGACTGTGTCTTAGTTATTTAGTGCTGCTGTAACAGAAATACCACAAGTGGGTGGCTTTAACAAACAGAAATTTATTTTCCCACAGTTTAGGAGGCTAGAAGTAGGAAATCAGGGTGCCAGCTCTAGGAGAAGGCTTTCTCTTTCTGTCAGCTTTGAGGGAAGATCCTTGTCTCTTCAGCTTCTTTTCCTTGGCTTCTTGGTGATCTTCTTGGGGCATGGCATCTATCTTTCCCTGTCTCTGCTGGCTTCTGTTTGCCTGATCTGTTCTTTTTATATCTCAAAGGTGATTAGCTTAAAACACATCCTACACTGATACGGCCTCTTAACAAAACAAACTCATTCCCAAATGAGATTATAACTACAAGTATAGTGATTAGGATTTACTTGACAACAATAGGTTTGATTTTCGGTTTGATATTTTTTGAGGGGACATAATTCAATCCATAACAGACTGGGAATAAGAAATAAATTTTATGTTTTACATTCTACTTTGGTGAGTAGCATCTGGGGTCTTAAAAGCTTGTGAGCAGCCATCCAAGATATTCCACTGGTCTCGCCCTATCTGGAGCAAGGGAGAATGAAGAAAACCAAAGACGCAAGGGAAAGGTTAGTCTGAAGGACTGATGGACCACAACTACCACAGCCTCTACCAGACTGAGTCCAGCACAACTAGATGTGCCAGCTACCCACCAACTGCTCTAACAGGGATCACAATAGAGGGTCCCAGACAGAGCTGGAGAAAAATGTAGAACAAAATTCTAACTGTAACCAAAAATGATAATGATGATGATGATGATGATGATAATAAGACCAGGCTTACTAGTCTGACAGAGACTGGAGAAACCCCAAGAGTATCGTCCCAAGACACCCTTATACCTCAATAATGAGGTCACTCCTGATGTTCACCCTTCAACCAAAGATTAGACAGGCCCATAAAACAAAACCAGGCTAAATGGGCACACCAGCCCAGGGGCAAGGACAAGGAGGCAAGAGGGGGCAGGAAAGCTGGTAATGGGGAACCCAAAGTCAAGAAGAGCAGAGTGTTGACATATCGTGGGGTTGGCAACCAATGTCACAAAACAATATGTGCATTAATTGTTTAACAAGAAACTAGTTTGCTCTGTAAATCATCCAAAGGACAATTTAAAAAAAAGAAAAAAAACACATTTTAGAATTCTCACATTTTCTTTGATGAGGAATGGGAACTGGGAAGAAGCAAAGAATGGAATAAACTAAGTCCCATATAACTTGAATTATCCATTGTTAGTGAAGAGATCTTGATCCAGAAAATATAAAACTGTAGAGAAGCCATCCATTTCCAGGTGGCCCTCTGCCACCCCAACCCTTCTGTGCATAGCCTTATTCCTTGCTCTGCTGGCAGTCTTTATATTGGAGTGATGAAGGGTACCGGACTTTTGTCAAGAAGCCCTGAGATGATCTTCTGCCTCTCCACAGAGGCTGTGTATGGGTTCTGTCCAGCGAGTGATTCCTTACTTCAAAGGAAATAAATACAGATCACGCTCTATGTGCCAGGCATTCTCACAAATTTTATTGATACGATTCCCCAAACTGTCCTAAATTTCCTAAGTCAGTTATATCTTAGAAACAGGCCAAATGATAGGTCTCAGGTCAAAGTGCTTTAGAGAGAGAGTCAAGATTGGCACCCAGGGCTTTGAACTCCTCTGAGCCACTACTACCCAGGTGCTGGACCTCTATTGTCAGTCTCTCACAGGTCCCTAGAGCAGCTAGTATTCTGAGAGAATGGCTTAAAGCCTGTACTGAGATGAACAGTATGCCCCCAAAATCCATGTCCACCTAAAATCTCAGAAAGTGACTGTTATGGATTGAATTATGTCCCCCAAAGATATATGTCAACTTCGCTACTCCATGATTCCTAGTATTGTGTGATTGTTCACCATTTTCTCATTGATGCGATTTTCCTGTGTTGTAAATCCTTCCTCTGTGTTGTTAACGACGGAGGATTAGAGGCAGTTATCTTAATGATGCAGAAACCAATCTACAAGATTAGGTCGTGTCTTAAATCAATCTCTTTTGAGATATAAAAGAGAGAAGTAAGCAGAGAAACATGGGAACCTCATACCACCAAGAAACAAGAGACAGGAGAATAGCATATCCTTTTTTTTGGACTCAGGGTCCCTAAGCTGAGAAGCTCCTTGACCCATGAAGACTGATGACAAGGACCTTCCCCCAAAGCTGACAGAGAGAGAAAGCCTTCCACTGGAGCTGGTACCCTGAATTCAGACTTCTAGCCACCTAGACTGTGAGAGAATAAATCTCTGTTTGTTAAAACCATCCACTTGTGGTATTTCTGCTGTAGCAGCACTAGATGACTAAGATAGTGACCTTATTTGGAAATAGGGTAATTATGGCATACTGGAGCCCAGGCAGCATACTGGTTAAGAGCTTGGCTGCTAACCAAAAGGTCAGGAGTTCAAATCCATCAGCTGCTACTTGGAAACCCTATGGGGCAGTTCTACTCTGCCCTGTAGGGTTGCTAAGAGGGAGCATTGACTCAACAGCACCACCACCAACAGAGCATAGAGGTAAAAAGGTAGGATAGAGGAGCAGCAACTGTTATACAGTTGGAGAAATTGTAGGAAAAAGAAATAAGAACTTGTCAGCTTTTGAAAAGGCAGACTCATCTGTTGTTAACTGTTTTTCAGGGAATTCGTTTTGTCAAATCTATTTTATTAAGCTATTTATTATGTTTTATATGTAGCATAGTTGTCATAGAAAATAAACTCCTTAAATGTGGTAATTAAAACTATTTTTTGGTTCCTTTTGTGCCAACCAGAGTGGTAGAAGTGACCCAGCATTGCCCTGAAAGAATAATAAGTTGGAGATAAACAGTCCAGTTCCTATTAGACCACTAACCTGAATCCACCAGAGGACCAACAGTCTTCTGATAAGTAGTGTCTTGGTTTTACTTTCAAGTTCTGTTGCCTTACCTGTCCCTACATCTAAGACTTAGAGAAAATCTTAGGAAGTTAAGTGATTTTAAATTTCTGTGTCATTCATTAAGAACCAATTTGAAATATATGCAAGCCTTGCTGCTTACTCCTAAAGCTTAAGATCCACCCCCTCTTTAAGAAAATATGAAAAATAGCAGCCCAATTGGTTTTATAGGCCCTTTTTCAGAAATCTAGTAGCTTTCTCCTTTATATGCTCAATATGACTTTGCTAACCACATTGAGCTGTTTTGGGGACCTGCTTGCTCAGGGTAAGAGAATATCACAGACTGAAGGCCATTAAATTGCAACAACTCCAAAGGGCATCACGCGTTTAGAAGACTCCAGGTCTCCGAGAAACCAATTTCTCTATCGTTCTGTGCCTCTCTCCACAAAAAAAAGAAAAAAAAAATTTTTTTTTATCCCAAATTGGTTACAAGCCCCACCACCCGCCTCCACCAAAGTCTTCACTTAGAATGTGATTCATTAAACTATCAACCCGACTACTTAATTTAAAAAAAAAAAAAATCTTATCAACACTTTTTTTTTTGCATTCAGATACAGACAATTCTGAGCATTGGAGGCTCCTCTTGGTGTCCTAGAAGTCTGACTCATAAACAAGCATTGGCCATCAGTTGGAGGGAATCTGTATTCTATGAGACCTACAAAAAAGTCGTGCTGTTCTAGGAATAATTCCTGGGAGGAAGCCTTCGTTAGGTAGTCCCCAGTTGGACGTTCATTTATGGGTGTTTCTGTACTTGTTGTCTTGGAAGGTGCCAGCGTGGACAAGCTTATTTCGTTTGCAGCCAAGAGGATGGAAGCTCGGTCATTGACCCAGGCAGCCGTCCAAAGACTAGAGGGCTGGTAGCAAGATTTTCTCATCAATCTTTTAGGCATGAAAAGGAAACACATCCTATTATAATTTTTGTGACTGTAGATAATGAAACTGACACATTCTGCATTTGCCAATCTAAATGATATTTAAGCATTTAAAAATCACAAAGCCTTCAACTTTATAAGTAGTGAGTAGATTCTCAGCATAACACTGCAACTGAGTAATGAGACATGCCAGCACATGAATCACTGTGAAAGGATCCCAATATCTTAGTGCCCAAATCTTAAGGAGAAAGAATGTGAGTTACATGGATATAACTTAGTAGTATAAATGTATAGATACAAAACCAAACCAAACCCACGGCCATCAAGTTGATTCTGACTCATAATGACCCCAAAGGACAGAGTAGAACTGCCCTCATAGGTTTCCAAGCTGTAAATCTTTACAGAAGCAGACTGCCACATCTTTCTCCCTCACAACAGCTGATGGGTTCAAAACACTGGGTTTTCTGTTCGCAGCTGAGCACTTTAGCCGCTGCACCACCAGGGCTCCTAGGTGCTTAATAGGGAGAAATATTTCTTGTTTTTTACCCTTCCACCAGAAAAAAAAAAAAAAAAAAAAACCTTTTAGGAATGTGTGCTTTCATTTGCATAAAAATACTTATTTCTTACTTTATGAATGTTCGGTTTTTAAAGTTTTCATTAGTCCAATATAAACCATTAATCTGCTCTCAATGTTCGACACCAAAGGGTTAGAGAAGGTCTGAGTCTAACAGAGAAGTGTTTTTATTCCTGAAACCTAAGGGTTGGGTTACAAATCTCAGGTCCATAGAACTAGCTAGTGAGTGAGGTTTTTTGTTTGTTTGCTTTTGTTTTTTATGGCATATATTCTTTTGTGAGTCTTTCATCAAATGATATTTCAAAGGCAGCCGCTATTCACATGGAAGAGTCAGCAATTATTGTCAGCTTGCAAACCCATGGTTACCTGGGTTTGGCACAAGAAGCTGCAAGTACAGCGTGATCAATTACATTAGAAAATGCCACATTTTACTTTCTTTTGTTTAGCTTTTAATTATTTGAAGAGGCTTGAAAAAATAATTTGCCACTGAAACTAAGGCTTTCCATGCACCGTCATATTGACTAAGAGAACAAACCGCCTTCCAACATGAAAAACCAAAGCCCCACCCAAAGATAATCATCGCTTTTCCCCTTGACACAGGGTTTTACTGGAAAGATGATTACCTGCTTCAGGGAAGAGCCTTTTCAAAATGTGAATTTCATATCATTTTATGAACAGAAGTCCGACCGCTCCAGTAGAATGTGATTTTTAAAAGTCGGTTAAGGCTAACCACCCAAATGCACTAGGGAATACAATAGTTAGCGTTTGGCAAACAGGGAGGGAAGAGAAATGGGTGTTTCTAGATTGACAAGTTTAATTCTGGGTGGAAACACGAATTAGTTTATAATGGGGGAAATCACCTTGGAGATAGATTTCCCAGTCCACACTAGGAAAAGACAAAACCTGAGAGAACACCTTTTGCAAGCTCTTAGAAATAGCAAGGTTTTCTGTTTGTTTGTTTGTTTTTTAAAGCAAGGAAGGAGAAACTGGTTAGCATCCTCATGGATTGACTTTGGCAAGCTTGGGAGCGCTAGCTTGCCAGGGAGCTTCATCTTTGCTTGCCTGTGCAGGCAATCGCTGACTGGGTGAGGAAATAAGATACTGCCTGCAGCAGAGAAAGAACAAGCTATTCAGTCTTTCTCCCTTCTTCCTCTGTTCCCACTCCCTTCTCCTTTCTCTACTTTCTCTGCTGCCAAGAAAAGCAGCGTGTGCGTGAGGCAACAAGAAAGCAACTCAATGACTGGGGTGGCAATGACAGTTGTGGGTGTGGGTATGATTAAAAAAAAAAGTTATACTATACTACTGTCCTGGAACCTTGCTATTTCCCCTTCTACCCAAAAGGCTTCAGGTTAAAACATCACATATTAGAATGACAGGGAATTACACTTAGGACCGTCCTTATCTTTAGTCACGTGTACTACATGCAATGTTGCAGTTCGTAATTTGCTGATGTTGTCATTCTCAGATGTTTGCTAGCAGATGTTCAATTTGATGATTTATTGTTCAAAACACTGCCAGATTTATAAAGATACTGGTCATAAAAGGCAATAATGATGAAAACTTAAAAAATTTGGTTTTCGACTTACTTCAGAACTGACTTAAGACAGAGTCAACAGAACAGAGCCCCACTGTAAGTCGGGGACTACCTGTAATTATTGAAATATGCAAAGTACCCAAACCCACCGAGAGAGAGGACCCCCTCCTGAGTGGATCCCAAGATCACCTTTGTATGAAGTCAGCGTGTAAGTTTGTATTTGTTAGCCCTGCTCCTAAACCTAGCTCAGGTAATTAGAATTTATATTTAAATTTCAGAAGCCTCTGTCTTCACTTTCCCTCTGTCCTCTCAGCATACTTTTGTGTTGTTTTTATTACAGCTAATTAAGACTTATGAAGCACTGACCATGGAACATACACTGTACAAATCTCTTCTGCCCTTCTCCACCTAACATGCTCAGCAGATCATGCATTTGTTGGATTGGAATTTGAAGGCCTGGTCTCCGTTTTACAGTTAACTCTTGGTGAAACTTTGGGTACGTTCTTTTGCCTTTGTGGGATCAGTCACCCATAGTGTAAAAGAGTTCTTTAGACATTCATCTCCAGGTTTCTGCCAGCTCTAAGAGTCCGTGACAGATCATATTGAACCCTTCATCTAAAACTTAAATAATCCTACTAACCTTCATGACAGGAAGGTCCCATCAGAAACAAATTATGAAGCTGAAAGAGATACGAATGAATAACGCGAATGACCTAAAGCTCCAGAGGTATTAAGTAGTAGAGCCAGAAGTTGATACTTGATCTGTTTTTCATTATCCAGGTAATGTATTTGCATTCAACCAATATTCTTGACATTACAATCCCTTAAAATCAAAGCAAGTCTCTAATGGTGGAATGTCAGGTACTCTGGCAGACAGGTGGGACTGGAAGAGATCTTACCTGAATTGCTTTATTGCCTGTGAAAACCCAATGGCCTATTCAGTCTAACTGAAGGCTCTAACTCTGCCTTGCAGCTCTGCTTCATAAGAATATGGTGGAAATTGAAGTTCTTTTGTCTAGTGCAATCTGAATCATTGGAGAAAATGTCTTCTATCAGGAGATGTCTAAGAATTCACTCTGAGGACCAACACTCCCTGTCGTTTGGCAAATCTCATTTGAACTAGAAGCTTGGGGAAGAGCTTGTTATTACATTTCCTGTTGCCCTTCTGAGTCAGCAAAAATCTTGGAACATTAGGCGCAGCCTACTTTCTCCAAACACTGTTTTATGCTGATTACTAATGCATTTGCAATGGTTACCTTTCCGTTCACAGGTGTATCCTATGTTACACCATATATAAATACCAAAAACACTCATGCTAATCACATTTTTGACACTTGAGTCATATTTTAAATGCTTTAGAGAATTTTGCTAGTTAATAGAGAAAAACTTTCTGAAGAAAATGGCTTCTTAATGAATCCATTATGTCAATTTAGATTTTCATGTGATGTGTTTTTTGTTAAGGGAAATGACAAATATTTTGAGAAAAATTTTAAGCATACTCTAGATCTTATTGGCATGGTGTCTCTAAGATACATGGTTTCTCACATCAAACCAGAAGTAAGTCTTCAGTAAATAAGTTTTTATGATAGGTTTTCTAGTTCTTGCCTTTCTCTCCTCTTACCTTCTTAGGAAGAAAGAGTAGGTGGATTGGTATCCATAGAAACTTTGCAGGACAAGGAAGACTAAAATGATTACTCAGTGTAGCATCAGTACAAAGTGGAAAAATCTAGGGATTGGAATGTGTGGCTGTTGCTGGAAGATGGAGAGATAGTAAATGGGCACAGGGTGGAAAAATGTGTGTGGTGGGGCATCAGGTGAAAGGTGCAGGTGCATCTGGGCTGAAGAACGCAAAAAAAAAAACACATACAAGTCTGAAAATATGCTTTTTCCATCTAAAACATAACCAACCCTTTCCTCTTAGAGTAGTTTCATCAATGCAAGGAGATATTCTGCCCATCACCCACGTTTGCACCCTTTGAGTCATCTTAGACTCAGAGAGGCATAGAATTGTAAAACCAAAAAAAAAAAAAAAACAGGAGCAGTTGCCATTGACTCAGTTCCAACTCATGGCAACCCCATGTGTGTCAGAATAGAGCTACTCCCTAGGGTTTGCTGTGGCTGATTTTTTCAGAAGTAGATTGCCAAGCCTTTCTTCTGAGGCACCTCTGGGTAGACTGGAACCTCTAATCTTTCAGTTAGCAGACAACCATATTAATCATGGCCAATACACAGGGACTCAGAATTTTACAGCTGGAAAAAGTCTTAAAGGCTACCTAATCCAATCTCTTTGCTTTACAGACTAGGGCACTGCAGTTTAAAAAGACCCTGTTTTCTGCAAGTTCACATTGCAAGCAACAAAATCAAGCCTCCTAAGTCCCTAGTGAGTATTCTTTTCACTGCTTCACCTAGTTCTTCCCTTTTCTTCACCTGTTACTGAGCCAGACACCAAATTCTCTTGATTCTTTTTTCATAATGTCTCATATCTGTCCCTCTAATTTGCCACCACCCTAGCCTAGGCTCTATTATAAAATCACTTCCCAAAAAAGTCTCCATGCCTCCAGGCTCTGCTCCATTCCATCGTCTTCCCCATAGTTACTTTAATCTTCCTCTGATGCTAATTTTATCATATCTCTCAAAAACCTGTTATGGATTGAATTGTGTTCCCCCCAAAAATATGCTGATCTCCTAACTCCTGTTCCAGTGAATGTGGTCTTGTCTGGGAAAATAGGGTTTTTCTTTGCATATGTCCTTAGTTAAGTTAATGAAGTCTTTAGTGGGGTGGGCTCTATCATGATCCCTTCCAAGTGTCTGAGAGAAGACAGAAAGGGAAACAGAGTCACACATGGGAGGGGAGACACCATGTAACAAGGAGGTAGATGCATCTCTAATCAGCAAAAGAATGGCAAGAATTGCCTTCAGTTACCAGAAACTAGGAGAGAGGAATGAAGCAGTTCCTTTCGTGAAGTCCCAGAAGGAATCAAGACAGCTGAGATACTGATGGGGCTTTTAGCTTCCAGACATGTGAGGCAAAAAAAAAAAAAAAAAAAATCTCTTTTTAAGGTCACCCATTTTGTGGTATTTTGTTATGGCACCCTAGAAAACTAAGACAAACCTTCCTTAAATTCTGATAGCATGGAATGATTAAAAAGTGTATGAACCTACAATGAGATTCCATCTCACTCCAACAGGCTGGCATTAATCTAAAAAGCACAAAATAATCAATGTTGGAAAAGTTGTGGAGAGACTGGAACACTTATACACTGTTGGTGGGAATGTAAAATGGTACAACCACTTTAGAAATCTATTTGGCACTTCCTTAAAAAGCTAGAAATAGAACTACCATATGATCCAGCAACCCCACTCCTTGGAATATATCCTAGAGAAATAAGAGCCTTTACATGAACAGATATATGCACACTCATGTTCATGGCAGCACTGTTTACAATAGCAAAAAGTTGGAAGCAACCAAGGTGCCCATCAATGGGTGAATGGATAAATAAACTATGGTATATTCACACAATGAAACACTACGCATTGATAAAGAACAAAGATGAATCCGTAAAACACTTCATAACACGGAGGAATCTGGAAGACATTATGATGAGTGAAATCAGTCAATTGCAAAAGGACAAATATTGTTGAGGGGGGAGGGTGGGAGGGAGGGAAAGAGGTATTCACTAATTAGATAGTGGATAAGTTTCATTTTAGGTGAAGGGAAAGATGATACACAATAAAGGAGAGGTCAACACAAATGGACTAAACCAAAAACGAAGAGGTTTCCTTAAAAAACTGAACACTTCAAAGGCCAGCCTAGCAGGGGCGGGGGTTTGAGGACCATGGATTCAGGGGACATCTCAGTCAATTGGCATGATAAAATCTATTAACAAAACATTCTGCATCCCACTTTGGAGAGTGATGTCTGCGGTCTTAAACACTTACAAGCGGCCATCTAAGATTCATCAATGGGTCTCAAGCCACCTGGAACGAGGAAGAATGAAGAACACCAAAGGTACAAAATAATTATGAGCCTAAGAGACAAAAAGGACCACATAAACCAGAGACTACATCAGCCTGAGACTAGAAGAACTAGATGGTACCTGGCCACAACCGATGACTGCCCTGACAGGGAACTTAACAGAGAAACCCTGAGGTAGCAGGAGAGCAGTGGGATGCAGACCTCAAATTCTCGTAAAAAGACCAGACTTGATTGTCAGACTGGGACTGGAGGAACCACGGAGGCCATGGACCCTAGACCTTCTGTTACCCCAGGGCAGGAACCATTCCCAAAGCCAATTCTTCAGACAGGGATTGGACTGGAATAGGGCATGGAAAATGAGACTGGTGAAAAACAAGCTTCTCGGATCAAGTCAACACATGAGACTATGTTGGCATCTCCTGTCTGGAGGGGAGATGAGAGGGCAGAGGTGGCCAGAAGCTACCCAAATGTATACGAGGAGAGAGAGGGGAGGGAAGTACTGTGCTACCTCATCAGAGGGAGAGCAGTTAGGAGTGTACAGCAAGGTGTATGTAAATTTTTGTATGAGAGACTGACCTGATTTGTAAACTTTCAATTAAAGCACAATAAAAATTAATTAAAAAAAAAAAGTGTTTGATCTTGGAATCAAATAAACTTAGGTTTAACTCCCTTATCTTATCCTGTGTTTAGGCAGTTTACTTAACCTCTTTTAAATTCATTTTTCTTTTGAGGAAAATGGGGATTATGCTAATAAATAAAAACAATAAAAATGGAGTTATTGTGAGAATGGAATGACCTCATGTTCATTAAACTGCCTAGCAAATAACAGATGTTCAAAAAATGTAAATTTTCTCCCCAGGATTCACACCCCTCCGCAGTCTGGCTCCTTTCTTGTTGTTTTTGTTAGGTGTCCTCAGACCAGTTCCAACTCATAGCGAGCCTCTGCACAACAGAATGAAACACTGCCTGGTCCTACACTATCCTCACAACTGGTGCTTTGTTTGAGTCCGTTGTTGCAGCCACTGTGTCATTCCATCCCATCGAGGGTCTGTTTCTTTTTTGCAGACCCTCTACTTTACCAAGAGTGATGTCCTTCTTCAGGAACTGGTCCCTCCTAGTAACATGTCCAAAGTATGTAAGTGTCACCATCCTTGCCTCCAAAGAGCACCCAGGCTGTACTTCTTTCAAGACAGATTTGTTTGTTCTCCTGGCAGTCCACGATATATTCAATATTCTTCACCAATACCATAATTCAAAAGCATCAATTATTCTTCAGTCTTCCTTATTCATTGTCTAGCTTTTGCATGCGTATGAGATGATTGAAAATACCATGGTTTGGGTCAGACACACCTTAATCTTCAAAGTGGCATCTCTACTTTTTAATTCTTTAAGGAGGTCTTTTGCAGATTTGCCCACTGAAATACATGGTTCCATTTCCTGACTAGTATGGAGCCCTGGTGTCCCAGTTGTTACGAGCTAAGGCTGGTGACCAAAAGGTTGGTAGTTTGAATCCACCAGCCTTTACTTGGAAACCCTATGGGGCAATCAATTCTATTCTGTCCTACAGGGTTGCTATGAGTCGAAATCGATTCCATGGACATTGATTGTGGATCCAGGTAAGATGAAATCCTTGGCAACTTCAATCTTTTCTTCTTTGATCATGATGTTGCTTACTGGTCCAGTTTTGAGGGGTTTTGTTTCTTTATTTTGAGATATAATCCATACTGAAGGCTGGAGTCTTTGATCTTCATCAGCAAGTGCATCAAGTCCTCTTCATTTTCAGCAAGCAAGGTTTTGTCATCTGCATAATGCAGGTTGTTAATGAGTCTTCCTCCAATCCTGATGCTGCATTTTCTTCATATAGTCCAGCTTCTGGGATTTTTTGTTCAGTATACAGATTAAGTGTTGTGAAAGGATAGAACCTTGACACACACCTTTCCTGATTTTAAACCATGCAGTATCCCTTTGTTCTTTTTAAATGACTGCCTCTGGATTTATGTACAGGTTCCTCATATACACAATTAAGTCTCCTGGAATTCCCATTCTTTGCAATGTTATCCATAATCTGTTATGATTCACACAGTCGAATGCCTTTGAATAGTCACTAAAACACAGGTAAACTTCTTTCTAGTATTCTCTGCTTTCAGCCAAGAACCATCTGATATCAGCAATGATGTCCCTCATTCCATTTGCTCTTCTAACTCCAAATACAACACTTGAGCTGAGAAAATGCAGTCACAATAACTTTAAGCTGCTAGAATGCCTTTTAAGAAACCTCTGTGACCTAATAAACGAATAAGGTGTGGTGGGAACCAAAGTGGAAAATCAGGATCCCAGCCACCACCTAGGAGTGTGTTCTCTGTAATGCTACATGCAGAGCCAATCTCAGCCAAAAAGCATTCAAAAATGAAGGAGACTAACCCTGACTAAGGGGAACTCCCATGTCTCACCACAGAGTCAGAAGTAGAAAATGAGGGGTCAGTTCTTCCTGACCTCTAGGTGGAAAGGAGAGCCGTTCCATTTTCTCCTCTTGAACACAGCAAGGCTCCCTGTACATGTGTCATGAATGCATTTGGCTACAAGGAACAGAAACTCCAGCCAAGCAATGGCTTGTACAGTCCAGGGTTTTATTTTCCTCGGGTAATAGCATGTCCAGAGGTAGGCAGCCAAGGGTTGGTATAATAGCTCCAAAATGTCATCACATACCTAGGCTCTTTCTACCCTTCTTCTCAGTCATCTTTAACAGATGGCTTTCACCTTAATGCAGTTCCACTGTGGTTGCAAGATGGCACTGTCCAAGCAAGAAGAAGGAGGCATGAGAAGGATCAAAGATTATACCAGCTGAGCTTTTCTACCTGGAGACTTCCACGCATAGAGCATGAGGTATCATATGACTGCTTCTTGCTGCACAGGAGGCTGGAAATATAATTTTTTAGCCAAGCACATAACGTCCTCTTGAAGAATGGTAAGAAAGGAGAGGAATGAATAATGGGGGAGGCAGGAATCACTGACTGCCACGCCTTGATATTCAATTCTCAGTCTATCCATTACCAAAAGTAGACAGGTTGTGTGAGCTAACAGCCAGTGGCAAGCCTGTCTTACCAACTTCCTCCAAGTTCTCCTGATGGAGGGAAGACAAAGTTAAGTGTTACTAGCTATTGCCTCTAAAACTGCATAGCACAATAGCATAAGCCCTTCAGCTGCAAACTTGGAAAAAGAGGTGGGTAAAAGGTTTTTTGTTTTTTTTTTTTTTTAAAAGGTAAGTCAAGAGAATTTTTCTGTCCCCATTTGCAAATACTCTTAGTTGCTATCCAATTACCCCTCTCCTATTCCTTGCTTGAGAGCCCTGGTTGTATAATGGTTAGAGCAATCAACTGTTTTCCAAAAGGTCAGCAGTTCTAAACCACCAGCAGCTTCATGGGAAAAAGATATGGCAGCCCCCTTCCATGGAGGTTTACAGCCTTGGAAACCCTATAAGGTCACTATGAATTGGAATTGACAGCAATGGGTATTCCTTACTAACTATTAAACCCCAGTCTGGCATGGCAGCCATGCACCAGTTTCCAGGATACCCATTCCCTATTGCCATCAAGTTGATTCTGACTCATAGCGACCCTATAGGACAGTGTAGAGCTGCCCCATAGGGTTTCTAATGCTGTAATCTTGAACATGCTTGGCATTTCTCAAGCTGAAAGGACCAATGGAAGAATTCAAGCCTCAAGTTGCAATATTGAAGGCTTCTATGGGCAAAATATTGAAAAATGCAGGAAGCATCAAAAGAAGACGGAAGGAATACACAGAGTTACTGTACCAAAAAGAATTGGTCAACATTCAACCATTTCAGGAGGTAGCATGTGATCAAGAACCAATGGTACTGAAGGAAGAAGTCCAAGATGCACTGAAGGCATTGGAGAAAAACAAGGCTCCAGAAATTGACAGAATACCAATTGAGATGTTTCAAAAAACAGAGGCAACATTGGAGATGCTTACTCATTTATGCCAAGAATTGGAAAACAGCAACCTGGCTGGCTGGAAGAGATTCATATCTGAGGCTATTCCAAAGAAATGTGATTTGATACTTTTTAAAAAAGCCATGGATGGCACAGTGTTCTAGTATCTAATATAGTGTAGTAGGTTAAGCACAAAGGCTCTGGGCTCTAGTGGAGTTGGATACCCTGACTCTAACCCTTATATTTAGATGACTTTGTACAAGTTATTTGACTTGCCCAGAAATATTCACATCTGTAAAATAAGAAAAACAATATTCCCACCTCATATGGTTTTTATGAGGATTAAATGAAGTTACGAACGTATGGCACAGTTGATCTGCTAATGCTCAGGAAATGCTCTAAATTATTTTTATCTGATTTATAAACTAATTTAATAGTTATCTCAATCCTTTAATCCATAACAAAAATGGAATGTTTAAAAAAATCACAGGTATCCTGGACAAAAATTAAACACAGGATAAAAAAAATTATTCATTCATTCATTCATTTATGAGAGTATGATTATTTTTAAAAGTCCTTAGATTTGGAAACCTTACCTCTTAAAATTCTACCTCTTCCAAACCTCACTGACCTGGAAAATTGGTTGTGCCTCTCTCACCTTGAAGATACATCTTTATCTTCCCGCATTTCTACTTTTGCCTCATCTTCTTTGCTCCAGCAATATTGCTGCTGTTTTTGTGTGTAGTCAGGGCAATTCCGACTCACGGCCATGCTGTAGGATAGAGTAGAACTGCCCCTATAGGATTTTTAAGGCTGTAAATCTTTACAGAACCTAATTGCCACATCTTTCTCCTGAAGAGCTGCTGGTGTGTTAGAACCGTCGACCTTTCAGTTAACGACTGAGTGCTTAACCACTGAACAACCAGGTCTCCTTTCAGCAATATTATTCAGCAATAAATCACTAAGTCAACAAATATATGTGGAACGTCTATTATATTCACCACAGTTTTAGAAAAGATAAAGAAAAACAAAACCAGAAGCCATTTTGATTTGTCTATGAGAAAGCCACCTGAGTTCAGTAGGGAATTATGTCTCCTGTGAAAACAGATCTACGACCTGGCAGCTGAAACTCTGAGAATCTGACAGTTTGGAAGCCTCATATTTGTGTAATATAAAAATTTGAGGAATTTTTGAAAATGAATACATAGCATACATGACATGTTACATAGTACCCTCATCTGTGAGGCATCAGAGGTCTGATCATCACCTTATAATTAAGGACTACTGCAGCCAAATACAAAGAGCTCTGGTGGCACAGTTGTTAAGCATTTGGCTGCTAACAGAAAGGTCAGCAGTTCAAACCCACCAGCCACTCTGCAGGAGAAAGATGTGGCGGTCTGCTTCCGTAAAGATTACAGCCTTAGAAACCTTATGGGGTAGTTCTCTTCTATTCTACAGGGTCACTGTGAGTTGGAATAGACTCAATGGCAGTGTTTGTTTTTTTTTGGGGGGGGGGTTGACAGCAAAATACATTAATATTCACTCTAAGAGCAAATAAATACAATAAATGGACTCGTAGCAATTTGTATCAATTTTTGCTCCCAAATGATTCAGGCCAAGTAAGGTTTTGTCCCCAAATGAGTTACAAAAACCTTTCCATTTTCTCACATCTTTTGAACTGCAGAAAAGACATTTTGGAATTGTAGCACACATCTCAGTAAGACGTAGTACTGTCTAGACAGACAATTCAACCAAAATGGCTTTTCTCTCAGTAATCTTTTGATCTGTAAACTAAGCCCAATACGGACACACATGTGCTCAGGCCTCTTTTTGTAAATTATATAGAAGAAACTCAAATTGAAAGATCCTCAAAGAGCTATTTGATACCCTGTTCTCTGATCTCAGATTTCAATTTTGGATTAACCAAACTTCAACAATTTGGAGGGACAATCTGTGCTCTCCTGGGAAAAGAATGTATAAACAAACGTGACCAAGACCCTATTCTTACAGCTTTGAAGAAGCCAAAGAATTTTTTTTTTCATTCTTTCTTATTTATGGTTTAAGATTGTTGCCTCCCCAGGTAGAGCAGGGGTTCCTGTTCATTTATCTCTTCCTCCTATACTTTTTTGGAATTGTGAGATGCAAGTCCAATGCTCAGGAAACCCAAAAAGAATCATTTTCAAAGGTTTTTTTCTCCCACACCTTGTTCAATTTTCAATACGGCTGGAAACTTGGAAAGATAATCTATCCCTTGGAAGGACTTGCACCAAGCAAAACAACTTTGAAAGCTATCTTAAGGCCATCAGTTATAAAGCTAAGAAACAGACTGTTGTTGATATCAATTACTAGTTGAAAAGCAAAGTAGATGAAGTTGGGTAAAGAGGTTCTCTAGACTAGACTGGAGTTAAAGTCAAAATAACAGATCACTTGGAAAATGTCCAAGCTCATATATTGGTGCACATCTGTAAAATTTTAAATAAACCCACCATTTGATTTAGCATTTCACTTCTGGTAGCCTGTTCTACATAAATAGTCTCACAGATGGGTAAGGGTATACTGATTGCCTTTATTCATTTCAATCTTGTCTTGACCTTGAGTCTCTGGCTTCTCTCTCCTCCTTTGGAGCCAAGGGGAAATCCCTACGTTAATGAGGAATGCTCAAGGGTGCAAACATGCCTCTGAGGATTTTTTGTGCAAATTATTAAATGATGTTAACTCTGGGAGGATGAATTAGAGCAGAACTGAGAGTTGGAGTTCAGCCCTCTCTTGCTTCCCGCAATGAGTACTTTGGTGCAGAACACAAACTCACTGCTCTATGTGGAGCCCAGTGGCACTGTAGGCAAAGAGAGAATCAGGACATGTGTTGAGGGGGAGGACTCAACAATTGGATCCATCTTTTAAAATCATTACTAAAGAAATTTATTCTTTAAATTTCATGAACCTGGGGCAAAGCATTTGTTTTCCTACTTTCATTACTAGTTTTAGAATAATCCTAGACTCCCTGCTCTGTGTTCCCCCTACTTAACCCAATCAATCATTGAGACTGTATCTCCTATGCTGGTCAGTCTCCTTGTTCCTCCAGATCCACTGTCTACCCTTCTCTGCTCTGTTCTGGCCTCAAGGAAGCTGATCCTAGTGATTATGGAATTCAGGTTCCCTTGTGACCTGGTTGCATTCGGCAAGTGGGAGATGAGGAATTCGGAAGATGTAAATCTACCTCCATCCTCATTTTCCCCTTGCTTTGCTAAGCTCTGGTAGTGACTGCATTCCTCTAGGATATAGCTTGTGGACTCTCAGATGGCCTCATCTCTACATCTCCAGCTGTCTTGGGTGCCAATAAAACATTGATCCTTCCACTTTGGCCATGGTGGTAATAGTTTCCCACTGTTGCCAGTCCCTGGGAGCTTCACCATCCTTTGCCGATTCTCTTAACACAGCCCTCACCTCTAGAAAAAGTATAGTTCCTTCATTAATCTCTTTCCAGTTAAATCCTTTGAGTGTGCCAACATGATTCCTGCCATTCTCCTGACTGCTGTTTCTCCCTATCACTAGGAACTCTCAAGTCAGTCAGTTCTTCTCTTTTCTGATGCTACTCATCCTTTCTCTCCTAAATGTCCCCATCCCAGTCTCACTCCTTCAATTCCTCCTTACATTCCATGCAGAGCAATCTGATCATGTTACTCTCCTCCAACCAGACAGAATCAAACTTTGCCTAATCATTATATTTCACCTCTGCAGACCTGTCCACCCTTATCTCTCAGAGTAACATCCACTCTAAATTGTTTCCAGTACCAACCCCCAGTGCTCATTTCATCTCCACATCTGCACTCAAGCTGTTCCATCTTCCTCAAAACCATTCTACCCCATCCATGTTCGTTGCTGAACCAAAACCAGTTGCCATCAAGTTGATTCTGACTCAGTGGAGGAAGACTCATTGACAACCTGTGATATGGGAATGACACAAACTTTCTTGCCAAAAATGAAGACAACTTGAAGCACTTACTGATGAAAGGTCAAAGCCTTCAGTATGGATTTACTCCTGAATTTGAAGAAACTGAAAATCCTCACAACTGAACCAATAAATAGCATCCTGATAAATAAAGAAGAAATTGAAATTGTCAAAGATTTCATTCTACTTCAATCAACAATCAATGTCCACCAAAGTAGCAGTCAAGAAATCAAACATATTGCACTGGACAAATCTGCTGCAAAAGACCTTTTTAAAGTTTTAAAACACTAGGATATCATTTTGATGACTAAGGTGCACATGACCCAGGCCATGGTCTTTAATTGCTTCATATGCATGGGAAAGCTGAACAATGAAAAAGGAAAACAGAAGAATTGATGCACTCAAACTGTGGTGTTGGCAAAGAATGTTGACTATACCATGGACTTCCAGAAGAACAAACAAATCAATCTTAAAAGAAATACAATCAGTATGTTCCTTAGAACTTCGTTTCGCTTACTTTGGACACATTATCAGGAAAAATCAAATGCTAGAAAAAGTCATCATGGTTGTGAAAGTGTAGGGTCAGAGAAGGCAAGGGAGGCCCTCAATGAGGTGGATTGACACAATAGCCACAACAATAAACTTGAGCATACCAATGATCATGAAGACGGCCCAGGAGTGGGCAACATTTTGCTCTGGTGTAAATAATAAGTATGCTATCTTGTTAACAACTAACCATAACAAAAATGATGGTGGGGGATGGGCTACTGAGGGAATACCAATACACAGCAGTCAACTATGTGTTGCATGTCAATACAGATCTGCCTTCTCCTGGCCCCAAATCTCTTTTTTCACTATGGCCCTAACCTGCTTTCAGTAGTCCATTTCAATGTTACTATGTGCACTACTGGTTAAAGAAAGAATGGAAGAGGAGGGACACTAACGAGTGGAGTGGGTCAGTGAGGGCTACAGAGAGTCTTGAAGAAATTACTTAAGAGTAAAAGTGGGGAAGCAAAACTGTTTTCAAGCTCTGTCTAAATAAACCTCGTCTTTTAGCTTACCTGGTAAATTCAGACACCACAGTGGATCCAAGACACAGCCTCAGTTTTTATAGATATTTTTTGAGGTGATTGTTACAGAAACCACTTTACCAGAGGCATTGTAAAACAGTGGTTTAGAGCTCTGATTTTAGGTTCATACAGACCAGGGTTCAAATCTCACTCTGTCATTTATTGGCTGTGTGACTTTGAATAAAATACATTTGCTTTTTTGAGATTCAGTTTTCTTAGCCGTGAAAAGGTAACCCTAACAACAGGTCAACTTCATAAAGATGTTGTAAGGATTTCATGGCATAATGCATGTAAAATGTTTAGCACAGTGTTTGACACATTTATAGAGTCTTTGAAAGAAACATGCCCATCTAGACATTTATCAAGGGCCAAAGTTTTCATAGTCCTTTAGTTACTACATGAATCTTTTTCATTGACAAAAAGAAATAGGTAAAACTTAAGATAATACTTTTAAGTATGAAAAGGCTTCATTCTGTCACTGGACTTTGCAAATATTTAACATACTCCAATCACAATTATTGTTGACCCTATGTTTAGAACTTGACTGCCTACTCCTTTAGGCTCCCCTTTCCTTTTTGTGACAATGTGGCTTACAGAGTAATCTCTTCATGTCACTCTTCTCTAGCCCTACCATCCTGTCATGGGAACAGTTCCCTATATCAAGATGTGAATTGTCCAATTTCCACAAATCTATAAAACTCAGTACACATTCCTGACGTCTGTAGAACTTCAAGCTTACCTCATGAAGTAAATTATTATTCAAATAAATAAACACTCAAATTCAGGAAATATCTTATTAAAATACTCAGGAAAATTCAAAGTATATCAAAGAAATTGTTGTTTTTAAAGCATTTAAATTTTGGCTATGTTATCATCATATTTATGAAGTTGTTGTTTTAATCAGGATTCTTTCTTTCATTATTATTATTATTATGTCATCTTATCTTCAGCTCCTTCGAAAATTTACCAAGCATATTCTGCAGAGATTAGCACTGAAGCCTGACAGGAAATATTCAGACCTCGTGTACAACTCCAGCAGCGAAATACAAGGCGGCATATCATCTCTGCATTAATGCATGCTTTATTAATTCAAGTTTTACTTTGCAAGTGAAATGTATTTCAGCAAATTAAACTATCGAGGGAAGAAAAGATAATCTTTTTTGCATATTTATGTCCCCAAATCATACTTAGATCATCGTTCTACTCACAGGGTTTTCAATCCTGATTTATAGACCTCGAAAAGGAAGAGTTTACATTCTTTTGGTCAGCATGCTTGTGCTGAATTCAGTGGCTGTATTTTGGAAGACGGACAGTAAATTGCTCTACCTTTCTCCATCTTTTGCAATTTCTTATTTTCATGTTCCCTTAAATTGCATACTTTCAATGTTCCAAGTGTACATTAAAATAAATATTTTATCATAATGGTAGCTTGTATAATTCACTCTCACAGCTATAGTACCCTTTAAAGTTGATAAAGACTTCCCTTCCTTAGTTGTTATTCATGGTGAGGGACATAGTCTCAATAACAGTGCACTGATTTTGGAGAAGATAGTGCTATATCAAACATCTAAACAACTTCATAGTGATGAAAAATGCTTGTTAACACCCTTTCACTGCCCCTAGTACTCTGTCTTGATGAACTAACCAGCAGGAGAATATAATTTACAATTTGAATCATAATGAAACCATTCTTGTTTCTTATGACATTATTTCTTCTTTCTCCTTTTTAAGTTAATAGCTAAATGATATTCGCTCGGTGGTAGAGTTATCTCCTTTTATCTGGGATGCCCGGTTTCAGTTCTCAAACAATGCACCTCAAGAACAGACACCACCCATCTGTCAGCGGAAGCTTGCATGTTGCTGTGATGCTAAACAGGTTTCAGTGGAGCTTCCAGGCTAAGATGCACTAGGAAGAAAAGCCTGGTGATCTACTTCTGAAAATCAGTGAATGAAAACCCTATGATTCTAGCCTGTTTTGAATGGTCACCATGAGTCGAGACTGACACGATAGCAGCTAACAACAACATTACAGATTCTAAGCAATATTCCTTCAGGACATTTGAAATGAAGAGAGGATCTATAATTTTCTGGTCTCACCTCTCTATTACATCTCTTGACATAATGTCACATGAATTAAGTAATCTCCTTCTGAGAAGATATAAGCTGTCTGTCATTTTGGGTGACAGTTTCATGAATTTCATTTAGAGTTTGAGACTAGGGCCCTAGAGTCATGGTGTCAAGGACTGTGTGAGTTATGTACAGATGGGAAAGGATATAGCCAGAATGATCAGGAAGCTGTCAAGAGACTTGTCAGGGAAAGACCACATTTGATGGTAAAGATCAGCTAGAATAGCTCCCCAAGTGTTGAAATGGCCTCCTCATAGGAATCCCCAAATTGATGATGCCATTTTGGCATATCAAACCCAAAACCCAAACCCCAAACCCACTGGCCTCAAGTCAATTCCAACTCATAGAGGCCCTGTAAGTCAGAGTAGGAGTGCACTATAGGGTTCTCACATGCACTCATAGGCCAGAAATATCATCACTAAATACTCTATTAATTCTTCCTTTCATGAAAAAATACTTTCACACCCTCTCCCAAGTGGTAACCCCAGGCCGTATCCAATCAGCCTGTCAAGCAAAAGTTTAGAATTTCCAAGTGACGTACATATTCCATCATCTGCAGTAGCTTAGAAGGTAGAACTCATGCCCACTGAACCTAAGGCCATAGGGGAGAAGATTGAGTCAAAGTGTTAGAGGGTCTTGACTACAACTGACAACATTAAGGAGGATATTACAGGAAAGAGATAAATTCAAACCGAAATTGGTTGATTTAGAAGCAGCAATTAAAGACAATGGAGAAAGTATGAAGATCAAGGCATTTACAGGGTTGGAGAAAACCATTACTCCCTGGACCTCAAATAGTAAGAGAAAAGACTGAAAAAGGCCCTCAGTGACAACAGCCCAGTGAGATTCCACACTTAAATAAAGTAACTCAAATATGAGGCAAAGAACAGATAAAAGATATGACTTTCCCACCCACCTACTATTTTAGACGTCTACGATAGTTGCCGTTGACAGAGAGAGACACATGGGAAATATGGCAAAGAAATAAATCAGGCTTGAGAATCATCTCTAGGAACAATTACAGGCAAATGGAACTGATTGGAAGAAAATAGGGCTTAAGCCTAATAAGTTCTTGAGGAACTATATTGCCAAAATACCCCGCAAGCCCAGACAGAAAACACCTTGGACTGTTTAAACGTATAAACAACCCCTGGGCTCCCAAATTTGCCCCAAGAAAAGCATACTCTGTAATACCCACTTCGAATGTGGTATGGCACATAATGGACAAGGACGAGCCTCAGGAGGCACAGGCAGAGCCACAGGAAATAGAAAAAAAAAAAAATTTTTTTCTCCCAGAACAAAATAAGGGTCTAATCAGGGAATTTCCCCCACCTCCAGGCTGGATGCCTTAACATGTCTGTCTTCCCAGCAGGATTTTATAGCTAAATACTGAAGCATGACCAAGATGAGTCTTCTATTCTCGTATTGTGATTATCCTGACCCTGCTCCATTAGTGAATACTAGGTGAAGAGGGGTCAGATCACTTTTTTTTTTTTTTTTTTGATACATAAATCACAAGGCCATGAAGGTCTTCCTCTGGAACAACCAGAAAGCACTGTAAGTCCCCTGGAAATTCCAGACTTTTGCTTGATAGACTGATTGGATAGGCCCTGGGGTTACCACCCTGGCAGAGTGTGTGAATGTATTTTTTCATGAAAGGAAGAATTAATAGGATATTTAGTGATGAGATTTCCAGCCTATGAGTGTGAGCATAAGCGATGTGTGCTACTTTCTAGGCCAAAAAATTTAAGACACAAGTACACTTTCCTCACTCTCTCTTTTCCTATTTATTGGCTGAATAGAGGTCCCCAAGAACCTAGACTAGGGTAAAACCACAAAATGGAAGAAGCATCAGACCCTGAGTCACCAACACTGGTCTTCTGCCTGAGCAAAAAACAAAATTTTAATACTCTAAGCAAAAGATATTTGGGGGTATATCTATATCAGCAGCTAGTATAGACTTAATTGATAAAGATTTGGGGTTTTGATTTAAGTGTAATGGAGGGTCTTAAGCAGGGAAATGCTGTAATTCCTGTGGTAGGAAGTGGATTATAAGAAAGTGTGGTAGCTAGCCTTGAAGATGGACCCCAATGAACCTCACCTTCTGATATTCACAACTCTGTATAGTCCCCTCCCACATTGTATCAGAGTTGGTCTGTGTGACCAATTGAATATAGCAGAAATGAAGCCATGCCACATCCAAGATTAGATATTAAAGACACTGTGGCATTTTGGCCACTCTGTCTCTCTAGAATTAATCATTCTAGAGGAAGCCAACTGCCATGTCTGGGCAGCCTGTGGAGAGGCTCACAGGAGAAGCAACAACCACATGACAGAGTCATCTTGGAAGGGGACCCTCCAACCCTAGTCAAGCTTTGAGATGATGGTAGCACTGGCTGACAACTTCACTGCAACCTCATGAGAGACCTCGTTCAGAATCACCCAGCTAAGCTTCTTATAGAATCCTGACCAGTATAAATTGTGTGAGATTATGTTCATTGTCTGAAGCTGCTTAGTTTTGGAGTAATTTATTACACAGTAATAAATAACTAATACAGGAAACAAGAATAGAAGCAAAGTGATCAGGCCTGAGGCTCTTGTGGGAAAGAAAGGTTGTGACATTAAGGAAGATGTAGAGAAGTGAGAAGATCATAATTTGTTGTACAGAAAGTCTGGCCTAATATTAGTGTATGTGGAAGGACCCAGGAAACCCCAACCTCAACCTTTTCAGTGGGTATTGGCGAGACTTGAGTGCTGAGAAATCCAAGTGAAGCTGTCCCAAAAATTCATAGTGGAAACACAGATGGCGAAGGTATTCTCTCTGTTCCTTGTAGTGCATAGGCCATTCTTGGAGCAATTTGTCCAATTGGAGCAATAGGCTTGCAAGGACCCATGCAGAGGATGCGCCACAAGGTAGAGTGGAAATATGACACTGGGAATGATTAAAGGTAACACTGATGTTAAGCCTGGGAAAGAGAACACTTAGATGGAACATAATGGCTATATGAACATATTTTGAGAAAAATCCAATCCTCATCAATTCTCTTCATCTGCGGCTTTGGAAATTTTATTGAGTTCTTGGATACTTAGTTAGAACTTCTTTCTGCTCACTCATTTTTCATTATAAAAGAGTCAGTGAGGAAATTCTGCCTTCGAGGTGAAGTCAGAGTTAAAATCAATTCACTAAATGAATATTTGTACAACATCCATAAGATCCAGAGACTTATAATTTGAAAGATTAAAACCCATTCAACAGTTGTACTCTTTGCTCTAAGGAATTAAAAAAAAAAAATCAAACCCATTCCCATTGAGTAGATCCCAACTTGTAGCAATGCTATACAACAGAAAAGAGCTGCCCTATAGGGCCTCCAAGGCTGTGATCTTTAAGGAAGCAAATTACCACAACTTTCTCTTGAGTAGCGGCTGGCGAATTCAAACCAGTTGGACTGTCGACTTTTCAGTTAGCAGCCAAGTGCTTAAACACTGCTGCACCAGGGTTCCTTACTGAAGAATCAAACCAATTGAACCCATTGCCACTGAGGTGATTCTGGCTCATAGCAGCCCTGTAGGACAGAGTAGAACTGCCCCATAGGTTTTCTAAAGCTGTAAATCTTTATGGAAGCAGACTGCTACATCTTTCTCCCACAGAGCAGAAGGTGGGTTTGAACTGCCAAACTTTCAGTTAGCAGTCAAGCACTTTAACCACTGCACTACCAGGGCTCCTTCTCTAAGGAATGCTGTTGTTGTTATTAGGTGCCCCAAAACCCTATGCACAACAGAACGAAACACTACCGGGTCCAGCTCCATCCTCACAATTATTGCTGTTTGTGCCCATTGTTGCAGCCACTGTGTCAATCTATCTCACTGAGGATCTTTCTCTTTTTCACTGACCCTCTACTTTACCAAGCATGATGTCCTTCTCTAGGGACTGCCCCCTCCTGATGAAGTGTCCAAAGTATGTAAGATGAAGTCTTGACATCTATTCTAAGGAATAGTGATAATTAAATATATATTTTGTTTTAACACTGTGACCCCAGTTTTAATTTGTGTATTTTAGTAAAAATTATGGAAATACTGCATTGATTAAAGGTCAGGTTGCACTGTTGATTATTGTAACTGCTGTCAAGAAGTTGTATACCTCTGAAAAAGTTAAATTGGCAAAAGTTGTGCGATACATATATTTAAGTAACAACAACAACAGAAAAGATAAGCTGCTGTGGCTTCTTAAGTATACCCAGACACCTCATGGTGTTCAGTTTCTTGGTCTGGAGGTTTAGGTTTATGGTTTCTTGGGATGTCCCAGCTAGCAGGCATAATAACATGTTTAGTGCTTCTGCTCAAGTTCTTAGTTCATTGTGTAGTGCCTGGGGTCTTGAAATCTTGCAAGCGGCCATGCAAGGCACAACAATTGGTCTCCGTTTGCCTGAAGCAACAGAGGAAGAAGGAGAATCAGGAATAGGAGGAGGATTTAGAATGTGTGGCTAATTGCCTCCATGAACAACTGCCTCCTTTGCCATGAGACAAGAACTAGATGGCGCCTGGCTACCATTACTGAACATATTGATCAAAGATTCTATAGAAGAATCCATATCAAAAGGGGGAAAATGTGGAACAGAATTTCAAATTTTCATGGACTCCAGACTTTCTGGAGCCATGGGGACTAGATAAACCCCTGAAAATATTGCCCTTAAACCTTAAACCAAAAATATCCCCTGAAATCTTCTTAAACTCAAAGAATAGTTTAGGTAAATTAGTAAAAACTGTCTGCCTTGAGTATTAGCTCTTTTAAGAACTGCCTGTATGGGATTGAAGTGACAACAGCAACTTGAAAGATTAGATAGGAAATTTAGGGGGCAGTGAGTTTATGTTAATGAGGGAGGAACAACTCAGAAAAGGAGAGTGAGGATGGTTGCACAACTAGAAGAATATAATCAACGTCACTAAACGATACACGTAGAAATTGCTGAATTGGTGTATGATTTGAGGTGTATATGCTCAACAGCAATAACAAAAGAAACAAAAAAAATTTTAGTATGGTAGGTGTTCTCTCATCATTTCCAGAATTTTTTATAATTTTCTCTCAGGAGACAAAAGTTTGTTGTCTTGTTTCATAACAGTGTAGACTAGTCTATACCAGAGAGGCAATGGAATTTAGTAATACAGCTCCCAAGAGGTAGCCAGGCTGCTCACAGCTGTGTAATGAGGAAGTTACATGGAAATAAGAACAGAAGATGATATAAAGACATCTTCCCCATCTTGCAGACATAGAAATTGAGATTCTGATGGGAATTTTCCTCTCTAAGATGAAGAGTGAGTACATGTTTTCAAACCTGTGAGCCAGAGCCCAGGCTCCTCACACTATACCATGTGGGTCATATAGCAGGGTTCTAAGGCTGCCTGCAAGAATATTCTGTACACTCAAATGCCATATTTACTTAAATATGGATGCCTGAAGTCCTTTTATACCAGAGACACATGCCTATTCTAAATGATACTTAAAAAATACTGATATATTTGGGAAAAAAAAAAAAAAGACTTTGGATTGTTTCCTACAAGCAGATTATAATAAGACAGAGAAGTAAAACATCATTGGACATCTAAAAGGGGCATAGGATGGGGAGGAATAGTGCTTCAAAAAAGACTCCAGAATACCAAAGACAATTTCTTCATACTTTTGTCTTCAAACCAGCACTGTTGAGGGCAGAGTCATTGTGTTGCTGAGGTAATCTTCCTTCCATCTGTCATAACTAGTAAGTTATTACTAATGTATTTTCCCATCATATAGCCTCCAAAATACATTTTTCATCTCCAAAGCTACAACTTTAATCCAGAAAATAATGAGGACCCTAGATGAGTCCCTTTTGAAGAGATTGCAAGTTACATGTATAGAACAGTCCAGCCCACAACCCACAGACAAGCTCATTGACTCTTAATTACATTGATTGTCCCAAGGTCATGATCAAAATATAAAAAGGGCAAAGTAAGTTCACCATCAGAGAATGTCAGCTGTAGCTAGTGTCTTCCTCAGAATTCACTGCATAAAGGCTCTATAAATAGTCTATAAATAGTCACCCTCTACTCACAGAATTTGACTTGGAAATTAACAGCCGTCTCAGTGAAGAGTTTTAGCCCCACAGGACAAAAAAAAAAAAAAAGTTTATTAGAGAAACAGCTGATAATTTCCCAAACGTGCAACTGCAACCTGCTGCTGTTTCTTGTACATTGCATGGCACTTCCAAAACACAACACTGTGTCCTTCATGTGACTTCACTGGTGTTTTAAAATATATTCCACACCATGTATATCGGTAAAACTACAAGGCCAGACACCTGACTGAACGACTTGCTGTCCCCAATGTTCTTGGAGTAACAGCCCTACGCTTGTTCTAGTTCATCTGAACTCACCACTTTCCCCTTCTTTCATGTAGCTTTGCCATACAAAGAACAAGATGCAGACAACCAGAGCACCCCATAAGCCATCTGGGTGCTGGGCACTAGGCTATCGTTTCTCTGTGTGGCAGAGACTGTCTGAAGGATATCACCACAGGGCTGCTCTTCAACCCCTGGAGAGAGTTTAACATGTGCTTGAAATGTTTTGGTCTTATTGGGGCATTTTAAATAATTTTTAGAAATCATAATATAGAACTAAAACTTTCTTTATTTGAATGATTCTGCCTTCTTCTTTTGGTCCCAGAGTTTATGTTTTGCTCCTTTGTGGAGTCTTAGGAATGTCAAACAATAAAAAAATAAAACAAGCTGTCATCCAGTTCATCTGGCTCATGGAGATCCCACATGTGCCCAGTAGAACTGCACTCCATCGTGTTTTCAAGACTATGAACTTTCGGAAGCAGATCTCCAGGACTTTCTTCCAAGGCAACTCTGGGTGGGTTGGAATCACCAACCTTTTGGTTATTAGCTGAGAGCTTAACAAATCATGCCACCCAGTCCTTTGTGTCAAAAAATAAAGGACTGAAAATTAGAAACAGGATGCATTTATATACTCATTGACTTAATGAATGTGTTGTGAGAATCCAGTGTATGCAAGGGTCTCTTCCAAACTTATAGAACCATATATCTAGTAAGAAGGATAACACATATATGAGACCGTATTTAATAAGTTCAGAAAAAGGGAAATAAAGAAGGTGAATACTGTTTAGAGAAGGAAGAAATAAATCATGGCTGGGATGAGGATAAAAATATTCCATAAAAGCATAATGTCTACTGTTTATTGGCAAGTGAGAATATTTTCTGCTCTTTCTGTCTCCCTCTGCATCACAGGTTCTGGATGGCTGGGAGCTACGTTTCCCTGAATTCCTTGCTAATAAAATTTTGGATTGTTGTTGTTAGTTGCCATCAAGTCAGTTTCAACTCATAGTGACCGTATGTACAACAGAGCAAAACACTGCCCAGTGCTGCACCATCCTCACAATCATTGTTATGCTTGAGCCCAGTGTTGTAGCCATTGTGTCAGTCCATCTCCTTGAGGGTTGTCCACTTTTTCACTGACCTTCTACATTACCAAGCATGATATCCTTCTCCAGGGACTAATCCCTCCTGATAATATGTCCAAAGTATGTGAGTTGAAATCTCACCATCCTAGCATCTAATGAGTATTCTCGCTGTACTTCTCCCAAGACAGATTTGTTTATTCTTCTTGTAGTCCATGGTATATTGAAGTTGTCAAGGATTTCATTTTACTTGAATTTGTAATCAACGCCCATGGAAGCAACAGTGAAGAAATCAAACAATTTATTGCATTGGACAAATGCAGTGAAGAAATCAAACAATTTATTGCATTGGACAAATCTGCTGCAAAAGACCACTTTCAAGTTTTAAAAAACAAAGATATTACTTTGAGGACTAAGATGCGCCTGACCCAAGCAGTGATATTTTCAGTTGCCTCATATACATGTGAAAGCTGGATAATGAATAAGGAAGATCAAAGAAGAATTGACACCTTTGAATTATGGTGTTGGAGCAGAATGTTGAATACACCATAGACTGCCAGAAGAACAAACAAACCTGTCTTGTAAGAAGTACAACCAGAATGCTCCTTAGAAGTGAAGGTGGTGAGATTTTATCTCACATACTTTGGACATGTTATCAGGAGGGATCCGTTCCTGGAGGACACCATGCTTGGTAAAGTAGTGGGTCAGAGAAAAAGAAGCCCCTCAATGAGATGGATTGACACAGTGGCTGCAACATGGTCTTAAACATAGCAACGATTATAAGGATGGTGCAGGACTGGGCAGCATTTTGTTCTGTTGTACATAGGGTTACTATGAGTCAGAATTGACTTGACAGCACCTAACGACGACAACGACATAAAAATTGGGGAAACATCTTTAAGAAAAAAATTAAAATTGCTGTGAACCACATAAATATAACTCTCTAAAAAACTTTTTTAACTAAATATATCCTTAACTCAACATCTGTGATGGTTTGAGATTGTGTGTCAACTTTTAGGGCCATGATTCTCAGTGGTTTGGCAGTTATGATGTAGTTTGGCAGTAGTATGATGACGTAATCAGTTCCATAATGAGATCTGATATAATGTGACTGTCTCCATGAAGGGATCTCCTGTGCATAACCAGTCAGTGGAAACGGTGTTTCCTTGGGGATGTGGCCTGCATCCAACATAGTTGGACTTTCTGGAAAGGTTCACTGGCTTTTGCTCATTCTGGATCCTGCAGCTGGCTCCAGTTCATCTGACCTCCAGTTCTTGGGACTTGAGCTAGTAGCTTGCTTGCCGATCTTGGGATTTGTTAGCCTCTGTGGTCTGCATCTTGAGTTTGAAAGCCCTGGCAGTTGTGTGATTTGGGAGAAACACAGATTTGGGAATTTCCAGTCTCTACAACTATGTAAGCTATTTCCTTGATGTCTCTCTGTCTGTCTGTCTCTCTGCCTCTGTTTCTTTCTCTATATATGTATATTCACAGATATCCAAGCCAAAAAAAAAAAAATGTTGAAAAGTAAAGATGTCACCTTGAGGACTAAGGTGCTTCTGACCCAACCCATGGTGTTTTCAATAGCCTCATATGCCCGTGAAAGCTGAACAATGAATAAGGAAGACAGTAAGAAAATTGACGTCTTTGAGTTGTGGTGTTGGCAAAGAGTATTGAAAATATCATGGACTGTCAAAAGAAGGAACATATCTATCTTGGAAGAAGTACAACCAGAATGTTCCTTAGAAGCAAGGATGGAGAGACTGCATCTCACGTACTTTGGACATGTTATCAGGAGAGATCAGTCTCTGGAGAAGGACATCATGCTTGGTAAAATAGAGAGTCAGCAGAAAAGAGGGAGACCCTCAATGAGATGGAATGACACAGTGGTTGCAACAATGGGCTCAGACACAGCAACAATTGTGAGGATGGCACGGGACTGGGCAGTGTTTCATTCTGTTGTGCACAGGATCATTATGAGTCGGAACTAACTCAACGGCACCTAACAACAACAACATATGTTTACATACACATATAGACACTTCACTGATTTTGCTCTTCTAGAGAAACCAGCCTAAGACATCATCTTTTTAGCTGAATCTCCATAATGTGGCAACTCCAGTGCTACCTATGGTAGGGGGAGAGTCAGGTGGAAAGAGACAGTGGTCTTAACTGATTGTCGTTAAAACATGTTGCAATCTTTACAAAATCATATGTTGTTGTGAACACATCGTACTGCTTCCAAGGCTGTAGAAGGTGGTCTTGCAAGTGAAGCTTCATTATCCTCATGGTAAATCCAAATCTGAATTTAGTCAAAATGTTTAGTAAAACTTTACTCATGTAAAACAAATCACAGAAGCACCTTCAATTCTTCATGATAACACAGATCAGATTCCTTCACCTTCTGAACAAAATTCCTTCACCTTCTGAACAAAATTCCTTGGAGCAAATGGTTTTGAAGGTGGATACTGATTTTTAAATTTTACTCCATTTTGTAAAATAAAAATTGGCTATTCCAGAGATAACGCAAAACAAAGATGATAGTCAATTTCCCCAACACAGTTATTATAAAAGGAAATCTTAATGTGTAGTTCCTTTCTTTTGTAGAATGTCTCATTTATAAAAGTGCTATCTCAATTATCAAGAAAAGCTAAATTTACAATCAGTTTTTACTAAACAAATCGTGGTTTTTGTTGTTGTTTGTTGTCGTTGAGTCAGCTCAGCTCATGGTGAAACCATGTACAACAGAATGAAACTTCACCTGGTCCTGTACCACCCTGATGATCATTGGTATGGTCAAGTCCATTGTTGTGGCCAATGTATATTTTAAGTATCTTCCAGTTTAGGGGGCTCATCTTCCAGCACTATATCTGAGAATATTCTGTTGTGATCCATAGGTTTTCATTAGCTAATTTTTTGAAGTAGACCATCAGACCTTTCTTGTTAGTCTGTCTTAATCTGGAAGCTCCGCTGAAACTTTCCCACCATGGGTGATCCTGTTAGCATTTGAAATACTGATGGCATAGCTTCCAGCATTATAGAAATATGCAAGCCACCACAGAATGACCAACTGATAGGCAGGTGGTAGAAAGCAAATACCTTGCTATATTTCACCCAAGTAACTAACCGCAAAATAAAAAGTAATGGAGCATTAAATTTCCAAAAGGTGGTGTTACATTGGTGCTTGTTCAATGGGAGCATGCCTGAAAATAAGCCACCCAAGTCTCTGGATAAGATTGGGAACTTAACAAAATGATTCTAAATGCTAATGTGGATGCTATGAACTTAAATTCATGTATTTCTTTTGTTTGAGAGTTTAAAAATAAGTGTCTTTTGAAATAGTATTATTGCTTTTTAAATAAGTTGAACGTGGAGAATGGTAAAATCCCTCACAATGAACATAGTCAGTGAGAGGGGGTATGATAGAGTTGTCAGAAAATCCGAACAGATTGATGTGTAAGAGAGAGGTATTTTTGGTCTTTGGTCTTGGAGATGCTAAATACCCATTTTAGAACAAGAGGCACAATCTGACTCAGCTGACCTGAGTACATTTCCTTACCTCTCCGCTAAACCCACCCACAAACAAGAGGCAGCTCTTCTTTGCTCAACTCACAGTAACTTCTCAACTTGATTTAAACTTGTAAAACTGCCAGTTGACTCTAATAAAATAAAATCGGCATAACTTCCAACTGCTAGATATTAAAACACTGAATTTGAGTATCTAATTGATGCTGATTTTTGAGAGCCAATGTGTAAAGAACAATTTGAAATATTACTAGACGTGATAGTTTAGAAGCATGGATTGTACCTGGAATCCACAGTAATCATAATGATAACATAAAAACTATGACATTTTTATCAAGACTTTAGTGCCCTTTTCAAAATGACTTAATTTTTTCAGTAGTATATAAACAGTACTTGTTTAATTTAGTTGTTAATCATTCTTTAAAATGTTATATATTATTTTCATCCATTTGTAATTCTTGATTTAATAGTATTATGTCCATTATCTAATCTTCTTAGTTGTTTTCAGGAATATCTCTAAATTTTATAAGATTAAGTATAAATAAAATTGGATTTTATTTCTTCTCCCTAAAACTGTAGCTTTCAGCTGGTAAACATCAGTAATTGTATAGCACATGACTTCAAATCTTAAAACCCTAGCACCTATCTCTGTAGCAAAAGGAAGGAAAACTTCAAAATATATTGAGTCTTGGTATAGGCAAATGACATCCAATGGTTTCAGCTAAACCCAACTGAGAGAAAACAGTCAATGTACAAATATATTTGTGACAACTTGATTCCACGTGGTCTTGCTTATGCAAAAGAAGTCAAGAAAACCCATAATGACCTACTCATATCAACATTCTCATCGTGATAATGAACTAGTTCTTGTCTCTAAGATATTCAGTTACTTGAGGCTAGAACAAAATTTATATTAGCATATTCATCATTATACTTTGAAATAAGTTTTGGCACTCATTACTCATGAATAAAAGAATGTCGATGTAATGCATTCCTCTGAGGCAATTTTCATAACACAAGGGTTTATTTCTTCAACCAAAACCTTTCACTACTGAGGCACTCTTTGGAAATTGGACTTAATGCTTCAAAGTATCTACGTAAAAAGAAGTTGAAATTTAATTTTTGAAGCTTAACTTTTTTTTTTTTTTACTTCACAGGCTTTTCCCTCTAGAAGAAGCAATAGATTTCAGTAGATACAATTCCCTGATTTGCCTTATGCTGACAGAAACATCTATATACTTATTCTGACCACAATTCATAGTTTCTCCTCTGTACATGAAAAAGGCCCATATATCAGACCTGCCTTAGGCGAAAAGTAATTTCTCATCTCCTTTAATAGTAAATAGTAGTTTATTGGAAATGCTTATTTTCAGGAATAAAACAGGGTCCTTGTTTTTTTTCAGTGTATCTTTTTTATCTACAGAGCACTTTGCATTTCAGAGTATTTTAATGATTTTTATAGTCATTTCTTACTGTATCCTTACAACTGTATGATTGCTCTCAATTGCTACATGAAGAAAATCATAAATAGAGATATTAAGGCTATGGTTTACACTTGGCCAAACATATCCATTTGGTTCCATCAATGCAGCTAATTCAGTCATGGAGGAAAAAAAAAAAGTCAGTTAAGACATTTGGCAATATCTAGACAATAAACTGATGCTGCAGTGGTTAAGAGCTTGGCTGCTAACCAAAAGGTCGGCAGTTGGAATCCACCAGACTCTCCGTGGAAACACTATGGGGCAGTTCTACTCTGTCCTACAGGGTCACTACGAGTTGGAATCTACTCGACAGCAATGTATTTGGTTTGATTTGGACAACAAACTAAAACAAACAGAAAATGAATATATGTGTTTAATGATATGACTTAAATGAACTGACTATAAAACCAAAAAATAAACAAATAACTAAACCCCTTGTCTTTGAATCTATTCCTAACTCATAGCGATCCCATAAGAGAGAGTAGAACTGCCCCACAGGGTTTCCAAGGAGAGGCTGGTGGATTCCAACTGCCGACCTTTTTGTTAGCAGCCAAGCTGTTAACCATGGTGCCACTGGGGCTCTGAATTGACTATATAGCCTATAGTCACCTAAAATACAATTTTGTTACTTGAAAACTTCAGACATAGCTCCTGCCCAAGACAGCAAAGTTAGCTGTGACATAGAGGTTTAAGCGATCAGCTGCTAACGAAAATTTGCTGGTTTGAATCCACCAGCCACTCCTTGGAAACCCTATAGGGCAGTTCTCTCTCTTCTATGGGGTAGCTATGAGTCGGAATTGACCGGTGGCAATGTTTTTTTTTTTTTTTTTAAAGTTGATAATAATAATTTTCATCATGTGCATACAAAAAAATAAAAAGCTTCTGTAAAAAAAGATAATTGGGACAAGCATGGGAATTTTTACTATGTCTATAGCTGTGCAAGAGTCCTGAGTTGTGCAAACAGTGAACGCACTGAAAGGTTGGAGGTTGGAATCTATCCAGAGGAACCTCCGAAGAAAGGCTTGGTGATCTACATTGGAAAAAATCACCATTGAAAATGATATAGAGCACAGTTCTACCGTGATACACACAGGGGCACCATGAGTGGGAACGGACTTGATGGCAACTGGTATAGCTGCGGAAGTCAGAATCTGGGAGTCCACCTTACAAACACATTGCCTGCCCATGTGGTTACCTTGAATAGGCTTGGGAAGTGAAGAGTGACTCATGCCCCTAATGAGAGCATGAACTTTGGGTGTGTCAGAGCTCCATATGAATATCCTCACAGTACCCTTTCCAGGTTTGTCAACAGAAGAAACTCCTGTCTGTATTGGCTTTGCTTGTTGTTGTTGGGTGCCATTGAGTCAGTTCCCACTCATAATGACCCTACGTACAACCGAATGAAACACTGCCTGGTCCTGCCCCATTCTCACAACCTTTGCTATGTTCGAGCCCATTGCTGCAGCCACTGTGTTAATCTATCTCATTAAGGGTCTTCCTCTTTTTTGCTGACCCTTTACTCTATGAAGTATGGTGCCCTTCTCCAGGGACTGGTCCCTTCTGATAATATGTCCAGAGTATGAGATGTGAAGTCTTGCCATCCTAGCTTCTAAGGAACATTCTGGCTGTACTTCTAAGACAGATTTGTTTGTTCTTCTGGCAGTCCATGGTATATTCAATATTCTTCACCAATACCACAATTCAAATGCATAGATTCTTCTTCAGTCTTCCTTATTCACTGTCCAGTTTTTGTATGCATAGGAGGTAACTGAAAACACCATGGCTTGGGTCAGGCACACCTTAGTCCTCAAAATGATATCTTTGCTTTTTAACACTTTAAAAAGATCTTTTGCAGCAGATTTGCCCAATGCAATGTGTTGTTTGATTTCTCTACAGCTGCTTCCATGGGCGTTGATTGTGGATCCAAGTAAAATGAAATCCTTGATAACTTCAGTCTTTTCTCCATTTGTCATGATGTTGCTTATTGGTGCAGTTGTATTTTTGTTTTCTTTATGTTGAGGTGTAATCCATATTGAAGGCTATAGTCTTTCATCTTCATCAATAAGTGCTTCAAGTTCCTCTTTGCTTTCAGCAAGCAAGGTTGTGTCATCTGCATATTGCAGATTGTTAATGGGTCTTCCTCCAGTCCTGAAGCCATGTTCTTCTTCATATAGCCCAGCTTCTCAGATTATTTGCTCAGCATACTCTTTGAAAAAGTATGGTGAAAGAATACAACTCTGATGCACATCATTCCTGATATCAACCCAAACAATATCCCCTTTTTCTGTTCAAACAATTGCCTCTTGGTCTATGTACTTAATTGATCACAATTAAGTGTTCTGGAACTCCCATTCTTCGAAATGTTATCCACAATTTGTTATGATCCATACAGTCGAATACCTTTGCACAATCAATAAAACACAGTTAAACATCTTTCTGGTATTCTCTGCTTTCAGCCAAGATCCATCTGACATCAACAACAATATCCCTTGTTGCAAGTCCTCTTCTGAAACTGGCTTGAATTTCTAGCAGTTCTCTGTCAATGTACTGCTGCAACTATTTTTGAATTATCTTCAGCAAAATTTACCTGTATGTGATGTTAATGCTATTGTTTGATAATTTACACGTTTGGTTGGATCACCTTTCTTTGGAATGGGCACAAACATGGATCTTTTCCAGTTGGTTGACCTAGTAGCTATCTTCTAAATTTCTTGGCATAGACGAGTTAGTGCTTCCAGCTTTGCATTCTTTTGTTGAAACATCTCAATTGGTATTACTCAATATCTGGAGCCTTGTTTTTTACCAATGCTTTCAGTGCAGCTTGGACTTTTTCCTTCAGTACCATTGGCTCCTAATCAAATGCTACCTCATGAAATGGTTGAATATCAATTGATTCTTTTTGTTACAATGACTCTGTGTATTCCTTCCATCTTCTTTGATGCTTCCTGTGTAGTTCAATATTTGGCCCATAGAATCATTCAAAATTGCAACTAGAGAAATGCTGAGCAATTCTTTCCTTTTGGTTTCTTCTTTGGCTTTGTTTAAATTTGTTAATAATACTGATTATTAACAGTACCTTATTTTGGTACAGCACTTTGCACTCTACAAAAATATTTCAGATCACTTATTCAGTGTGATTCTCACAACACTCCTACAGTAGATTAAAAAAAAAAAATCAAACCCGCTGCTGTTGAGTCAATTCTGACTCATAGCGACCCTACAGGACAGAGAACTGTCCCATAGGGTTTCCAAGGAGTACCCGGTAGATTCAAACTGCCGACCTTTTGGTTAGCAGCTGTGGCTCTTAACCATTATGCCTCCAGGGTTTCCTGATGTAGAGTTAGGACAGCATTATACTTGATTTGCAGATGAGGACACAGACTCAGAGATGATTCAGTCTAAGTCAAACAGCTTGTGAGTGACAAAGCTGACTTCCAGTGACTTCTATCATAATCTCATGCTGCCTGTTCAGCTGTGGCGAGTTTCAGAAGAAAAGAACAGGTAAACTGCTGGGATGACTCATCCTTAAATTTTGCTAATCCCAATGAATTCAGTGGCACTATGGCTCTTTGGTAGTCCCTGGGTAGTGCAAAAGGTCAAGGGCAAGTTGCTAACCAAAAGGTTGGTTGTTCTAACCCACTCAGAGGTACCTTGGAAGAAAGGCCTGGCAATCTACTTCAGAAAGATTGCTGTTGTCATTGTGAGGTGCCATAGAGTCAATTTCAACTCACAGTGATCCTATGGGACACAGTAGAACTGCCCCCATAGGCTTTTCTAGTCTGTAATCTTTACGGGAGCAGATCACCTGGTCTTTCTCCTGCAGAGTGCGTGGGTATGTTCAAACTGCCAACCTTTCAGTTAGCGGCCAAGTGCTTAATTGTTGCACCACCATGGCCCTTTCCAAAAGGTTACAGCCATTGAAAACTCTATGGAGCACGGCTGTACTCTGAAACACGTGGGGTCACCACAAGTTGGAACTGACTTGACGGCAACTGGTTATGACCTCTCCAAAAATGTTTGCATCAGGCGAACAAAGAGGTGAACTTTATTTTTCACTCTTTGTCTTCAGGTTCTATTTACTGCCAGTTCTGTTATGATGAATAAATTGTTAACGTCTCTGATGATCAGTCTCTCTGCCTTTAAAATGGAGAAGATAATATTTGCCACCTACTAACTTCACCAGAATGAAAGAACTAATGCTTCTAAAATGCTGTGAGAGAAATGCTTTCAAAGGGATGCTCTAGAAATAGAAATATGAGATTTACATTTAGTACATTTAAATGTGATCTTTTAACTGAAATTAAGTTTTCACCAATGCTTCTTGCCACACTGAACTCAGTATAATTTGTATTATAGTGACTATTTTTGTCTTTTTGGCTTTGAGTGCCTAGGCAGTAAATGTGCCTTCCAGTTATACGGATTCTGCCCTTTTACAGACCACTGTTGGAGGCTAAAATCCCCTTGTCTTATACCCTCTACCTGAGAGTTCATTTTAATTTGTTTATGCTAGTTAAAGATTGAAGAATTTTCTATTTCGCTGTACATAGGTAGCGACATGTTCTTTTGACACCGACTCGGGAAAAGAATAGGTAATGAAGCAGACTTTGCTTCGACATTAGAAGAGCAACTTTGCTATATAACCCAGCAATGGTGCAAAGGTGTTGCTGGCCCTGGTGAGCGCGTCACAGTGACAGTCTTCATTAGTCAAGCTGGCGTGCCTCCCACTAAAGGGGACTATAGGATGCGTAATCTCTCCAAAGAGAGTTTGCAGTACAACGACCAGACAGACAGCTGAAGTCTTCTAATGATGACTCTACTTCAGCAAGCCAGACTTACTAGGGATAAAACTATTAAGCCTCAGAGACAGCTTCAGCTTGCAGACTTCATATGGAATGCTTATTCTTCAGAGGACGTTTTTAGACAAGGAGTGCAAACTTTCACACTGGACTGGATTGTCTAAAGCACGTGAACCAACAAAATGTTTTCCATACAGGAGCTGTTGGCTGATAAAGTTGACCTTGCAATAATACAGGAGCATTTTTTTCTGAAAGAACCTGAAATTGATTAATAAGAATTTTTATGAATTATACATTATCCACTATGTCACAGGAGTTAGTTTTCTCTAAATTGAGTTAGTATCATTTACCTTTAGCTTTTTCCTTATCTCTTATTTTTAAGAGGACAATGAATTAATGAACTGTTACATGTTCAGATCCACCAGCCACTCTGTGGGCGAAAGCTATGGCAGACTGCTTCCTGAAGGATTACGGCCTTAGGAAACCCTATGGGGCAGTTCTACTCCGTCCTACATGGCTGCTATGAGTTGGAATGGACTCCATGGCAATAAGTTTGGTTTTTGTTTTTAATAAGTGTCTACCACAAAAGAACTCGTTCATTTCTCAAAGAATGTTATTTATTTGTTTTTTAAGTATAGGGAGCCCTCGTTCAAAGAACTCACAAATGTTCATTCTTCCTCATGGGTCCTACCTTATATTTTGGACATGTATTAGGAGTGTGCTTTTTGTGTTGTTTTGCTTTATTTTATAAAGTGAGCAATGATGTTCTATTAGTTTGTCAAGAAATTGTCTTTTAACTCATCTCAAGCCTGATTAAAATAAGTATACAATGTGTGAAAAAAAATTTACAGTAAATTCAAAATGGTCAGTACATTGGAATATAATCCAATGTTGACATTCTCTCTGCTTTATTGACCTAAAATTCTTTCATGTTGACAAGGAACTTGCCTTACAGACACTTGATGTGTTTTAATATCAGGCTGGTACCGTGGCAACAAAGGAGCCCTGGTGCTCCAATGCTTACATGCTCGGCTCTTGGTTGGAACTCACCAGCCACTCTGCAGGAGAAAAGATCTGTCAATCTGCTCCCATGAAGATTACAGCCTAGGAAATTCTATGAGGCAACTCCAGTCTGTCATATGGATCACTATGAGTTGGAATTGACAGGACAGCACACAACAACAACAACTATGGCAACCAAAAAAAGAATAACCCATTGTCCTAGAGTTGATTCTGACTCACAGTGGCCTTATAGGAGAGAGTAGAAGTGCCCCATAGGGTTTTCAAGGAGTGGCTGGTGAATTCAAACTGCTGACCTTTTGGTTAGCAGCCGAGTTCTTAGCCACTGTGTCACCAGGAATCCAACAGTGCTAAATAAATGATATCAATATATTTAGTACTTTCTGAAAAACTCATAGAGCTTCACTGAAAAAAAAGTCACTAAAAGACATTAAGAAATTAAGAAAATGTCTGTGTAACTGAAATAAATGATATTTTAAAAATCAATTACTTAGGCTATTTTGAAGCCGAAATAATAGAGTGGAAGATGAAGAAACTGAGTCTACTTTCCTTAGAGGATTTTTGGGTTTTGTGATATGACTTGTTGTCATGGATTGACTTATGTCCCTCCAAAAATGTGTGTATTAACTTGGTTAGCCCATGATCCCCAGTATTCTGTGTTGTCCTCCACTTTGTGACTGTAATTTTATTTTAAAGAGGATTAGGGTGAGATTGTAACGCCCTTGCCAGTCACATTCCTGATTCAACATAAAGGTCACTTGCCTGGGGTGTGGACTGCTCCACCTTTTATCTCTCAAGAGGTAAAAGGAAAGGGAAGTAAGCTGAGAGTGGCGGACCTCCTACCACCAAGAAAGCAGTGCCAGGAAGGAGCAGAGTGCATCCTTTGGACCTGAGGTTCCTGTGCTGAGGAGCTCCCAGACCAAGGGAAAATTGTTGTATCACAAGGACCTTCCTCCAGAGCTGGCAGAGAGAAAAAGCCTTCCCCTGGAGCTGATGCCCTGAATTTGGACTTGTAGCCTACACAACTGTGAAAGAATAAACTTTGCTTTGTTAAAGCCATCCACCTGTGGTATTTCTGTTATAGCAGCACTAGATGACCAAGACTCCTGTAATATCTTTAAAAATAAAATAAAATAAAATTTTAGGCTTTCAATAAAAGCACTGACAAAGCCCAGAGGGTTTTTTTTTTTTTTTTTAATGTATTTCTTTTGACTATTAATTCTTGGAAATCTAAGTGGCTTTTCTCTGAGCCTTCAGGGTGTAAGAGTGACATGACATGATTTCTTGACAATATCTTGTTATGTTTTTGGAAAGAAAAACAAAAATAGAAATAAAGGTTGGAAATGATAATAATGAAATTTAAGTCTCAATTTTCATTTCTGGGTTTTGTTCTTCTCTCCAAAAATATGAAAAGATAGCTTCAAGAAATCATGATACACCACCCTTACACACTGAAAATTAAGAGAAAAACCACTTTGCATTAGGGAAGCCCAAATGAAAATTTTAAATTGCTATACAGTACATTAAAAAGCCCTGATGGCACTGTGGTTAAGTGTTCGGCTGCCAACTGAAAGGTTAGTGGTTTGAACCCACTAACTGCTGCTTGGGAGAAAGATGTGGCTGTCTGCTTCCCTAAGGGTTACAGACTTGGAAACCCTATGGGGCAGTTCTACTCTGTCCTACAGGGTCACTATGAGTCAGAATGGACTTGACAGCAATGGGTTTGGTTTTGGTATAGAGTACATTACAGTGTATTTTCTTTGTCACTAAAGCAAACCAGCTGTTAATATGACTGTTATAAAGTATATTCTTGCTTTTAGTTCTTGGATAAGCCCATAAAATGTATCAGTACAAGTGTGGTTTTAAATGCATCATTACATAACATAGATGATGTTACAAAATTCAAGATAAAATTCTTTTGATGCGTCTAGGGACTCAAAACTGTATTATTTTACAACATCCTTCCCTAGATAAATAATTATAACACTTGGTATGTTTGGTTAGCATTGGCATTTCAGCTAATGCTGACCAAAGGAGCTAGTGTGGCTATATTTAAACTCTTATCTTCAGAATAGCTTCACTACCACTCCACAGGGTATTTTAAAATTAATGAGATATACTCTTCTCAGAATACTTTTCAGTTTCATCAAAGTGAACTTTACATTCATTCGTTTTCCTGTAGATTTATTTTTCCAGTTGTGTCCACTTAAATTGGCGGAAATCAATTTTATTTGAAACATGGACTGCATATTTCTATTTCGGTCCTTTCTCTTTGATCCCAGGATGAAATCATGTTGCTGTTTAATATAACCATGTACCTCAATGTTGAAAATGAAAGTAACTGATAATGAGTCAGAGTCTGTAAAAGATTAGTGATTAGAGAAACCATATCCTGCCCAAATACATTTCTTTCACTCTCATTTACCAGATGGTACTTTTATCATCGACAATCATTCGTAATTTTTACCTCCATAGCTGTATGTGGTCTTAACAAGCAGATAAAATGAAGAAATATATATATATATATATAATGTGTAGTAGGATAGGAATTAGTTTATGTAGACTGGATTCATTTTTCTGCTGTTCTGTTAAATAAAGCATAAAAATAAAGACATGGGCAAAATATTAAAAATCTGTATCACACTCTTTGTAAGAGAAGCAGTTGAAATCAAATTTGTGGCAACATGGAAATTGGTCCATGCTGGATATATTTCAGCCTTTTTAAACTCACATGGCATATTAATGAACATTTCAGAGGATAATCATATTATTCATCTTCTAACCAAGATATACTAGACTGGGACAAGGCATAGCTGGGACTTCCTCAGGCAAACCAAGGTGCATGGGCACCCTCTTTACACACAATATCTTTGGCAGGGAGTGGCCATACAATATCACTTAAAAAAAAAAAAAAAGCAAGAACCAAAATGGGACTATTTCATCTAGCCCAACATTTTCCATACCACGGAGCAGAAGTTGAAGGACTCTCCTCAGTTGAACTGAAAATATAAAATGATGTTTCAGGAACCACTTGAGATTTATTCAGTCCAGGTTTCCTGACTTCGTCACTGAACCGAGTTTCTGTATCACTTCTGAATACTTAACTCCTTTTCTCAGAATACCTTTAAAATAAATCTATTAAAGCTTACCCTTCTTCAATGATCTCCAGATAAAACTTTAATTTTAAAAATCTTACTCTAGGAGGAGGAGCCAAGATGGCGGAATAGACGGACACTTCCGGTGAACCCTCTTTACAACAAAGACCTGAAAAAACAAGTGAAATGAGTATATTTATGACAAGCTAGGACCCCAGAGCTTCAAAGACAAACTTAGAAAACGAACTGAGGGGTAGGGGGAGGAAGAGACGGGTCAGAAGCGGAGAGGAGTTACCAGACCTGAATCATGGGGAGCCCTCAGGCACCATTCCTGGAGCGGCAGCAGCGGCGGGCTGGTACTAGAGTTCAGCCGCAGTTTCCTCGGGGAGAAGCAGTCAGCCACACAGCCTACTCACACCTCTGGAACCAGAAAAGAACAGCACTCCCAGCAAAAGCTAATTACTTGTGTGTATTTTACCGCACCTCCCCACGCCCAAGCAGGCTTCAGTGGCTGAATTCCATGGGCCTGAGATAGGCACTGTTGAGCACCTAGAGCCATCCTCCTGGCCTTGGGGAGGGAAAAAATTTGCAATTGGGGGAAAAGATAATTTGCTAGCTCCACATACCAGGGGAGATCAGGACAGAAGTGGCTTTATCCAGGCATAAATAATCCCTGGACTTTGAGCACCTTTCCCTTCTGCATGGACATGTGTGAGCCTATTTTGGGAGAACACGCCCTTGTTGGCAGACTCCAGCCATTTCAGCTGTGCGGTGGAGAGGTGGGTGTTTAATGTTTGGCATTGCTTTGCCTATTAAACAAGGTCCTCTCCTACCCACATCAGGGACCTAAGGACTGGTAGCTCCACTCAGGTCACCCAGCCACCCGAAACAGGGGTCGAAAGATAACTGGTACCTCCCAGTCCTTACAACCAAAAACTTTGGGTGCCCATGGTCCACCTGCAGAACCCACCCACCTGCATGCTCTAGTGAACAGGGATGCGCTTTCCTCAGAAGACACTCAGAGGTCGGTTCTCAGCCCCTGCCTCCTTCAGAGCATGACCCCCTGCGACAACCAGATACCGGTATATATGCCAATCACCCCTGCCCCTCTAAGACTGTAGGACAGAGCCTGTACCACACACTTGATGATCAGCTACCTGGAAACCTGAGTTGAATTCATACAAGGAAACTGAATGGACTCCTAGGCTGATATACCTGATAACAGCTCTAGGCAGCTGGGGACAAGATATCAGACCTCCAAAGGTGAAAATAATCAAGCTAGCTCACTCAAGTAACCCATAGGGGTATGACAAAAAGAAACAAAGCAAGCAGCTATGACACAGTAAGCAAGGATAAACTAACACAATAACTTATAGATGGCTCAGAGAAAACAGTGAATATCAAGTCACATAAAGAAACAGACCATGATCACCTCAACAGGCTCTCAAAACAAAGAATCCAGGGATCTTCTAGATGAAAGTACATTCCTGCAATTACCAGAGCCAGAATACAAAAGTTTAATATACAGAACTCTTCAAGACATCAGGAAGGAAATGAGAGACTATGCAGAACAAGTCAAGGAACACACAGATAAAGCAATTGAAGAAATTAGAAAGATTATTCAGGAACATAATGAAAAGTTCAATAAGCTGGAAAAACCCATAGACAGACAGCAATCAGAAATTCAGAAGATTAACAATAAAATTACAGAAGTAGACAACTCAATAGAAAGTCAGAGAAGCAGAATTGAGCAAGTAGAAGCTAGAATTTCTGAAAATGAAGATGAATCACTTGGCACTAATATATTTGAACAAAAATCAGATAAAAGAATTAAAAAAAAAAAAATGAAGAAACCTTAAGAATCATGTGGGACTCTATCAAGAGAAATAACCTTTGAGTGATTGGAGTACCAGAACAGGGAGGGATAACAGAAAATACAGAGAGAATTGTTGAAGATTTGTTGGCAGGAAACTTCCCTGATATTGTGAAAGATGAGAAGATATTTATCCAAGATGCTCATTGAACTTCACATAAGGTAGATCTTATAAGAAAGTCACCAAGACATATTATAATCAAACTTGCCAAAACCAAAGATACAGAGAGAATTTTAAGAGCAGTGAGGGATAAATGAAAAGTCACCTACAAAGAAGCAAACAAGAATAAGCTTGGACTACTCAGCAGAAACCATACAGGCAAGAAGGCAATGGGATGACATATTTAAAAAATTGAAGGAAAAAAAATTGCCTGCCAAGAATCATATACCCAGCAAAAATGTCTCTTAAAAAAAAAAAAAAAAAGAAGGTGAAATTAAGACATTTCCAGATAAACACAAGTTTAAAGAATTCGTAAAAACCAAACCAAAACTACAGGAAACTCTAAAGGGAGTTCCTTGGTTAGAAAGTCAATAATATCAGGTGTCAACCCAAGACTAGAACACTGGGAAGAGAAACCAGAAGTCAACCCAGACAGGGAAATCCAAAAAAACAAAGCAAGATTATTAAAAAAAAAAAAAAAAAAGCTCCAAACAGGGTAACAGCTATGTTATTATATAAAAGAAGACAACATTAAAATAATAAAGAGGGACTGAGAAATGTAATTATACACCTGTAATCATACAGCAATACAAAGAAATAAATGTTAGTTTTAAATTTAGAAAAACAGGGATAAATACTAAGGTAACCACAAAGGAGACAAAGTATCCTACTCAGCAAAATAAAATATGAGGGAAAAATACAGACTCAGCAGAAACAAAATCAACAACGAATATGAGGAAAGGACAATATAAGAAGATAATCTACTCAGCGCATAAAATTAAGTGGGAAAAAGAAACTGTCAACAACACACAAAAAATGACATCAAAATGATAGCACTAAATTCATACCTATCCATAATTACCCTAGATGTAAATGGACTAAATGCACCAATAAAGAGACAGAGAATGACAAAATGGATTAAAAAACAAGATCCGTCTATATGCTGCCTACAAGAGACACACCTTAGACTTAGAGACACAAACTAAAACTCAAAGGATGGAAAAATATATATCCAGCAAACAACAATCAAAAAAGAGCAGGAGTGGCAATATTAATTTCTGACAAAATAGGCTTTAAAGTTAAATCCATCCGAAAGGATAAGGAAGGACACTATATGATGATTAAAGGGACAATACACCAAGAAGATAAAACCATATTAAATATTTATGTACCCAATGACAGGGCTGCAAGATACATAAAACAAACTCAATCAGCATTGAAAAGTGAGATAGACAGCTCCACAATAATAGTAGGAGACTTCAACACACCACTTTCAGTGAAGGACAGGACATACAGAAAGAAGCTCAGTAAAGACGCGGAAGATCTAAATGCCACAATCAACCAACTTGGCCTCATAGACATATACAGGACACTCTACCCAACAGCAACCAAGTATATTTTCTTTTCTAGTGCACATGGAACATTCTCTAGAATAGACCACATATTAGGTCATAAAGCAAGCCTTAGCAGAATCCAAAACATTGAAACATTACAAAGCATTTTCTCTGACCATGAGGCCATAAAACTGGAAATCAATAACAGGAAAAGCAGGGAAAAGAAATCAAACACTTGGAAACTGAACAATACCCTGCTCAAAAAAGACTGGATTATAGAAGACATTAAGGATGGAATAAAGAAATTCATAGAATCCAACGAGAATGAAAACACTTCCTATCAGGACCTTTGGGGCACAGCAAAAGCAGTGCTCAGAGGCCAATTCATATCAATAAATGCACACATCCAAAAAGAAGAAAGGGCCAAAATCAAAGAACTATCCCTACAACTTGAACAAATAGAAAGAGAGTAACAAAAGAAACCCACAGGCACCAGAAGAAAACAAATAATAAAAATTAGAGCTGAACTAAATGAAATAGAAAACAGAAAAACAATTGAAACAATTAACAAGACCAAAAGCTGGTTTTTTGAAAAAATCAACGAAATTGACAAACCACTGGCCCAACTGACAGAAGAAAAACAGGAAAGGAAGCAAATAGCCCAAATAAGAAATGACATGGGTGATATTACAACAGAGCCAACTGAAATTAAAAGAATCATATTGGGTTACTACAAGAAATTGTACTCTAACAAATTTGAAAACCTAGAAAAAATGTATGAATTCCTAGAAGCACGCTACCTACCTAAACTAATACAAACAGAGGTAGAACAACTAAATAGACCCATAACAAAAGAAGAGATTGAAAAGGTAATTAAAAAATTCCCAACAAAAAAAAAGCCCTGGTCCAGATGGCTTTACTGCAGAATTCTACCAAACTTTCAGAGAAGAGTTAACACTGCTACTACTAAAGGTATTTCAGAGTATAGAAAAGGACGGAATACTACCAAACTCATTCTATGAAGCCACCATATCCCTGATACCAAAACCAGGTAAAGACACCACAAGCAATGAAAATTGTAGACCTATATCCCTCATGAACGTAGACGCAAAAATCCTCAACAAAATTCTAGCCAATAGAATTCAACAAAATATCAAAAAAATAACTTACCATGACTAAGTGGGCATTCATACCAGGTATGCAGGGATTATTCAACATTAGAAAAACAATTAATGTAATCCAACACATAAGTAAAACAAAAGACAAGAATCACATGATTTTATCAATTGATGCAGAAAAGGCATTTGACAAAGTTCAACACCCATTCATGATAAAAACTCTCAGAAAAATAGGAATAGAAGGAAAATTCCTCAACACAATAAAGGGCATTTATACAAAGCCAACAGCCAACATCACCCTAAATGGAGAGAGCCTGAAAACATTCCCATTGAGATCAGGAACCAGACAAGGATGTTCTTTATCACCACTCTTATTCAATATTGTGTTGGAGGTCCTAGCCAGAGGAATTAGGTTAGATAAAGAAATAAAGGGCATCCAGATTGGCAAGAAAGAAGTAAATTATCTCTATTTGCAGATGACATGATCTTATACACAGAAAACCCTAAGGAATCCTCAAGAAAACTACTGAAACTAATAGAAAAGTTCAGCAGAGTATCAGGGTACAAGATAAACACACAAAAATCAGTTGGATTCCTCTACACCAACAAAAAGAACATCGAAGAGGAAATCACAAAATCAATGCCATTTACAGTAGCCCCCAAGAAGATAAAATACTTAGGGATAAATCTTACCAGAGATGTAAAGACTTATACAAAGAAAACTACAGTACACTTCTGCAAGAAACCAAAAGAGACTTGCATAAGTGGAAAAACGTACCTTGCTCATGGATAGGAAGACTTACCATTATAAAAATGTCTATTCTACCAAAAGCAATCTATACATTTAATGCAATTCTGATCCAAATCCCAACGACATTCTTTCATGAGATGGAGAAACAAATCACCAACTTCATATGGAAGGGAAAGAGGCCTCGGATAAACAACGCATTACTGAAAAAGAAGAACAAAGTGGGAGGCCTTACTTTACCTGATTTTAGAGCCTATTATACCACCACAGTAGTCAAAACGGCCTGGCACTGGTACAACAACAGATACATAGACCAGTGGAACAGAATTGAGAACCCAGGTATAAATCCATCCACATATGAGCAGTTGATATTTGACAAAGGCACCAAAACAGTTAAATGGGGAAAAGACAGTCTTTTTAACAAATGGTGCTGGCATAACTGGATATGCATCTGCAAAAAATGAAACAAGACCCGTACCTCACCAAAAACCAAAACCCAGTGCCGTCAAGTCGATTCTGACTCATAACAACCCTATAGGTCAGAGTAGAACTGCCCCATTGAGTTTCCAAGGAGCACCTCACACCATGCACAAAAATGAGCTCAAAATGCATCAAAGACCTAAATATAAAATCTATAACAATAAAGATCATGGAAGAACAAATAGGGACAATGTTAAGAGCCCTAATACATGGCATAAACAGTATACAAAACATTTATTAAGAATGCAGAAGAAAAACTAGATAACTGGGAGCTCCTAAAAATCAAACACCTCTGCTCATCCAAAGACTTCACCAAAAGAGTGAAAAGACTACCTACAGACTGGGAAAAAGTTTTTAGCTATGACATTTCTGATCAGTGCCTGATCTCTAAAATCTACATGATACTGCAAAAACTAAACTACAAAAAGACAAATAACCCAATTAAAAAATGGACAAAAGATATGAACTGACACTTCACTAAAAAAGACATTCAGGTAGCTAACAGATATGTGAGGAATTGTTCACGATCATTAGCCATTAGAGAAATGCAGATCAAAACTACAATGAGATTTCATCTCACTCCAACAAGGCTGGCATTAATCCAAAAAACACAAAATAACAATTGTTGGAGAGGCTGTGAAAAGATTGAAACACTTATACACTGCTGGTGGGAATGTCAAATGGTATAACCACTTTGGAAATCGATTTGGCGTTTCCTTAAAAAGCTAGAAATAGAGCTACCATACGATCTAGCAATCCCACTCCTCAGAATATATCCTAGAGAAATAAGAGCCTTTACAAGAACAGATATATGCACACCCATGTTTATTGGAGCACTGTTCACAATAGCAAAAAGAAGGAAGCAACCAAGGTGCCCATCAATGGATGAAAGGATAAATAAATTATGGTATATTCACACAATGAAATACTACGCATCGATAAGGAACAGTGAGGAATCTGTGAAACATTTCATAACATGGAGGAACCTGGAAGGCATTATGCTGAGTGAAATTACCCACCCAGTGCCGTCGAGTCGATTCCGACTCATACCGACCCTATAGGACAGAATAGAATTGCCCATTAGAGTTTCCAAGGGGCACCTGGCAGATTTGAACTGCTGACCCTTTGGTTAGCAGCTGTAGCACTTAACCACTACGCCACCAGTCAGTTGCAAAAGGACAGATATTGTATAAGACCACTATTATAAGAATTTGAGAAATAGTTTAAACTGAGAAGAAAACATTCTTTTGTGGTTACGACAGGGGGGAGGGAGGGAGGGTAGGAGAGGGGTATTCACTAATTAGATAGTAGGTAAGAACTACTTTAGGTGAAGGGAAAGACAACACACAATACAGGGGAGGTCAGCACAATCAGACTAAACCAAAACCAAAGAAGTTTCCTGAATAAACTGAATGCTTCGAAGGCCAATGTAGCAGAGGCAGGGGTTTGGGGACCATGGTTTCAGGGGACATCTAAGTCAATTTGCATAGTAAAATCTATTAAGAAAATACAACAGAGAGCTCCTGAGGGAGCAGGAAAGCAGTAGCATGCAGACCCCAAATTCTCATAAAAAGATCAGACTTAATGGTTTGACTGAGACTGTAAGGACCCCAGTGTTCATGGTCCCCAGACCTTCTGTTGGCCCAGGATAGGAACCATTCCCAAAGCCAACTCTTCAGACATGGTTTGGTCTGGACAATGGGTTGAAGAGGGATGCTGGTGAGGAGTGAGCTTCTTGGATCAGGTGGACACTTCAGACTATGTTGGCATGTCCTGCCTGGAGGGGAGATGTGAGGGTAGAGGGGGTTAGAAGTTGGCAAAATAGACACGAAAAGAGAGAATGAAGGGAGAGTACGGGCCTCTCTCGTTAGGGGGAGAGTATCTGGGAGTATGTAGCAAGGTGTATATGGGTTTTTGTGTGAAAGACAGACTTGATTTGTAAATTTTCACTTAAATCACAATAAAAATTGTAATAAAAAAAATCCTTAATATATCCAACATAAGGCATCCATGGCCTTGTTAGGTAGGTTTTCCATAGGAGACAGCCTGTGAGGGGGAGGTCTTACAACTTTTATAACAGTAATTTTCAGTACAAAAGACTTCCAAACCTAAAAGGTCTGTTGCAAACCAAAGTGAGCACGGACTGAAATTTATTTTAAAACATCTCAATTCTATCATTAAGGAAACAGAGATGTGAAAAAGTCAATTGCAGGTCACTCCTTATCTGGAGATGAAAAGTCTGCATTGTAAATTTAACTTAGCTACCTGGCCATCTGGTTGATTTCTGGGCCAGGAGCTTCTTCCTCTAGAAGGGAAATTTTCTTACTGAGACTTAGATAAGACATTGTTGGGCTCTGGAACTGTGCTGTCAGAGTTTGTATTAAATTTTCTATTTACCCAAATATTGTCCTACTGTCATAAAGATCTGGGCTTTCACACTAAGCTGTCTGACAGGTTCAAGACATTTTAAGAGTACATTTTGTTGATCCAGTACAATTATTACATACGTTGGCAAACGGTGTTCCAAGAAACGTTCCTTGAGATTGTAAAAGTAATTGCAGGAAAAACAGTGTGTCAAGGCAAATGAGTTTGGAAAAACCTTCATATTCTCTCCTTTTCTTGGAGATTCACAATGAAGATTTAGCATATTAAGTTTCCTGAGAAGTCTTGACTTAAAGAAAGTTGTTTAATTTTATTTACTGGTATTGCCCTAAAAAATTTTCCAGTAGGATGTTGGGTTTTTTTGTTTGCTTGTTATTTCAGGGGATATTGTATGACCTCAAGAAAATGTGCTATTCTTTAGAATACAGTTGGGGAATTTTCCTGAAGATAGTTGAGAAATGACTTCAAAAAGAAAAAGTAAAAAAAGAGAACTCAAAATGCAGGAAATGTTCATGTGAATTGCCTTTGATTTTGTCAGTCAAAAGAAGGTAAATTGCTCTTACTTTTGGGGACATTTCTCAACTTGCTTATCCCAGGAGCATCATAAATAAAACAATTAGTAATTGAAAACCTCTAATAATAATTTAATTAAATATTAGATACAGTCTTTATTGAATGGCAACAGTATAATATAATATGGAATATAGATAACCACGATGTTGACATAAATGAAGTAAAGAGGTAATATGCACAGGAAGATCTTAATAAATATACAATATTAAAATAAGTAGAGAGGGGAGAAAACTAGCATTTTCATTTCTCCTTTATTTTCTTATGTTGAACCAGAAGACATTACTTTTGTGGTGGTCAAAAATTGCCAAATATTCTCAATATCTTATTCTTCATCTTAATAGATTCTAATATAATTTTTATTATTATTTTTATTTTACAGATGAGAAAAATTAAAATTAAGTGGTATCTTATTCATGATTACTCTGGGAACCAATGGCCTAGCTGCTTCAACCTTGATACATGTGAACGAAATTCCAAGTTTTTCCTGCTGCACCATATATTTGCTTATTTTTGTTTGTTTGTTTTTAGGTACATAATGTTTCTCATTTTGGTAAATTATTTTTTGCTATAAGTTTTATATTTTAAACAAAAAGAAATTAAGTAGCTAATTTCCTTTGAGGCTAATAGTTATTTTTTCCCCACACAGTTGACACTTTAAAAATGTATTAATTTGCATGCTGATATTCAGGTCAGACAATTGTGTTTTCATTGCTATCCCTGAAGGCAATTATAAAAGCCCATTTTCAATGATATTTTCAAGTTCAGTCTGTGAGTATTAAAATAAAAAAAAGTGTCTCTACTGTTGACCACTTTCTTCTCACTTGAACAATTGTAAAGCAATTGACTTAAAATGTGCGTGCACGTGTGTGTGTGTGTGTGTGTGTGTATATACACACATACATGCATGGTACTGGGGAAAAAAAAAAAAACCTGAGAAGACTATATTAGATTCATTTATTACAAAACTCAAAATTTATTATGTTTCTTAATCAAATGGGCAGAAAATATTTGGGGAAAGATTTAACTGTTTCAACTGCAATTATATTATTTAGATAAAATTAGAAAGCCTAATGCTTCTCTTGGGCTTAACTCAATTGATTGCCCCTCCCTATGACTAATCTTTATTGAGAATGTTCCTCGGCATTTAATCTTCAGTCTCTCTAGTGAAACTATCAGCCATGTCTACAGGAAAGTGAATATAACATGGAAGTTTGTCATTAAAGAATACGTGGAAGTCAAACCCATGTGTGGCAGATGAAACTTGCTGCAATAAAGCTGTAGCTTCACCATCCACATATATTGCTTCACCTCCAGTGAAGCAATGATCTCTATCACAGGTAAAAGAAATGAAGAGAGTTCAGATATTTCAGAATTAGTAAATTGAGTCTGTCAAAGAGTCTGAAGAAGGAAGTGGTGATTATGCTACAGAAGTTTAAATTTGAACCAACAGTGTGGTTAAATTAGAAACAATTTTTTGTTGTTATTCTACTAAATTTCTAAATTCACCTTTATCCCAAATTTCATCAATTGAATGAGAATGAGGCAATATTGATTTAATCAACTCTAATCCACCTTTAAAACCACTTAGCTTAATCACATTTGAAAACCTCAAGAAGGTGCTATTGGTGAAATCCATACTTTCCCCCAAATTATCCAAAATACACTTCATAGAACTAAAACCAACTTTCATAATCAGTTTATCAGCTTTTGAAAATAGATAGGTCTCCTAAAAGTTTCATCTGACTCTAAGACAGAGTTCACATCCAAATATCTGGAGACACCAAGTAAGTGAAGCAGTCAGGTGAGAACCGTAGGGTAGGCTTGTCTTTTCTAGAGAGGGCAGGTGCTTCTCATCTTCAGCTGATTGTTCATATGTAGAAATGCAAAGCCAATAACGCTCGATCATGAAGTTTTTTCAAAAGAATTTTGAAATTTAACATTGTATCTGAAATCTCCATTGCAATTACTTGAGAATGTTTTAAAACGTTCCATGTTTTACGTAGTTCATACCCGAGTTTTAGTCAGACTAGCTGCTGTGCTGGAGCTGGTCTATACAGGCTCTGGAAAGCTGATGGTTAACATTTCAGAAATTATAAAAGACGATTATTAAACAGAGCCATTAATAAAAATTAAATCATATAAACTTATAATTAAAGTATATTGAAAATAAAGGTAATAAATATTCAAAATCCATCACTAATTGTTTTATCACATTTTACTATTATCTGTGTTCTTGAAGTTATTTACATCTATTGCAGTTAGTTATATGGAGGGAAATAATAGTATACTACTATGGATCTCTTTCCAACTTCATGCTCAGTGATGTGCAGAGGAGTATCTAAGGTATGGCAGGTATGGCAAGTGCCCTGGGCTCCACTTGGGTGGGGGGGTGATGAGCAGTTTCTATCGGCCATCTCGGTTTCCAGGGCCATCTGTGAGAGATGATTCAGTAATTTACAACTAATTGCCATAGGCGTTATTTTCTGTAGATACACCGCTGGTGATGTAACACTGGTAGCTTGATGTTCGCCATCGTGAAAGAATTTACAGCATTGAAATCAGCAAGGGCAACAATTCAGGGCTACCCCCAACCCAAGCAAACTGGTTGTTGAACATTTACAGCATACTGCTAGTTATATCGTTATCTAATTCTCTGTCTGAATTCCCTTCCAGGGATTTTTGGTCTGTTAGGGTTTTGCATTTCTTTAGCTCTTGAGATATTTAGTCATTTTTCATATAGTTCTGTCTTTGAAATGAATATAGCCCTACGTTCTTTTTTTGCATTCCTTCTGTTTAGTAGGACCACACAAATCAGATATTAAATTGATAGCTCACTGAAATTCTCTTGACATTGTCTAGTTATGTGGTCACAACTTTAAACACAATTCTACCACCATTGATCCCATAGGAGGACAAAAGAAAGGTATTGTTTATTTTAGTTCCTTTAGGACTGTTACCTGGTTTCTTGTAGCACTGATCTGTTACAAGTCTAGAAGAGAGCTCTTATTCTAACTTGTGTGGTTGGGATAAAGTATCTAATCATTCAGTATTTCACAGCATTAAGCAGCTCAGTAAATTTATTATTTTTATCTCAAATCAGAAGGGAAATTATTGCACTTTAATCATTAAAACCAATTTTGTTTTATATATAAATGTATTATAAGGCTAATCTCAGGAGCAAAATCCATATAGTCTATTTAACTGAACTCCAAACATTGATGAACCATGATATTAGATTCGAATGCTGCATATGGAAGTTTAACTTTTCAATTTAGTTTAACTAATATAATTTCACTGTGGCAATTCAAAGAAAGAAATGTTTTCCATTACTAAAGTTAATAAGGCATAAACAAGTGCTAGAAGAAAGCATGAATCTAAGCATCTATAGTCAAGAATCTCTTGCAAGTCATGAAAAAACAAAATGGAATCTACGGGTTTCTGTTTAATCTTCACAAATGAGAAAACTGAGGTTCAGAGAATCTAAGTACTTATTGAAGATTACATGACTAATACGTGATTGAACAGGAATATGAACTCAGGGCTAATTCCAAAGCTCAAAGAAAAAAAAAATTTTTTTTTTCTTTTTTTTCCACTGTAGAATGCTTCCTCTCAAGGAGCCCTGTTGGCGCAATGATTAAGTACTCAATTGATAACTGAAAGTGCAGCAGTTTGAACCTACCAGCAGCTCCACAGGAGAGAAGACCTGACATTCTGCTCCTGTAAAGATTTCAGCCTAGGAAAACTTATAGGGCAGTTCTACTCTGTCATATACAGTTGCTAGGAATCACTGAGCAAATAATCTGAGAACCTAGAGTATATGAAGAAAAAGGTGGCATCAGGATTGAAGAAATACTCATTAACAACCTGCAATACACAAATGATGCAACCTTACTTGCTGAAACGTGTGCATCATAACATATTATGGATAACATTTTAAAGAACGGAAATTCCAGAACACTTAATTGTGCTCATGTGGTACCTGTACATATACCAAGAGGCAGTCATTAGAACAGATCAAGGGAACACCGTGTGGTTTAAAATCAAGAAAGATTTACCTGGCCAACCAATTGGAAAAGATGCATATTTGTACCCATACCAAAGTAAGGTGATCCAACAGAATGTAGAAATAATCAAACAATATCATTAATCACATACAAGTAAAATTTTGCTAAAGATCGTTCAAAAGTGATTGCAAGCAGTGCATCTACAGGGAACTGCCAGAAATTCAATCCGAATTCAGAAGAGGACACGGAAAAAAGAATATCATTGCTGATGCCAGATGGATCTCAGATGAAAGCAGAGAATACCAGGAAGATGTTTCCTTGTGTTTTATTGACTATGCAAAGGCATTTGACTGTGTGAATCATAAATTTTTGATAATAATGGGAAGAATGGGAAGAATGGGAATTCCAAAACACTTAATTGTGCTCATGAGGAACCTATGCATAGGCAGTGTACGAAAAAAAAACTAGGGAATACTGCACGGTTTAAAGTCAGAAAAGGTGTCTGTCAGCTTTGTATCCTTTCACCACACTTATTCAATCTGTATGCTGAGCAAATAAGCCAATAAGGTGGACTGTATGAAGAGGAATGAGGCATCAGGATTGGAGGAAGACACACTAACAATCCATAATAAGCAGGTGACACAACCTTGCTTGCTGAAATGAAAGAGGAAACACTTACTGATGAATATCAAAGACTATAGACTTCAGTATGGATTACGCCACAACATAAAGAAAACAAAAATCCTCATAACTGGGCCAACAAGCAACATCATGATAAAAGGAGAAAAGATTGAAGTTGTCAAGGCTTTCATTTTACTTGGATTCACCACCAACACCCATGGAAGCAGCAGACAAGAATCAGATAAGGTATTGTGTTGGGCAAACCTGCTCCAAAAGGCCTCTGTAAAGTGTTGAAAAGCAAGGATATCACTTTGAGTACTAAGGTGTGAAAGTCTGACAATGAATAAGGAAAACCAGAGAAGAATTGATGCTTTTGAACTATGGTGTTGGCAAAGAATATTAAATACATTATGGACTGCCAGAAGAATGAACAGATCTGTCTTGGAAGAAGCACAACCAGAATGATGAGACTTCATCTCATATACTTTGAACATGTTTTCAGACTGTTATCAGGAAGTGCCAGTCTCTGGAGAAGGACATTATGCTTGGTAAAGTAGAGGGTCGGTGAAAAAGAGGAAGACCCTCAATGAGGTGGACTGACACAGTAACTGCAGCAAGGGTCTCAAACACAGCAACGATTGTGAGGATAGCCCAGGACAGGGCCATGTTTCGTTCTGTTGTACACAGGGTTGCTATGAGTCAGAACTGAGTCAATGGCACCTAACAAGAACAACACGAGTTGGAATCAACTAGAGGGCACATAATAACAACATTCTTCCTTCCTAGCAAACATAAAGTTACATTTAGAAAGCATTCTTGAAGAGTTGAGAGGACCAAGATATAAAAGTAATAATAATAATACGGGTTGCCATCAAGTCATCTCCGACTCATGGTAACACCATGTGTGTCAGAGTGGAACTGTGCTCCACAGGGTTTTCAGTGGCTGGCTTTTCAGCAGTAAATCACCAGTCCTTTCTCTGAGGTGTCTCTGGATGGGCTCGAACATCCAACTTTTTGGGTTTACAACTAATTGCATTAACCATTTACATCACAGGGACTTTAGGATATAAAAGCAATAAAGGTCAAATATCTCTTAAATGAGAAGTTAATTAGGAACACAGGTTACTACTGTGGCCACACCACACTTAGCTGAAAGTAGCTGTTACCACGTGTCAAAACTGGTACATCTTTAAAGACTACCTTTTATCTCACGCTATAAATTATTAGGATTTGGAATGGCTACAAGAGAAATATTCTTGGGGATCAAAGTAATTCATTAAACACATCTGTTATTTTGGAACTCTTCTTTATAGAATTCAGGGTTCCTTTGTTTGAAAGAGCATAATTTCATTGTGAATTCTTCATTCTCCTTCCCCCACTGTAAAGGTTTATCAACACTGCTAGGTTGCAAATTTTCTCAGTACTGCCTCCCCTCATCCCCCTCCACACACACACACAAAAATGCTGCTGGATAGAAGGGACCATGGAATTCTACCCAAACTCAGTTTTTTCCAAAATCTGGTTACTCCAAATCTAGCTCTCTCTTGAGATACAGATATGTATGCCCAACTGTTTTTTAGACCTATTTAAGTAACCCCATGCAGGTCTAACTCAACATGCCCTAAACTAAGCTCATTATATTTCCCAAATATGTTTTCTTTCTATATTCTCAATTTATTTCAGTGAATGGTACCACAGTATATCATCTTTCCCCTGTTGGCTGCCCCAGCCAATCATCCTAACCCCTGCACTCTTTCTCAGGTTCTACGGTCAATCAGATGACAAGTCCTACTAAATCAATGTCCTAAGCCGCGCCCCCCCCCACTCCACACACACACACACACACACACACACACACACACACACACTCATACATCTGTCTGCATTTACTCATTCATTCATTCAAAACTTGATTGGCTCATGCATGGTCTGGTGCCTGGCACTGGGGATACTGAAACGAACCAGACAAGCCAAAGGATCTACTACTGCTTGCCTAACTCTTTATTTGCTATTTTTCATGAGTAAGGCTCCTGTCCTTTCTCACCTGGATCACATTAATCTCTTTTCCCTTTGGGCTTTCTCCTTCTTGTTCTCCACCCATATCCCCTCTGCCCACAGAATGATTTATATCACTCTCCTCCTTAAAATCTCTCAGTAGCTACACATTGCCTTCAAGATACAACCTAAGTGCCTTGGAGTGGTATATGGGATACATCACTGTCTTATCTTTTCCAGCTTTTATCTATGATGTTTCAGACCTACCTACTTCTCCAGCGAATTCTCTCATACTAGGGCTTCTGCACATGTCATCCCCTCTGCTAAGAACACCCTATCCTAGCTCATCATTCTATTTAACCCCTATTCATCTTTGAAGGGGGGCAGCGGTAGTTCAGTGGCAGAATTCTTGCTTTCCATGCAGGAGACCTGGTTCGATTCCCAGCCAAATCATACCATGCGCAGCCACCACCGCCTGTCAGTGGAGGTGATGCTAGACGGGTTTCGGTGGATCTTCCAGACTAAGACAGACATGGAAGAAAAGCCTGGCAATCTATTTCCAAAAATCAGTCAATGAAACCCTACAGATCACAAAGGTCTGATCAGCAACCTATCCTGGGGATTGTGCAGGACTGGGTAGCAATTTTTTCTGCTGTGCACAAGGCCTGACTCCTCAGAAGCTAACATCTTTCAAAACTCAATGCTAAAATCCTTTCCTTCTCTGGATTCTATTATCTGAGTCCACCACCTGCCTGGTGCTCCTTCCTTATGATTCCTGTTCTCCATTCCCAGAACACTCAATGCATACCTAAAGCATAGTACAATAGCACTTATCAGACTGGTAGGTAAATGTACTGTCTTTTCCACTCTGCTGTGACTTCCTTGAGGGCAGGGAGAAGCACGGGTTCATACTCCATCTCCAATGCTGTGCCCTCGACCTGGCACACGGTGGATGTTCAGTACATACAAGTATGGCTAAGTGCATATTTTAAAACTGTGAAGTAATGTACCATGTTACCGTGTGAAAATCATTACTATTGTTCTTACTATTGGCAAACTCTTGTTTCATCTCTGCTTATAAGAATAAAAATAGATTCTACTTCTGCACACCCAGCTATTACAGTGCAATTACTTTTTTTTTTTTTTTTGAGCTATTACTATAAGCTATTTAACAAAGACTGAGGTTGTATACATGGCCAGAGAACTCCAGCCAGTAGGAGTTAACCTAGGACCTGTGAAATATGCACAATAAATTCCCCAACTTTGGCCTTTATTTATAAAATACACCAGGCTCAGAGTTTAAAGTACAATCCCCGTCCCTACACTGTACCACACAGTGTATACAGAGCCTACTGAACTCAAGGGCTCCTTTCCTAGTACCGTATTTTCCTTACAGTGGGGTTAGAGTTTAACAAAAAAAATTATTTGCATCTATTGCAGGTAACTCTGTAATTTCAGAGTAACAGGATGAGCAGCTTTTCTTTACAGTTGTCAAAGAGTAGATCCCTCTGGAAAAGAAAACCTCTTCTCAGACTTGCCTCTTGAATAATCTGATAGCCTAAAAGCATATCTTTGTTCCCACACCACTTCTCAACCACCATGCACTAGAGGAAAGGAAAATGACTTGTTTCAAAGTACTCCCCACTCCCCACTACTGCAATTGTGTGCTAGTACTGCCAGCAGCACTAGAAGTGTTTAGGCAGGTTCAAGCTGAGTAACACATTTAGGTGGTGCAAGGGTTATAATGCAGAGTTCTGCCCATATGAAGATAAACTTCCTGTGCTGATTTACACTTACAAACAGAGATCTGTTTACGCAGGATTATTCCAGCTTTCAATTCCTGGGTGGCACAAATGGCATATACTCATCTACTAGCCTAAAGGTTGGCAGTTTGAACCCACCCAGTGGTACCATGGAAGAAAGGTCTGGCAATCTACTTCATGAAGATTATCGTCAAGAAAACCCTATGGAGCACTTCTACTCTGTAACACATGGGGATTGCCATGAGGTGGAATCGATTCAATGGCAATGACTTTGGTTTTTGGATTTTTGTTTCTACAGGATTACTCCAGTTTTCAGCTCCAAGCTAAACTATTTTTGAGGGAAGACTCCGGAGAGCAATTGGTTTTCAATTTAGTAGGAAGCCTATATTTTGGTTGCAGGAAGAGTGGTATTTTTGTTAGTCTTTTCAAGCTAGATATACCCAGGAAGTTTATGATTGAACTTCTCATCAATTATGATTAGAAAAATTAAAGATCTTTGTCCATGTGCTTCGATACACTTGCCATGCCAAAACAGAGCCAAGAACCCATTATTAGAAGTGCTGTGATACAGTGATACACCACACTGAACACAGGAGAGCGGTTTCTGCTTTTCCATACTCTTTATTGCCAACAGTTTTAAATGGTCAACATAAAAAAAAAAAAAAGTTTTGATAATAAATACTGCTCTTTGGGCTGTAATAAATAAAAAGTTTATTAACAAGGAATGCACTTTTCCAGCCACTAATGTCTTCAAAAATTAACAAAAAAAAAAAAAAAAAAATTATATATGGCCATAGTTCACAGTTAAGCAGCCAAAAGCTGCTCCAATTACAGCCTTTAAACAACGTGGGAGCTTCCTCCCTTCTCCCTCCCCTTCAGGAAGTATATTCACAGTTCCAAGTCCTCTGTCTGAAATGCTCTCTTCAGAGAGAAGAGTCAACGCATCTTTCAGCAAAACTGTCTGAACAACCTTTTAAAAGCAGGTATATTGAGAAAAACTGCATCCTGGTTCACCCTTGGATTAGTCCAAAGTCAAGAATTGTATGCTTCAGCCTGCTCTGGTCCCACTCAGTCCAGCAGGCCACAGAGGCGTTGTTTTCGTACCACCACCTGTCCATCTTCTTCAACATGCTGTAGATCACTCTACTGGCTTCCCTGTAGATCTCACAGTGGAAAAGAGGAGTCCCATAGGGTCCATTCAAAAAGTTCTTTAATTACATCTCTGTAAGAGCATGTTCAGAGCATATTCCATACGATTTTTTAATTCTAACGAACAGCCAGACATCAGCAGGGTTGTCAGTCTGAACGTCGTCGATATCCTATCCTCATTAATGTAAGTGAGGAGGTATTCTTCACTTTGGCTACAGATGATGATTTTTGTATGATCATGGTAGAAATTCACCTTTAAAAAAATTAATGTAGAGATTAGATCTTTCAAAATACTCAAGAACTAGAAACGTCAAAGTCTAGTAATTACACTGGCCAGGTGAAAAATAGTTTTCAGGAAATTAACACTCAGTTTTCTGAAAGATGAATTTACCTGAAAGGTGCCATCGTTGAAGAGCATCATTAAGGCTTTGTCAGATTTGAGCCACTGAAGGAGGTAGAGCCGAGGTCTTCGAATATCAGTAACACTAGGCAGATCTCCACCCTGGAAGAGATTAAAAGAATTAGCTGGTGCCTAGAAAGATTTCGCAGTATATGCTCAATTCATCTAAGTGAATGTGGTTCAAACTTCAGGAAACATCTGAATCATGTGAAGATTTTGGGCCCTACCTCCCGGAAATACTGATTCTGTGGATCTAGGTCAGGACATGAGAATCTGAATTCTAACAAGCTTCAAGGTGATGCAGATGCTACTGGACTATGGACTACACTTCCAGACTACACTTCCAGTATCACTGGTCAAAAGCCAGAGTACTTACATCCATGAGGTTCTCCTCCATGTAATGAGAAAAGTACTTCAGCACCGTCACTTGACTAATGAATTGTTCAGGGGCATCTGTTGCTGGGAAAACAGAGCACTGGCCAAGCTCTGCGTAATAGTGAACTGTCCTAAAAAGCAGCAACGATAAGGAGAGAAGAGAAAAAATAAATAGAAGCAGCAGTTAGTTGCTGTTTTTCAGATTTCTTCAGTCCCAAGACTAAAGGCTAACGGGATTTCATTCACTGGATACACTTACTTTTTATCTGGAAGGAGACTCATGTGAGCACCATTGTTGAAAAGGACACCGACTGTATGGTCTGAAAGCTGATACCCGAAGCCGTACTTGTTGGAGTAATCAACCCATTTGGTGACCCACTGAAACGAGGTACTCAGCTGCTCTTTGGGAATGCTGTCAGCTTCTGGCATGTTTTCCAGACATCCTCGAAGAACCCTGGCCACTGTATCTGCAACACTCCCCATGGTACTGTCCTCGAGGCCTGAAAAATTGGAGAAAAATATAAATTTGGCTTTTTCCATGTGAAATAAAGCTTCGAAACAAAGTGACTTCAGTCACTTGGTATTTAGCACCGGCATTTACGGTTTTATTATTTAGAAAAAGAATGACAACCACTCACATTCACTGCTACTGCTGCAGCTGCCAAGGGTCCCTCTGACTATCATGCGAATAGCATCCCCAATCTGCTGCTTGTTTTCTACTGCGGGTGTTCCAGATCTGGCAACTGCAGTGGTAGGCAGCTGGAGCTCCTTAGGAGAGAGAAGAATCGTGCCATGAGTCAAGCATCTAAATTCATTTATGGCTGAGGCTTCGAGGTTAAGATCAGGTTCTGGCAATGGACACCAGCCAGATGAAAGACAGTGCAGTAACGCAATGGCACGCATGGTTAAACTAACAGACACAGGCATTCCTTTCAAAGGGTGAGGAGAAGAGCTTTAAGTCAATAGAACATGCTTGAGTCATGGTAATCACAGGCTGGCTGCTGATTAACAAAGAGAGGAAATGATACAAGGTATTTATGTCCATTTCTTTCTTCCCCAACATACCTCATCTGTCCTATGTTTGTTGGGTTGCTGAGTTATTGAAGTCTTTTTCAAATCATGCCTAAGCTTATAAATTTCTTCATCTTCTTTAGACACTCTATCTGTAAATCAAAGAAAAGAATTGTAAGCGTTACTCTACCTCATCAAGGTAGAAACAGAGCCAGCCATATTTCCTCCTCTTGCATTATTAAGCACCTTATAAGCATCCAAGGCAAAAACAGCACCTTATCACTGCCAGCAGCTGCAGTTATGCAAGGGGCACACGTTAATGGTTAAGAAACAAAAAGCTGCCAATCATAATTTCCAGTGAGGATTTACTATGCTATAAACGCCAATGTTCAATAGCATACAAACATACTAGCTAAATTATGCTAATATAAAAGCTTCTTTTAACTAATCTCTTGAATTTAAATATAATACTGAAAACGTAAAAGGGGAGAAGTCTTATAACTTACTATGTGTATCAATATATCTGGCTTTGTCTTTTTTGCCTCCGAAAAGAGCAGCAGCAGCTTTCTTAAAGAAGTTCTTAGCTGGGCTTGACAAATGGAAATCTGGAACTGTATGACAACAGCTAGAAGAAAGTCTGTCTGGAGTGAAGCCCTGTGGAGTATCAGAAAAGGCTGTCAGAATCCTGTTGCGTAACTGGGATCAATAGCATGTAATGAAAAGACATAAGATTACACACCAACCTGCAAAAAAAAGTCATGTCGAATGATGTCATCCAAACTAGGACGATCTTCTGGATTTTTGGACAACATGCTAGCTATTAAGTGCTTTGCAGGAGCTAACAAGGAAGATGGTATTGTATACCTTGCTTCTCTTATACATCTATATGTTTCTTTCAGATTTGTAGTTTCAAATGGGGGTCTTCCTAATAACATTGTATACCTGTGTGTGAAAAACACTTTCAGTAATAGTTATAAAACAATTCTCTTCAAGTGTTAAAATGTAATTCCAAATTTTCTTTTTAATTCACTCTGGAGCATTTACTTACATTACACAGCCTAAGGCCCAGATGTCTGATTCACAGCCATGTCCTTGTTTGTTGAGAACTTCAGGAGAGAGATAATTCGGGGTACCACATATTGTTCTGGAAGGACAAAATATCAAGATTTTGTTAGCAATTATTCAGGCCCGTTTACACTTAGTTCTCTGGATATGACTTGATGGGAAACAAAACCTTAAAAGTACTATGTTGAATTTCTATTTTGAAATATTTGATCTCAAGTGGCTTTTGATAACTTTTTTAATGCATATGCAATTTTTTCAGCTCAAGTGACAAAGTGTATTTAACCAACCCAGACCAGTGTGATTTCTAGGGAGAGTATAGTATTTTCATATATTTCATGCAAACATGACAGATTTCTTAGACTATCAACGTATGGGTATAAGGTACCCTGCCTGAGCCCATGTCGTTGTTGTGTGCCCATCGAATTGATTCTGACTCCTAACAACCCTACAGTAGGCACTGAATAAATGCTTCCTTAAATTAACATTGTTGTGTTTATAGATTTTATTATCAACGGACCTTCTCTGAAACATTAACTGGAAACTAATCAGGGCCTATTTGATCTTCTTCTCCACAAAACCCTAGCAAGATACATCCTGCTGACTCTTACCTTCTTCTATGCTCCAAGGGTTCCAGCCTGGCTGCCAAACCAAAATCTCCAACTTTTAGCTCCATGGCTTCATTGATAAAAAAGTTTCCTAAATGACAAGCAAAAGGAAACATGAATTCCTTTGAAACGGTGTCAGAACACATATTCACTCAGGAGGCAGGCAGCCAGTTGTTACATTAAAATCACCCATTCTACAGTAAGACTGTATAGGCCACATTTCAATTAATAACACTGATAAGAAAAAAGAGAAAAACAAAAACAAAAAACCTCTTTCTAAAATAAAAATCAGTCTTTGGGGAAAGGGCTTACCTAGTTTGAGATCTCTGTGCAAGATTTCTTGTTCATGAAGGTACTTGAGCCCCGACACAATCTGCCTGAGGTAGTATCGGACTTCTGGCTCTGTCAACACCTTTCTTGCTTTCAAGATATGAGCCATGGACTAGGAAGACAGAAGAAAAAGAGAGACAGAAGCTGTCAGACAAAGTTATGAAAATCAGTTTCCCTTTGCAGGACAAGTGATGAAAGCTGATGTTGCAGTATCATAACCACCATAGCGAAAATTCCGGATATAATGGAACGTGAATACCCTGTCAGCTTTAGGGAAGCAGATGTACTGAAATCGGAGTCAACACTTACCCTTCTGCTGCAGTACTCCAGGAGAATGTATATGTTTTCTTTGTCCTCAAAGTAATGATAAAACTGCACCACATGCTTATGGTGAAGAATCCTGTGAAGCTCTATTTCTTTGTCAATCTGAAAGAAAAAAGCAAGATAGGGCATATTAGCCTTCTGCCACCTCTGAAGAGCCAGCGCTTACACATGCAGAAGACATTTTCCTAACAGGGAAGGGCCATCCCTGCACACAAAGAAAATACTTTACTCAACAGTCATACACACCTTTTCTCTTTGATGAGGTTTGGCTACTCTGCTGTGAGGAATAATTTTTGCAGCATAGACTTTGTTGTTTGTCAAATCTGTCATCTCGTAACATTTTGCAAATCCACCCTGAAAGGAAACAAAGCCGAGACAGAATTAAGTATGGCAGAAAAATCGATGGCAGGCAATTAAATAATAATTAAAAAAAAAACCTATGGGGGAGGGAGGGTGGAAATAGGGAATGTAGTCTGGTTTATTAAAGTCACTTCAAGAGGCAGACGGCATTCGTGAAAACAGTAGTTAAAACAGTTTCTTATCTCCCTTGACAAAGAGAAGCTTTACGGAGGAGGGGAAAAGGTGAGGGAATTGTGTCTGAATAGATTTGTCAAGAAAGTCAATTCTCCGGGCAGGTGGAGGGAGATCTGTCGGGTGTACACAGCCTTCGTTTGTGGGCTCAAGATCAGTTTCCTGGGGCTGCGGGAAGCACACGGAGCAGTAGCTGAGGACGTAAATAAAGCAGATCCCCAGCGCCGTCAGCGCACAAAAGCCAGCGGAGAACAGGTGAGGCGCCCCGTTGCGCCGGGACCGGACCCCAAGAAGCCAAGAAGCGGCCGGGGCGGGGGCACGCCCGGGCAGACCTCCCTCCGCCTGCCTGCCAGCCCGACGCCCGCCGCTCGTCACCTTGCCCAGCACTTTGCCCCGGCAGTAACGCTTCCCCGTCGTGGGGTCGACAATAATCCGCGAGATCTCGGTCCCCGAGTGCGAGTGGTGGTGATGGTGGTGCGGGGCCGCCGGCTGCACCTGCAGCTGGGGCTGCAGCGCCTGCGACTCCTCGGGGTGCTGCTGCTGCCGCTTCTTCTTCGAGTCCCCTCCGCAAGCCTTGCCCAGCGCCTGCTCGCACATCTTGGTGCTGGCGGCCGGCTGGTAGGTGATAGTCCGCAAGAGCTCCATGGCTGCCTCGCTGCCCGGCACTGCCTGCTGCCGCTCCGAGGCGCGGACACACGTCCGAATTTGCCCCCAGCCCGAGATCCCCCCCAACCACCACAAACCGCGCCCGGCACCTTCGTCCACTTGTGCGAGTGAGAACGCTCGGCGGCGTCTTATATAGGGGCCCGGAAGGGGGCGGAGACTCGAAAAGCTCTGAGACGTCACGGACGACGCCCCGCCCATCGGCCTCCAGAGCGCGGGCAGAACCCGAGGTCGGGACGTGGAGCTCGGGAGCTGGCCGCTGAGGAGGCGGGCGCGGCTGGGAAGCCGTCCGCAGGGAGCTCTCGCCGCTACAGAGAGGCGCGCTGAGGTGCCCGGCCGTCTCCCGGACGGCCACTCCGTTCTTCCAATGCTCGGAGCTTGGGCGTTGAAAAAAGCAAACGAGGCTGACGCCCCGCCCCGCCCCCTCCTCGCCGCCCGCCCTGTCGGGCACTTTACTTCAGGTTCCCCCCCTACACCCCGCACAGATCCTTCCTGACGGACCCGCGACCTGACGCGTCTCGTGTCAAGGTGTGAGTGTGCCAGAGTCCATTAGACGGGCACGCAGAGGTCTCTCCCTGGCCTTCGGGGCTGCCGCCCGCCGCAGCGCCGCCCACCCGCGGCTGCGCCCCCAGGCTCGTACGGAACTAGCTCCCCTGTAGTTGGAGGCACCGAGGAAAGGCCCTGCCTGGTGAAAGGAAAGGTTCTTAGAGCGCGGTGTTCCGGGCTCACCGCCCGTTTGGAATGAGGTGGACTCCGGCTCGCAGGCAGATGTGCTGACCAAGCTCGGGTGGAGTTTGAGGTCGGTGAGGCCTCTGCCCAGCCCAAAGAGCGGGCCCCTTTCGGAGGTTAGGACTTGCCCTTAACGTTGGCGAGGGAGGCTGGCACCCCGCGAAGGCTTCCACTTCAGCTTGCCCAAAGACGGGCAGGCAAGAGCGCCACCTCGTGGAATGTTCCAGAAGTTCTGCTAGCGGTTCTGAGTGGGCAGTAGTTACAGTGTGGGACTTTCTGGAAAGGTGAAAAAAAAAAAAAGAAGGGTAGTGGTGGTAAAAGCGCTGTTGGTTCTAATTATGGTTTTGCAATCGAAATCATTTATCACTTAGAATTGGTTATTCAGAGTGTGTCGTTGAAACGGCCCATTAAGCTATGTTGCTGTTAGTTGCCATGGATTCCATTCTAACACCTGGTGACCCTGTGTGTGCAGAGTAGAACAGTTCCAGAGGGTTTTCAAGGCTGTGACTTTTCGGAAGCAGATCGCCAGGCCTGTATTCTGAGGCGCCTCTGGGTGGGTTCCAGCTGCCAACCTTTCAGGTGGCAGAGGAGCACTTAACCTTTGCACATCCCAGGGAATACTTAAGCCATGTGTTGTTGTTAGATGGCATCTTATGGGCTCTGACTCATAGAGACCCTATGTATAACAGAACAAAATGTTGCCTGGTCTTGCGCCATCCTCACAATTGTTGCTATGTTTGAGCCCATTGTTGAAGCCACTGTGTCAATCCATCTTATTGGTGGCTTTCTTCTTTTCCGATGACCTAGTTTGCCGAGCATGATGTCCTAATAAGAGGGATTGGTCCCTTCTATTAACTTGTACAAAGTAAGCGGCACAAAGTCTTACCATCCTTGCTTCTAAGAAGCATTCTGGCTGTACTTCCTCCAAGACAGATTTGTTAGTTCTTCAGGCAGTCCATGGGATATTCGATATTCTTCATAAACACCATAATTCAAATGTGTGAATTGTTTTTTTGTGTGTGTGTGTGTTCCTTTTTTATTCAGCTTTCTCATGCATATGAGACAATTGAAAAGACTGTGGCTTGGGTCAGGGCTCATCTTAGTTGTCAAAGTGACATCCTTACTTTTTAAGATTTTAAAGAGGTGTTTTGCCCAATGCAATACGTCATTTGATTTTTTTTATTGCTGCTTCCACGGGCATTGACTGGTGATTAAAGCAAAATGAAGTCCTTGACAACGTCAGTATTTTCTCTGTTTATCATGTACCTTCCCTTTCTGCTGGAAAAGTCAACCCAAGCCTGTCTGAAGAGGGCGTTGGTAGGATGAGGGGAGTTGCATAAGCAAGTGAGCTAAAACAGTGGGTTAGTCTCCAGTTCCCAGATGCTCCTGTTCAGTTTTACTACTTTGTCATTTTTGTTGTGTGCCTTCCAGTCAATTCCAACTCGTAGTGATCCTATAGGACAGAGCAGAACTGTCTCCATAGTATTTCCTGGACTGTAATCTTCATGGGAACAGATCGCCAGGTCTTTTCTCTACCGATTGGCTGGTGGGTACAACCATTCGACCTTTTGGTTAGCAGCCGAGCACGTAACCATTGTACCACCAGGGCTCATTTTACTAACCTAGGAACACCATATTTTTTCTTGCTGTAATAACAGTAGTGTAGCGTTTATTGAGCACTTACATGCAAGTGGCATAGAGGTTAAGAGCTACAGCTGCTAACCAAAAGGTCGGTAGCTTGAATCCACCAGGCGTTTCTTGGAAACCGTATGGGGCGGTCCTACTCTGTCCTGTAGGGTTGCTGTGTGTCAGAATCAACTGAATGGCAACGGGTATGTGCAAGGCAAGGAGCCCTGGTGGCAAAATGGTTAAGTGCTCAGCTGCTAACCGAAAGGTTGTAGGTTCAAATCCACCAGCCGATCTGCAGGGAATAAAGACCTGGTGATCTGCTCCTGGAAAGATTTCAGCCTAGGAAATTCTATGGGGCTGCTCTACTCTGTCCTATAGGCTATGGCAACATCTGTCCTCATATACATCGGTGGTCTGATAAGGTTATAATAGAATTCAGAAATCCCGATTGGACTGAACTGGGCATAGCAAACTCAACAGCTTCCCACATGCAACACATTAAAGAAACACTTCCAGATACACTAAAACATCTTTAACATAATATACAGTAATAATAATCATGTTTTGATGTATGTCGCAAAGTAGCACACATTATTATGAACCACTGTATGTACTTCTAATTTTTAATACAATAGGCTTTATGGGGATTGGTTCATAACTACTGCTTCACGTAAGTCAGAAGTTCATAACCCAGGGACCAAACCAAAAAAACCCACTGCCGTCGAGTCGATTCCGACTCATAGCGACCCTACGGGACAGAGTAGAACTGCCCCATAGAGTTTCCAAGGAGCACCTGGCGGATTCTAACTGCCGACCTATTGGTTAGCAGCCATAGCACTTAACCACTACACCACCAGGGTTTCTACCCAGGGACTGCCGGTATATAATATGGTGTTCGCACAATGTCCAAATCACATAACATATCCTAGACGTTAAGCAACACACGACCGTATATATTTCATCTACGTTAGAGTCATGTTTATTAGCAGCATACTTAAATCTTTTTATCTAAGTTAACAAGATATGGTAGTTTGTTGATACTGAATTCTAAAAAAAAAAAAAAGCCAGACCCGTTGCTGTTGAGTCAATGCCAACTCATAGTGACGCTATAGGACAGGGTAGAACTGCCCTATAAAGTTTCCAAGAAGCGCCTGGTGGATTCAGACTGCCAGCCTTTTGGTTAGCAGCCATAGCACTTAACCACTACACTATCCTACCAGGGTTTCCATACTGAGTTCCAGAACCATTTAAAAGACCAGATTAATGATGCCTTGGAAGGAATTTAGAAAAAGGATTTGCTCCAGTCGACTATGAAGTTTCCATATGTATAAAAAAAAAAAATTGATTAAATGTACATTTACCAAATATTGTCTCAAATATTTACAACATAACACAGAAATGAGGCCTCATTGGCATTACAAAGTAGGTAGGGAAAGTCTTTTCTCTCTCTCTCCTTTCTCATTATTCTTTAATAAATTCAGGGCAAGCCCAGGCATGCTTCTTACTCCAAAGATTATCAGGGCTGGAATAAGGGGTGGGGCTAGGGGGTGGAGAGGAACAATTACACAACCCTTTTCTTTTTTCATGAACCTAGGGATGACCTTTGCTCTCTAGATTTTTGCAACCGACTCGACTCATTAGCCTGTAGTTGGCTTGCCAATTTGGGAAGTACTACTTTGGAAACCCTGCTGGTGTAATGGTTAAGTGCTACGGCTGCTAACAAAAGGTCGGCAGTTTGAATCCACCAGGTGCTCGTTGGAAACTCTATGGGGCAGTTCTACTCTGTCCTATAGGGTCACGATGAGTCAGAATCGACTTGACAGCAGTGGCTTTGCCTTTTTTTTTTTTTGGACCTTAGTGTTCAAGAACCCCTGCTGGGGCAGTGGTTAAGCACTCAGCTGCTAAGTGAAAGCTCTCTGGTTCAAATCCACAAGCTGCTCCGCAGTCTGTTTCTGTAAAGATTACAGCCTTGGAAACCATATGGGGCAGCTCTACTCTGTCTTATAGCGCTGCTCGATGGCATCGGGTTACCTTAACGTCCCACCCCATTGCCAAACCCATTGCCTTCAAGTCAGTTTCAACTCATAGTGGTCCTAGAGGACAGGGTAGAACCGCCCTGTAGGATTTCCAAGGCTGTAAATCTTTACAGAAGCAGACTGCCACATATTTCTGCCACAGTGCCTGGTGGGTTCAAACTGCCAATCTTTCGGTTAGCAGCCAAACACTTAACCACTGGGCCCCCGGGGCTCCTCCTGTCACGTCCAGACCAAGTTTTACACCCAGCCTTTATTATATAGGTAAATAGTGAGCTTCTTTATGATATTTGTTTATGATCCTCTAAAATAGGAGTCCCTGGGTGTTGCAGATGGCTAAGCCCTTGACTCCTAGCTGAAGGGTTGGTAGTTCGAACTCACCCAGAGGCACCTCAGAAGACAAGTCTAGCAATCTGCTTCTGAAAGGTCACAGGCTTAAAAGCCCTGTGGAGCAGTTCTGCTCAGCATTCATGGGGTAACCATGAGTCAGAATCAACTCAACAACAACTAACAATAAGGTAAAATAATTGTAAAGAATAGGTTGTCATTGTTTTTATTATTTCAATTACAACTTCCTGATTATCATAAAAAAAATTTTTTTATATGTTTACCATATATACTTAATTATTTGATAGACTATTGAACTTTCCACATGAAATTCAGTTCTAGCCTACAAAATATGCAGGCATTTAATAAAAGTCTAACACTGTGTGTGTTAGGGTGTATCCTTTCCAACTGTGAAAATGATCATGAATCTGATTTTTCAGTTTGTAGTGCCATCATGTGGACAGGACCAATATTGTAACTCATAAAACAAAAAAAAGAAAGAAATGTAATTTCCTTTGGAGATAAATCCTTACAAAATATTTTTATATAAATCTGTAAATTTAATGCCATTACAATAAAATTCCAATGGGATTTTAGTGAAGCTTGACAAGCTGGTTGTAAAATTTATATGGAAGTGGAAAGGACCAAGAATAGCAAAGTCACTTCAAAGAAGAGTAAAAGGGGGAGGGGCTTTCTTTACCTGCTATCAGGGCTTATAATGGAGCTATAGCAGTTAAGAAAGTTTGGTTCCATCACAGGGATAGATAGACTGCCCAGTGGAATGCAGAACCTAGGAATAGAGCCTCAAATATATGGAACTTCGACATATGACAGGAGTGTCATAATAGATTGGTGAGAAAAGAAGAGACTATTTAGTAAATGGAACTAAGAATGAATGGTTTCTTCATAGAGAAAAAGGTAAATTCCTGTCTTATGCAATATACAAAAAATCTATTCTGGGTGGAGTAAAGATTCAAATGTCAAGAGCAAAACTTTAGAATATTAATAGAAAATATGGGCATATAACTATAGGGCCAATATGAGATGAGTTCTGAATATAGGGTAGGGAAAATTTTCTTAAAACACAAAAAGTACTAACTCTATAATAAAAGATTAATCTGACTAAAATTAGGAACTTTGATTCATCAAAAGCTACTTTAAAGTAAAACTATGCCTATAAATTAGGAGAAGGTATTTGCATTCATATAACCAACAATTAATACAAGAACATATAAAGAGCCCCTACAAATTTATAGGGGGAAAAAAATTACAACAGAAGCATGAGCAAAAGACACAAGCATTTCACAGAAGAGAAACTATTTGAGCAAAAAAGAAAAAAGGATGAGCTTCTTAACATCATTAATAATCAGGGAAATGAAAATCAAGACAATTTAGAAAGCCTAAAAATATCCAGAGTTGGAGAAGGTGTGCATGAACGATTTACTTATACAGTTCTGCTGGGAGAGTAAATTATCATTCTTATGCCCTACAACCCAGCCAGAAAAATGCTTGTACCTGTGTACCAGGACACGTACACAAGCATAGTCATAGCAGCACTTTTTGTAATAGCAAAACAACTGGAAACAGCCCAAATGCTCATTGATAGGAGGATGGATAAATAAATCCTGGTGCATACAAGTAATCAAAAAAAAAAAAAACCAAACCCAGTGCCATCGAGTCGATTCCGACTCATAGCAACCCTATAGGCCGGAGTAGAACTGCCCCATAGAGTTTCCAAGGAGTGCCTGGCGAATTTGAACTGCCAACCCTTTGGTTAGCAGCCGTAGCACTTAACCACTACGCCACCAGGGTTTCCATACAAGTAATAGGATATTAAAAAAAAAAAAAAAAAGCCATCGAATCAATTTTGACCCATAGTGACCCCCCTGTATTACAGAGTAAAATGGTCCTGACAGGTTTTCTTGGCTGTGACCTTTATGGAAGCAGATCTACAGGCCTTTCTTTCGCTGTACCACTAGATGGGCTTGAACCGCCAAATTGTAGGCTAGCAGCCTATCACACACGACGTGCACCACCCAGGGATCTTATAGGATATATTGCAACAGTGAAAATGAATGAATTACAGATATCCACATCAATATGGTTGAATCTTAATAATGTTGAGTTATAAAAAGACAAAATTACCCTTTTTATAAAATTCTAAAACTACATCTAAACAGTATTTTGTTTAGGCATGCATATATATCTGACTAAAAATATTATTTTAAAAAACTAAGGGAGTGTTAAACACACAATGGAAAGTAGTAGTAATATGGTGTGGGTGAGGACTGAGGAGGAATATTCAAGTCCATATAAGTTATTGTCAATGATCTAATCCTAGGGTTAGATAGCAGGTTCATGGGTGTTATTATAATTCAATTAAAAAAAAAAAAAAACACTCAAATGGGTCATGCATGCATGCAGAAACCAATGATAACTATGTCATGAGCCAAGAAGTCCAGCTAGGCCCACCTTAAATCCAAGTTAAAAAAAAAAAAATTACTTCTGCCAAGCAAGTGATGTGAGGAAAATAAAAGAATGAGAAAAACGTTTTGATATGTGAGTGTGTTCCCAAGAGGATTCGAGAGATAGGTTGGGCATGTTAAATCCTGCATGATCTCTAAAACTTCACCTGAAGAGTGAAAAGAATCCAAACCTAATTTTATATTCATGACAACATAGGTAATTGATTAGATATCTAAATTTAATGTCCAACTCTTTGAAAAGTAGCTTAATGAATAAAAAAATAATAGGTTAATTTTAGAATTTAAAATTAAACATTAAACATGTGAACTATCTTTTATGTTATGTTCATTTTACATGCTGGCATTTTGAAAAAGAATAAAAACCCTGTGGTAAATCTTGCCAGTAATCTTTGACAGAGGTTTATATTACACATATTTTAAAATGTTTGACCAAAAATGATTTTATTTCTTATTTATTACCTTTATCCACTCATCCATCCGCCAGTTTTTTGCATGTGATAATAACAATATTTCAGGACAACTTTTATTTCCCCATTCACTGTTGCACCAACCTCAGTATATTGTTGTGGACTTAAATCTCCCTTTGCTGATACACAGTGATAACACCAATCAATACTGTAAAGTTTTTAAGGTTTTTTTTTTAAATGCAGCTATTCCGTTAAGTCCTACTCACTGCGTTGTTGCCTTGGGCAGCACCAGCGAAAAAAAGAAATCTGGCATTTGAATCTATATTAGACAGCACAATTATTTACTTTCTAAGGTCAATTCATTTAAAACTTTATGATTAAAAAACAAATCATTCCATGAACATAACATAAACAAAAACAAGCTAAAGGTGCTTTAGTTTTTCCTCATTCTTGGAAGTGAAAACCTCCCATAAATATTTTTACTATTAAAATCTTGTCTTACTGACATGTTAAAAAAAAAAAAAAAATTAGAGAAAAACTTCCATTCTTCCCTGTTTGGATTCTTAACAGTTTGCTTATCCTCAGCGCATGAACTTCTAAATTTCCTATTCATTTACGACTGTGTCTTCAAATATATACTTAAAAAAAAGATGAAAACTTTTTTTTCTTACACTATACAGTCCATTGGAATTTAGACTCTTCAGAGTATTACCAACATCACAATGAAATCTCATTAAATTAGAATCTTATGCATACATCAGTATCAACATGAAAAAAACAAACTTGCCATCGAGTCAATTCCAACTCATAGTGACCCTATAGGACAGAGTGGAACTGCCCCATAGAATTACCAAGGAGTGCCTGGTAGATTCGAACTGCTGACCTTTTGGTTAGCAGATGTAGCACTTAACCACTACGCCACCAGGGTTTCCAAATATCCACCTATAGTCCCTTAATAGCATTTTCTTTAAAGAACTTGCTTTTGCCATTTCTGTTTTAACAGTGGAATTTTATGAGGTCCTGTTTTACTATTTTTAAGTCTACTTGAAAACACTAGTTAGTAATTGTTCGTTACCCCTGAAAAATTATTTTATTAGGAAATTTATGGGTACCTTAGATGGGAAATCAAAAGGTGGAGAAAAAAATCTGGGTAGATTTAGTTTTAGCTTCCCAGGACAACACAAAGACAAATAAAGATTATTAGAACTATTCCAAAATGCTGCTTTAAACACAGAATAAATAGCTAAAGCTATTGAACTTATATTTCTTATCAAGCTTGATAAACGAAGGGTGATTTAGCACACAATAACAAAGTGCACGCCCTCCCTGTCAGTGGATGGTTGTTTTATTAACCGGTTCAGAGAAAATACTACCCACTTTGGTGACTGCTCTGGAGTCCCTGGGTGGTGCAAATGGTTAAAAGCTTGGCTCCTAACCAAAGTGTTGTCCGTTTGAATCTACTCTGAGATGCCTCAGAGGAAAAGCCTGGCAATCAACTTCTGAAAGATCACAGCTATTGAAAATCCTGTGGGAAACCCTATGGAGCTCAGTTTTACCCTGAAACACATGGGGTCTCTATGAGCAGAATCTACTTGACAGCAATGGTTTGTGTGTGTGGTTTTTTTTTTGTTTTGTTTTCTTTTGTGACAACTATAACCCCAGGGTCTTTTTCCTCTTGAGGATTTCCAGTGAAGAACATGCATACATGTAAAACTGTTCTTTACTTTGAATATCCTGGTTCCAGTGCCTTTTTGTTCTTCCCAATAAAATCTCTTCCAGGGAGTCAAGGAGAGTTACAACTCAAAGTTGCTAAAATGCTTCAAAAGCAGTCACTCTGGAAGGGCCAGTTAGCTTTGTGCTTGCCTCTTTCACCAGAGTCTAGACTTATATTATTCTTTTTCCATTTAAGAACTGAACTGTTTTCATTAACTAAAGGTTTTTTGTTTTTTTAGTTCTGTCCCACTTATTCTGTGTGTGACCTCTGTCAAGTTATTTTGAGTCTCTTTCCCCGTCTATAAACTGGAGACAACACCACCTACCAAATAGGGTTGTTGTGAGGATTAAATGACATAGTCCATGTAAAATGCTTTCAAAAGTGTTGGAATATATTAAGTGTTCAATATATATTAACTATGAGGAACTTCTAATACCAACCACATCCACTGCCGTGGAGTTGATTATGACTCATAGCAACCCTATAGGACAGAGTAGAACTGCCCGATAGGGTTTCCAAGGAGCGGCTGCTGAATTCAAACTGTCAACCTTTTGATCAACGGCCTAAGCTCTTAAGCACTGTGCCACCAGGGCTCCCCAATAACAACATAGCTATATAAGTTAGCTTCCCCCCCACCCCCCGCCACTTCTAATCCAAGAAACTATCTAAAAGAAGAATGGATAATAAGACCACGACATCCATTTTTGGTATACAAAGGAGAAAGACTGTATTTGTACAGGCTGCCAAAAACAAGCATAGTTGTTCAGAATTTGCATTAGAAAATCTTAAACAACAATTGGATCAAATAAAAATTGCAAACCTAAACCTAAATTTCAGAGTATGTAGAAAAAATAATGATAAAATGTTATCAGGACCTAAGTTATACAGCTAAAGCACGTAGTTCTCAACTGGGGCAATTTTGACCTCCCTTGGGACATTTACTATGTCCAGAGACATTTTTGGCTGTCACAACTCGGTGGTGGAGTGGTATTCACATCTAGTGGAAAGAAACCAGAGATATTGCTAAACATCCTGGAATGCGCAGAACATCCCCCACAACAAAGAATTGTCAGGCCCAAAATATCAATAATACTGAAGCTGAGAAACTCTAGCTAAAGTAATACTCAGAGGCAAATTCACAGCCTTAAATACTTCTATCAGTAAATGAAGAAGAATGAAAATAATCCTGTGTATTTACAAACAAGTAATAAAACGTATAAAGTGTTAGCTAGCTCACACTCTGCTCCCCCCACAACAAAAGAGAGGTAAGGGAAAGAGTAAATATACTTAAACAGAACTGAATGGAAATGTGAAAGAGAAATGGCATTCTGCCAATAGCAGTGACTTTAGCCTGGTTCTGGGGGCTCAGCATGGTACCTGCAACCTGGGATATTCAATCACTGTGAAAGGAGAAAGCCTTGTCAAAGAGGTGATGTACTGGGGCAGCTGGCTGTGCACTGTGACGAGAAAAATTATCAGTGGTGACAGGCAGCAAAGAGTCTTATTTTTCGTTTTAGTAAATTTGACAAAAATTGAATTATATAGAAAGGTGGAAAGAAGAGTACAATGAATATTCATATATCTACTACCTAGATTGACTTTTTGCCATATTTGCTGCATCTCAAATCTCTCTGACGTACCATTGAAGAGTATTTTACAGATACCATAATACTATCCCTAAATACTTACTCATGTGTCTCTTAATATAAGGAAATTCTTATATGTATTTCCAATACGCTTATTACACTTTTCAAAATAATAACTCTTCAATATCTAGTGTTGTTGTTTTTAGGTGCCATTGTACACCTATGTACAACAGAAGGAAACACTGCCCAGTCTTGTGCCATCCTCACAATCGTTACTATGTTTGAGCCCATTGTTGCAGCCACTGTATCAACCCATCTCATTAAGGGTCTTCCATTTTTTTCCCTGACCCTCTACCAAGCATGATGTACTTCTCCAAGCACTGGTCCCTCCTGATAACATGTCCAAAGTACATGGGACAAAGTCTTGCCATCCTCGCTTCCAAGGAGCATTCTGGCTGTACTCATTCCAAGACAGATTTGTTCATTCTTCTGGCAGTCCCTGGTATATTCAAGATTCTTCTCAAACCCCATAGTTCAAAGGCATCTATTCTTCTTTGGTCTTCCTTATTCATTGTCCAGCTTTTGCATGCATATGAACCAAAAACCCTTGAAAATACCATGACTTGAGTCAGGCACACCTTAGTCCTCAAGGTGACATCTTTGCTTTTTAACTCTTTAAAGAAAGAGGTCTTTTGCAACAGATTTGCCCAATGCAATACATCCTATGATTTCTTGACTGCTGCTTCCATGGGTGTTGATTGTAGATTCAAGTAAAATTAAATCCTTGACGACATCAATCTTTTCTCTATTTATGATGTTGCTTTTTGGTCCAGTTTTGAGAATTTTTGTTTTCTTTATGTTAAGGTGTAATCTATACTGAAGGCTGTGGTCTTTGATCTTCATCAGTAAGTGCTACAAGTTCTCTTTGCTTTCAACAAGCAAGGTTACATCATCTGCATATTGCAGGTTGTTGATAAGCCTTCCTCCAATCCCGATGCCATATAACCCAGCTTCTCCAATTATTTGCTCACTATACAGATTGAATAAGTATGGTGAAAGGATACAACCCTGACGCACACCTTTCCTGATTTTAAAATATGTAGCATCCCCTTTTTCTGCTCAAACAACTGCCTCTTGGTCTATGTACAGGTTTCTCATGAGCACAATTAAGTGTTCTAGAATTTCCATTCTTCGCAATGTTATCCATAACTTGTTATGATCCACACAGTCAAATGCCTTTGCATAGTCAATAAAACAAAGGTAAACATCTTTCTGGTATTCTGTGCTTCCAGCCAAGATTCATCTGACATCAGCAATGATATCCCTTGTTCCATGTCCTCTTCTGAATTCAGCTTGAATTTCTGGCAGTTCCCTGCCCATGTACTGCTACAATTGTTTTTTAATTACCTTCTGCAAAATTTTACTTGTGTGTGACATTAGTGATATTTGATAATTTACAAATTCTGTTGGATCACATTTCTTTGGGATGGGCACAAATATGGATCTCTTCCAGCTGGTTGACCAGGTAGCTGTCTTCCAAATTTCTTGGCATACACAAGTGAGCGCTTCCAGCATTGCATTCATTTGTTGAAACATCTCAGTTGGTATTCTGTCAATTCCTAGAGTCTTGTTTTTTTTCAGTGCCTTCAATGCAGCTTGAACTTCTTCCTTCAATAGCATCAGTTCTTGATCATATGCTACCTCCCGAAAAAAAAAAAAATTGAGTGATGACGATGAGGAAAATAGAATATTATCTGGAAAGACCATTGGGGTTAAAGTTGTTTATTGCAGAAAGAGCAATTCAAGATGTTGGATAATGAAGGCTACTTGAAGAAATATGATCTCTGGCAGGGGTGGATTAACCAGTAAGCAAGGTACACACCGGCTTACATTAAGCAAGGTACACATGGGCTTACTTGTGTTTACTTCCTCATCTGTAGTGAACAATTTCACATGGATTTCACTGCATCTTTGATGTGATGGAAAACAGGTGAAATTGTTCACTACAGATCAGAAAGTATGCACAAGTAAGCCTTTGTATACGTTGTTTATTGGGTAATGCAGCCCTGGTTCCAGGGAGGGACAGAGGAGGAGGAGTTTGCCTTCAGGACAAGGAAGAAGCAAGTCTGCTCCTCTGAAATGGGCAGGAGTAATGAGAAGAGACTGGAGACAGCTGGAGAGAAGAGAAGTGATGAGAGCCCCCACTCAAGGCGATAATCATCTCAGTAAGTATAAAGTGAAGTCATGTGCTAAGAGTAGGGGTGTAGGAGGAGAAAAGAGAAGGTGTTAAACAACTGTTGGGAAGAGTATGCCAAGAAATCGATAGTAGAGGAATAGGAGAAAGCATCATTCAGGCTTGTTGCCCATCCTAGCTTTCCTGTGAGCTTTAAGTGTAATTTTATCAATATTGATCCCTTTAAAGTGTCTATATTTTTCAAACTTCCTACAATAAACAAGGAATAAATAATAATTTTTCAAAACAAGGCGTTTGAAAAAAAGATCAAGGAAAGGGAAGATAATCTCATCAGCAAGCCCGCTTAGTACTACAGTGTAAGAGGCTGCTGCATTTATGTGGAGTAATTTGATGATTCCTCAGGCTGTTTTGTCAGTCTCAGGTGGCTTAAAAAGATTCCCTCTTAAATAGTAGACAGTACATTCAGGGAGTCTATCCACAGCTGAGCAGACAAGCTAGAATGGTCATCCCTCGAACTTTGCTCAAGTTGTGCTGGCCGGGAGTATGATGCTTCCTATCGATCAGTTACGTAGAAGTCATCTTTGTAACAAAAACAGTGATAACTGGACATGCAGCCAAAACTGGATGTGAGACAGGGAAAAAAAGCACAACCCAAGATTTTTAGCCAGTAGAGGGCAGCCTTTTCTAGGTTATTGTGGTTAAACAGCATTTCCTCCCATATTGTGAGGTCCTTCACTTATTATCTTTTTTTCCCTACAGGTCGTATAATCAAATTAAAAAACCCATTGCGGTCAAATCCATTCCAATTCAAAGCAAACCTATGGGACAGAGTAGAACTGTCCCATGGGGTTTCCAAGGAGCAGCTGGTGGATTCAAACTGCCAACCTTTTGGTTAGCAGCACAGCTCAACCACTGCACCACCAAGGCTCTGGTGATACTGTAGAGGGTATGAAAAGTAGTTTAATGATAGAAATATAATTAAATACCCCCTTCTACAAATATAATAGTGTTGGTGCTTTGGAGCTGCACTGTGGCCTGAGAATTTGGGAGACAACTCCAAAAATAGCTACCTCTGTCCTCAGGAACTGGTTGCCTGGCTTTTTCTTTTCCCTTTAAATAATGCAGCAGAACTGAAGGGGCCACCAGTTGTTTCTCCTGCCCAGCATCCATTCCCTTCTTCTAGTCAGAACTTCATGGTATCCTTTGACGAACCAAGCACTGGTGGGGAAGAAGGAGTGGTTAACCTCACTCACCAGCTCCAGGGTGGGTATGATGCTGACCTAACACATTAGAAGACCACACACCTATAGCCACAAAGGTTTTCCCAAGGATTGGCTTGAAACTTGACTCAGGCCAATAGTCAGCCTAGGACTTCTGGAGCTGTTGAGAAAGATAAGCACTCTTGCCACTATACTGCTAGCTGCAAAGATATTAAGCCTGGAGCTTCAGGGGATCCCCATCTGGAGAGGGCCTACATAGAAAAGGAAACCAAGCAAGAGAAGGCAATACCAAGCTATGAAGTTGTTCAAGTCCCTGGACCCAGCCATTTCATTTTGTCTTATTTTGTTTTGTTGTATTTTATTATGAAATGTTTCAGATATTCATGAAGATTATTGTAATGATTATCCACATACCCACCAGTTAGGTTGAGAAATAACTGATTACCAATGAAATTAATTCATGAACTCTTCAGTGACGTAGGTCAATGAATACATTTTGCCTAAGCCAGCTTGAGTTGTAGCTCTGTCCTTTGCAACAAAAAACTGGTGGAATACACACATATTTTTGACTGCTGAATAAAAAGGACTTGAAGCACTTACTGATGAAGATGGAAGACCACTGCCTTCAGTAGGGATTACACCTCAACATAAAGAAAACAAAAATCTTCACAACTAGACCAATAAGCAACAGCATGATAAATGGAAACAAGATTGAAGTTGTCAAGTGTTTTATTTTACTTGGACCCACAATCAACACCCATGGAAGCAGCAGTCAAGAAATCAAAAGGCACACTGCATTGGGCAAATCTGCTGCAAAGGACCTCTTTAAAATGTTAAAAAGCAAAGATGTCACTTTGAGGACTAAAGTACGCCTGACCTAAGCCATGGTATCTTCAACCACCTCAAATGCATGCGAAAGCTGGACAACGAATAAGGAAGACCAAAGAAGAATTGATGCATTTGAATTACAGTGTTGGCGAAGAATTTTGAATATACCATGGACTGCCAGAAGAATGAATAAATCTGTCTCCAAAGAAGTACAGCCAGAATGTTCCTTAGAAGTGAGTGTGGTGAGACTTTGTCTCAAGTACTTTGGACAAGTTATCAGGAGGGACCAGTCTCTGGAGAAGGACATTGTCTTAGTCATCTACTGCTGCTATAACAGAAATACCACAAGTGGATGGCTTTAACAAAGAGAAATTTATTTTCTCACAGTTGAGTAGCCTAGAAGTCCAAATTCAGGGAGTCAGCTTCAGGGGAAGGCTTTCTCTTTCTGTCGGCCTTCTCATCACCCTTCCTTTGGACAAGGAGATTCTACTCATGGAGACCCCAGTTCCAAAGGACGGGCTCTGCTCCTAGCACTACTTTCTTGATGGTATAAGGTCCCCCCTCTCTGCTTGCTTCCCTTTCCTTTTAACTCTTGTAAGATAAAAGGTGGTGCAGGCCATACCCTAGGGTAACTCCCTTTACATTGGATCAGGGATGTGACCCTAGTAAGGGTGGTATAATCCCATCCTAATCCCCTTTAACATAAAATTACAATTGCAAAATGGAGGACAACCACACAATACTGGGAATCATGGCCCAGCCAAATTGATACACTTATTTTTTGGGGAACATAATTCCATCCATGACCGACATCATGCTTGATAGAAGGTCAGAGGAAAAGAAGAAGATCCTCAAGGGGATGGATTGACACAGGGGCTACAACAATAGCAAGAATTGTGAGGATGGCACAGGACCCGGCAACTTTGTTCTATTATATATAAGGTCTCTCTGAGTAGGAGCTGACTCAACAGTGCCTAACAACAACAACAATAGGAAGCTACTAAAGGGTCTTTAGCAAGGGGCTGATGTGATCTGATTTGTAATTTTAAAAATTTCACTCTGGCTGCTCTAAGGATAAAGTATTGTAGGATGACAAGGTTAAGATGAGGAAGACCAGTTAAGAGACTATTGCAGTTATTCAGGCAAGAGCTGATATGTTCTAGAATAAGCACATCCTTTGCATATGCAAAGAAGTGGAAAGATGTATTTTCAGCAGCTCACTAAGTTTAGTCAAAGCTAAACAAGAAGTTATTCCCATCTCTTCTACATAATAACAACAAGAATCACCATACACAGGCCCCATTTTGAACATGTCACTCCCCTTTAGAGAATTATACAGAAGAAAGATTCTTAGTCGTGGACTTCATGAATCTTATACCTCAGCCTTTCATTTTTATACCTCCTCCATTATTTACTCATAACCCTCATGTTTTATTAAGACCCAGGCAAGAGCTGTGCTCCAGCCAGTATACTGCGAGCCCTCCATAGTCAGGGTCACCATCTTTATCTCCAGTCAAATATTCCAAAATAGACAGGGACTCAACTAAGTGCACACAATTTGAAATAAAGCAGCTCTTAATCTGGGGCTTCTTCATAGGAATTTGTACGCAATTAAAGAATAAAAAAGTGAAAAGCACAGGCTCTGGGCTCAAGGTATGTGGCCCAAGTTTGAACTCAAACTCTGACATGAGCTGTATGACCTTGGGTAAGTAATTATGCTTACCTTACTCATCTCTAAACTAGAGGATAATACTCACCCTTATACTCATTGTGCAGATTGAAAAAAATAATCTATGTAAAGGGATTATCGAGCTGTCCTTCACATGCTCAAGCGCTCAATAAATGTGGGCTATTAACACTATTTTAGCCAGTATGCAAATGCATGTTTTTCTTAAATAACATATATTTCTTTGATGACCTTTGAGCACTTCACAGATTATTACTTTTTCTTTGCAACACTACCTCTCAAGTTCCCCTTTTTACGGTGAAGAAAGCTAAAGTGTTAAGTGGCTTACCCAAGATGATACTGCACAGAGTCATGGAATATTAGTTCAAAAAAGCCCTAAATGCTTCTCAATACTGGCTGCCTGGGACTTTTAAATACCTGGAAAACTTAAAAAATACTGATGCTCTAGTTTTACTCTCAGAGATTTTGCTGTAATTTTTGTGGCCTGGAACTCATGCGTTAATATTTTAAAAAGCTACTCAGGAGATTCTAATGAGTAACTAGAATTAAGAATCACTGACCCATTAAAATCCACTTTACAGATGAAGAAATTGAGGTGATATATGATTGAATGACTGGCCCAAGCTAGTTAATGTCAGAGACGGAAATAGATTCTGAAGACAGCAGTGAGATAATCTCAAAATTTTGATAAATTCATAAAGGGTGTATATCATTGTAAGGACTGTAAAGCTTTAAAAAGCAAAGATATCACTTTGATGACTAAGGTTCGCCTGACTCAAGCCATGATCTTTTCAATCTCTTAATGAGCATGCAAAAGCTTGACAATCAAAAAGGAAGACAGAGAATAATTGCTGCATTCAAATTGTGGTGTTGTCAAAGAATACTGGATATACCATGGATTGCCAGAAGAACAAACAAATCAGTCTTTGAAGAAATATAACCAGAACGTTCCTCAGAAGCAAGGAAGGTGAGATTTCAGCTCGCTTACTTTGGATACATCATCAGGAAAGAGCAATCGCTAGAAAAGGACATTATGTTTGATAGGAAGGCCCTCGATGAGACAGATTGACACAATAACCACAACAATGGATTCAAACATACCAACAATTATGAAGATGGCACAGGACTGAGCAACATTTTATACTGTTTTACATAAGGTTGCTATGAGTTGGAACCTACTGGACAGCAACTAGGAGCAACAACAACAATCATGGTAAGAAATACAGCTCTCTTAAGAAAGAATAACTTGACTTTAGCCTAATTTATTGTTAATACATCTAAAGGGAAGGCAGGAATCTACAAGGAAGCACAGAAAAATGGGCTTCAGAGATGCAGATTTTGCAGGAACATCACACCGGCATACCTGAGACCAAAAAAAAAAAAAAAAAAACCCAGTTGCCCTTGAGTCGATTCTGACTCATAGCGACCCTATAAGACAGAGTAGAACTGCCCCATAGGGTTCCCAAAGAGTGGCTGGTGGATTCCAACTGCCAATCTTTTAGTTTGCTGCTGAGCTCTTAAATGCTAGTTTGCCAGGGCTCCTACCTGAGTCCATGAACCATTTATGCTCCACACACTAAGGCCCCTGCATTCTGAGTGAGCTTTCATCAATCAGCCTTCTGAAGATGAATTTGTTTCCAAAGTATATTTGCCCCAGGGGGAGAAAAAAGGAGTCCTGACTATCAGGACTCTTTTAGACAGGTCCTTGGCCCCACCCACTCTGTTAGTGTTTGCTTGCTTTCTTTAACCTGTCCTATTCCGTGTTGGAATAGACTTATGCAAAGCACCATCCCAACTGGTAAAAAGAATGGATATGTAGTGGCTACTGCTCTCTGTCTGCCCTTGTTTCTCACCCAGAATCAGTGTTCAACTGAGATCATGCAAGGTCTTAAAGCAAAAAGTTCTGAGGAGTTTAGCTTCTTTCTCCCTGCAGGCTTGAAATTATAATAGAGATTGACGCTGTCCATGGAATAAAGGCGTCAGCTCTGCAGTAGTTCTTACAGTTAGTCTGACTAGAGTGTGCACTTTCAAAATATTTATTTTAAAATTATGACATATTATTATATACCTCCCTACATTTACTGAAAAAGTTGGAAGAATCAAAGACTGATATGGTGTCTGTTATTAATCCTAGTTTATAGTACTCTCATAGCGCTAGAAGTCAGAATCGACTCGACAGCAGTGATTTGGTTTTCTGGTTTTTGTACTACTCTCCTCCTCAAATGAACAAAAAAATTTGTTGAAATAGTTTATGAGTGATCTGACTTGTGAAATTGTATACACAGTTGAAGATGAATGGGATATCTACTATAAAACCTGTTGCCATTGAGTCAATTCCAACTGATAGTGGTGTGGAACTGCCACATGGAGTTTCCAAGGAGCATCTGGTGAATTTGAACTGCTGACCCTTCGGTTAGTTGTTGAGTTCTTGAAACCACACTACCAGGGCTCCATACCTACTATAAAACAATTAAAAAAAAACATTGCCATTGAGTCAATACCTACTAATAGCCACCCTACAGGACAGAGTAGAACTGCCACAAAGGGTTTCCAAGGAGTGGCTAGTGGATTCGAACAGCGAACCTTCTGGTTAGCAGACATAGCTCTTTAACACTGCATCACAGGGGCTCCATATCTACTATGGGAATCCTAAACCATGCAGCTTTCAATCTTATTTATAAAGAAGTAAAATGTTTTCTCATAAATTTTTTTTCATAATCAATGGTTACTCAAGTTTCCCAGTGTCTACTTATTTTTACTGGAAGGAACAAAAAAGGTGAGAACAAGAGAGAGGGAGTGTCACTCAACTGACATTGAAGCAAACCTCAAGTCATATCTGATCTGCTTTAGCAATTAGGAAAGACTTATGGTGAAAAAGGGGAGTTGGACCAAAAAGAAGTTCTGTACTAAACATGAAAAGCAATGTCAAACATCCTCTTCAGAATGTGATGATGGCCATTTTTATACTGTTCATTTGTACTCAGTAGATTTTGGGGAACCACAGGGATCACCCAATTCATTGTTGTCTTATGGGTAAAGAAAGCAACTCACAGAAGTTGTGTTACTTACCCAAGCCCCAGAATCATTACTTAAACGAAAAATTACTTTATGCCTGTATGTTCTTAGGTTGCTTAATTTTTTCAGAAATAGATCTCTTGAGTAAGTCAAGGTGTACCAATGACTGACTATATTCATGATCCCAGAAAGTATGAATTCCCTGCTTAGGCTCAAGATTCATTAATAACTCCCATCTTTTTTTACCGCAGTCTCATCAACCTCCACACTTGAGAAACTTCAGACAAAATTAGAGTTTATCTAGCTCAAAGTATACCTACAATTTAGCTAAGTATCCCTGCACTCAAACTAGTAGATCAATTTGCCAAAGATGGTAATATGAATAAATAAAGAACACATGTAGTCATCTCAATTTTTCATGGCTTTTGAAAGAATTCTGTGTCACTAATCATGACCTGGTGGTGTAGTGGTTAAGTGCTACAGCTGCTAACCAAGAGGTTGGCAGTTCAAATCCACCAGGTGCACCTTAAAAACTCTATGGGGCAGTTCTACTCTGTCCTATAGGGTCGCTATGAGTCGGGATCGACACAACAGCAGTGGGTTTTGGTTTTAATCATGACCAGTTTGTTTTGTTTTCTAAAATTAAGATAATTTACATAAAGAGCACAAGACTTTAATGTACAGCTTGATGAATGTTACATATAAATACACAGTGTAACCACCACCCAGATCAAGATATAGAACATTTCCAGCCTCTGAGACTACCACCTATTTGTCAGTTTGTTGTTCTGCAGTGGCTTACATGTTGTGGTGATGCTGGAAGCTATGTGGCCAGTATTTCAAACACCAGAAGGGTTACCCAAGATGGACAGGTTTCAGCATAGTTTCCAGACTGACAGACTAGGAAGAAAGGCCTGACAATCTACTTTTGAAAATTAGGCAGTGAAAATCCTATGAATTACAACAGAATATTGTCCATTATAGTGCTGGAAGACTAGCCCCCTAGGTTGGAAGGCGCTCAAAATACACAGTGGCCACACAATGGACTCAAGCATACCAACAGTTGTGAAGATGATGCAGGACTGGGTAACATTTCATTCTTTCATACCTGGGGTTGCCATGAGTCAGAGTCAACTTGGTAACTAAGAACAGCATTTGAGAAAGCTCCTTCATGCACCTCTCCATTTGTAATAACCACAGCTTTTCTTACCTCTACCATCATAGAGCCATAGATTCGTATTAATAATTTTGATCTCATGTAAATGGAATCATACAGTATGCACTTTTTTTGTGATGTGTTCTTTCATCCTACATTAGATTTGAGAAATTTGTCCACGTGGTTGTGCATATCCATAGTGTGTTCTTTTTCATTGCTGTGTAGTACTGCGTTGCGTGAATTTATCATGCTTTATTCACCCATTTTACTCTTGATGTACCTTTGGATTGTTTCCAAAGCTATAGCATATTATGAATAAAGTTGTTGTGAACTGAAATTTCTGTTGGATATATATCTGGTAGTGCAGTGGTTAAGTGCTTGGCAGCTAACCGAAAGGTTGGTAGTTCAAATCCACCAGCCGCTCCATGGGACAAAAATGTGGCAGTCTGCTGCCATGAAGATTTATAGCCTTGGAAACCCTATGGTGCAATTCTACTCTGTCCTATGGGTTACTATGAGTCGGAATCAACTCAATGGCAACTTTTTTTTTCTTTTCCTATACTTAGGAGTGGAATTCCTGGTCATTTTACTTTTTTTCTTTAAGTTTGTTCTTTTTTCAGTCCTAGACCATAATCTAGTCTTTCTAAGTTATCAAATGAACCATAACAACGTGCATCACTTTAGGCCTGAGAAGAGCAGGTGGCAGATTTCAGTTAAAAAAGGCTCCCCAGTTGGGCAACACCTTTCATGGTTCACTACCTCTGGCTCCCATGACGGGTTTTGCTCTCCCATTTCTCTGTCTCTCTCTTTCTATCGTAGTGTGGTGACTTATGTACTGCTACAATGCTGGAAGCCATGCTTACGAGTATTTCAAATAGCAGCAAGGTCATCCATGGTAGACAGGTGTCAGTAGAGCTTCCAGACTGAGATAGACTAGGAAAAGAGGCCTGGCAATCTAGTTCCAAAAAGTAGCCAATGAAAACCCTATGGATCACAGCTGAATATTTTCTAATACAGCGCTAGAAGATGGGCCCCCGTAGGTTGGAAGGCACTACACAATAGCTACAACAATGGACTCAAACATGCCAATGATCAAGGGGATGGTACAGGACTGAGCAATGTTTCTTGCTATTGTACATGGGGTCTCCATGAGTGGGAGTCACTCAACAGCAACTAACACAGCAATAAAAATCTTCCCTGTCACGTGTATTCTGACTCAGTGTGGGGGGGGGGAGATAATCTCTTGAAGGAGACATCTGAGAACTTTCTCCTCATTTATTCCTCATGGAGGTAGTATGGCACAGTGGAAAAGCTCTGGGTCAGAATCAGAGGACTGGGTTTTTATACTCAGGCTAGGTTATTTTCTAGGCTGGAGGGTATAAATTAAACCACATCATTTCTCCAGCCCTCAGTCAGAGGTCTCATCTGTGTTAATGGTTTCCAAATCTGGCCACAAATCAAAATCATCTAGGGAGATTTTAATGTTTCTTTTTATTGCAAAAATGTACAGTGGTAATGGAAAAAGATCAAATAGTACAGAAAAATGTAAAATAAAAAGTAAAAATTCCTCTTCCTCCCACAGTCTGCACAATCTCCCATACCTCTAACCCAGAAATTCCTTGGTGGTGTTCTTAAATTTTAAAATAGAGATGCTTGGGTCCTACACCAGACCTAACAAAATGGAATTCCAGGGCTCTAGGAATTCATTTTTGTTGTTGTTTTTAAGCTTCATATATGATTTTGATATACTTTCAGGTTTGGGAATGCCTGACTAAATAATATCTGAGATCCCTTCCATTAAAAAAAAAAACCCAAACGTTTTATGATTTAAGTTTGCTGGCTGCTAACAGGATTGGCCCTAAGCATAACAAAAGCAACAATGACTTTATTTTGACCTCTTGCCTCTCTTCTCACCCTCTGCTGCTCAATTTCCTCATTTAAAAATTCTCCTAACTCCTTGTCCCACGCAGTGAAATATTACAAGTTGAAATGACTCATTTCTTTAAAGCTCTAGTCGATCTGTAGTAAACATAAGCCAGCAAGTATTGATGAATTTGTTAGCTAATAAATATAGTATCTTTCCCAGGAAATATAATGCCTTATGTTAATATGTAGATTCCAATAACACCCTTAACAAGGGGCGTGGAGTTTTCAGTACCTTACAGAACATTCAGAAAGCTGCTTTTAGTCAGGCAGTTTTCAAATAAAACTCACACATACAAACATTTGTCAATGTGGTGCAGTGGTTAAATAAACGCTTGGCTGCTAACAAAAAGGAAGCCACTCAGAAGGAGAAAGATGTGACAGTCTGATTCTGTAAAGATTTGTTCTTGCTTTAAGGTGCCCTTGAGTCCGTCCTGATTCACAGTGGCCCTAGGTACAACAAAACGCTGCCCGGTCCTGCACCATCCTCACAATTGTTACTATGTTTGAGCCCATTTTTCCAGCCTCTGTTTCAATCCATCTTGTTGAGGGTTTTCCTCTTTTTCACTGACCCTTTACTTTACAAGCATGATGTCCTTCTCCAGGGACGGGTCCCACCTGATAACATGTCCAAAGTACACGAAACAAAGTCTCACCATCGTTGCTTCTAAGGAGCACTCTGGCTGCACTTCTTCCAAGACAGATTTGTTCTTTCTTCTGGCAGTCCGTGGTGTACTCAATATTCTTTGCCAGCACCATAATTCAAATGCATCAATTCTTCTTTGGTCTTCCTTATTCACTGTCCAGCTTTACTTGAATAAGCCATTCAGTCCCAATCACACTACAGAATTACCTCCAAGGCTTTCTACTGTCCATATCACATAACTGTAGAAGAAAAAGAAACCTAGGCACAAACTGCTGTGATTATAAAGGGAACTCTAGGAAGAAAATAAAAATGTGCCTTGCTTGGCGGAAGATCGGGAAATAGAAAAACAGAGCCCTAGAGATGATAGCTGATCCCTGCAAATAATAATTATACAATAATTTTATTTTCAGTGGATATAGCATTTTTTAAAATAAACTACAAGGATGATTATATCTATTACTCAAAAAAAAAAAATTCTTGCCTAGTGGAACAGGCAAGACAATAAATATCCTTCCCTTGTATTTATTGGTAAAAAACACTGAAGTGATACAGGGTTCAATAACTCTCAAGTTTAAATGGCAAAACCTGAATGAGCCTCCAGTTGTCCTGGTTTTTAGGGTGGATCACATTAGTTAATACAATGTATTTACCGTATCATGTGCAGATTGTATACGTATGTGGTATTTGTGTGTATTTGGAATGGTGGCTAATATTGAGGTTAAATATACTGATGACTGAGGAATGTATTGAAGTTCATAGACTCACAACTTCATAATCTCACTCTGAGGTCTTCGTCTGGCCTCTCCTACTACACCTGATTAACCCCTTCCTATTCTTCGAGAGGTGTTCCTTGGGGGTTCAAACAGTTAATGCACTGGGCTGCTAACCAGAGGTTGGAGATTCGAGTCCACTCAGAGGTGCCTCAGAAGAAAGGTTTGGTGCCCGACGTCCGAAGTCAGCCGGTGAAAGCCCTGTGGACCACAGCTGTACCCTAACACACAGGGTAGTCAGCCGCTGAAAGCCCTGTGGACCACAGCTGTACCCTAACACACAGGGTAGTCAGCCGCTGAAAGCCCTGTGGACCACAGCTATACCCTAACACACAGGGTAGTCAGCCGCTGAAAGCCCTGTGGACCACAGCTATACCCTAACACACAGGGTAGTCAGCCGCTGAAAGCCCTGTGGACCACAGCTGTACCCTAACACCCATGGGGTCAGCACGAGGCAAAGTCGAGTTGTCAGCAACGCGTTCGTTTTTTACTTCTATGAGGCTTTCGCAGGCCTCACCTTACCTGACCGCCCTGAGTTGAGTGCTGTTTTCCTACTCCCACAGTTATCTGTGCGTGACTATCCGTTCCTTAGCTCTTGCCCTCTTGATCTGAAACGAGCTGTGGATTTAGCCCTCTCTGGCGTGCCATAGGGAGCGCCATAAGGGAGTTTACCTGTTACTGCATCCCTGCTGCTTAGTGTAATGCCTGGGCACATTATTATTACTCTAATGACTGGTCGGTGTTTCAGTAACTAAATCCTTCTTTAAAAATTACCTTATTGAGCCCTGGTGGCACAGTGGTTAAGAGCTCTGCTGCTAACCAAGAGGTCGGCAGTTCGAATCCACCAGTCACTATGAGTCCGAATCCACCCGACAGCTTTGGTTATAGAAAGTTAACCCTCTGTGGCTGAAAAAGTTATAATACATTTTAGAAGAATTGTCATTACTTCATCATCTCATCTGCCTATGTCATTTATCATCTTTCTCTTTCAATATTTCCTAATTTTGTATTCCATAGAGCTGGTCTCTGAGAGATATTGAATAAAGTAGTCTGTGTGGCTAATGTGTTATTCAACCCAGCAAGGAGAGGAGTGCAGTGGTTTAGCACTCGGGTGCTATAGTCAGATTGCCAGTCCACACTAGGTGACATTATTTCACCTGTCTATAGGGGCATTGGACACACTGGTGACATAGTGGTTAAGAGCTATGGCTGCTAACCAAAAGGTCAGCAGTTCGAATCCACCAGCTACTCCTTGGAAACCCTATGGGGGCAGTTCTACTCTGTCCTATAGAGTGGCTATGAGTCGGAATCGACTGCATGGCAATGGGTTTTTTTTGTTTGTTTGTTTTGGTTTTATATGAGTTGGAATCAAATTGAGGGCAATGGGTTTTGTGCTTCCATCTCCATCTCTGTAAAATAGGAAATGACGGTGCCTCTCCCATAGGTTGGTGGCAGGGTTTACTGAGGGTTATGAAAAGGGGTTAGAATACTAAATTACTAAACAAAGTTAAACAGCTTTTCTTTCTTATTTGGTTTTGTTTTATTTATTTGCTGTAGGACTGTGCAGAGCTTTTAATGCTGGTATGCCTTTTGAATCACCAGGTAGTTTCTCATACTTACTTGATGGGAAATGTAGTAGAATATTCTAGAAATAGCATACCTCAGAATGTATTTTGGGAAATTCCAATCTAATCAATTTAAAAGAGTATCCTTTCAGAAAGAAAATTGGGACACTGGTTTGACAAGTACAGTTGTAACCTGAGGCACTGGGACATAGTATTTGAAGTATGGACTATTCTAGAAATCATACAAACAAATTTTTAAAAAAGCGAGATTCATGTTACTGCATTTAAAAATCTTTATTTTTGAACTTTAAAGTACCAGTGAAATGACTCATTGATTCTAAAGTGAGAACTTTCAGATGATATTCTAATAAAAAAACACGCTTCACGTATCATTTTCTGATAAGTTGAAGAATTGTTAGTTGGTAAAGACGAAGGCTTGGACTTCCTTATTCAAAAACTCAAGCCATTTATCTTAATTCTGGTGCATCTGAAAAGAACTTCCTCTAGGGCCAGGAAATCTTGCAAGTATGAAATAATCTGAAAAGAGGAGGTAAAAAAGGAAGTAACTGACCAAAGTGAAAAAGAGGAACAAGTACTAAACGAAAGCAGGCTTAATGCATAACTGCACAAACAAGAGACAGTGTACTATACCAGCCTGAAGGTAAGTAAGAACCTGGTTTAAGGTGTTTGGGTGATACAAAACTATAAGAAACAAGTTCATTTTTAACTAATGAATGCTCTTATGAACTCAATTTTTAGAAAAAAAAATTGCCTTAGGTAGTTATAGAAAAAACAAATTTATAACTGTTTGAGAGCGGTGTTAATGTTTTGTTACCAGTATGTACGCTCACAAATATAAGATCATGCTTCACAGCTGCCTTGTTCCCAAACAGAAGAGCAATATCTGATTTGGAAAATTTCAGAAGTTTGTCAATTATCTGTGATTTTAAAACAAATAAATAATTGTTAGATAACAGAACTGCTTTTCAAAACAAAACGAACACAGCCTTCTTCAAAACTGGGCAAACTTATTTATGGGTTAAACTATATCTGAAGTTTTCTTGTTTGAAATTCTTTTTTTTATTTTAGTATATCTTTGTTTTTCCTATAAAGTTGTTTTGATGAAAGGAAAGAATGCCTTTCTTTTCCTTTAAAAAATTTTCTTGTCTTTATCTCAGTGAACACCTCTTAGAAAAATTATTTTAATATTTGGCATGTCTGTGCTACATAGAACAGCATAGATGGTAAAAATAAATTCTCTTGGAAATCAAGAAGACCTTATTCTCAGCTGCAGAAGGGACAATAGCTAGACTTTCCCATAGTCAGGTCATGTTGCAGGCCTTGAACCTATTAAGCAAATGCTTGGTTTCAGTATTTTCAATTTATTTCAAATATTTGAAATGTATTTCAAGTATGCTCGCAAATAATTACTCGACAGCACTGGGTTATAATCATTTACACCATAAAATATCTCACGTATGATAGGTTCTCATCTGTTTCAGAGAAGGAAATGAGGTTGTAATGATTAAGTCATTTGTCAGACTTTCACCCTTAAACGAAGAATTGTATCTGGCCTTATAAAGGAGGGACCCTACAGATTGTAAATCTCATGCGGTGGACCATATAATTCTCAACCCCAACACCACTTCCCAGAAATTCGAAGAAGATTACAAAGTGTCTAGATCTGGGATGTCTGTCCCTATATTATGACCAAATACATTTCAAAAAAAAAATTAATTACCTGTGATATTCAATTTGATATCTCATATGAAATGCCAAATTGAAAATTTGCACATTGATGTCTTCTAACATTGAACACATTTAGAAGAGTTCACTGTCATTCATGAGTAGTCAGTGAGGGCAGGGCACAACTTGGTGGGTCTTTTTTTTTCCTCCTCTCTGTTTATCTTTACTATCCTGTGAGCAGATTCCTTCGTTCACTCAACAGAGATTTTATAATGAGCTAATCTGTGCCTAGTGCTAGTGCTGGTGACACAAAGATAAATAAGACTTGGTCCCCCAGCCATCAGGAATCTCAGAGACAGTCAAGTGATACAAATTTAGTGATGAATGCGCTTGATAGCCATTTACAGATATTTGGGTAAGAATAACGTTTTGAGGAAAATGTTTCTTGAATCCGGGTTCAGCCTCTTCTTGGCTGTTAGTCAAGTTATATAATATCTTTAATCCTCTCTTTTCTTACCTATAAAATGGGAATAACAATACTACCTATTTCATACGGTGGCTGTAGAATTAAAGGGGATAATGCATGTAAAGGATTTAGAAGTTGACCCAAAGTAAGCTCTCAATAGATACTACTGATGATTGCATTCGTTAGATGATGATAATCATTTCACAAGCACTTTTACAATATTGACTGTAACCATTTCTATGTCTAGGTTGAAAACATACAGTAATAATGTTTCATTGATAACGTCTTAATAGAACATTCAGCCTAGTTGAACAATTCCCATTTTGCTCCGCTTTGCCATTTTAAGCCAGTGACTGAAAAACCCTTTGCTTTCGAATCTATTCTAACTCATAGCTACCCTATAAGAGAGCGTAGAACTGCCCTATAGGGTTTCCAAGGAACGACTGGTAGATTCGAACTGCCAACTTTATGGTTAGCAGCCATAGCTCTTAACCACTGAGCCACCAGGGCTCCAAACACACTAAAAATCTTAACTGAAAAAAGTTATTTCTGTAAGGTATGAGAAGACTGGGGATAGGAAGGGTTTCAAAGATATTTTGTTTTATTTCAAAGAGCTATTCTCATCTTTTAAATACAAACTAAATCCTTTAGAAGACATACTTTGAATTTTAAACTATCAACTTAAGCAATGGGGTACTGAAATTGGGAGTCATTTGCTCATTTAATTTATTTGGTTATTTATTCAATAAATATTGATTGAGTGCCTTTTCTTTGTTAGGTGTTATGATACTCTCTAGAAATATAAAGATGAAAAGACTTGGTCCCTGCCCACCACTTGATCAGATAGGAAGACACACAGTTCCTTGTAACTTGAGGTTCCATGCTGTAGTAGAGAATGGGCTCATTAATATGGAAATAGAGAAAAGAAGCAGTGGTTAAGGAAAGGACGTGGTTTCTGCCCACTCCGACGAGGGATGAGCAAGGCATCACAGAAGAGGTAATGGGTAATGGAAAGTATATCATACATATGCTCTTTCCCCTTTCCTCCTACTGGGTTCAGAGCATTGTCTTTCACTTAATAATTGTTAGCCTTATTGTCAAAAAGCTTATTTAACTCTAAGTAATACAACCACTCAGGGCAGGGCAGGGACAGGTTACTCTAATTCATTTTATCTTCACACAGCAGCTGGTACTGTATTCTATATTAAAGCAGAAACTCAATAAATTCTGGTACTTAATGTATTTGTAGAAATCGGTGATTTTTTAAATTATGCTGCGTAATAAATATGCAATTAATATATTTTTAAATTTATAACAGGTTACTGAATGGCAGATCGTTCAACCCTCATTTTCTTGAGTTTTCTGTTTTGTTAGCATCTTCCATTCATTTTTGCTTCATCTTGTGATTCACTGATAGAAAAGGATATAGAATGGAGTAAAATCCCCTGCGATACTGTGCAATTGTACAGTAATGGTTGTAATGTAAGAAGCATCAGATGCAAAGAAAACTATCATCCAAGACAAAACTTACTCAATCTCTCCTCTAACTGCATCAGGACTTTGCCAGATAGTGTTTTTTCAAGGCTAAAAGGAAAGTGCCTGCAGGAGTTTCCAGAATTATTTTTGAACCGTACACCACTACAAAGAATTACGTTGGACTGTACCTGTGTATTCATTAAGGACAACATCAAGCTGCTAAACAATACCATCTGTGAAGAAATGCTGAAAAGCTGTGGGGATACTTCAGTGGCCTTTTCCATAGGAATTTTTCTGTTTTTACTCGTGGTGTTCTTGGGAATTGGGTGCTTTTGGCACTGGAAACACCCTGACACAACCCGATTTACCTTGCCAAAGTTTTTGCGACGAAGAAGCAGCAAGAGAAACAACTATGCTAAAACGCCCTCCTTGAGTTCCCAAGTTATTGGCCCAAAGCATAAAATCTCAGCTCAAACCCAAGATCACAGATCTGCTATGGGGAAAACTACCATACACGGCAACTATGAAAATGTGGAAGTAAGACCTCCCAAAGCTAAAGAAGAAACTGATAAGGAAATATATGAAAACACAAGGCAGTCCAGTTTTGAGGAGCATATCTATGGAAATCAAATATCATCTGACTATTACGACTTCCAGGAGCCTCATACTTCTGAAGCCCCTCAAGATGAAGATATATATGTTCTTCCAGATTCGTATTAACTTTTCAAAATACTGGATTTAGTTATTTGAGGATAAATATTCACTGGGGTTTTTATTGTACTAATATCATTATTAATCAAGTTCTTCTGATGAAATTCAGTGGCCGCTCATCTATCTCTACCCCTTTGAATCTTTTGTATGTGTATCAAGTAGATGAATTCTAGATGTCCTCTCTACCCTCTTTGCCTTTAGGTTAAATCTGTATTTATATTATTCTTCCTCCCAAATGTTACCTGAATTTATCTCTTCCTTCCGTTTCTACCGCTACCATTTTTTTCTGGCTCTGGATAATTGTCACAGCCTCTTCACCAGTCTTTCTGACCTTAGTTTCTACCCACTCAATTCCTCGTGATGCTGCCAGATTTTAATCTTCAGAAAATATCCTCAGTGTCTACATTACTCCTTTGCTTAAGAACTTTTAATGCCTCCTCTTTGCGAAAGACATAAGACCCATAACCCTAACTCCAGAATTCATGATTTTCCACAGTTGGGCCCAATTTACCTTTCCAATGACTTTTTCCTAGTAATTCCTCACTTCGCTGCTTTCATCAGAATCATCTAAAAACCTGCCAAACTCATCTCAACTCCATAGTTTTGCTTGTATGCCCCCCTCAAACCTGTCTTAGACCGTAAGTTCAACGAGTCTTCTGAATCATTTCAAACCTGCATTTACCTTTTTTTTTTTTTTCTAACTTCCTATACTTGTCCTGCCTGCTCAATGTCTTAGGCATTTAAGCATATCAATATTTGTTATAATATTTTATTACTAAATGTCATATGAAAATGCCTTAAATTCTCAGCTAAAGAATAAGGAACTGCCTCACATTCCTATTTTTATCCCCAATGCCTAGACCATCATATGAGGCAGTCAATACTTATTGAATTGACATGAATTGAATTGTATATTTTGCTAAGTAGCTTTGAGAAAAATCTAATAAATGAATTCATTACTCATCCACCCAGGCAATATTTATTGAGTACCTTCTGTCTGTTACAGTCCTGTGCACATGACCAGGGCAGGGGAGGGGAGCACAACAGTGAAAAGAGTGACTTGAATCCTGAACAGGTACAGTCTAGTAGGGAAGAAAAGCAATATACAAAACAAGCAAACAAATAAATACTGTTCTAGTTATTAACTATGATATCTCATCTCTGAACCTCCCTTCTATATGCTGCTCTGAATTGCTTGGGCTAGAACTTGTCAAAGTACATTTTTCCTTTGTCAGGTGACTCCATGTTAGGCTCTGCCAAAACTGGGTGCTAAAGAAGACTGGAAGACAATTTACCAGTTGCCATTAAGTCAATTCATACTTACAGTGACCTCATGTGTGTCAGAGTTGAACTGTGCCCCATAGGGTTTTCAATGGCTGATTTTTTCTGAAAGTAGATTGCCAGGCCTTTCTTCCAAGGTGCCTCTGGGTAGACTCAAACCTTCAACCTTTCAGTTAGCAGCTGAGGACTTAAAACCATTTATGCCATAAGTCAGAGCCAACTTGATGGCAAGTGGTTTGGAGCCACTAGGTGGTGAAAATAGTTAACACACTTGACTGCTGATCGAAGGGTAGAGGTTTGAATCTACTCAGAGGCACCTTGGAAGAAAGGCCTGGTGATCTACTTCTGAAAGATCAGCCATCAAAAATCCTGTGGAGCACAGCTCTACTCAGACACGCATGGGATTGCCATGAGTTGGATTTGGCTTGACGGCAACTGGAAGGCTATAGGAAAAAAAAAATTTTTTCTTACTGTCCACATCAGGTCAGACACCCTAGCCATGTTCTTTACTCCAGCATTAGCTGGAGTTTTTAGCTTCCAGTTTCTGGCCCCTTCCAGCATTCCCAGAAACAGTTTTATTGCCCCCTGTCAGAAGTACCAGCACCTGCGAGGCAGTACTCACTCCTTACAGTCTGAGGACCAGCCTCCCAGGACTCTTCTCCAAATTCCTGAGGTACTAGCAGGAGCCAAGCAGCACCTGCTTTTCAGAGTCCTGGGTGCCAGACCTGTAGTTCTTCTCCTAGGTTCCAACAAACCCCAGGCTAAGGGGTGGTAGCTGCTTCCTGAAGTTACTATCTCTGTGGTAACTCAGTGTCTCTTTTTTGCCTTTTCAATCTGCTAATGCTTGTGTAACTAATTCCCTAGATTAAATTCTCTCTGTTAAAACAAGCTGGTATGTTTGTTGGATGAAACTGAATGATACACACAAAAATGGTTGTAGATACTTTGAAGAAAAAAATAGCTATTTTTAAGAGCGATGAGGTTAACAAGCGAAGAGGATTTTAATTTAAATAGTCAAAGGAGGCCTCTCTTAGAACATGCTTAAGCTGAGGGTAAGAAAGAATCTAGTCACGTTAATGTGATGACGGTCAAAGTAGGGATGGGATCAGAATGTGAAAAGAACCTGAAGCATGAAAGAATGCATGGTGCTTTAGGAACTTAAAGAAAGCTACCGTTGCTGGATCTTAGAGAAGAGGGGTTGAAGCGACACCTGATGGGTTGGTGAAGAAGGGACTAGCAGACCATACAACCTCTCATAGGCCTTTGTATGCATCTTAGATTCTATTATGAGTGTAATTATAATGTATAAAAGAGATTTAAGCAAAGAAGTGACATGACAACATTTTTTAAAAAGATTCTGGATTGAGAAATGACTGTAAAGGGGCAAGATGGAAGTTGACAGGACAGTTAAGAAATTTTTGCATTTAATTTAAATTGGAGTGGTGGCAGCGCAAAGACATTGACAATGCTTCCCTATATTTTAGAGAAAATGCCAATAGTATGCACTGATGAACTGAATGTGTGTATTTGATTGGAGAGGGGTAAGACCTGGGATTGTGGGAAAGGGAAGAATCTAGAAAAGCCAACTCTATTTCTGGCTGGAGCAACAGGGGTGATTGTAAAGCATTTTACTGAAATGAAGAATATTTAAAGAAGAAACAGGTTTGGGGGTATATAAATTAAGCATGAGTTGGACTGTCAATAACAGAAAATCAGGCTACATCGACTTAGACACCTAATCATTTTATTTCTTTCACATAACAAGGAGACTATAGTTAGTCATCCAAGGGCTTGTTGTATTGGCTCAGTGACACCATCAGAGATCCAGGATCTTTCTATCTTTCCTCTCTGTCGTTCTTAGTGTTTGACTTTTACTTCATATGTGCTGTCTCACAGTAACCATCTGGCTACGGAATCTCCAGGCCTTACATCCATGTTCATGAGGAAGGGAGAAGGAGAAAAGGAAATATCAGGAGATATCTGTGTATGTCCAGAATTGTGTCACATGGAACTCTCTAGGGTGGGAAATTAAATTTTAGTCTTTTTTCATCTCATAGAGATGGAGGTAAGGGAGAGCAGGAATTGTAAGTGGAATTTGGGTCAGCCAACCTAAAGATTTGCCGCATGGTCAATAATCAATTTTGGACATGTTTATTTTGGTATGTTCTAAGACATGTATTAAGACCCAAGTAGAAATATGCAGTAGGTAGATGAATATACGTATTTGGATTTTGGAGAACAGGTCTTAGTTGGAGATGTAAATTTGAGACCTTTAAGCATTTAAGTGGTTTAAGCATTTACAAGAACAAGGATGTATGTAATCACCTGGGAAAAGACTATAGGGAGCAGAGAGTGAAGAACACGGAGAGAAGAAGGGGAGGAATTTAGAAGTTTCTCCCCAAAGCAATATTTAGAAATTAGATCAATAAGGAGAGTCTAGCGAAGGAGGCTGAGGAAGAGTGGCCAGTGAGAAGGGAGGTAAATTCTTATGAAATCTACAAATGGTGGTTGATATTGTGGAATATATTATAAATTGGAACTTATCTACTATAGTTAATTATCCAAAGGAGTCCCTAGGCAGTGCAAACAGTTAAGCCTTAAGCTCCTAATTGAAAAGTTGGTGGTTCAAATTCACCCAGAGGAACCTTAGAGGGAAGACCTGGTGATCTACTTCTGACAGGTCACAGCCATTGAAATCCCTGTGGGGCACATTTCTACCCTGAAACACATGGCATCACCATAAGTCAGAATCAACTCCATGGCGACTAGCTTGTTTTTGCTCTCCATTCTTCTCCCCATCCTATTTCCTAATTCCTCTTCTGTCTCTTTTCCTCCTCCTTCTTCTTTCTTTCTGTCTTTCTCCCCACCCCACTCTCCAGTTTCTATCTCCAAGGAGTGCTGATGGTGCAGCGGCTAAGTACTTGGCTGCTAACCATAAAGTCATGCTGTGGGAGAAAGATATGGCAGCCTGCCTCTGGAAAAATTACAACTTTGGAAACCCTCTGGGGCAGTTCTACTCTGTCCTACAGCTTCGCTATGAGTCACAATCAACTCAATGACAAGAAGTTTTGGTTTTTATCTACATCTCAAAAGTAAAAAAAAAAAGGCCAATGAGAAATAAAGATAATAAAGTTCATGTCCGTCTATTGAGAGCAGTTTTTATTTGTGTTATATTGTTAGCAAAAGTAACCACATGCACCACAATGAGAAGAGGAAGGATATTGGGGGTGGGAAAAGAGATGGTACCATCAAATACATTGAGTGTGACTTTGCTATGCTATGTACTTAGAAATGTAGGCATGTTTATATCCTATGACTCATGGCTAGTTACTGTAAGACATCACGGCCAGCATCCAGCAACAATGAGCACTTGGCTTTGACCTCTCTCTCAGCCTGTAATTTGAAACACTTCACTTCAATCTGCCTTATACTTCACTTCTTAACCTATTACTTATTTCCACAGCAACCCTAGCCCATTTGTAAGCTTCCTTTACAACTTCCCAGTTATTGCTCAGCCCAGACACTTGAGGGTGCTTCTTCAGCATCCATTTCTGGCTTCTTACCTCAGTGGTGGCACTTACTCTCCCCTTAGACAATACTCCCTCACTGTCCTGATTTAACTCCCCTACCCAATCCAGCCTAGTCCCCAGGCTCCTACTGAGACATAGGCCCTGGTGGTATTTCTGTCAGGTTCCTTTCAGCTGCTGTGATCGGGTACCAGATAAACAAAAAAAAAAAAATTTGCCTTTCAGCTGATTCTGACTCATAGCAATCATGTAGACAGTGTAGAACTGCCCCATAGGGTTTCCAAAGCTGCAATCATTACAGAAGCAGATTGCCACGTCCTGCTCCCATGGAATGGCTGGTGAGTTGGAACCACTACCTTTCAGTTAGCAGCCGAGTGATTTATCCAGTGAGCAATAGGCATGGATATTGATTATTCTAGCAAAAAAATGTCCTGTTTAGGACTTTAAAATTGTGGCCATCTTCTCCAAGTCCAATTCTGAAGTTGAGAGCAATATTAATACTTTCCTTCTCTAGTAGGCAAATAGAAGCAATTTCAAACATTGTCATTCATACTTTCTGAATTTTCATCAGTGGTAAGGTATAGAAAAATAAACCAAACCCAAACCCGTTGCCATCGAGTCTATTCTGACCCCATAGGACAGTAGAACTGCCTCACAGGGTTTTCAAGGAGTGGCTGGTAGATTTGTACTGCTGAGTTCTTGGTTAACAGCAGAGCACTTAACCACTGCACCACCAGGGCTCCATAGGGTTTCTGAGGAGCAGCTTGTGGATTCAAACGGCTGAACTTTTGTCTAGCAGTCAAACTCTTAAGCACTGCGCCACCAGTAGCATATAGAAAAATACCAAAAAAACCCCAAACCCTTTGCCGTTGAGTCAATTCTGACTCATAGCCACCCTATAGGACAGAGTAGAGCTGCCCCATAGGGTTTTCTAGGACTGCCTGGTGGATTTGAACTGCTGACCTTTTGGTTAGTAGGGTTATATTTTAACCTGTGTTCGGCTTTACTGCTTTTAAAGAAAATAAATATGACTTTGATAGTGTTAAGATATGGAAACCTCAGACCAAAATGAGAGAAAATCAAAACAAAAAAAAACAGGCCATCCAAGGTCTGGGAGTCCACTGACCATAATCAAGCTATTTTGTACCAAAGAATGTGAATAATCAGCCTTCTGTGCTTTAGAATCAAGAAGTGGAAGCTGCCAGGCATTACAGAACTCCTTAAAGACAATCAAAGAGCCTGGTGGCACAGTGGTTAAACACTGAGCTGGTAACTGAAAGACTGGCAGTTCAAACCCACCAGCTGCTCTGAGGGAGAAAGATGTGGCAATCTGCTTCTATAAAGATTACAGCCTTGGAAACCCTATGGGACAGTCCTATTCTGTCCTATAGGGTCTCTATGAGCCAGAATTGATTCGACAGCAGTAGGTTTAGCACGAGTAAAGACAATCACTAAACTGTCCATTGGGTTTTGTCCTTTGCTACAATATAAAGCCATCAGGCCCTACTGTCTCAAGAATGGAGTGGAATATGGTGAGACTGGTGTTGCTATCAGAGTAATGGTGACCTCATAGATATTCTGGAATAGTTAGTACAGCATTGGTATTATTTTTTCCTTAAATGTTTAGTAGAACACACCTACTTTACATATAAACCTGAGATTTTCTTTGTGGGAAAGTTTTTAACTACAAATTCAATTTCTTTAATAGACATAGAACTATTCCATTTATCTATTTTGTTTTGATTGTATGTTTGATCAATTTCAGACTGCGGAAGTTGGTAAAAATCTTCAATTCCCTCATTATTGGCATTAGTGGTTGGTGCGTAAATTTGAATAATAGTCATATTAACAGGTCTTCCCTGTAAGTATATAGGTATTATCCTATCACTCACAGCTTTGTACTTCAGAATACAGCTTGAAATGTTCTTTTTGTTTATGAACGTGACACCATTCCTCTTCAATTTATCTTTCTCCACATAGTAGACAATATGATTGTCCAATTCAAAATGGCTAATACCAGTCTATTTCAGCTCACTAATGCCTTTTTTTTTTTTTTAATGCCTAGGATATCGATGTTTATGTGTTCTATTTCATTTTTGACAATTTCCAATTTTCCTAGATTCATACCTCGTACATTCCAAGTTCTCATTTTGAGTTGTGCCACCTCAGCAACTGAAAGTCCTGAAAGCTTTACTTTATCCACGTCATTAAGGCCCACTGTACTTTGAGGAGGGAGGCAGTACTTCTCTAGTTGTATTTTGAGCTCCTTCCAATCTGAGGGGCTTATCTTCTGGCATTATATCAGACAACATTCCACTGCTATTTATAAGGTTTTCACTGGCCAATTTTTTCAAAAATAGTCCACCAGGTCCTTCTTCCTAGTCTGTCTTAGTCTGTAAGCTCAGCTGAAACTTGTCCACCATGGCTGACCTTACTAGTATTTAAAATATTAGTGGTGTAGCTTCCAGCATCACAGCAACATTCAAGCCACCACAGTGTGACAAACTGATAGATGCATGGGGTAATTACAGGTGATTGGAATGCAAAAGTTGGAAACAAAGAAGAAGGGTTGGTAGCTGGAAAATATGGCCTTGGTGATAGAAAAGACACCGGAGATCGAATGATAGAATTTTGCAAGATCAGCGTTTGCTCCATTGCAAATAGCTTTTTCCAATAATATGAACAGTGACTATATACATGGACCTTAGCAGATGGAAAACACAGGAATCAAATTGACCACATCTATGGGAAGAGACCATGGAGAAGTTCAACATCATCAGTCAGGGCAAACCTGGAAGCCAACTGTGGAACAGACCATCAATTGCTCATATCCAATTTCAAGTTGAAGCTGAAGAAAACTAGAACAAGTCCACGAGAGCCAAAGTATGACCTTGAGTGTATCCCACCTGAATTTAGAGACCATCTCAAGAATAGATGGGATGCATTGAACACTAATGACCAAAGACTAGACAAGCTGTGGAAGGACATCATACATGAAGAAAGCAAAAGTTCCTTAAAAAGAAAGAAAAGCCGAAAATGGATATCAGAAGAGACTTTGAAACTTGCTCTTGAACATCAAGTAGCTAAAGTGAACAGAAGAATGATGAAGTAAAAGAGCCGAACAGATTTCAAAGGGCAGCTCAGAAAACAAATTAAGTATGACAATGAAATATGCAAAGATCTGGAGATAGAAAACCAAAAAGGAAGAACACACTCGGCATTTCTCAAGCTGAAAGAACAGAAGAAAAAAATCAAGACTTGAGTTGTAGTAGCAAAAGATTTTATGGCCAAAATTAAGCATTTGTCTGCTAATCAAAATGTCAGCAGTTGAATGTACCAGTTGCTACTTGAAAACTTATGGGGAAGTTCTACTCTGTCCTATGGGATCACTATGAGTTGGAATCGACTTGATGGTAGTGGGTTTGGTTTTGGGTTATGGGCAAAATACTGAACAACACAGGAGGCATCAAAAGAAGATGGAAGGAATGTACAGTCAACTGTTCCAAAAAGAATTTGTCGATATTCAACCATTCCAGAAAGTAGCATATGATCAAGAACCAGTGGTATTGAAGGAAGAAATTCAAGCTGCACTGTAGGGAATGGTGAAAAACAAGTCTCCAGGAATTGACAGAGTAACAAACTGAGGTGTTTCAACAAATGGATAAAGCACTAGAGGTGCTCACTCATCTATATTAAGAAATTTGGAAAACAGTTTCCTGGTCAACTGACTGGAAGAGATCCATATTTGTGCCCATTCCAAAGAAAGGTGATCCAACTGAATGTGAAAATTATCAAACAATATCATTAATATCACACACAAGTAAAATTTTGCTGGAAATCATTCAAAAGCTGTTGAAGCAACATATTGACAGGGAACTGCCAGAAATTCAAGCTGGATTCAAAAGAGGATATGGAACCAGGGATATTACCGCTTATGTCAGATGAATCCTGGCTAAAAGCAGAGAATACCAGAAAGATGTTTATCTGTGCTTTATTGACTATGCAAAGGCATTAGACTATGTGGATCATAATAAATTAGGGATAACATTCCAAAGAATGGGAATTCCAGAGCATTTAACTGTGCTCCTGAGGAACATGCACATAGACCAAGGGGCAGTTATTCGAAAAAAAACAAGGGGATACTGCATGGTTTAAAATCAGGAAAGGTGTGCATCAGGGTTGTATCCTTTCACCATACTTATTCAATCTGCATGCTGAGCAAATAATCAGAGAAGCTGGATTGTATGAAGAAGGTGACATCAGGATTAGAGGAAGACTCATAAACAACCAGTGATACACGGATGACACAACCTTGTTTGCTGAAAGCAAAGAGGACTTTAAGCACTTAGCAATGAGGATCAAAGACTACACACAGCCTTCGGTGTGGATTGCACCTCAACGTAAAGAAAGCAAAAATCCTTACAACTGGACCAATAAGCACCATTACGATAAATGGAGAAAATATTGAGGATGCCAAGGATTTAATTTTACTTGGATCCACAACCAATGCCCATGGAAGCAGCAGTAAAGAAATGAAGACCTCTTTAAAGTCTTAAAAAGCAAAGATGTTACTCTCAGGACTAAGGTGAGCCTGACCTAAGCCATGGTATTTTCAATTGCCTCATAAGCATACGAAAGCTGTACAAGGAATAAGGAAGACCAAAGAATAACTGATGTCTTTGAATTATGATGTTGGTGAAGAATATTTAATACACCATGGACTGACAGAAGAACAAACAAATCTGTCTATCTTGGAAGAAGTATAGCCAGAATGCTCGTTAGAAGTGAGGATGGTGAGACTGTATCTCAAGTACTTTGGATATACTCTCAGGAAGGACCAGCCTCTTGAGAAGGACATCCTGTTTGGTAAAGTAGAGGCTCAGAGAAAAAGAGGAAGACTCTCAACGAGATGGATTGACACAGTGGCTGCAACAATGGGCTCAAACATAGCAATGATTGTGAGGATGGTGCGGAACCAGGCCGTGTTTCTTTCTGTTGTACATAAGCGGCTATGAGTTGGAATCTACTCGAGGGTACCTACAACAACTGTATAAGAACCTTAAAGCAATACACCTCTGTTTATCTCCTCCAAGCCTTTGTGCTTTCATTATCATGCTTTTTACTTCTACATGTGTTATAAATTCGCAAAAAACTTGTTACTTTTGTTTGAAATAGTCAGTTATCTTTTAAAGATATTTAAATAACAAGAAAAAGTATTTTACGTTTATCTACCCAGTTATTATTGTACTTATCATACCTAGTTTGCTTTATTCTTTGTGAAGATCCACGTTTCCGTATATCATTTTTCTTTTGCTCAAAGGAATTTTTTTGTTTGTTTAATCTTGTAATGAAGGCTGTTGCTAAATTTTTTCATCATTTGTATGTCTGAAAAGATTTATTTCACCTGTAAAAAAAACCTATTTCACCTGCATTTTTGAAATATGTTTTTGCTGGGCATATAATTCGATATTGAGAGTAAAGATGTTGTTCCCCTGTCTTCTGAACTGTCTTGTTTCCAACAGGAATTCTGTGTGGATTCTTATCATTGATATCTTCTCTAAGAACGTCTTTCTTGTTTTTTTAAATGCTTTTAATATTATCTCTTTATTACTGGTCTTCAGCAATTTTGTTACGATGTGTCTTGTATGTTTGCTTGTTTCTTTTTTCTTGAGTTTAGTGTTTGTTTAACATCTTAGATTTGTGGTTTTATAGTTTTCATTGAATTCAGAAAATTTTCTGTTATTAGTCCTTCAAATCTTTTACTGTCCTCCCGTTTACCTCTTTCCTCTTCACTAGAAACTACAATTGCATGTATATTAGGCCTTTAAAACAAACTAACAAACAAACAAACAAATCCATTGCCATCTAGTCAATTTCAACTCTTAGCAACCCTATAGGACAGAGTAGAATTGCCCCAAATGGTTTCCAAGGAGCGCATCGCATGGTGGATTCCAACTGCCGACCTTTTGTTTAGCAGCTGTAGCTCTTAACTGCTATGCTACCAGGGTTTCCATATTAGGCCTTAGGCCACTTGAAATTGTCCTATAGCTTAGTAATGCTCTGTTCAGTTTTCTTTCTTTCTTTTTTTTTTTTAGCTTTTCTCTGTTTCGTTTTAGGTAACTTCAATTGCTATGCTTTAGTTTACTAATCCTTTTAAAATGTTTAATCAGCTGTTTATCCCAACCAACAATTTTTTTTCTTCCCAGACACATTGTAGTTTTAATTTCTAGAAGTTTGATTTAAGGCATACATATATATTCCATGCCTCTATTTAATGTGCCAAATGTTTCCTCTACCTTCTTGTAAATGTGGCATACCATTATAATGGCTGTTTTCATGTCATTGTCTACGGCTTTTATCATCTGTGTCATTTCTCGGTCTGCTGCAATTATTTGATTTTTCTCCTCATTATGGGTCATATTTTCTGCCATTTTGTATAGTTTGTAGTTTTTTATTGGATGCCAGATATTGTGAATTTTATAGTGCTGGGTACTCAATGTTTTTGTATTCCTATAAATATTCTTGAGCTTTATTTGAGGGTGCAATCAGAAAGAGTTTGTTCTTTACAAGTTTGCTTTAAAATTTTTCTAGGTAGGAATACTTTAGTCTAAGACCAATTTTGTCCCACTGCTGAGGAAAAATGCTCCTGAGTACTCTACTCAATGCCCCATCAACTATAGTGTCCCATTCTGGTGGTGGGAAAAGGAACTATTCCCAGCCCTGTGTGAACTATGGAGAAGCTTTCCTCTAATCCCTTCAGGTGGTTATTTCTCTGACCTTGAGCACTTTCCTCACATGCTTGCACTGAGCAGTACTCAGCTGAAGACTCAAAAGGGACCTTCAGCATGTATCCAGAATTCTCTGTGTACCTCTCTCCTCTTTAGTATTTTGTCCTGGTAACTCCAGCCTCCTTTATCTTCCCAGTCTCCTAGATCTTTCTCTTCAACTCAGAGAAACCACTGAGCTTCATCTGAGTTCCTCGTGCTGTGTGATGCAAACTTTTCCAGGCAGAAAACCTAGAATTATCTTACCTAGGAATTACCTTGTTTTTCCTGTCCCCCAGAGATCACCCTCTGTCCTCCGTTGCCTGATGTCCAAGGTCTTGAAAATATTCCTCATATATTTTGCTAGTTTTTTAGTTGTTTCTGGTGGGAGAGTATATCTAGACCCTGCTACTTAATCTTTGCCAGGGGCCAAAGTGGTCATTGAGTCTGGAATATTAAAATGACAACAGTCTGACACTTGGGGGTAATATCTGAGGGAATAGGTGAGTAATTGTCTGGGATGGATGGGTGCCAAATGAATTTCAGCAATCACCCACACCTTTCTTCCTCAGGTATTTCATATGGATACACACACACATACAGAGAGAGAGAGAGAGAGAGAGAGAGAGAATGATGACAGCTATGCATCAGAACCTTGGAACGTTAAGGAAAGGGTACCTTTGGCCATGCAAAGCATGAAGAGAGTGGCCTTGAAAGCCAGTGTTGTTGGCAGGGTTGTAGAGTTCACACCAGTGACTCACTGATCAAACTCTCAAAGGTTACATTAGGTGGCAGTGAAAGGCAGTGTAGACCTGTATAACCTATCTCCTCTGCCTAGAATGCAAGCTCTACGAGTGCAGAAACATTGTCCGTCTTACTTTCTGCTTGATTGCCAGTGCCTAGAGTATAAGATATGCTCAGTTATGTTTGTTGATCAAATTAATAACCTTTTTTTCTTTAAGACTAACATTTTTATGTAATTACTGAAATATTATGGAAAATGACCTAATGGGAAGAATTACATTTATTATTTTAAATATCACTAACACGCAAGGATATATTAAGGCAGATTTTTGATTAATTCAGAGTCATATGTCTCCTTTGCTACCCATAAAACCCATTGCCGTTGAATTGATTCTGACTTATAGCAACCCTATAAGACAGAGTAGAACTACTCCATAGAGTTTCCAAGGAGCAGCTGGTGGATTTGAACTGCTGAGCTTTTGGTTAGCCACCATAGCTCGCTGTAGCTTTTAACCACTGCGCCACCAGGGCTCCCCTTTGCTTCTTAGTCAGATCAAAATCTGCTCCTGTGATTCCCAGTCACTAGAGCCAGGTGGTACCATGTCAGGTACTATGAGAGCAGAGGAGACCGGACACTTAGGTAGGAGAGGCAGTTGGGACATTGGGCTCAGTGGAAGAGGTAAAAGAAAGAAATCAAAAAGCGAGTGGGGAATGGGGCCAAGATGGCGGACTAGGTAGACGCTACCTCAGATCCCTCTTGCAACAAAGACTCAGAAAAACAAGTGAATCGATCACATATATAACAATCTATGAACCCTGAACAACAAACACAGATTTAGAGATGGAGGACGAACAAATACGGGGAAGCAGCGACTGTTTTCGGAGCCTGGAGCCAGCGTCCCAGTCAGGTAACCTTGGCGCTGGGCTTAGGTCTGGGCCCAGGGGAGCTGATCTCAAAATCTTGTAATGGCACAAACAAGGGGCACAGCTCTACCTCCCTGAACTGACCCCTGGAGGGGGCCTAGCAGGTCCGCGCAGGCGGCCTGGTGATGCGGCTGGTGGGAGAAGTCCCCGGGAGGCAGTGACTGGATTTGGAGCCAGGAGTGCAGCATCCCAGCCGGGGAACCTTGGCGCCGGGCTTTTGACTGGGCGCTGTCATAGCGCAAGCACGGGGTGCAGCCCTACTCCCCTGAACTAACCGCGGGAGGGGGGCCAGCCGGTCCACGGAGGCAGCACGGCAACGCCACTGGCGGGAGGAGAAGTCCCCGGGAGGCAGCGACTCATTTTGGAGCTGGGAGTGCAGCGTCCCAGCAGGGGAACCTTGACGCTGGGCTTTGGACTGGCAGCGGAGGATCTGACCGCGGCTTCAGAGGGACAGACCCTGGGGGGCAATCTCCACACAGCCTGCACACATAGGCAACACGCCCCTCGGGAATCTCAGATAAAATAGTCATTCCAAGCAAGATAAGCAACTTTGGCTATATTCCGAGGTGCTGCTCTCCTATTTCTCTGAACCCTCCCCCACCCTTCCTAGGCGGCCTCATTAACATTGGAATTTCCTGAGCCAGAGGGAGAACCCCTCCAGCTCCGTGGCGGCTTTGCTTTTCCCTTTTTTTTTTTTTTTGGTCTTTTCGTAACCCATTCTTCCGGCCTGAGAGAAGGGACCACAAAAAACCCAGAGACCAAAAATCCATCCCTAATTGGACTAAAAACACAGAACCAGCTACAGCCAAGCATATATGATCCAAATCTCGGACTTTCATCCTTACAGGGAACAAGGTGGCGGTTATAATCCAAAGGCAGTTCTGATAGGGATCTGACTGCATTTTTTTTTTAGCAGATTTTCTGGAAAAACAAGTTTCCCAGGTCTGATATCTCTGCTTATTCAACAGAGCCCTAACTGACCCACAACAGGGAACTGAGAGCTGAAGCTCCCCCCAGACCACCTAGCCTCTTGCCTTAGGGGTCTAAGGAGGGTGACACCTACCAATCAGTAGAGGTACTTGCATTGGGGGCCTAAGGTACAGCTGCAGTGTCCTCCCACCAAGGTGCTATAGGAATAGAGACACACCTACCACACTGACACTTGAGGGAAGCCTGTCAACATCCTACCCCCCCCGGAGGGTGAACCCCAGCTGCTAATAGAATCTGGTGCACACAACTATCACCACTACTTCTCGAGGTGGATAGGTGTTAGGGTGCAGCACAAACTTGATGACCCAAAATCAGATTCTACTCAAGAATAGTGAATAGACTCAGGCATATATATCTGGCAACAGCCCAAACCAGCTGGTAATAGGTCATAAGTAAGTCAAGGGCTACAACAAACAAGACAGCACAATCTAGTAGCCCATCCACGTATATTGAAAGAAAACAAAACAAGATAAGACTCAGTGAGCAATTATAGAATAAACCACTACCATAGTGATGGCTCGGAGACAGCAGTCAATATCAAACCACATAAAGAAGCAGATCATGACAGCTTCTACAACCCCCCAAACAAAAGAATCAAAATCTTTTCCAAATGAAGATACAATCCTGGAACTATCAGATACAGAATATAAAAAACTAATTTACAGAATGCTTCAAGACATCAGGGATGACCTCAGAAATGAACTAAGGTAAACTGCAGAAAAAGTCAAGGAACACACTGATAAAACAGTTGAAGAACTCAAAAAGATTATTCAAGAACATAGTGGAAAAATTAATAAGTTGCAAGAATCCATAGAAAGACAGCATGTAGAAATCCAAAAGATTAACAATAAAATTACAGAATTAGACAACGCAACAGGAAGTCAGAGGAGCAGACTCGAGCAATTAGAATGCAGACTGGGACATCTGGAGGACCAGGGAATTAACACCAACATAGCTGAAAAAAAATCAGATAAAAGAATTAAAAAAAAATGAAGAAACCCTAAGAATCATGTGGGACTCTATCAAGAAGGATAACTTGCGTGTGATTGGAGTCCCAGAACAGGGAGGGAGGACAGAAAACACAGAGAAAATAGTTGAAGATCTGCTGACAGAAAACTTCCCTGACATCATGAAAGACAAAAGGATATCTATCCAAGATGCTCATCGAACCCCATTTAAGATTGATCCAAAAAGAAAAACACCAAGGCATATTATCATCAAACTTGCCAAAACCAAAGATAAAGAGAAAATTTTAAAAGCAGCCAGGGAGAAAAGAAAGGTCTCCTTCAAGGGAGAATCAATAAGAATAAGTTCAGACTACTCAGCAGAAACCATGGAGGCAAGAAGGCAATGGGACGACATATACAGAGCACTGAAGGAGAAAAACTGCCAGCCAAGGATCATATATCCAGCAAAACTCTCTCTGAAATATGAAGGCGAAATTAAGATATTTACAGATAAACACAAGTTTAGAGAATTTGCAAAAACCAAACCAAAGCTACAAGAAATACTAAAGGAAATTGTTTGGGCAGAAAACCAATAATATCAGATACCAGCACAACGCAAGGTCACAAAACAGAACATCCTGATATCAACTCAAATAGGGAAATCACAAAAACAAATTAAGATTAATTAAAAAAAAAATGCTCATAACAGGGAATCATTGAAGTCAATACGTAAAAGATCACAATAATCAAAAAGAGGGACTAAATACAGGTGGCATAGAACTGCCATATGGAGAGTGATACAAGGCGATATAGGACAATACAAGTTAGGTTTTTACTTAGAAAAATAGGGGTAAATATTAAGGTAACCACAAAGAGGTATAACAACTCCATAACTCAAGATAAAAGCCAAGAAAAACGTAACGACTCAACAAACATAAAGTCAAACACTACGAAAATGAGAATCTCACAATTTACTAAGAAAAACATCTCAGCACAAAAAAGTAAGTGGAAAAATGAAATTGTCAACAACACACATAAAAAGGCATCAAAATGTCAACACTAAACACTTATTTATCTATAATTACGCTGAATGTAAATGGACTAAATGCACCAATAAAGAGACAGAGTCTTGGATTGGATAAAGAAACATGATCCATCTATGTGCTGCCTACAAGAGACACACCTTAGACTTAGAGACACAAACTAAAACTCAAAGGATGGAAAAAAATATATCAAGCAAACAATAAGCAAAAAAGAAGAGGAGTAGCAATATTAATTTCTGACAAAATAGACTTTAGACTTAAATCCACCACAAAGGATAAAGAAGGACACTATGTAATGATAAAAGGAACAATTGATCAGGAAGACATAACCATATTAAATATTTATGCACCCAATGACAGGGCTGCAAGATGCATAAAACAAACTCTACCAGCATTGAAAAGTGAGATAGACACCTCCACAATTATAGTAGGAGACTTCAACACACCACTTTCGGAGAAGGACAGGACATCCAGTAAGAAGCTCAACAGAGACACGGAAGACCTAATTACAACAATCAACCAACTTGACCTCATTGACTGATACAGAACTCTCCACCCAACTGCTGCAAAGTATACTTTTTTTTCTAGCGCACATGGAACGTTCTCTAGAATAGACCACATATTAGGTCATAAAACAAACCTTTGTAGAGTCCAAAACATCGAAATATTACAAAGCATCTTCTCAGACCACAAGGCAATAAAACTAGAGATCAACAACAGAAAAACTAGGGAAAAGAAATCAAATACTTGGAAAATGAACAATACCCTCCTGAAAAAGGACTGGGTTATAGAAGACATCAAGGAGGGAATAAGGAAATTCATAGAATGCAACGAGAATGAAAATACTTCCTATCAAAACCTCTGGGACACAGCAAAAGCAGTGCTCAGAGGCCAATTTATATCGATAAATGCACACATACAAAAAGAAGAAAGCCAAAATCAGAGAACTGTCCCTACAACTTGAACAAATAGAAAGTGAGCAACAAAAGAATCCATCAGGCACCAGAAGAAAACAAATAATAAAAATTAGAGCTGAACTAAATGAATTAGAGAACAGAAAAACAATTGAAAGAATTAACAAAGCCAAAAGCTGGTTCTTTGAAAAAATTAACAAAATTGATAAACCATTGGCTAGACTGACTAAAGAAATACAGGAAAGGAAACAAATAACCCGAACAAGAAACGAGAAGGGCCACATCACAACAGACCCAACTGAAATTAAAAGAATCATATCAGATTATTACGAAAAATTGTACTCTAACAAATTTGCAAACCTAGAAGAAATGGATGAATTCCTGGAAAAACACTACCTACCTAAACTAACACATTCAGAAGTAGAACAACTAAATAGACCCATAACAAAAAATGAGATTGAAATGGTAATCAAAAAACTCCCAACAAAAAAAAGCCCTGGCCTGGATGGCTTCACTGCAGAGTTCTACCAAACTTTCAGAGACGAGTTAACACCACTACTACTAAAGGTATTTCAAAGCATAGAAAATGATGGAATACTACCCAACTCATTCTATGAAGCCACCATCTCCCTGATACCAAAACCAGGTAAAGACATTACAAAAAAAGAAAATTACAGACCTATATCCCTCATGAACATAGATGCAAAAATCCTCAACAAAATTCTAGCCAATAGAATTCAACAACATACCAAAAAAAAATTCACCACGACCAAGTGGGATTTATACCAGGTATGCAAAAAAAAAAAAGGCTGGTTTAATATTAGAAAAACCATTAATGTAATCCACCACATAAATAAAACAAAAGACAAAAACCACATGATCTTATCAATTGATGCAGAAAAGGCATTTGACAAAGTCCAACACCCATTTATGATAAAAACTCTCACCAAAATAGGAATTGAAGGAAAATTCCTCAACATAATAAAGGGCATCTATGCAAAAAAAAAAAAACTAAAAACTTTTTTTTTTAGTTTTTTTTATGCAAAGCCAACAGCCAGCATCACTCTAAATGCAGAGAGCCTGAAAGCGTTTCCCTTGAGAATGGGAACCAGACAAGGATGCCCTTTATCACCGCTCTTATTCAACATTGTGCTTGAAGTCCTAGCCAGAGCAATTAGGCAAGACAAAGAAATAAAGGGCATCCGGATTGGCAAGGAGGAAGTAAAATTGTCTCTATTTGCAGATGACATGATCTTATACACAGAAAACTCTAAGGAATCCTCCAGAAAACTACTGAAACTAATAGAAGAGTTTGGCAGAGTCTCAGGTTATAAGATAAACATACAAAAATCACTTGGATTCCCCTACATCAACAAAAAGAACACCGAAGAGGAAATAACCAAATCAATACCATTCACAGTAGCCCCCAAGAAGATAAAATACTTAGGAATAAATCTTACCAAGGATGTAAAAGACCTATACAAAGAAAACTACAAAACTCTACTACAAGAAATTAAAAAGGGCATACTTAAGTGGAAAAACATACCTTGCTCATGGATAGGAAGACTTAACATAGTAAAAATGTCTATTCTACCAAAAGCTATCTATACATACAACGCACTTCCGATCCAAATTCCAATGTCATTTTTTAAGGTGATAGAGAAACAAATCACCAACTTCATATGGAAGGGAAAGAAGCCTCGGATAAGCAAAGCACTACTGAAAAAGAAGAAGAAAGTGGGAGGCCTCACTCTACCTGATTTCAGAACCTATTATACAGCCACAGTAGTCAAAACAGCCTGGTACTGGTACAACAACAGGCACATAGACCAGTGGAACAGAATTGAGAACCCAGATATAAATCCATCCACATATGAGCAGCTGATATTTGACAAAGGCCCAGTGTCAGTTAATTGGGGAAAAGATAGTCTTTTTAACAAATGGTGATGGCATAACTGGATATCCATTTGCAAAAAAATGAAACAGGACCCATACCTCACACCAAGCACAAAAACTAACTCCAAGTGGATCAAAGACTTAAACATAAAGACTAAAACGATAAAGATCATGGAAGAAAAAATAGGGATGACCTTAGGAGCCCTAATACAAGGCATAAACAGAATAGAAGACATTACCAAAAATGACGAAGAGAAACCAGATAACTGGGAGCTCCTAAAAATCAAACGCCTATGCTCATCTAAAGACTTCACCAAAAGAGTAAAAAGACCACCTACAGACTGGGAAAGAATTTTCAGCTATGACATGTCCAACCAGCGCCTGATCTCTAAAATCTATATGATTCTGTCAAAACTCAACCACAAAAAGACAAACAACCCAATCAAGAAGTGGGCAAAGGATATGAACACACACTTCACTAAAGGAGATATTCAGGCAGCTAACAGATACATGAGAAAATGCTCTCGATCATTAGCCATTAGAGAAATGCAAATTAAAACCACGATGAGATTCCATCTCACTCCAACAAGGCTGGCATTAATCCAAAAAACGCAAAATAATAAATGTTGGAGAGGCTGCGGAGAGATTGGAACTCTTATACACTGCTGGTGGAAATGTAAAATGGTACAACCACTTTGGAAATCTATCTGGCGTTATCTTAAACGGTTAGAAATAGAACTACCATACAACCCAGAAATCCCACTCCTCGGAATATACCCTAGAGAAATAAGAGCCTTCCCACAAACAGACATATGCACACCCATGTTTATTGCAGCTCTGTTTACAATAGCAAAAAGCTGGAAGCAACCAAGGTGTCCATCAATGGATGAATAGGTAAATAAATTGTGGTATATTCACACAATGGAATACTACCCATCGATAAAGAACAGTGACGAATCTGTGAAACATTTCATAACATGGAGGAACCTGGAAGGCATTATGCTGAGTGAAATTAGTCAGAGGAAAAAGGACAAATATTGTATAAGACCACTATTATAAGATCTTGAGAAATAGTAAAAACTGGGGAGAACACATACTTTTGTGGTTACAAGGAGGGGAGGGAGGGAGGGTGGGAGAGGGTTTTTTACTGACTAATTAGTAGATAAGAACTGCTTTAGGGGAAGGACAACACTCAATACATGGAAGGTCAGCTCAGTTGGACTGGACCAAAAGCAAAGAAGTTTCCGGGATAAAACGAATGCTTCAAAGGTCATCGGAGCAAGGGCGGGGGTTTGGGGACCACGGTTTAAGGGGACTTCTAAGTTAATTGGGAAAATAATTCTATTATGAAAACATTCTGCATCACACTTTGAAATGGGGTGTCTGGGGTCTTAAATGCTAACAAGAGGCCATCTAAGATGCATCAATTGGTCTCAACCCACCTGGATCAAAGGAGAATGAAGAACACCAAGGTCACACGACAACTGAGAGCCCAAGAGACAGAAAGGGCCACATGAACCAGAGACCTACATCATCCTGAGACCAGAAGAACTAGTTGGTGCCCGGCCACAATCGATGACTGCCCTGACAGGGAGCACAACAGAGAACCCCTGAGGGAGCAGGAGATCAGTGGGATGCAGACCCGAAATTCTCATAAAAAGACCATACTTAATGATCTGACTGAAACCTTCTGTTGGCCCAGGACAGGAATCATTCCCGAAGACAACTCATCAGACGTGAAAAGGACTGGACGGTGGGTAGGAGAGAGATGCTGATGAAGAGTGAGCTAATTATATCAGGTGGACACTTGAGACTGTGTTGGCATCTCCTGTCTGGAGGGGGGATGAGAGGATAAAGTTGGAAGGTGGCAAAATTGTCACGAAAGGAGAGACTGGAAGGGCTGACTCATTAGGGGGAGAGCAAGTGGGAGTACGGAGTAAGATGTATATAAACTTATACGTGACAGTCTGACTTGATTTGTAAACATTCACTTGAAGCTCAATAAAAGTTAATAAAAAAAAAAAAGCGAGTGGTAACCCTTGTTTGCACATTTTTAAACTGCCTTTCTAAGCCACAATAACCAGTTAGTTTTTAAAATTCAGAGGGGATAAGTCCAATACCTACTTCTTTGTGCTTACCTTGTATCTGTTTGCAGCATTATACTTTTGCACCCTCTTCTTTCCTTGTTAAGCTCCTTGGAAGGCTCCTTTTCCCTGTATACCCATTCCACGTAGTTCTCCATGATTCTTTCCTTGGCTATCAGATTCTTTCCTATCATTCTTTCCCCAGGTGACCTGAATGTTTAACATAAACTCACCTGCTCCAATATCTTTTCAGAGCTCTTGCCCCATATAGCTCATGACCTACTTGTGATGGTTAAGATTGTGTGTCAGCTTAGCTGGGGCCATGATTCTCAGTGTTTGTATGTGATCACTCACATGATGGGATCTGCTGTGAGTAGCCAATCTGTTGAAAGGGAGTTTCTTTGACTGCGTGGCCTGCATCAGAATATAAGTGCTCGTTCTGGGTTTTGTCTGCTCTGGGTCCTGCAGCTGCCTCTTCTTCGTCTAACCTCTGGCTCTTGGGACTTGAGCTAGCAGCTTATCTGCCAGTCTTGGGATCCATGGATCTTCACAGCCTGTGAGCAAGAGCCCTGCTCTCTGATCTGCCAATCTTGGGTTCACCAGGCCCTGCAGCTACATGAATCAGGAGAAGCCTTTCGGTCTTGCCTGCCATTCTTGGGATTTGTCAATCTTCAGAGCCCATAAACAAGAGCCCTGCTCTCCGACCCACCAGTCTTGGGTTCACCAGCCCCTGTGGCTACGTGAATCAGGAGAAGCCTCTGTCCTGATCCACAAACTTGGGATGTTCCAGCCTCTACAATCACATAAGCCATTTCCTTGATGTAAATCTCTCTCTCTGTCCCTCTCTCTCTCTCTCGTTCTCCCTCCCTCTCTCTCTTTCTCTCTCTCTCTATATATGTATGCTTTACTGGTTTTGCTTCTCTAGAGAACCCAACCTAAGATACTACTCTTTATTTCTATGTGAGAGTTCTTGGACACCTGAAGCTCAGCATGGGCCAAGTTGATGAATTGGGGTCCAGGTGGAGGTGTCACTCAGAATTAGAGATGGAATTAGTGATGGGTTAGGAGAAGGCTCAGATGTGAAGGGAGGATATCCATTGCACACATTACTTGCTAATTGAAAAAGCAGAAAGCTCAAACTGTCCTAGTGTCAAAAATATAAACCTTGAAATATAGCAGTAACAGTATACCATGTCCTGAGTGACTGTTTCTTCAAGATCAATGCCTGGCTCAAACAAACAAGGTTTGTCTCTGTGGACCCCCATCACTGGAGCCTGGTGGTATCACATTTAGAAAACAGCATGTCTTTTCCTGCTCTTTCCCTGCCTTCTGAGTGATGAACACTGTATGTGTAGTAGTAAGAAGGGGTCCAGGGCCATCAAGGCAGCAGGCAGAAGGACTTATTTGATAACTTCTAGGTGCATGGCTTGGTAGTGATTTATTCAATTTAATTCAACATTTTTCATTTGCTACTCATTTTTAAATTTCTTGGGATAGTTATATTGAGCTGGACCTAAAATCTATGGTTAATGAAATATATTATTTAAAAGAAAAAACAGAGCAGGTATTTTAGAATTTGTCCATTTTGAGTGAATGGATAGTCACTGATATCCTTCTGAAAGTTAAGAAGATGGCAAATATACTTTGAGTGAAAAACACTTTCTGGCAGATGACTGCATTGGGATAGACAAAAGGTTGCAAAGCATCAAGATCATGGAATTTATAACAAGTGTCCTTCATGGGCTAGTAGGGTAAATAAAGTGATTTCAGTCTTTCACAAGTAGTTATTGAGGATATTGAGTGTATCAAGCATTGAGAGGGCACTGGGAATTTAGCAGTGGGATTAGTGGATGGAAGGTATAGGAATAGATGTTATCCCTACCCTCAGAAGGCTTACAGACTATGAGGGAGTTCAAATACTTATGTTGTTGCTGTTAACTGTTGTGGAGTTGGTCTCCTACTCATGATGACCCCATGCACAACTAAATGAAATGCTGTCCAGTTCTGTGCCATCCCGACAGTTGGTTCCTCCAGTGTTGTTTCTAACCATTGTGGTCCACAGGGTTTTTGCTGGCTGATTTTTGGAAGTAGATTGCCAGGCCTTTCTTACTTGTCCATCTTAGTCTGGAAACTCTGCTGAAACCTGTTCAGTATCATAGCAACATGCAAGCTTCCACTGACAAACAGGTGATGCTACACATGAGGTTCATTGGCCTGGGTCTCATGCAGGGAAGGTGAGACTTCTACCACTGAGCCACCAATAACCTCTCAGATACTTGCACAGGCAAGCAAAATGTACTGTGGTAATAGTATGACAGTAGAGCACAGGCTGCAGTGGAAGACCAAAACCAAGCTTGGGGTTAGGAAAGCCTTTCTGCAGAAAGTGACCCAAAACTGAGACCTGAAGGACAATCAGAAGAGCCAGAAAAGAAACTGGGAGAACAATGTTCCAAAAAGAGCAGACAACATGCGTGAGGCCCAATGCGTAGGGTGAGTTATGGGTTGAATTGTGCTCCCTCCAAAAATGTATTGAAGTCTTCCTCTGTACCTGTGAATGTAATCTTGTTTGCAAAGATTTTCTTTGCAGATGTTACCAGTTAAGTTAACAAAGACATAATGAGTAGAGTGCATCCTAACTGTAATTCCTTCTGAGTGGCATCTTATAAAATAGAAGACAGATGTGAAAATAGTTGCACACAGAAGACAGCATGTGAGGATCCATTTACAAGCTAAGAATACCAAGAAGCTGAAAGAAATAAGGAAAGTTCTGTCCCAGGTGCCCACAGAGAGAGAGCATAACCCTGCTGACACCCTAAATCTTGATTTCTAGCCTGTAGAACAATGAGAAAATAAATTTCTGTTCTTTAACACTACCCACTATGTGATATTTTGTAATGGCAACCCTAGGTAATTAAGACAGGGTTTGGTCAAGACACTGAAAGAACATAAAAACTACTTGATTGTGGAGTGTCAGTGGGCTAGTGGGAGGCAGGACATGTGAGCAAAGATCAGACGATGCCAAGTTTTAATATGAGGTTAAGGAGTTTAGATGTTATTCTAATAGACCTGATACCCATGATATTAGAATACAGTAATGGAAGTCAGGACTTTTCCTTCCCCTTAGGACCTTGCAAGCAAAGAATTTCCAGGCTGCAGTAGAATACTGGGAGCCCGATTCTGAGGTTTAGGATACAGCACCTGATTTCAGGAAGCACATATCTATGAGTTATAAAATAAACAGGGCTCTCAGTGTTTTATTAAAGGAAAAGTCCTTGCCTGCCTTCATAGCTTTTCATTTAAATCCAGTTCCTGTAGTTTTGCATTTTGAGATCCACCTAAAAGAGATGGGAATTAGAAAAAAACAAGAGCAGCTCAAACAAAAGGAAGCGCTGAAGGTGGTAAATTACCAAATGCAATCAAGGTTAGGGAAGGTGTGACTACAGCTATTGACCTATGCTGTTGCCATGGACACCAAAGCTCTGTGGTCCTGGAGTGCTTTTCCTTTTTAAGAGGAGATTGTCTTTTGTGAGTAGTTAGGGCCTTAAATTCTGGAAGTTGGATCATCCACCACCACATGGACTCTAAATTTCTGTTAGTGATAGAGACAATGGTTACGTGGATTTGAAAGGAACTTTTTTTTTTCCCCAGTAGCCTAGAAGCTGTTAGAAGCATAAGGTTGAAGCTCAGCGAAAGGCAGAGTTTAGCTGTTGCCTCAGGCTCAGCTCCTCTCTGTATCAGACAGACATGACATATTGTGAGTGATACCCAGAAATTAAGAGGAGTAATACAACTAACTAGGTTTACATCAAACTAGACAATCTGAAACTCATCAAACAAATAAATTCAAATATATGTTTGGTTTTTCTTCCTAGATATTTCTGAGAAGATTATAGTCTACATTAAATTCCAAGCACTGGAGTGCCTTTTCAATATGGAGTGTCATAATAAGGATTTACATGAATTATCTTTCTTGATCTATCAACAACCTTATCATGTAAATACTATCATCATCTTCATTATACAGATGAGACAATTGAGACTTAGAGAAGTTAAACTTTGACCAGAGATCTTAGAGTCAATACAAAAATAGAAGCAGTATTTGAACCCAGTTTGTCTGATGCCAGAGACTTGCTCAGGTTACTTTATTATGATATTATTAGTAGATGATAGTATTTTCTGTTTTGCCAGTATGGCATTGCCATGAGTCAATTCTGAACATGGTGGCCCATTATGTCAGAGTAGAACTATGCTTCATGGGATTTTCAATTGCTAATATTTTGGAAGTAGATTGACAGACCTTTCTTCTGAGGTGCCTCTGGGAGGGCTCAAACCTCCAACCTCTCAGGTAGCAGCTAAGCACATTAACCACTTGCACCATGGAATTTTCTATCTCATTTTGAAAATAAGAACGATGAGCCCTTGAAAATCTAAGTGACATCCTTAAGCTCACACAGTGAATTAACTACTAACCAGGACCAGAACTCAGGGCTGCTGGTTTCCAGTTCATTGTGATTTTCAACATATGTTGCTGCCTCTCTTTTTGATTATGAAACTACAAAGTTTTTTTTTGTTTTTTTTTTAAATCCAAATATTCCTCATAGCATTCCTTTGAGTCCTAGTTTTAAAGATCTTTGCTTCTCTCTATTATATCTTAGCTGGGCATTCTCTTCTCTGCATCCAGAAATGACTCTGATTTTCCAGATGTTGAGCAAAGACAGCCCTAAGAGAGCAGAGTAGACAGCTTTCCTAATGTGTGTGCTCTTGTGTGACCGGAATTAAGTAATGAAGGCAATCAATCAGGGGTGCAGCCATGTACAACATGTCCTCTTCTGGCCATTAGTTCTGAAAACATGCTCTTTTGTCCTCCTGCAGGACTTGTCCAGGCTAGATACAGTTTTAACTCAATTATCTGATAAGAGAAAAACAATGACCAGCAGAAGAGCAGCATTAAGAGTGACAAGTACATTACAATGAGAGGGCTGAAGAGCATATTTGAAGGAATGGCTGATGACAAAGTAAATATCCTCTCTCAGCTGGCATGGAAAAGAACTAGAGGGTATTTTTAGTCTCTTTGTTCCAGAAGAAGGTGAAGGAGAATATTGTGAAATACCACCGCAAAGAAGAAAAAACCTGACGCTACATTTAAGGGAGAGCCTCCTTTCAAAACAAGGGGATGAAGGAACAATAGTAAAATCATAATGAACTTTTAATTTACTAGGTCAGTCAGTTAAAGTTTAAAGCAAGGGTTTGGGAGAGGACCAGAAAAGGGCATGGGAGAGAGAAAATTAAGCAAAAGAAGTAATGAAGACATACACAAATAAAGAAGGCATTGATAGAGCTATACTCCCTTGATAATAAGCCAAAGACAGAAAGTTCTGTCAAAAGTTGTAAACTCAGACATCTATAAGGGTTAGGCAGGGCCCATATAGGTATGAATTAGGTCCACTGAAAGGCAGTGGGTATCACGAGGCTTGTATTTTTGAGCAAGTGAAACACCTGCCTTAGTTGTATGCAGGGCATACAATATTCAAACAATATGTATCCCTTGGCTCTAAACTAAGATGTAATGGTTTGTTATTTCTATTTATATTGTATCATGCAGGTCTGTAGAAAGGATAAATATGGTTTTAATTTTACCTTTTTAGTAAAAGTCCTTTCTAATGAAATATTTTGTTGCTAAAGGAAGCCAGAGGGGAAGTGGGAATCTGTTCACTTCAGAATGTTTTTCATTTCCCTTTTTAATTAACTGCTTTGCTTAATATACTAATATCTTCTTCTCTCACATGTGTTGAAAAAGAAAGCTGTGAGACTTAATTTAGGAAACATCTCCTTGGTTGCACTTAAAGGCAGAATAAAATTATATGTGTGTATATATATATATATATATATATATATATACACAAAGATTTCTATTTTCAACACATGGATTAAGATCCTTTTGCTCCCTTTCCAAAGTCTAGGTTAAATCCCAGGTTATTCATCAAGCCTTCTTCAATACCAGCAGCCCAGACTGACCTCTCCATTTCCTGATTCCCTTCCTTTATCTATGTACCTATCAATGCATCCATGCATCCATGCATCCATGCACCATGCACCCATCCACCCATCTACCCATCCATCCAGCCGTCCATCCAGCCATCCATCCACCCACCCAACAAATATTTGTTGAGTATCTATTCTTTGTTAATGGAGTCCCTGTCTGTTACAAATAGTTAAGAGTTTGACCACTAACTGAAAGTCCACCAAGAGCCTCCTCAGAAAAAAAGGCCTGACAATCTACTTCTGAAAACAAAATCAGTCATTGAAAACCCTATGGAGTACAGTTCTACTCTGACACATATGGGGCTCACTATAAGGCAGAATCCACTCAATCGCAACTGGTTTGATTTTGGTTTATTCTCTGTTAGGCACTATGATAGGTGCTGAGGATTCACTCAGTGATGAACAAAACCACACAATGCCTACAGTCTAGTTGAAATAATTAAAAAAAAAATCACAGAACACATGCATAATTACAACATAGATAAATACTACGGAGGAAAGAGAAACATGATGGTATGAAAGCTTATAGTAAAAGAAATTGACTTATTCAAATAGCCAGGACAGACCAATTAAACTGGATCACTAATATACTAATCATATAGGTAGAATTTACCCAGAAAGAAAACAAGAACTAATGACTGCCTTTCTACAAAAGAGACCCATTATTTTCGAACATTATTATTTGTGCTGGGTTGTTTGTTTAAAAAGGATAAAATCTCAAATTGTTTTTGAAGGGCTTGTAAACTGTGATTAAAAAATTAGAAAGAAATGTGAAAATATTAGTTGAGAAAATTTCATAGGGATTACTTTTCTACCCAGGTCTGATACAAACTTCAATAATTTTAGGTAGTATAATAAAACGGGAAAAAATAAACGCTATAACATATAGCACATGCAAGCCTGAATCACAGTTCTCTGAATATTAGCTACGTGGTCTTGCAAGAGTTATTTATCTTCACTGAACCAGAAAATTCACAGCTGAGAAGTGGTAATAATAAGAGCTCGACAAGGTTATCATGAAAATTGAATAAGATAATGTGTGAAAATGCTTCAAATATTAAGATGTATTTAAATATTAATCTGTCATATTACTTGCTCAGTTATTTTACCTACATATTGTATGGGACTCCACCAATAAGGGCCACTCTTTATGATTTTCTTCTCCAAAGTTTCTGTGCTTTGAAATATTTTTCTCCATAAACTTTATTATATAATAATTCCTTTAAAATTTTTCAGCAATCATATGCTTGTAACTATCAGTCAGAACTTCTGATTAGCATGATCACACTGAATTTATGTATTTTTAAGTAAAAAAAAAAAATACAGAAACTGCCTGCACCATTTCTGTTATTTTGTTTTAATTAAAAATAACCACCCCTCGTCTGGGGTCTTGAATGCTAACAAGCGGCCATCTGGGATGCAACAATTGGTCTCAACCCACCTGGAGCAAAGGAGAATGAAGAAAACCAAGGTCACGCGATAACTAAGACTCCAAGAGACAGAAAGGGCCACATGAACCAGAGACCTACATCATCCTGAGACCAGAAGAACTAGTTGGTGCCCGGCCACAATCGATGACTGCCCTGACAGGTAGCACAACAGAGAACCCCTGAGGGAGCAGGAGAACAGTGGGATGCAGACCCCAAATTCTCACAAAAGGACCATACTTAATGGTCTGACTGAGACTAGAGGAATCCCGGCTGTCATGGTCCCCAAACCTTTTGTTGGCCCAGGACAGGAACCATTCCCGAAGACAACTCATCAGACATGAAAGGGACTGGACAGAGGGTAGGAGAGAGATGCTGATGAAGAGTGAGCTATTTGTATCAGGTGGACACTTGAGACTGTGTTGGCATCTCCTGTCTGGAGGGGGGATGGGAGGATAGAGAAAGTTGGAAGCTGGCAAAATTGTCACGAAAGGAGAGACTGGAAGGGCTGACTCATTGGGGGAGGGCAAGTGGGAGTACGGAGTAAGGTGTATGTAAATTTATAAGCGACAGTTTGACTTGATTTGTAAATGTTTGCTTGAAGCTCAATAAAAGTTAATAAAAAAAAAAAAAAAATAGCCACCCCTCATATGAACGGTCTCTTAAAAGCAACTCTTGGTCAAATTCTTTTTCAGGAAAATCAGGGCACAAATGTTGAACCAAGAGCAAGGTTAGGCTTGGGCTGGAGGTAGATGAGGTATGTGACCCCCAACATCTCTGAGAAGCCCAACTGGACTCCAGTGCAGTAGAAAGATTTAGCTAAATACTTAGTTTCAATATTCATCAAGGAAAAATTATGCCTATAAACTCAAAAACATATTCTTTGTTGTTTCTTAAAGTTTCTGTTGATTCTAAAGTTAAATCCTTGACTCACATATTTGGATTGATTCTGTCATTACAGTGATATCTCATCTTCTGAAGGTTGTCACATTCTTTTTTTTTTTTTTTTTAAATAATATTTTATTGAGTTTTTGGTGAAAGTTTACCCAGCAAGTTATGCTCCCACTCAAAAAATTTCTCACAAATTGTTTAGTGACATTAGTTACTTTATTACGATGTGTCAACATTCTCTTTGTGTTCTGTTGGTTCCATTTGTCACATTCATTTTTGTTGTGTTCTAAAAAATGTAGGAGCCCTGGTGGTACAGTGGTTAAAGCACTTGACTACCAACTGAAAGGTCGGCAGTTTGAACTTACGGCCGTTCCTTGGGAGAAAGATGCGGCAGTCTGCTTCCATAAAGATTGCAGCCTTGGAAACCCTATGGGGCAGTTCTACTCTGTCCTATAGAGTGGATCTGAGTTGGAATCAGTGAGTTTGTTTGTTTTGGTTTTCTAAAATATGTGTATAAAAATGCACAATTTGATTTATATTTCTCCTCAAAAGGTCATCAACTTCTTCTGTATCTTGCTGCCTTGCCTTGGCTGCTGCCCTTTGAAGAGCTGACCCAGTTGGAGCATTATTGAATGCCTCAAGGTATTCTTACAATGGACGTAGAAGTAATGCTTAAAGAGAAAATGCCCTTTAAAATTAACAGCCTCCCTTATTTGAACCATGACGTGATGCTCAGAGGTGACCTCTTTTCAATTACCAAAATGGCTCAGGAGCCCTGGAGTTATCTGCACACACCCTGCCCCCCACCACACACAATGATTTGCTAGTGTGAATGAGTACACTTGACTATGTGTAAAGCTAACAGAAGAGGCTATCACTCTAAAAAAAAAAAAAAATAGTCATGGTTAATTGAAGAATGTCAGCCATCCCCTTTACCCATAGCTCCTGCTGTCACAGAGTGTGATGCTCACACTATTACAATTTTCCCCTGCTCTCAGGAGTCTCCAGGGTTTCTTTGTTTCAATGAACATATCTTTGTGTAATATGCTTTTAAACCATCATCTGCTATTTAATACTATCAAGAGTTCATGTTTCAGGTAAGTGATAGGAATTTGTACGAGAGCCACCCACACATTTGAGCAACTGATTCAATGCTTTCTTCTAAGGAAGACAAGTAGTAGCTTAGCGCAGGAGTTTAGGGGTCTGGGCTGGTTCCCATGAAAGTTGAGATGGCTTTGGGTAAAAAGATACTGGCAAGAGACTTAGCCAAATTGCCCACATACTACTCCTATATTCCTGACTCCTGGACCCTGACTGTCCTTTTTAACCCCTAACTTTTGCCACCACTTCTGCTTAATTCACATCTCCTGCTGCCCTGCAGGTATCAGCCCATGCGATCCCCCAGCAAGATGTTAAGCTGAGGTATGACATTTGAAAGGCAAGTTCAGAGTTTGCTTCCTCGAGGGGACTCCTTGAAGAGTTTACAGTCTACTGAACCTTATAACCACATTTTTCCTCAAATCATGGATCGCTTTTTACTTTGCATTCTTAAGCCTGAAAACTCTCGGAGCCCAGTATCATTCTAGGTACAACATATATTGCTTTATTAAAAAAAAAAAAAAAATTTCCACATATTAGAGAACTTACTAGGCTGTAGTGATATAATCTCACAGACTTCACAGGTTATTGCGAATGTCACAAAAATAAAACAACAGTCTAGCACAAATATGAGTGCTATCTTCAGCAGAGGTGCAGATTCATAGGTATGTGAGCAGAGACGAGGAAGCCTAATTCTTCCCAAGAGGGCAAAATATGTCATCAGAAAGTCATGTTGAGCTGAGTTTGTGGGCTGGTACAAGACGTCATTAATTTGGAAGTCCCTGGAAATGTTAGATACAAGGTAAATGCATTTTCAAGTGAGAGAGAATCTGAGCATGGAGTCATGGAGTTAGAGAAGTATGGGAGCCCAGCAGGGGATAATGGGAAAACAGGGAGCATCATAATTAATTCTGGACAACTAGGGGCCAGAGAGGGTTTTGATGTCTGGAGAACACTAAAATTAGGGGACAGACTCGAAAAGGAGAGGTGAGAAGCTGATCAAATAAATATAAATGTATACTTAATGCTTGCAGAAAATGTATATATAAGTGTGTATACACATATACATATAACTCATTGCTGTTGAGTTGATTCCAACTCATAGCAACCCAATAGGACAAAGTAGAATCACTCCACAGGGCTTCCAAGGAGCAACTGGTGGATTTGGGCTACGGGTTAGCAGCCATAGCTAACTGTAGCTCACTGTAGCTCTTAACTACTGTGCCGCAGGGCTCCAGGGCTCCAATCTTTATGGGAGCAGACTGTCGCATCTCTCTCTTGCACAGCAGCTGGTGGGTTCAAACCACCAACCTTTGGTTTAGCAGCTGAGCACTTTAACTACTGTGCCAACAGGACCCCTGTTGTGAGTATATAGGCACTTCTAACATAAGCACTTCAAATAGTGCAAATTTAATAGAGAAGTTGGTTGCAGAGGTGTTGCAGGACTAGAGGAAAAAAGAAGGTAAATTTACTGAAAAGATCAGCAATTGCAGTAAGCCATTCCCTCCCCTACAGCAGGGAGAATCAAACCTCTGCCATAGAGTCAATTCCAACTAATAGCGTCCCTATAGGATAGTGTAGAAAACCCCCATAGAGTCTCTAAGGAGCACCTGCTGGATTCAAACTGCCAACCTTTTGGTTAGCAGCTGTAGCATTTAACCACTATGCCACCAGGGCTTCTCAGCAGAGAGAGCTAAAGGGAAATGGTGCTGCTGAGAGCTCACAATTACCATGACCCTAAGGCTGCTGCTAGTGGAATCAAGCTGTGGGAGCAGGAACCCAGGAAGCAACACTGAGCCATCATCGTTACTAATGCCATCACTGCCAGAGGTACCACCAGAAGCCAGAAATGGTGGCTTCTCACTTTCTCCCACCTTCCAATCTAACAGAAAACCAATGGGAGAGCAGTTTGAGAATTTGGGAAATATTTGCAGATTTCCAGCCGGGGGCAGATTAACCAGTAAGCAAGGTTCACACGGGCTTACATTAAACAAGGTATGTGTGGGTTTACTTGTGTTTACTTACTGGTCTGCAGTGCACAATTTTACGTGAGATTCACCACATCTGTGATGAAAAACAGGTGAAATTGTGCGCTACAGTTTGGTAATTAAGTGCAAGTAAGCCCATGCATACCTTTCTGATTGGGTAATCCCTCCCTGTTTCCAGCCTTGGTGGTACATAGGAGAATACAGACATGAGACAGATGAGAGACAATTGGCGCTATCTAACAGCTTCATGTCCTGACTTAGGCATTTCTTGGGCCCCTCCGAGATCTCCAACAACAAAGAACAAATGGAGGGCACACACGTACTTATTTATATTTTCATTATTACCTACATACATAGTTGTTTTTACTCTTGGAAAATTGTTCTAAGTACTGGAAAAAATTAAAGTTTGAGCAAATGAGAGAGATGCATATCCAGAAGTGAACCTTCAAAAGCAAGGAGAAAAGCTCCAGTAGTAATTATCTCAGAAAAATAAGTCTCTTCCTTTCCCAATCTCCACTTTACCAAGACACAGGCACAAAATCAGATACACTTATTTTATACATTTAGGCTTTCATTTTAATGTTTTTCGGTCACCATATCTGATTAAATCCCACTGTTAAAAATTTGAGTAGAAAATGAGTTGTATTTTTTTTTCCAATTCAACAGTCTCTGATAATGAAATGTGACAAAGCTAATGCTAATATGCAGCTATTCAAGTTGTTCAAATATGTTCTATTGTATGCATTTGGACAGAAAAATAAAATGCATGTTTCAAAAAGAGATTAAATGGGTAAAGATTAGAGAACAGTGACAACAGGGAAACTCAGTTGGAGAACAAAACAGACATAAAACCAAAGATAGAAGTTTGGGTTTTCAATTTTAAATTATGAAATAATTCTTCTCTTAAGAATAAATCATTGCTTTTGTTAATATTTAAAAGATTAGTATAATAATAAAAAAGTTAAAATAAGATCAGGAAAAATGATTTTATGCTTTTCTTTTTGCATTTCTATTTCCTCTACGTAACATTTAATTTTTAAAGGTACAACATACCAGTGGGACACACCTATACAATATTCTTTAGGGTCTATTTTAAATGGTAATTGGTGCCATTTGATTGAAAGCTCAAGTTGATAAACCAGGAGATGAAAGCGCCTGGAGTCTAAAGCAAAGTTCTTACCCTTACAATTAACTTGCAAAGTTATAAAATCATCCAAAAATTACTGGGTACTTGGGGCCAATTTGCACAGTATTATTGTGTGAAGGTAGCATTCATGGTAAGGAACACCCCTGACTATTTGTATTTTGTTTAATAGTAATTTATTAAATGTATATATTTAATAAATAAAACTGAAAATTTTTTTTATGGATATTTAAATATAAATAACACATTGTAGTGAAATGAGTTTCTTTGTGTGGCCATTTTCCTTCGTCCTCTGAAAGAAGAGCTTGGAGATTTTTCCTCTAAACCCTGAAGAGTTACTTTTGCCCCAGTTTTCTGTTCGAGAGGATTTGTTACTTTTGTCCAGATTGATTGACATTTCCTGAGTAGGCTATAAACAACTCATAGTTTGATACTTTTTATCTGGTCCTGGGCTGCAGCCTGTCCTATGATTGGCCTGCTCCTTGCAAGGATTGGTCAATAGACTATGCAAATGAAGTGACTACAGACTATGAAAATGACGTCACTATAGCCTGCTAAGAAAATGAAGTGTCTGCGGGCTACTGAGAGAGGATTGGTCAGTTCGTGGTGCCAGTGGCCAAGCCTTGAAATTGATGAGGAGTTTGTGTTTATATCCAGCCAAACCCACGAGGTTTTTCAGACAGGAAGCAGGAAGAAGCAGAAAGGAGAAAAAGCAAGAGAGAAGAAGCAGAGAGAAAACAGGCAAGAAACCTCTTAAAAGAGCTGGAACATGGGTCAACAGCTGTAACACTGAAGACCGTGACAGGCCCGGAAGGGGCCCTGCAGCAGAATCAGTGGTGACAGACATCAGGGCCAAGAGGAACCTGTCCTGAGGGGGCCAAGAGGAACCTGTCCTGAGGGGGCCAAGAGGAGGCCTGTCCTCAGGGGGTCAAGATGGGGCATGCACAGCAGAGAGAAGGGCCTACATGTTGACACTGCCGAGAGGAGCTGAGAGAGCTGTCCTGCACTGAAGAAGCGTGACTTTGCCGGCATGCTTCTTGATCTTGATCCTGAATTTGTAGCCTGTTGATCCTGACCCCGAGTTGTACTGTTACTTCCTTAATAAACCACTTAACTGTAAGAATGGTCTGTGAGTTCTTTGTGACCATTGCAATGGATTATCGAACCCAGAAGAGAAGAAGAAAGTGTCATGGAAGGAACAGCTAGTGTCAGATTTGGTAAAAAGGTTAGAGAGTAGAAATGTCTGACCTCCACCTCATGGGAATCTGCTTTGGGTTGATGCTGGTCATTATCCCCCCTGATGTTAGACAGGTTCTGATGTTACTACCACTCCTACCATTTTACACAGGTAAATAATTAAATTGCCTTTCAATTTAAGCTGGAAATAACGAATTCACTTGGACTTTTTGGATGCTTCAAACTTCATAAAAAGGCAAAACTTACTGTTCTACTAACTCATAAGCATTTCTACACCGCGATATGTGTTTCATTCATTCATTTATTAGTTCATACTTGCTATTAATATATTAGTTATGTTGTTGTTATTAGGTGCTGTTGAGTCAGTTCTAACTCACAGCAACCTTATATACAACAGAACGAAACACTCTTGAGCCATCCTCATAATCCTTGTTATGCTTGAGCCCATTATTGCAGACACTGTGTCAATCTGTTTTGTTGAGGATCTTCCTCTTTTTCACTGACCCTCTACTTTACCAAGTAGGATGCCCTTCTCCAGGGACTGGTCCCTCCTGATAACATGTCCAAAGTACGTGATGCGAAGTCTCACCATTCTTGCTTCTACAGAGCAGACCAGTGTGGCTGCATTTCTTCCAAGACAGATTTGTTTGTTCTTCTGGCAGTTCATGGTGTATTCAGTATTCTTTGCCAACACTATAATTCAAAGACATCAGTTCTTCTTTGGTCTTCCTTATTCATTGTCCTGGTTTTGCATGCATATGAGGTGACAGAAAATACCATGACTTGTGTCAGGCACACCTTAGCCCTCAAAGTGACACTTTCTAAAAAGGTCTTTTGCAGCAAATTTGCCCAATGCAATACATCATTTGATTTATTGACACCTGCTTCCATGGGCATTGATTGGGGATCCAAGTAAAAAAATTTGATATATAGCTGGCACTGCAGTAATATAATTTTGATAACTTCCTGAGGTTGGAATAATCTTACCAAATCCAAGAGAAAAATATCTTCTCAGACCAGTCAAGGATTTTCATTACCAACGACTGAGACAAAGAATTTGACTACTTTTCCCAAAGTGAGCTTGCTCTGAATGGGTACACTTTACTTGTTATCTCATTAAGTCTTTTGAAAGGCCTCACTCTTCATGTGGATATTATTATCATCGTTATCTTGCCTCCGGGTATCTTTCCCCGGACATAATGTACTTTCAAATACTCACTTAGCCAGCATTATATAACCCACTGTCTTGTCATCATAATATATTAATCTAGTCTGTTAGCATTATTAAAAACTGGTGTAGTCCTTGCTAGAGTTTTATTATTATCAATGGTGTTGTATAAGAGTTTCATGTTCCAGGAGATAAGAAATTAGCTCCAGGTAGTTAGCTCTCTTCATTAGGGACATTAACTTATTTTTTATACTGAAACAATGTTGATTCTCCTCTCTATTTGTGTTTGTGACCACTTGTTCTGATTACTTGTTAATTCTACTTTTCTGCCTGACTTTTCTGTTGGATGACCTGTATTGCTCACTCATTCCTGGTCTTGCTACAGAGCCTATTCTTCCCCAGAACGTCTTGGTCTTCTCCAGGTTTCTCTTTTTATTCTTTCTACTATGCACAGGTGAAAGCAAGATCATACCTATTTTTTATAAACAGACAGATTGCAGACACATAAAAAGAGAAGAAACTGAACACCTTTATATAGTAATTCTTCTATAGTAAATATAGCCTTTTATATCTACCTTTCTTTACACTGTATTTTTTATAATGTTTATACAAATTGTTCTCTTTACACTGTATTTTTTTATAATGTTTGTACAAAATTGCTGTCTTGGGAATGGCATTAGAAACTCAGTGACTTTCACAGATAGACCTTATTTAAGTTAACAGCAATGACCATTATTATTATTATTTAAAGTTTAAATTATCAAAACATGATCAATGAAACCTTTTTATGCAGGTTTTTTGTACTTTTGGAGCCCTGCTGGTGCAGTGGTTAAGTATTTGGCTGCTAACCAAAAGGTCAGCAATTCCAATCTACCACCCACTCCTTGGAAATTCCACGAAGCAGTTCTACTCTGTACTATAGGGTTACTATGAGTTGGAATCGACTTGAGGGCAATGGGTTTGGTTTCTTGCTTTCTCTTTTTTTGTTGTTGTTTCTGTCCTTTCAGACTGCCTTGCTTTTTGGTAATACTTGAACATATCCTGATATTTCTCTTCTCTATGACTAAGGAATCATAAGGAACCCATTACCTTCTGATGAGACCCATTGTGTCTTAGTGGAGAACAGTACTAGAGTAGAAAAAAACCTCAGTGCTCAGATTGCACAGAGTGTTGGTAGTGGGCAAAATTGTTCCTTCTGCATTTGTCCTATTTTCATTAGTGACAGAGGTTAAAAAAATGCTTTTTTTTTTTAAGGCATGAGTTTACCCTGATTTTTCAGTTTAAAATATATGAAGTTTCATCAAGTACCAGAAAGGATGTTTTGATGTGCCCACACTGATATTACGTAACTAGAGAAGAAAACTATTAGGCTAATGATAATAACACTTTACCCTGCCACTGCTAAATGATTAAGTCTAACCTTAATTCTGCAAACGATTAGGTTTTTGAAGCTGATAACTTAGTTTAGAGAATGAGTTTTACCCAAGCCTTAATCTCCTACTCAGGGTGCTGCATGGGTGTTTGACCTGTGCAGTCTCACAGGGCCTCTTGCTCAGAAGGACCATCGTTCAATGCTCTGCTGTCTCTGTCTTGAAATTCTTCACAATTTTCTAACACAAGGCCCTGCATTTTCATTTTGTACTGGGCTCTGTAAATTATATACCCAGTCCTGATCATAATAGAGTCGCTGGGTGGTACAAGTGGTTAACACACGTGACTGCTAATCGAAAGGGTAGAATTTTGAGTCCACCCAGAGGTGCGTTGGAGCCCTTGTGGTGCAGTGGCTAAGAGCTACAGCAAGCTATGGCTGCTAACCAAAAGGCCACTGGTTCATATCCTCCAGCCACTACTTGGAAACCCTATGGGGCAGTTCTACTCAGTCCTATAGGGTCACTAGGAGTTGCAATTGACTTGATAGCAATGGGTTTAATTTTTCTTTTGGTTAGAGGTGCCTTGGATGAAAGGCCTGGTGATCTACTTCTGAAAAGTCAGCCACTAAAAATCCGATGGAGCACAGTTCTACTCAGACATGCATGGTGTTGCCATAAGTGAGAAGTAACTTCACAGCAACTTCTCATAATGTATGAGATGTTAAATTAGAGTTTAAGGTCCTTGTTCTCTTACCTTTTATTCATCCCAAATAAAGGGCAAATTCTTAGCATGTGTGCTTCCAAAGAATAACAAATTTATTAAATCCAAGGGACTTACAATTGCCCTCTTTTCATTCAAATTCTATATAAAATGTATCACCACAGACAGAGGAAACTCAGCCTAAAGTAAGTACTCTAAGTATTTTACCCCTCACGAAAAATCCTTATAGAATTTAAAACCATGGTTTTCTGGGCTCCTCTCCAGACTGAATTCAAATCTTCTGGGCTAGAAAAGAGAAATCTGTAATTAAAAATTTTTTTTTTTTAAATCTTTAGCATTTTTTTTTTTAATTGCAATTTACATATGGATGGGGGAATAGAAACAAGAGGCTTCTTTAGGCTGTTGAAATTTGTAATGTGAGAGGCTTGTGTTACCATGTGGTGTGAAAGTTCTTGTTAGATATTAATCTGATACGGTTTCTGCCTACTTCCAATCCACCAGCAGGGTACCCAGTCCAAGAGGGAACTAATAGCTTCTGCTTATACCCACAGTGGATCTGAGAGCTCTCAGATTTTCTAACCATGTTCAGCTAATATTCCCAGGAAAACACTGGCAGAACAAGTCTCTTTTAGTTTTTCTAATATTACTCTCATTTATCACGTCCTCCTTCCCCTTTTGTGTCTCTATTTCCTCTGGTAACTATATCTGCTCAGTTCACTTTAAGTTATTCCCCTTTCTCTTTCCTGTATCTGATCTTAATAACAGCTGTTACTTTCTTCTGATCAGCTTTCCCACTTTTGTAGGAAAAAGAGAACAGAAGACAGAAGCAAAGCAGAAGCAAAAGTAGCATCTTAGCATTTACATCTGTGAAGTTACTGTTGCTGATCTCACATTTATGCTGCATAATTAGCACATAAGGGTGGCTGATTTCTCCTCTGCACTTGGGTTGTATTTATCCTTTAGGTACAGAGCCAATGGCCCATAACCTTTAGTTTTTTAAGTTTAGTGGGTTATTAGGGAAAGGATAAAACAGGGGATCAGGATCAACTTGGAAGTACCAGGAACAACTCAGAACACAGTTCCTCAATCAGGACAGCATCTTCTTGCCCTCTGCCGCAGGATGCTGCTGGGGACCTTCTAGGGCAAATGTTACACCTCTTAGCTCCTTGTGTCAGCAAGCCCCACTGCAGAGGTCTCATGCCGATCTCCCGGTTCCTGCGGTCTCATGCCGCTGTCTCTTGCTGTCTTCTTTTCAGGGAACCAGGACCTTAGACAAACAACCAAAAAAGGAAGTATTGGCTCTAACATGAAAAAAATAAAACTGCGAAATCAAAATTGTTGTTGTTAGGTGCCGTTGAATCGGTTCCGACTCAAAGGACCCCGTGTACAACAGAATGAAACGTTGCCTGGTCCTGCACCGTCCTCACAGCCGTGGCTATGTCCGAGCCCATTGTTCCAGCCGCTGTATTCATCCATCTTGTTGGAGGTCTTCCTCTTTTTATCTGACCCCCCACTTTACCAAACATGATGTCTTTCTCCAGGGACTGGTCCCTCCATAACTTGTCCAAAGTATTTGATACGAAGTCTCGTCTCGCCATCCTCACTTCTAAGGAGCATTCTGACTGTACTTTTTCCAAGACAGATTTGTTCACTCTTCTGGCAATCCGTGGTATATTCAATATCCTTTGCCAACACCAGAATTCAAAGAGATCAATTCTTCTGTCTTCCTTATTCATTGTCCAGCTTTTGCATGCATATGAGGTGATCGAAAATACCATAGTTTGGGTCAGAATCAAAATAAGTAAATACCAATTAAATATATGTTACATTTACTTAATTGCCACTATAAATATTCGCAAACACTATATTACATTTGAAAATATTTTGTAAGTTCTTTTTTTCTCACTTTGCAAGAATTCCTGAGTATACACGATTGCTGAGAAATCATTGCTAAATGTTAATTAAATGCATAACCCGTAGCCAAATAATTTCAAAAACAAAACTACATGATTCCTGTCAAAATTATTCATGCAAAAAATATATTTATGGGCACAGATGCCAAATGAAAGAATTACCAATGGCCAAACCTGGTACAATTTGAGCAAAAAATAAATAAATAAAGAGCATAGTATTGGGTTATAACACAAAGTATAAAACAACTAATACTGTTATAAATATATAAATTTTAAAATATATTTCATGTGGGATGTAGGTAATTTAATATATTTTCTAAAATATGGGGAGGCCATCAAACCTAATGCCAAAAGTCTACCATGGTTTTAAAATATCCCCATTAATAAACTACTATTAGGTTTGTATCAGTTTAATAAAACTTTGGAAAGTCAGATTAGAATTGCTGAAGTAGACAATTCATTGAACCTGCCGTGTTGTGGTATTAACTTCAAATATTTTATTAAAACAAAATTTTATTCAGTACTTCAATATTAAAAATATATAAATGGATAGATAGATGATAGATTAGACAATGGATGGACGGACAGACGGACGGACGGACGGACGGACGGACAGCTGATAGATAGATGAGCTAATCTTCCCCTTATCTCCCAGGTAGTTCTTCAGAATTTCGACGCTCTGTGGAACTCAGTTTGTAATTTTTTGGTACAGTGGGAAAAGCTGGACCTTTGAAGAGAAGTCATAAGACTTAGAGAATAGCTGCAATATATGTATCTGATATACGGCATGCATCCAGATTATATAAACAACTTCTACAGCTCAATAAAAAAAATTAAGATGACAAAAATCTCCACTTAAAAAATGGCAAAAGATTGGAAGAAATACTTTACCAAAGCAGATATACAGATGGCAAGTAAGCACATGGAAAGTTTCTCAACATCATTAGCAATTAGGGAAAAGTACATTAAAACTAAAATGAGCTATCACTACATACCTAATAGAATAGATAAAATTTATAGACATATATCACGTGTTGATGAGTATTTGGAGCAAGTGGAAATCTCATATTTTGAAGGTGGGAATCCCAAATGGTGGAGCCACTTTTGAAAAGAGTTGGCAGTTTCTTATAAGTTTAAACATACATTTACTACAAGATACCCAAAAAAAAAAAAATTTTTTTTTTTTTTACCATGCCTAACTGAAGATAAATGAAAATATATGCCACACAAAGACCTAAACGTGAATGTTTATAGCAGCTTTATTCTTAATGGTCCAAGCCTAGAAGCAACTAAAATGTCCATCAACTGGCATATGGATTAAAAAATTGTGATACGTACACACTGTGATGTAAGGCCTAAAATTAAGACCTGATATTATGAGCCGCCTTGACATCTGGTGAAATTGTGAGGGCCTTATCTGGCCTAACTGCAATTTCCCCTCCTGGCTCTGTTCCCACAGATAAGTTCCCCTACCAAACAACCCTCCTTATCAAAGGACCATGCACAGTCCCTGCTTATCCCTGAGTAGTCAGTTTCAGTTCCCTGTCAACATGTGGAATTTTTCAAATGAACCTATCAATCCTCCCATGGAAACCAGAGGGCATCCCATTCTCTCGATACTACAAAGCCTGCCTCCCTAAGCCCTTGGTTGTTCACTCTATTCCTGAGTACAGTCCTGGTGTGGCTCTGGATGGTGTGCCGTGTTCCCTTCCCCTGGGTTGTGAGTATATGTGACTAATAAACTATTGTCAATCTCATCTGTCCAGTGTTGGATGTCATATATTTGGTCACCTCATACCCTAGAGTGAGAATACCTCCCTCATTAACGGGGTGAATGGGAGGCAATTGAAATGCTTACAGTGGAACACCACTCAGCAATAAAATGAAACAAACTATTGATACATCCAAGAAGGTGGATGACTATCAAAAGCATTATGTTAAGTGAAAGAAGTCAGAAACAAAGGGTTACATGTTGTGTGATTCCATATATGACATTCTGGAAAAGGCAGAACAACAGAGATGGAACTTAAATCAATGGTTGGCAGGAGCTGGGGTAGGAGGTGACTGAAAAAGGATATGGGAATTTTTGGGGTGATAGAAGTGTTCTATATTTTGACTGTGGTGATGACTGCATGACTAGATACATTTGGCAAAATAAATCAAACTATTCACTAAAAACCCGTGAATTATACTGAATATAAACTATATCTGTAAATCTGAACCTCATAAGACACTGTACGGCACATGATGTTGTTAGGTGCCGCCCAGTCGGTTCCAACACATAGCGACCCTGTGTACAACAGAATGAAACACCATGCCATTCTTAAAATCATTGCTATGTTTGAGCCCATTGTTGCAGCCACTGTGTCAATCCATCTTGTTGAAGGTCTTCCTGTTTTTTGCTGACCCTCTACTCTACCAAGCATGATGTTGTTCCCCAGGGACTGGTCCCTCCTGATAACATGTCCAAAGTACCTGAAATGAAGTCTCGTCATCCTTGGTTCTAAGGATCATTCTGGCTGTACTTCTTCCAAGAAAGACTTGTTCAATCTTCTGACAGTCCATGGTATATTCGATATTCTTTGCCAACACCATAATTCAAATGCATCGATTCTTCTTTGGTTTTCCTTATTCATTGTTCAGCATTTGCGTGCATCTAAGGCAATTCACATGCATCTGATGGCACACGATAAATGCCTAACAAATGTTAGTTTTGCTTGAAAACTTCAAAAAAAATTTTTTTAACTTTGTGATTGTTTTTGGTTCTTATCAGCCTTGGTTTGACTAAGGGAGTTAAATAAAAGAGCAACCATATTTTACCCCTCTTCTTTTTGAGGTTTGTTCTGCCTTTCCCATTGCTCCCCCAAATTTTACCCCAAAAGATTGAAACAGAGATTATAATCCGATTATGAGTTTCTATATTAATAAAAGGAATCTGATTTTTTTTTGAAGCTGTATCCCAACATTTATCTTTGAAAAAGAAGACGAGCTATTCTACCTCTGAATATACATTCATTTCCTTAGAAGAATATAAACTCAAAAGCAAACAACAATTATCATAAATTGCCTTTCCTACCATGTTGTAGATTAAAAAAAAATTCCAGTTTGCTATAATGTTGTTTAAAAGTCAAGTAGTTCTTCAAGAACAAAGTACCATAGAATGACATTTTAATAAACAATTTAGACATTAAACATCACAGACTCATTACTTAATGTGTTCAGTACCGTATGTAAAGACCGTATGTAAAGCTAGCTAACTCAACACGTCTTCTTAACAACAAATAGATGTTGTAACATTTATAATATTTTTAAAATTATATTCTTACAACTGTCTAAGGTTATATTGAATTCATATTTTTTAAATTCCTATTGCTAGTTTTAGATTACCACATTTATGCAGATAAATGACAAAGTGAGCTGATAATGATAAAGTGATAATGGATTCTTACCTACCGTATCTAAGAATATTTTCTTTTTACACTTTGGTCATCAAGAGAGAAATGACAGTGCAGAGCCTTCAGGACACAGTTTTCTAAGAGGAATTAAAAAACTTTGCATGGTAGAGATCCCCCATTAGCAGATTCTCAGAATAAAATTGCTAAATCATCTGTTAAGCGCTCTCTTACATTTTCTGCTTTTTGCATCCTCTACTAAAACTAGAAACGCTTTCATAGTTTTCTTTGGGATAAGCTCTTAGAATTCTTCTGCATTTCTTTTAAATGAGATGGCGGCATCATTTAATTGTGAAACCTGTTTCTTTTTTCTCTAAGAATTGTTAATTTACCCACCATACATCCTAAGAATTTCGCAGCTTTGTTTTTGTGCCTTCTTTCTCCTTTCATTGTATTCTGTGTTTCTCCAAACTGGCCTTTTTCTAATTGACATTTATTGTTTTCTACCTAAAAAGTTGCCTTCAGTAACTTCAGGGGTCTCAAAAGAGGGAAAAATAGTGATATTTGACCCCCAAACCAACTACTTTAAGGAGTCCTGGTGGCAAGTAGAGCCCTGGTGGTGAAGTGCTTAAGAGGTTAGCTGCTAACCAAAAGGTTGGCAGTTCAAAAAGCTGTTCCTTGGAAACCTTATGGGGCAGTTCTGTTGTGTATTACAGAGTCGCTGTGAGTCGGAACCAACTCAACTGCACCTAACAACCTTAGGCCAAATTATGAAGTGACGCAAGCAATTTTATATTTGGCATTTCTTATCTTATAGGGTCGCTATGAGTCAGAATCGACTGTGCACAGCCATGAGTTTAATGAGAGTTTTTACCTTTCCTTTCAGCATGGCTCATTTTTTTCCTTCCTTCTCCCTTTTTTGGTACATTTTTCCATCTCTCTTCAGCTTCCAGCTCTTAGGCCCAAGTGCCAAACTCCTGTCTGTAAATTAATGTGTTTGCTAGCCACCATGGGAGATAATCTGGATTTAAGAGGAACTCAAACAACACAGTGTAATTTGAACCTCCTGGCAGCTTGCTATGGAGCTAATACAGGATGGAAGAAGTAAATCAGAGGAAAAAGGTAAAAGGATTTTTAGTTGTCAAGCCCCAATTTTAACTGCTTCACCAATGCATTAGGCTGGGCCTAAATCTTGCTAGATTCACTGGAGAATGGCTTGAAGTCATTGCCGTAATGAAAACGTGGTTAAAACAAATCATTTAAATATTTAATGTTAAAAGCTCACCATCTAATTTAATTTAATGGTAAGAAAAAATCTTCCTACAAGTTGATGAAACTGTTACTATTATTCTTATTTGCTCCTTGTACATTTCTTTCACTTCTCAAACAAAACAATAACCCTCAGCATTTCTTTTGCTACTACCTCCATGTGCTTCTCTCTTCTACTTACTATAGAGTTCCATGAGGAGAGGATGGCAGGTGTCTTGCTCCAACTGCCAATTCCAATCCATATTGCTTTCACTCGTCTTTTAAGTTCATGTCATCCATTAAAAAAGTCAAATAAACAAACGTGTCTCAGTCAGGATTCTCTAGAGAAACACCGGAATCAGAGGGATTTACTTCAAGGGTTAGCTCACTGGATCATGGGGGCTGGCAACTCCAAAATCTGCAGGTCAGGCAGTAGGCTGGAGACTTCTGCAGGCTTGCATCCCAAGATCTGTAGGTCAGGTGACAGAAAAAGTGCAAAGTGGAAAGAGAAAGAGAGGGCCAGTTCTGCCAAAATACCTACTTGTAGCCTGGAGGCAGAACATACCCTAAGGGAAACTTCCTTTTCAACTGATCGATTAATTATACTACATTAGATGGCGTTGTAGAAGGTGATTACATTACATTGCATTGCATTGCAGAAAAGCAACTAGTCTAATATTTTGCCAACCTACTAGCCAAGTTGACACTTAAAATTAACCATTACTAAACCCTTTTTTGTATAATGAGAGACAATAAGTTTAGCATTAAGAACATGAAGTCAAACAGACCTGAATTTAAGTGCTAGCCTTGTTCCTTCGTAACTGAGTAAATTTGAGCCTGTTACTAAAGTAAGTTACTAAGCTTCAGTTTTCTCTTCTATATAATGCAGGGTTAGTAATAATACCTTTCTCACAGGGTTGTAAATGGTAGCTACAACAGTTTTATACCAACTCTAAGACAATTCTGAATTTCTAGGAAAGTCTCCAAAATCTGTCTAAAAACCTAGAGTTATGCAGGACAAAATATGTCTGTGATAAACCTGGGGTCCATTATACTCTACAAAATTCTCTCTACACCATTTCATTCTATGGTGTCAACTTCCTGAGGGGACAGAGAATGCCTGTTCAGTTCAGCCATTACCTACCTAGTTGCTTTCAAATCAACAGGCTCATGCTTCTTTTCATCTTTCTGACATCTGTATTTTCTGCCAATAATTCTGGGGTCAGAAAGAGGCAAGCAGCAAAGAGGAGAGGGAGAGGTATGGATAGGAGGCAGGTGGGTTCAAAAGCTGGTTTAGAATTTAAGATCATAGAAATGAAGTTATTTCTGATGACGACGAGACTACTGGCGAAGCAGAGCCTTAAGATGAATAGCTTCAGGAACGATGAGACTCCATGAAGTGTTGCCTCCTGAGTGAAACTCCCTATCTTCCCCCAACTTGCAGATAAATTTACTTTATACTCCTCTGAGCTCCATTTACATTTGGACCTCACAATTTCATCACCTCATGTGCCCACATCAAATGCTGAGTTTAATCTATTTCTCTTAAAACACTTTCTTGACTGGGCTTTGGCACACCACTCTTTCTTGATTCTTTTTCTATCTTCTTTGGATTTTCTTTTTTCAATCTCCTTTGCTTGTTCCTCTCCATCTTTCAGATGTCCTTGCAGGTACCATGTAGAAGTCAGTAGGGAGGCTAGTAGAAAGAGAGGGCCAGAAGCATGATAGGTCTAAACTAGTTAGTAGTGAGCATTTAGGATAATGTCACAGGTCAAGGACTATTAAGGCTGCATACAATAAGGTGATGAGGACTAGAAGAATTGAGAACACCTCAAAATAATACAGTGAGGGCTGAAGTGTGGAGTCTGGGGTCTTAAATGCTAACAAGTGGCCATCTAAGATGCATCAATTGGTCTCAACCCACCTGGATCAAAGGAGAATGAAGAACACCAAGGTCACAAGATAATTATGAGCCCAAGAGACAGAAAGGGCCACAGGAACTAGAGACTTACATCATCCTGAGACCTGAAGAACTAGATGGTGCCCGACCACAATTGCTGACTGCCCTGACAGGGAGCACAACAGAGAACCCCTGATGGAGCCGGAGAACAGTGGAACGCAGACCCCAAATTCTCATAAAAAGACCAGACTTAACGGTCTGACTGAGACTAGAAGAATCCCGGCGGTCATGGTCCCCAAACCTTCTGTTGGCCCAGGATAGGAACCATTCCCGAAGACAACTCATCAGATGTGGAATGGACTGGACAATGGGTTGGAGAGGGATGCTGATGAGGAGTGAGCTACTTGTATCAGGTGGACACTTGAGACTGTGTCTGGAGGGGAGATGGGAGGGTAGAGAGGGTTAGAAACTGGCAAAACAGTTACCAAAGGAGAGACTGGAAGGAGGGAGCAGGCTGACTCATTAGGGGGAGAGTAAATGGGTATATGTAGTAAGGTGTATGTAAGTTTATATTATGAGAGACTGACTTGATTTGTAAACTTTACTTAAAGCACAATAAAAATTATTAAAAAAAATAATACAGTGGGGGGAGGTGATAAAGTGAATATGAGTATAGAAAAAACATGATTAGCCATTTGTTTTACATTTTGGAAGCTGAGTGATGGGTTGTTGTTATCTTTAGGTGCCATTGAGCTGGTTCTAATTCAAACTGACCCTATCTGCAATAGAATGAAACACTGCCCGGCCCTGCACCATCCACACAATTGTTATGCTTGAGATCATTGTTGCAGCCACTGTGTCAGTCCACCTCACCGAAGGTCTTCTTCTTTTTCACTGACCCTCTACTTTACCAAGCATGACATCCTACTCCAGGGACTGATCCCTCCTGATAACATGCCCAAAATATGTGAGACATAGTCTCACCATCCTTGCTTCTAAGGAGCATTCTGGTTGTACTTCTTCCAAGAGAGATTTATTCATTCTTTTGGCAGTCCGTGGTATATTCAATATTCTTCACCAACACCACAATTCAAAGGCATCAATTCTTCTCTGGTCTTCCTTATTCATTGCCCAGCTTTCACATGCACATGAGGCAATTGAAAACACCATGGCTTGGGTCAGGCGCACCTTAGCCTTCAAAGTGACACCTTTGCTTTCCACCACTTTAAAGAGGTCTTTTGCAGCAGATTTGCCCAATGCAACAGGTCGTTTGATTTTTTTTTTTAAGTTGTACTTTAGATGAAGATTTATAGAACAAACTGATTTCTCATCAAACAGTTAGTACACGAATCGTTCTATGACATTAGTTAACAACCCCACGACATGTCAACACTCTCCGTTCTCAGCCCTGGGTTCCCTATTACCAGCTTTCCTATTCCCACCTGCTTTCCAGTCCCTGCCCCAGAGCTAGTGCGCCCCTTTAGTCTTGTTTTTTCCATGGGCCTGTTCAATCTGGCTGAAGGCTGAACCTCAGGAGTGGCCTCATTACTAAGCTGAAAGGGTGACCAGGGTCATACTCTCAGGGTTTCTCCAATCTCTGTCAGGCCAGCAAGTCTGGTCTTTCTTTTTGAGTTAGAATTTTGTTCTACATTTTTCTCCAGCTCTGTGTGGGACCCTCTATTGTGATCCCTGTCAGAGCAGTCAGTGGTGGTAGCCAGGCACCATCTAGTTTTAATGGACTCAGCCTGGTGGAGGCTGGGGTAGATGTGATCCATTAGTCCTTTGGACAAATCTTTCCCTTGTGTCTTTAGTTTTCTTCATTCTTCTTTGCTCCCAAAGGGATGAGACCAGAGGAGTATCCTAGATTGCTGCTTACAGGCTTTTAAGACCCTAGATGCTACTCACCAAAGGAGAATGTAGAACATATTCTTTATAAACTATATTATGGCAATTGAGCTAGATGTTCCCCAAGACTGTTGTCTTACAGCCATCTCAGCCCAACAATTTGGTCCTTTGAGGAGTTTGGATATGTCTATGGAGCTACCATGACCTTGCCTTGTACAGATTGTGCTGGCTTCCCCAGTATTGTGTATTGTCTTACCCTTCTCCAAAGTTTCTACTTATCTATTGTCTAGTGTTTTTCCATCCCCACCCCTTCCCTTCCTCAGTGTTTTTCCATCCCCACCCCTCCCCTTCCTCATAACCATCAAAGATTGTTTCTTTTTGTATATAAACCTTTTCATGAGTTTTTACAGTTGTGGTCTCATACGGTATTTGTCCTTCCGTGATTCACTTATTTCACTTAGCATAATGCCCTCCAGATTCATACACGTTATGAAATGCTTCACAATTCATCATTGTTCTTTACTGGTGCGTAATGCTCCTTTGTGTGTATATACCACAGTTAGTTTATCCATTCATCTGTTGATGGGCATTTAGACTGTTTCCATGTTTTTGCTATTGTGAACAATGCTGCAGTGAACATGGATGGGCATTTGTCTATTCGTGTGACGACTCTTATTTCTCTAGGATATATTCCTAGGAGTGGGATTGCTGGATCATATGGTATTTCTATTTCTAGCTTTCCAAGGAAGTGCCACATCATTTTCCAAAATGGTTGTATCATTTTGCATTCCCACCAGTTGTGCATAAGAGTTCTGATCTCCCTGCAGCCTCTCTAACATTTGTTATTTCCTGTTTTATTGATTGGTGCCAGTAATGCTGGAGTGAGATGGTATCTCATTGTGGCTTTGATTTGCATTTCTCTAATGGCTAGAAATCATGAGCATTTCCTCGTGTGTCTGTGCGCCACTTGAATGTCTTCTTTGGTAAAGTGTCTATTCATTTCTTTTGCTCATTTTTTAATTGGATTATTTGTCTTTTTGTTGTAGAGGTGTTGGATTTTCTTATAGATTTTAGAGATTAGACCTTGTCTGATTTGTAAGAGCCAAAAATTTTTTCCCAGTCTGTAGGTTCTCTTTTTACTCTTTTGGTGAAGTCTTTTGATGAGCGTTTAAGTGTTTAATTTTTAGAAGATCCCAGTTACCTAGCTTATCCTCTGGAGCTTGTGTATCGTTTGTGGTTTGTATCCTATTAATGCCATGTATTAGGGCCTGTAGTGTTAATCCTATTTTTTCTTCTATGAACTTCGTGGTTTTTGGCTTTATATTTAGGTCTTTGATCCATTTTGAGTTAGTTTTTGTGTATGATGTGAGGTATGGGTCCTGTTTCATTTTTTTTGCAGATGGACATCCAGATTTGCCACACCATTTGTGAAGAAGTATCTTTTCCCCATGCGATGGACTTTGGGCCTTTGTCAAAGATCAGGTGACCATAAGTGGATGGACTTGCATCTGGGTTCTCAATTCTGTTCCATTGGTCAATGTACCTGTCATTTTACCAGTACCAGGCTGTTTTTTCTACCATAGTTACATAGTAGGTTCTGAGGTCAGGTAGTGCGTGTCATCCTACTTTATTCTTCTTCTTCAACAGTGCTTTACTTATCCAGGGCTTCTTCCCTTTCCATATAAAGTTAATGATAAGTTTTTCCGTCTCTTTTAAGAATGTTGTTGGTATTTGGATAGGTATTGCATTGTATTTGTAAATCGCTTTGGGTAGAATCGTCATTTTCACAATGTTGACTCTGCCTATCCATGAGCATGGTATGTTTTTCCATTTATGTAGATCTCTTTTGGTTTCTTGTAGTAATGTTTTATAGTTTTCATCTTATAGGTCTTTTACATTCCTGGTTAGATTTGTTCCCAAGTATTTTACTTTTTTCGGGGCTGTTATAAATGGCGTTGTTTTCCTGACTTCCTTTTCATTGTTCTCTTTATTGGTGTACAGGAATCCAACTGATTTTTGTATGTTTATCTTGTATCTTGCTGCTCTGCTGAATCTTTCGATTAGTTCCAGTAGTTGCCTCATGCAGTCTTTTGGGTTTTCTATGTATAGTATCATATCATCCACAAATAGGGGTGGCTTAACTTCTTCATTACCAATTCTGAAGCCCTTTATTTCTGTATCTTGCCTTATTGCTCTAGCTAGGACTTCCAACAAAATATCAAATAGGAGTGGTGACAAAGGGGAATGTTTTCAGCCTCTCTCCAATAAGAATGGTGCTGGCCATTGCTTTTGTATATATATCCTTTATTATTTTGAGAAATTTTCCCTCTATACCTACTTTATTGAGAGTTTTTATCAGGAATGGGTGTTGGACTTTGTCGAACACCTTTTATGTGTTGATTGAGAGATGATCATGTGATTCTTTTCTTTCCTTTTATTTATGTGGTGGATTACTTTGATTGATTTTCTAATGTTGAACCATCCTCGCATACCTGGTATGAATCCTACTTCGTCAGGGTATATTATTTTTTTTTTTGATATGATACTGAATTCTATTGGCTAGAATTTTATTGAGAATTTTTGCATCTATATTCATTAGAGATATTGGTCTGTAATTTTCTTTTTTATGGTGTCTTTGCCTGGTTTGGGTATCAGGGTTATGCTGGCTTCATAGAATGTATTTAGAAGGATTGTTTCCTTTTCTATGTTCTGAAATAATTTGAGCAGTACTGGTGTAAGCTCTTCTCTGAATGTTTGGTAGAATTCTCCAGTAAAGCCATCTAGGCCAAGGCCTTTTTTTCTTGGGAGTTATTTTACTACCTTTTCAATTTCTTCTCTTATTATGGGTCTGTTCAGATTTTCAACACCATTTTGTGTTAGTATGGGTAGATGGTGTGTCTCTAGAAATTTGTCCATTTCCTCTAGGTTTTCAAATGTGTTGGAGTATAGTTTTTCATAAACTATGATCCCTTTCATTTCAGTTGGGTCTGTTGTAATGTCCCCCATTTCATTTCTTATTTGAGTTATTTGCGTCCTCTCCTGTTTTTCTTTTGTCGGTTTGGCCAGTGGTTTGTCAATTTTGTTGATACTTTCGAAGAACCAACTTTCGGTTTTGTTAATTCTTTCTATTGTTTTTCTATTCTCTATTTCATTTATTTCTGCTGTGATCTTTATGATTTCCTTTCTTCTGATTACTGTGGGCTTCTTTTGCTGTTCTTTTTCTATTTGTTCAAGTTGTATAGTTAATGCTTTGATTTTGTTCCTTTCTTCTTTTCTGATGTGTGCATCTAGTACTATAAATTGACCTCTGAGGACTGCCTTTGCTGTATCCCAAAGGTTATGGTATCATGTGTTTTCATTCTCATTTGATACTAGGAATTTTTTTATTCCATCTCTGATTTCTTGTATTACCCAGTGGTATTTAAGTAGGATGTTACTCAGTTCCCATGTAATTGATTTTTTTTTCCTTTGTCCTCCTTTTTTTTTTTTTTTTAAGAGAACCACCATAAAATCTTAGCAGGTGTCCACTGGGATTCAGAGATGAAGGAGCTGGAGCTTGACCCATATTTGGAAAAAAGGCATGTCAGTCAGGGTTCCACCAGAGAATCAGAACCAGTAGGATATATATAAGTATGTATACATACTTATATATGTGTATGAGAGAGAGAGGAGAGATCATCTATACATTTCTATATCTAGCTATCTAGAGAAATAGATTTATTGAAAAGAATTGGCTCATGCAATGTGGGGGCAAATCTGAAATCCATAGGGCAGACTGTTAGGAAGGTCAGGCTGGAAACTCTCAGGCAGCAGTTACTGCTGCAGTCTCCAGACAGAATTTCTTTTCAGGAAAACCTCAGTTCTACTCCTAAAGGCTTTCAACTGATAGAATCAGGCACACCCAGATTATTGAAGATAATCTCCTTTACATAAAGTCAACTCACTGTAGACATTAATGGCATCTACAAAGAGCTTGACTGCAACACCTAGATCAGTGTTTGATTGAATAACTGGGCACCAGAGCCTAGCTAAGTTGACACATAAAACTGACCATCACAGGAGGTGCACTACCAGATGGGCAAAAAGCTTGTGGATGCATCACCCATGTCTAGGAATGTAGTGAGTACTGAGAAGAGGTCCATTGACAAAAACAGTCCACCTTAGAAACTGTCTTACCCAGAGATAGAAAATGATACTTGTGAAAAGTGAGCTTCTTGGATCAAGTAGACATATGAGACTATGCTGGTATCTCCTGTCTGGAGGGGAGATGGGAGGGCGGAGCGGGTCAGAAGCTGGCCGAATGAACGTGAAAAGAGAGAGTGGAGGGAAGGAGTATGCTGTCTCATTGGGGGAGATCAATTAGGAGTATATAGCAAGGTGTGTATAAATTTTTATATGAGAGACTGGCTTGATTTGTAAACTTTCACTTAAAGCACTCCTCCTGTTGTTAATTTCTACTTTGATGGCATTGTGGTCAGAGAAGATACTTTGTATTATCTCAGTGTTTTGGATTTTGTTGAGGGTTACTCTGTGGCCTAAAATGTGGCCTATTCTGGAGAATGTTCCATGTGCGTTGGAAAAGAATGTGTACATTGCAGCTGTTGGGTGTTCTATATATATCTATGAGGTTCAAGTTTGCTGAACTTTGGTTGATTGTGCTCTTTAGTTCTTCTGTATCTTTGCTGAGTTTTTTTCTAGGTATTCTGTCCTTTACCAAGAGTGGTGTGTTGAAGCCTCCTACTTTTATTGTGGAACTGTCAATTTCTGTTTTCAGTGCTGTAAGAGTTTGTTTTATGTATTTTGGAGTCTTGTCATTGGGTGCACAGATGTTTATTATGGTTAAGTCTTCATGATGGGTAGTTCCTTTAATCATTATATAGTGCCCCTCTTTGTCTTTCATGGTGGATTTTGTTTTAAAGTCTATTTTATCTGAGATTAGTATTGCCACTCCTGTTCTTTCTGGTAGTTATTTGTTTGATATATCTTTTTATCCTTTGATTTTTAACAAATTTATGTCTTTGTTTCTAAGTGTGTCTCTTGTAGACAGCATATTCATGGATCTTGCTTTTTTTTTTTTTATCCTTTTTGTCACTCTGTATCTCTGTACAGGTACATTTAGGCCATTTACATTCACTGTAATTATTGATAAAAAAAAAAAAAGATAGATGTGAGTTTATTGCTGTCATTTTGTAGTGCTTTTTTTGTTGTGCTAATGTTTTCTTTGTTCCTTTTACTTTCCTGTGCTGAATTCCTTTTGTTTGTGGATTCCTTCTTCTTCTGTTTTTGTAGGTTTTGTTGTTATTGAGACTTTATGTTTTTCTCTTTTTTTTTTTTGATGAGTAGTTTTGTTAACTTTCTTTGTGGTTACCTTGAAATTTACCCTTATCTTTCTAGGTTTGAACCAGTCTTTAACTGCCCTGCCTTCCTCTCCATTAGAAAGTTCTATATCTACACAGTTTATTCCCTCTTTTATTGTTCTGATGTTGTTGTCATTTACAGATTAACCTCTCTGGTTCCCTGTTGCAATTCTTTTGGTTTTGTACACTGCTTGAGAGTTTATTTCCTATTTTGGTATCTGGCTGGGACACTCTTGGATCCTAGATTCAGGCTGTGGTCTGAAGTAGTTTGTTCTCAGACTAAAGGATTCCCTTTAATAATTCTCGTAGGTTTGGTTGGTTTTTATATATTCCTTTAATTTCTGTTTATCTGGAAATGTCTTAATTTCATCTTCATATTTGAACAAGAGTTTTTCAGGATATGTTATTCTTGGTTGGTAATTTTTTTCTTTCAAGGTTTTATATGTCATCCCCTTGCCTTCTTGCCTGCAGGGTTTCTGCCAAATAATCAGTGCTTAGTCTTATTGCTTCCCCTCTGTATGTGACTTTTTGTTTTTCTTGAGCTGCTCGCAGAGTTTTTTCTTTGTCTTTGGTTTTAGTGAGTGTGATTATGATATGCCCTGGTGTTTTTCTTTTGGGATCTATCCTATATGGGGTTCGTTGACCTTCTTGGATGATCAGCTTTTCATCATTCATGATATTAGGGAAGATTTCTGTCAGCACTTCTTCAGTGAACCTCTCTGTGTTTTCCATTTTCTCTCCCTGTTCTGGAACTCCAATCACTAGCAAATTTTTGCTTTTGATTGTATCCCACATAATTCTCAGGATTTCTTCCTTTTTCTTCATTCTTTTTTTCTGATTTTTCCTCAAACAGAGTTGTATCCAAGTGTTTGTCTTCAATTTTGTTGATTCTGTCTTCCATCATTTCAAACCTGCTCCTCAGCCCTTCTATGACACTGTCCATTTCTGAAATCTTGTTGTTCATCTTTTGGATTTCTAAATGTTTTTGTATGATTTCCAGTTGTGAATTTATTTTGGCATTTTGTTCCTGTATTATGTTCCTGAATTGTTCCATTTTTTTGTCTGTATTTTCCATGAATTTGTCTGCCTTTTCCAAAAATTTGTCTATTTTTTCCTCATTTTTGTCAGTTCCTTGCTTCAACTCTTGGATTGCTCTGAATATTAGAGATTTGAATTCTCTGTCAGGTAGTTCTAGTGCCTTTTCTTCCACTGGAAAGTCATCTGGTGTTTAATTTTGGATGCATACTGGAACTATCCTGTCCTTTTTTTTTTTTTTTAATATGTTTTGATATTGTCTGCTGTCTTTGGGGCATTTAGTAATTATTTTCTTCATTTCTTCATTGTAGATTTGCTTGTTTCATCCTGATTTTTTGTTTTATTTGGTTATGTCTGAGCGGGGGGCTGTGCATTCTTTGTTGTTTGCTCATCTCTAGTCATGATACTGTTCATTTACTTGTCCAATGGGCAGGGCCAGTCACTCAGCTATGATACAGCTGGGCAGATCAAGCTGAAGGCAAGGGGCTGGGGTGGGTTGTTTGTGGCACATACTAGGGTTGACAGGGCAGACCAGGAATCAGTGCCAGGCAGGTTCCGGTAGCCTGTGCCCGTGCTGCTCAGAGGTGTGATGTTCAGCACACGGTCATCATTTGATTTCTTGACTGCTGCTTCCATAAGTGTTGATTGTGGATCCAAGTAAAATGAAATCCTTGACAATTCCAATCTTTTCTCCATTTATCATGATGTTGCTGATTGGTCCAGTTGTGAGGATTTTTGTTTTCTTTATGTTGAGGTATAATCCATACTGAAAGCTATGGTCTTTGATCTTCATCAGTGTTTCAAGTCCTCTTCACTTTCAGCAACCAAAGTTGTGTCATCTGCATAATGTAGGTTATTACTGAGCCTCCCTCCAGTCCTGATGCCCTGTTCTTCATACAGTCCAGCTTATTTGCTCAGCATACAGGTTGAATAGATATGGTGAAAGGATACAACTCTGACACACATCTTTCTTACTTTAAACTACGCAGTATCCTCTTGTTCTGTCTGAAGAACTGCCTCTAAGTCTATGTATAGGTTCCTTATGAGCACAATTAAATGTTCTGGAATTCCCATTCTTCACAACATTATCCATAATTTGTTAAGATCCACACAGTTGAAGGCCCTTTCATAGTCAATAAAACACAGGTAGACATCTTTCTGGTATTCTCTGTTTTCAGCCAGTATTCATCTGATATCAGCAATGATATCCCTGCACCCATGTCCTCTTCTAAATCTCACTTGAATTTCTGGCAGTTCCCTATTGATGGGTGATGGTTATATGGGATTTATTATACTGTCTTCCTTCCTTTTGTATACATTTGAAGTTTTCCATTATTTTAATATATTCATATGTATATATGCGTGAAAAGGAGTTCTGGTGGCACAGTGGTTAAGTGCTCAGCTGCTAACCAAAATGTCAGCAGTTCGAACCTACCAGCTGGTCCATGGGAGAAAGATGTGGCAGTCTGCTTCCATAATTTACAGTCTTAGAAATATGGGACTGTTCTACTCTGTCCTGTAGGGTCACTATGAGCCAGAATTGATTAGATAGCAAAGGGTTTTAGATATATATGCATGTATTACATACATATGTTTATGTTTGTGTTTGTATTTGCATATATATATGTGTATATATATGGAGTTTCTGAGTGGTTCAAATAGTCGACACATTTAGCTGCTAACGTAAAAATTGGAAGTTCAAGTCCAACCAGAGGTGCCTTGAAATAAAGGCCTGGTGATCTATTTCCAAAAAAATCAGCCATTGAAAACCCTATGGAGCACAGTTCTACTCCAACACACATGATGTCGCCATGAGTTAGAGTCAACTTGACAGCAACTGGTATATGTATTTGTATCTGTATCTGTGTATACATATGTGCATTTGTATGGATGTGTGCATACACATACACATGTAAATATAAATATGTATATGCAGGCAGGAAGAATAGAAAGTTGACTGCACATGTCCACACATCTTGGATAAGCTCTTTTTTTAATATAACTTATTTCATTTTTGTTGTTGTCAAGAATATACACAGTAGATCATACACCAATTCAAAAATTTCTACATGTATAATTTAGTGACAATGATTACATTTTCGAGTTGTGCAACCATTTTTACCCTCCTTTTCTGAGTTGTTCTTCCCCCATTAAGATAAACCCACTGACCTCTAAGTTTCCTATCTACACTTTCGAGTTGATGCTTCCAATTCGATCCCGTATAAATAGATCTTAAAAGAGCACAATGTTCAAGGCAGGCATTCTTTACTAGTTAAGATAAATTATTGTTTGTTTTTAAGAAAACTTCTGGGGATATTTTTCATTTACAGTTTAAAGGTTATCTCAGGGTAATAGTTTCAGGGTCTCATCCAGCCTCAATGGCTCCAGGAAGTCTGAATTCCATGAGAATTTGAAATTCTTTTCTGCATTTTCCCTCTTTTGACCAGGATTCTTCTATAGACTCTTTGATCAAAATGTTCAGTAAAGATAGCTGGACTCCATGCAGTTCTTCCAGCCTCATGGCGAAGGGAGTAGTTGTTCATGATGTGGGTGAGCTCTTAACATACAATTAACTAGTTTTGTGTTTCTGATTGCATCGTTAGTGAAACAATGATGCCCTGATAGTGGCAATCTTACTACTTCATCCTGGGTACATTAGGTGCAAGATTATTGTTGGGTTTTGCCTAAGTTCAGAATCAATTAAAAGAATCCAAAGAATAAACAAGATAGAGAGCAAAGTCCAACACTTATTACTGATATTGGCAGGTTTGGAGAAGTGGCTTTTGGTCTACCAGGCAAATTAGCTTGTTAATATTACAACACAAATTTGGCAGATTTATATATACAGTCACAAGCACAACTGGATATCCACAGCCGTTCCTTGTGGGAGCTTGCCACTATAAAATTCTGTACTTGGAATAATGAAAAATATGTGGTTTCCTGGTAACAGCTGGATCTTAAAAGAGCAAAGAGTCTGGGATATGTATGCCCAGTTCTTCTCTCCATGCTCACCAATAGCTTTTGGAGAGGCAGGGAAGAGCTAAGGCATATTCATCCACATAAAAGGAAACATTGTGAGTAGAATATAAGAGTTAAAATCATATAGATGTGTTAAATAGAAGCTTTTACTTGGGAAATCAATAAGAAGGCACTATTACAGTTTTAGTCATCAACTAAGTTATTAGATCATATGCTATGTTTATTATGACTACATTTGAAGACTCCTTTGTTGACCCCCATTAAGGGCATCTTGAGTCTTGAGGCTTTGCTTAACATCATGGTTCTACTTCTATAGCATATGGAAGCTGTATAGTCTAAAAAATGATGGTTCCCCAGAAGTATAATTTTTTGAGGGCCTGCTTAGAAGGTAAATTTAATTATTGGCTCAGGAAGATTTATTTGATGTTTCCAAGAAGATAATTCCTATCATATTGATTGTACTTTTTGGAAGACTGTTTAAAATTCCAATAGATATTTCTGGCATGGAGGCTATCCCATCTATCATTACTGGGGTATCAGTCTTAGTTTCCTAGGCCTGCCATAATAAAATCCCACAAAGTGTGTGGTTTAAAGAATAGGAATTTATTTTTTTATATTCTAGAGGCTGAAAGTCTAAATCAGTGTCTTGACCATGTTCATTCCTTCTGTGGGCCTCTCTCTTAGTTTTTTTTGGCTGCTGCAATACTTGGCATTCTTTTGTTGCTTATAGATGCATCTACCTTCATAATCACATGACATCTCTCACTGTGTCTGCTCTGCTTTTTTTATACTCAGCACTCAGAAGCGATTAGGTTTACGATCCACCCTAGTCTGGGATGACTGTGTTAACATAACAAATGGAAACCCCTACTTCCAAACAGGGTCATATTTATACATATAGTGTTAGAACTTCAACATAACTTTTTGGGAACCCAATTCAATCCATAACAGCATTTATTTTCAAAAAATATGGATCATTTTGACATTTGCCTTTAAGGCATTCCCCAAATATTCTGTAAATATGCTTAAGAATTGAGTACATCAAGAGATATTATTTCCCTTGAACTCTTACTACATTATATTTGCACCTCTCTTGTGATATCTTGTGATATTTGTTTAATGACATCTTTCACTTACTGGCAACTATTCTTGCCAATCCTGCACAATTAGAAACTCTTAAAGGGCTGGGACCATATCTAGGTCAATTCTTTATCACTACCAGCCTGAAGCAGAGTCAGTACTCAATAATTTTTGTTTTTAATGCATGAATAACCACACGACAAAGAACAAATCAAATTTCCTTTTTTATCATCCAGATTGTTTGCTGTGTTTTTCCCTTACAATTATTCTTTCCTGCACAAATCTTTCTGCCACTGAAGATCTTCTGCCTTCACGTATTTTTTCTGACATTATCTTTGTTGACTAGTATGTGATTTGTTCTATTTATTTCTATGTCCTCTAATCTTCAGATATTCTAGGCTTAAAATATAGCCGTGAGGAAAGAATGACTTTGGACAGAGAAAATAGAGTTAAAATGCTTTTTGTGTATTCCTTTAAAATGTCTATCAAAATAATACATATGCGGTAGTTTAAAAAATTAAATTGTCTAGAAGATTTTCTAGCAAAAAGACAAGTAATTGGTGACTGATGTTACTAGCCCTATTTTCCCTTCGTAGTTACAACCACTTTTAACAGCTTTTGAATCTTTTTCTGACTACTGTCACATTTCTAAAAAAAAATATGGTGATACCATAATTTATTGACTATTCATATGACAGGTGAGGTGTTATCTCACCTGCTCTGCCAGCCACAATCACCCCTCTAGCTCCTCCTGTATATAGATGCATTTTCTATTGATAATCATTGTAACTTTAAGTTTTTGTTGTTGTTAGGTACCATCGAGTTGGTTCCAACTCACAGCGACCCTATGCACAACAGAATGAAACACTGCCCAGTCCTGCACCTCATAATTGTTGCTATACTTGAGCCCATTGTTGCAGCCACTGTGTCAATCCATCTCCCTGAAGGTCTTCCTCTTTTTCACTGATCCTCTACTTTACCAAGCATGATGTCCTTCTCCAAGGATTGATCCATCCTGATAACATGTCCAAAGTATGTGAGACATAGTCTCGCCATTAAACGTAACATAAAATAGCATCCTTTAACCTTTTATTTCATCACCCATAAATGTATCTCAACATTTTTAATTTATTTTTTTTTATCATCACCTCATCACCTTCTCCTAAAGCCACCTATCGGTACACATAGCATATTTCTGTAGATTAGATAAAGATGCTCCTCCATGCAGAGTTACCCCATATGAGCATGGCTGATAGCTCTTTTACGTGAAGAAAAGGTACCCCTTGCGCTAAGTGTTAGCTTTCAGCCCCCATTGCTGTATCAGCTGGGTACCTTGGGCACTATACACTTGTACACTGACCCCAGACTTCACCCCTTTTTTCCTGCACTCTCCTTCCATTTACCACTAGTATCATTTTATCAATGGCACTTAATTTTTCAGCTCTTTCATTCTATTTTGTAACCATAGTCATCTATATTTTGTATATAAGCCAAATATTAATACTTACATTATTAAGTTGATGTATTCATGGCAGAAAAAAAGTGTGTTAAGATTACATTTCCTTTCTTTTCCATAGGTTTTTGTTTTCTTGGAATTGCTGTTTTTCATCTTTATCCTCGCTCTGCCTTTCTCTCCCTGTCCCCCTTATCCTCCTTCTCCTCCCCGTCATCCTCCTCCTCTTTCTCTTTTTTCTCCTTTCTCTCCTCTTTCTCTGCAGCTCTCTACCTTTCCCCTCTCTCTAGATATGTCCTATTCAGAGCTCTTCATTCCTTGCTTCAAGCTAGATTAATTAGTATCACACCTACTGCAGAGCTATCATGTAGGGTGTTTTCTAATTGTTTTCTTGGGTTTCTTTTTTTTTTTTTTTAATTTACTGCCTTGTTTTGCTAGATTGAAGTAGAACCTCAAGCAACTACCTATGAAAGGAAATAAAGTTCCTCATTTCTTGGACATATAAATTATCTCGGAAACCCTGGTGGCATAGTGGTTAAGTGCTACAGCTGCTAACCAAGAGGTCGGCAGTTCAAATCCGCCAGGCACTCCTTGGAAACTCTATGGGGCAGTTCTACTCTGTCCTATAGGGTCGCTGTGAGTCAGAATTGACTCGACGGCAGTGGGTTTGTTTTTTTGAGTTAATAAGTTATCTCCTTGCTGCCCTCACACTTCATTGATAATTTGACTGAGTACCGAATTCTAGATTTAGCACAATTGCCCTTATAATTTTGAAGTAATGGTCCCAATGTCTTCTAATATCTGTTGGGGTAGATCAGATGTCTATTCTCAGTCAGCTATCGTTTGGATCTGTTTTTCCCTGCCTTGTTCTGTGACCATACCTCTACCCTAATATAATTGTTATCATGTTCTATTTCTCCTCATTGCTTTAAAATTTCACAGTGGCACGTCTAGGTGTTGTTCTTTTTAAAATTCACTTCTATGATATTCTAGTAAGCTCTTTCAATATGAAATCTTGTGTCTCCCTTCAGTATCTCTTGGGAACTTCTCTTCAAATTTCTTTGTAATTTACTCACCTCCCTTTTCTCTGTTCTTTATTTCTGACACTACTCTCAGTCAGATATTAGATTGATTGGATAGGGACCTTATTTTCGTATTTTTACCCCTTTGTGTTTTAGGTACTATAATAGACTCTGGAACAAGACTACATGAATTCAAACCTCGTCTCTCCACATGTTATCTGTGTAACTCATGGAGGTTTCTCAACTTCTCTTGCTTATGTTCATTCATCTGTAGAATGGTCTAATAGTGATACCTTCTTCATAAGATTGTCCTGAGAATTAAATGTGTTGATATATTTAGCATTATGCCTGTCAGAGAATTAAGTACCTAATAAATGTTAGCTATAGCACTTTTTTTTTTTTATAGCACTGGGTTTCGGGGTTATAGTACTGAAAATAATATAGCATGGTATTAAACACATGGGCTCTAGAGCCAGACTGAGTTTTAATTCTTGCTCATTAGTTAAGCGACCATGGATAAATTGCTTAGTCTCCGTAAATCTCAGCTATAAAAAAGAGCTTCATACTACTATCTACATGTTAAACTTGGTGTGATGGTTAAAGTACTTGGAACAGTTCCTGGTACTTACAGCACTTAATAAATGCTAGTTATATGGAAAAGTTCTTTGACTTTATCTTTTAAACTTGATAAGAAGCCTTATATAATATATATATGTATATGCGTGTATATATACATGTAATTTCTATATAAACTAGTGTGACCCTTGTTGAAATTATATGTTTTAATATATAATATATATATTTTATATATTTACATATATATTTTGATGTATTCTGGAATTCATGTTCTTCACCTTGTCCAACAGGAGACATGAAGTGGTTACACATTTTATCCACGTAAAATGTTTAGTAGTGTACTCATAGAGTGTCATAGCATCCAAGATTTAGAACATGAAAATGAGATTCCATTTTAAGCAAAGATTCTATGTAAAAATGAAGTGCTTCTACCAGAAGAAGTGGAATATAACCTCTGCGTGGGCAGAAGTCATGGTGCACAGACTTCTGGGGAACACTCAGACACAAGATGATTGTTAGGCCATGCAAAAAGAAAGACATGTCCTTGTTTGTGACTCAGTCAGACACAAAAGCTGGGTCATAAACACTCTCAATTTCTGCTTTTGAATCTTGACACTTAGAAAGATATAATGGCAAAAAGTAGTTCATAATTAATTTCTCCACTTTTTAAAGTCTTTTACTTCAAGACTTCCATATTTGTATATAGACATACCAAGTATCAAAGATTTGACTTTGTCTGGGCCTGCTTAGTAGAGAACATCTAGTTTTAAAAAATCAGGTTTACTATTGCTGCTGTAACAAACTATGCAATGTCAGAAGTCTGACATGTGTCTCATCAGGTTAAAATCATGATGTCAGAAGGCAGCATTTCTTTCTGGAGGCTCTAACAGAAAATCTGTTTCCTGCTCATTCAGGTTTTTGGCTTAATTTGTTTGTTGCAGTTGTAGACTGACATCCCCACTTATGACTTTTATATTTTGTCAATCATATTTAAATTCTAAGACTTCCTTCACGTTCTCTGATAGTTCTTTTTTCATCGCATACTGTTCATGCTTTGTGGTTACAGTATATCTTCCCAAATTTCTCTGAGGATACTAATTCAACACTCTGTTCCCAGAATAATATTCATTTCTTTCTGAGAGATTCTAAAAATTTATTTTCTTCTTTTGCTTTTATTTAGAAAATTTCCCCAAAAAGCCTTATGCACCTTGATTGGTGATTTTATATTTCAGATCAGGGTCATATAAAGGTTAACTTGGGGTCCTGTGAATTTTTGTGGAGCATCTTAATGGTTACTATTGTTTTAGAATGAGTTGGCAAGGAGATGGTCAGTGGACTGGGCAAATCCCAGAAAGCAGTGGGCTTTGCTTTGGTATAACAATATTTACACTGGCTGCCTTTGTTCTCTCAGACAGTGTTTATTTAGTTTCTTTATGGAAGAACCCTCATGTTTTTCCTCAGGGATATGTCTGTCTCTGGCTGTCAGGACTGATATGGGAAAGTCGGCTACTCTGTACTCAGACATTCCGTTAATCCCCCACGTTTCACTCCCTCCACCAGGCCTTGAGTCTGAAGTCTTGCCAACACTCTACTGAGCAGGTTGTCAGCTCCCTTGGCAACATCACATACAGCATGAATTCTAGGCTGCATGCATCTTCCTCCCACTCAGCCTCTACAGTCAACACCATCTATTGCCTTTCTGTCTTGCAGAAATTTGTTAAATCTCTTTTCAGTTGATAATCTCTTACATTTTTTATTCATTTTCTACTGATATAATATAGACTTTGGGGAGAAAGGAGATAAATACAAATGTCCACTTTGCCATTTTTAATGAGAACTCTGGAGGTATATTTAAAAGGGTTTATCTTAGCCTCATTTTGGCACACTTTAGTTTTAATGTGTTAGTGCCTACATTATTCCTAGGTAGGGATGAGGAATGGTAAGAGAGATGTTTAGCTTTAAAGGCATTTGTCCTTAGTTTGTAAATACTAAGGAGTTTAATAAGGAAGCTAGTGGCACAATAGTTAAGCAATGGACTGTTAACTAAAATGTTGGTGGAGATGGAGCTCTGCTCTCATAAAGATTGCTGCCTAGGAAACTCTATGGAGCAGTTCTACTTTGTCACATAGGGTCACTATGAGTCAGAATCAACTCAACAACACACAACAGCAACAAGGAGTGTAATGACCCCTTCCTGCCTCTTGATAGTTGTAGCTCATGCCTCTTGGGTGTTAGGAAGCTTCTTCTTGTTGGTTTTATACCTTATTGGTTGCTTTCTGATTATCTTAACAAGATGTATTGTGGAAGATACTGGTAATATGCACATTATTAGCTGACCTTTTCCCCCTTCTAGTCTCTAATCTGTATGAAAGGTCTAGACAACAAAGAACCTTCAAGAAGCACCATTCTATACAGCCTAAAGCAGAGCTATACCTAAGAAACTCATTTGATATATATATTAATTTCTATTGGAAAAAATATTTTGGTATCTCTATATTTGGAGATACAGTGGAGAGTGGGATAGACATCGTCCTTCTCATTATAGAGCTTATTCCACAGAATTCTTATTAGTCCAGGACTGACTAGTTCTTATCAGCTTTTCTGAGTTGATCGCTTCTCAGCAGAATGCGCTTCCAGTCCCACTTACTATTTGGGAGAGACTAGAACCTGGGAACCAGTAAGAGCTTCACAGAAAAAAGTCATAGTGTACTTTGCAGCTCCCACCTAAGGTTACATTGTTCCCTCTCATCTTTATCCTTAGGATCCTCTAAGTTGAGACTGATTAAAGGTAAGCAGATTCTGTTACCAACTAAACCAAATGTTGTTAGAAACTTTTTATGCCTACCCCGCATTTTAAGATGGCAATGAGAGGAAGGTAGAAGTACATTTCCTGGACCAGTGTACATTGAACATCTCTCATATTTTCCTAAGAGAAGCTCCTGAACTACTAACTCAATAGCACATACAAATAAAGTCAAGAAGCACCAATAATGTTGTCTCTATTACATCTTCCACTCACCTTTTTGGTCACTTCAAAATTCCCTAGCTGTTCACATTGAATTCTGGGCATAAAACTCTTCAAATGATATACATTTGTTCTTTTTTTTTTTTTTTTTTTGATGAGGCTGATGGCCACTAGAGGCCCTCCAAGCCCAGAACTCAACAATGGCACTGGAATACTAAACAGCTCTCAGCAGCATATTCCGCCCAGAGGTAAACGTGGGGATGATTAATCATTCTGAAAGTACTTATTTGCCGGCCACATACACAACTGGCATATTAAACACCTGCAATCTCTTATGGAGCCTGTGTAGCTTCTTTTCTGAAGACTACTGTCTAAGAGAAGCACGTTTGTTATTTTTCACCTGTTCACTTTACATTTCCTTTGCTGCATTTTTTTAAATAGTCTTCTGTTTCAAAACAAACTCTCAATGCTCACTGCCCCTTGTGAGGGAGTTCACAAACAGGCAAAGATGACTCTGCTTTCCCAATGCTGATAACACTCATTGTTATTCAACAAAGGATTGGCATAATATGTTTCATTCTATGTCATAAATAATAATGCTGAGCTTTGATTCCCTGAGTCAGAAGGGGGATTAAGGTTGAGTAGCCTAGGTTATTTCTTTGCAGCTTATCTTTACATTATGTGAGTATACAGGGAACTAGTTAGGGGATAGTCTAGGACAGAGCTCAATGGTCTCTCTTGTTTTCCACACAGGCACTGTCTTAGTCATCTATTGCTGCTATAACAGAAGCACCACAAGTGGATGGCTTTAACAAAGAGAAATTTTTTTCTTCACAGTAAAGTACTCTAAAAGTCCGAATTCAGGGTGTCAGCTCCAGGGGAAGCCTTTCTCTCTGTTGACCTCCTCATCAATCTTCCCCCAGACTAGGAGCTTCTCTGAGCAGGGACCACAGGCCCAAAGGATGCACTCTACTCCTGGCACTGCTTTCCTGGTGGTATAAGGTCCCCCACTCTCTGCTTGTTTCTCTTTCCTTTTATCTCTTGTAAGACAAAAGGTGGTGCAGGCCACACCCAGGGAAACTTCCTTTACTTTGCATGAGGGATATGGCTTTAGTAAGGGTGTTGCAATCCCACCCTAATCTTCTTTAGCATAAAATTACAAGCACAAAATGGAGGACAACCACACAATACTGAGAATCATGGCCTAAACCAAGTTGACACATATTTTGTGGGGCTGCAATTCAGTCCATGACAGGCACCAATAGTAGAAAGAGACATTTCGTAATGGTTTTATCCTTCCAAGGTTGGGAACAAGATGTACATGCCAAGGCTGGCATAACTGTGGACCTGAGGAACACATTAAGCCCAAGTATTCTAGGCCAAGAAGATCTCCCCACTAACTACCACCTCAATATTGAGAGTTTGTAATGATATTTTATTTCTATCCTCATTAAGATTCATCTTATTTCCAGAATGGCCCAGAGCAGACTGATTTCTCAGCTGGCTGTCAATTTCCCTTTCAAACCATTTTCATCCTGAAGCTATATTACCCTTTTAAAAATGTCACATCATCACATCACTCCTTTGCCCCAAGTACTTTAATGACTCTCCATTATTAGATAAGTTTAGACTTCTTTATCAACTCATTCAAGGTTTCCCATTGTTTTCTCCCCAATCAAAACTTCTCTACTACATCTTCCACTTCTCTTCTTCTCATAGCTCTTTCTATCCAAAGTTCATCTTTGCTGTTATTGTTCACCCTACTTGAAATTCTGCAACATGTTTCTGTGACAAGAACTCTACTCAGTTACAAGAAGTTCACTGCTAACCAAACCCTATGCATTTCTCTTGGACTGAGAGTTTGAGACAAGAAGAAAATGTTCTGGTCTTTGGGAGTGACTCCATTCTAATCTACTCCTCTAGTGAGGTTCTAAGAGCCCTAGAATGTGGCAAATACACTTGCCTTCTAGGGACATGGGCTGCCATATTTAGTTTAGGTTATTTGTCTTTTGAGAGATACCTTAGAGTTTCAAAGAGCACTGATACACCTTGGAACTTGGAACTGAGTAAATTTTCACACAGAAAATACATTACTTGTAATTTATTTTAACTTCCTTAAAAGGTCATTTTTTTTTTAAAGGTCATACAATTGTAACTGTATCAAGAAAGGAGAACATATGCAAATAACTGCTCCTTTGCCATTAATTGAGATGTTGGTTCTATGATTAAATGCATTGTTCATATTGTACCTTAGATTTGCCCAGCTGTCTAGTCACTTAAGAGAATAATTTATTCAAGCACTCTTCAAGAGAAGAGTGCTTTAGAGTTTTTGATCAATTTAATCTGGCTGATAACAAGATGGCAAAATATCAAGATTCTGATCTTAACCAAATGACTTTTTTTAGTCATCAGATGGAAAGAATTTGGGAGTAACTGATTCAGCTCCTTAAATATTCTGTTTCTGGTGTGATAATTTCAAAAAGGAAGCAAATGTTTTCAGGGTGTTAACTTTTATTTGTATAGAACTGACCCAGTCATTTAACTTCCCAAATCTTAAAGAAAATGTCTTGCACATTAACATTGGTGAACTGTGACCTGTAATTGATTCCTTGTACCTTGATATTTTTTTTTACCTTGATATAGTGGACTGTTGACTTCTTGCTTCATGAGAATGTTTCTGTATTTTTAGTCTGAAATTCAAAAATTAAAACGAGCTATTCCCTACCACATTTGGACATGGCGATTTTAATAAGGCATGGTAGTGGTTTGCTGTTATCGTCACGACCTTTGACGCTGCATATGCACTAGTCACTGAAAAGAAAGAAGCTGAGAACAAAATTCATAATGATTAACACTGGCTGCTGCTTTTGTGAAATGGTAGATTCTGTTGCTGGGAAACTAAGTGAAAGGGAATGAGAGAAAACTACAGCTTTTAAATTTGCAGATTTAACGTATGTGGAAAAAAGACTTGTTGCAAGGGTTTGATTCTCTTTTGCTTGATTTAATTTAGTTGATTGTGAGACAAGGCATCTGCATACTAGCTTTTAATATTCTCAGATCATTTAGTGATATTTAGGTGAGGATTTGTATTTTTAATCAATAGTTTGGAGCAGATAATCTGAGGGATTAGGAAACTACCCAAGGAAAAAGCGTGCACGTGCTCATACACATGAGATCTAAAACGTGTAGCATTTGCCAGAAAGCAGAAAAATAACTCAATAAAATATGTGCTTCAAACATTGGCTAATCTGCGTGAAAACATCTCATTACTAAAGCTGAAACATGCTAGTGAAGAAAGCAAAAGCAGCTCTAAGATAAAAAATAATTTATGTAAAAATTTTGCTTTTCCCTACATAAGCGATTGCTCTAATTCACTACAGAGAGCTTACTGTTTTTTTTTTTTTAGTGAGAGTCACCTTGCATTTATGAAGTAATTATCTAAAAATCTCAAATGGCATGGATTAACTTGCATTTAAGAATAACCTGTATTCTTTGAAAACTTTCTACCTCCCTAACACAGAACTCATTGACTATAATTCATTTAGGGCCTGGATTAATTTCATTTTAGAGTCACCTGGAGAGCGTTAAAACAAACACAATAAATAAACTAATGACCCAGCTCCACCGCTAGATATTCTGATTTAATCGTTTTTTTGTGTGTGTGTGTAAGGCCAAAAACCAAAAAAACCAAACCCACTGCCATCGAGTCGGTTCCAACTCATAGTGACCCTTTAGGACAGAGTAGAACTGCCCCAGAGAGTTTCCAAGGAGCGCCTGGCCTAAACAAACTGCTGACCTCTTGGTTAGCAGCCATAGCACTTAACCCCTACGCCACCAGGGTTTCCTTGTGTAAGGCACAGGTATTTATTAAGCACTCGGTGAGGTGATTCTAACATGCTATGAGCTGTTGCCCTAAAGATGACAGCCTAGAAAACCCTGTAAGGCAGTTCTACTCTATAATATAGGGTTGCTCTCAGTCAGAATCTAGGGCACCCAGTGACAACCAGGTTTACTAACCCCTGGCCCAGCTGGTTCGTTTCTCCATTAGCCCCTTTCTCTTTCAAGCAGGGCTTCAAACCAGTTCTTCCCAGTTCAAACCCTTGCTGGAAATTTGCATTTCTAACAAGTTCCCTGCTAATAATTTACATTTTGACGGGAACCTGAATCTATAGTTTAACAAGATTCTCAGGTGATTCTTATGTATAACTTCCTGGGAACTTGTTAGAAATGCAAATTATCAGCAGGAAAACTGTTAGAAATGCAAATTTCAGCAGGGAACTTGCAAATTCTCAGCAGGGATTCGAACCACTTCAAAGCCCTGCTTTGAAGCTATCCTACACATTGATGTTATGTTTTATCATGCTGTTTTATCACATCACTCCTCAGTTCCAATTCCATCACTTGCTCACCATTACTGGACCATTATCAGCTGTCTAAAATGTGATTTATATCAATGGGAAGGCTCTACTGTGTATAACAGTCACCAGTTAATATTAATTTTAATGCTGGGAAAAGGTTTTAAACCTTCAAAAACTAACACACAGTATGACATAATGAATCTAAATGCCCACGGTCAGAGCTGGGTCCACTGTAACATATTAGTTACCTATGTCGGATAAAACATTTCTTGCTTTGTGAATCATGTCTAGAAAACTGAAATTCCAGTATCAAGGCTTTTTTTCTTCAGGTTAAAGAAGTAGACTCTATTAAACTACAAATATCTATAAGAGGGAGGTCTAAGCTGGGATTGCTTAGTATTTCCTTTCTAGCAGGATCCTTAAATGAAAGGAAGACATAATGAGGAGTTAGTAGAGAAACCCTGAGAACACTGGGTATCTCCTGGAACTCTCAGAATGAAGAAAAGCCTGCAACAGAGAAGGAGCGAGAATGCTGTAAAACCGTCTCTCTTCACTTCACGTTTTTCCTATAATGGTATTGATTTAAGATGTGTGTGTGTGTGTGTGTGAAATATGGATAATGGAATAGGGGAAATATTATTTTAAATTAAAACTATCCTCTAAACTTAGTTGTCGTTTAAGTAGCAGCAATCTTTTAGTTCAAAATTTTAAAGACAGAGCAATGAGAGAGAATTTGTTCAAATATTTAAAAAGCATTATACAGTTAAAAAAAAAATAACCCAACAGTTGCAACAACTAAAATAGCATGGGAGTAGTGCAGGACTATGCAGGGAGATAAAGGAATGGGGAAAAAGCCAATAAACAGATTTAAGTATACAGATGTATGTATACATGTAAATATTATTTAGTGTATGATAAAGATTGCTTAAATATCACAAAGCCATTAATATAATGTAGAAGTATATTTATTTGCATAGAGAGTTAAAGTATGAGGCTCTTGTTTTAAGGATAGATAGGTAGATAGACAAGAGACTGGTAGATAATTCTGGAAATGTGTACACCCATGCTAAAAGAGGTTATTTCCAGGTGGTGGAACTTTAGATAATTTTTATATTTTCCTTTTTCTTAATCTGAAATTTTTAAAATCTAAATTATACTCATGTTTTAAATTGTTATAAAATTGTTTATTATTTAAAAATTCTAAAACTGATAAGACTTTATTTTTATATTAGATGCTTATTACTCAGTGATAATTTATCCTGATAATATTTTATAATTATTTCGCAAGGGTTCACAGAAGCTTAGACTGCTTGTAAAAACACAAGAGACACAGGAAAGCCTGCGGAGTATAGATTCACATCTTCAAAGAAATGCGTCCCTAAAATCTCAGGGGAAGGTTGTGTAAATGTAGTAAATTCTAAGTTTAGAGAAAAACATGAACAGATGAATTGTCTTCCAGAAGCATGGACATGGAAGGTGAAAGTTCCAAAACTTTTACTGAGGCCTGAGAACTACAAGTTAGGTTGGAAGAACTTATTTTATCAATATTTCAAGATCAAAGAGGTCGGAATAAAGGGAAAATACAATTACTTTTTGCCTGTAATTTTCTCTGCCCTTTTTCAGGGACAAGCCAGCAAAGATTGAAAATGTGCACAGAATAACGCTGAGGATGGTGGCAACTCACTCACAGGAGAGAGCATGATCTGAGAACCCACACAGGATTGAAGTAGCAATATGTTCCAGCAAGCCTCTGCTTCTATTGCTAAGGGGACTGTATAAATCAGATAAATGCCAAACTCATAATTCTCTCAGGCCCAGCTTTTAGACCAATCAGGTCAATCCAATTATCTCAGAGCAGGGACAATGGAAGGAGCGCCTGAGGATGTATCAGGCAGTTTTCCACAGGCAAAAGGGGTAAAAAATACAGATGTTCTCCACTACCACCTATCCCCTTTCATGTGTCCAAATGGCTCCCAGTAATAACCTGTTGGCATCAAGTTGATTCAGATGTATTTGTGATCCTACACACACACACACACACACACACACACACCCAGTGCCATATAGGACAGGGAAAATCTGTGCCATAGGGTTTTTGAGGCTGTAATCTTCACAGAAGCAGGCTGCCACATCTTTCTCCCATGGAGTGGCTGTTGGATTCAAACTGCCAACCTTTCGGTTAGCAGCTGAGCACTTAACCACTGCACCATCAGGACTTCTTCCCAACAATAACAGCCAATACTTATTAAGAGTTTACCATATGTCAGGTACTGTTTTAAGCCATTTGCAATTATTACCTTATTTAATGTTCATAACCCAAGGTGGTACGTGCTGTTATCTCCTTTTCATACACGAGGAAGCGCAGACATCAAAATTAGGTAACTTGATCAAGGCAATAGCCAGTGAGAGGCAGAGCTAAGATAAAACCAGAGTCTCCACATATTAGGTCATAAAACAAACCTTTGCAGAGTCCAAAACATCGAAATATTACAAAGCATCTTCTCAGACCACAAGGCAATAAAACTAGAAATCAATAACAGAAAAACTAGGGAAAAGAAATCAAATACTTGGAAAATGAACAATACCCTCCTGAAAAAAGACTGGGTTATAGAAGACATCAAGGAGGGAATAAGGAAATTCATAGAATGAAACGAGAATGAAAATACTTCCTATCAAAACCTCTGGGACACAGCAAAAGCAGTGCTCAGAGGCCAATTTATATCGATAAATGCACACATACAAAAAGAAGAAAGAGCCAAAAGCAGAGAACTGTCCCTACAACTTGAACAAATAGAAAGTGAGCAACAAAAGAATCCATCAGGCACCAGAAGAAAACAAATAATAAAAATTAGAGCTGAACTAAATGAATTAGAGAACAGAAAAACAATTGAAAGAATTAACAAAGCCAAAAGCTGGTTCTTTGAAAAAATTAACAAAATTGATAAACCTTTGGCTAGACTGACTAAAGAAATACAGGAAAGGAAACAAATAACCCGAATAAGAAACGAGAAGGACCACATCACAACAGAACCAAATGAAATTAAAAGAATCATATCAGATTATTATGAAAAATTGTACTCTAACAAATTTGAAAACCTAGAAGAAATGGATGAATTCCTGGAAAAACACTACCTACCTAAACTAACACATTCAGAAGTAGAACAACTAAATAGACCCATAACAAAAAAAGAGATTGAAATGGTAATCAAAAAACTCCCCCCCCCCCACCCCCCAAAAAAAGCCCTGGCCCAGATGGCTTCACTGCAGAGTTCTACCAAACTTTCAGTGAAGAGTTAACACCACTACTACTGAAGGTATTTCAAAGCATAGAAAATGATGGAATACTACCCAACTCATTCTATGAAGCCACCATCTCCCTGATACCAAAACCAGGTAAAGACATTATAAAAAAAGAAAATTATAGACCTATATCCCTCATGAACATAGATGCAAAAATCCTCAACAAAATTCTAGCCAATAGAATCCAACAACATATCAAAAAAATAATTCACCACGACCAAGTGGGATTTATACCAGGTATGCAAGGCTGGTTTAATATCAGAAAAACCATTAATATAATCCACCACATAAATAAAACAAAAGACAAAAACCACATGATCTTATCAATTGATGCAGAAAAGGCATTTGACAAAGTCCAACACCCATTTATGATAAAAACTCTTACCAAAATAGGAATTGAAGGAAAATTCCTCAACGTAATAAAGGGCATCTATGCAAAGCCAACAGCCAATATCACTCTAAATGGAGAGAACCTAAGAGCATTTCCCTTGAGAATGGGAACCAGACAAGGATGCCCTTTATCACCGCTCTTATTCAACATTGTGCTAGAAGTCCTAGCCAGGGCAATTAGGCTAGACAAAGAAATAAAAGGCATCCGGATTGGCAAGGAGGAAGTAAAATTATCTCTATTTGCAGATGACATGATCTTATACACAGAAAACTCTAAGGAATCCTCCAGAAAACTACTGAAACTAATAGAAGAGTTTGGCAGAGTCTCAGGTTATAAAATAAACATACAAAAATCACTTGGATTCCTCTACATCAACAAATAGAACACCGAAGAGGAAATAACCAAATCAATACCATTCACAGTAGCCCCCAAGAAGATAAAACACTTGGGAATAAATCTTACCAAGGATGTAAAAGACCTATACAAAGAAAACTACAAAGCTCTACTACAAGAAATTCAAAAGGACATACTTAAGTGGAAAAACATACCTTGCTCATGGATAGGAAGACTTAACATAGTAAAAATGTCTATTCTATCAAAAGCCATCTATACATATAATGCACTTCCGATCCAAATTCCAATGTCATTTTTTAAGGTGATAGAGAAACAAATCACCAATTTCATATGGAAGGGAAAGAAGCCTCAGATAAGCAAAGCATTACTGAAAAAGAAGAAGAAAGTGGGAGGCCTCACTCTACCTGATTTCAGAACCTATTATACAGCCACAGTAGTCAAAACAGCCTGGTACTGGTACAACAACCGGCACATAGACCAATGGAACAGAATTGAGAACCCAGATATAAATCCATCCACGTATGAGCAGCTGATATTTGACAAAGGCCCAGTGTCAGTTAATTGGGGAAATAATAGTCTTTTTAACAAATGGTGCTGGCATAACTGGATATCCATTTGCAAAAGAATGAAACAGGACCCATACCTCACACCATGCACAAAAACTAACTCCAAGTGGATCAAAGACCTAAACATAAAGACTAAAACGATAAATATCATGGAAGAAAAAATAGGGACAACCTTAGGAGCCCTAATACAGGGCATAAACAGAATACAAAACATTACCAAAAATGACGAAGAGAAACCAGATAACTGGGAGCTCCTAAAAATCAAACACCTATGCTCATCTAAAGACTTCACCAAAAGAGTAAAAAGACCACCTACAGACTGGGAAAGAATTTTCAGCTATGACATCTCCGACCAGCACCTGATCTCTAAAATCTACATGATTCTGTCAAAACTCAACCACAAAAAGACAAACAACCCAATCAAGAAGTGGGTAAAGGATATGAACACAGACTTCACTAAAGGAGATATTCAGGCAGCTAACAGATACATGAGAAAATGCTCTCGATCATTAGCCATTAGAGAAATGCAAATTAAAACCACGATGAGATTCCATCTCACTCCAACAAGGCTGGCATCAATCCAAAAAACACAAAATAATAAATGTTGGAGAGGTTGCGGAGAGATCGGAACTCTTATACACTGCTGGTGGGAATGTAAAATGGTACAACCACTTTGGAAATCTATCTGGCGTTATCTTAAACAGTTAGAAATAGAACTACCATACAACCCAGAAATCCCACTCCTCGGAATATACCCTAGAGAAACAAGAGCCTTCACACAAACAGATATAAGCACACCCATGTTTATTGCAGCTCTGTTTACAATAGCAAAAAGCTGGAAGCAACCAAGGTGTCCATCAATGGATGAATGGGTAAATAAATTGTGGTATATTCACACAATGGAATACTACCCATCGATAAAGAACAGTGACGAATCTATGAAACATTTCATAACATGGAGGAACCTGGAAGGCATTATGCTGAGCGAAATTAGTCAGAGGCAAAAGGACAAATATTGTATAAGACCACTATTATAAGATCTGGAGAAATAGTAAAAACTGAGAAGAACACATACTTTTGTGGTTACGTGGTGGGGGGGAGGGAGGGAGGGAGGGAGAGGGCTTTTTATTGATTAATTAGTAGATAAGAACTGCTTTAGGTGAAGGGAAGGACAACACTCAATACATGGCAAGGCAGCTCAATTGGACTGGACCAAAAGCAAAGAAGTTTCCGGGATAAAACGAATGCTTCAAGGGTCAGTGGAGCAAGGGCAGGGCTTTGGGGACCATGGTTTAAGGGGACTTCTGAGTCAATTGGCAAAATAATTCTATTATGAAAACATTCTGCATCCCACTTTGAAATGTGGCGTCTGGGGTCTTAAATGCTAACAAGCGGCCATCTAAGATGCATTAATTGGTCTCAACCCACCTGGATCAAAGGAGAATGAAGAACACCAAGGTCACACAACAACTAAGAGCCCAAGAGACAGAAAGGGCCACATGAACCAGAGACCTACATCATCCTGAGACCAGAAGAACTAGTTGGTGCCCGGCCACAATCGATGACTGCCCTGACAGGGAGCACAACAGAGAACCCCTGAGGAAGCAGGAGATCAGTGGGATGCAGACCCCAAATTCTCATAAAAAGACCATACTTAATGGTCTGACTGAAACTAGAGGAATCCCAGTGGTCATGGTCCCCAAACCTTCTGTTGGCCCAGGACAGGATCCATCCCGAAGACAACTCATCAGACATGAAAGGGACTGGACAGTGGGTGGGAGAGAGATGCTGATGAAGAGTGAGCTAATTATATCAGGTGGACACTTGAGATTGTGTTGGCATCTCCTGTCTGGAGGGGGGATGGGAGGATAGAGAGAGTGGGAAGCTGGCAAAATTGTCACGAAAGGAGAGACTGGAAGGGCTGACTCATTAGGGGGAGAGCAAGTGGGAGTGCGGAGTAAGATGTATGTAAATTTATATGTGACAGACTGACTTGATTTGTAAACGTTCACTTGAAGCTCAATAAAAAAAAAAAAAAAAAAAAAAAAAAAAACAACCAGAGTCTCCTATTGTAACCTCCATAATGTGTTTTGAGAGAAAAAAAATTGACTTAGTATAAGCATATTGATATTAACAAGTCTCCAACCCCAACATAGGATCAATAAGTGTACTCAAATCTGACCAAATAGAGAAGAACTTCACCTCCTTGAAGGTAAGGATAGAGATGAGCAGAAAAAAAGAAATAAGAATTCAGGAAGAATGAGGAGAGGGAAATCTTAAGTCATTAAAAACAAGCCCCACAATGGTTAAGCAAACTGTGTGTTACAGATTGAACTGTCTCCCCCAAAAATGTGTATCAACTTGGCTAGGCCATGATTCCCAGTATTGTGTGGTTGTCACCATTTTGTGATCTGATGTGATTATCCTAACCCAGTGCCGTCGAGTTATTTCCGACTTGTAGTGACCCGCCAGGACAGAGTAGAACTGCCCCATAGAATTTCCAAGGGGCGCCTGGCAGATTCAAACTGCTGACCCTTTGGTTAGCAGCTGTAGCACTTAACCGCTATGCCACCAGGGTTTCCAAAAGCCTACAGCACCCGGTATTTCCAGGCGGTCTCCCATACAAGCACTAACCAGTCCAGAACCCTGCTTAGCTTCTGAGATCAGATAAGATTTGAGATTCGGGGGCATTTAGGGTGGTATGGCCCTGATTATCATCTGTGTTGTAAATCCTAACCTCTGTAATGTTAAAGAGGCAGGATTAGAGGCTGTTATGTTAATGAGGCAGGACTCAATTTACATTTTACTGTGAGATAATGTCTTTTTAAATTTAAAAGAGATAATGGAGCAGAGAGCAGAGGGACATTCTACCACCAAGAAAGAAGAGCTTGGAATGGAGTGTGTCCTTCAGACCTGCGGTCCCTATGTTGAGAAGCTCCTAGACCAGAGGAAAATTGATGACAAGGACCTTCCCCAGAGCTGAAAGAGACAGTAAAGTCTTCCCTTGGAGACGGCACCCTGAATTTGGACTTCTAGCCTCCTAAGCTGTGAGAGAATAAAATTCTGTTTGTTAAATCTACCTACTTGTGGTATTTATAGCAACACGAGATAGCTAAGGCACTGTGATTCATCCATACAATGGAATACTAAAAAAACAAACCAAACCCATTGCCATCGAGTCGCTTCTGACTCATAGCAACAGTATAGGACAGAGTAGAACTGCAGCATAGGGTTTCCAAGGAGTGGCTAGTGGACTTGAACCGCCAACCTTTTGGTTAGCAGCCATAGCTCTTAACCACTCGGCCACCAGGGCTCCAGTGGAACACTACTCAGCAATAAATGAAACAAATTACGGGCATGAACACACTCCGGAACATGAGTGAACTTCAATGCATTATGCTAACTGATGGAAGCCACGTACAAAATGTTTCATTCTGTGCAATTCCATTTACATGACGTTCTGAAAAAAGTCAAACCTTAGGGTTACTGATTGCCAGGGATCTGAAGTGGGAGGAGAAGTTGACTGTAAAGCTGTGTTTCGGATGATGGCCTATGTCTTGATTGTACTGATGGTTACACAACCGTATTCATTTGTCAGAACTCTCAGAAGTATAAAATAAGTGAACTTTACTATATTTAGATTATACTTAGTTACAAAAATAAAAATATAGGGCCAGCAATATCCAGGACAGCTTTAAAAGTACCACTGCACCGAATCGACATTTGGTTGGTATTCAGTAACCACTTAGATACTACATTCTCTCTACGGAAAAAGCTCTCTTTGTGATGTGTAGTGGGGTGAGGGTTCTTCTGTTTTAATAGTGGGTTTTTCAGAAATTTCCTTTTAAAATTATGGCCTTGAGAATCGGTCCAAAGATAAGGGATATGGCATGAAATATACAGAGCTCACGTGTGATGATTCTATAGTATGGCCATTGGGGTGGCCTCGTAACTTCTAGTAGAGCAGTTCGTGTTCCTTAGCCCAAACCAGCCGCTCCCAAGATTGTGGCATGAGATTCCTCCTAGAGCAAGGCCAAACTTTAAGTTTTGTACATGCTACACATATTTATTTAAAACTCTCTGAAGACTTTCCGTGCTGCCTGCAGGAAGGCATTCCATGTCCTGCCGCTTGTCAGTCTAGGTGTTTCAGGCCCAAAGATGTTGAACCATCCCTTCTTTGTCTTGAGAGGAGGCACAGCCATTTAATTAACTAAATGTAGTTAGTGTCTGATGACCCGGTAAAGTATCCTCCAGAGTCCAAGAACAATAGTTCATTCCCCTAATACAATGAACTCAATGAAAATAGACATATAATATCAAGAAATGCAAATGATTAAATATAATAATGTTTCCTGTGTGTACATGAACTGTACTGTTGAAATATGCAAGGCCAGAATATTCAAACGTAATGATAATTACCACCTACCATTTACTGAGATAACAGCACTTCAAGTGCTTTCATGTATAATTTCTCATTTAACTCTTTAAGCAACCATAAGAAGCAAGTTTTATTGTCCACGCCTTAAAAACTGGGCTCACAGCTTGAAAGAGCTTCCACTGGCTAAATATGGAACAATTTTTATATCAAAATAAATAATAATAGAAATGGATTATAACCCACTGGATAAGAATACATAAGCCTATATTGAAATATATGAATAAAAACATACCTGCATGTCTAAATGGGGGTAAAGAAAAGCTCTTCTTTACAGTAGAAAGCAAGATAATAAATGTAAAAGTAATGGAGTTTTTTTTTAAAAATCACCATTTCGTTGTCACCATAGTTATAACTATTCCTGCCAAAATTACATAAACTAAACCTAGTTATAGCGGAACCTCAGACAACCCCAAAGGGACATTTTACAAAATTGAAGCTTGAACTCTTCAAAAATGTCAGAGTCGAGAAAGTGCATGAAAATCTAATTCAAGAAAATGAAAGAGACATGGCAACTAAATAAAATGTGTGATTATAGGGTTTATTAGGGAAGTAACAGATTACAATCCAGGCTCTGGATCTCTCAGGATACAGTTCTTCCCATCAGGACAGCCCTCTTGCCAGCCATGCTTACAGGCACACCTCTCTGGCCCTCAGCCTCTGCCCTGTTTGGCAAGTGTTACAGAGCTCTTTTAGCTCTGCCGATAACTGCCCAGAGGCACCCCATTCCGTCGGTAAGCCTTGGCTCAAAGACACTCAACTTTCTCACTCTGTGGGCCAGGTGTGGGCCAGAAAGTGCACTGTACCATCTCCTACTGGTCTTTCCTGTCAGTTTCTCCTGCCGCTATTTCTCTGCCTTCATTTCTCACTGTCTTCAGTGACACAACTCTCTGTCTACTGGGTCCAGGCATTTCTCAGCACAGGGATCCTGGGTTCTTTGTAGTGGTAGGATCCTCTCCTTCCTGCCTCTGGGATGGCTCACCTCAAGCCCAACAGAATGGCAAAAACTGACCAATCCCCTTGGGGGGCCATGATTACCCTATTTGCACAGTCCTACCCAGTCACTTGAATGAGAATTACAAAACCAAGGCAAGAAAGGCCACACAAAAGCTACCCATCGCACCGCAACTGTCAATTAGGTAGTAGTATTGTATCAAGGTTAAATTTCCTGATTCTGATAACCGTACTCTGATATGTAAGAAAATATCTTTACTTAATCTCAAGTAGCTCAGAAAAAAATCACAGGTCTGCAAATATGTACATACACATACATGTATCACATAGAGAAAGAAAACCACAAAGCAAAAGTGAAAAAAAAAAGTTAACAGTGAATTGAACTGAGGGCACATATTTCTTTGTATTCCTCTTGCAAGTTTTCTGTAAGTTTGAAATTATTTAAAAAAAAAAAAAAAAACTTCATCCAAAAAAATCAGGGTTCAGAGAAGTTAAATAATTTATGAACAATCAGAACACTAGTATATGGATAGAATCAGGACTCAAACTCAGGATGGTCTGTTTACAAAGATCACTCTCTTTCCACTGATTCACGTTGATTTCCAACATGAGTCTACAGCCTGTCCCTGTGCCTCCGAAGTTCCACTATCAGAGAATAAGAAAAGAAAAATAATGATGTAGGTAGTTCACACAACAGTTCTAATGACGACAGCTTGACTGACACAGTAGAAATACTGCAAAACAACTGACATTTAAGTACTGAGATTAAGTAGCCCCATTCTTCTTTGTATAGTCTAGCTTCTCGTACTATTTGCTCTACATACAGATTGAATAGGTATGGCGAAAGGATATAACCCTGACACACACTTTTCCTGACTTTAAACCATGCAGTATCCCCTTGTTCTGTCCGAACAATTGCCTCTTGATCTATGTGCAGGTTCCTCAGGAGCACAATAAAGTGTTCTGAAATTTCCATTCTTTGCAATGTTATCAGTAATTTCTTATGATCCACACAGTCAAATGCCTTTACATAGTCAATAAAACACAGGTAAACATCCTGTGTCAATGCATGTCCTTGAGGACCTTCCTCTTTTTCGCTGACCCTCTACCTTACCGAGCATGGTATCCTTCTCCAGGGACTCATCTCTCCTGACAACATGTCCCAAGTCTGTGAGATGCTGTCTCACCATCTTTGCTTCCAAGGAGCACTCTGGTTGTAGTTCTTCCAAGACCGATTTGTTCATTCTTTTGGCAATTCATGGTACATTCAATATTTTTCTCCAATACCACAATTCAATTCTACTTCAGGCTTCTTATTCATTGTCCAGCTTTCACATCCATATGAGGCGATTAAAAACTCCATGGCTTGGGTCAGGCAGACCTTAGTCTTCAAGGGGACATCTTTCCTTTTTTAACACTTTAAAGAGGTCTTTTGCAGTAGATTTACCCAATGCAATGCATCTTTGATTTCTCGATTGCTGCTTCCATGGGTGTTGATTGTGGATCCAAGCAAAATGAAATCCTTGTCAACTGCAATCTTTTCTCTGTTTATCATGATGCTGCTTATTGGTCCAGTTAAGAGGATTTTTGTTTTCTTTATGTTGAGGTGCGATCCATACTGAAGGCTGTGGTCTTTGATCTTCAACAGTAAGTGCTTCAAGTCGTCTTCACTTTCAGCAAGCAGAGTTGTGTCATCTGCATAACGCAGGTTGTTAATGAGTCTTCCTCCAATCCTGATGCCCTATTCTTCATATAGTCCAGCTTCTCAGATTATTTGCTCAGCATACAGATTGAATAGATATGGTGAAAGGATACAACCCTGACACACACCTTTCGTGACTTTAAACCACACAGTATCCCCTTGTTCTATTTGAACAAGTGCCTCTTGGTCTATGTACAGATTTCTCATGAGCACAATTAAACATTCTGGAATTCCCATTCTTCACAATGTTATCCATAATTTGTTACAATTCACACAGTCTAATGCCTTAGCATAGTCAATAAAACACAGGTAGACATCTTTCTGGTATTCTCTGCTTTCAGCCAGGATCCGTCTGACATTAGCAATGATATCCCTGGTTCCATGTCCTTCTCTGAATATGGCTTGAATTTCTGGCAGTTCCCTGTTGATATACTGCTGCAGCCACTTTTGTGTGTGATATTAATGATATCATTTGATAATTTCTACATTTGGTTGGATCACCTTTCTGGGGAATAGGCACAAATATGGATCTCTTCCAGTCAGTTGGCCAGGGAGTTGTCTTCCAATTTTCCTGGCATAGACAAATAAGCACTTCCAGCACTGCATCCTTTTATTGAAACATCTCAGTTGGTATTCAATCAATTCCTGGAGCCTTGTTTTTTTTTGTCAATGCCTTCAGTGGAGCCTAGATTTTTCCTTCAGTAAGTTCCTGATCATATGCTACCTCCTGAAATGGTTGAACGTTGACCATTTCTCTTTGTGTATTTCTTCCATCTTCTTTTGATGCTTCCTGCATCATTCAGTATTTTCCCCACAGAATCCCTCAATGTTGAAACTTGAGGCTTGAATTTTTTCTTCAGTTCCATCAGCTTGAGAAATGCCAAGGGCGTGCTTCCCTTATGATTTTCTATCTCCAGGTCTTTGCACATGTTAATACCTTACTTTGTCTTCTCTAGAGGCCCTTTGAAATCTTCTGTTCAGCTCTTTGACTTCATCATTTCTTCCTTTTGCTTTAGCTACTCCACATTCAAGAGCAAGTTTTAGAGTTTTTCTGACATCCATTTTGGTCTTTTCTTTCTTTCCTTTGGTCTTTTTAATGACCTCTTGCTTTCTTCATGTATGATATCCTTGATGTCATTCCACAACTTGTCTGGTCTGCCGTCACTAGTGTTCAATGCGTCAAATCTATTCTAGAGATGGTCTCTAAATTCAGGTGGGATATACTCAAGGCAGTGCTTTGACTCTCATGGACTTGTACTAATTTTTTTTTATTTTCAACTTAAACTTGCATATGAGCAATTGATGGTCTGTTCTGCAGTTGGCATCTGGTCTCGTTCTGACTGATGATACTGAGCTTTTCCTTTATCTCTTTCCACAGATATAGTCGATTTGATTGCTGTGTATTCCATCTGGTGAGGTCCACATGTACAGTCACAACTTATGTTTGTGAATAAAGGTATTTGCAATGAAGAAGTCATTGGTCTTGCAAAATTCTATCATGCAATCTCTGGCATTGTTTCTATCACCAAGGCCATATTTTCCAACTACAGATCCTTCTTTGTTTCCAATTTTTGCATTCCAATCACCAGTAATTATCAATGCATCCTGATTGCACGTTCGATCAATTTCAGACTGCAGAAGTTGGTAAAAGCTTCAATTTCTTCATCTTTGGCCTTAGTGGTTAGTGCTTAAATTTGAATAATAGTCGTATTAACTGGTCTTCTTGTAGGTGTATGGATATTATCCTATCACTGACAGCACTGTACTTCAGTATAGATCTTGAAATGTTCTTTTTGATGATGAATGCAACACCATTCCTCTTCAAGTTGTTATGCCCGGCATAGTAGATCATGTGATTACCTGATTCCAAATGGCCAGTACCAGTCCACTTCAGCTCACTAATGCCTAGGATATTGATGTTTACGCACACTATTTCATTTTTGATGATTACCAATTTTCCTAGAGTCATACTTCATACATTCCACATTCCTATTATTAATGGATGTGTGCAGCTCTTTCTTCTCATTTTGAGTCACACCACATCAGCAAATGAAGGTCCCAAAAGCTTGACTCCATCCACATCATTAAGGTCAACTCTACTTTTAGGAGCAGCTCTTCTCCAGTCATCTTTTGAGTGTCTTCCAACCTGGGGGGCTCATCTTCCGGCACTATATCAGACAATGTTCTGCTGCTCTTCATAAGGTTTCCACTGGCCAAGACTTTTCGGAAGTAGACCACCAGGTCCTTCTTCCTAGTCTGGCTTAGTCTGGATGCTCAGTTGAAACTTGGGTGCCATGGGTGTCCCTGCTGGTAGTTGAATACCTGTGGCATAGTTTCCAGCATCACAGTAACACACATGCCCCCACAGTACAACAAACTGGCAGATGCATGGGGGTGTACTGGGTTAGATAGCACAAAAGTAGAACAGCTAAGATTTGTTGGTCTGGTTGTAGGGTCTGTACTCTAAATCATTCCCCTTTTCATCCTCTCAGGAAAGAAAAATGCTTGCCAATCACTTTGAAGCAAAGCAAACCTTCAGTGTCATGCATAAGCTTATGGCATCCATAGCACCAACCTTACCTCAAAGATGGAATGATAGATCCCACGGAAGTTAATTAAAGTATATAGGGGTCTTTCTCCATCACCAATATAGAAAGAAAATAATGACCATTTGATACTAAAGCAGATAATGAACGTAGTATGATGATAATTCATTTTGCCTTTCTTGTTCTTCTTGGGACAAAATAAAGCAAGTGTCTGATCATCATCTCCCGACAGTACCTGATGACTGCAATCAGGACAATACATCATATTTGATCAATTCCAACATGTGCATTTTTACATTTCACATTTTAACATGCTTGAAATTGGGATGCAACTTAGGTAGGAGCAAGGCATGGCTGATTGGCAGAGATTTTTTTTCTTCTTCTTCTTTAATGGTAAATAAAGTAATGATGTTTCATGCAGTGATGGCTTCTCAGAATTGACGAACTATGTTAATCTTCTCCCTTTCTCTCTCTGACCATAATCAAAGAACATGTAATATTAAAAAACATTATTTATTCTAGCTGATTTTCATTTTTTATTATACAGTATTTGCAGTATTGCAACATATATAACAGGAATTAGTGAATTTGAACTAGTTTTTAGATAATATAATAAGGGACAAAGATATTGTAGGTGGCTACATTAGGTCTTATTTCATAATTATTATAGTGTAGAAAACTGTATTGTACTGATACTGAAGGAAGATCTTTATTTACTCCCAAATGTGTATTTTCACTTCTTTGAGGCATTTACTATGAGTCTAAGATCAATTGAAATGGTGAACATGGGTGAGATTACCTAGGGAGACAGTAAAGAGAGCACAGGAAGGATATGAGGAATAACCGGAAGCAGCCCTAACATGTTCAAGGTGAGGAAGAGAAGAATAGCCCTTAAAAGAGAAAAGACTCTAGTTTTTAAATCAGGTTAAAAATAGGACTTACATGACAAGCCTCCTTTAGATTTAGAGATGAATTCACCTCAGTACCATTGCCTTTAATCGATAAAAATTTTTTTTTTTTCTCCGCAATTCATGTGTGGATGTGAAAGAAACCAGCTGAGATCTAAAGACATCAAATGTGTCTGAGTTGTGGATATGCTCTCTTCCTATACTAACATGGTCTGACCAGCATGTGCTTTACAGGTTGAAAACCCTGTTCACATGGACATATCCTTTCATTTAATCTGGAAAAAAAAAAGCCCTATAAGGTAGCAATTAGCATTATTCCCATTTTATAGACCAGGATGCTGAGGCTCAGAGAAGTTCAGTAAGTTGCCCAAGCTCACACAGTTCCATCCAAAGCCTCTGACTATCAGTCTTATCAGTATAGCTCTTTAAACCGAAAAAAAAAAAAAAAAAAAAAAAAACACCACTGCCCTGGAGTCAATTCTGACTCATAGTGATCCTACGGGACAGGGTAGAACTGCTCCATAGGGCTTCCAAGGAGCGGCTGGTGAATTCCAACTGCCCACCTTTGGTTAGCAGGGCAGCTCTTAAATACTGCACCACCAGGGCTCTGATAGCTCTTTAGTGAACACAATATTCAAAAATAGCCCTGGAGCTATGGTTGTTCCTGCTTTGTAAACAGGAAAATGAAGGCTCACAGGAGCACAGAGGCCAATCAAAATCTCTTTGGAAGTGGAGTAACTGAACTTGCCTTCAGCTCTCTTGGCTCTAATGAACTTTTAAAACCTGCAGACTCACAGTAAGCTGCTACTTAGTAAATCTTTATGGTCCATGACTTCTGTGACAGTTTTGTTTTGTTACATTCATTTGTCTGGGAATGAAACTGAGTCTCTAATTATCCTCAGCAAGCACTGTTTTTTTTTCTGGGAACTCACTAACTTTTTGCTGGAAGATACATAGTTCCTTCTGAAAACAAAAGAATAAGTAAATGTTAGCTCTAGTGATTATTTTTCTGCTTTAGCTCCAAACTCTCCTAGTATCATAAAGTAAAATTAAAATATGAGGGCATTATTTTGAAACCTTCAATTTTCTGCAAATGTTAAATTTTGTCATCAAGATTATAAGCATCAGTTACAAGAAATCAATGAGAAACAACAATGTAATTCAGTGGTTAATGCAGCAATACTGAAAGACCCTTGTAATATATAAAAAACTGATGAATCATTATGGAAGAATCCACCTACAAATGATTGATTTGCCCACCCTTCACCATGGAAGTGCATACCACTGTTAAAAACAGTGTATTCATCTTCCACCTATAAGGTTGTTTTGAGGATCGATGACGTAATCAGTAAGAATGTCAATGGCAAATGCCCTCATTATCAGATTTCTGTTTGTGAAGCAGGCCCATTCTGCCACAAAGCAAATCACCTTACTTAAAAATTCTTCACAGGTAATATCTGCATCCAGATGAACTCAATCAATCCAGAACTCCAGCACCAATGAAAAGAATATGCAGATTTAGGGTTTTTAGAAGGATGTTGTTGAAAGAGAAAGTGCCTCAGGGCCTTGATGAAGGCTCCTTTTTCACTTTTCCAAGGTTCTAGGTGCTTGGTTCCCAGGGCAATGCAAGTGCTGGAGTGCTGACCTGAGGAATAACCTTGTATTTCCTAGAATGGCGATTATGCCTAGCATAATTTGTGGCTTCTTTTGTAAAACTGGGTTCTAGTTTTGGGTCTTCCATTTGCTTGATTTATAACCTTATGCAACTCATTTTATCTTTGATTTTGTTTTCTCATCTATAAAATGAGAATTTCAACAATAATGTCTCTACCACAGTTGCTACAAAGGTATAAGGAATTATTACTTTATTAGTCTACTTTTTCTTCTGTGTGTGGAGCCCTCATGGTACAGTGGTTAAGCGTTTGGCTGCCGACCAAAAGGTCAACAGTTTGAATCCAACAGCGACTCCTTAGAAACCCTATGGGACAGTTCTGCTGTGTCCTATAGGGTCGCTGTGAGTCAGAGTCAACTTGACAACAGAGTTTGATTTGGAAACCCTGGTGGTGTAGTGGTTAAGTGCTATGGCTGTTAACCAAAAGGTCGCAGTTCGAATCCACCAGGTGCATCTTGGAAACTCTACAGGACAGTTCTACTCTGTCCTATAGGGTTGCTATGAGTCAAAATCGACTCCACGGCAGTGGGTTTTTACTTTTTTCTTCTGAGGTTTTATAACACTGCATCTTTCTCTTTGAAATGACTGGAATGCAACGTTACAGAATTATTAAAGGGAAAATATTTGTATATAAGAAGCAATGTAAAAAAGGAGCATATGTTCTCTCTGTATAATACCACGAACCTAATGAATCTCGGAACATATGAACTATTTTTTATAAATAAATACACATATTCCTCCTTTAAGTTTCTTATCTCAGGCTGTATTTTTATTTTCATTATATTTTGCATTGGTTATTTTCTTAATTCAAATTTTAGATTGTGGAGGGGCAGAGCCAAGATGGCGGAATAGACAGACACTTCCGTCGAGGTCTCTTTACAACAAAGACCTGAAAAAACAAGTGAAACGAGTATATTTGTGATAAGCTGGGAGCCCTGAGCAACAAAGGCAAGCTTAGACAACGAACTGAGGGGCAGAGGGAGGAAGAGACCATTCAGAAGTGGAGAAGAGTTACCAGACCTGATTCACGGGGAGCCCTCAGGCACTATTTCCCGGAGCAGCTGCAGCGGCGGTGGCAGGCTGGTACTAGAGTTCTGCCGCAGTTTCCTCAGGGAGAAGCAGCCAGGCACACAGCCTACTCACACCTCCGGAACCTGAGAAGAAGGGCGCTCTCAGCAAAAGCTAAGTACTTGCGTATATTTTACTGCACCCCCACCCCCACCCCCAAGCCGGCTTCAGCGGCTGAATCCCTGCACCTGAGATAGACCCTGGTGAACATCTAGAGCCATCCTCCCTGCCTTGGGGAAGGAAAAAATTTGCAATTGGGGGAAAAAGATAATTTGCTAGCTCCATTAACTGGAGGAGCTCAGGACGGAAGTGGCTCCTGCCCAGGCATAAACCATCCGTGGACCTTGAACACCTTTCCCTTCTTCATGGACCTGTGTGGGCCTATTTTGGGAGAATAGTCCCTTGTTGGCAAACTCCAAACATTTCAGCTGTGCGGTGGAGAGGTGGGTGTTTGATGTTTGACATTGCTTTGCCTATTAAACAAGGTCCTCACCTACCCACATCAGGGACCTAAGGACTGGTAGCTCCACTCAGGTCACCCAGCCACCTGTGATAGGGGTCCAAAGATAACTGGTACCTCCCAGTCCTTACAACCAAAAACTTTGGGTGCCCACAGTCCCTCTGCAGAACCCACCCACCAGCACGCTTTAGGGAACATAGATGCATTTTCCTCAGAGACACTTGGGGGTTGGCTCTCAGCCCTCTGACTTGTTCAGACCATGACCCCCTTCTGCAATCAGATACTGGTATATATGCCAATCACCCCCGTGCCTCTAAGACTGTATGACAGAGCCTGTACCACACACTTGATATCAGCTACCTGGAAACCTGAGCTGCATTCATACAAGAAAACTGATCGGACTCCTAGATTGATATACCTAATAACAGCTCTACCCAGCTAGGGAGAGGACACCAGAGCTCCAAAGGTGAAAATAATCAAGCTAGCTCACTCAAGCAACCCATAGGGGTATACCAAAACAAAACAAAACAAGCAGCTACAACACAGTAAGCAAGCATAAACTAAATACAATAACTTATAGATGGCTCGGAGACAACAGTCAATATCAAGTCACATAAAGAAACAGACCATGATCACCTCAACAGACTCTCAAAACAAAGAATCCAGGGATCTTCTAGATGAAAATGCATTCTTGGAATTACCTGATGCAGAATACAAAAGTTTAATATACAGAACCCTTCAAAACTTCAGGAAGGAAATGAGGCAATACACAGAACAAGACAAGGAACACACAGATAAAGCAACGGGAGAAATTAGAAAGATTATTCAGGAACTTAATGAAAAGTTTAATGAGCTGGAAAAATCCATACACAGACAGCAATCAGAAATTCAGAAGATTAACAATAAAATTACAGAATTAGATAACTCAGTAGAAAGTCAGAGGAGCAGAATTGAGCAAGTAGAAGCTAGAATTTCTGAACTCAAAGATAAATCCCTTGGCACTAATGTATTTGAAGAAAAACCAGATAAAAGAATTAAAAAAAAGAAGAAACCTAAAGAATCATGTGGGACTCTATCAAGAGAAATAACCTATGAGTGATTGGAGTACCAGAACAGGGAGGGATAACAGAAAATACTGAGAAAATTGTTAAGGATTTGTTGGCAGAAAACTTCCCTGATATTGTGAAAGATGACAAGATATCTATCCAAGATGCTCATTGAACTGCACATAAGGTAGATCTTAAAAGAAAGTTACCAAGACATATTATAATCAAGCTTGCCAAAACCAAAGATAAAGAGAGAATTATAAAAGCAGTGAGGGATAAATGAAAAGTCATCTACAAAGGAGAGCCAATAAGAATAAGCTCGGACTACTCAGCAGAAACCATGCAGGCAAGAAGGCAATGGGATGACATATTTAAAAAATTGAAGGAAAAAAATTGCCTGCCAAGAATCATATATCCATCAAAACTGCCTCTTAAATATGAAGGTGAAATTAAGACATTTCCAGATAAACACAAGTTGAGGGAATTCATAAAAACCAAACCAAAACTACAAGAGATACTAAAGGGAGTTCTTTGGTAAGAAAACCAATAATATCAGGTATCGACCCAAGTCTAGAACACTGGGAAGAGCAACCAGAAGTCAACCCATACAGGGAAATCCAAAAAAACAAAGCAAGGTTATATATATAAAAAAAAAAAACCAAAACAGGGTAACAGCGATGTTATTATATAAAAGAAGACAACATTAAAATAACAAAGAGGGACTAAGAAATGTAATCATACACCTTCCATATGGAGAGGAAGATACGGCGATACAAAGAAATAAAAGTTAGTTTTAAATTTTGAAAAATAGGGGTAAATAATAAGGTAACCGCAAAGGAGACAAACTATCCTACTCATCAAAATAAAATACAATGGAAAAATACAGACTCAGCAGAAACAAAATCAGCAACAACAAATATGAGGAAAGAACAAAATATAAAGCAAATTTACTCAGCACATAAAATCAATGAGAAAAAGAAACTGTCAACACGGAAAAAAAGACATCAAAATGATAGCACTAAATTCATAAAAAAAAAAAAAAAAAAATTACCCTGAATGTAAATGGACTAAATGCACCAATAAAGAGACAGAGAGTGACAGAATGGATTAAAAAACAAGATCCGTCTATATGCTGCCTACAAGAGACACACCTTAGCCTTAGAGACACAAACAAACTAAAACTTAAAGGATGGAAAAAAAAAAGTTTAGATTGTGAAAGTTGAGACAGAGATTCCTGGAGAGGGAAATTCTATGAGATTTGATTTTTGAACACGCACCTAATGAAAACAACTAGCAATTTGTGTGCTAGTTTGGGAACTATTTGTTTAAAATTTAAAAACTGAGAAAGTCTAGAGTGACAAAGCCAAGCACCAAACCTACCTCTCTGGTGTTGCAGAGAATTATTCAAGAACTTCAGAAAGTATCCTGCATATGTTTCTCATCATAACAGGGCGGGATACTTGTTCCCTTGTGGGAAAGGCCTGTGGCATGGCCGGATAAGCATGTAGCTCTGGACTTCGATGACCTGGATTGGAACCCTTATATTTTTGCTTCCAAAAGGCAAGCTTCTTAAACTTCCTGTGCCTCCTTACCTATAAACTGAAACCATTATAACATCTACCTTGTAAATTTTATGTGAATAGAAAATGATAAAATAATACATGTGAAAGGTTTAATAAACTCTCCTGAAAAGCTAGTTATTAAATGCACTGGTAGATTTTGTGCCTAAAAAATGACTTTGTCTTACCTTTGTCTTATCTGTGCCTATGATTCATAAGAATGAGACAACAAACAGGCCAGTAATCTAAACCTCATCATTCACGAGCATATAAAATATACATAATTCATAGGGCAAAACTTTTTCTTGTGTATCCTTATCCCCACTCTTCCAGAAATCATTTGAGCTGCATGAGTTAAACTTAAAATCACTTTGTGGATTCCAGGTTAAGGAAAGAGCTGACATAGCTGCTACTCTGAAGTCTTTGAATGCTAGGCTGGAGAGCACTTCTGAGATTATATATTCCATCTACCTCATTTCTTGAATAAGAAAATCAATTCTCCAAAATCTTGTATAATTTTTGTCTTTGTTCTCTATAGGCAAAACAATGAACACAGAAAAAAAAAAATTAATAATGGAGTGAGTTAAACTGAAATCCAATTCAATTCAGTTCAATTCCAATAGTGCTGAAGTGCTTAGGTGGGAATGCTGTGTTCCAATCTAGAATCTCCTCTGAGGGTTGAAAGTAATTCTCTCTCAAGTAGCTTCTGAGAGTTAAGAACAAAAACCAACAACCACAAAAACACTTTCTGTAAGTCCATTGGTAATGAAGGGAAAAACTTCCTACTTGAAAGTTCTTATAATCTGTGATATCACGAGGCATCACAGGTGACTTTGAGAGAATCACTTACTGTAGTATGCTAAAAGCAACATAAATTGACAAAGTCCAAGAATCCCTGGCCTCGACTGGCTACTATTCACAGAGGGAGTACTTTTTTACCAAGACATAATGGTCCATTAGTCATGGGATGAAAAGGTTAGATCAGAAATTGCATTTTGCCACACTAACTAAACGCAGCTAGAATTTATAGTCCTAGCAAAGTACAGAAAGTAAGCTGGTTATTTTTGTTTCTTATTTCTCAGTGTGGTAACTAACTTGCCTGGTTTATGCAAGACTTATAACACTGAACGTCCTTCAGTCCTGGCCAAACTGAAATGGTTGGTCACCCTATTTCCTAAACTAAGTCAGTCCTACTCTGAGCTACATTTATAGTGTAATATTCAGGATTCCAAAAGCCCCTATCCCCCTAAAACATCTTCATCAGCTTGAAATACATCATTTGGGAAGAGATAGCAGTATCATATTCATTCTGAGCTGTGGTCACAATTAGTATCACAATGGCTCAAGATCCTGCTTATAGGCTAAGTAAATGAGCCAGATGCAGAAGGACAAATATTGTATAGTTCACCTTCTGCAAAATATCTAGAATAGGCAAATGCAAAGGGATAGAAAGTAGATTAGTGGTTACCAGGGCCTTGGTGAAAAGGTAAATGGGAAATTTTGTTTAATGAGTACAAAGTTTCTGGTTGGAGTGTTGAGAAATTTTTGGAAATAGTGGTGATGGTTGCATTGTGAGTACAATTAATGCCACTGAATTGTACACTTAAGAAGTAGTTAACTATCATATTTTGCATTATATGTATTTTACTACCTTAAAAAAAAAAAAGCTCCCCATTGCTTATTGGCAACACAGTCATTCATACATCATTTGGCAACAATAAGACAGTCCCAGATGTCCAGGCACTTATTGTGGGGAGAGAGGCCATTACCCAAGACACCTCAATACACCCGGATAAGAGCTGTGATAACAGAAGCTCTGAGCACTGTAGGAGCATGGGGAAGGGTGTGTGTGTGTGTGTGCATAATATACCTGGACTGTGGAAGGGCCAGGAAAAACCAACCAGAAGGAGGGACATCTAAATGGAGATCTTAAAACGAAAATAAATAAAATTTATTCTTAAGTTAGGGCTAGAAGCCAACAAACAATGCCTTAAACTGAGAAAGGAAGCCGAGCAGGCAGGTTTTCCTGAACATCCTACTACCTAAAACAGCAGACATCGCTGGGGAAAGCAGGCGATCCAGAGTGGGAGGAGGGGGAATGAGGGAGAAATATAGGTGCAGGCACTGGAAGGAGCATAGTGGGTAGCTCCAAAAGAGACTTTTCTCTTATCATGTTTGCCTTGATTTCCTGTGAGAAAAAGATAGTCCCCAGGACTAAGTCCCTCTCAAGTCTAAAGTACTGAAATGCCCTTCCCATTCATACCTATCACGCTCTGTTCATGTTTCAGTGGACCTCTTAACATCCCTATTTTCTACCAAGCTTCCTCTGTCTACTTCGATCCTCCTTGGTCTTCATCCTTCCTGGCCTCCTCTTTACTGCGCGTGCCACACATTTATGAGTTTTGTTATATTTGACCGTCAGTATATGATTTTTCTTTATTATTTATTGATTCATCAATCCTTTGCTGAGGACCCACTATGTGCCAGGCACTAGTGCAGATACTGAATAAAAAGTAGTGAATAAGTCAGACACGATTCCTGCTCTCCTGGAGCTATAGTGCCTTTTTCTTCCCCTTTTTAAACAAGATAATAAAGAATGAAAGTTTCAGATCATGTCATGTATAGCTATGTATCCCTTAACTGCATACAACAGTCGTGGACACATATGAGGCAATTAATAAATACTTAATATCCTGAGTAATTAAAGCGCTGGGTAGTGAAATTGCTTGTATTAGGAAGGAATAATCAAAGTAGATGAAAGAGAGATGGTCCATAGAGGTTGCTTGGGGGCTGGTTACATGATGATGCAGGTAACCATCCCTTACATTGTAGTGCTGGGGATAATAAGGACATGAAAGATAAATGGTGAAATATAAGTATTTTTTCTCTATACCACACTGAATAGGGCAGTTAGCACATATAATGCAAAGAGAACTGAAAAGACTCAAGTTTAAACGGTTTTGCCTCTGTGACCTAAGAAAGTCATTTTTTTTTTTTTTTTTTGGACCCTCCAATTTGCTCATGTTTAAAATGGTGGATGTGCTGATATCTCCTGTTTGTCTTCCTTATCCACCTTTGTACACCCTTCAACGCCCTGCTCTGTATCTTAGGAGCAAATATGCACAGAAAGCATAGGCAGCCTCTCTGGGTTCTGGTTTCAGCTGAAAGAGAGCTAGCAGGAAGAAGAGGGTGGGACCCAGAGCGCTGGTTATTTCCTCCCACTGAAGGTCCTATCTCCTGCCAGACAGCCCTCTGTGATCAGCAATTTCTCCTTGTTCTTGTAAATGCTCTCTTCCTGTGCCTTGACCCTTCTGGCAACAACTCATCAGGGCTCCTTGCTGTTGCCAGTCCTTGTCATTTTTTGTTAACCCTGCCCACATCTTTGCAAATAGTCCCTTTATTAAATTCTCTACAGATTACCCAGTTTGAGTCATCTTTTCCTGTTGATACAGAAGACAATCATATTGACCTCTTGCTGTTGTAAATATTAAGTTAAACTATGCGATGTATCTGGCACAGTGCCTAATACAAAGTAAGTCTTTGATAAATGTGGGTCTCTTATTCTCCTTCCTATAGAGAACTCTGGCACTTATAGACATGGTCTTTATCTATGCTCTGATGGAATCTGTGGTTGATGTGATTTGTAATAGTTTAATGAAGTTCTCCTTGAAGAGGCTTTCATTACTGTAAAGGAAAACACTTGGGTATGTAAAGATCATTAGCAAATAAAATTAAGAGAATACATCTTTCCAAAAGTCATGGCATAAGTGGACAACAGTAACTCTAAAATGCAGGCAAGAACTTTAAAGGGCAGAGAGCATAAGTTAACAGTGGTGAGGCAACATGGCAGAGAAGGGGGAATAGTGTCACAATGTGAAGTATGTAACTATCGTCAATAAATTGTACATGTAAACATTGTTGAATGGGTATATGCTTTGTTGTGTATATTCTCCTCCTCCCACCCCCCCAAAAGTCATGACAATATAAAGGAAAACATATTTCAACCATAATTGTTTCAAAGAGAGTTAAATATATGCATTATAATGACATGATTTCCCCCCCATCAGGAATACTCATGTACACAGACTATAAGAGAGCTAGAGGACCAGATTGAATAAAAAGTAGATGGGAGCAGTCAAATTATTTGACAGAGACAAAATGTTTGCGGACAAAATATTGTTTACAAAAATTTGTTTTGGAAATGATTGATAACATGTTTAGCTCAAGTTTGTTATACATGTCCTGGCAGGGAAGTTAACTGAGAATTTAATATGACAGAATAGCTATTGAGAAATGACTGGGTCTTTTTTTTTTTTTTTTTTTCAGTAGGATGCTCACACAACAAAGAAAGATGTTCTCTATTTGCAATAGGGGTAATTAGGCTTGTCAGTCCTTCTGTCCAGGAGTTCATACTTTCCTTTCTTTCTCAGGCATATTTAACAGCTAGAAGGAGAATTTATCAGCTATTGTGGGTCCACTGGAAGGAATTTCCTGAACTTATCCTTGTTATTTTGTTCGAATAGAACAAAAGGAATACTGCATGGTTTAAAGTCAGGAAAGTTGTGTGTCAGGGTTGTATCCTTTCACCATACCTATTCAATCTGTATGCTGAGCAAAAAACCCAAGAATCTGGACTGTATGAAGAAGAACAGAACATCAGGATTGGAGGAAGACTCATTAACAACCTGCATTATGCAGATGACACAACCTTGCTTGCTGGAAGTGAAGAGGACTTGAAACACTTACTGATGAAGATCAAAGACCACAGCTATCAGTATGGACTACACCTTAACATAAAGAAAACAAAAATCCTCACAACTGGACCAATAAGCAATGTCATGATAAATGGGGAAAAGATTGAAGTTGTCAAGTATTTCATTTTACTTAGATCCACAATCAACACCCATGAAAACAGCAGTCAAGAAATCAAAAGACGCATTGCATTGGGCAAATCTGCTGCAAAGGGCCTCTTTAAAGTGTTGAAAAGCGAAAGATGTCACTTTGGCCTGACCCAAGCCGTGGTATTTTCAATTGCATCATATGTATGAAAAAGCTAGATGATGAATAAGGAAGACCAAAGAAGAATTGACGTCTTTGAGTTATGGTATTGGTGAAGAATATTGAATATACCATGGACTGCCAAAAGAACAAACAAAGCTGTCTTGGAATAAGTACAACCAGAATGCTCCTTAGAAGCGAGGATGGAGAGACTACGTCTCACATACTTTGGTCATGTTGTCAGGAGGGATCAATCCCTGGAGAAAGACATCATGCTTGGTACAGTGTCAGCGAAAAAGAGGAAGACCCTCAATGAGATGAATTGATGCAGTGGCTACGACAATGAGTTCAGGCATAACAACTATTGTGAGGATGGCACAGGACCAGGCAGTCTTTTGTTCTGTTGTGCATAGGCTGGCTATAAGTTGGAAGTGACTCAATGGCACCTAACAACAATCCTTGTTATTAAAGGCTTAAATAATTAGATTTGTCAAAGAGGAAATGTATCAGTAGAAGAACTGCAATTGAGGGTTGAAGAGGTGCCCTGTGTGGTTGATTATATCCCTTGAAACCAGGAAGATAGTGGTAGTTATGGTTTCAACAGCAGCAAAGGCAGAAGCTCACTTCTTCACTTGTGGCTCAAATGCAGAACCTCTGAAGTGGTAGAGCCTTGGTGTGGTCAGTTGACTGTGGTAGATGGCAAAGATGGTCCCAATTTTCCATGCCTTCTTATACTTATGTCTTTTGAAATGTGTCTTTGCAGCTCCTCATATTCAGAGATGGAGCCTATTTTTCCACTTTTTAAATCTGAGCTGACTTTTGACTTCTTTTGGTCAATATAATGCAGCCAAAGCAAAGCTATGCCAATTTCAAGCCTAGACCTCAAGAGACATTTTGTGTTTCTGCTTTCTTTCATGGAACCCTGCAAAGCTACACTGTGTACAAACCTGATATAGCCTGCTGGAATAAAAGAGACACATGACCTAGTCCCTCCCTTATCCCCAGCCAACATTCTGATAACCCCCAAGAAACAGAGCTACTTTGCTGACTTATAGCTGACTGCAGATGCATGACAGATTCCCACTGAAACAGAAAGAGCCACTCAGCAAAGCTCAGCCCCAATTGCCAACCCACAGAATCACGAATTAAATAAATGGTTGTTATTTACCTCACTATGTTTTGAGGTTGTTTGTTTTACAGCAAAGCTAACTGATGAACTATGCGCCTGTGATCTTGGGACTTTGGTCAGCAACTTTGTGTTTTTGCTTGGCATGAGATGAATGTAGCTTCCGGCCTGCAAAATGATCACATTATCCTGAAAAAGACAGCATCAGCAACCATCAAAGAGTGAGGAAGATGCCCAGTGTCCACCATTTTCCTGTTCTACCTATTCTCCAGAGTTCTTGTGCAATGCAACGGAGGAAGGAAGGAAGAAATCTCCCCCTCCCTACTCCTGCCAAACCAGTTAATACTGGACTTTATCCCACCCTAATATGTGGGTGACCTTGGTGGCACAGTGATTAAGAGCTTGGCTGCTAACCAAAAGGTCAGCAGTTCAAATCCACCAGCCACTCCTTGGTCCCATATGGGGCAGTTCTACTCTGTCCTGTAGGGCTGCTATGAGTCGGAATCAACTCGACACTAAAGTGTTTTTTTTTTTTTGGTTTAATATGTGGCGACTTGGGTCAAATTTAAACTTAATTAGAAAAATTATGAAACTTTAGTTTGGTAGCTTAATTGCTATGTTACATTTTTTTAATTATATATTTTTCAACATTTTCTAAGAAAGGATAACTAAATACTTTTTAAGTTCCTTTCAAATTCTCATAGTCTATGTCTCTCGTTCTTCATTTACCACTGGATGGCCCTCTTAAACATACAAAGGCATAATTTACTCCTCCATAGAATGTCCCCTAACTGATAACTCTCTCCTATAAATCTTTATGGCAAATACTGATGATAAGGGTGCACAGACAGTTAATCAGGCGCTGCTTTGTGTTATCTCTGTCACTGATGTGCTACTTAACTGTTAACCTGTTTATAAAAGGACCCCTGATGGTGTGATGGTTAAGTGCTTGGCTGCTAATATAAAGGCTGGTGGTTCTAATCCCCAGTGGAAGAAAAATCTGACAACCTGCTCCCTTAAAGATTAAAAACAAAACAAACAAACTCGTTGCTGTTGAGTCAATTTTGACTCATAGCAACCTAGAAAATCCTATGGAGTAGTTCTACTCTGTCACAGGGGGTCACTATGAGTAGAAATTGACTGGACAGCACCCAACAACAACAACCTGTTTGTATATCTGGTCTCCTGAACTAGTTTGGAGCCCCCTTGAGGATGAGGACAGTGTCTTACACCTTTTAGTGCTTCATTTTAAATTATAATAAAAACCAAAAAAATCAAACCCGTTGCCATTGAGTCCATTCTGACTCATAGAGACCCTATAGGACAGAGTAGAACTGCCCCATAGAGTTTCCAAGGAGCTTAGGTACCCCTAAAAATAAAATCTATAAAATGGATTGTATTAATAATGTGCAGAATACTTTCAGAATAGCTGTCTTTTGTCAAATATTTGTTGGATAACTTGTAGGCTTTAGGTAGGTCATTTTACTTTCCAAGGACCTAATTTCTTACCTCCAGTGGCACAGTGTTTAAGCACTCAACTGCTGTCCAAAAGATTGGCAGTTCAAACTCACCCAGCAGCTCCGTGGGAGAAATACCTGGCAATCTGCTCCTGTAAAGATTACAGCCTAGGAAACCCTATGGGGCAATTTTACACTGTTATGTGGGGTCATTAGCAATCAAAATCAACTGGATGACATCTAACAACAAAAACAACAATTTCTTACCCATAAAATGGGGGGCTTGAACTAGGTTATCCGTAAGATCTCTTCTTGGTGTACTAGTCCATCACACACACACATAGACTGTCCACCCTGTTACAAGCCCTCCCAGAGATGCTGCCTTTGGCCACCCTCTGTTCTTAGAGTCAATGCGTTGGATTGCATTTCTTTCAACAGGTTAGAAGGGTATAAACAGAATGCTTTACATCTAAACTGCGCATAAGTCAATCTGGTCTTAATAATAAAATTCTTATCAAAATTCCTAATAACTTTACAACTGTAATGATTTTTTTCTTTTAAGATAATGACAGCTCTGTCTTTGGAAGTACACCAAGGTTTAAAAAAGGCATAAGTCACATAACCCAAGGATAGCAATCTGAAACCTGCAGCTGACTAAGTACTTTGCAAGAAATGTGGGGATTATTGCTTAGTAATGGCTCATTATTTGAATAATTATTATCTACTTATTCTAAAATTGTCTTCCACGAGCTTCAAAAGACCTGAATTTGATTTTTTTTAATTTCTTAATAATAATATTTCTAATTAATCAAATGCATTGGTATTTATCTGAAAATGTTGATAGTTTTCAAATTATCAAGTGTCACATGAAAAGATATGTGTAACCCAATAATTCTGTGATAGGAATGCTACTATAAAATAGTATCCTCATTCCCAAGCAAGCTCAAAAACAACAAAAATTCAGTAAAACTTCTTTGTAAGAGATTTTAAAACACAATGTTTTGAAATAACATTATCTTCTATGAGAAAAACTGCGATTAGGAAACTAGGCTTTGAAATCAGATAGCCCTGAGCTTAAATCCTGACTAGTGAGGTGTCCATAAGCCAAATACTTAACCTCTCTATTTGTTTCCTTCTTTGTAAAATAATAATTGCACTATTATTTAGTATTAAATGGAATAGTATAGGCAAAGCGCCTACCACAGAGGGGGTGCTAAGAAAGAGTGGCCATCATTAATAGTATCACGTTTATGTTACAGAAAGAAAATACCATTTTCGTTTCATTCAGTTAAAGTGCATTTATTTGTATTTTACAAAGCGACTTACTTATATTGAGAATTTGTGAGGTTGGAAACATCATGAGCAGGAATGAGTTAAAATGACTTTCCTTTTAATTAAAAAAATCAATAATATCATAGAGACATTTAATTTCTTCAAAAGGGAACACTAGACGATTGATAGCATCTGTTGGTATGGTTGCTGCATAAAACTGAGATCAAAGCCAGCACAATACAGTAAGTCAGACAAAGGTAATTGAGCTCAGGCCAGAAAAGCCTCTCATTGGATTGGAAATGGTCCCAGAGTTACCAAAGATTAGACACCCAGCCACATCCTCTTATTATGAATTTGAGCAAGGCTTAGGTGAGGGAAGAAGTGAATTCCCAGGGACATCCATATCCCTTATACCAATTCTCAGTAATTTTACTTTTCAGTGTAAATCCTAAGACAGAGATAGTGACAGTGATGGAAACAAAATGTATATTGTTATTTTTTTTTTTTATTAAACTAACATCATCATTATTAATTGATACTTAGTTATCTTTGTTCTTGGCTTTGTTTTGTAAAATAAGTTATCCCCACTTGATCCTACTTGATATAATTTTACTGTTTAACAAAGCTAATGAAGACACGGACTGATAGTAACAAGGGGAATAATAAAAAAGATAGATAAATAGCAACACAAAGTAAATACTAGCAAATATTAAACCCAGAGTTGTAAAAAGCCAGTCAATAATAAATGGTGATGTGGGACAGTAAAAAGAAAACTGAGCCAGAAAAAAAAAAAAAAAAAAAATTAAGAGTTCTAACCCCAGCTATTCCTATAGTGGTTTGTGTAACCCTGGGTAGTGGTTGTTGTTGTTAGGTGCCTTTGAGTTGGTTTCAACTCGTAGTGACTCTAGGTACAACAGAACGAAACCTGGCTCCATCCCGCATCATCCTCACAATCGTTGTTATCCTTGAGTCCATTTTTGCAGCCACTGTGTCAATCCATCTTATTGAGAGTCTTCCTCTTTTTCACTGACCCTCTATTTTACCAAGCATGATGTCCTTCTCCAGGGACTGATCTCTCCTGATAACACGTCCAAAGTATGTAAGACGTAGTCTCACCATCCTTGCTTCTAAGGAGAATTCTGGTTGTACTTCTTCCAAAACAGACTTGTTTATTCTTTTGGCAGTCCATGGTATATTCAATACTCTTTGCCAACACCACAATTCAAAGGCATCAATTTTTCTACTGTCTTCCTTATTAATTGTTCAGCTTTCACAGGCTTATAAGCCTATTGAAAACACCATGGCTTGGGTCAGGTGCACCTTAGTCTTCAAGGTGATGTCTTTGCTTTTCAACACTTTAAAGAGGTCCTTTGCAGGAGATTTGCCCAATGCTGTACGTTGTTTGATTTCTTGACTGCTGCTTCCATGGATGTAGATTGTGGATCCAGGTAAAACGAAGTCCTTGACAACTTCAATCTTTTCTCCGTTTATCATGATGTTTATCATAATGTAACCCTGGGTGGGTTGCTTAATTTCTTGGGTTTCTACATTCTAAAATGGTGATATGCTCATGTTATATACTTCGTGATATTCACTGGTGGCCCTTTCTCCTAATTGTATTCTGATATCTGTATTCTGCTTTTTTGAATCTTTTAATATCAACTTCTAATTAAGGAGCCTGGGTGGTCAAGAAGTTTGTGATCAGCTGCTAACTGAAAGGTTGGCAGTTCAAACCCACCCAGCATCTCCATGGAAGAAACGCCTGTAACCTGCTTCTGTAAAGATTACAGCCAAGAAAACCTCATGGAGCAGATCTGCTTTGTCATCTGGGTTCCCCTGAATCAGGAAGTGACTTGACAGCAGCTAACAACAACTCCAGATTCATATGTAAGTGGAGGATGTTTCCTTCTTTCCCTGTTCTCTCATCAACAGTCAGAAAATTCTAACCTTTGGGCATCCTTTTAAGGCTTTGATTGTTGCTAAATTATAGATATTCCTGGAAATTAGTAATTTTTAAAATAGACATTTATACCTCAGTGTAATCGCAAGGGAGGAAAATGCTGTAAGCTTTATTTTACAGTCCCCTTTATCTTTTTTTTTTTTTTTATCCCATGTGGCATAGACTGACAGCTGTCTGTACCTTTTCTTTCTTTCTTCTTTTGTAATAGAACTTCTGATCTTCAGCTTGACACATATCTACCTGGAATAAAGACTATATTTCCCAGGCTCTCTTGAAACTAGGCGTCTTAGTCATCTAGTACTGCTGTAACAGAAATACCACAAGTGGATGGATTTAACAAAGAGAAATTTATTCTCTCACAGTCTAATAGGCTACAAGTCCAAATTCAAGGCATCAGCTCCAAGGGAAGGCTTTCTCTCTCTGTCAGCTCTGGAGGAAAGTCCTTGTCATCAATATCCCCCTGGTTAAGGAGCTTCTCAGGTTCAGGGACCCCAGGCCCAAAGGACATGCTCTGCTCCTGGTGCTACTTTCTTGATGGTATGAGGTCCCCATGTCTCTCTGCTCAATTCTTTCTTTTATGTCTCAAAAGAGATTGGCTTAAAACACTAATTTTGTGGATCTCATCAATATAACTGCCACTAATCAATCTCATTAACATCATAGTGATTTAAAACACGTAGGGAAATCATATCAGAGGACAAAATGGTAGACAATCATACAATCCTAGGAATCATGACCTAGCCAAGTTGACAGATATTTTGGGGGGACATGATTCAATTCACGACACTAGGTAGGGTGATATCATTAAGTCTTAGGCACTGGTGTGCTTAAAGGGATGAGAGATTGCCCTTCTGTATCCTTTCGTCCTTCTCTATGGCTGGGATGTGAATGCAAGAGCCTGAGCTCCAGCAGCCACCTGCTGACTTTGGGAATGGAATTTGGATGGTGGAGTGATTTTGAGCAAAGTTACAGTTTTGCTCTGACTAGGAAGATAATCAGCTCCAAGCCACTTTTATTTGTTTAGTTAGCTCCTGGCTAGCTTTACTTCCCTCAACCCACCTAAATATCCAGCTGAGACAACAGAAACAAGACAGAACTAAGTTTGTTGAAAACTTTTGCAACTCTATTTTTTTAACTCAATTTTCACAGGTTGTTCTTTGACAGATAAAAGACATGCTAGGAAAAAATAAAGAGGTATTATCATTTTAATAAACAATAAGAAGGGATGAACATTTCAAAGATTAGTAAATTTGTAACACTTAAATACTTGTAATATTTAAATATATTCTATAATACCAGACTCTTTGAATTCTTAGAAGTTTAGAAGGTGAGGGTATTACCAAAATTACAGGGAATTGTTCTGAAGAAACAGAGGCCCTAAAGTAGCTGGGCAAATATTTTACTATTAAATGCCAAAAAATTCTACACATTTAAGAGGCAGTGTTATTTTGTTAGTACTTCTCTTTCTTTTGTTATTGTTGTTGAGAATGTACAAAGCGAAACACACAATTCAACAGCTTCTACACGTACAATTCAATGAAATTGATTACATTCTTCAAGTTGTGCAACCATTCTCATCCTCCTTTTCTGAGTTGTTCCTCCCCAATTAACATAAACTCACAGCCCCCTAATTTTTCTATGGAATCTTTTGAGTTGTTCTTGTTCTAGATCTTGAAAGAGCACAATACTCAAGGCAGACATTGCTTACTAGCTAAGCTAAACTATTGTTTGGTTTTAAAAATTCAGGGATTATTTTTGCTTTAAGTTTCAGGGGTTCATCCAGCCTCCATGGCTACAGAAAGTCAGTAGTCCATGAAAATTTGGTATTTTATTCTTAATTTTCTCCCTTTTGATCAGGATTCTCCCACAGAATCTTTGATCAAAATGTTTGGTAGTGGTAGCTGGGGAACAATCCAGTTCTTCTCATCTCATGGCAAAGGAGGCAGTTTGTTTCATGGAGGCAATTAGCCATACATTCCATATCCTCCTCCTATACCTGACTTTCCTATTCCTCTGTTGTTCCAGGTGAGACCAATTTTTGTGCCTTGGATGGCCGCTTGCAAGTTTTTAAGACCCCGGGCTCTACAAAATGAACTAGGAGGTAAAATAAAAGCACTAAACACATTATTAGGTTGATTAACTGGGATGTGCCATGAAACCATCACCCCGAATCTTCAAACCAAGAAACCAAATCCCATGAGGTATTTGGTTGTATAAAAGCAGCTTCAGCAGCTACTGGTTTTTTTTTTGTGTGTGTGTAAGTATATATGTATCACAACTTTTGCAAATTCATCTTTTTACAGGTGTACAACTTACTGACAGCAATTAGTACTTGTCTTGAAGGAAAAAATTTGTAAAAAGGTGCATCTTTAGATATGTCTTAATTTAAAAAAAAATTGCATAAGTCTAACTTCTAATAGGTTGCTCCCGTTGAAGTATATCGTCATTGGATTCTCTTTTACTTTTGTTATTAGATAATTTAAACACAATTGCTTTAACCATCACATACCCCACAGCTATGAGGTAAGCATTTTTTAAATATATATTTTTTAATTTTTATTGTGCTTTAAGTGAAAGTTTACAAATCAAGTCAATCTCTCAAACAAAAATTTATATACACCTTGCTATATACTCCTAATTGCTCTCTCCCTAATGAGACAGCCTGCTCCTTCCCCCAAATCTCTCTTTTCATGTCCATTCCTCCAGCTTCTAACCCCCTCTGCCCTCTCATCTCCCCTCCAGATAGGAGATGCCAACATAGTCTCAAGTGTCTACTTGATCCAAGAAGCACATTCTTCACCAGCATCTTTTTCTAACCCATTGGCCAGTCCAATCCCTGTCTGAAGAGTTGGCTTGGGGAATGGTTCCTGTCCTGGGCTAACAGAAGGTCTGGTCTCAGTCAGACCATTCGGTCCAGTCTTTTTACAAGAATTTGGGGTCTGCAACCCACTGGTCTCCTAGAGGTGAGCATTTTAACATGTATTTTCTGAATAGTTACAGAAGCTATTTACCTAAGTGATAGTTCATTATTTTCTCACTGATTGGAAGATTAGAAGACAGATCTTAGTCAATTTTTTCTAAACCTAAAATTAACAGAGCATTTTGAATATGGTGAGGTCTCAATACATGATTGTTGTGTTTTGAGTCTATGCTGTGAAATTTTTGAGGTTTATATGTTTGAGAAAGTCTTACATACAAATCCTTCTAAGGCAGTATTTCTCAAATTGTGGTAAAGGAAGCACTTGCATCCAGAATTGCTGGAATATTTGTTAAAAACACAAATTCCTGGACCACTCATTTAGATCTAGTGAGTTGGAATTTCTACATGTGGCTTGATAATATGAATTTTAAACAAAACCCCTCCAAGAGATTTTCAAGCCGAATGTTTTTCTACTGCTTTTTTCAATGCAACGAAGTTTCAGGCTGATTCGTTATTTTTTCCATGCCTCCCTGCCAATACTATAACTATTGCTTTTCCACTGTGGCTTCAATATCATATTTTGACCTCATGCCAAGGCAGCGATCGAAGCTGGATTTAACTAACGTTTACTCCTGAGGGGAGTGGGGTATCTCTAGCGGGGTGAAGACATGGGTGGTCCTACGTATTAGTTAGCTAAAGAGAATTGGGGGTGATAAGTGTAGCAGAAGTATAGTTCCAAAATTTCAAAACCATTTTTACACTAGTCCAGGCGGAGTAGGATTGTAACATAAGGAATAACTGTTTTAAAGAAAGGACAGCCTAACTTAAAAAAGGTCTCCCAGCTCATTCTGTGACGGTGCTTCTGGGCTCTGGTGATGAATGTGTTCATGTTGCATGACTTGCTTTGGGTAAATACCCCAGTGCCCTATCAGCTCTGCAGCCCGCGGCCAGTGGCTACTGCGTGTGAGCGCTAATGACGATGGAAGGTGCCTGGGGGAGGGCCTGGGGAGGGGCTGCCCAGCGCGCTCGCGCCCCTGGCACTTCCTAGGAGACTCTCAGCCCTTTCTCTGCAGCTGCCAGTTGGAGACTCCAAGCTTCCCCTACAGAGGAAAGAAGCCGTCCATCTAAATCTGCTGTCCATTCCATGTCCCTCGTTTCTCCCTTCACCAGCTGCCACCCTTACCGCTTCCATTGTGCCGTGCCTTTCCAGTTCAGCCCCCCTTCCTGCGAACGACCCCAACCCGGTTTGTAGCAGAAAGGCTTTTTTGAGAATTTCGGAACCTCGGTTTGCAATGGAGCTGTATGGAAAGGTAAGCAGCTCAGCTTGCTCAGGGTGAAATTTCGTTCTGACGGACTTTGGAGTGTGTGTGTGTGTGTGTTGTGTGTTGTGTGTTCATGCTCATGCCTTCTCAATGCAATTGTGCGAATAAACCACTTTTCGTGTGTGTGTGTCATTTACCGTCTTTCTCCCCCGCGTTTGTTGAACGAGATTGTAAAACCACCCCACTCTGCCTATGGAAAGGTATAAACTTTCCCCATTTGAGAAGGGGAGGGGTGGAATGGAGAGTCTCAGAACGCAGCGCAGGCTTCGTTAGTATTAGGAATTAGCACAGGATACCGCGTGTCTTAACCAGGAAATCACAATCTGGCTTCGGAAGGCCATCGTTAGCGGAGAAAAAGCTCCAGCTGAGATGAGCTGGGTCACTTTTGCCTGCGTTTTGCGAGGAAACGGCCTGGGGCGGAGGAGAGCGCTAACTGCCGGGAGCGAGCCAGCTAGAGGAGAAGGTAGGCTTGGCGGCGAGGGCCGACTGGGGGAGCTAGGTTGTTTTATGCTTGTTTGCCGGGAAGTGTAGTTCGCGGCTGGCCGGTTTCCAGGGAAGTCCGGCAGGACGAGACTACAACTCCCAAGAGCGCACGGGGCTCTGGGCCAGTACGCGTGTGCGGCGCCAGGAGGGACAGCTCCGGTGCTGATGTTGGAGCCGGTTAGTGAACCCCAAGTGTGCAGAGTGTGGAGCGTGGAGCTGTGCACGCGTGATCCGGCCAGCTGTCTTAGCAAGAGATAAAGGACATTTTGCCAACAATGAGACACGAAGCGCCCATGCAGGTGGGTCTATGAATAAAGTGTGGCCTCAGAAGGCGTAAAGGGAGATGGTTGCTCCTCATTTCGGGCACGAACTGTGCCCAGCCGAAGGAAAGGTCTAGGCGGCCACCGGCGGAGACGCGGCTCCGGGACTGGGTCCTGGGGACAGAGTTGGGTTCTTGTGAGCTCATGGCTGTGACTGGTGCTGTCTTGGTGAGGGACAGGGATATTCGTTATCTTTGCGGGCTCCGCACGGAGGGTGAGAGGGTCTGTTTAAAACGAAAACCCCAGCAAACAAAAGTCAGAGGAACATGCAATCTCGTGCTGGCATTGATCTGCCCTCTTGGCTTCCCTGGTTTGTATTCAGTGTACAAAAGCACAGACTTAAGGAAGATCAGCCAGGTCCGGGGTTACGAGCTCTCCACTGGAGTAAGGAGAGATCGAATTCCTTTTGGATAGGAGCGCGTTAAGTAGGGGGAAGCCAATATTAGCGTCCGCAAAGCCCCCTTTCTTTAATTAGGGTCCTAATAATATCAGCGGAAAATGAGAAGCTCATCCAGGCTTGGCTCACCCTACAACTATACCCGTTGCTGTCGAGTCAATTTTGGACTCACACAGCTGGTTTACTCCTGCGTGCCGAAGAACTCCCTCTGAGCTTTCCTGTGTAATGTGCAGGTTGGTTGTACGCTCTGATTCCACATTTCAATCAGATGCTTAGATTTGCTCCTTCGAGAAATGCAAACGACCCCGGTGCAAAAGTGCTTTTGCTTAAGTTTTATTTGTAAGTAAAGATGAGTGATATTTTCTCCTTTGTATGTACAACCAGTTAACGCTAAACATCAGCCTGTGTTTGTTAACCAAACGGGGTGTTACCGTTGAGTAACAGAAAGGCACTTTATGAATGGGGTTGAGAGAATGGAACACACCATTTGAAATGTGTTTTCTCTTGAGAACCCTCCTCTGCTTTCAAATGCAACCATATAGGCATTTGACTTTATTTCACGTTTAAATGTTTTCCAATTGCTATCTTCTGAATCAAGAACTTTAAACTTAGGCTTCAATTTACTTTTAATTTATTTTCTGGGTTATGTATGTTAAGATACACTAACTGGACTATTAAGTCTATAGAATGTGTTTGTTGAAAGATTATATAATGGAAGCCCTCAAATTACCTTATGAGTTATTGAAATTTTGATACGTTCCATAGGACAGTGACCCCATTGTGTCTTCTAATACCTCTGTTTGTAACTTTGCATTTCATTATAGACCTGATGTGAAAAAATCTGGACAGACAATAAAGGTGCAGGCTGTTGCAATCAAGACCTATCGGCTTATGATAATTTTCTGATACTAGAGGGTCTGTCAGGAGCCAACAGATGAAATTAATCATACTTGATTAGAAATAAACATTGATGATAGACTTTAAAAGTAGCTTATTATATTTAAAGTCAATCCCGTGTATCTTCGAAGTGTTTGTCAAAATAACTAACTAAAATATTAACCATACTGTGTATTCATTTTTATTTTCTTACAGAAGTTGCTTAAAATGGTAAGAAAGGTTATTCTAATTTTACAGAACTGTATGAAATTAATGCCTTTGGAAATATTTTAAATTATTTCATGTGCCCACTAATTATAGTAGGCACTGTAATTCTACATTTTAGTTAAAACTTGAAGAAATAATTAATATAAAAATCAGGCAACATAAAATTAATCTTCTGGTAGATAGAGTTTTTTTCATATTTGTGATGGATTTTATCATTGGACTAGATTTTTGAAATTTAAAGATTTAAATACCCAACTGGTATCATGAATAATATGTACATTTTAAGAAACCAAGTACTATTTTTTTTATCATATTTTATTAAAGAATATGCATTGATTCAGTTTAACTAGTAAATATGCTGTTGTCATGGTGACTTTCCTCTCCATTACTATAAGGTTTTTAAAAAGATATAATGATAGGGGGTGCTCTGGTGGTGCAGTGGTTAAGAACTATGGCTGCTAACCAAAAGGTCAGCAGGTCAAATCCACCAGCCACTCCTTGGAAACCCTATGGGGCAGTGCCACTCTGTCCTGTGTGGTTGCTGTGAGTTGGAATCAGCTCGATGCCAATAGGTTTTTTTTTTTTTTATATATAATGATAAAAAAATAATGATAGGAAGAGTAAAAACTATAATGTGCTTAATTCTTTTTTAATGGCAAACAAGGTCTCGGCGCCCATGCTTGCTACTCATAATTGTATTTCAGGTGAGTTTGGTATATAAAAATGCAGTAAGATAAATAGTTGACATTTCATATTTTTCCATTTAAAGACTATACCACATCATCATTTTAAATATATGCCCAAACTATTTTTTACTTTGGTTTCCAGACGATGAGTCACAAGCAAAACCTCATTCTATAGTTTCATTATCCTAAGAGATTTGCTTCTCCTTTTGAAAATATCCATTTAGTTAATTTGCAAATATGAAACAAAATAAAACTTTTAGTTTAATTGTTGATTTTCTAATTTACTTATTATATTTCCTTAAAACAAGAAAGCCTTTTTGAAAATTACATAATGGCTTTTAGAAAGCATTTGATGCACCTATGTAGAGAGTTCGGTGTTCTGTTCAAGGTAGCTATCTTTGATATACGCATATTTTCTGGGGAATCTTTATTTCTGAATCAATGGAAAATGAGGGATACTAATTGTTCTTTTATAGTGATTATTAAAGCAATATACAATGATGGTCTTTGATATCTGTATTTCCTTTGCAACTAAATAACCAGGAATAGCATTTGGTAAGTGTTCCAAGTGATGAGCTTAGAATTTTAGTGCAGGAGATGGTCATTTTATGTCTTCTAATCCAGTGCCTACAGAAGTGGAGAAGAGCAGGGCTAATGACTTGAGGGCATGACTCTGGTGTAAAAACTGTCCTTTGATTCTGGAGCCAGACTGGATATATTCCAGTTTATCCAGTGCCTTGTCTGTGCCAAGTACTGTGTCTTGCCCTCAGACTTCATTTAATATTTATAACAATCCTTTAGCCTAATTACAGGCAAGATAACTGGAGCTTATGAAGATTAAATAACTTTCCTAACATGGTAGAGTCCAAATTCTACCAGATCTCTCTGTCTACAAAGCCTGTGTTCCTTCTTCTGTTATTTTTCGTTCCGCAAGAAGACCCAAAAGGGTAGTATAAAGAATGTGGACACTGTTGATATAATTTGATTCATTCGTTTTGTTCAGAAGACAGAAAGAATGACCCTGTCTTCTCTTTATAAAATAAATTGTGTGAACTTAACCAAATATTTGATATGGGCCAGTGTTTTATGTCTCCTGGATCTGTAATCACTTGCAGGACCAAAGTAGAATCAATTGTCTCTGATTAAATGCTGACTCTTCAGTTTTGTTATCCACAGGTTTTGTGGGTCATCTCATAAATGCAGAGCCTTCTGACTATGGAAAAACTTCAAAGAAAAATATCCAGCCAAAGCATGGAGCAGTGTGCTTGGAAAAAAAAAAAAAAAAGTTGTTTGGCTAGCAATGAGGTGGACTGAAAAAAGAATATAGTTGTAGGCTGAAGATGAAGGCGAGATGAAAACTGTAGAATATTAAATTATACAGTTGTGCTGTATGCAAAAACAACTTACAAAGAAAGTCCAAATATCATTGTTTCATTAGGCTATGGAAAGTACATGGTATTTTTGCATTTTATGTTGAATTTGTGACCATATCCAGCATCCTTGAGGATCCCTTTCTTTTTGTAAGAAATGGAAGTTTATCCTCATCCCTCAAAGAAACAGAGAAAATCCCTGGTGGGCTTTGGAGAAATAAGAAATTACTTTCTACTCCATTTGGGCTAACTCTTCAAGTATCTACCTGTCTTCCATAAAGCAAAGTGGTAGATACGGAGGGTACTTAACCCATAGTAAAAATAGATTTACACTGTGCAAGAATAAGTTTCCATTTCCAAGAGGTTGTAGATTTATTACATGGTGCCATTTTAGGCTTGCATTGGACCTGGATATTCCTTTCTTAACCACCATGAATTAAGAAGGAAATATATTTTATGCCCAGGCATGGGTTTTCCTGGGACTGCCCTTAAGCCAAGGACACCCATCTCAATGAGTACAAAAAACTGGGCCACTTGAAAAATATTCTTGTGTAAGTTAAATGTTGTCCAACGATTTCCCCCCTTTTATCATTCATTAATTTGGTTCAGAGGTTCTAAAGGAACCATTTTAGTAAGTCTATTACAAAGAATACTGCAACCTGTGAAGATTACATCTTTGAGAGCTAGATGGAATTATAGAGATCTATAATATTTTGTGTTTGTTGGCTTATAGTTTTTTGTTTTGAGGGAATATTTATATACATTGAAACACATAAATCTTATAAGTGAACAATTTGGTGAATTTTGATAAATGGATATACCAATGTTAACACATATTGCTAAAAAAATATAGGATATTTCCATCACCCCAGGATGTTCCTTCATGTTTTTTTTTTTTTTCCCCAAGTTAATCCCTCTACACAAAAAGTTTGGACTTTTTCACTATAAATTAGTTTTGTTCGTTTTAGAACTTAATGTGTTTCGAGAACATACAGTATGTACTCTTTTGAGTCTGGCTTATTTTGCTCAGCATAATGTACGTGAGATCGATTCATGTTGTTACATATGTCAGTAATCCATTCTACTTTATTGCTGAATATTATACTGTTGTATCAATCTATCACACTTTCTCAATTTATTCTCTTCTTTTTGATGGAAGACATTGAGGTGGTTTCCAGTTAGAGGCTACCATGAATGAGGCTATAGACATTCTTGTATTTTATATTATTTATAATAATGTGTGTTCATTTATCATGGGTTAATACCTAAAGAGTAGAATTGCTGGGATAAAGAGTAAGTGTATATTTAGTTTTATAAGAAACAGTCAAATCATTTTCCAAAGTGGTACTGCCATTTTACCTTCTCACAGAGTGTGTGAGTTTCAGTTTTTCCATATCCACACACACATGGTATCAAGGGTGTTTCTAATTTTGGTCATTTTAATGGGTGTTTTTTGGTATCTCATTGTAATTTGAGTATGTATTTTCCTGATGACAAATGATGTTGAGCATATTTGTGTGTGCTTATTGGCCATTTACATATCTTCCTTTGTGAAATGTTTCAGTGTTTTAGCCATTTTTTTGTGGAGTTGTTTGCTTTTTTATTGTTTAATTGTAGATTTTTATATAATCTTGAAAAAAGCCCCTAATCAGATATATATTTTGTGTTTTTCTCTTGGTTTGTGGCTCGTGTATTTATATATGAGTAGCATCGCTTGATGAGATTACTTTTATTTTTACTCCAGTTTATCATTTTTCATTTATGGTTATTGCTTTGGTATCCTATCCAAGAAATATTTTCCTATACACATGTTTCAAAGATATCTTCTCAAAATTTTTAGTCCAGCTCAAATTATTTTTTCTATATTGTAGAAGGTAAAGATTGAATTTTTTTCCCCCCATATATCAAGTTTTTCTAGCTTCTCTTGAGAAAATATTCCTTTCCCAACTGAGTTGCTTTAATGCCTTTGTCAGAAATCAGTTGACAATGTAAGTGCTTCTTTAGGTGGACTTTCAGTGTTCTATCTTTAGCCTGTTCATATTGACTCTGCTCCAGAGACCTTGCTAATTTTATTATTTCTAGTACTTTTTCAGAGACTCCTTATGAATGTCTACATTAATAATCATATCATCTGCAAATAGAGACAGTTTACTTCTTCCTTTCCAATGGCCCTAGTTTTTTTTTCTTTACTGATCAGGGAAGGACCTCCTGTGCAATGCAGAATAGAAGTAACGACAGTGGACATCCTTGTTTCCAATCTTAGAGGGAAATCATTCAATTTTTCATCATTAAATAGGATGTAAATGATTTTTTTTAACAGATACCTTTTATCATATTGAGGAAATTTCTTTCAATTCCTAGTTTTCTTTTAATATAAATTGATGTTGAATCTTGTCAAATGCTTTTTCAACATTTATTGAGGTGCTCATGGCTTATCTTCTTTATTCTGTTAGATTTTCACTGTCTTTTTCCAGTTGCACTAAAGGTTTTTCAATTTTATTTATGTTTTCAAGTGGCCAACTTTGGTTTTGTTAATTTTTTTGTTGTTTATTATTTCATTGATTTTGGCTATTTATACTTGTCTTCCTTCTGTTATTTTAGTAGAACCTCTATTTTAGCTACTTAAGGTGGAAATTCAAATCATTGATTTTAAATATTTCCTTTTTTTCTAACAAATGTAGGCATTTAATGTGATAAATTTCCCTCTTAAGTACTGCTTTAACTGCCTTCCACAAATTTCTGTGTGTAATATTTGTATTGTCTTTTATTTATAACTATTTTCTCATTTCCTTGTGATGTTTTTCTTTGGCCCTTGAGCTATTTAAAAGTGTGTTGTTTAATTTCCAACTATTTGGGAATTTTTAGATATTTTATTGATATTTATTTTTAATTTAGTTGCTTCCAAAGAACATACTCTGCAACATTTCAATCTTCAAAAAATTTTTAGACTTGTTTTAGGCCAACATGCGGTCTGTCTTCATGAACATTTCATGTACAATTGTGAATACTTCAATTTTGGTATATACCCAAAAGACCCGTTGCTTTTGAGTCGATTTGGACTCATAGCAACCCTATAGGATAGAGTAGAACTGCCCCATAGGGTTTCCAAGGCTGTAATCTTTATGGAAAAAGACTGGCACATTTTTCACCTGAGGACTGGCAGGTAGGTTTGAATTGCCAACGCTTTGGTTAGCAGCTAAGCACTTTAACCTGGTGTTGCTTAGATATTTTTATTTCGATTAAATTCTGGTCTAGTTATTCTATCAATTACTGAGAAAGAGTTTTTAAAATCTTCAACTATGATCACCAATTTGTTAATTTTATCTGTTAGTCCTTTCAATTTTTGCCTCATATGTTTTTGAGCTCTACCATCGAGTACTCATTTATAATTGTTGTAGTTTCCTGAAGAATTTTCCTTTTTGTTGTTACAAAATGTCCCCCTTTATCTCTAGTTATACTCCTTCCTTGAAGTCTATTTAGTATGAAATTGGTACAGACACTGTTACTTTCTTAACAGTGTTTTCATGGTATGTATACTTTTTCATATATTTATTCAGTTTATATGCATCTCTGTATTTTAAGTGTGACTGTCATGGTCAACATATTGTTGGCTCTTGCTTTATTATCTAGTCTGGAAACTCTCCGGCTTTTAATTACAATTTTGGTCCATTTTCCTACATTGCAATGATGAATATGTTAGATCTACCATTTTGCTATTTTACAATTATTCTTTCTGCTTATTTTTGTTTTGGTTTCTTCTTTCCTGCCTTCTTTTTGTTTAATTAAATATTTTCAAGTATTTCATTTAATTAAATATTTTAAGCACTTCATTTTAATTCCTCTGTTGGCTTTTCAATTATACATCTTTGTAATTTTTTAGAGTTTATTATAAGGATTATGATATGCATCTTCAACTTATCATAGTCTTTTTAGAGTTACTAATAAAAAACTAAAAAAAAAAATTTTTTTTTTTTTAGTTTTTTATTGTAATACTAAACACAAAATGTAGTAGCTTTGCAGTAACAGAACTTCATTGACCTCATCCTTTGTGAAATTGTTATGATATATACTACATTTGCACTTCTTAAAAATCCCCCCAAAATAATCATATGTATTTTTTAATTAAGATAAAAGCTATACACACACACACACATTTGTCTATCACCCAGTTAGAATTTCTGGTACTCTTCATTTCTTCCTATGGCAGCTGTTAAGTGCCTTCCAACTCATAGCGACCCTATGTAAAACAGAAAGAAACACTACCAGGTCTCGCACCATCTTCACAGTTGTTGTTATGCTTGAGCCTATTGTTGCAGCCACGGTGTCAATCTGTCTCATTGAGAGTCTTCCTCTTTTTTGCTAACCATCTACTTTACCAAAAACATGATGTCCTTCTCCAGGGACTGATCCCTCCTGATAACATGTCCAAAGTATGTGAGATGAAGTCCCATCATCATTGCTTTTAACGGGCATTCTGGCTGTACTTCTTCCAAGACAGATTTGTTTGTAGTTTTGGCAGTCCATGGTATATTCAATATTCTTCACCAGCACCGTAATTCAAAGGCATCAATTCTTCTTCAGTCTTCCTTATTCATTGTCCAGCTTCTGCATGCATATGAGGCGGCTAAAAACACCATGGCTTGGGTCAGGCACACCTTAGTCCTCAAAGTGATGTCTTTGGTTTTTAACACTTTAAAGAGGACTTTTGCATCAGATTTGCCCAATGCAATGTGTTCTTTGATTTCTTGACTGCTGCCTTCCACGAGCATTGTTTGTGGGTCCAAGTAAAATGGAATCCTTGACAACTTCAATCTTTTCTTCGTTTATCATGATGTTGCTTATTGGTCCAGTTGCGAGGATTTTTGTGTTCTTTTTCTTGAGGCATAATCCATACTGGAGGCTGTAGTCTTTGATCTTCATCAGTAAGTTCTTCAAGTCCTCTTCACTTTCAGCAGGCAAGGTTGTATCATATGCATATCGCGGGTTGTTGATAAGACTTCCTCCAACCCTGATGCCCTGTTCTTCTTTGTATAGTCCAGCTTCTCGACTTTTTTGCTTAGCATGTGGATTGAATAAGTATGGTAAGAGGGTACAACCCTGACTGACGCACACCTTTCCAGACTTTAAACCATGCAGTATCCCTTGTTATATTCAAATGACTGAGTCTTATCTATGTACAGGTTCCTCATGAGCACAATTAAGTATTCTGGAATTCCCATTCTTTGCCATGTTATTTCCTTATTGTCGTTCTGAGTTTCTGTCTGGTGTCATTTTTCTTGAACCTGAAAAACTTCCAGTAGCATAGTTTGTAGTGTAGTTCTGCTGGCAAAAAGATTCAGTTGTTTTTAATCTGATAATATTTTCATTTTCCCTTCCTTTTTGAATGATAGCGTCACTGCTTTTTGTTGTCGATTTGTTCTTTTTTTCCCTTTCAGTACTTTAAGCATGTTGTTTCATTATCTGCTGAATTCCATTATTATGTGAAGAAAGCTATTTTTCATATTATTACACTCTTATATGTAATAAACTACTTTTTCCCCCTCTGGCTGTTTTCAAGATTTTTTATTTAACTTTGAATCTTAACATTTTGAGTATGATGTGCCTAGGTGTAGTTTTCTTTATATTTAATGAATTCGGGGGCTGAATGAGCTCCTTAGATATTTAAATTTATATATATATATTTTACCAAATTTGGAAAATATTTTGACTATTACAGGTCAAGTATCTTTTTTTTTTTTTTATCTCATTCTTCCCTTTTTTCCCTTCTGAGACTCCAGTTACATGTGTATTAGATTTTTGCTAGTGTTCCACAAGTCACTGAGGCTCTGTTCATTTTTTTCTTCTTTCTGTTGTCCAGTTGTATAATTTTTAGTGGCCTATCTTCAGATTAGTTAATCTTCTGCTGTCTGTAGTCTTTAGTTAAGTCCCTGTAGGACTTTTTGATTTCTGGTATTATGCTTTTCATTTTAGATTTTGTATTTGTTTCTCTTTGCATAGTTTAAATTTCTCTGCTGACATTACCTATCTACCCATTCAATATGGCTTTATCTTCCTCTAATAATGCTTTAAAATAATTTCAACATCTGGGTCATCTTAAGTTCAGTTTCTGTTAACTGCTTTTTTTTCGTGACTATGAATCATATTTTTTTGTTTCTTCATATGCCTGTTTATTTTTTAATGTACACTGGCTATTATGGATGATTCATTGTGGGGACTCTATTTCAGTTATGTTTCTCTGAAAAGAGTTGAGTTTTATTCTAGCAAGTAATCCATTTGGCTGCATTTGAACTGTGGTCTGTGCTCCCTGCAGTGGGCAACAGCTTAAGTCTGTTTTTTTCAGCTTCCACCTGCTATCTTTACTAGGCCTTCTGGACTGTTCACTGTACGTATCTACTTCATTGATCATCCAAGAATTTGGGCAGAGTTTATATGCAGATTTAAGGCTAATTTTCCTGCAGCTCCCTTCTTTCCAGGACTTTTCTTCTACATTTGCTGCAGTACCAAACTCAATCCAAAGTATTCCAACGTTAGAATTTCATTGATTTGAGTAAAAATGATATTTCATAAAAAGACTTAGTGCTGGCTTCTTTTACATTCGAAACATATATTGTCAAGTGAAGATAGATATAAGCTCTTGGGATGAGATATTTGAATACTGAAAGAAATTATTAGGACTCATTTATAGTATTGTACAGAAACCAAGAAAGCACAATGATGAACTGAGCTTACAGAGAAGGTGATATAGAAATGTCAGTAATAATGTTAGTGCTTCGATTATTCTTTTAGAATTTTTTGGAAACGTATGTTTACATTTCAGTTTCTACATTTAAAGTATATTTCTATTGGTCATTGTTTCTGTGGTGCTGTACTTTTATCTTTGTTGTTTTGAAATAAAACTGTGGGCTGCAAGAGGATTTTTAAAAAATTTGAACAAGGTACAGAATTGTAAAAATAAAATAATAATGTTAACCATTACTTTCTTTTGCCAACTAATGTATTCCTTGACAGCTTTAACTCTGTGGACACAAAGTATCTTTTTCAACACTCCAAAACCAAACCAAACCAAACCCAGTGCTGTCAAGCCGATTCCGACTCGTAGCTACCCTACAGGACAGAGCAGAACTGCCCCATAGAGTTTCCAACGTGCGCCTGGTGGATTCGAACTGCTGATTCGAACAGCTGTAGTGCTTAACCACTATGCCACCAGGGTTTCCTTTTCAACACTAGCATGTTGCAGATTGGTTTGAAGTGTGATATCAGTTTTATCGAGGTTGTGAAGTGTCATTCTGCCCACTAAACAATGAAACCAGAGGGATAAATGTTCTAGATCTTCATTTATCTAAAAAAAACAAACCAAACACATTGCCATCAAGTTGATTCTAACATATAGTGATTCTATTGGACAGAGGGTTTCTAAGGCTATAATCTTTATGGAAGCAGCCTGACACATCTTTCTTCCCTGGAGAGGTTGGTGGGTTCAAACTGCCAACTTTTTGGTTAGCATATGAGCTCTTAACCACTGGGCCACCAGGTTTCCTCTTCAGTTATCTACTGAATGGTAAGAGGACAGGATCGCTGGTTATTTGAACTACTCCGGCATGTTGATTGGATTGCGTCTAGTATTAGGGATTTAGGTTTAGCAAACTTAAAAAAAAAAAACCACATTCTGTGGCTATCTGGCTTCATAACCAGGAAAAACTTGAAACTATAGTTACTTAGCTTCTACACACTGGGCTTTTTTGGGATCTGGGAAGCCAAATCACAGTTAACTTCAAGAGGTGAAGCATTGACCCTCTCATCATTTGTGTAGTTGCTTTTAACTCAGGGCTTTGATCTAGTTAGTTCAGGTTTGAACCTCTGCTGAGAATTTGCATTTCTAACAAATTCCCAGGAAACTATATGTAAGCATCACCTGGGGATCTTGTTAAACTGTAGATTCAGCATATCTTGGGTGGAAATGCAAATTCTCAGCAGGGAACTTGTTAGAAATGCAAATTCTCAGCTGAGGTTCAAACCAGAGTGAAACAGTTTGATGCCCTGTTTAGCTTAACTTTACTCCATCAAAGATAAATGAGTGTGACTTGTTAGCCAGCCAGTAGCTTGACTGGTATCTAAGGCTCATCAACTATAGAAAACTGTAAGCCAGCACTGATGAGGAACTTTTGTTGAAATGACCATAGCTTGAGGAACCTGAGAGAGCTTAAAGAAAGAATGTGTTAAGTACCAATTTGCAAACCTGTGATTTTCACATGGCACTAATCTACGACGCTAGCGTTAGCAGTAGAACAAGGCTTTTGTGAATGCTTGATTCACTGAACACCTGTCTGAGCGGTAGGACTGATGAAAAGGGATAATGGAAACACAGCACACCTGTGGATGTGAGCGCTTTTATAAATGTGCATGCCGACTTGTTCTTTGTAGTACATAATAGCAGTAGCTTTTGAACGAAAAGCAGAGATGATTATAACTAGAAAGTGATTCTGTAAGTCATCCTGACTGGTAAGATTGCACACTCTGGAAACACAGATATGAAGACTACTAAGCCACCAATTTCCTCATGAATGGTACACAAATCCTTTTGACTCATAAGTACGTGGACAAAGGATGATTGACTCTACACATAACCTACCCTGATGAAGGAATTAAGGGAAGATAGATGTCAAGATTTGGAAGCAGTCTCTAGAGCAAATATTTGGAGGCATTTTGCAAGGGCCCAAATGTTTAAAAAAATGTCTTAATGATGAAAACTTTCTGGGAAGCAAATATGTTGATATCAAAACTTAGTTTTTTTTTTTTTAATCTAAGGAATATTCAAAGTATTTTATTAGATAAATTTTGAGGTTTTTTTTCCTTATACCATTGTCTTAGGTTTGGTTTTCTAGAGAAGCAAAGCCAGGGAAGCATAGATAGGTAGGTAGGCAGGTAGAAAGAGAGAGATTTATCTCAAGGAAATGTCTCACACAGTTATAGAGAGTGGCAAGTCCCAAGTCTGTGGGTCAGGCATCAGGTTGGAGGCTTCTCCCGAGTCACGTAGCTGTAGGGGCTGATGAACCCAAGATCAGCAGGTAAGACAGTAGGCTGCTGACTCAGTCGGCAGAGGCTGACGAATTCTGAGATCAGCAGACAGTATGGCAGGATGCTGGCTCAAGTCTCAAGAACAAGAGGTCAGAAGTTGATGAATCAGATGCAAGATTCAGAGCGAGCAAGAGCCAGTGAGCTTTGCCAGAATGTTGATATATATCGGATGCAGGTCGTACCCCCGAGGAAACTCCTCTTGCAACTGATTGGCTGATCACATCAGATCACGTCATGGAGGTAATGACATTATATTACAAAATAGAGGATAAATATTACATAAGTGCCAAAGTACATCATTATGTAACTGCCAAACAATATCGTTGCATAACTGCCAAACCTCTAAGAGTCATGGCCCAGCCAAGCTGACACACAATCTTAACCATCATAGTCACATAGTCCTGGGTATGTCTATTCTGTTTACGTTTTTCTTTTCAGGAACAGATATGCTTATATCATTTTGTTTACTCTTTGAACACTGTCCTCCTGTAGGTGTGTGATGCTTTCTTATGGAGTGAGGGGAAGTAATGTCCAATTATGCATCATTTTAAAAAGATTCATCAAGAAAGTCAAGACTACCTTACTACCTACCTTACAGAGCTAAGCAGAGCAGAGGTGCATGTGCTCTGAAAATGTGATTACTGCTTCTTATGCTGCCATTCCTCTTCATAGCCTACCAAGGAGCTCAGTGAGTTATATCTCAGGTCCTCAGGAGGGTCTTGTTTTTAGTACCAGTTGCCACCGAGTCTACTCTGACTCATGGCGACCCTATGTGTGTCAGAGTAAAACTGTGCTCCATAGAGTTTTTAATGGCTGGTGTTTTGGAAGTAGGTCAACAGGTGGATTTCTACCTCCAGCCTTTTGGTTAGCAGCTGATCACATTAACCGTTTGCATGACCCAGGGACTGCCTGGCTCTTAATAGGAGAGAGATAATTCATTAGACACATTTCTCAGAATTCAGCTCACCTGGGCAGGCTGGACATTGTAGAGTGTAGACCCTTCTCAGCAAGAGTCAAACATATTATGGTGAGATCTGTTGTCACTGTATTGCTGGAAGAGGTGGCTAGTGACTACAGCAGCTGGTAGAGACCTCTGTGCTCTTATTTCACATCCCCTGGGATCTGGGCCTAAATGTCAGATTACTCAATCTCCTCTTACATACATCCCTGAGGCCTTGACAACGTGCACCTGCCCTGGCTTCCATGAGGCATTTGTTAATACATTGGATTGCAAGCCTTACTGATCAGAATCATAGGCGCAGCTTTAAAAACCATAGATTCCTGGTCCTTCCCTGAATATTCTAATTCTGCAGGTTACAGGTGGAGCTCTCTAAGTTTGAGATTCTTGAATCTAGTTCACCCTATGAGGATTCAGTTTTATATTCCTGAACAGTGATGAGATTATTTCAGGGAAAGCTTTAGTATACTTTACCCAGATCCATGAGAAAAGTTTTGAAGGATTCTTCTCATTTTGTAGCTGATGGAGAGGCCCTTTCATTTTTATAAATTAACATCTGCATACAGGAAGTGTGAATGTCAGAAATGTTTAATGATTATTTTTTACGTTTTAAGTTTAATTTTGTTGTGTCAAACTTATATATGGGGGAGGTAGTTCCTTGGCTATACAGAGCCAAGGAGGGATGTGGGGCTTGGGCTTTCAACCAAACCAAAACCAGACCTGTTTCTGTCAAGTTGCTTCTGACATAACAACCCTATAGGACATAGTAGAACTATCCCATAGGGCTATGGATGTAATCTTCGCAGAAGCAGGTTGCCACATCTTTCTCCCACAGAGTGGCTGGTGGGTTTGAACTACCAACCTTTCAGTTAGCAGCCAAGCACTTTAATTACTGTGCCATCAGGGATCCTTGACTTTCAGCCAGTCCTCCTGTTTTCCTGCCCTGGCGATCAGCTGTCCCACAATTCTGCTCTGACACACATGGGGTTGCAAGGAGTTGAAGTCAACTCAACAGCAACTGGTGTCCCACAAAACCACTCAGTTTTAGGCAAACCAGGACAGTTGGTCACCCTGGCTACGTCCCATAATCAAGATCTCTGTTGCTCTAATCCCTAGACCATTATAGATTCTGCAAGGTAAGTGTCTTGTGAGCTTTCCTAGCAGGCTTAGGATTCAGTGGTCTCTAGTTTATCTGGTTCCAGAACTCAAAATTTTGTTAAGCTTTCTTCTCTCCTGTTGTCTCTTTTCTTCTTAAGGATTTTTGCTTTTGCAGAAACATTTTTACCACTGTTTCAGAGGGGTTTGAAAAAGAATGGTGATAAACATCATGGGAGCCTCCAAATGATTTCTAACTATGAAATGAAAATATTGTGGACCTCAGTGGTTTTTCAAATTTAATATCAGAGGTTAGATTAAACTTCATTCAAAACCAAATCCAAGGCCATATGAGAAGGCAGAATTTTCTGTAATCTCTATCAGTTCCTGGGCTCCTTTTCTCATGTTTTTCTCACTGTACATTACTTGCATTCTGCTTCTTATTAGTCCAGAAGTGAAAACTAGCTCTCTCTCAATGTTCACAAAAGTCTACTCAAATCCAAGGATTTCATGAGTTTAGTAACTTTCCAGAAGTTTCTGGGTAGTAGGCAGGGTCATAGGGCAGGTCACATCACAGTTATAGGGCTTTTGGTAACGTCTTCCTCCTCATACCCCTTTTGGTCACAGAAAGCTTTCCATCTGCTTAGTTGCCTTCATCTCAGCATCTACCCTGAGCAGTATTTTGGTGAGTGCTGTCCATGTCATAATGTTTGAAATGAAAGAGTGTGTTAAGGTGTTCATTTCAATAATTATTAAAGTTTATAGAGTAGAAGTGTTGCGTGCCAAAACTGCTTGCCCTCTGAAGTTATGAAATAAGCATATTCTATGAAATTGATCATTTCTGTTTTGGAGAGTAGCATCAGTGGGAGTTGGGGAAGAAAGTGAGTGAATGGCGTTTGTATCATTTCAGTGTACCATAAGGGATAAGAAGGATGATAATGGCAGCTTTCATCAAGCACTTAACACATAACAACAACTTTAACTTGATGATCTCCTTTAATTTTTGTAAGAAAAGGTACTACAGTCATCCCTAATTAACAGATGAGGAAATTGTGGCTGAGAATTGTTAAAAACAAACAAGCAAGCAAAACACTTTGCTCAACATTACACAAGTAATAGGAGTCCCTGTTGTTGTTGTTAGGTGCTGCCGAGTGGGTTCCAACTCATAGCAACACTATGCACAGCAGAACAAAACACTGCCTGGTCCTGCACCATCCCCACAATCACTGTTATGTTTGAGCCCATTGTTGCAGCCACGGTGTCAATACATCTTATCAAGGGTCTTCCTCTTTTTTGCTGATCCTCTACCAAGCATGATTTCCTTCTCCAGGCACAGTCCCCTCCTGATTATCCTGATTGTCCAAAGTATGTGAGACAAAGTTTCACCACCCTCGCTTCCAAGGAACAATCTGGCTAAATTTCTTCCAAGACAGACTTGTTTGTTATACTGGCAGTCTGTGGCATATTCAATATTCTTCACCAATACCATAATCCAAATTGTCAGTTCTTCTCCAATCTTCCTTATTCATTATCCAGCTTTCACATACGTATGAGGCCATTGAAAATATCATGGCTTAGGTCAGGTGCACCTTTGTCCTCAGAGTGACATCTTTGCCTTTTAACACTTGAAAGAGGTCTTTTGCAGAGGATTTGCCCAGTACAATATGTCTTTTAATTTCTTGACTGATGGTTCCATGGGCATTGATTGTGGATCCAAGTAAAATGAAACCCTTGACAACTTCAGTATTTTCTCCATTAATCATGATGTTGCTTATTGGTCCTGTTGTGAGGATTTTTATTTTCTTTATGTTGAGGTGTAATCCATACTGAAGGCTGTAGTCGTTGATCTTCATCAATAAGTGCTTCGAGTCCTCTTCCCTTTCAGCAAGCAAGGTTGTATCATCTGCATATCACAAGTTGTTAATGAGTCTTCCTCCAATCTTGATGCCACATTCTTCTTCATGGTCCAGCTTCTCAGATTATTTGCTCAGCGTACAAACTGAATAATTATGGTAAAAGCGTATAGTCCTGGTGCACACCTTTCTTGATTTAAAACCATGCAGTATTCCCTTGCTTTCTTTGAACGACTTCTTCTTATCTATGTACAGGTTCCACACGAGCATAATTAAGTGTTCTGAAATTCCCATTCTTCTCAATGTTATCCATAATGTGTTATGATCTACATAGTTAAATGTCTTTGCCTAGTCAATAAAACACAGGTAAACACCTTTTGGCATTATCTGCTTTCAGCCAAGATCAGTCTGACATCAGCAATGATATTCCTGGTTCTGCATCCTCTTCTGAATCTGGCTTGAATTTCTGGCAGTTCCTTGTCAGTGTACTGCTGCATCTGCTTTTGAATGACCTTCAGCAAAATTTTACTTACATGTGATGTTGATGATATTGTTTGATAATTTCTGCATTCTGTTGGATCACCTTTCTTTCAAATGGGCACAAATGTGAATCTCTTCCAGTCAGCTGGCCAGGTAGCTGTCTTACAAATTTCTTGGCATAAATGAGTGAACACCTCCAGTGCTGCATCTGTTGTTGAAACATCTCAATTGATATCCCATCCCTAAGTGGCACAGATGGCTAAGTGCCTGGACTAGTAACCAAAACATTATCATTTCGAACCTACCCAGAGGTGCTGTGGTAACAAGGCCTGGTAATCATCTTCCAAAATGTCATAGTCTTGAAAACCCTATGGAGCTGTTCTACTCTGCACACACAGCGTAGCCATGAGTCAGAATCAACTCGATGGCAACTAACAACAACAACACACAAGTACAAAATAGCAGACCAGGAATTCTGTCTCAGGCAGCCCAGCCACAGAGACTGTGTTCTTTACCCATAAAAAAACAAAAACAAAACCCCAGTGCTGTCAATTCCGACTCATATTCACACAAAAAGGTGGAATGCTGTTTTTCATTTAGATGTCTGTGTGCACATCATTTCAGAACTGCTAGAGAAAATGGTATTTCTCGACCTCTCTGCATGCTGTGATTCCTAAGCCTGGATTTGTTGTACCTGGGTGCTCGCCAGCATCCCAGGCATGCACGAAAGATCCTCTGGCTTCAGCATCAGGGACGATGTGCTGGGGCTGCATCATGACAGCTGTCAGAGCTGCATTGTCAGAGTCCAGAGCCCTCTCCCAGCCACTGCAGTTCCCAGCAGACCTTACTTACAGTCCTCTGTGGTCGGGGTGTCTCCTTTATCCAGCTGCACAGCCCCAGCTCAGGCTCCTCACTTCTGTGAACCCTTCTGTACCCAGACCAGGAGAGAAGTGCAGCATGGGCTGAGAGGAAATCAATTGTCTTTGATACTAATAGGAACCATTTTTACATGGTTTGATAAATTTTGTTTCTTTTTTCTTGACATTATAGCATATGCATCTACAAATTTCAAAGTGGGTTTATTTAACAATCATAATGAATTTTAAAAATATATATCAAGTTTAGGTCATGTTTCTCTTCAACAAAGGAATCCATGCTTTGTAGAAGCAAAGAGAAATAGCTTCCTTGCCCCTTCCAACATTCTCCTCTGTGATTGAAGTTCCAGACTTGCTAATTTGGTGAAGAAAAGAGTGAACCAGCTGATCCTGCATATCCCTAACTCTTGAAAAAACTCATTTGGTCCAGGTAATCAGGGCTCAGTACGTTGCCTGAGAGGAATGAAGATAACTTTTTGAGAAACAAGAACCATTACACTTCAGCTTTCTCTCCAACCCATTGCTGTTGAGTCGATTCTGACTTGTATCGACCCTATAGGACAGAGTAGAGCTGCCCCATAGAGTTTCCAAGGAGCACTTGATGGATTTGAATTGCTGACCTTTTGGCTAGCAGCTATAGCACTTAACCACTACACCACCAGGGTTTCCAGCTTTCTCTCAGAGATCCTTAATTTTCTCACCTTTAAAACAGGGATACTAATAGTTATGCCTCCTTGGAATACCAAAAGGATCCTGGTAATTTATGTAAAGCACTTAGGACAGTGCCTGGTACATAATAAGAGCCATTATTGCTGTTATTACATTACTGTTACCCTGTACATATGCTGAGAGTTATCCACATCTACTAAGGAAGCTATGAGTGAGGTGGACACCCAGACAAAGGCTGTAAGGAGAATATGGGATTTAGCCTGAAGAATGCCTTTAAAATATTACAGTGATACACATCTTAGAAGCACCACTGTAACTTGGCATACCGTCATATTCATCCTTTCATGAGTCTTGTTGTTAGGTGCTGTTCAGTTGATTCCAACTCATAGCGACCCTATAGGACAGACTCGAACTGTCCCATAGGGTTTCCTAGGCTATAATCTTTACGGGAGCAAATTGCCAGGTCTTTTCTCCCTCTGAGCAGCTGGTGAGTTCAAAGCACTGACCTTTTGGTTAGCAACCAAGCACTTTAACCATTGTGCCACCTAAGATTTCTGAGTGCTGCTTCATTTATCCCAGACTGTTTATTTCAGAGGCCGGGGTTAGTTTAGAGTTTAAATCCGTTGGTGCCTTGGCTGCTTCCAAATCCCTGGACAGCATCCTCTCGGCTCAACAACAGTGACATAAGTAATGTCTTATTGCTTCTCAGCGGGCTTCTGCGAGCACAAACAGGAACAAACACATGGAGAGCTTGCTGGCCATGACTGCAGAACATCCCAGTCCAAATCGATCTTGACAGACAAGCAGACAGCCCCAAACCTGTGCCCAGATGAGGACATTGACCAGGAGAAAAAACTTGGAGTCCAGATGACAGCTGCCTGGAAATCCTAACCTTTAATATTCCCTTCTTGGTTTTAACAATTTAGTCTTTACTTTGAAGCTCCCAGCAATACTTCTTGTTCTTCCCCAGCTAACAACAATTGAGATTTGAAACTATTTTATGTGTTTCCACACTTCTAATACAATGTCCCATTCGTACTTTCATCCTTCCAATTTCAAAGAAGAATTTCTTTTTCTGAATAATTTAACCTTTCCTACCCCCATTGTCCACCAGGCGCTCCTTGGAAACTCTGTGGGGCAGTTCTACTCTGTCCTATAGGGTCACTATGAGTCGGAATCGACTCAATGGCGCTGTTTTTTTTCTGGGACCCCCATTGACCTTCAGGCTGTTACCCGTACTTGTAGCTGAAAAACAGTACATTTTTTAAATGACTTCTTTTTGTTTTCTTATGTCAGATCAGCAAAAAGGCTGAGTAGAGTTTAGATTTTTAAGCGCCTAAGTGTTTTCCTGAAAATAATTTGCTTCTCCCATTTATTTTGAAAAACAAATGTCAAAACAAGGAGGAACAATTTGGAATAAGAGGCTGAGGATGGTTGCACAACTTGAAGAATGTAATCAATGTCACTCAGTTGTACATGTAGAATTATTGAATTGGTATATGTTTTATTGCATATATTTTCAACTACAATAAAAAAAATACTAAAGTTGGCTGTAATTGAATATATGAGTCAGAGACATTCTATTTGGCCCCTGGCCAATACGACATCCAGGGAAACTAGAATTGAGATTAACAAATGGCATATCACTGAAATCCATGATTACCTGCTAATGGACCAAGGTACACCTAGAGCAGCAGTACAGCTGCAAGATTTCTAAGGCACCAACTCCCAAAGGTTAAGGCTTTACTTCAAACTCGCCAGAGTCCTTAATGACATATTGTGGCGGTCTCATCTATAAATTTAAATATTCAACAAGTAAAAACATTAATTGTTATTTGTCTATCAACTCATTAGCATTTTCATCAGGGTCTTAGATGAATATATATAAAATGTACCTTGATCAAATTTAGGAATGATAAAAATCTGGAAAAGATAACTAATATTTTTGATGATTGGACATAAAGCTACCAGATCAGAATCAAATTGTAGATCAAAACAAGCAAGAAGAAATTTAACAGGATCCATATAAGGGTCAGTACCACCAATAAAAAATAAATTCCCTAAGAGTAGGGTAAGAATGGGGAAGACCTATGTTCATAAATGTTAATATGGAAAAAGAGCTGAGCATTTTACTGTTAAGTGGATCTCTGTGGTGGTACAGTGGTTAAGAGCTACGGCTGCTAACCAAAAGCTTGGTAGTTCGAATCCACCAGCCGCTACTTGGAAATCCTGTGGGGCAGTTCTGCTGTGTCCTATAGGGTTGCTGGGAGTTGGAATCAGCTCGATAACAATGGGTTTTGTTTTTGCATGATATCCTCATTGTACTTTGCACTGACCAGATAAATATCTAGAATATTATGATCAATAGGGAGACATATATGGGACTGTGACAATCTGGAAAGATGTCAGTTTTAACCTGGCAGTTTGAGTGAGGTTTTTAGGGCATGTCCTATGGGAAAGAGGGGAGAGGCTAAAGCACTTGGGCTCTTTCAAGCAGAAGAAGAGGAAGCTTAAGTAGCATGACTGCATTTCTATCAGGTAGAAAGGAGTGGACTCTCTCTTTCTTGATTCAGAAGGTAGACTCTAGAGCACATGGGCAGAAGTTACAGGGAGGTAAATTTTTTTAAATAATTAATTTATTGTGCTTTAAGTGAAAGTTTACAAATCAAGTCAGTCTCTCATACAAAAAGTTATACACACCTTGCTATGTACTCCCAGCTGTTCTCCCCCTAATGAGACAGCACATTCTTCCTCTCCACCCTGTATTCCCCGTGTCCATTCAACCAGCTCCTGTCCCCCTCTTCCTTCTCATCTCACCACGAGACAGGAGTTGCCCACATAGTCTCATATGTCTACTTGAGCCAAGAAGCTCACTCCTTACCAGTATCATCGTCTATCTTATAGTCCAGTCCAATCCCTGCCTGGAGAGTTGGCTCGGGTAATGGGTCTAATCTTGGGCTCACAAAGGGTCCGGGGACCATAACTGCCAGGTCCCTCGAGTCTCAGTCAAACCATTAAGCCTGGTCTTTTTACGAGAATTTGAGGTCTGTGTCCTACTGTTTTCCTGCTCCATCAGGGATTCTCTGTTGTGTTCCCTGTCAGGGCAGTGATCGGTGGTAGCCAGGTACCATCTAGTTCTTCTGGTCTCAGCCTGCTGGAATCTCTTGTTTATGTGGCCCTTTCTGTCTCTTGGACTCATCTTTACCATATGTCTTTAGTGTCCTTTATTATTCATAGGAAGGTATATTTTAACTCAAATCTAAGAAAGAAATTTATAACAGATGGAGTTATTCAGCAATGAGATAAGCTGCTTCACAGTGTCGTGAGCTTCCTGTCACTTGTGTAAAAGACTAGACTAGACCCTTGTGTACCTAAGATGCTGAGATGTCATCACAAGGGATCCCTGCAATGAGTGAGAAGTGGGACTGCCCTGAAAAATATTTCCAAACTCTACGATTTTGTCCTTTCTGACATTCAAGATTAAGGCGACTTGAAGGGTTATCTTTTACATATATTTTATGAAATTCAATTTGCTCTCTGGGAGGTTAGTTCATGCCTACTCATATTTTCAAATTTCAGTTATATTTTCCCATTTTGAAAATGTTCACGTGATTTAGTATTTAGAGGTATCAGTAAATTTGCATAGTGACTGTCTTCAAGTCCCTTTGACATTCATATGCTGTCAAATTGTTTCATTTCTGTTCTCAGCAAGATTAGGGCTGCCACTTTCTCCATGCTCTGAATGAGGATTTATTTCATTGTTCTGGGGTTTTTATAAAACACACATACATTCCCATCTTTTTTGCTCTTTGTCAATTTTGTTTTATAAATCAGGAAATAGTAAAAAGAAATTGTAGTCTTCAAAAATAAGCAGGTTAGTTAACTCTTCTAATTCTTCAGGGGCTCTGCTCTGAGAATTGCACTGCATACACATATCCACCACCTCCATCCTCCCTAATCCTAGACAGCCTTTGTGCTCCCATTACCCCCTCTGCTGCCAACACAGCAAGGCATACTAACCCTTGAAATTGAAGATGCTGCTGTCCTGGTATGGTTTGCTCCATCCAGATCCCCACAATTCCATACCAAAAGTCTGTATTGCGGTGATGTGTATATTTCTTCAGGTTTTGGAATCAATCTAATTTTGGTATAGGACGTGGGATTGATAGCAACAGCGTTACCACGTTGTTTTGAATCAACCTGAAGATTCACAGGGCTGTGGGTGCAAGATGTGATAGGCTATCTGGCCAAGTAAATGCACTGCTCTAGGGAATTTATCCACCACCTGTCTTTCGGTTTGTCATACTGTGATGACTCGTGTGTTGCTATGATGCTGGAATCTATGCCATCAGTATTTGGGTTGGAAGGTAACAATGGACTCAAGCACACCAACAATTGTGAAGATGACACAGGGCAAGGCGGTGTTTTGTTAAGTTGTATATGAAGTGGAGCTGACGTGATGACAACTAATAGCAATAGTATCTCTATAGGGTCTCCTTTCTGGCAGTTTGTACAACCAAACAAAACACTGCCTGGTACTGCACTTTCCTTACCATCATTGCTATGTTTGAGCCCATTGTTGAAGCCACTGTGTTAATTGATCTTGTTGAATGTCTTCCTCTTGCCCTGGATATTTTTAATCCAGAGCCAAGAATCTGGGCTGTTTCATAAAAAGGTGGTAAGAGGATCTTATTAACAAAGGCCATTTGCAAGGCCTGGTTGAATGTAGCAACTACATAAGAGAAGGATTTTCATTGTCGAAAGGCCTGAGCCTTCAGGAAGAAGAGTGCCAAGCAGAACAGTTACCTGATTTTCTGAGGTATAAGAAGTTATCAAAGCAGGACATCATTGTTGAAATTGACAGTCGAGAAGTAATCCCACTTTTGTCCCTGGCTGTCTGCTTATATTAGGAGAGGTTAACCTTAGTAGATGAACTCTTGAGCCAGAAAGTGATAATATCTCCCTGTTTTAGTGGCTCAGTTTTTCTCACTGACAAACACTTGTTAAAAATTGTAACAATTGCCAAATAGGTAGGTGTGGTTGTTGTTGTTTTGTGCCATCGAGTCAGTTCTGACTCACGGTGACCTATGTACAATATGTTGCAGCCACTGTGTCAATCCATCTTGTTGAGTCTTCTTTTTTGCTGACCCTCTACCAAGTGTGATGTATTTCTCCAGGGACTAGTCCCTCCTGATAACATGTCCAAAGTGAGACGTGAGTCAAAGGCTACCCATCTTTGCGTCTAAGGAACATTCTGGCTGTACTTCTTCCAAGACAGATTTGTTCCTTCTTCTGGCAGTCCATGGCATAGTCAATATTCTTCGCCAACACCATAATTCAAACACATCAGTTCTTCTTGAGTCTTTCTTATTCATTGTCCAGCTTTCACATGCATATGAGGCAATTGAAAACACCATGGTTTAGGTCAGCCATGCCTTAGTCCTTAAAGTGATAGCTTTGCTTTTTAACACTTTAAAGAGGTCTTTTGCCGCAGATTTGCCCAATGCAGTATGTCCTCTGATTTCTTGACTGCTACTTCCATGGGCACTGATTGTTGGATCTAAGTAAAATAAAACCCTTGACAACTTCAAGCTTTTCTCCGTTTATCACGGTGCTGCTTATTGGTTCATTTGTGAGGACTTTTGTTTTCTTTATGTTGAGGTGCAGTCCATATCGAAAGCTGTAGTCTTTGATCTTCATCAGTAAGTCCTCTTCCCTTTCAGCAAGCAAGGCTGGGTCATCTGCATAATTCAGGTTGTTAATGATGATGCAGTGTTCTTCTTCATATAGTCCTGCTCCTGGGATAATTTTCTCAGTATAGAGATTGCATAAGTATGGTGAAAGGATACAACCCTGACACACACCTTTCCTGACTTTAAACCATGCAGTATCCCCTCGTTCTGTTCAAACAAATGCCTCTTGATCTATGTACCGGTTCCTCATGAGCACAATTAAGTTTTCTGGAATTCCCATTCTGCTCAATGTTACCCATAATTTGGTTTGGTCCACACAGTTGAATGCCTTTACATAGTCAATAAAAGACAGGTAAACATCTTTCTGGAATTCTCTGCTTTCACCCAGGATCTATCTGATATCAGCAATGATATTCTCATTCCAAGTCCTCTTCTGAATCTGGCTTGAATTTCTGGCAGTTTCCTGTCAATGTACTGCTACAATCTTTTTTGAATTATCTTCAGCACAATTTTACTTACCTGTGATATTAATGATATTGTTCAATATTTTCTGCATCCTGTTCGATCACCTTTCTTTGGAATGGGCAAAAATATGAATCTCTTCTGATGGGTTAGCTAGGCATCTCTCTTCCAGGTTTCTTGGCATAAATGAGTGAGCGCTTCCAGCATTGCATCCATTTGTTGAAACATCTCAACTGGTATTCTGTCAATTCCTGAAGCCTTGTTTTTCACCAAGTGCCTTCAGTGCAACTTGGACTTCTTCATTCAGTACGATCAGTTCTTGATCATATGCTACCTCCTGAAATGGTTTAACCTCGACCAATTCTTTTTGGTACAGAGACTCTGTGTCTTCCTTCCATCTTCTTTTGATGCTTGCTGCATCATTCAATATTTTGCCCATAGAATCCTTCAATATTATAACTTGAGGCTTGAACTTTTTCTTCACTTCTTTCAGCTTGAGAAATGCTGAGCTTGTTCTTCCCTTTTGGTTTTCTAGCTCCAGGACTTTGCACATTTCATTATAATATTTTACTTTGTCTTCTTGAGCCACCCTTTGAAATCTTCCGTTCAGCTCTTTTATCATTTCTACCATTTGCTTTCGCTACTCTATGTTCAAGAGCAAATTTCAGAGTCTCTTGTGACATCCATTTTGTTCTTTTCTTTCTTGTCTTTTTTAATGACCTTTTGCTTTCTTCATATATGATATCCTTGATGTCAACCCACAACTTGTCTGGTCTTCAGTCATTAATGTTCAATGTGTCAAATGTATTCTTGAGGTGGTTTCTAAATTCAAGTGAGATATACTCAAGTTCGTACTTTGGTTCTTGTGGACTTGTTTTAATATTCTTCAGCTTCAGCTTGAACTTGCATATGAGCAACTGATGGTCTGTTCTATAGTCAGCCCCTAGCCTTTTTCTGACTGAAGATATTGAGCTTCTCCGTCGTCGCTTTCCACAGATGTATTCGATTTGATTTTTGTGTATTCCATCTGGTGAAGTCCACGTGTATAGCTGCCATTTACGTTTTTGAAAATAGGTTCTACCAGTGAATAAGTCACTGGTCTTGCAAAATTCCGTCATGCAATCTCCAGCATTGTTTCCATCACCAAAACCATATTTTCCAACTACTGATCCTTCTTTGTTTCCAATTTTTACATTCTAATCAGCAGTAATTATCAGTGTACCTTGATTGCATGCTTGATCAATTTCAGACTGCAGAAATTTGTAAAAATCTTTAATTTCTTCACCTTTGGGCTTAATGTTTGGCATGTAAATTTGAATAATAGTCATATTAACTAGTTTTCCTTGTAAGGGTATGGATATTATTCTATCATTGACAGCATTGTACTTCAGGATAGATCTTGAAATGTTCCTTTTGACAACTGATGTGATGTCATTCTTCTTCAATTTGTCAGTCCCAGCATGGTAGACCATATGATTGTCTCATTCAAAATGGCCACTACCTGTCCATTTCAGCTCACCAATGCCTAGGATATCCATGTTTATGCGTTCCATTTCATTTTTGACAAATTCCAGTTTTCCTAGATTCATATTTCATACATTTCACATTTCAGTTACTAATGGATGTTTGTAGCTGTTTCTTCTCATTTTGAGTCATACCACATCAGTAAATGAAGGTCCCAAAAGCTTGAATCCATCCATGTCATTAAGATCAGTTCTACTTTGAGGAGGCGGGTCTTCCCTACTTGTCTTTTGAGAGCCTTCTAACCTGAAGGGCTCATCTTCCAGCACTATACCAGCCAATATTCTGCTGCTATTCATACGGTTTTTGCTGGCTAATTTTTTCAGAAGTATATGGCCAGGTCAATTTTCCTAGTCTGTCTTAGTCTGGAAGTTCAGCTGAAATCTGTCCAGCAAGGGTGACTGTGCTGGTTTTTGAAATATTGGTGGCATAGCTTCCAGCATCACAGCAACACGAAAACCACCATGATACGACAAACTGACAGATGAGTGGTGAATAGGTATAGTTATATGGATTTAAAAAGAGAAATGCTTAAGCTTACCTTTAATAAGAAAATGTAATATGTGATCAGAATCCTTATTGCTCTTAGCTTTCATAATGGATATAGATTTTCTTTTTGTTCTTATAATCTTGGTGACAATAAGTATTTGTAGAAGGGAGTGTGTTGTCTTATCATTTACCTTTTCCGCTTTTATTCAGTTGCCTGTAAACACACACACACACACACACACCCCTGACTTTAGTCAACCAGTGTCTTAGATGAGACCGAGCATTGTTTTCATTTTCTAGCATTCCACCATCTGCTAGCGCTTCTCCCTTGTACCTGTCCCTCTCAAGAGAGTAATTATTAATCATCTTTTATGGGAAATGAAATAAGGGATTGTCTAGACCAGTACTGTCTGATAGAAATTTCTGCAATTTTGATACTGTATATCTGTGCTGTCCAATACAGTAGCCATTAGCTACATGTGGCTATCGTGCTCTTGAAATGTGGCTAGTGGATTGAGGGACTGAATTTTTTATTTTAATTAACTTAAATACAAATTTAAATGGCCATGTATGACTAGGGGTTACCATGTTAGACAGTGCAGCAGTACCCAAAGAATTCATAACATAAGCGAAGTTGATAGATAAAATCAATAGTGTTTATCATTCTAAATAACTCTCTTCTATCTTGAGCCAAATGGCACCTAGAGGTAATGTACCATTATTTTTGATAGATGTTGAGATTATCATCAAAAATCTGAGGGAAAAAAACAACTCAAACATTTATAGTTAGTAATACAGTCTATTCTCTGTTCTGTGCTGGGTACTTTGCACATATCATCTATTATTTTCACAATTATTCCAAGTAAGATACATATTTTTTTCCATTTTATGTAAGAGAGGCTAATGAGGTACACCAATTTAAAATAGCAAACCTGAGGGGACACAGCCATAAATGGTGTAGCCAAGATTTGAACTAGAAAGGGTTCTTCATTTATACATCTCACAATGAATATTTCCCACACCGTCTTTTAGAGCACTTACACATATCTTCTTAGTCATCATTGGGAATATATTGTGGGAATTAAGAACATGGACTCTGGGGTCACACTGCCTGATTTGAACCTTGCCTCTACTACTTACTACCTATGTGAACTTAAGCAAGTTACTTAATATCTCCGTGCCTCAATTTCCTTGTTTTAATATATAATCAATAAAGGTCCCAGTTTGTAAGGTTGTTGTGAGAGTGAAATAAATTATCAGGACCTGGCATGTTGTTTGAACTGTAGTGTTTGCCGTCATCATTGTAACTGATTTGGAAAAGACTGTCATTTAGGATGCTGATTAGATGTGAGGTTAAAAGATGAAATAGAGATATTCTTTGGGTGTGCTTCCCTAGGAAATAAGACAGACTCTGTACTTCAGGAGGAAACGCCCTGCTGTGCAACCACTTTGGTGTCTGCTTCACTGAGATCACAAAGTTTCAGGGCCCACAGGCCCCTGCCAATTCTTCATAGCTTTGCTTTTCATGTTAACCTTATAGATGTCTCCTTTGGTGTCTTTGATTGGCTCTGAATGCTGAGCAGAGACAAACACCAGCACAGCTGGAAAGAGCTGTAAGACGTGCTGTTCTCCCTTCCAGCAGGGAATTATTGCCATGGATACCAGCATCAGAGAAGACTGGGGAACACTCTCGGCTTGCCTCCTGAGTGGTCTGACATCTGTTTCTGGCAAGGCCAATAATGAGTGTGCTGCTAGCTTCATATCAAATGGGAGATTGATTCACACCTCTTTTGTTTTTACCACAGATGGCCTCTGCCCAAGACTCCAGGTATGGCCAGAAAGACTCCTCTGATCAGAACTTTGACTACATGTTCAAATTGCTTATCATCGGCAATAGCAGTGTGGGAAAAACATCTTTCTTGTTCCGTTATGCGGATGACTCCTTTACATCTGCATTCGTCAGCACGGTTGGGATTGATTTCAAAGTAAAAACTGTATTCAAAAATGAAAAGAGAATCAAGCTTCAGATTTGGGTAAGTGACTTTGACCTGACAATGTTCTTCAGTCTGGGGTGCTGAATGTATAAGTGTGTAAGGGAAAAACTTTCTTCCTTGTTCTGTCCCCATGGGTCCACAAGCTTCTATTTCTAGGTTCTTCGCTGCAGAACATTTTGTTTCAAAGGCTGTAGATGATATATCTTTAAGGTATGCAGCTGAATTATGCCTTGTTGTAAAATGATACTCCTTACAAGTTTTTCAGAAGAAAAAAATCCAAACGTCTCTCTTGTTGGTGGTAGAAGGAACACTCAGTGAAAGTCTGGCTCAGCCTTTTGTTATCTGTGTGAACTTGAGCAAATCTATGAATCCTTCTATGCCTCTTTTCTAATCAACAAAATAGGCAAATTAGATCTAGCCTTTTAGTTCACAGGAATCAGCCTGTCCTGGACATTTTAAAGAAGATGGTCAACAGCTAAAGGCAGGGAAAGCTTAGGTTTAGTCCCTTCATAAAACCACTGGTACAACACTGAACATGGTCTATTTACACTTCACAGACGTTGTGTTCTTAGCTCTGAACCCATTGCCGTCGAATGTTTATACACACACTCAAACACAAACAGAGCAAAACAAAACAAAACACTTACTTGGAACAGGGTCTTCTCTATTCCAAATAAGGAAGGTTTCCTGATAAATTTTGAGACCATTTGTCTAGCTTTCTGCCTCTCCCACTCTGTCAGGATGAAGATCAGAGGCTTCTTAACTAAAGTGCTGGGATCAGTTTAGGAGAATAGCTAACAGTAAATAGAAGGAAAACATATGTGGATATCAGGTTGTTGTTGTTAGGTGCTGTCGAGTCAGTTCTACCTCATAGCGACCCTATGCACAATAAAACAAAACACTGCCCAGTCCTGTGTCATCCTCACAATTGTTGCTGTGTTTAAGTCCATTGTTGCAGCCACTGTATCAGTCCATCTCATCGAGGGGCTTCCTCTTTTTCTCTGACCCTCTACCTTACCAAGTATGATGTATTTCTTCAGGGACTTGTCTCTCCTGATAACATGTCCAAAGGACATGAGACGAAGTCTCCCCATCCTTGCTTCCAAGGAACGCTCTGGCTGTACTTACTCCAAGATGGACTTGTTCATTCCTCTGGCAGTCCATGGTATATTCAATATTCTTGGCCAACACCGTAATTCAAAGGCATCAATTCTTCTTCAGCCTTTATTCATTGTCCAGCTTTTGCAGGCATATGAAGCGAGTGAAAATATCATGGCTAGAGTCAGGCATACTTTAGACCTCAAAGGTGATATAAGAGATGAGATAACCAAAAAATTATTTATAACAGGAGGATTGTTGTTGTTGTTATGTGCTATCAAGTTGGCTCAGACTTAAAGTGACCTTATGTATAACAGAATGAAACATTGCCCAGTTGTGCACCATTCTTATAATCATTGCTATGTTTGAGCCCATTGTTGCAGCTACTATGTCAATCTGTTTCATTGAGGGCCTTCTTTTTGCTGACCCACTGCTTTACCAAGCATAATGTCCTTCTCCAGAGATTGGTCGATCCCTCCTGATGACATGTCCAAAGTAAGCGAGACAAAGTCTCATCACCTTCACTTCTAAGGGGCACAGTAAAAAAATGTATGAACATCAAATAATGCATAGTACATAGGTAGAAGGTTTCTGCAGTCAGTTCCACCTATACACCTGCCATTCTTAACTGATTTTAGCTATCAACAGGCATTTCCTACGAGGTGCTTTCTACCTACTTCTGAGACAATTCTGGTAGCTACTACCATCAAGACCTGGTGTTAGGGTTGATATATAGGACTAATGAGAAACCTTCCCCCTCAAATATAGAAATTTGAAGGAAAGATAAATTCCAGAGCACAGCATTTATATTCCTTTTATGCCCTGTGTTAAAGTATCTGTATGAACTGGGTGACCTTTAAATATCTTAAAGCTCTTAGAAGTAAAATTGAATGTTTTGCAGCAAAGAACCTGGAAATAGAGGCTTGTGGATACCATTGGGACAGATAGAGACACAGACAAGTGTCTTCTTAGGTAACTAATAATAGATTGTTGCTATTTCATTTAGCCTAACTCTGACATTTTCTAAGTCTAATCAGAACTCATTTAAGAACTTGGAAAAGTAGGCCCCAGGCTGAGTGTCTTTTCTGCTGTGCTGTTACCTAAAGCCATATTTATTAGGAAGGTCTTTCTTTCTTAGATGCTTTACCTCAAGGATGTAGATACCTATGTTTATAGAAGCAGAAGGAACCCTGTCCATGGCTTCACATTGGGGTCTAGGTTGTTCTCACATCCTTCTGAGCTTCAGACAACCAACTTTCATATTGAGATCACTTCGTATTCAGGTTTAAGAAAGGTCCCTGTACTCTAAAGAACTTTGGTGAATTGAAAATTAAATTAATTTGGTAACTACACACCTCTTAACTCCGTGACAGCTTTCTTTCTGGTGATATGAAAGAACAGTCATTCCTCTGGGTAACAACTTCTGTTTTCTCCTCCCTGCTTTGTATCTTAGAAATGTTTAAAGATGGTTAAAAAGAAAAAAAAGTTGTCAAGTCGATTCCAACTCATAGTGACTCTCTAGGACAGAGCAGAATGCCGTAGGGTTTCCAAGGAGCAGCTGGTAGATTTAAACTGCCAACCTTTTGGTTAGCATCTAAACACAACCACTGCACCACCAGGGCTCCAGAGATGATTATTGTGATAATTTAGATGAAACCCCAATGTGGTTTGTTAACTGAATACTATAATCCGTAGTAATTTCTCAATCTAGGCTTTTGACAGAAATTCTCTGTGGAGATATAAAATCATTTATCCTTAATCTAAAGCGGATATGTTTCAAACAATATAAATTATCTTTCATACTTTTTTTTTTCTTCTTCTTTAAAATGCTTGCAACGAGGCCAGAGCTAATTCAGTCACTTTTCTTGAGCTGTAAAGTTATTCTGTCTAGGTCTTATTTCAGAATGAAGGTTGCTCTTCTCTGAGCCAACCAAAACTCAACCCGGATACTTGGGATGCCTCTATTCTAACAGCTCCTCATGCTTTGTAATGTCCATGACATCACTCAAAAGCCTTTGAGATATCATTCTGTTCAAATTGATTTCTAACCTTCCAGGTCCCATAATTTATCTAAAACCCTCAATTCTCTGCATAGACCTATGCAGCCTGGGACCTCATTTAAGGGCTTCCTGTCTCCTATCCTTTGGACACCCTCACTCAGGAATTAGCCATTCAGGAACCCATCATCTTGGTCTCTTCTCATTCTCAACTGTATGTAAAAACTGTATGTAGATGACCATTATTATCTTTGTAATTAAAACACAAATCTATTTCTTTCTTTTTATGTACATTGGGAGCTCTTAACCCATATGTGATTCTGGGGGTAGAAAATGACATTTATAGTACTGTATGCAAACTGGCCTACCAAATTGTGAAACGTTCAAAAGGCATACTTGTCTTAGGCTGGGTTCTCTAGAGGTGCAAAGAACGTTCATATATATTGGATGCAGGTCATACCTGCAAGGAAACTGATTGGCTTTCAACTGACTGGCCTTTGGACTGACTGGTTGCTCACATCAGACCACTAAAAGGGAGATGATTACATAATATCTGCCAAGCCACTAAGAATCATGGCCTAGCCAAGTTGTCACATAACTTTAACCATCATAACACTATATAAAGATTTTACACTCACTGAACTTGTAATATAGTTTGAGAGAGAAATTAATGCTTATGGAATAATAACATATTTCTACATGTAAATGCCAAGTTACGTAAATATACATAAAAAAAGCCAAACCCGTTGCTGTCCAGTTGGTCCCAAGTCATAGCGACCCTAGAGGACAGAGTAGAAATGCCCCATGGGGTTTCCGAGGAGTGCCTAGTGGATTCAAACTGCCAGTCTTTAGGTTAACAGCCAAACTCTTAACCACTATGCCACCAGGGTTTCCATAAATATACATAGAAAGTGTTTATTGAACATATACTTATGCTAGGCATTATCTATGCCTCATTTCTAATTTTCACAACAACCCAAAATGATATTTATTATTCTTTCCCTTTTACATGACAAATCTGAAAAGCAGGATAAATATTTTGTCTAGGATCATACGTGATAATTGGCTCAGAGAGGACTCCAAGCCAGGTCTATCAGATTCTAATGCCTATACTTATTCCCCTTCACCATGCTGCTGTGATTACCATGAAGTCTTTTTGAATATACTGGTATTTTTGTGAAAATAGAAATCTTGGGAGAGACATCTTGGAACGTTGAAGGAAATGTTTCTGAAAGCGTTTGGCTATCTCAGTTAACTGAGGCATGGGGCGCATTCCCACAATAATTCTAAGAATCCTTGATTTATGCTATAAGTATGCTGAGAAAATATTTTAATGCAAAAATGTTTAATGACTTTAACAAATCATTTATTTTGAGGGTATGTTTGTTACTGGTGGGATTGTCATCTCATTCTGTTTTAATAACCAATTAACTGTACTTCCCAGCTCATAGTATTTTTATACACTTATCTTAATGTGTAACAAATTCATTAAGATGTGCACAATCATCTTAACCTGTTATATATTTCAAAGCAAGGGAAACAAAATAATTTTATAGTAATAAAAACCATCCTGGATTAGTGCAATGCACTATTACTTTTACCAGGACAGGTTGCAAATATTGATATAATTCTGATTACTGTATTAATCTTAAGCTGTTGACAAATAGAACTATTTCCAGGTTAGGAAAGCACAGTATAAGGAGCTTAAGTGTATTTGACCTTACCTTAGAGTTAGTGCTAGAGCAAAGCTAGAACAAATCCAGGTCTCCTACTAGCTGGGGCAGTCTGATTTCTACTACACCAAGTAAGCTCTTGGAGTAAGTGCTGTGCTGTAACAAATGTGATAAATCTGAACCTTGCTGTTCGTGGAATCCACCAGGCATAGAAAAATCAAACTGTATACTAGATTTCAAGTAGCATTTCTAAATATGTGAGTGAGGAACAGCCTGGGTGGGATGACTGCCCTGTGTTTCTGGGTAGATTGATGTGCTACTTAGCAGTTTTCTTTTTTTATTTAGAGGAAGGTTTACAGAGCAAATTAGTTTCTCTTTAAACAATTAATCCACGTGTTGTTTTTTGACATTGGTTGCCAACTCCATGACATGTCAACACTCTCCCCTCCTCGACCTTAGGTTCCCTGTTACCAGCTTTCCTGTCCCCTCCTGCCTTCTCGTCCATGCCCCTGAGCTGGTGTGTGCATTTAGTCTCATTTTGTTTTATGGGCCTGCCTGATCTTTGACCAAACGGTGGACGTCAGGAATGACTTCAGTACCTAGTTAAAAGGGTGTCTGGGGGCCATACCCTTGGTGTTTCTCCAGTCTGTCAGACCAGTAAGTTTGGTTTGCTTTTATGAGTTAGAATTTTGCTCTACGTTTTTCTCCAGGTCTGTCCAGGACCCTCTATTGTGATCCCTGTCAGAGCAGTCAGTGGTGGTACCTGAGCACAATCTAGTTGTGCTGGATTCAGTCTGGTAGAGCTGTGGTAGTTGTGGTTCATTAGTCCTTTGGACTAATCTTTCCCTCGTGTCTTTGGTTTTCTTCATTCTCCCTTGCACCAGTAATTAATGATTTTCTGATTCAGGAAACTCAATTACTAGATTTCTAATAGTGTACATTCAAATAAAACATTTTAATGGTTTTTAGAAACATCAACATCTCCTTCTGGAAGTGTTACAGCATCTCTCTGTGGAAGTTCATTTCTGTCTTAGGGTAAACTTGTTTATAGAAATATCATTGTTCATTTGTACTTAGTTAAAAACTTTGTCTTCCTCTAGTATATATATGAATCCCTCTATCCTTTACTATATTAACCTTTTTATTACCTTTACATTTTATTGTCATTTTTATGATTTTCAGATCACAAATTTTCAAAATTTTAGAGATCCCAAATATTTGGTTTGTATCTTTTATTATTGTGGCTGTTTAATGCTATTATGAATACATGAGAGATAAATTCAGTGTTGTTTTTCACTTTAATTACAGAAAAATATTTTACAGTGAGGGTCTGTGATATTTTACTTATAATTTGCAAAACAATTTAGCCTTGAGAAAGGATATATAGAGTGAATTTCTGCCCATTGAGAAGACTGAAAACAGTATAGTATCCATTCCTAAAGAGAAAGCCTCATGTATTTTTCGTCTAGATTACTAGTAAAAGAACATCAAGACTTATAGCAGATCTTTGCAAATTAAAGGAAATTATTAAAATTAGACTTTGTAGAGTGCCAGTCCTGAGACTATGGTTTCCCTGAATAAGTGGCAGTTTCTCTGGGTTAAGAAAGAACATGGATCTCCTTCTTCAACTACATCTGTGGTACATTGTTTAAGGCCAAAAATCACGGGTGACTCTAACTGATGGAAGGCTTAGCCTGCAAAAACCACAGCTTAAGTACAGAATATAGGTTTAACACGGGCAGGAGGCAGGATAGGAAAGATTACTGGTAAGAATTAGAACACATTTATTATTTTTAATGGTAAACTGCATTCATTCAGTTGAATGTAAGTTCTAATTATATTCTCTTTTTCCCACCCTAACCCTTTAACACTCCTTGTTTTTCCTCTTCCTCCATCCATGTTCCTGCTTTCTCCCTCCCTTCTTCATTTCTGAGCTCCGGCTGTGTTGAGTTAGTAGGAAAATCATCTTCAAAGTGGTCCGAGACCAGGGCTGCCCCACATAGATGTGCAAGTTGTGTACTGTTCAAGGGTGGCTGGCCAAAGGGTCAAGCAGGGCTGAGATCCAGCAAGAGCTCTGCTTGCTGAGCCTGTGCACTTGCTCAGGGCTGTGACTGGATCCAGGAAAAGGTGCTTCTTTCTTCTTTTAAAGGTGTTTTCTGTTTACCAAGTATTTGCCTCCTGGTATGCAGGAAACCAAAAGGTTTTCTGATTCTCATAAAGCAGCCATATACATAGGCAGTATCTCAGTCAGATGCTAATGAAGGAGATGGAGAAGCAAACTGAGAAGGACAGAAGCCCTGATTATCTAGCACAGGCCAGAAAAAGAGTGCAGTTTCTTGGAACTGTAGGAGCAGCCTCTTCCACTGACTCCATTCTGACAAATGTTTGTGATTTCACCCACTCTCACCACAGACTGGGCACATTTCTGAGTCTAAGTATTTGGAACATTAGATCAGGAAAACATCTTACAGATTTTCTGGCTCAGCTCCCTCACTTGAGAACACTACTAATAATAACAACATTTACTGAGCCCTTACTGTATATCAGGTGTGGTGGTAAGCACTTATGTTTATATGCATTTCTAAATTTATTCTTTGCAGCAAATCAATGAGAGAAGGTGATATTATTAGCCTCATTTTATAGACAAGGAAACAGAGACTCAGACAGATAAGGTGATTGCCCAAGGTCACTCTGGCCTCTATCAGAAACAGAATTCCAACCTGAACACTGAGTTCAAAACCTATGCATGTGGCATATAGGAGGTTCTGAAAGGGCAATTGATTTGTCTAAGGTCTTCAGGGGATCCAGTGTTAAATCCTGCATACCTTAGTCCTGAAAAAAAAAAAAAAACTTTTTCCATGCTATTTCATCACTCAATATCTTTCATAATTCCTTCATTGCCTGTTCCAAAAATTATGCACCATTTCAGAAAGGAATCTGTTGAAACTTGCTATGTGCCAGCATGAGTGGTTTGTGCATTATCTATTTTATGTTTAAAACACATATATATGCACGGAGGAAGGACTGGAACACATTCAACTATCTTCTTCATGCACGTCCTGGATTGCCTGTTTCTACTTTTTTTTACTGCTGGAGATATGCATAGGAGGAAGAGTACATGCTGGGAGGGGATTGAATAAGATGGAATAAAGACCCACAGGAAAATATTTCTGCCTGTAAGGCATTTGTGCTCATTTAGCCTATTCCCCCTGCCTGTTGATTTCAGGGATGGTGTCAGAATCATCTAGTCTATAAAGGAACCAATATTTCCTGCCCAGGCGAGTTCCTTAAGAGAACCACAGAAGCCAGTGACAGCTGCCAAGACCATTCCTGGTGCTGTCATTTGTATGCTCTTTTCCTTCATCGCATTTCTTCTAACTTAGCATCTGCTTTTCCTGAGAGATTGGGAAAGGCAAGATTTAGTTTCACTCTGGAAAGGAAACTGATACTCTGTGTGAAATGTCAAGATGCATGAAAACATTCACTTTGTTAGGCAGCCTCAAGTAGCATCTCCTGCATGCTGCTGTGTTTCAATCACTCTTCTCATCAATGACAAAATACAAAGGACTGTAAAGGCTTTCTTTATTCATAGCCTCTAGTAGAGTTGACCAGCTAAGTGGGAAGACAGGAGCATTATTAACATGGAAGAAAGTAACACCACATGAATCACATGGCCAAAAGGCAGTGTGGTCTAGCTACTTCAGAATGGAACATTGGAGCCTGGAGATCCAGGGATTCTGAACCTGACTGTCACTGCCTGTGTGACTCAGAGCTCTAACTTTTCTCTGTGCCTCCATTTACTTATTTGTGAAACCAGGGAAAATAACACCTACCACTTAGCTGCTAAGTATTTGCTATAATAAATACTTATATTTAGTAAAATACCTGGCAAAAAAGAAGCACTCTCGCTAAATGTTAGCTTTCAAAAAATTAATAAATGTTAGCTTTCTTCTTTTCTAAAAATAGTGTACCAACTTTCAGATTTTTGTATTTAATGGAGTAATTTACTTGACTCAAATTCTTGTTGGGTGCCTACACTGTGCTAGGTGCTGGGATACAATAGTGAAGGATATACAGTGTCAGCCACAAGGAGCTAATCATCTGGAGGGTAGATGAACAGGTAAAGAGAAAATTCCATCTGCTGAGATGAATGTCTCAATATGGGTGAGCACCCCAGTACACAGGAAAGATGCCTGATCTAGTCTTGGGGACTTAAGGAAGGCTTCCTGTGGCAATCTAGATATAAACTGAGAACTGACAAATTTACTAATCAGCATTTGAGTTTTAACTGTGTGCCAGACACTGTGAAGGAATTTAGAATTGCACATAAACACACAAAAATGTATAGATTGTGAAAGGGCTATGGAGAAATAACATACTCTGATAAATTAAAAACAACAACATAAGAGAGAAACCTTCTTTAGTTAGATGATTAAGGAGAATTTGTATAAGATGATAACTCAGCTGAGACCTGAAGGATAAGAAGGAACTGGTCTTTTGAAGATTCTTGTTGTTGTTAGGTGCTTTTGAGTTGGCTCCAATTCAGAGTGACCTCATGTACAACAGAATGAAATGTTGCCTGGTCCTGCACCATCCTATCAATAGTTGCTATGTTTGAGTCCATTGTTTCAGCCACGGTATCAGTCCATCTTGTTGAGGGTCTTCCTCTTTTTCTCTGACCCTCTCTTTACCACGCAGGTTGTTGTTCTTCAGGGATTCATCCCTCCTGATAAGATGTCATCCAGAGTAAGTGAGCTAAAGTCTCACCATCTTCTCTTTTAAGGAGCATTCTGTCTGTCATTCCTCCAAAATAGAGTTGTTTGTTCTTATAGTCAATATTATTCACCAACTCCGTAATTCAAAGGCATCAGTTCTTCTTTGGTCTCTCTTATCCATTGTACAGGTTTCACATACATGAAAAAAAAAGGCAATTGAAAATACCATGGCTTGGGTCAGGTGCACCTTAGTCCTTAAAGTGACGTCTTTGCTTTTTAACACTTTAAAGAGGTCTTTTGCAGCAGATTTGCCCAATGCAATATGTCTTTTGGTTTCTTGAGTGCTGCTTCCATGGGCATTGATTGCAGATTCAAGTAAAATGAGATCCTTGACACCTTCAATATTTTCAGGAAAATATTGAATTTGAGAATTAGAAGTGAGTTTTGGCTTTTGAAGGGGGGTATGGAGAGAGAGAACTAATTTTATTTTCTATCATAGTTTCATAAAGAGCATTTATAGCCTACTGCTTCTTTAGCAAATCTAGCTTTTCTTCAGTTTTGCCCTTCATTTGAGCAGGGATGCTTTCAGAGTATTGGGGCCTGAAACTTTTACAGTTTGGGAACCTTCTTTAAGGAAAACGGTAAAAAAAAAATCACTTTTGGAAAAGCAACAAAAAGCAGATACCCACGTGAATGCATTGCTGGGTTCCACTTCGAAGGAGAACTAAGGGTTAATCCTTAATCAAATTCATGATAACTCACCTCTGCTTTTGAGGAACACTTTACCTGGAGGTCAGTAGGGGTGAAAGGACATGTTTGGGTAAGGAGGAGCAGTTACATCTAGTGCAAAAGAGGAATGAACGGTGGGAGCGTGTGGGCAAGCCAGACAGAACTGTGTCAGGGCAAGTGGGATAGAAGGGAAGGGACATTGGCATAGAAGACTGGAGTCCCCACCGCACTGTGTGACCTTACAGCAAATGACTTAACCTCTCTGGCCATCAGTTCTGCAGTCTGTAAAATGAAGGAGGATGGACTCAAAAACAAAACTGCCATTCAGTGATTCTGAATGCGCCAAGCGTAATTGTACATGCTTTGTTAAGTCTTCAAATCCTCACAAAAACCTTATGAGATAGATGCTATTCTTATCTCCAGTTTATAGATGAGGAAACTAAGGTGCAAACAGTGTGAGCAACTTGCTCATGGTCATGTAGCTAACAAGCAGTTAGAAAACCTGGGTATGAATCTTGTAACTTTGAAGCCTTTTCCTTAAACCATTTCACTGCCTCCTCCATAACTGCTACTGTCCAGCAATTACTCTGGACCAACCACTGTGCGGATTTTTTTTCTGATGTGTGTAACAACCTCCAAATGTTGGTATTAATAACACTTTTAAAGATGAGGAAATTAAGGCTCAGAGAGGTTAAAGAATTTTCCCCAGGTCACATAGCTCTTTCCACTGATTTTGGAGTAATTTTGAACTTTATCACTCTTCTGGTTATTGGGGAAACAATCAAGAAGTAGTCCGTAAGCAGTGGAGGAATTTTTTCTTCCAGAAATGTATACATATGGTATTAATGGAGAAATCATGATGTCATTTTGCTACTAGAGATGTATCTTTCTTGATCCTCTAGTTAGCCTTTTTTTTTTTTTTTTCAATGACTTCTATCCCAAGACTTCTGCTCTTAAACCTTCTATAACTTGGAATACCACCTTCGGGAGCAGAGAATGATGATTTTGTGTAAGAGAAATTGCACATAATTGAAGCTTTAATTTACCAACATTTTAAACAAATATTTTAATAGAAATCCTTCTAACGTGTTTGTTGCACATTTACTAACCTTAAAAAAAAAAAACAAAAAAGACATTTCTGTCAAGTCAGTTTTGACTTATAGTGACCCTATAGGACAGAGTAAGAACTGCCCCATAGAGTTTCCAAGGAGTGCCTAGTGACTTCGAGTAGCCAACCTTTTGGTTAGCAGCCATAGCACTTAACTGCTATACCACCAGGGTTTTCTTACTAGCCTTAGAGGACAAAAAAAGAACATGAAAGATAACCATGTCGTCTTGGAGTCTCAGTATTATCAGTATGAATCCCTTGTGGATGTCTATTCCATTCAGTCATCTCAGCATGATATTTTCTGTATTCTAAATTTTACTTTTTTTTTTTTTAATTTCTTTCTCCAATGTCAAGCTATTCTCCTTTGTATCTCTAGCTGTCTTCATCTCCCATCCTAATTTGTTTCTTCCAGTATAGTTTTCTTATAAGCCAAGTAACCAAGTTTATTGTCATTGTTGGCAGAATTAAGAGGAAAGTGGCTCAGATTGTGAACATACGAATCTTTATTATTACCACGCATGAGCTTTGGTGTATGGGTGCTGAGAAATCTACTTTGACCTCACAGAAGTCTCCCTTTGCTACCATATTGATATCTCCGTCTGTTTACCAACCAGATGTTTTATCTGCCTGAACACATTGGTATTAGCTTGACATTAGGCCTATTCTAGAGTTCCTGTTGTTTCTGCTTTGTGCCATTGAGTTGATTCCGACTCATAGCAACCCTGTAGGATAGAGTAGAATTGCCTCCATAGGGTTACCTAGGCTGAGATCTTTATGGGAGCAGATCATCAGGTCTTTTCTACTGTGGAGCCAGTGGTGGGTTCGAACCCCTGACCTTTCAGTAAGCAGCTGAATGCTTAATCATTGCACCATTCTAGACTTAAACCAAAAACCAAACCTGTTGCTGTTAAGTTGATTCCAACTCATAGTGATTCTATCGGTCAGAGTAGAACTGCAACATAGGGTTTCCAATGCTGTAATCTTTACAGGAGCACATCACCACATCTTTCTCCCATGGAGTGGCAGTAGGTTTGAACTGCCAGCCTTTCATTTAGCAGCCAAGCACTTAACTCCTGTGCCACCAGGGCATTCTAGACTTAAAAAACTTGGATTTAAATTCCCCCAAGATGGTAGTATTGTGGTTTTATGATTTAGACTCAGAAACTGGGCTGTCTGGGTTCAAATCTTGGTTGTAAGACTTATAAATATTGTGATTTTGGGCAACTTAACTTCTTTGTACCTCGTTTTTTCAACCCATACACAGGGGGTAATAATAATGTTTTCCTTATTGTCTTGTGTAATTATTAAATAAATGATATTTGTAAATTTCTTAGCACAGTACCTAGCACATAATAAGTGCTCAGTAAATAAGTCATTATTGTTTCTCTCAGTCCCCTGCTCTTTACCAATACTGACCTCACCTATCTAGCCTCATACTCTCTGGAACTATAAATGGAATTTGAGGGTCATAAATTGCCAGTTATTACAGATGGACATTTATCTAAGGAACTATAATTTGAGTGTCCTGATACAGTTGTGAAATATACAAGTACACTGACAAGGTAAAACATTTTCTGGGCACTTGGGTTGATCTCACCATCCACTGGTAAATTTCAATATGCCCAAGTGTAGTCAGCTGTGCTGTTGAAGTATTCCGTGGTGTTTTGAACCATCTGTGCATCTAAATAGAGGCATCAGCTCCATGGGGGAGGCAAACCTATACAGCTTGTTTATTAAGTGCTAATAAAATTGATGTCGTGCCCCAGAACAAAACAATTATAAATCATTGGGTCCATAGAGAGCTATTATTAAAATACAGGGATACAATTTTCTCAGGATATAGCCTAGCTCTGCTGACAGCTTCTGATCTAAGAAGGCTGTATCTGTGTCACCAAGTCACTCATTGTTATTTTCTATTGATTTGTTTGAAGTTTTACTGAACTGACCAGTTGTTTTGGCATTATATAAAGACAGCCTAAATCTAGGTACAAATTAAGCATTTAATAACCTTCATGTTTATTCTTTAAGTTAGATTTAAGGAAAAAACACAAGATTTCCCTAGATAAATAGTACTTGGAACAAAATGATGCCAATTGTTGTCAAGTAAATTTCCTACTCATGGCTACCCCACGTGTGTCAAAGGAAAGCCATGCTGTATAGGGTTTTCAATGGCTGTGATCTTTTGGAAGTAGATTGCCAGGACTTTCTTCTGAGGGGCCGCTGGGTGGATTCGGTTAGTAGCCAAGTGTTTAATCATTTGTGTCACCCAGGGATTCCTTAAATAGTGCTTACTCTACTTATTTTCAGTACTAGAAATTTCTTTCTTCTCCGTCTAGTTTTGCTCTCCTTACACACTAATTTTACTAGTCTTAAACCTTGTCACTATAGAACTGAACCAGAAAGACACAAGAAATAACAAATGTTAGCATCAGTTGATACAAATCACTTTGTTCAAGCATTGACTGATATGCAGAAATGAAAGGCAAGTTCTGTGCTCTCAAGGAGTTTACAGTCTTTGAAAAGCAACTGGGTCAATTTTAGGATGTCTTTATAAAGCATCTTGTGCAAAATTATAGCATAGAAGCTAAATGTAAGTGTACAGAGAAGATATAAAAGTAAAAAGAATTAAGACTGGTGAAAATATCAGACAAATCTTGGCAAGAAACAAACAGGGTAATGTAGAAGAGTTTAATGACCCTGCAAAGGTATGGGCACGGTTTAGGGAACCAATGAAGAATAGTGCAGACTCCAGAGCTCGCACGTCAGAGAGCCATGACCATCCCTTGGACCGGAAGGGAAGAGGAAGGAGCAGTTGCTGGGACCAAGAGAAAGCTGGAGCAGTAGGAGAGGGCCATTAGACTGGAGCCTGGGCCTTTTAGAAGAATGTAGACACAGCTAATCAGTGGCTCAGCAGGGAAGGATCCAAAGGAATGAATAGTCTGACCTCTCATTCCTCCTGTTCTCTGATCTCTTACCAGTGCTTGTGTTGGCTGAACTCACCAGGAAGGTAGGACTCAGGGAGCTCTGCTTTAGCAATTCAAAACAGTTAGCCTCCTGGAGCACAGAAAAAAAAAAAAAAAAAAAAGAAATGGATAAAGCCCTTGGGTCTGGAAAAGGAAAAGAAACATACCCAGCACAATGAAGAAGGTGGTTTTTGATTAATATTTTCAATATAAAGCAATTCAATATCAAAGAAGAAGGAGTATGATGAACATAGGAGCTCAGCTGCTAACCGAAAGGTCAGCAGTTCCAATGCCCCAACTTCTCCTTGGAAACCCTATGGGGTAGTTCTACTCTGTCCTTTAGGGTCACTATAAGTTGGAATTGACTCAACAGCAACAAGTTTTAGTTTGATATGAAGGATGTAAGGAGCCCTAATGGTGCAACGGCTAACTGAAGGGTTTGTGGTTCGAAACCACCCAGCAGCTCCATGACAGAATGACCTGGGATCTGCTTCCGTAAAGATTACAGCCATGAAAACCCGTGGGGAAGTTCAGCTCTGTCACATGGGATCGCTATGAGTCAGAATTGACTTAACGGCAACGGGTTTTTTTATAATTTGGTAAATTTCACAATATATTTTATTTTGCTTTGATTGCCCACATGGTCTCCCATAACTATTTTAACAGGCATTCATTGGATAATTCTATTTATGCTTCATGATATTGTTAAAGAATCAGCCCTTTGAACATAATATGTTAATGAATGTGTGCTTCATAAAGAGACAAATTAATTTTCACTCAAAATTGGGTGAACCTCTTCATTGAGAAAATACCAATGAGCAAAGACTCTTTATCTAATCCTCTCTCACAAGCTCCTGTCCCCTGGAAAGGAAAAACAAGACAACAAATGGCATGAGAGCCTCAGCACACCTGCATTGACAGGTTGCTAAGTGTCAACACTGAGGGCTGATATGTCATTGCACTTTATTTTAGTCAACAGATCTGTCCTCCTCTTTTAAAAGAGAAAAAAGTACAGTAGGTTTTTTTTTTTTTTCTTTTTTCTTTTCAAATTTTGCAAAGCAATTAACCTCTGGGTCAAAACAAAGCTCAGAAGATTTCATCTCTACTGCTTAATTCTTCACAAATTTATAATCAATTGGAAACCAGAAAGTGAGAATTGAAAGTGTTTTTCTTACTTTGCTGTATGGCTGGCTTCTGATATAATGAGGTCTGTAGGTCTGGTTTTCAGACTGAAATTCTAAATTGAGTTTTGTAATAACATGGCTACCAAGGGCTGTAAGCAGGGATGAAAGGAAAGAGGCTTGTTTTCTCAGGGACTGAGGAACAATCAAGACCTGCTGAGACCTTTTAGCTTGGCCTGATTGATGGCACGGCAAGAGCAACATGAAGATGATTCTCAGTTGTGAGGCACTCAAATTTGCAAATAGGCTAATCTCAGAATGTGAGATAAACTCATGTATGAAAGTAACCAGACAAAGAAGTCTGTATAAAGCAGGGGCGATGAACAGTTTTGTTTCCCTGGAGTTCACAGTGTTATTGTTTCCGGAGAAATTTCTGGTCAATGATTTGAGCACAGAAACCATAACCTCTCCAGAGATAACATTCCTCAAAGTGTGGTCCCACAGTCTGACCCTTGTCCCAGTTGTTCTGGCAATTTGTTAAAAATATAGACTTTTGAACCTTATCCCAGTTCTGCTGAATCAGAATCTCTCTGTGAGCAGAACCAGGGTCTCTGGAAGTTTCCCAGATGAGTCTGATGCAATACAGTTTGAGAACTGTTGTCCTAAGGAACAGGTCTCAAGTGGCCTAAAGGACCTCCTGGCACATGTTGTCAGCTCATGTAGAGCAGAAGGTAAGTCCACTTGAGTCAGTTAATGGTGAAAATAGATCTGGGGAGGGGCAGACTAAGGTGCTCTTCTCAGACTGCGTCCTGACTTCTGGGGCTACAGAACAAGTGTTAAAAAACCTACTGCTGTAGATTCGTAGTGACCCTACAGGACAGAGGAGAACTGCCCCATAGGGTTTCCAAGGAGCAGCTGGTGGATTTGAACTGCTGAGCTTTTGATTAGCAGCCTGAGTTCTTAACCACTGAGCCACCAGGGCTCAAATATAAGAACAAGTGTTATGCTGGCCCAAATGTGGCTGCTGAACAGAGGCATATTCTTCAGCGTATCTGGGGACAAAAGGGCATACGCCTGGAAGAGTTACATCGACACTTCAGGGCCTTGAACACACTCTGTCTGACCACAGGTTTACCTACTCCTTTACCTCCTTTTCCTCTCTCTACCAGCAGATTGTCCATCCCTGTCTTCAAGGCCAAATACAGTCCAGCTTCCTATAGTTCACTAGCTTTGCTCTTGATTCCTGCTTCTCTCTCTTATTGGATTAGATTCCCCTCCTGTTGGCTCCTACATCCTTAGATAATTGAAGTCTGGAATCCATTCTCTCTCCATTCCCCTTCAGCTCAGGTTTCTATCCCATGTCTCTGAATATACCGTCAAGTAAAATGGGATGGGGCGGGTCTAGTGCTATCTCTGTCCCAAGCAAAGAGAATTTTGTTTCCTCAAGCAGTTGCCACAGTTATTTGCATGTATTTGTTAAGCCATGAATCATTTCTTCAAAGGAAGGCAAATGGAAAAGCCCATTAACTAGAGGGGACTGGCCTGTTTTCAGCACAGTAGAGAGTCCAGAGCCCTGTTCCTTCGTCTTCCCAACCCCATACTTGGATGAGGGCTCAGCCTAGAAAAATCAACGCTCTATGGGATCTTGTAGAAGGAAGGCTAAGGATTTTATAGGCCATGCCTCTTTCTGACCCCATCTGTAAGGCAAATTCCCTGGGAGATGGCATATCTTAATGAAAGAGCCCAAGGCCCCTTAAAACTTCGGCTAGGTTTCTATTCCATGTCTCTGAACATTCCATCAACTCAAATGGGATGATTCTAGTACTAGGTATAAAAAGGAAGGTGGCAGGGGAGATATAGGCTTAGGATATCCTACCCACAGGGCAACCTGCCATGACCTTAGTCTTCTAATTGTGTATGTTCGTATGAAGACGATTTGATCATAAATAGTGCCAGTGAAAACAATTAAGATGGATATTCTTTCCTGATAGTAGACAAGAAGAACAAATCAATATGAGAGCAACAGTTAAAACTTGCCATATCTAAGTAAAAATCATATTAACAGACATTTACCTGAACAATCTGTCATTTAGTTCTTGACTTTTTTATTTTCTTCTTCTACTACATTATGTGCGTCTAGGGAGGTGTACATTATCCAGCTCAGGGTTTCCAGCACCTCAGATGCCTGGTCTGTAGGAGGTGTCAGTGTGTGTCGTATACCCAAATGAGTGTATTATGACTGACAGGGCTACGACCATGCTTGTTAGCTCCATAGATATTTGTTGTCAAGTTTATTTGACTGTACTCCTAAATTTTATTCACATATTTTCATTTTATCATAATAATCACCAGTCTACCTTCCAATTGCAGGTAGTCCCTGCCTTATGTTGGAGTTGCGTTCCCAAGGACTCTGTCATAAGTCAATTCTGATGTCAGTCAAACACCTCTTCTTTTTTTTTTTTTTAGTTTTCATTATTATTTATAAATCCAATCTTTATTTGTCTTTTGGGGCTTGGTCCTTGTAACTCGAATACATCCTAAGTCAGGGACTACCTGTATTTCAGTTGCTCAGATTGAGGGATATTTGTTGTTACCTTTTGAAAAAGTGGAGGAATTATTGTAAGGGCAAGAAGATCACCTGGAGGAGCTCTGCCTCCCAGGAGAAAGTATAGCATCCTGGTTAGGAGCACAGGCGTTGAGGTCAAACTACCTGAGTTGAAAACCTGTATCTGCAGTGCTCTAGAAGCTTCGTAAGCTCTCAGGCTCAGTTTCTTCATCTGTAAAATGGGCATAATGAAAATGTTTACCTCATAATATGGTTTGAGGGATAATAAGGGTAAAACATGTACATCACTTAGCACAGAACCTCGTAGATGGTAAGATTCAATAAATGTTCACTCTTGTTATTATTTCAGGCTTGGATTAAATATAAAGCTCAACATTCAATCTCATAGAGTTGTGTTTTGTCTTTTTAAAGCTTTCTTCTGTTGTTATAAGATTACCAAGTCAGAGTGCCCTACCAACACCACATAGAATCACACTTCTCTGACTCTTTACCTGAGAAAGACTGGAAGGTCTAAAAGATGCAGGTGGGCCCCCAAATTGTATAATCCTCAGGCCCCACAAAACCTGGAACCACTCTTGCTTAAACTTCTCCTCCAGGGCAGTTGGAAGAAAACCAAGGAGTAACAGATAGAGGTACAGTGAGGGGTGGAGCCCTTGGCAGTATAGTAACAATACATTGGGGGTTGTTGATCCTCACTGCAGAAGGAACGGTCATTCAAGACACAGATTTAGAGCTGTACAAAAACAATAGTGATAGAGATAGTGAAGAAAGGACAGAGCGTCTTTTATGCAAAAGAATTCCACTTTTAGCTAAAGGTGCATAGTTGAATTCAATTCAATTTGGATGCCCACAGTAAAGGGTGATAAGGAAATTGTTATTACCATGTTCAATATGAGTTGAAGGGATGAGACATCTGAGCCATCTATCCTGCAGACGAAATGCTAGAACACTGACCTGTATGTAAAGCTCTTCTATATTTTCTCTGGTGACAAAATAGGAAGACATATGCTGAAATGACCTAGTGAAAAGCTTGTTGGTCAAATGCTTAGGGAAGAATGTCTTGTTTTGATATATGGAGAATTTGCAGTCCTCCCTTAACACAAGCTTTCCAAATGAATACATTTTAATTTGGCTTCAATAGTTTAAAGAAAGCGGAATATTAATCTGACAACTTATAAAGGTGCTTGCCTCCAAAAAAAAAAAAAATTTTTTTTTTTTAAATTGTGCTGTCTGGCATGTGGAATAAATCCCTGAGTTTACAGGAACAATTTTGACACAATTGGATTTATTTTTTTAGCCAGACGGAGAATTCTAATTCTGGGAAACAAATTCAGACTAATTGTGTCTGGACCTGGAAAGCGCCTGTGACCTGGCTGGTACGAGTGCCTGTCAGGACCAGGGTTTGTACATTTCTCCCTGACGTTTCTTCTAGCTCCTGAGGCTGTGCTGCAAAGCAAACTTTACTTCTAGAATGCTTGTTCCCTAGTGTTTACTTCCTGTCCTGTTATAGGTAGTCGATGATCATAATGTGGGTAACAGGGCTCTCAGAAGGACAGAATTTACTTGATGGTGGACAATACATGGGGTTGTGTAGTGGAAGTGCTGGGAAATAATGGGAAGGGGCACATAAAAAAATAGTGTTTATGCGTCAGATGTTTATCTTAATATGTTATTTAATTATGATGCCTAATTTATACTTGCATTTTGGAAATGGATTAAATACAGACATTGGAAGTCTCTGAGTATATTAAAATTGAAACACATTCAAATTAGGAATGCTTGAGAGAGGACCAGGAGTGTATAGCATTATGTTAATTATCTGTTTGGCTCATTGCTCCTGTATCTCTCAAATTTGCAAATATGGGACAGCTTAAATCATTACTTGTTATTTTGGTCCCACTTTGGGACCAGTCCTTTGTGGATGAAGGAAAATAATGAATCAAGACACACTTGTTCAAGTTTTAAGTCTTTTTTTTTTTTCTAGTTGGTCTTCTTTGTATCCCAATTTCCAAGAAATTGGATTTTCTTTATCCAGAATCCCAGTTATCTAGTTAGGTGGGTTCCTGCCTGGATCACCTTCCCTAGAATCTCACTCCTTGTGGGGGCTACACTCCTGTCCCTAATGTTAATCTCTGTATAGTCTGGACTCTGGCCAAGTGTCCATTAGGGCCTGACCTTTTAATCTGAGACCTATCTTTTGACTCATATCCTTGTGTGTCTGCCTCTTGATTAATCATCACCTTGCTTTTTTACTCACATTCCTTTATTTACTTTTGCCTTACCTTGTTGATCTGCCTGTAGGAGTGTTCCTGAGTTTTCTGATTTGACTCCCCATGTCCCAATCCATGGAGCCCTGATGGTGAAGTGTTAAGGGCTCAGCTGCTAACAAAAAGGTCAACAGTTTGAATCCACAAACTGCTCCTTGGAAACCCTATAGGACATTTCTAGTCTATCCTGTAGGGTCACTATGAGTGAGAATCGACTGAACAGCAATGGGTTTGTTTTTTTGTTTGGTCCCAACCTGTTGTTTGGACCCCATATTTGACAAATGCTTCTACCAGTCTATTTTCAGTTGTGGTAAGAGCCCTAGTGGCATAGTGGTTAAAGTGCTCAGCTGCTAACAGAAAGGTCAGCAATTTGAACCTACCAGCCACTCCGCTGGAGAAAGATGTGGCAATCCGCTTCCATAGGGATTTACAGCCTTGGAAACCCTATAAGGCAGTTCTACTCTGTCCCTGCAGGGTTGCTATGAGTCAGAAACAACTCTATGGTGATGGGCTTTTTTTTTTTTTTTGGTTAAGATCATTTTGTCAGTCTTCCTTGATGAGAAAAGATCAAATAGAGAGAGAGAGAGAGGAAAAAAAAAAAAAACAGGCCAGGATGGCAAATGAATCACCCATAAAGTGGTGAATCATAGTCCTTGGAGTCTTGCTTTTCATCCCCAGGGGCTCAGTGCTGCAATGTGAAGGCAATAACAGACCATCAAAAAGAAAGGCATATGAGAATTTTAACCTTCTTATTGATTTTGTCAGAGCTTTTCATGTGTGTGCTTCTTAATTCCATGCCTTTGTGTAATCTTCAGATTCAATGTATCACTTGGAAATGTTGGGAAAACTGATAAGGGCGTATAGAAATCAGAAGTATGATTAGGAAAAAAACTTTTAGTAATTGATCAGGCTACCATTTTTCTAGCAAATTCACAGTTCATGAGCAGTAACCATGGAAAGAACTTGGCCATTTGGAGGAAAAACATTATCATTGAATTTCTTTTATCCAAAGAACAATTTTTCCATTTCTACTATCCAGTTTGTACTTTTATGGTTAATTTCTTATAGCCCACCCGTGATAGTTCTTACACAGATAACTACCACATGTGGGAAACCGTGGGTCAGGCTGGTGACTTCTCCTGATTCATGTAGTCACAGGGGCTGGCAAACTCAAGTTTGGCAGGTCAGAGAGTAGGGCTGTTGCTCAGAAGCTGCAAAAACCAGTAAATCCCAAGATCGGCAGGTAAGATAGCAGGTAAGCTGTTAGCTCAAGTCCTAAGAACTGGAGGACAGATGAACAGGAGCCATCTGCAGGATCCAGAGCGAGCAAGAGACCATGAGTCTTGCCAGAAAGTCTACTTATATATTCTATGCAGGCCACACCCCCAAGGAAACTCCCTTTCATCCAATTGTCTACTCACAGCAGATCCTATTATGGAGGTGATCGTATTATATGAAATCTCATCATGAAAGCGATCACATCATCATATGGCTGCCAAACTGCATCATAACCGCCAAACCACTGAGAATCATGACCCAGCCAAGTTGACACATAACCTTAACAATCACATTAACTATAGCACTAAAGTAGAATTTTTGAAAAATAGAGTAATTTGTTTTTATTAATATTTAAAAGTACATACATGCATTGTAGACAATGTGCAAATAAGAGTAGAAAGAAAACCACCAAAAACTTTACTACCCAAAGATAATTATTAATAGCTTGGTGTATAACTATTCATTTTTTTTCTGTATGCATATTCCATATTTTAAAAACAAAATATATACTATATTCCCAACTGTTTTTAACTTATATATTATAAACTTTTTCCAAAATACTTAAGTATACCTTGAAAGTCTGATTATAAATAGCAGTATAGGAATAATTTATTTACTCGATCTCTTATTGCTAGCTTTTCATTTTGCTTCTGCTTTTTATTTTTCTGTTATAAATTAGTCAGTTTTCACTAATATAAATACCTCTTTTTGTGGATAAATTCAAGGAAATAGAATTAGTTTTTTCTTTTTTTAATTTATGTCATCCAGTTAACATCCTGGATAACTACGATTTTACATTCTCAACAAGACGTGAGAGTCCCATTTCCTTGAACCCTGCAATATATGGCATGATCACTTTTTAATTGCTAATTTTAAATCTGTTGTATTTTCCCTTTGAATTTTTTTGGAGGTTTTTTTTTTTTTCAAATGTTTGTTTTCATTTGCATTTTTCTTACTTAAATTACTAACTTTTCTATTGTGCTGTACACATTCTTATTGATTTGTGCCACTACTTTTTTTCCCCAAAATAAGTTTGTTCTTTCTGCAAGTAAGTTTTTCCTAATTCTTTGCCTTTAATTCTGTTAATGGAATTTTTTGGCATACTTTTTTTTTTTTTTAATGGAGTCACATTTATCACTTTGTCCTTTGAAATCAGAATTTCCAAAAGACAATCCATAGTAAAATCACACTACTATGAGACAAATACATCCTGTTGTTCTTTTGAAATTATAACCCACTTTATAGCTCAGGTATTTATGCCAGGATTAAGGATAATGGGAACTTCAGCAAAGACTTAGAACCTGTAAAACAGCAATGCCAGAATAGAGACACAAAGGAGTTTAGAATGAAAAATAACAGAATATGGACAACCCTCAAAATGTTGCTGGAGGTTCTAGATGTAGTTGACATCATCATTTGAAAATGGTATTTCCTTCTTCAGTGAATGTATGTAGCAGGTGCCTCAGGGGCCCCTTACTCATTTTCTTGGACTGCTTCTGATTTTTAGCTGCAGCTACAGTAAACAGTTACGTGCATGCTCAGTGTTCTACTTCAAACACATCTCACTTGTCTTTCTGCATTCTAAGGGCTCAGAGCATAGCTCACCAGGTCCATGCTTGCAAGCAAAATCTGGAAATGCAGGGACATGGATCACCCTATGCTGACAACCCTCTAGTTGCCATCCAGTTGATTTTGGCTCATGCCGACCCCATGTAAGTTAAAGTAGAACTGCTCCAGCAAGCAAGGAAGAATGAAGAACACTAAAGATAAAAGGGAAAGATTAGTCCAAAGGACTAATGGACCACATGCACCATGGCCTCCACCAGGCTAAGTCCAGAATAATGAGATGGTGCCCAGCTACCACCATTGACTGCACTGACAGGGATCACAATAGGGGGTCCCGGACAGAGCTGGAGAAAAATGTAGAACAAATTTCAAACTCAAAAAAAAGACCAGACTTGCTGGCCTAACAGAGACTGGTGAAACCCTGAGGGCATGGTCCCTGGACACTCTTTCAGCTTAGTAATGAGGCCACTCCTGAGGTTCACCCTTGGCCAAAGATTGAACAGGCCCATGGACCAAAACAAGACTAAAGGAGCCCACCAGCCCTGGGGCGGGGACTGGAAGGCAGGAGGGAACAGGAAAGCTGGTAATAAGGATCCCAGAGTTAAGAAGGGAGAGTGTTGACATGTTGTGGGGTTGTTAACCAATGTCATAGAAAAATGTGTATAGCAGCTGTTTGATGAGAAACTAATTTGTTCTGTAAACCTTCATCCAAAGTACAATTAAAAAAACAAACAAACTGCTCCATAAGGTTTTCAATGGCTGATTTTTCAAAGTAGGTTGCCAGGCCTTTCTTCTGAGGTACCTGAGTGGACCTAAACTTCTAAACTCTTAATTAACAGCTGACCCAGTTAATCATTTGTACTACCCAGGGACTCCACACCAACAACAACCCTCGCTAATAAAGCATCAGAGCCAGTGAATAAATCCTCCAGCCTCTTTTCTTTCAGATGGACAATTCGGAAAAGCTTTCTGCATGCTTTTCAGGAGATTTTAGCAGAATGGAGACCCTCTCCTTACTCACTGCAGTGACTTCAATAATATTTCCTTACATTGTCTTTTTCTCCTGTCTGTCTCAGTCTCCCTTTTCCTTTACTCCTGTTTTCTGGAATCACCTCCCACCTGTACTCAGTTCTCCTCTCAGGCTCTGCTTTTGGGGTTAACCCAAATTAAAACAATATCTTCTTAAAGACATGTGTGTTAATTGCTCTTGGATGAAATACCAGATTTCTTAAAGACTTATTTATAAAGGCATTTCCTCTTCCTTTCTGATGTTTGACCGCCAGCGTTTCCTAACACTGCCAGCCTCTCTGTGTTCACCAGATTCTGTCAAATAACCAATGATTTTTAGATGTTCTAGAGATATTTACTACATACAGAGAAAATACTATACACATAGGTATAATGTAAAAAACCGTGCATGCTATGTGTCCTTTCTGTGAAGACACATTTCCATCCCTAGTGCCTTTTCAAAGTGTGCTTGATTTCTTTCCCATCCTCATTCCAGCTAACAATGGAGTGGCGGTGTGGGGGGAGCCTCTCCTGGTTTCTTTCCTGGAGCCAAGTTCATTCTTGGCTCTTGGAATGAACGAGCTTCCAGCTGCTGGCAGTAAATTTGTCTGCCTGCCCGGGAGGTGTTTTACACCCACCCAGATCCCTGCCAGAAAGATGACTATCAGGAGTCGCTGTGTGAGCATCAGAACTTCCAAAGTAGTAGGATAGCCATTACCTCGCCCTCTTCCCCAAGCCCTGTGCATTCAAAATAGCCTCTAGGGCAGGGAAGATTCAGGCTGACTATGAAATCACTGCAGATTGCATTATTTCTATTCGGATAAGCAGTTATCCCCACAAATGCCAGGAAGGTTGGCAATCACCATTGCAGAGAGAGGGCCATTAAAATGTATGAGCCAGCATACCGTGAGGAAGTAATTATAAGTAATAATTACCATGATGCTCACTGTTATTTTTATTTGGAGTTGCCTTCCTTCAGGTGGTTTATAAGATGCAGCTGAAATATATGATTCTAGGAATACTTTTCTAAGCATGGTCTAAGGATTCCTGAAATGGAAGAACAGAATGAAAAATCAGATGGCTTTCAGGGGCACTGTTGTCAGAGGAAATGCCTGCTTGTGGGAGATGCTGGCCTCCCTTAATGTCGCTGTAGGATGGGAACAGCAGTTCTCTTGCTGTAAACCAGGACTCTAGTGCAATATTGTAATGACATTAACTTTGCAATTATGTGACAAGAAAGGTTTCCAAAAGACAGTTTTAGTCGCGTTGCATTATTGGCATTTTGCACTAATCTTTTAGGAACAAGAAAATAAATGTTTTCTTTATCACATCTTTCCTTGGATTATGGTTTATCTCATCAGACCAAGCATCTGGAATCATGTCAGTGGAAAAACTGCTTCCACTGCTTTTGATCTCCCCTTCAGGCTATCAGCCATCACCTGCAATCAACGTCGTATAATAGAATCCAGCGTGCTTTGTCACGTTTACATCAGAGTTGACCCGTCAGGCTGGGCTGTGCTGCTGGTACCGGCTTGCTCAGTAGTCAATAGAACATAGAGCAGAAGCTCCTTGGATACTTTTGCATCCATCAAAACTTTCCTACTTCCTCACTTTCTTAACTGAGAAAAATAAGAATCAGCCCTGCCAATTAGAATGGAAATACTAAAACAGGATGGCTTGTAAGTAAATCCAGGGGAGACAATTATTAAGAGAAGTAGGGATCCATCTGGACATAATAAGGAAAATATTATAAAAAATATAGGATTATAATATTTATATTATAAATATAATTGTATTATATTATAAATATTGGGCTTTCTACCCCCATATCTGCACCCAATATCTGCATATATTATCCTTAGAGCCCCAGGTAGACTAAAAACACCAGTAAAACCAAACCAAACTAGTTGCCATCGACCCCATGGTGACCCCAAGTGTTGCAGAGTAGAACTGCACTCCGTGGAGTTTTCAAGGCTGTGACCTTTCAGAAACAGATCACCAGGCCTTTCTCCCAAGGCACCTCTGGATGGTTTGAACCACTAACCTTTTGGTTAGTAGTAGAGCACTTAATCGGTTTTGCCACTCAGGGACTAAAAACAAGCAAAACAAAACAAATAACATTCTTATCATATTCTACATGAGAACTTTCAAAACAGCTTTCATACTTTTCTCATATCCAATCTCCATCTTAAAAACGTGCAGCCTTCCACATGTTTATATCATCACTTGCAACTTAGAACATATTTTCCTGTTTCGAAATATTAGTGAAGAATAGTTCTTCGAGAGAGCTACAAAAACCTATTTAGTTCATAATATAACAATAATAACAAGAAAATCAGGTTTGGGAACTATGTAAAGAACTTTGGAGTTGACTGGATACAAAAAGATCAGAAGCCTATTTCATTTTTGAGGGACTTGTATTGCCAAAGAAACCTATTTATATCCCCCAAATCTAAATCTCTGCTTCTGTGCCATATATGAGACCCACTAGACATCTCTACTTGATGTCCATCACATAGCCACTCAAACTTAACAGTCTAAAACAGAAGTAAATTACATTAAAATCTGCTAACTTTATCTTCCTGGTCCTTGGTGACCTCAGCTGTCATACTGACTGAGGCTTCTTGAGAACATTCCACCTACCATACAGGCAATGAGCTGGGCATCTTACCATTAAATCCTCACAGCACTATGCAAAGTCCTTATCACTCATCCCCATAAGGGACAATCAAAACTCAGAGAAGTGATTCTCTTATGGTCACTCAGCTAGCGAGTGACAAAGCTAGAAATTGAATCCAGTTCACAAAACTCGGGTGCTTAACCACTAGTCTGTTATCTCACCCAATTTCTCATGATTTTTAGGATCCTCTGTTTTTCTATTATTCTACACATATCACTTCATAAAAGACTGATACTTTGTGGCAGATAAAAATAGTATTCCTTTGGCAATTTAAATATACTTTTTATTGTGTTTTGTTTTTTAAGTTCTAGTTCTATCCCTTGCCATTTATGGACTATTCAACTTTTAGAATACAGTCCAATTTTCTACATATAGGTTATACTCATTATTTGCCCCCAGTCTGTTTTAAATTCACCTTTTCTTCTTACTTATTTTGTTGGCTGCATTTTATAGGAGCTGGAAAGATGAGCTGTGAAAACCTGAATGATCTTATCCTAGTTTCAGAGGTGGTATATTCCCATTATCTCTTGGGACAGGTTACCAAGACAACCTAGCTATGATTTAGACCAGTTCCTTGGATGACTCCGATAGGTGGGGATGTGATCCTTTCCCAGCATGAGCTGGGAATCAGCAGGAGAGGAATTGGTGGTGTGGATCAAGGGGAGGCATTTTGGAGGAGGCCAAACCTGCTTGGCCTATATACTTTGATATAGATGGAAATTGATGCTAATTGTTTTTATTACTTTCATAATCTGCATTTAGTCAGCCCTATGTAGCTGATTTAACTTCTATCCCAATTTCTACAATAATTAAATAGAAGAACAATTTCTGTTTGTTCTTCTAAAAGATGTGTGGAAAGAGAAAAAAAAAAAATCCTTGGACCCTAAAAATAGTCACAGGTGTTACTAGTAGCAGAATAGCTGAATGTGCATAGAAATAACCCGGATAACTGACTCTTGTGTCCTTTATCCTCAATTCACTGAAAAGGATTATTCCATATTGAAGTAGTACTGGAGACTTCAAAAGGAAAATGCTCTTTTAGAGGTTAATATCAATTATCTGCTAGTGTACTCAACCGCATACCCCATACTTGGGAAATCTAAGGTTACAACACGACAGGTATTTTAATGGTATGTAATTGGTAATTAGCTATAAAAACAAACTATTGGCAAATGTGCCACATTTTGCTTTTAGAAGTTTAGGCAAATTGCACTCAGTTAAAAACATACATTAAAATGTCTGATTTGGCTTCCAGGTTGATGTATGAGTGAAAGTAATGATTTTCTACCTTTTAAGCCATCCTTTGTGACCTTCTAAATTCCCTATTGTAAATTGCCCGTTTCTGAAATCATGCCTTTGTGTCGCCACATCCAATTAATTATGGTACCACTCCTGAAAAGGTTTCCTGCCTCACTCTCCATAAAATAGTTCATTAGCTTCTCAGGGATTTCACTCCAATACTATATTTAGTTTGCACTCCCTGAGATGTTGGAAACAGAAGAGTGAACTCCCTCAGGAGGAAGCAGCAGGGTTAGAAGAACAATCAGGAAATAAATATCTGGCTTTGAAAAATGTCCTTGGCTGTAAAGAACAAAGCATTACGAGGGATGATAGTAAGTCAACAGCACTGTTTCTCTAATGGGCTTTCTCTTAATGTGAGCTATCCCAGGCAAATCAGGCCTCGGCTTTCTCTAACAGGGAAAATTAGCTGTGAAGCTGAGGAGCTATACCTGCTATCACTGTTGTCCTTATGTTTAAAATGCTACTGAGGCCTAGTATTATACCCTTCTAAGTACCACGTGGTTGCTGACTAGACTTAATAGCTGCAATAAATGGGCAAGCAGAGGGAATGTGAGAAGAGCAGTTAATAGAAATCGTAGTTATGAGCGAGACAGCTTAATGTAGAAGAAAAGCCATTAGCTCTGGAGTCCAAACAGGTGGAATGTCAAGCCTTGGTTCTACCCCGTGTGACCTTGTGTGAATTATTTCACCTCTCTGGGCCTCAGTTCCACCTTCCATTGGAACCAGAGAACCAGTTGCTATTGAGTTGATCCTGACTCAAGATGCTCCCGACTCATGACAAACCTATGTATGTCAGAGTAGAGCTGTGTTCCATAGGGTTTTCAATGACTGATTTTTCAGAAGTAGATCACCAGGCCTCTCCTCTGAAGAGCCTCGGGGTGGGCTTAAACAGCCAACCTTTTGGTTAACAGCCAAACGCCTTAACTGTTTGTACCACCCCTGGATTCCTCTTGCATTGAACTAGGGCCTAAATCTAAGATTTCTCAGGTCTCCTTTAATTCTAGTATTCTGTGATTTAGTATGATGCAGGCTAAACAGATCACGTGTCTCAAATTAATGTTAGGCCAACAGCCAAAGCATCTCATCAAGCAAATGGTGTGGCTTAATAATAACAGTAATAGTACATGCAAAATAAGCACTGGGATATGCCAGGCACGTTATACTTACAATAACCATAGGAGTAGGTGTTACTCTTATTCTCTCCATTTTATAGAAAGGAAACCGAGGCAAAAGGAGTTCTGTAACCTGTCCAATTTCATAAAACTGATAAATGGCTATGAGCCTAGGCAGCCTGACCACAGAGTCTGTATTTTTAATTACTATACTTTCACACAGGCCAATTATTGGTCAGTATATTCCAAAAATGTTATTACATAAATATCATAAATAATAACATCCTTCCCCATCTGAGTTTTGAGGAAATCGAGGAAAAAAAGACAAAACTATTGACAGATAGAGACAAAAAACAAACAAAAAAACACCTTTAATAATTATAAGGCTGATATTGGAGGAATATTAAGTGTGAAAGCCCTGGAGTTAGATAGACTCATCCCTCAGTAACAAAATGTGCTGGTCTACATAGACCTCCCCAAAGGGCAGGTCGTCTTTAAAACTCCAGCCCCAAAGAGCAGTGAGCAAATTTCCCACAGGAAGAAGCAGTGCTTCACAGTCTTTGTCTATTTTGTTTGTTTGTTTTTGCTTTTCCTCAGACTCACTAATCAGCTAAGTCTGCCTGGGCAGAGTTGAGTGAGAGGCAGAAAGAGGCCAGGAGTGTTCTAGTCACTGATGGTCCCTCAGTTAGAAGGAAAAATCAGGAATGGAGAAGAAATGTTCCCATCTTAACCCTTTCTTCTGGTTCTTCATTTATAATTTAGTTCCTCATTTTCATGGTATTTACTTCTGGTGCTAAAATTATTTAAACTATTTTGACCAGCATGAAAAGAAATTAAGATGAGCACCAGCTGAGTTACTGTCGTTGCAGGCTTCCATGTCCTTCTGTCCTCACATTTGTAAGTGGGCCATGGCAGGGGGCTTGGAAAACTAAATAGTAACACACAGCAATGAAAGCCTGATCCATAAACACAGAGCACAGAGAAAGTGGTGAGTTGGCTGTTTGTTGTCTAATAACCAAAATGAGTGGTTCAAGAATCAGACAATATTGAGGAAGCTATTTATGATCAAAAGCAGCTATCATTTGGCACCTCGATTCCAAGATGGTGTCCAAGACAGTGGAGCTATCAGGAAACAAAAGGTTACATGATTCAGATGAAGCCCCTTGAATATGGCTTTGAGACAATTGAAAACATCAGAGGATGACTGAGCCTCAAATGAAATTAAACAAGTCTCCCTCTGCAAAGCTTATTAGGCGGCAGCCTGTCGGCAAGTGTCACTGGTTGATTATTAACACCACTGAATACAAATTGAGATATCACTGGATTTTAATTTTCTCTTGTAAGTCTCCTAAGTGCATGTGTGGGTCATAAATTTCCATGACCAATCATGTGTCTCACTTCTAAAAGAAAAAATATGCTTCAGATTTACATAGATGCATGAAATATAACTAGCTGAAAATACGGAAGAAGAAACTAACAGCAGTTGCTCTTGGAATAGGATGACTGTAGGAGTTCTCGGGATTCCTTAAAGACAACAGAAATATAAGGGCATAACAGTTTTTCATCCCTCCATCTGTCCATCCGTTCATCCATCCATCCATCTTTCCATCCATCTATCTAACCATCGATCTACCCATTCACCCATGCATCCATTCATTCTGTAATTGTGTTTGAGTATATACTGCTTACCAGACACTGTGTACAAAGAAAAAGAAGACATAAATCCTGTCCTTAAAGCAGACAGAGTAAAAATATAAGAGTGCCATTAGTGCAATTTGTGGTAAGCTTGAAGTAACCATGTTTGGCAAAGTAGCCAGCCAGTGCTGTTGAGTTGAGCAAAGTAGACGGCCGATGAAAACAAGGGAAACCCTCAGTGAGATGGATTGATACAATACATGCAACAATGAACTCAAACATACCAGTGATTGTGAAGGTGGTACAGGGCCAGGAAACATTTCATTCTGTTATATAAGAGGTAACATTAGTTAAAAAAAAAAACCATTAGTTAGAACCAAATTAATGACAGCTAACAACAGCAACAGAAGTAACCAAGCAGCGAGTACCAGGCGGAGCACAGAAAATGGGTATCTAACTTTTATGGGGAGCCCTGGTGGCACAGTAGTTAGGAGCTCAGCTGCTAACCAAAAGGTCAGCAGTTTGAATCCACCAGCCGCTCCTTGGAAATCCTATCGGGCAGTTCTATGCTATCCTGTAGGGTTGCTATGAGTCAGATTTGATTCAACAGCAACGGGTTTGGTTTTTTATGGGGGCAGTGCAGGAATATTTTCTAAGATATGATTGCTTCTCTGAGCCCTAAAGTCAAGAAAGAATGAATAGGGGGTAGGTTAGGTGGGGAGTAGCGAATTCCAGGCAGAGGGAGAAGAAAGGGTCTGAGGTGGGCCTGGGGCTCCTTCTGGCAGATATTATGGACACCATGGGCCGAGTAGGGCCTGATGATGAGTGACTTTGAGCAGAAATGTCATTCTTGGTGCTTCTCAAATTATTGCTAAGGCTACTCACCTCCACTTGAGCAGAGAAGAGAGTGACTTTAGAAACAAACTTCTTTCACCTTCACTTTGCCTGTTGTGATTTGGGCGGGACAACAGCTGCTCTCTGGAGCCTCAAGTCCATTCTACCAGCTCAGAATTTCACTAACGGCCTTTTGCTATAGAATTTTCAAGAAAGGTGAAAGCTAATGATTTTTTCTCTGCTGCATGATTACTACTTTGTTTTTTTTATTTTGGTTTGTTTGTTTTTGAATTATAGGAAGCCTCTGGGGCACTACCCGTGCCCATCCCAAGACTGAGTTAGCCACCCTTCTCTCTTCTCATAGCACCTTCTGTCACTGTACCTAGCAAAGTATGTTGTAAATAATGTTTAAAAATAGTTCCTGTCTCAGTTTCTTGAGGGGCATAAAACAATGTATATCCTTAACAATTGGCATGATGTTTGGCAGATATTAGTACTCAGTAATGTTCTTTACAAGAATGAATCAATGAATCCATGAGATAGCTGTTCTGATGGATTTTAAGAAAACCTGCTGGGTGTGACGTTTCCTAGGAAAAACCCTGTTAACAGGGCAAGCGTCACACCAGTAACCCATTCGGCGAAGCAGATACCATATTCTCCCCTGAGCTTTTTGCAGGCAACCAGGCTGTCATAAAAGGGAAGAGCAAACCCAGCTCACTCAGATGGTTGGGGAGGGCTGTATAAGGAGAGCAGGGAATCCACCAATGGAAATAGAAGGCATCAAAATCAATTTCTCCTGCTTCCCAGTGTTGCCTCTAGCCTCCCATAGCTGTCTCCCCAGCACTGTGGGGGCAGGGAAAGTCGGCCCCATGCATCACTAGCCTGGGCTTTAGAGCATCATTAAATGGAGAGACCAGTGATCAGTCATGGCTGACACATTCAATTAGGAGCGGAACAAATAATTCTTCTCAAGCTGCCCCTTGGCACCTTCTGCTGTATCATTTTAAAGTGCAGAATCAGCTAAGGAGAATAATGGTCACACTCCATATTGCTCATCTGTATTGCAGGCTATGACTATTAGTTCTAGGTCTACCTAGAAAGTGTCTAGATATAAAGGAGTAGTGTGTTACTTGATTCAGTATTCCCCTTCAGGAGCTGGAGGTCTGAAAGCAAAACCAGATCCTCTATTTTGAAGAGCTTTTGGATGAGGCCCTTAAACCAATTAAAAGAAAAGTCAGCATTCAGAATGAGTAAAAAAAAAAAAAAAATCCATACAGCAACTTTTCAGCTAATAAGATACTTCAGCTATTTTGTTCACCTGATGAACAGAATAATAGCATCCTGGACCCAAGACTTTGAGTTATGTATTTGTGCTGACAATTTATGCCTTCAGGCAACCTCACAAGCACATCTGAAAGCAGATGGTATTATGTTGAGTCCAGGATAAATAAGTACCATAGGATTTTTTAATGACATGCTCGACTTGATGGCAGCTGGTTACCGATAAAGTTAAAGATGATCCCAACCCTTAGATTCAATCATGCTCAGAGCCTCACGTGTACTGGAATTGACTAGATAGGTCTAGAGATTGAAGGTCACCATGATCCTTTAATATTGGAAACAAAATAGTACTTTGGTATTGCCTTTCATTCCCTTTACAGCGACTAAAAACCACCAAACCCGTTGCTGTTGATTCCAACTCAGAGTGATCCTATAGGACAGAGTAGAGCTGCGCCATACAGTTTCCAAGGAGTGGCTGGTGGATTAGAACTGCCTACCTTTTAGCAGCCGAATGCTTAACCATGGTGTCACTGGGACTCCTTACAGCAACCGGTTAAGGTTAAATGAATGTTATCATCTGTGTATTTCAGATAAAGAAAAACAACAGCAACTGAGATTAAAACATAAGTGATGCATTATGGGGAAAATAACACCATTCTTGGAGTATGAAAATCAGAGTTTTCACCTAAGTTTTGACACAGAGTAACTTCATGGGTATGAGCAGATCTCTTTACTTTCCTGGGCCAGTTTTCACACGGCAAAATGAGAAGCTAAAATGAAAAAGACATCTAAATCCTTCTAAGTCCACTGATTCAAGGAGAATTCTGCATCACAAAGTTAATTAGCAGAAGACCCCAGGTTGATCTCCATAATTGCCTTCTAATTTAATTTCTGCTAGTATATGGCTTTTCTAAGTAGCAATGACTTCATTTGTTCACTCAACACACATTTACTGAATCGGTCCAATAGACTCTGTGCTGTGGGTACAAAGATGAATGAGACACAGTCCCTCCCCTTAGAGAGATCACAATATAACATCACTTGTGCTGGCTTGGGATTCATGAAATGGGCCTATCCGTGTGAATGGAAACCCCTCATAATTCGCTGTACTACGGATGTAAAGCATGCTCCAAAATGTGAGAAAACAGAGAACAAAATCAAGCAAAAATCCTTTATTATTTCTGGGAAAAATTTTACCACCAGATCCAAGAACTTATTTCTTTAAATCCTTGTAGTTCTTCGGAGGTTCTACTTTGCTGAAAAGGGAACTAGGAAAGACCTGGCTGGGCAGCCACTTCCTAGAACACATCTCAGTTGTTCAGCCATATTCCTGTGGTAAATAGCTGCTGTCTCAAGTTCCCCAAGTGCCCTATCATCAGCTGGCCCACTGAGAACCTCTAAAACTCCCTACAGTCCAGAGACTAAAGCGTTAATACCCAAAAGGGTGCGTGCTCTAGGATTCTGTCCCACAGCTCTGCCTGACATCCCTTTTGATTGGTTGGTACCCATTTAGTGCTGTTGTTAGTTGCCATCAGTGGTCTCAGACTCATGGAGACCTTAGGTATGACAGAATGAAATATTGCCTGGTCCAGCACCATCTTCATGATTGTTGGTATGTTTGAGTCCATTGTTATGGCTATTGTGTCAGTCCATCTAATTGAGGTTTTCTGTCCTTTTCCCAGACCCTCTACTTTACCAAGCACGATGTCATATTCTGGCACTTGGTCTCACCCGATGAGGGGCCAAAGTAAGCATGCCAAAATCTCGCTATCCTCACTTCTAAGGAGCATACTGTTTGTTTTTCTTCTAAGACTGATAGGTTCATTCCTTTGACAGCCCATGGTGTATTAAATATTCTTTGCCAACACTGCAGTTTGAACGCATCAATTCTTCTTTCTTTTTCATTAACCAACTTTGGCATGCATATGAGGTAATTAAAAAGACCATGGTTAGTTGTTAAATATTTTGCTTATCACTGACCTCTACAATCTCATTTTCTCTATGGGAGCTCCTTTAAACTTGATGACTGATACTTTCCTGAAATTCTCCATCTTCCTTTGCCAGGATACATACCTAAAAAAAAAAAAAAAAAAAGTACCTACTTCCCTCAAAACCTCATTTACCAGCTATGGTCTATTCCCACCCTCTTCTTTGTCCATTCCTCTCCTGAGTCCCCTAACAACCCAGAAAGAGAGTTTGATATTCTCTCCAATGTACAAAGGGCCTTAATCTCCCTTGGCTTCTGGGTTCTTCACTGTCAGGCTCTACCAAGCCTAATACAACAGGCTTCTGGGCTCTTGACATATGCTGTCTCCCTCCAATAAAGAAATATTGCCAACCCCACCTCATCAAAATCTGCCAGGCCAATGTTGCTTTCCCTGGAACTCTGAACTCTATTAGCTAAAGTAATGAACACATGTCTGCTAATGTTTTAATGAATGGCCTGCATATCCCAGACAGCACATTTTCCTGACAACTGGAGACTGCTAAAGATAATGCCTTAACTCAAAACACCAGCACTTTTGCTAGTTCTTTCAGGCATTACAGCAGCTTCCAACTCGACTATTCCTCCCTTGTCTATGCTGGCCCTGATTGATTCTTTCTTTTCTGCCTTCCTTCCTGTCTGCCTTCCTGCATTCCTGTCTTCCCACCTTTCTGATTACAATTCACAATTTATATGAAAATAATTTTTCACCATCTGTCCATTACAACCTCAAAAAAAAAAAAAAAGCATAATATTCTTAGAATCCTATTTACATGGAATTAAAAACTGGACTCATTTGCCCGAACACTTTAAATTATCAAGTATTAATACTGACTTTCCATCAATTCACATTTTCTTAAATGTGACATGGGGATTTCTCTATTTTTCACTCAGATTTAAGGTGCAGTATTTTTATATAACTTGTGCTTGTAATTTAGAAAAAAGGATGATTGTTAGTAAATTCTTAGTAATGTCACATAAAAGAGTGGAGAGCAGAATCAAAGATGAAAGAGAGGAAATGAGAGAAATAAAGAGAGAGCTCTAAGGAAAGAGGGATAAGGGGAGAAGGCTGGTGAACCTGGGGAACAGAGTAACAGTCAAGAAAGATTACAAGAAACAAATGTAAAATTGTGGTGTTTGAATGAACAATGAGGAATAATGAATGATGGATTTAGCAAGTAATGAGGTAACTCTAGTAAGGAGGACCCCTGAGAGTTGCTAATACGTATGATAATTGGCATATGTATGCTAAAAGCTATATTATCAACTCTGCATTCACATATAATGAAGTCTTTTCATACCTCAGTTTATCAGCTTTCATAATTATATTTGTAAATTATAACTAGGGAGGCTAGTCCTTGAAAAATAAATATGGTCAGATTTGTCAAATTTCTATTTATTATCGTCTCAGAATCTCCTGTAGCTGTGTTTCTGCAGATGGTTGAGTACAAGCATTAGCAACCATGATTCCCCTAAGAATTACTGAGAATTGGCTTGGAAATCCCTGAGACCTGCTTTGAAAATAACTTCCACAACATACTTGTAAATTCCAGTTTGAAAAAGACTAAACTCCAAGACAAAGAAAATGGGAAAATTCCGAATTGAAACACAGAACAGCCTTGAATATTTGGATGAAGCAGGTTCATTCAAGATTCTCAGAGATCTTTTTTTTTGACCTGTGATTGGATTGGGTATCTGGTTCCATAGGAGCTGGTAATGTCTTTGCTTTGTAGCTTACATCAAAATGCATAGTCTGTAACATGTCACTGGCATGGGAATGTTGAATTTGGATAAATCTGATTCTACTTAAAGTCGGTGTTTTTTCCGTTTACCATGTAAACTGCAGGATCTGCAGTAATTAGTAGCAACCTCAAAGCTTTGACATGAAATATGTCATGTCACACATTGTGAGACAAAATGCTGGTGTTCGTTAGTTATGGCCACAGTACCCTTGAGACTCCTGCGGGTGTTCTTTCACTATTAAATGAGACAACATGTGAAACTTTTGGTGATTATCTTTAGAGCAGTAGTCTTCAAAGTGACAGGCGTGGTAGAGGTAATGGATGTAATGGAGGGGGTGAAGGTAATGTTCACAAGACAATCCATTAGCAGTAGATATGAGAAAATGTATTTACCCTTAAAAAAATTATTTTTAAGAATATGTTACCATGTACATATCACATCATATGTGAAAGCTGGCAACAAATAAGGAAGACCGAAGAAGAACTGACACCTTTGAATTGTGGTGTTGGTGAAGAATATTGAATATACCATGGACTGCCAAAAGAACGAACAAATCTGTCTTGGAAGAAGTACAACCAGAACGCTGCTTAGAAGCGAGGATGGCGAGACTGCATCTTACATACTTTGAACATGTTGTCAGGAGGATCAGTCCCTGGAGAAAGGACATCATGCTTGGTAAAGTAGAGGATCAGTGAGAAAACGACGACCCTCAATGAGATAAATTGACACAGTGGCTGCAACAATGGGCTAAAGCATAGCAATGATTGGGAGGATGGGGCAGAACTGGGCAGTGTTTCATTCTGTGGTACGTAGGGCCACTATGAGTCAGAACCAACTGGATGGCACCTAACAACAACAACAGATAATATACTAATACAGTGGTTAAAAAATAAAATAAAAATAAAAATTAGTTGCCATCAAGCCTATTCTGACTCATATAATTTATTATGTACATAAGCTTAAAACAAATAAAATGATTCATTATCAAGACTGAAATTCAAACCCAACTTATTTATTATTCATTCATTCAACAAACATTTGCCTAGCACCTGTTTTGTGTCAAGCTCCATGCTAGGCACTGGGGATACAATAATAAATGAGATAAGCACAAACCCTACATTCACAGCTTTCAGTCTACTTGGAATAGTAATTGTAAGGGTGATGGGTGCTATGTAGGCTTATAATATGGGGACCTGGCCTAGTCTGGGGCAGGAGTCATCGAGGAAGGCTTCTTAGGGGAGGGATGTTGAAGCTGAGCCTGAAGAAATAGTGATGTTCAATATTCATCAGTGATGTTTCACTCTTTGGTTGCATTTTATTCTACTGTGTTTTAGCTTCTGGTAATACTTGGGAATATTTCAATAATACTTATTGTCCTAATCTGAAGAATTAAATGCAATATAGTTCTTTTTTCCTCTTTGTCGCTGTTGTTATTAGGTGCTATTGAGTTGGTTCCAACTCATAGCAACTCAATGTACAACAGAACAAATTGATGGTGCTTTACCACCCTCAAAGTCATGCTTGAGCCCATTGTCATAGCCATTATGTCACTCCATCTCATTGAGGGTCTTCCTCTTTTTCACTGATCCTCAAGCATGATGTCCTTCTCCAAGGACTGATGCCTCCTGATAGCATGTCCAAAGTACATGAGACGGAGTCTCATCATCCTCCCTTCTAAGGAGCATTCTGGTTGTCCTTCTTCTAAGACACATTTGTTCATTCTTTTGGCAGGCCATGGCATATTCAGTATTCTTCAACACCACAATTCAAAGATGCCAGTTCTTCTTTGGTCTTTCTTATTCATTGTCCAGCTTTTGCATGCATATGAGGTGACTGAAAATACCATGCCTTGGGTGAGGTGCACCTTAGTTCTAAAACATCTTTGCTTTTCAACACTTTAAAGAGGCCTTTTGCAGCAGATTGGTTGTTTGATTTCCTGACCGCTGCTTCCATGGGTATTGATTGTGAATCCAAGTACAATGAAACCCTTGCCAACTTCAGTGTTTTCTCTGTGTATCATGGTGTTGCTTATTGGTCCAGTTGTGAAGATTTTTGTTTTCTTTGTATCAAGGTGCAATCCATACTGAAGGCTGTAGTCTTTGCACTTCATCAGTAAATGCTTCAAGTCCTTTCACTTTCTGCAAGCAAGATTATGTCATCTGTACATTGCAGGTTGTTAATGAGTCTTCCTCCAATCCTGATGCCCCATTCTTCATATAGTCCAGCTCCTCCTTAGGTTTTATAAATATGTATTGTTGGGAGTGGTGGACATAAAAGAGGAATGGACATTTTCTAATTCTAACATTCTTATGATTTTCCTTTGAAATTGAAATTAAAATATATTTCAAAATATTATCTACCACAATCAGTTTATATTCCCTAAGGAAGCCAAACCCATTGCTGTCGAGTCAATTTTGACTCATAGTGACCCTATAGGACAGAGTAAAACTGCCCCGTAGGGTTTCCAAACAGTGGCTGGTGGATTTGAACTTTGGACCCTTTTGGTTAGAAGCCGAGCTCCAGGGCTCCCCCTAAGGAAGAGAAAGTGATTTTTTTTTTTTTTTCTCACAAAACTTTATGAGTTATATATGCTCTTTTCTCCATTGTCTTCTTGGAAGTTGAAATCATTATTATATGAAATGTGGCGGCAGAAATACTATTATTGCTAAGCTTAGAGTGTGGCCCAGAGGTTGCCATCGTTCCACTAGGAAATAAAAGGATAAATACTGTTAATCATACGTTGCAACACATAGTTTCAAACCCTGTAACTATGTGTGTGTGTGTGTGTGTGTGTATATATATATATATACCCAAAACTAAACCAGTTGCTGTTCAGTCAATTCCGACTCGTGGTGTCACCGTGCATATAGAGTAGAACTGCACTCACTTGTATTTCCAAGGCTGTGACCCTTTGGAAGCAAGTTGCCAGGGCTTTCTTCTGAGGTGCCTCTGGGTGGGTTCAAGCTGTTAACCTTTTGACTAGCAGTTGTGTGCTTAACCATTTGTAACACCCAGGGCTGTCTCCCTGTCTCCTTTTCTCTCTCTCTCTCTCTCTATATATGTATCTCCTGATGTATTATATATTTAATAAAGCTAGCTGGTTGGAGACATGAAAAATAGCTAATAAGGTTTTTTTTTTTTTTTCTTAATAAGGAAAAGAAATTCGGCCACAAAGACAAACAGAAAAGATGAGATAAATTCACTGATGGCCATTTATATAAGCTTTTGAATTTTAATCATCTAAGTCAGATTAAAAAAAAAAAAAATTCTAAAGGAAAATACGTTTTAATAAAATACATATCCTTCAGCAAATTAGGTGACTTTTTTAGTTTAAAATTACTGTAATAAAAGTGTCATTAATCATTGCACTGTGCCCAAAATATAGTTCCTTGTATTTTATTGTATCAATTTCATAAACAGATAAACTGTTATATTTAAAGTTATTATTTTACTTGTATAGCAAATGAGATACACTGGGAATGAAATATAATAATTAATGAGTTTAAAACTTTTTTCTGTATACCAATCTACATAGTTTCTCTCTTTGTATATGAATTATGTGTTCTTTTCAAAATATGGAATTCCAGTTTATTTTTCTTTTGTAATGCTTTTGTAGGTATTTCCTAAGTTTATTCTTTCATATAAACTTTATTTTGTTTAAAATAGCTTTGTAAATGCTTTAAGTCCTCTTTTACAATTATTATACATGTTATTGTCAAAAAGGAGCCCTGGTGATGCAGTGGTTAAAATGCTCAGCTGTTAACAGGAAGACGAGTATTTGCAACCCACCAATCACTGCAGGAGAAAATGTGACAGTCTGTTTCCATAAATAGAACAGCCTTGGAAACCCTATGGGGCAGTTCTATTCAGTTCTGTAGGGTCGCTATAAGTCGGAATCAGCTCAACAGCAGTGGGTTTAGGTTTTGATTATTGTAAAAATTTCAAACAATACATAAATATTCAGAGAAGAACATAAAAATGATCAGAAATCTCGCTATTCCTGTTGGAGGATGATTATTGTTCTTATTTTGTGGTACATCCTTCTAGACTTCTCTCTGTATATTTATAGACTTGTAGAAATAGATGTAAAATTTTATAGACCTATTTAAATCTGCCATTTTACTCAACAATATTTCGTATCTATTAAAGCTTTGTTGTTGCTGTTAGTTGCCACTAAATCGGTTCTGACCCGTGGAGACCCCATGCATGCAGAGTAGAACTGCAGACTGTCAGGCCTTTATTCAAAGCTCCCCTAAGTGGGCTTGAACCACCAATCTTTAGGCTAGTGGTTGAGCACCTAACCATTTGTACTACCCAGGGACCATCTAGTAAAGCTTTTTCATATATTAAGGATTTTAATTCTTTGTCATTTGTTTTGTAGATTTTTTTGCAATATTCTCTTCATCAATCTTCTGAATTTTTTTTTTTTAAAGAAAGTACTACACTTCTAGGATTTCCAATATGTTTATCCATGTTTACTTCAAGTAATTTTTTATTTTGTTTTTTTAAATTTAAATCTTTGATTCTTATGGAAGCTATTTTGGGGAAAAGATATATGGATCCAGGTTTTTTGTTTTTCCCAATTTCACTGGCATTGTTGTTCGCTTTCATTGGGTGAATAGTTATCTCTCCCCAATTACTTTGGAGTGCCATCTTTATTTTTCTGTTATATATTTGTGTAGTTTTCTGCATACTGCTTTCACCGATCTGTCTGTCTAGTTCAGTGCTAGCGCCTTGCTTTTAATTATTCCAGTTTCAGAATATGTTTCAATATCTAATAGGACACTTTCTGTCTCCATATTGTCTACTGTCAGAAGCTTCCTCTATTACTCTTCTAGATAAACTTTAGTAAAATTTTGACAGCTTCCAAAGTAAAATTTTATTTGAATTTAATTTTAATTACATTGAATTTATAATTTAGGAAATTGTTGCTATCTTTACAATATTGAGTTCTTATAACAAAGGGAAAATACATTTCATTTATTCAGTTCTGTTGCATTCTTCCGTACAATTATACAACATTCTTTATATAAGACCTACACATTTTTTATCAAATTTAGTCCTAGATACTTAAAGCTTTTTGTTGGTAAAGTTACTTTTAATTTCTAAATTGTTGTTGCTTTAGAAAAGCTGTTAATTTTTGTTTTTATAAAGGTCTTTTTCTGGCTGTTATTTAAAAGTGAAATAGGTGACATTTTATTGTAACTCTGGAAGAAAAATTACAGGTCATTACTAATGCATTATAAGTGTTTTCAATGTATTCATAAAATAAGTGTTGCCATCGAGTCAATTCCGACTCATAGCGACCCTATAGGACAGAGTAGAACTGCCCCATAGAGTTTCTAAGGAGCACCTGGTAGAGTCAAACTGCTGACCTCTTGGTATGCAACTAAAAAAAGTATGACACAAAGAACAATGCAATGTCTTTACATAAACTTAGTTTTACATGTATACAATTATAAAACAGTGATATGCGAGAAGAATATTATTTTTATTTACAATGTTAAGTGATGCGAGGTGGGATGATGAGTTTTGGAAATGTTTCTTGTTAACAAATTAACGTCTCCCAAGAAGCATGGTATTTAGTAGCCTGCAGGAAGTGAAAGAGACATGATGGGAGATGATTTGGGAAGACTGGTTGAGTCCAGATTGTGAATGATTATCAGAAGTTTAAATTTTGAAGGCAGTAATGGCTGGCTTTGTAGCCCTGGTGGCACAGTGGTTAAGCATGCAGCTGCTGATCAAAAGGTGAGCAGTTCGAATCCAGGAGCTGCTCCTTGGAAACTCTATGGGACAGTTCTACTCTGTCCTGTAGGGTCACTATGAGTCGAAATCGACTCGACAGCAAGGGATTTGGTTTAATTACTGACTGGTAACTAGTTAAATAGGGAATGAGAGTAAGAAAGGAAGACTATGGGACTTTTTATTTGTGGAGCCAAGTGAATGGTAGTGTTATTGGCTGATATAAATAATACAGATAATACAGGAGATAGTTGAGTTTGTTTGGGCTCTGTTAACGTGATGATAGGTGATAAGATGGTGGTAAAACATTCGGTTGGTGATGTCCAGTGGAGCATTTCGAAGAGATGGGAACTGGTGATAAAGATTGGGACATCGTTGGCCTTTAGATGGTAAATGGAGCATAAGAAGATAAATTGTATTCTGATTGAAAAAAAAATTGTCAGAGTTTTGTGCAAACTCAGTAAGTCCCACAATCTTTCAATTACATATAACCTACTTAAATAAAAAAATAAAGGTTCCCATTATTCTTATCATAACAGCAGTAGGAAGAATAGGCAAAGTGTTTTAGAGTAAATAACCTTGGAAATAAAACCCATAGTTGTAAAAATTCATATTTAATTTAATGTTTTCTGCATTTGCTTTTCCCTGACCATCATTTTTCAGACCTGATTTCTTCTGTTTTTTTTTTTGTTGTTGTTGTTTGTTAGATGAGCTGGCTCAGTCTAAGCATTTGATTTTAAAGCTTATAGCTATTTAAGGTTTTCCAAAGCATTCTTCGATCCACTACTAGACTGTAATATGTCACGGAGGTAATAAATATTGCTTGGACAGTATAATTTACCCAAAGGAAATAGTTTTTAAAAGCAGATAATAAAAGGACTTTTCATGGTCAATGATTTATGAGCTCTTTCCTGTTTTTTTTTTTTTCCCCGGGAGCCCAGTTAGTTGAAATATATTTTAAACTTAGAAATAAGAAATATTTTCTAGAAGTCTTATTTTATTCTACAAAATTCAAGTCCCACTTTTCAGATAGGTTTTATGACAGGGTATATACCTGATTTTGTAATTTATAGTTATGATTTAATTTTTTAAGTCAAAGGCATGCTACAATTTCTACTGCAGAGAGGGTACTTATATAATTAAATAAATTTTCTTAATTTCAAATGAAATCTTTGAACTTGGATGAGAACATGCTTCAAGAAATTCTCAGTGTCATTAAAAGCCATTAATAGAAAAGTTCATGGAGCAAGCAGCAATTAAATCACTTCATATGTTTCATAGTAATAATTCAGTAGCATTTGTTTATTTTTTTTACTTGACAAATATTTACTGAGTGATTACTGTGTCCCAGGCACTGTCCCAAATGGTGGGGATATAAAGCAGAATGCCTCAGAGAGCTTATATTCTTGTGGATGAGACAAATAATAAACAAGTCATCAGATATATACACACATACACAAACATTTAACTTCTGTAGTAGTAAATAAATTATATATATATATAAAGTTCATTAAAGATTAGTAGTATGTAGAAAATGAAGTAGGCTAAAAGAGACAAAGAAAAGCCCTATAGGATGATGATTGCTTTCTAAAACCAAATCTTTTCTTTCATGGCCCCAAAGCTATGCAGATCAATAAGGAGAATAAATAAAAAGCACCTACAACTCATGCCTAAAGCATAATTGGGATACAGAGATACAAAACATCAGAGAATCCTATACTCAAGTTCCCTTCCTGTGGTACAAACTAGATGAGCTTTATCTAATCAAGAGATGAGTGGGGTGTCTTTGGCAATAAAGATTTACAGTGACCCTTGAAATAAATGGAAATCAAAGGTGGGACAAGAGTGGAAAAATAGCCTCTAAGAGTTTTGTGTTTTGACAAAGTAGAGATAACCAACTCAAGAAATCGAGGAGGCAGAGAAAAAGAAAAAAGTAGACTAAGCTCTTTGATTGCCATATAGGTAATAGATAGGAGGCCAAGGATGAAACTTAAGACTGATAAACCAAATAGTAGAAAGTTAAAAAAAGTTAAGTAAGGAAAAGGAGAAATAAGAGAATTACAAAAGATAAAGAATAAGATTATTGACTAAGAAAAAAAATGTAAGCCTACCTAATTACCAGAATTGGTTAAAAAGAAAAAGAAGTGCAAAGAAGCAGATTATTTGTAGGAAAAATAAAAATACAATTAATATAATACCATAGTAAAAATAACTCAAAATTTCATGACATAGTTGAAACCAGGCATATCTATCATATATCAGCTAAAAAAAAGAAACCAAACCCATTGCACTGTTGAGTTGATTCTGACTCATAGTGACCTTACAGAACAGAGTAGAACTGCCCCATAAGGTTTCCAAGAAGAGTCTGGTGGATTCCAACTGCTCACCTTTTGGTTAGGAGTGGTAGCACTTAACCACTACACCACTAGGGTTTCTAATAACAAAAAATGAGGAGAAGGGACAGACAGTACCCTTGGGGAAGTAGCTTTAGAAAGGGTGGCCAAAGAAGGACTTACTGAAGAGATGATGCTTGAAAGAGATCTGAATGATGATATGTGCACCATGTGAATATCTGGGAGAGGAACATTCAGACTTGGGGAAGAGCAGTATAATAGCCATAAAGGCAAGGATAAATATGGAGTTCCCATACACCAGTAAAACAGTCAGTTGCCTCCAAGCAAAGTTAGTGAGAAGAGTGGTGGGTGATGAGGTAGGAGAGATGGGCAGGGGCCAGACTATACTGGGTGTTAATAGGCTGTTATGAAGTTTAGATTTTATTGTAAGTGAAAGGGAAACCACAGAAGGATTTCAATCAAAAGGAAGATGTGATCTCACTTCTGGAATGCACCTTGACATAGACAAGGACTTAATCCTCCTTTTCCTCTAATTTGATTCAAATGAAAAAATATTGTTATTTGTTCATGCTATGCTCTTCTTCTAATTGCTAATTTTATTCGTAACATAAACTTTGGGAGATGTTAAATGTAGTAAACCTAGTGAAAAGACCCATGAATATGTTTTTGAAAAATCCAAGAAAAGAACCACTAGAATTAAAGTTAGCCAACCCTTTATCTCAGAGTGGTAGTTCCAGAACTAGTCAGTGACACGAGGGGCTGTTGATCATTTGCACATTTAAAAATAGAGGGAAAGAAAAGTTTGGGAGGAATAAGAACTGCTTTATAAGTCTCTATTATGTTTCAGGAGCCCTGGTGGATAGTAGTTAAGAGCTTGGGTGCTAACCAAAAGGCTGGCAGTTCAAATTCACCAGCCGCTCCTTGGAAACCTAACAGGGCAGTTCTACTCTGTCCTATAGGGTCGCTATGAGTCGGAATTGACTTGAAGGCAATGGGTATTACGTTTCAGGCATAGTATTGGGAAATTTATGTGTATTACGTTATTTAATTCTCCCAACAACTCTATGAAGTATCATCACTCTCATTTTACAGAAGGACAAAGTATAGAGAGACCAAATGCCTTCTCCAAAATCTATTTAGTAAATATGTGGGGAATTTGGAATTTAAACTCAGGCTTGCTTACGTGTTTACCAAGGTGAGTCCTGGAAGAAAGGAGAATTGTACATTAGTAAAGAGAAAGGAAAGCTTTACTTTTTAAAATAAATAGAATATTATTTAGCAACCTACTAAAAGCTGTGTTATGGTTAATGCAAAGATTTAAATATCTCTTACTGGTTGCATCAGTTATCTCTTACTGCTTAGCGAAACATGCTAAAGCTTAGTGGCTTAAAACAACAACCATTTATTTATCTTAATATTTTATGGGTTAGTAATTTGGGCTGGGCTCAACTGTGTGATTCTTTGAGTCTTTTTCAGGTTCTCTCAAGCATCTGCAGTCATCTTTATATTGGCAAGGCGGCTTTGTTTCTGAGAGTTGATTGGCTGTTGGTTGGGGCATCGGGGTAGTGGGGCTACTGAATCATGTATATATCATCATCCCAGCAGGCTAGCCTGGACTTGTTTACATGGAGTTTTGGCAAAGGTGAGAGAGAAAGGGAATAGAAAGAGAGAGAGACAGCAAGCATTCAAGACCTCTTAAGACCTAACTCAGAACTAGTACAATATCACTTCAGTGTTATTTATTGACCAAGCAAGTCAAATTCAAAGCCAACCCAACTTGAAAGGAATGAAGAAATAGCTACCATCTCTTGAACAGAGAAGCTGCAAAGTCACATTAAAAAGGGGGCATGGAGACAGGTAGGTTTGGAAAATTGTGACAATTTTTGCAACCTACTACATTAAGCAGAAACCCTGGTGGTGTGGTGGTTAAGCTCTACGGCTGCTAACCAAAAGATCAGCAGTTCAAACCCACCAGGCACTCCTCGGAAACTCTATGGAGCAGTTCTACTCTGTCCTACAGGGCCGCTATGAGTCAGAATTGACTTGATGGCAACAGGTTTTGTTTTGTTTTGTTTTTTGGTACTACATTAAGCACACACACACAAAAATCATTTCCTTTCGAATGAGTTAATCACACAGGAAAGTAATTCTCAGCATTGCTATTTGAGATACACACAAATATATACATACACGTTATATAGATTATATTTCCAGATTGCCTTAGGCTGGGTTCTCTAGAGAAGCAAAACCAGTAAAGCTTATAAATATATATATATAGAGAGAGAGAGAGAGAGAGAGAGAGAGGGATTTATATCAAGGAAACAGCTCACGAGATTGTAGAAGCTGGAATGTCCCAAGTCCATGGATCAGGATAGAGGTTTCTCCTGATTCACGTAGCTGGAGGGGCTAGCAAACCCAAGATTGGCAGGTCGGAGAGCAGGGCTCTTGCTCACAGACCGTAAAGTTTGACAAACCCCAAGATTAGCAAGCAAGACCACAAGCCTTCTCCTGATTCACGTAGCTGCAGGAGCTGATGAAGCCAAGATCAGCAGGTTGGAGAGCAGAACTCTTGCTTACAGGTTGTTAAGATTAATGAATCCCAAGATCATTGCTGCTAGCTCAAGTCCCAAGAACCAGAGGTCAGATGAGCCAGAGGCAGCTGCGGGATCCAGAACAAGCCAAAAACCTCAGCAAGGCAAGCGGGAAAGAAGTAGGCGGAGGGCCGAGAAATGAAGCCTGAGGGAGTGGTGAGCCACCACAGGCCCTGCCCCCAAAGGTACCATTCAGCAGATTCCATCATGGGGGTGATCACATATCAGATTTCAACAGGGAAGTGATCACAACATTATACAACTGCCAAAACACTGAGAGTCATGGCCTAGCCAAGTTGACACACAATCTTAACCATCACACAGATAATGAATATGAATATATTTTTTCAAATTAATAAAGATACTGAATCGAAAGTATGTCTCTTCTGCTGGAAGAAGTAATGTCTTCACTACATATATTTTCTCATTCCCTCTTGGGGATTTATGCCTGTCATATAGTAAACTCTCAACAAATATTGGGTGAAAAATTATTTGCAGAGTTTATACGATTTGTTTTTTTCTTCCTTTAGCTTTACAGAGGAAGAAGCAATTATCTATTCTTATATCACTAATGTTTGCCAATGAGGAAGGATAGACTTGATTGTTTTTCCAGATGACCTTGTACACCTCCAGTCTACAGTAGGGAGGAACATTTATTTATACCCTCGGTGCTACCCAGAGATCAATTAGTCTACTACATTTCTCTGACAGAATCAAGCTTTACCTAGCTGACTTTAATTCTAGGAATTAAAAAAAAAAAAATTTTTTTTAATTGCCAGTGTTTTATTTTCCAAGAAATAATAAAATTAATTTTTACTCACGCTCCTGAAAAATGGTTATAATCTACTGGCCGTTGATCTCATAATGACCACCTCTTTGCTTAAGTTCTTAATTTGCTGATTACCTTGCGTTGCAAAAAATAAAAGTGCAAAGAAACAGAAAGCTTACTATTCTGTCCCTGTCTATGCAATGTAGATAAATGTGCAATTTCTTATATGACTTCTTAGACCTATGACATTTTAGAAGCCCATTATGGAAATTCTAATTGTTTTGCCTGAGATTCAAGAAGTAAGAGATGAAATAGTTTCTGAGACTGCTGCTCTAGGGCATAAACTTCCCTCCTGGAAAGGGAAATATTTAACCTTCTTCCCACCAACCCCTGACCCCAAGCCCGCCCATGCAGAAATAACAGTAAGAGGATGATCTCAATGGATCCCCAAAGATATCTGCATTCAGTCTCTGGATTTGGAGGGATAACTCATCTTTTATATATCCCCCATACTTTAAAGTTTTGTCATTTTTTAGGGCAGAATGTTGGCAAGTAGTCTGCATTTCAATCTATCATCATTAACCCATTTTATCATATGCCACATTTTTACACAGATAACATGCATATTCTGTGTTTGTCAACCGTGCCCTCCCCTGTGAGTATTTTTGCAAGGGCACTATGCTAAGTTTTTTTATGGCAAAAATCGGCATAGAGCACTTATGAAAATACCTTGAGGGGGGAGGGTTGGCAAACAAATGCAGAAGATGTGTACATTATTTGTGTAAAATTACTGTAAATCAGATGTGAAAAAGAGACCATATTAGTCAGGGCAATTGATGGTAACACGGTAGACGAACCCTAAAGTCTTAATGAGGTAATACAATACACGCTGATTGATTTCCCATGTCATGGTCTGAAGCAGATTGAATAGTTTCTCTGTGTGGCACTCCTAAAAGCTTCAGGTCTCAGGCTACTTTTATCTTCCAAGTTGGCTATCTGGGAGTCCTATATTTTCAACCATTAAGGAAAGAGAGAGAGCACACGCAGAAGGCACCAAAAAAAGAAAAAGAAAAATCCAAACCCGTAGCAATGAATTGATTCCTACTCCTGGCAATCCCATGCGTTACAGAGTAGAACCACTCTGTAAGGTTTCCTTGGCTGTAATCTTTATGGAAGCAGATCACGGGTCTTTCTTCTCAGGTGCTGTTGGGAGAGTTGGAACCACTAACCTTTTGGTCAGTAGTTGTGCTCAAAACACTTGCACCATCCAGGGACACTGTAGAAGGCACACATGTTCTTAAAGGGAATGGACTGAAAGTGAGACATCACTTTTGTCACAATCCATTGGTGAGAGTGAGTCACAGGAACCATGTATAATGGATGCACTGGGGCTGGGGAATTTAAAGGAGTATGTGGAGATTAGGTGAAAGCTCACTACCTCTGTCACAGAGAGGTATTCACTAACCTCAACTCTATCAAAATAAAAACATGATAATGTTCATGCCCACCAAAACCTATCATTTAAAGGTTCCATTAAAGTCATGATTGTACTTCATTTCTCATAAAATAAACAACAGGGTATTTGTTAAGATGTGAAAGAGTAGAAACTCAAATTTACTTTGAAGTACAGTCATATGGTCTCATTAGAATTTTGCAAACCACAGCAAATATCATTATACTCAATGAAATAAGCAATAACCCGAGGCCAGGAAGGGAAGAGTGCTGACAAATTGTGGGGTTGGCAACCAGTGTCACAAAATAATATGTGTATTAATTGTTGAATGAGAAACTAATATGTTCTGCAAAACTTCATCTGAAGTACAAAAAAAAAAAAAATTGTTAAAGAAGCCCAAGACATATAACAAAAATTGAGAAAAATAAAAGGAGAAATGAAAAAAGAAGTAAATTAATGCATCACATAGAGTTATGTGCCCATATGTTACTTATGCTCTGATTTTTTTCTATGATGTTGTTTTTAATATGTATGTTGATGTTAATAATTTGTCATTCATAGTAAAACAGTTTGCACCAACCCAAAAAAAAAACCCGTTAATTTCCTAGAACCAAACATTGGCTACTTAGAGAAGTCATTGTGTACATTTTTTTCATACTTACCATTGCATTCCTGACTAAGCCACTAGAATAATCCAAGTGTGAAAGACCCTTCTGAGCAAATGGAGCTGCAGCTGATTGAACAGAGAAGCCCTAGATGAGACAGAATTAACTTTCATCAGACATATGGGCTCTGGCTTTCAAGTGCTAACCTTGAGGAGGAAGGGGTAATGGTAAGAGAGAGACGTTGTTTAGCCAGTTAAAGCAAAGTTAGTTAACTAAATCCATTAGCCCTAATCCTGAAAGATGCGAATTGCTGGAATTATTAGCCTCCTTTCATAACCCCCTCACCCAAGCTTCCTCTGAATGATGCTCATGTTATAATCTCGTGGATGCACAACAGAGGAAGAAATGGACCAGGGGGCAAGAGAATAAACTCAAAATGGGATGAACAATGGTAAAAGCAAAACAAAGCTAAAATATCAGTTAAAGATTTTCTGGTGTGAGCAGGAAAGGATTTGGGAGAAGTCACCAATCAGGGAGGACACATGTAACCCTTCCTGCCACACTTCATCTTTCACACCCAGTTCCTCATTTAACTGAATCAGGGCAGGAACGATAAGACTATTTTTAGAAGAAGGGAAGGCCTTTGCATTTAGTCTTATGTATTGACCTTTCTGGGAGGGCTTAGTGAGGCCTTTGGTTCTGGTCTCTCACTCCTTTTCTAGTCAGGAGAAAGGAGGACATTTTGCCCTTTTCTTGGAAGCCATTTGATCCTGGAAGGGGCAGAGTAGAAACTGGGGCAGAGAAAACAGAACTGACGGCTGCTGATTTGCTCAAGTCCAAAGGTGACAGGGAAGAAGGAGGCAGATACTTGGAGAATATTTGTTCAATAATAAAAATTATGATTGTAGAATTTCCTTTGTACTGATTTCTTTCATAGAACATGTCAAACTTGAATAATGTTTGCAGAGCTTCAGTAGTATTTTCTTCCTTTGATAAGCAGAGTGGGTAAAGGATAACTCCACAGTGATACAGATAAATGTATTGAGCACCAAGCCAAGTACTTTGACATTAATTCTCACAACAACCCCATGAGAAAGGCACTAATAAGACCATTTTCAGCTAAGGAAACAGGTTAAGTAATTGGCCCAAATGTCATGCAGCTTGTAAAGAGCTGGGATTCATCCAGTGAGCTGGGTGAATCTCAAAAACATTATGCAGAGCAAACGAAGCCAGACACAAAAGAGAACAGACTGTATGATTTCATTTATATAAATTCTAGAACAGACAAAACTTAATTTACAGTGGTAGAAATCAGATCAGTGTTTGTTCTGGTGTGGGGTGGGAGGGAACTGACTTCAGCGGGTCATCAGAGAATTTTAGGGGATGATGGAACTCTCAAAAACTCATCAAACTGTAATTAAAAAATAAGTATATCTTATTACATATAAACTTTAACCCAATGAAGTTGATTTTTTAAAAGCCAATGCACCTACCGGTATGAAACATTTTTTCCTCTTGAAGATGTTGCCACCAAGAGAGAAACTGTTTCTGCCCACATAAGGGGAGCAGGATAGAGAATATAAACATAGGATTGCTTGCCTTCAAAGGAAGAGCTAGATTGTGTTTCCTTGGTCTGAATCATCCAGGCAGTACTTCTGCATTTTTTGTATTTAACTGCTGAATGTTTCACCATATTAAACTAATAGAGACACTTACTAAAGTTATGTGTAAATATACAGAGTATGCAAAGTATAAAACCCAGGTAAACATTCTTTTGTTTAATTATCTACTTTCTTCAAATTAAAAACAAAACACGTTTTGTTGTTAGGTGCCATCAAGTTGGCTCCGACTCATAGCGACCCCATGTACAACAGAAAGGAACACTGTCCAGTCATGCTTGAGCCTCTTGTTGCAGCCACTGTGTCTGTCCATCTCGTTGAAGGTCTTCCTCTTTTTTGCTGACCCTCCACTTTACCAAGCATGATATCTTTCTCCAGGGACTGATCCCTCCAGGTAACATGTCCAAAGTATGTGAGATATAGTCCCACCATCCTTGTTTCTAAGGAGCATTCTTGTAATTCGTCCAAGACAGATTTGTTCTTTTGGCATATTTTAGGGAATTAAAATATTCACATGACTTTTTAAATTAATCTTAAATGTGTAGACATTGTATATGTGAAGATAAGGCTTTGTTTGCATAGCTGACTACTGCCTAGCTTGACCCCAGTAGGAAATGGAAGTTATAAAATTATGTCTCAGTTCAGATCAAAGGTATAGAATTAGTAGACTGGTCCTTGGCATAGACATTCTGCCTTATAAATACATTTCACAAAGAGATTTGGATAAAATTTTGTTATTATTTGTTGTAAAATTAATTTTTCAAAGAAATTAAATCTCTTTCTCCTAAGAACTTCAAGTTTAAAAAATTAAAGTACAACCAAATTTATTTGTATGAACCAGAAAAGGGAAGATTTATCCAAGTGTAACCATTTAGCTAAAAGTAAATATCACTTGGGGAAAAAAATCTGAACAGACATTTCACCAAAGAAGGTATACAGCTGACTGATAAGGATATGACAGACACTTAATATCATTAGTCATTCCAAAACCAAAACCAAACCCGTTGCCATCGAGTCGATTTCGACTCATAGTGACCCTGTAGGACAGAGTAGAGCTGCTCCATAGGGTTTCCAAGGAGTAGCCAGTGGATTCGAACTACCAACCTTCTGGTTAGCAGCCAAGCTTTTAACCACTGCACCACCAAGGCTCCCATTAGTCATTAGGGAAATGCAAATTAAAATCACAGTGAGATACCATGACACAGTTATTAGAGTGGCTAATGTAAAAGTAAAGTAAAACAAAGCAAAAAACTTGGTAACACCAAGTGCTGACAAGGTTGCAGAGTAACTGAAACTCTTCAACAGGGATGGCAGGAATATAAAATGGTACAGACATTCTGGAGAACAGTTTGGCAGTTTTTATAAAACTAAACAAGCCTACAATGTGACCCAGAAATTGCAGTCCTGGGCATTTTCCCAGAGAAATAGAAACATGTTCCTACAGAAACCTGTGCACGGATGTCTACTGCAGCATTACACTAAATAGCCTCAAACTGGGAACAACCAGTATGTCCTTAAATAAACTGTAGTGCATCCATAAATGCAACCACATAGGTGACTCTCCGGAGAATTACGCTGAGTATAGAAAGGCAACCCCCAAGGTCGTATATTATGATGCTATTTAAATAACATTCTTGAAAAGATAAAATTACAGAAACATAGATTAGTAATTCCTAGAGGTCGGGGGAAGCTCTGGTGGCATAGTAATTAAGAACTACAGCTGCTAGCCAAAAGGTTGGCAGTTCGAATCCACTTGGTGCTACTTGGAAACTCTATGGGTCAGTTCTACTCTGTCATATTGGGTCAAAATGAGTTGGTATTGACTTGATGCCAACAGGTTTGTTTTGCTTTGCTTTTTTAGAGGTCAGGGATGGAGGAGGGCGTGAGATGCGAACGTGGCTAGAAAGGGCAACAGGAGGGATCCTTGTGGTGATGGAAATGTTCTGTAACTTGACCATATTAATGTCAATATCCTGGTTGTGATACTGTACTATAGTTTGTAAGATGTAACCAATGTGGGAAACTGGGTAAAGGGTACACAGCATCTCTCTATATTATTTCTTACAACAGCAAGTAATAAAAAGTTGAATTTAAAAACAATACATCAAATCATGTTATGTTATTCCTTGTCTCAAAATCATCCAATAGCTTCCTATCACAGTAAAAATCCAAAAATCCTCAATATTGCCTTATAAAACCTGTTCATGCTGGCCCCTAGCATTCCCTCACAACTCATTTTTTACCATTCTCCTGCCAGCTGAGTTTGTACTAAAACCACATTTGACTTCTTTCCATTTCTCAAATACTCCAAGGCCATTTCTACTTCAGGATCTTTGCACTTGATGTCCCTGGCCCCTTGAATACTCTTCTCCCAAATTTTAGCATGGCTTATTCCCTCACTGTTCACATTTCAGCTCTGTAATCTCACTGATCTGATTTCGTTTGTGAAAATATCACCTCCTGAAAGAGGACTTCCCTGACCACTTTATCTAAGGCAGTACGCCCACACCCCATTCTCACAACATTCTCTATTCTCTGATGCTGCATAATTTCCCCTTTGGGTATTTATTATTCTTACTTAACATTATGATACCATTTTTATTTGTTTATTTATCATAATAATTGGTAATGTTAAGTTCCATTGTAGATGATCACTGAAAAAGAGGAAGACCCTTGATGAGATGGATTGACATAGTGGCTGCAACAGTGGGCTCAAACACAGCAACAACTGTGAGGATGACACAGGAACATGCAGCGTTTCATTCTGTTGTACGTGGGGTCGCTATGAGTTGGAGCCAAGTGGACAGCACTCAACAGCAATAACAGGGGCCCCATCTACCCTATTCACCACCAAATCCCCTTCCTCTATAATAAATATTTGTTAAATAAATATTTTTAAATTAATGAATGAATGAGCGAGCAGACAGAAGCAAGTTGGGAAAGTATACATACATATTTGACAGAATTGTAGATAAAATGTAGCACAAAAATCATTATATAGTATTTCATCCTTTTAGGCAGTTTGTGCACATTGCTTCACTTTATGAGTGACAGAAGAGGCTGTTACCTGATGGCCATTAGTGTTTTTGCAGAGGGTATGGGAGTATGATCTAAGGAAAGTATATTATGAACAAATTTGATAGCAACTCCTTTCTGTTGTAATAATTTTCCTAGTTATTTCTGTTAAGCTGTCCTGTAGATAAAGTAGATGCGATGGCCTTGTCCTTATAAAAATACACCAAAATTTGGGCCTTACCAGGAAACAGAATGTTGTTGATTATCTCCAAAGTATGGCACCAGTGATTTCAAATTTAAGCAGTATAATGAGAGGTCAGTTAAATGCTCTTGAATCTATGTGCTCTGATTCCATTATGTTATTCGATTAACTCCTCGATGGACTCTAGTTTTAGAAAAATCATCTTTCAAATGCAAGCCCTGGGACCAGTGCTCCTTGAGGTTATTCAAGCTCTGTAGTATTCATTTTATATTTCCTTGGCATCATCATAGTGCCTTGAATCAGAACGTTGCCTTGGTTCTCAATAAATAATGTTTTAGAACAAAGGAATAAATGATCAAAGAACAATGCAATTCTATTCCACATGGTTAGGAATGGGCATCTTTGATAAGCTTATTTCTTCTGAATCCCCATGATGTCATGGAATACCCAACTAGTAAAAAGAAATCCTTAAATGATAGATTTAGTAGGAAATCCTTATGTCCACTGAGGACCATGAAGTCCAACACCTCTCACCACATTCTTGAGGGAAACAAGGAGCTCTTTTTATTGCCTGCGTTGCCAATTCCTGTTTGCTGCAATAGCTTTCTATGACTATGTAATAGGCAATACTATATATTAATTCAATGCTTCCAGCAGATATCAACACGCAGGGGTGAGAGGGTGAATCAATATGTAGGCAGCTATGATTATTTGGTTAAATTGTATAGGGTGACATTCATTGTCCCTCAGGAAACAGCATGGCCCAATATAATTGACTTCATTTTCTTATGTTTGGAATGTTCTTGTTTTGCCAAGCCAGCTACGCTTCATCTTAATGCAATTAAACCAACAATATTTAAAACATTCTCTGCTTGTAAATGGTCATTGACAGAGAAGGCAAACAAGCTATTTCTTGTATGAATGATTAGCCCCTTTTTTTTATCAGCATCTCTATTTCTGCTGAGCGTTCAGGGTACAGATAAGCTGAAAACCCCTAGAGGAAAGGACGGTGTTTCCCAAATTTGAGTATAAACAAGAATCTCTGAAAGTTTGCTAAAAGTTGAGATTCCTGCACCCCACTCCCAGAGATTCTAATTCCATAGATCCAAGGCAGACACAAGAAATTGCATTTCTAACACAATCCCAGGTGATGCTCGTCCACAAACTACACTCTCTGGAGCTCTGCACTTGGCCTGGAGAGGACCATATACATAGAAATAGAAATGGAGCCTGCTGGTCATACTCTTAGCTGAAATTTTAGGTGAAAATCAGCTAGAGGCTTGAACTGAGGTAGGAGCAGAAAGGTCTGCATTTTCCCCTGGCGGGAGGGAGGAATTGCAACCTCTCTGAAGACGGATGATGAATATGAAGCTGATTATGTGGGAGATGACTCAGGATAATGGAAGTGATTCAGGGAAAATGGCGACTGCTCAATGGAACGGAGACGTGAGAACAGCAGTGAAGTGACAGTGTGCGTAGAATGTCAGACCAGAGCCACAGCTTTCTTTTATTTGCATTTGGACCTTTGAGCATTTAGTCGTAGGCAAATAGCAAATTGCCATTAGGATCAGAAAACAAAATTGTGTGATCCTTTGATAGAGTACATGATGTGTAAATTCATTCTAGTAATAGCTGTGGAAGACCCTCCTGGTTGTTTTCCCCATATCATTTCACCCACTCCACCTTACCAACAAAGCCACAATATCGTATTAAACTCTGTTGCTGTCAAGTCAATTCTGACTCATAGCGACCCTATAGGGCAGTGTAGAACTGCCCCATAGGGTTTGAAGGAGCAACTGGCAGATTCAAACTGCCGACCTTTTGGTTAGCAGCCAAATTCTTAACCAGCGTGCCACCAGGGCTCTACAATATAATATTAAGAAAAAAAAAATTTTTTTTTCTTAATATTATATTAACCGGGAGTAAATGTGAATTGGTTTTATACACTGATGGTAGTAACAATGGGACAGATTACTTTCAGTATAGCAATGTGCCCAGGAGCCACTAGTGGTTCAGTGGTAATTCTCTCTTTCCATGCAGGATTCCTGGGTTCAGTTCCCGGCCAGTGTACCTCATGCACAGCCATCACCTATTTGTAACTGGAGGTTTGTGTGTTGCTATGATGCTGAACAGGTTTCAGGAGAGTTTATATATTAAGCCAGACTAGGAAGAAAGGCCTAGCAATCTACTTCTGAAAATCAACCAGTAAAAACCCTGTGGATCACAATGGTCCAAGCTAAAACTAGTCATAAGTTTGGGGCAGAACTGGCCAGCGTTTTGTTTCATCGTGCATGGGCTCACCATGAGTTAGAGGCCAACTCAAAGACCGCTAACAACATTAAGCAAAGTGCCCAGTTATAAATTCGAATTCTTAGGCTTCTTTTTAGCTATGTGGATCTACATGCCTGAGTTCTAGCATGTGAGATATAACCAGAAGTCCGCTAGTCAGGCTTTTTGGAATCCTATTCTTTTCCTAAATTAAAGAAAAAAAAAAAAAAGACTGAGCTGGATCGTGCCCTTTGCCATTTCTTCCTCTTCCTTGCTTGGAACGTAGTCCTTAGGCCTGGAGACATAGGAGTCGTCTTTGGACGCATTAAGACAAAAGCCCTGTGGGAAATGGAAGGAGCCTGAGATTTTGACAGCGTAACAGAGCTTCCATACCAGCCCTGGGCTGCCCACCCCAGATTTCTTTTTGCATAACAAAAGTTTGTGCAATGGAATATTATTCAGCCATAAAGAGAAATGAAGTTCTCGTACATGCTATAACATGGATGAACCTTGAAAACATTATGTTAAGTGAAAGAAACCACCCAAAAGGACAAATATTATATGATCCTGTGTATATAAACCCTGGTGGCATAGTGGTTAAGTGCTATGGCTACTAACCAAGAGGCTGGCAGTTCAAATGTGCTAGACGCTCCTTGGAAGCTATGGGGCAGTTCTGCTCTGTCCTATAGGGTCACTATAAGTTGGAATCAACTGGACGGCAGTGGGTTTGGTTTGGGTTTTATATGAAATATTTAGAATAGGCAAATGCATAGAGACAGAAAGTAGATTAGAAGTTGCTAGCAGCTTGGGGGAGAGGGGAATAGGGAAATATTGCTTAATGGGCATAGAGTTTCTGGAAATGGTATTGGAAATAGTGGTGATGATAACACAATATTGTCAATGTTCTTAAAGCCACTAAATTGTACATTTAAAAATAGTCAAAATGGTAAATTCTAATGTTATTTGTATTTTACCATGGTAATTTTTTTTCAAGTGTGTATTTGGTTAAGTAGCTATTTTTTGTGTACCAGTTGCCTGTTGCTGTCGAGTTGATTTTGCCTCATAGTGACCCTACAGGACAGAGTAGAACTGCCCCATAGATTTTCGGAGGAGTGCCTAGTGGATCTGAACTGCCAGCCTCTTGGTTAGCAGCCATAGCACTTAATCACTATGCCACCAGGGTTTCTGTTGTTGTTAGGTGCCATTGAGTTGGTTCCGACTCATAGCGACCCTATGCACAACAGAACAAAACACTGCCCAGTCCTGCGCCATCATTACAGTTGTTGTTATGCTTGAGCTCATTGTTGCAGCCACTGTGTCAATCCACCTCGTTGAGGGTCTTCCTCTTTTCTGCTGACCCTGTAATCTGCCAAGCATGATGTCCTTCTCCAGGGACTGATCCCTCCTGACAACATGTCCAAAGTATGTAAGACGCAGTCTCACCATCCTTGCCTCTAAGGAGCATTCTGGCTGTACTTCTCCTAAGATGTATTTGTTCGTCCTTTTGGCAGTCCATGGTATATTCAATATTCTTTGCCAACACCACAATTCAAAGGTGTAAACTCTTCTTCGGTCTTCCTTATTCATTGTCTAGCTTTCACATGCATATGACACAATTGAAAATACCATGGCTTGGGGCAGGCACACCTTAATCTTCAGGGTGACATCTTTGCTCTCAACACTTTGAAGAGGTCCTTTGCAGCAGATTTACCCAATGCAATGCGTCTTTTGATTTCTTGACTGATGGTTCCATGGGCATTGATTGCGGATCCAAGTAAAATGAAACTCTTGACAACTTCAGTCTTTTCTCCATTTATCATGATGTTGCTCATTGGTTCACTTGTGAGGATTTTTGTTTTCTTTATGTTGAGGTGCAGTCCATACTGAAGACTGTGGTCTTTGATCTTCATTAGTATGTACTTCAAGTCCTCTTCAGTTTCAGAAAGCAATAGTTGTATTAACTGGTCTTCCTTGTAGCCGTATGGATATTATCCTATCACTGACAGCATTGTACTTCAGGATAGATCTTGAAATGTTCTTTTTGACGATGAGTGCAACACCATTCCTCTTCAAGTTGTCATTCCCAGCACAGTAGACTATATCATTGTCCGATTCAAAATGGCCGATACCAGTCCATTTCAGCTCACTAATGCCTAGGATATCAATGTTTATACATTCCATTTCATTTTTGATGATTTCCAATTTTCCTAGATTCATACTTCGTACATTCCAAGTTCCAATTATTAATGGATGTTTGCAGCTGCTTCTTCTCATTTTGAGTCATGCCACATCAGCAAATGAAGGTCCCGAAAGCTTTACTCCATCCACGTCATTAAGGTCGACTCTACTTTGAGGAGGCAGCTCTTCCCCAGTCATCTTTTGAGTGCCTTCCAACCTGGGGGACTCATCTTCCAGCACTATATCAGTCAATATTCCGCTGCTATTTGTAAGGTTTCCACTGGCTAATGCTTTTCAAAAGTAGACTGCTGGGTCCTTCTTCCACGTCTTAGTCTGGAAGCTCAGCTGAAACCTGTCCTCCATGGGTGACCCTGCTGGATCTGAATACTGTTGGCATAGCTTCCAGCATCACAGCAACATGCAACCCCCCACAGTACGACAAACTGACAGACACATGGGGTTTCTGTTATATAGAGCCAAATTTCCTAACTGATGAAATGGATAGCATCTATTGAGAATTTACTATATGCTAACTACTTTTTAAGAATTCCATGTGTTATATATAGAAAACCCTAAGGAATCCTCCAGAAAACTACTGAAACTAATAGAAGAGTTCGGCAGAGTCTCAGGTTACAAGATAAACATACAAAAATCACTCGGATTCCTCTACATCAACAAAAAGAACATCGAAGAGGAAATCACCAAATCAATACCATTCACAGTAGCCCCCAAGAAGATAAAATACTTAGGAATAAATCTTACCAAAGATGTAAAAGACCTATACAAAGAAAACTACAAAGTACTAGTGCAAGAAACTAAAAGGGACCTACATAAGTGGAAAAACATACCTTGCTCATGGATAGGAAGACTTAACATGGTAAAAATGTCTGTTCTACCAAAAGCCATCTATACATACAATGCACTTCCAATCCAAATTCCAATGACATTTTTTAATGTGATGGAGAAACAAATCACCAACTTCATATGGAAGGGAAAGAAGCCCCGGATAAGTAAAGCATTACTGAAAAAGAAGAAGAAAGTGGGAGGCCTCACTCTACCTGATTTTAAAACATACAGCCACAGTAGTCAAAATAGCCTGATACTGATACAGCAACAGGCACATAGACCAATGGAACAGAATTGAGAACCCAGATATAAATCCATCCACATATGAGCAGCTGATATTTGACAAAGGCCCAGTGTCAGTGAATTGGGGAAAAGATTGTCTTTTTAACAAATAGTGCTGGCATAACTGGATATCCATTTGCAAAAAAATGAAACAGGACCCATACCTCACACCATGCACAAAAACTAACTCCAAGTGGATCAAAGACCTAAACATAAAGACTAAAACGATAAAGATCATGGAAGAAAAAATAAGGACAACGTTAGGAGCCCTAATACAAGGCATAAACAGAATACAAAACATTACTAAAAATGACTAAGAGAAACCAGATAACTGGGAGCTCCTAAAAATCAAACGCCTATGCTCATGTAAAGACTTCACCAAAAGACTAAAAAGATCACCTACAGATTGGGAAAGAATTTTCAGCTATGACATCTCCGACCAGCGCCCGATCTCTAAAATCTATATGATTCTGTTAAAACTCAACCACAAAAAGACAAACAACCCAATCAAGAAGTGGGCAAAGGATATGAACACACACTTCACTAAAGAAGATATTCAGGCAGCTAACAGATACATGAGAAAATGCTCTCGGTCATTAGCCATTGGAGAAATGCAAATTGAAACTACGATGAGATTCCATCTCACTCCAACAAGGCTGGCATTAATCCAAAAAACACAAAATAATAAATGTTGGAGAGGCTGTGGAGAGATTGGAACTCTTATACACTGCTGCTGGAAATGTAAAATGGTACAACCACTTTGGAAATCTATCTGGCGTTTTCTTAAAAAGTTAGAAATAGAACTACCATACAACCCAGAAATTCCACTCCTTGCAATATACCCTAGAGAGATAAGAGCCTTTACATGAACAGATATATGCACACCCACGTTTATTGCAGCACTGTTTACAATAGCAAAAAGCTGGAAGCAACCAAGGTGTCCATCGATGAATAGTTAAATAAATTATGGTATATTCACACAATGGAATACTACACATCGATAAAGAACAGTGACGAATCTGTGAAACATTTCATAACATGGAGGAACCTGGAAGGCATTATGCTGAGTGAAATTAGTCAGAGGCAAAAGGACAAATATTGTATAAGACCACTATTATAAGTTCTTGAGAAATAGTATAAACTGAGAAGAACACATTCTTTTGTGGTTACGAGAGGGGGGAGGGAGGGAGGGTGAGAGAGGGTTATTTACTGATTAGTTACTAGATAAGAACTACTTTAGGTGAAGGGAAGGACAATACTCAATACACGGAAGGTCAGCTCAATTGGACTGGACCAAAAGCAAAGAAGTTTCCGGGATAAACTGAATGCTTCGAAGGTCAGCGGAGCAAGGGCGGGGGTTTGGGGGCTATGGCTTAAGGGGACTTCTAAGTCAATTGGCAAAATAAATTCTGTTATGAAAACAAACATTCTGCATCCCACTTTGAAGTGTGGCGTCTGGGGTCTTAAATGCTGACAAGCGGCCATCTAAGATGCATCAATTGGTCTCAACCCACCTGGATCAAAGGAGAATGAAGAACACCAAGGTCACACGATAACTATGAGCCCAAGAGACAGAAAGGGCCACATGAACTAGAGACTTACATCATCCTGAGACCTGAAGAACTAGATGGTGCCCAGCCACAACCTATGACTGCCCTGATGGGGAGCACAACAGAGAACCCCTGAGGGAGTAGGAGAACAGTGGGATGCAGACCCCAAGTTCTCGTAACAAGACCAGACTTAATGGTCTGACTGAGACTAGAGGAATCCTGGCAGTCATGGTCCCCAAACCCTCTGTTGGCCCAGGACAGGAACCATTCCTGAAGACAACTCATCAGACATGGAAGGGACTGGACAATGGGTTGGAGAGAGATGCTAATGAAGAGTGAGCTACTTGTATCAGGTGGACACTTGAGACTGTGTTGGCATCTGCTGTCTGGAGGGGAGATGGGAGGGTAGAGAGGGTTAGAAACTGGCAAAACGGTCACGAAAGGAGAGACTGGAAGGAGGAAGCGGGCTAACTCATTGGGGGAGAGTAAATGGGAATATGTAGTAAGGTGTATATAAGCTTATATGTGACAGACTGACTTAATTTGTAGACTTCCACTTAAAACTAAAAAAAAAGCACAATAAAAATTACTAAAAAAAAAAAAAAGAAAAGAATTCCATGTACGTTGTCTCATTTAATCCTCACAACAGCCCCATGAGGTATATTGTTACAAAAGCTTGTAAGAAGAATGAATGACTTTTAAAAAAAAAATGCACCTTTAATAATGCCAGGGTAAATTTACTTGGGTAAATTTGGGTTGCATTTATTTTGACCTGTCTTAACTATTTAAATAGTCTCCTGACAACCCATTTTATACTGATATTGTTTTATGCCTATTATAAGGACTTGTAATTATCAGTCTTCACTTTCCATTGCAGTGAGAAACAGGTGAAACTTCTAAAAACAGACCAATTTTGATTCTTGTAATGCGGACAAAGACGATGGAGAGAGGCTGTCTTAAGTAGAAACTGGCCCGTTGTAGGTGCTGTCAGTACATAACATAGATTACCCATGTTTATCCTGAAATTAATATTACATTCCAGCAACACAGAAGGTTTCATTATTATTTTTTTTTTATTGCAACTGCCTCCTTAAAATACTGTCTGTGTTAAATTGTGTTTCTCCCTCTCCTCTTTAAAGAAAAGTGATTAGAACATTAAGTGGAACAAAGTGACCTGAACCTCAGAGATAAATAAAGGGAGAAATTAGCTTGCAAAGAAATGGTTTGCACTATTTAGAATTTATTAGCAGCTTGGGTATGGGGGTGGGAGGTTAGGAGCCTGGAGACAAATTGAGAAACTGCTTTCAAATTAGATTTAAATGTCAATCTGGAATTCTAGTTAAATATCCTTAAAATGCCTGAAAATTTCTTTGGCATTGGCTGTTCTGTAAAGTCATTATTAAAACTAATAGTTTTAATAAATTCCACAGCATAATTCCATTTATGGAAGGTATCACCTGAGTTTACAAAATCGTATCTTCTGATTCATATCAGTTGTTATGGCCTGGATTGTGTCCCTCAGAAGTATATTGGAATCCTAACCCCTATTCCTGTGGATGTAGCCCTGTTTAGAAATAGATTTTTTATTTGTTTGTTTTGCTATGTCAATGAGACCGTGTAAGTGTAATGTTTTCTAAACCTAATCATTTCTGAGTTATAAGGATCAGCATAAAAACCCAAGAACCAGTTACTATTGAATCGATTCTGACTCATGGCAACCTTATAGGACAGAGTAGAACCACCCCAGAGGGTTTCCAAGGAGCAGCTGGTGGATTTGAACTGCTGACTTTTTGGTTAACAGCCAAGCTCTTAACTCCTGGGCCACCAGGGCTCTAGGAGCAGCATAGACACAGAGAAAAGCATTCCCTGCTGGGGAGGGTAGATGCCACGTGAAGATTGCCAAGGGACCTAGGAACGTTGGGACTGTACAAGTTTGACAACGGCATTCCCACAGAGCTGGCAGAGAGCCTTCTAGCCTCCTGAACTGTGAGAAAATAAATTTCTGTACTTTAAAGCCACCCACTTGTGGTTATTTCTGTCACAGCAGCACTAGAAAACTAAGACGAACATCTAGTATCTTTTTTTATATCTATTGCTGTTAGATGCCTTCGAGTTGATTTTCTACCCATAGCAGCCCCATGTGACACAGTAGAACTACCCTCATAAGGTTTTCTAGGCTGTAATCTTTATGGGAGCACATCACCAGGTCTTCCTCCATCAGAGCCACTGGGTGGGTTCAAACTGTCACCCTTTCAGTTAGCAACACAGCACTTAACCATTGTACTACCAGAAAAAAAAAAAAAAAGCCAGGGCCCCTAATATAATATCTAGTTTTGTATAAGGTGGCATGTAGCATCCAGTTTTATATAATAGTTTGCAAATGAAGACACTATAGCTGAGAGTTGAAGTCACCCCTGCTAGTAACTAAGTCAGGACTAGAATTCCTAATCTACATTAAAAACTATCCCATGATCTCCCATGGAAGATTTCCTTGGCATTTCTTTCTATATTCTGGGGATCACTAGGTGTGTATAACTTTTGAACTCAAGCAACTGATCGCCTTCAAATGTTTTCCTTTGCTGTTGCTGAAATCTAATCCCCATCCAAACTATGGTCACCTACAGTATCATTTCCTGTGGACAGAAAGAGAAAATTCCCCTTTGGAAGTATACCACTGTTCAAAGAGCCTGCTGCCCAGGTCACCCCAGACTACTCCCAGAAGCTGCTAGAATAGGAGAGAAGGCTTGTCAGCACAGAGGGATAAGCTCAGCACACCTGCTTGCTGACACCTTCTCTCAGCCCCAAATCAAAGGCACAACAAACAGTGATGGCATAAATGGCCATTTTGAGGCCAGCCCAGTGTCTCCGTGGAGGCACTAGTCCTAGGAATTAAGAAAAACTGGCTTTGGAGTCAGAATGCCTGGGATCAAAGGCCAGCTCCAGTTCTTACTACTTAGTTCATTGATCTTGAGCAAGTAGTTCATCCTTTCTGTACTCTGGTTTTCTCATCTGTAAAATGAAGCTAACTTTTAACTCGTGTAGCCCTGGTGGTGCAGTGGTTAAACGTTCAGTGGCTATCCAAAAAGTCTGCAGTTTGAATCCACCAGCCACTCCTTGGAAACTCTATGGGGCACCTCTACTCTGTCCTACAGGGTTGCTATGAGTTGGAATTGACTCGATGGCAAAGGGTTTTGGGTTTTTTTTTTTTTTTTTTGGTTTGTTTTTACCTCATAGAGTTAAAAGAATCAAGTGAGATGAGTCATAGAAGGATCCTGGTCCATAGTAAGTGATTCTAGCACTAGACTTTTTCACAATATGTGAATACTACTCATACAGGCGAGACAAAGTCACTCAAAACTCAGCCTCCAGCTCTCATAAAAGATGAACGCTTCACGTTTCCTTTTCTTTAACCAGCACATTTTCCATGAGATGTTTTGGAAACTTCTGAATACTTTACTCTGTTTTGCCCTCATCCTCTTTTGTCTTGGCAATCTGAGAGGTAACACCACCATTTAAACGTCTGCATGAATATTCCCTCATTAATGAGCCTATCCACAAGTCACCCTTTCACCTGTTTCTGCATTCTCAGCACTGATTTTATTTTTAAGGGGTCATAGAACTTTTTGAGAATCTGATAACAGCTGTTACCATCCCTCCTCTCACCAACCACTATCCCCACATATTACCTACAATTTCAGAGGCCCCCCCACCTTCTGATGCCTATTCATAGACCTTCTGGGAAGGTCAGTAATTACAAAGTCCTCTCTTCTACATACACTTCTTAAAATAAAGATGTTTTCTGAAGAATAGATTAAGAAAAAAAAAATGTTCAAACTTTAGCTAAGATATAATTTGAGAAAAAAATTTGGTAAACAACAGAAGTGATTTGTGAGCAACTTCAGTGGAAAAGACATATTCCTCTTCAGCTGTCTTTCCCTTTTTGGTGATTTTGGACTTCCTCAGCTAGGCTGAATGTGGTAATATTCTAAGTCAAATCTTTCTTCAGGGGCTGCAAAATTTCAAAGCAAAGTTGTGTAATTATACTCTTCCAACATATGGAAAAGTTAAAAGGTACACATGGAAACATGCCCCCCAAATGTGAAAATGTTAGCAAAGACAAATTATATATTTACCACCTCAAAGTTCTGATCATAGAGAACTGCAGTTATTATTTGTTTCAATTATCTACCTGAGATGTAACTGTTAAGCAGAGGCCTTATGCCCAATTTTATGGTAAAGATATTTTTAATATGTTTTACTATAGAACTTTCAAGTGGGGCTACAGCTACATCTTCAGGACCATATTAAGCTTTTGAAGTTGAACCTGAAAGCCCTCTAGCCACTGCCTGTGTGTGTCTCTTATTGAGTGGCTTTCTCATGCTCACCCAACAAGATTTGCTTCAACCTCAAACTGTCTCAGGTTTAGTGAGTATCTTTCTACAAGACTTCACTGTGAAAATCACTCATGGTTCATCCCATATTCCATTAATTTAGGTTCCTTGAGACTAAATTTCAGATGACATTCAATATGTCTCTGAAAAAGAGAAACATATTTTTCCTCCAAACTTAATTCAACACTTCCTTTATCTAACTCCCATTTCTGTAATAACACTTTTAAGCTAAACACTTTTAAGATTATTTTATAAAGATACATTTTTACCTTTCTGTATATCGTAATTTAAGTTTTCTGTTCCTTTCTCCCATCTGCTGTTCAGTTTGTTTTGTTTTTTTTTTTTTTTCCTCAGCAGAAAACCATGCCAGTGCTTCATATCCACACATGGCAGGCATTCAAGCATAGCGAACTAGAGTCACAGTTACCCTGAAATGAGAAGGAAATGTGCTTCCCAAGGCCCTGCCAGTGTCTCCACGAGAAGCCATTTGTCTTTTCTGCCCCCCATCCGTTTTTTTTTTTTTTTTTTTTGTCTTTTAAGCAAATGATTACTAAAATGATTATCAAATCCCAAATCAGTAGCACCTCAAGGATTGTTGTATACGTCACTGGATTTGATCATTTAAGGTTTAGAATTTCTATTAAAAATGGTGAATCTGAGCTGAATGTAGCATCTAAGCTTTCCTTTATTCTTTCTCAGCCTTCTCATTTTCATCTCATCCTTTCTTTAGTGAACCTTCTGCTGGCATCAGCTTTTCCTTCCAGGTGGTTCTTTTGGGCAGGGCTCCTTTCCATTCAGCTCGAGCCTGGCTCTTTTAGCAGGTCCCCATCTGCCCAAGAAATGACTCGTGCATTCTCACCCTGGGGTCCTGTGGAAGGACAGTCCTTTGGCTCTTCGCTCTGCAAGGAACATGCTCCAGTCAGCTTTTTACTTTTAGGCTGTTTTCAAGGAAAAATCCCTACATTCCCCAGGCTCCAGGGGACATGGACCCTGCTTTCTGAGTTGTTCTCTGAAGCGTTCCTCATTCAAAATCCCTTGAGGGCTGAGAAAATGCCATACCACTCTGAAAACTTTCTCTCTAAACTCTGAAGAACCCATCACCACCCTGAATTTCAACCCTTGCTTATATAGACTCAAGGTGGGGATGGGCTGATATTGGCAAACTCAGTTTTGATCACCCTCTTCACAAACCTTGCATGGATGACCCAGCGCCTTGATTAGTATGTGAGGATACTTGACATGGATTTCGGTCAGCTTTGGAACCAAAACTTAATTTCAAAAAACAGGAAGGTTTTTTTGTTTTTTGCTTCATTTTTCTTTCCTTTGCCAGACAAATTATTTTTTTACTCTCTATGTGTTCAAAATTATCAATTGTATGGCTAGATTTTATGTTTGCTTAGAATGGCCTTTCATATTCCAATATTTATTCAAATTGTCCCTACTCTTTTATATAACTTTCATGTAGCTTGATAGCTAGAGATAATCGACAGACAAAAACCAAAACCAAACCCATTGCCGTTGAGTCCGACTCATAACGACCCTATAGGACAGAGTAGAACTGCCCCACCAGGTTTGCAAGGAGCGGCTGGCGTATTCACACTGCTGAGCTCTTAACCACTGTGCCACCAGGGCTCCAAGGTAGACAGACAGATAGACAGACAGCCAGATAAGATAGACAGGAAGATAGGCTTGCTTTTTGTTTGTTTTATTCCCCCATTGGTGATGCGCTTGAACTTTATTTTGGTATAAGGAAGGAGATGGGCATAGGGATGCCCCTTGATACTTTGCAAAAGAGTTAGTGCTAGCTACAGTGTCTTACTCATTATATTATCCTTTCTGGAGCCTAGCAAGGTGCTTGAAACATACCAAGTATTCGATAAATAAATAAATTGAATCAAACTACTTTCTAGAAAGCTGAATTGTTAACTTTATGATTAGATGATACGTATCTACCTGCTGATTGTTCGAATAGGGTCTACCTAGAAGTTTGATCTCAGGTTGTGAAGAAATTCTAGAGAGTTGAAAGAGCCACAGCTGCAGTGATCTGAAAGGATATTGAGTTAAAGAAATACAAATATTTTTCTATTTATTGAAGAAAATGAACTTAGTTCTTGCTACATATCTTCTTTATGAGCCTAGAGGATGAAGTAGTGAACTAAATTTTAAGACTGATTTGCAATATAGATATCCTCTAGTTTTACTGCGAGGTAATAGTTAGATTGGAGCCCTGGTGGTGTAGTGGTTAAGAACTTGGCTGTTAGACAAAAAAAGTAGACAGTTTGAATCTACCAGCTGCTCCTTGGAAACCCAAGGGGGGAGCTCTACTCTGTCCTACAGGGTTGCTATGAGTCGGAATCAACTTGACGGCAACAGGTTAGTAGCTATATTAAGGAGCTCTGAAGGAACAATGGTTTAAGTGCTTGGCTGCTAACCAAAAGGTTAGCAGTTCAAATTCACCCAGTGGCTCCGTGGGAGAAAGACATGGCCATCTGCTTCTGTAAAGATTACAGCCTAGAAACTCTATGGGGCAGTTCTGCTCTGTCACTTGGGTCACTATGAGTTGGAATTGACTTGACTGCATACAAAAACAGCAACAGTAGCTAGATTATCTGAGATGTATGTATGTGTCTGTTAAGTTTATGTATGTGGGATGGGGTAAGGAAAGGTCTAAACCCAGCTATGGAAGCTCATGAAAATGTTTATAAGCACCATTTTAGAATAAGGACAATAAATCATTGTTTTGGATCCACTCTGAATTTGAAGCCTTAGAGAATCCTATTTTATGGTGCGAAATTCACAAGTATTTATTTTTCAAATAATACATTAAAGTGATGGAAAATATTGAAAACTAAGTTTTGGTGACTAGTAAGAAAATTTGTATGCATCGTGTTTGATATTTGGTAACAGTTATGTACTTGGAACATTACAATGTGAGTAACTGAAATTTATACAATATAATTTGTGTTCATGTCCAATCTGATTAAACCAAACCCATTGCCATCAAGTTGATTCTGACTTATAGCGACCCTAAAGGACAGAGTAGAACTGCCCCATAGGGTTTTCAAGGCTGAAATCCTTACAGAAGCAGACTGCCACATCTTTTTCCCAAGGAGCAGCTGGTAGGTTCCTACAGCAGACCTTTCTGTTAGCAGCCGATTACTTAACCACTGCCCACCAGGGCTCCTCCCAATCTGATTACAGATACTAATTTGTGTTTAAAGGAGTATATGGTCAGCTTTATCCTTATCCTTAAATGAAGATGCTTTATATGGCAAGATAACAAGATAAGTCACTGACTTCAGGCAAGTGATTAGCAAAAATATATGTTAAGAGGTCATGTCTTAGCAAAACAGTTCATTGCTTTTTGAAAATTTATTTAAACATGCTCTTCTCCCCTTCTCAGAGAGAGTATTAATGCTTTAGCTTCTAGAAACAGATCCTTCTTATATTATTAGCAGATATATTTTTCTAACTCTGCCTAAGAGATTTATTTTAAACTGAGTAGAAACTGAATTGCAACCATTCTGTTTTCTCTACATTTTAACAATAGCCTAACTGCAAGTCATCCCAATTCCAATATAATTGTGATTAAAGAAAAAAAAAAAAGAAACTTATATGAATTATGCCAAGTTTCTTTATCATTGATTCAAAAGGGTTATTCTAGTAAAATATTTTTCTTTTACTGTTTTTGCTGGATGTAGAGTATAAATAGAAAAACTCCGTATAACCAGGAAAAGGCTGTTGCTATCATTGTTAGGAGCCATTGAGTCAGTTCTGACTCATAGCAACCCTGTGTACTACAGAACTGAAACACTCTTCAGTCCTGTGCCATGCTCACAATCATTGTTATGCTTGAGCCCATCGTTGAAGTCACTGTGTCAGTCCATCTCGTTGAGAGTCTCCCTCTTTTTCACTGACCCTCTACTTTACCAAGCATCATGTCCTTCTCCAGGAACAGATCCCTCCTGAAAACATGTCCAAAGTACGTGAGAGGTAGTCTCACCATCATTGCGTCTAAGGAGCATTCTTGCTATATTTCATCCAAGACAGATTTGTTTGTTCTTTTGACAGTCTATGGTATATTCAGTATTCTTTGCCAATATCATAATTCAAAGGGAAAGGCTATTGTGTGTCAAATAAGACTTTTTTTTTCTATTTAGGAAACATTAGCATTTTATATTCTGGCTAATATATGCTTCCTGACCTGATGGACTACAAACTGGTCATATTTTGGCCCCTGTTGTACGCTTCCACCCCAATTATCCAAGCCAGAAAAAGGAGACATAGTGTGGGGTGCTGTGAATGAGGAGATGCAGTGTGTAGTGGTGTGAAAGAGGAGAGACAGTGTGGGGTGGTATGAATGGAGACACAGCGTGAGGTAGTGTGAATTAAGAGACACTGTGTAGGGTGATATGAACAGAGAGACACAGCGTGGGCTGGTGTGAACAAAGAGACACTGTGTGTGGTGCTATGAATGAGGTGGTGTGAATGAGGAGGCATAGTCTAAGGTGATATGAACAAGGAGACACTGTAGAATAATGTAAATGAAGAGGCACAATGTAGGGTGATTTGAATGAAGAGACGCAGCATGGGATGGTGTGAATGAGGAGAGACATTGTGGGTGGTATAAATGAGGAGATGCTTTGTGGGATGGTATGAATGAGGCGAGACACTGTGGGTGGTGTGTGGTGTGAACAAGGAGATGCAGCGTGGGATGGTGTGAATGAGGAGATGCAGTGTGGACTGGTTTGAACTTGAAGACAGTTTGGTGTTGACAGTGTGATTAAAGGCAAACAGTCAGGGGTGCTGTGAATGCCATGGTCCCGAGCTCAGGACTTGGCTCACTTTCTGTGGCTCTCAGTGGGTTCATTGATCGCTTTGAGTCTCATCTTCACAATTTGGACTAGATTCTCTCTACAGCCCTGTCTTAGTCATCTAGTGCTGCTGTAACAGAAATATCACAAGTGGATGACTTCAGCAAACAGAAGTTTATTATCTCACAGTCTAGTAGAAGTCCAAATTTAGGTGTCATCTCCTGGGGAAGGCTTTCTCTCTCTCTCAGCTCTGGAGGATTAATCTTCCCCTGGGCTAGGAGCTTCTTAGCGCAGGGACCCCGTGTCCAAAGGACACACTCTTCTCCTAGCATTACTTTCTCGGTGGTATGAGGTCCCCACGTCTCTCTGCTAACTTCTCTCTTTTATATCTCAAAAGAGATTGGTTTTAGACACAACCTAATCTTGCAGATTGAGTCCTGCCTCATCAAAATAACTGCTGCTAATCCCATTTTATCAACATCGTAGAGACAAGATTTATAATACATAGGTAAATCACATCAGATGACAAAATGGTGGACAATCACACAATACTGGGGATCGTGGCCCAGCCAAGCTGACACATATTTTGGGGGGATACAATTCAATCTATTACAGCCCTTTCTGACTCTCAGATGCTGTAATTCTATTACTCTGAACAGTGACTCCCCTGAAAGAGGATTCTTTTTCCTGATTGAGAGCGCAATATTTGGAGCATTTGAATCTCATTATTTTTGAAGTATAACTCTGTTAAATTATCAGCTGGTTTTCTTATTAACTCTGTTATGACCTATTAACATGGTGGTCTATTTCACATTAGTTCTGTTATGACTTTTAACCTTCTATGGTTTTTCCACATGTTATGATGCATTCAAGTTCTCCATAATCTCAAGCCTTCTTTCCTTTGACCAAAGGCATTTTTTCCAGTTAAACATGTTTTCAGTAGCTGCCTCCCTGAAAAGGGGGAAAAATATAAAATGCTTTCAGAAGGTGTCTGTACTGTATGTGAATGATTTTACCTCAAATTAAGCAATTTAATGCTGCTCTTCAGTTCAAAAATCAGAACCAGAGAATCCAAATGTGAGTTATCAGCAAAGGCATGCACACTCTCCTTTGCGCAGTGAAATGAGCAGAGGAAATGTTTTCTTCTGAGTCAGTGAATGGCAAACGTGTCCTTTAGGCAATGGAATGTTTGATTTTCGGTGCATAAATGTGTGCTGAACTTGGTCTTTTAAAGGTTCAGTTTGTCAGCAGATTTTCATGTCATTCAAATGTTTGTTTCTTTGGGAATTTAACATTTTTTTGTCTGAATATTTTAAATATCTTATGGCCACAACCTTATAAACTGAAGTAAATCAGAAAATTGGAGTTATTTACAAACAGTAAGCAGGGAAATGTGGCACCAATTTATAGCAGATAATAAGAATATAAAAATAGAAGGAGATTATACAATTTATGAATGAAGAGTTCAAAAATTTCCTATTTAAAGAAAATAGCATACCCCAGAAACAATACCAGCAATATAACTTCTTGTTAAGTGGGGCATTGAACCTTCCCTTGAGATTCAGGAATCTGAAAAAATAGGTAGCTTTGCCAGGCCATCTAACTAAGGAAAAAAAAACTTAACAGTGACCAGAAATCAGATCAAGAATGATTCAGAAAGATCACAGCTTTTGAATGTGATGTTATTGAATTGTGAAAAGAAAATGACCTGACTGCTCGGGAAAAGCAACAACAAAAAGCTAAGCAACTAACTAGGAAATAAAATATCACTTATACCCTGTGGTACTTTCTTATGGTGTAACAAGTTACCACAAGCTTATGGTTTAAAACAACACACATTTGCTATCTTACAGCTCTGGAGGTCAGAAGTCCAAAATCAATCTCACTTGACTAAAGTCAAGGCATTGGCAGGGCTTTATTCCTTCTGGAGGCCCTAGGAGAAGATTAGTTTCCTTGCCTTGTCAAGCTTCTAGGGGCTACCTGCATTCCCTTGGCTCCTGGCCCCTTCCTTTGAATGACATCATCCCAAATGCTGCTTCCTTTGTCACATCTCCTCCTCTGACCCTCATGTGTCCCTCCTACCCGTTGATACCCATTGCTGTCGAGTTGATTCCAACTCATAACAACCCTATAAGACAGAATAGAACTTTCCCATAGGGTTTCCAAGGAATGCCTGGTAGATTCGAACTGCCAACCTTTTGGTTAGCAGCCGTAGCTCTTAACTACTGTGCCACTAGGTCTCTATACATTGGGTTCACCCAGACTATCCAGGATAATCTCCCATCTCCAGATTCTTAACTTCATTCCATCTGCAGTCCCTTTCAACATGTAAAGTAGCACAAGTTCCAGGGATTAGGACCTAGATATCTTTTGGGGACCATTATTCTGCTTACCACATATTCCTTGCTTAATTCCACTGTTTAAAAACCAATTGCATAACCCTTAAAGGGAAAGGAGCTTTTTTTTTTAAAAACATTCATATATCTATCAACAGAGACCTGACCATGTTTGTGGGAAAAATATATGCTGTTTATATAAATTTTTTCTTCTATCAAGTGTCGCTTATTTCTAATCTTTGAAATAGATTAAAAGTGTCAGAAAAGAGATGATTACAGAAGGAATTAATGTCTCACTGCTTTCCATGTTCAAAGAACCTCCACCGCTCTTACAGCATGAATCCTGGGATCTTGCCAGTGTGAAGATCTGCTGTATCCTTGAAATGAAGGAAATTAAACATGTACTAAACTAGAATATCATTTTGGAAAATTGAATAGGCAGTTAGAGGAAAATTCATATTGTGATGAGGTGCTTTTATTTCCCATGAGAGAACTTTACATTTAAATAGTTACAATTAAGCAACTTCTTCTTAAATTAAGATGAAGTGGCTTAGGATACCTGAGCGAATAAATAAGATTTTGATTGCTCTGTTTCCTACAAAAATCAGGTTAAAGCTGTTAGGATGAATGTCTAGTATGAACCACCATGAGCCAAGATGAAGGAAACATTTGTATCTGGGAAAATAGTTGGAGTTGAGAATACATGAGAGAAAAAAGTCACCGTTGAAACTTCTGAGGCTATTGCATGGAGATCCTTAAATGCCAGACTGTAGACTAATATTGGTTTTAATAGAAAATGAGGGATGATTGGGAATTTTGAGCAAGGTTGTGATGTTTTTGGAAGTGTAATCTAACTATTCCGTATTATTAGATGCAGGTTGAGTTAATTAGAAAAGCAGTTAATGAGGGGCTAAGCAAGTTGTAGCCAAGGTAATGCAAGAGGAGGGGAAGGAAGATATCTGAGACCGAGCAGAGAGAGCGTATTCATAATATAGCAGCCAATTAGATTTGGATACAAGGGAAGAGCGTGACTCCAAGATGAGAACAAGGTTTCCAGCTTTCAAGCTTTGGTAATAGCTGGTGGCATTAATAAGAACTGTAAAGGCATGAGGGGAAACATTTGTGTGTGTGAGGTGGGGGGCATGTGTAAGTTCGGTTTGGGAAATGTTGAGTTTAAGGTGTCCGCAGACATGCCAATGGTGATGTCAATTGAACTTGGTGTGGGAAATTCAAGAAGAAAGGTCAGGGACAGAAAGGAGAATTGAGTCAATTGCTTAGAGGTTATGTACTAAGTCACTAAATGTGAGACTGGCTGTAAGGTAGACTGTTATTCATTTTTTAATCAAATTTCTTTTTGAACTTAGGTCATTTTCCTACTGCCGTTATATTTTAAAATAGCATGGAAAATACTCTCGTGAAGCAATATCATTTAAATACAATTTTAAGACTATTTCAGAAATATAGAAAAAGTCCAAAGAATATTTAGTTCCATTATACTGATGAAGTTTAATTCTCTGCAAATCGAACTCCACACTATATGATGATTCACTATTGTGATCAAAGTGTAAATGGAGGAATTATAAGTAGTTATGAGTATTTCAGACCATTTCAGAGTAACCTTTCCATAGATCCATGCATTGCTCTAGATTTTGGTATTGCTTAAAATATTCCTGAGAATCTACAATTCCCAGAGTTATAACACAAAATACTACTGCTGTGGATTGAATTGTGTCCTCCAAAAAGGTAGCTGAAGCCCTACTACCTATACCTGTGAATATGTCCATGGTTAGAAAAAGGATCTTTGAAGATGTTATCAGTTAGGTTGGCATGACATCATACTGGAGCAGGGCGGGTCTTAATCCTGTATGACTGGTGTCCCTATAAAAGAGGAGAAGATACACAGAAACAGAGAGACAAAGACAATAACACCATGTGACGCTGCAGCTGCAAGCCAAGGAATGCCTGGAGCTATCAGAAACTGAGACAGGCATGGAATATTCTTTCTAAAAGCCTCAGAAGGAATCAATACCACAAACACCCTCATCTCTGATCCCCAGCTTCCAGAACTACAAGAACTGAATTTCTTTTCTTACAAGTCATCCAGCTTGTGGTATTTTGTTACGGTAGCCCTGGAAAACTAACACAACTACATTATCAACTAGTAAGTCCCCTTACCCTGTGTTGTTATTGTATGTCGTTACACAGGAAGCAAATAGTAACTTCCCTGCCTGAATTAGACCATTTTTCTCTTTTCTCTTACTGAATGGGGCCTTGTTGTCATACCATCAGTCTACTTTGAGAGATACTATATGAAATAGCCATTTGGTACTTATTGCTTTATATATATTTAGAGATGTTGTTGAGAACATTGTTTATTAAGTTGCACTGTGTCCACTCTATGAGGATACACTGGAGAAATTTCTCCCTCATATCAGGATCAGGAATAAATATGTTTCTCATGAGCATTGTATATTATTGTGTGGCTCAAACACTGAATCTTGTATCACTTTGCATCATGTATATCTCTTTGCATTGGCTGCAGAAAAGCATAGAGAAAAATTTTATGACCATCTTAGCAAATGTTTAAACCTTAAAACATGTAATTTGGGTACTAATTTAATTCCTGGTTTCATTTTAGATTCTCTTTCTGCATTTCCACTTCTTTTGTGCATTATTTTTTACTTTCTTTAAAAAAAAAAAAAACTTTATTATGTACATTTTGTGGGCCATTTGGAATCATTTTTGTAACCAGTTGTATATGTATGCATTTTTGTTATATCTGCATACAGACACACATACAAACATACTTTGTCATCTTACTAGGATAATGTATTAGTTTCTTATTGCTGTTGTAACAAATGTTGTCGCTAGTTGCTGTTGAGTCGATTCTGACTCATGGCAGCCCCATGTGTGGAGAATAGAACTGTGTTCCATAGGGTTTTCAAGGTCATGACCTTTTGGACACAGATTACCAGGCCTATCTTCTGAGGTGCCTCTAGGTGGGTTTGAACCACCAACCTTCCTGCTACTAGTTGAGCACTTAACCTTTTGTCACCTAGAGACTCCTGTAACGCATTACCACAAACTTAATGGCTTAAAACATCACTAATATGTTTTACAGTTCTGAATGTTAGGTGTCTAAAATGGTTCTGCAGGGCTGCATTTCTTTTAGATGTTCCAGGGGAGAACCTCTTTCCTTGTTTTTTGCAGCTTCCAGAGACCACTTATTGGATCATGGTCCCCTTCCTCCATCTTTAGAGCCAGCAGCATAGCATCTCTTGTCTCTGAATTCTTGCCTCCCTCTTATAAGTACTTTTGTGATTACACTGGGCCCACCCAGGTAGTCCAGGATAATCTTCGCATCTCAAGGTCCTTAACTTAATTACATCTGTTAAATCCCTTCTTCCTAATAAGGCAACATATTCATGGGTGCCTGCAGTTAGAACTCGAATATCTTGGGTAAGGCGGAGGACGTTATTCAGCCTTCTATAGATAATGGCCTCCTACCTGAGGGAACTGGGCCAACCTGAAGTTGTTGTTGTTGTTAGGTGCCGTCGAGTCGGTTCTGACTCATAGCGACCCTATGTACAACAGAACGAAACACTGCCTAGTCCTGAGCCATCCTTACAATTGTTGTTATGCTTGAGCTCACTGTTGCAGCCACTGTGTCAATCCACCTCATTGAGGGTCTTCCTCTTTTCCACTGACCCTGTACTCTGCCAAGCATGATGTTCTTCTCCAGGGATTGATCCCTCCTGACAACATGTCCAAAGTATGTAAGACGCAGTCTCACTACCCTTGCCTCTAAAGAGCATTCTGACTGCACTTCTTCCAAGACAGATTTGTTCATGCTTTTGGCAGTCCATGATATATTCAGTATTCTTTGCCAACACCACAATTCAAAGGTGTCAACTCTTCCTCGGTCTTCCTTATTCATTATCCAGCTTTCACATGCATAGGATGCCATTGAAAATACCATCATGGCTTGGGTCAGGTGCACTGTAGTCTTCAAGGTGACATTTTTGCTCTTCAACACTTTAAAGAGGTCCTTTGCAGCAGGTTTACCGAATGCAATGCATCTTTTGATTTCTTGACTGCTGCTTGCATGGCTGTTGATTGTGGATCCAAGTAAAATGAAGTCCTTGACAACTTCAGTCTTTTATCCATTTAACCTGAAGTTAGTTGATATAACTGACTGTTCATCTGTTTTTGTAATACATTTATCAGAATTTTGTTGAGTGTCTACTGTGAGCTAGGCATTCTGCTAAAAGCTAAAGATACCATAGTGAATAAATCCAGTAAATTTCCTTATTCTCTCAGGGTTTAGAGTCTATGTGAAAAAAATTCTAGGCACATAAAAAAAAAAAAAACAACTTAGAATATATGTACCTCTCCAAGACTTGAACGGTTTTATTTGACAGTAGCAGAGTACAGGGAACAAAAGAATCAAGTTATTGTGAGCTATGCTAAGAAATTTGGACTTAATCCATAGGAAATGTTTTCAAAAGGGAGGTAAGTGACATGATTAGATATGTAATTTACAAAGATTCTTTTGGCTTAATTATGAATTAGAAGGAAGCTAGACTGGAGGTAGGAAGACCAATTAGAAGATGCTGCTTTAAGCCAGTGGATAAGTTATCTGAATTAAGGTAATAGCATAGGATGAGGCAAGAAGTAGAATAACTTAAGGCAGAACAAAGTGATTGATGATAATCACTATGGCAGTTGTAGAGCAACCTATGGAGTCAAATATGAAAAGGAAAGGGAGAAAGAAGGAGCCTGAAGGGAAGAAACAAAGGGAACAAGGAATTAGAGGTCTAGATAAAGTAGAAAAATAGGTATAGTGGGAGTGTCTGTGTGAGAAAACCGGAAGAATTAGTGGTTATAGTCAGAGAGGGAAGGTCTGACTTCAGGAATTCAGAAGAGATGACCAGAGTGCGATCATAAGAGTGGTCAGATGACCTGGACTTGGATGTAAAGATTGCAGGTGATACATAGGTCAAGGAAGTAAGTAAGAGGCTAAGAAATGAGCCATGATTAGGGACATCGAAGTTACTACAAGAAACACAGGTTGGGTGGGAGATTATGTACCAGTGTTCAGAAGTCTTCAATGAATAATTAGAAGTAACTGGAAAGGATGGAGAGAGGGATAACCAAAGAGTCTGAACCTCAGTGGAGCAGGGTAATATTGATCTGGAGGCAGCATTAAAGGTATTAGCCCCAGTGACCAGTCTTGAGCATGGCACAGTAATTTTCTTGGGGACAAATTGACTTAAGGAAAATTTAAGAATATACTCAGTGAAGAAGTTGAGGTAACATAATTTGTTAAACAGAATGGTAAAAGAGTGGATATTTATGGGTAAACATAGAAATTTGAGCACAACATTTATCTTCTCTACTCTCTAAACCGCCGGTAAAATAACAGAAATAAAGAGAACAGGAAAGGAAAAGAACATTTTATGAATTTTGGAATATGGAAAGCTATGGAAGGGAGCGGTAACTGACTTAACAGGTGGTGGAAGCCATAACTCAGATGCTAGGAGAGGATTCATTCTGAGGAATCTTGTAAAACCTCAGAGCTAGGTAACGCCAGGTACCATAAAAGGTGGAAGGGAAGATAGATTATCTGATGTGTTTTATCAAGTGACAATTGTGTTAAGAGGCCAATGGAGTAATTACAAAGAATTAATCATAGGTCCATACACTATAAAACAAGTGAAAAATCAGGAAATAATTAACTTCAGGAAAATCTAAAAGATGAACAGGAAAGGAACAGCACTTCTTTCAATGTGAAAAATAGCCACATAGTTATAATAATATAAAATTGACCGTTTGATTAAATGAAAGTTTGTACTATTTTGCTCTTAATTCATTGAGTTTGGGAGGAAAGAAAGTTGGGGAGTAGGGGGAAAATTGAGCTCAGTTCCCCTCTACTATAATAGGAAGCCAATAGATATGTCTGAAATTAATCAATTAGAAGTAGCAAGAGAAATATATTATTGAGAAATACGGGTGTCAAGATTGATGTTGTATGGAACATTGGGGCCTTTGACTGCTATTTTTCATAATATGCCTTTCAAACTAAGTGTACATATTGCTATGATTAAAATTAATATTTATCAGGAATAAAAACAAAAAGAGGGTCAGCCAGCATTATCCTAAATGGAGAAAGTCTGAAAGCATTCCCCTTGAGAACAGGAACCAGACAACGATGCCCTTTATCACTGCTCTTATTCAACATTGTGCTGGAGGTCTTAGCCAGAGCAATTAGGCTAGATAAAGAAATAAAGGGCATCCAGATTGGTAAGGAAGAAGTAAAAGTATCTCTCTTTGCAGATGACATGATCTTATACACAGAAAACCCTAAAGAATCCTCAAGAAAACTGCTGAAACTAATAGAAGAGTTCAGCAGAGTATCAGGATACAAGATAAACATACAAAAATCAGTTGGGTTCCTCTACACCAACAAAAAGAACATCGAAGAGGAAATCACCAAATGAATACCATTTACAGTAGCCCCCAAGAAGAAAAAATACTTAAGAATAAATCTTACCAGAGATCTAAAAGACTTATACAAAGAAAACTACAAAACACTTCTGCAAGAAAACAAAAGAGACCTACATAAGTAGAAAAACATACGTTGTTCATGGATAGGAAGACTCAACATTATAAAAATGTCTCTTCTACCAAAAGTGATCTATAGTTACAATGCAATTCTGATTAAAATTCCAGTGATATTTTCTAATGAGATGGAGAAACAAATCACTAACTTTATATGGAAGGGAAAGAGGCTCTGGATAAGTAAAACATTACTGAAAAGGAAGAACAAAGTGGGAGGCCTCACACTACCTGATTTTAGAATCTATTATACCGGCATGATAGTCAAAACAGCCTGGTACTGGTACAACAACAGATACATAGACCAATGAAACAGAATTCAGAATCTGGACATAAATCCATCCACATATAAGCAGCTGATATTCAACAAAGACTCAAAGTCAGTTAAATGGGGAAAAGATAGTCTCTTTAACAAATGGTGCTGGCATAACTGGATATCCATCTGCAAAAAAAAAAAAAAAAGAAACAAGATCCATACCTCACACCATGCACAAAAACGAACTCAAAATAGATCAAAGACCTAAATGTAAAATCTAAAACAATAAAGTTCATGGATGAAAAAATAGGACAACACTAGGAGCCCTAATACGTGGCATAAACAGCATATAAAACATTACTAACAATGCACAAACTCTAGGAGAGAAACTAGATAATTGGGACCTCCTAAAAATCAAACACCTATGGTCATCCAAAGACTTCACCAAAAGAGTAAAAAGATTACCTACAGACTGGGAAAAAATTTTTAGCTATGACATTTCCGATCAGCATCTGATCTCTAAAATCTATATAATACTGCAAAAATTCAACAACAAAAAGGCAACCCAATTAAAAGATGGGCAAAGGATATGAACAGGTACTTCACTAAAGAAGACATTCAGGTAGCTAACAGATACATGAGGAAATGCTCATGATCTTTAGCCATTAGAGAAATGCAAATAAAAACTACAATAAGATTCCATCTCACTCCAACAAGGCTGGCATTAATCCAAAAACCACAAAATAATAAATGTTGGAGAGGTTGTGAAGGGACTGGAACACTTATACACTGGTGGTGGGAATGTAAAATGGTACAACCACTTTGAAAATCGATTTGCTAAGCTAGAAATAGCAACTTCGCTAAGGCCACCTTTGATGCCATCTCCAAGACCTACAGCTATCTCACCCCTGACCTCTGGAAGGAGACTGACTGTGTTCACCAAGTCTCCCTACCAGGAATTCGCTGACCACCTGGTAAAGACTCACACCAGAGTCTCCTTGCGGAGGACCCAAGCTCCAGCTGTGGCCACCTCATAGTGGTTTTTATACAAGAAAAATAAAGTGAATTAAACCTGAAAAAAAAAAAAAGCTAGAAATAGAACTACCATACAATCCAGCAATCCCACTCCTTGGAATATATCCTAGAGAAGTAAGAGCCTTTACACGGTCAGATATATGCACACCCGTGTTCATTGCAGCACTGTTTACAATAGCAAAAAGATGGAAGCAACCAAGGTGCCCATCAGCAGATGAATGGGTAAATAAATTACAGTATATTCATACAATGGAGTACTACACATCAATAAAAAACAATGATGAATCCGTGAAACATAACATGGAGGAACCTGGAAGGCATTATGCTGAGTGAAATTAGTCAGCTGCAAAAGGACAAATATTGTATGTGACCACTATCATAAGAACTCAAGGAATAGTTTAAACAGTGAAGAAAATATTCTTTGATGGTTACTAGAGTGGGGGGGAGGGAGGAAGAGAGAGAGGTATTCACTAATTAGATAGTAGACAAGAACTACTTTAAGTGAAGGGAAGGACAACACACAATGCAGGAGAGATCAGCACAGCTGGACTAAACAAAAAGCAAAGAGGTTTCCTGAATAAACTGAGTGCTTTGATGGCCAGAGTAGCAAGGGTGGGGTTTGGGGACCATGGTTTCAGGGGACATCTAAGTCAAATGGCATAATAAAATCTATTAAGAAAACATTCCGCATCCCATTTTGGAGAGTGGTATCTGGGATCTTAAACGCTAGCAAGTGGCCATCTAAGATGCATCAGTTGGTCTCAACCCACATAGAGCAAAGGTGAATGAAGAACATCAAGGACACAAGTTAATTATGAGCCCGAGAGACAGAAAGGGCCACATAAATCAGAGGCTACATCAGCCTGAGACCAGAAGAACTAGATGGTGCCTGGCTACAACCGATGACTGCCCTGACAGGGAACACAACAGAGAACCCCTGAGGGAGCAGGGGAGCAGTAGGATGCAGACCTTACATTCTCGTAAAAAGACCAGACTTAATGGTCTGACTGAGACTAGAAGGACCCCAGAAGTCATGGTCCCCAGACCTTCTGTTAGGCCAAGATAGGAACCATTCCCAAAGCCAACTCTTCAGACAGGGATTGGACTGGACTATAAGAAAAGGATACTGGTGAGGAGTAAATTCTTGGATGAGGTAGACACATGAGACTACGTGGGCAGCTCCTTTCTGGAGGGGAGTTGAGAAGCAGAGGGGGACAGAAGGTGGCTGAATGGACATGGAAATACAGGGTGGAGAGAAGGAGTGTGCTGTCTCATTAGGAGGAGAGCAACTAGGAATATATAGCCAGGTGTGTATAAATTTTTATATGAGAGACTGACTTCTAAACTTTCACTTAAAGCACAATAAAAATTAAAAAAGAAATGTTCTTATGAAACCCTTGGAAAGATGTTATATTTCTTCTCTCCAATTTTCTTTTCCCACTCTAAAATTAGGGTATTTATCTGGGTCATTTTTGCTCAGAGATTTCTTCCTAACCTTTCAGTCAATAGGACTTTGTGAGTAATATCATCTGTAAGTGAGGATTTTTTTATTTTTTGAAAACCAGAGAGGAAAGTGAGCCAATTTTCTGTATGATTTAGGTGGAAAAAAATAAATGTGATGCCTAGATCATCGAATTTAGTTGTCTATTTTATTCAAGTTTTACCTACATAATTGTCTACACAATTGCAAACACAAATCCCCAAGTAATAAACTAGTAATTACCACTGTTGTTAGGTGCCATTGAGTCTGTTCTGACTCAAAGTGACCCTATTTACAGTGCAAGGAAACACTGCCTGGTCCTGTGCCATTCTCACAATCTTTGCTATGCTTTAGCCCATTGTTGCGGCTACTGTGTCAGTCCATCTCTTTGAGGGTCTTCCTTTCTTTCGCTAATCCTCTACTTTACCAAGCATGATGTCCTTCTCCAGGGACTGATCCTTCCTGATAACATGTTCGAAGTACATGAGATGAAGTCTCGGCATTCTTACTTCTAAGGAGCATTCTCGCTGTACTTCCAAACCAGATTTGTTCGATCTTCTGGCAGTCCATGGTACGTTCAATATTCTTTGCCAACACCATAATTCAAAGACATCAGTTCTTCTTCGGCCTTCCTTATTCATTGCCCTGCTTTTGCATGCATATGACATGACTGAAAATACCCTGGCTTGACTCAGGCACAACTTAGTCTTCAAAATGACATCTTTGTTTCTAATACCTTAAAGAGATCTTTTGCAGCAGATTTGCCCAATGCAATATGTCATTTGATTTCTTGACTGCTGCTTCCATTGGTGTTGATTGTGGATCCAAATAAAATGAAATCCTTGACAACTTGAATCTTTTCTCCATTTATCATGATGTTGCTTATTCGTCCAGTTATGAGCATTACCAGTAGTTGTCCTTAAGTGTTTCCCGTTTAGCTCCAACTAGCAAAAAATGTCTATTATTATTATGATCTGTGTCCTGTTGCTAGCTGTGTCTCTCTTTTCTATGCTGTCTCTGTCTCTGATTCTGTCTCTCTCTCACACACACACACACACACACATACACACATGAAGATTTGACTCATAGGGCCAGATTTCCTAATCAAATTAGGGGAAGAAGAAAAAAGCCTGGTCACTACCTTTCATCTTGAAATAATTTTATAAATAGCAAGTCCACTTCTTGGCCTGTATAGTTGCCCAATCCAGTGACCACAAAACCGGTAAATTTAAGGAGGATATATGCCTTAATTTATTGAACAAGATCTCTCTGACAACATTACCAATGTTGATGCAAGCCCAATAACCCTTAGAGTTAGGGGGGAAAAAAAAAAGTCTTAAATCTAAAGAGATTTCAACCAGTGACCTAGAGCTCAAGGACTTTTCCATTGATAGCGACTCCAACCACCCAGCTCCCCAGTGAATAATAATGTCAATGGAATCATCTTTGCTTCCGTTAATGGTTTATTGGGAACAGGATCATTCTGTCAGCCTTCATGATTTGAAGCTCTTCTGGAAATGATTGTGGTTCATTCTGTGCACCCACTAGATACCAAAATAACCTGCTGCCTTCGCAAAATGTGTATTCTCTCCCCAAATCGTATTTTATCCCAAGTTTGAGCAAAGAGGGAACCATGCCAGGATTCATTTTAAACCAAACTCTGTTTTCTATTTCTAGTTCTAGCTTGTGGTAGACAGCTGGAGAGTACTTCATTTAAGTTGATTTCATCCTTGACACTTTCTTTTCAGATATGAATTAGCTAGAATGGTGCTAAAAATGAAGTTATTTCATTCTGAACTAAAAAACAAAAAAAGGTCTTGATATGTGCTACATGCTACAACATGGGTGAACATTGAAAACATACTAAATCAAATAAGTTAGTCACAAAGGGACAACTGTTGTATAATACCACTTATGAAATATCTGAAATAGGCAAATAATATGTTATTCTTAATATATCAGCTATTTTAATTGATTCTTATAAATGCTTTAGAAAGGCCAGAATGTATGTTTTTTATAGAAATGCCAAAAATTATTGTTCTTGGTATTAAGAGGTATGGATTGTTTCCTTTTTGGTGGAGGTATTCTCATGATCGCTCTAGAGAGTCCTATGAAGAAGGAGTCCCATAAAAACATTAAACTCAGTTGACTGTTTTTCTCATTCATTCCTTCTCTTTCTTCTAAATGTAAGTTGCTCCCCACAGCTCTGACCCAGGCTGGCTAAAGTTTCTTTTCCCAAGTAGCATATTCCTTATTGGCAGTTCTGCACATCATGGGCCAACTCTACCTCTCCCTGCCATACTTCTAACTAAATAGGAAGATTTCCAGGACACAGAATAGGTCATGGACAACTCTAAATTGTGGCTTCCATTTTGGCAATTTATTTACCCCCATCCATTCTGTAGATTTTATCTGATTATATTCAGAAGGCAGTCTAATCCATCTATTTAGAGAGCAGCCTTTCTATGTCACTAATTTTGAAGCTGGTAACTAATGCAACATCCCACCCAAAAGGTTTAGTTCCTCAGTTTTCATAAGAACATATCAATACTACTGTTTTCTCAGGCCAAAGATTCTGCAGGAAAAGCAAGCAACCTTTATGTCCTTTATTTTATCACCTTATAGTCTATTTTAATAACTTTGCATTTTTATCGATATTTTATTAGCCTTTGAGTCTATGGACAGGAATTTATCATAGATAAGCTCTGTGAGCATATTACACATCTCTGGTTGTCAATGCCAATGACTTAATACTACGGAAAAAATTAGCAGAAATAGTCTCTTGAAGGATCCAATAGTAATTTCACTGAAATTAAATATATGTTTGCTTTGATTCACCTTCTTTGTAATTTATACCTTAATAATTTGTTATAACTTTTTGGTTAATTGGATATATAGATATAGATATATCTTCTCTGATATATATCTTCTATAATATATATCTTCTATATATTTGTATCTTCTGTAGTTTGTATCTTCTATAATATAGAGCCCTGGTTGCACAGTGGTTAGGAGCTCAGGCTGCTAACCAAAAGGTCAGAAGTTTGACTCCACCAGCCGCTCCTTGGAAACCCTGTGGGGCAGTTCTGCTCTGTCCTATAGGGTTGCTATGAGTCAAAACCGACTCAACAGCACCTAACAACAACAATAACACATATATATCTTCTATAATGGGGAATAGAGATATTATTAACCTTTTACTGTGTGTCAGGAATTATGCTAATCATTCTATATAGTTCATCTCATTTAACCCACACAGAAACTCTAGGAAGTTGATGCTATGTTTACTTCTCATTTTTACAAGTAAGGAAACTGAAATCCAGAGAGATTAGCAAAACTTAGACAACTTATCCTGCTCCCTAGTGCCAAAGTAATGTTTTACATCAAACATCTAAAACTAAAGGTAAATTTGGAAACCAATTCCTAAGGAGCTTGAGTTACGATTCTGAAGCAAGTTAGATCTTTCGGTTACATAGATGACTCTTTTGTAACCAGTTAACTTAGAGGGCACCCTGTGAAGTAATGGTCTCCCTAGGTAAGTATTATCATATATGCTTTAGTAAAGAAAAACACGTATGGCTCAGATGGGTTTCTGGTTATGTTTGTTCAAAGATTTGGGAGTAGATGGTAAAATCAGTGTAGCCATGCTTCATGGTAAAGACAATAAGGCCTCAATTACTCATTTATCTGTGTGATGGAGCAGATGCAAAGTTATTTCTTAAGGAGACTCATGGTCTTCTTGTATTCCCTTGACACACTTTGAGTGAGATTGAAATGTCCTGTCTTCAGGCTGTTATCAGCAGCCTCCTCAACTTCTCTAAGAGGATATAAGAGTTCTCCTTGTTCAGATGACTACTAAAGCATATTGCTTAGTGCTTAAGGGGTATCATAGACCAGTTGCTCTCCAGATTCTTATCTATTCTCTGTCACACAATATTTATCAAAAGCTCAGTTGAATGAAGCAGTATTTAGAGAGGATATCCTGAAGGTTATGTCTACCCATCCCTTTAAAGTGCTTTACAATCTGTTCTTTGATTTACACACACTAACAAAAAAATGTATATATATAACCATCCAAACCACCTCCTTCTAATAGAATGGCTTTTCTGAATTCGCACCTTTTACTAGAAGGGGTAGAAGTAAGATTATAGGGAAGCAACAGAGACTGCTGTATAGGCCTCCATGTCATTCTCTTCTGCATTAAAAATAAATACTTCTAGTTAAGTAATTCTATATTCATTTGAGTTCTTTTTTTTAACTTTAAGAGAATTATTTTAAAAAATAAAATAATAGTCACTGAATACATTGCTATTGCAGTTATTTGTCACAAGGTTACAAATCACCCAGAAGCTAAGTGGCTTAAAACATTTCACTGTTTTTTTGTGATTTCATGGGTCAGAAATTTGAAAAAGGAACGGTGGGGATGGCTCATCTCTCTCTACATGATGTCTGCTGGATTAGAATGTCCAAAATGACTTCTTCACTCACATGTCTCACGCTTGAGCTAATATGGCTAGAACAGCTGGGGTTGGCAGGAGTGACTCAAGTTGAGTTGTAAGTTTGTGACCGAGTATTTAATATAAGCATTCTGAAAAGGCAGTTTTGTCTATCATCTGGGTTTCTTAGTTTTTCTTCATGTTGTCTCAGGCTCTTTCCTTCTCTCTATGGTCTCTCCACACAGCCTTACCTTTCATGGGATCTTAAGGCTCCTAAAGGCACAAAAGTTGCAACTGATAGGCTTTTTTACTGATTAGGCTCACAGTTGGCACAAGGTTACTTCCAGTGCATGTATAGTTAAAGCAAGCCACAGTCCCAGCCCCTGTGTAGGTCTGAATGTCAAGAGGTATGGTTAGTTGGAGACCACCAATGCTACTGACTACCACAGTTCCATTAGGTTGTAATACAGTGAAGTAACTAATAAGATTTGTAATAAATAATAAACCCAATTGCCACATTTTAAAATGCAGCAGTTGATCATGAGATAAGAGGCCATTATTGGTGACAATCTGTAGAGGTAAATTTCCTGTGTTCCTTCCTCCACCACTTTGATGCCCATTGTGGAGTGAATGAATATTAAGCAGGGCATGATGGAAGGTCAGCATGTGGTAATTGATCCAACTCTCAGGAAATCATCTGGGCCCCACCTCTGGATAGTAACAGGAAAATGCCCCCAGATATCTAAGGCACATCTGAGACCCATGGCCATTTGATTTTTAATAGATTATCAATTTTGAAGATTCTATAACTTCCACTGGGATACAGATCTAGTGACTGTTGATCTTTTATAGTCAAATAATTTTTCTACACAAGTGAAATATTTACTGAAAACCTGTTAGGTTCTAAGCACTAGGCTTTTAGATTTGAAAGACTCAGTCTTTGCCATGAGCAACTCATGGTAAGGTGTTTAGTTAAGCATGAGACTAAATGATGTCCTTTCTAAAATGGTATTGTCTACTATATAAACCAAACCATGGGAAGCCATGGGGGAAAAGCTGTTTGGTTTGATCATCTTGACTTGAAAGTTGAAATGTTATACCTGTCTCTGCTGTTTGGTTGTGAAAACTGTGAAGGGGTAAATATGAACAAGAAATAATGGGTTCAATAGATGCAGGTTTCTTCTCATGCTGTGCTTTTAGGAATGGGTTAGGGCTACCTCCTTCATTTTAGCCATGTTGACTTTAAGTGGTTTAACTTTGAGAAGTGGTATGATGTGAGATCTAAATTATGAGAAGGAACTAGCCTTGTGAGATTCTGGGTGAAGAATGTGCCAGGCAAGCAAGATCACATATGTTATTGTAGATTATGTTGAAGAGTATGAATTATGTTTTAAATTCACTGAGAAGCCACTGGAGGACTTTAAGTATTAGAAGATTATTTGTCTGCTATGGGGGAATATGGAGTTGAATCTGCATTTGTTAGTACGTAGACTGAGGTTTCTCCCTCCAGATAGTAAAGAGCTTAACAATCAGAGTGCTAGAGACATGCAGATGGGGATTCTGATTGATGAATATCAGTAGAATCCACAGGAAATGGAAAGCCAAGGAAAGAAACAAGGAAGGGAGGAAGAGAAGTTGTTCCTGTCTGCTTGCCATTTGTAGAAGCTCAGCATTAATGCAAATGTAGGAGAAAATCAGCCAAAACACTTTGATGATCCTTAAACACACTAATTAAAGTTCTGGCTGGAATCATTACTGAACGTTTTGATCAAAGATTCCATAGGAGAATGCTGATCAAAAGGGGAAAGTGCAGAATGGAATGCCAAATTCTCACGGACTTAAGATTTTCTGGAGCCACGGAGGCTGGATAAACCCCAGAAACTATTGCCCTGAGATAATCTTTAAGCCATAAACAAAAAATATCCCTTGAAGCCTTCTTAAAACCAAGCAGTAGTTTAGCTTAATTAGTTAAGAATGTCTGCCTTGAGTGTGTTCTTTTAAAGAAGTATCTACATGGGATTAAATTGAAAGCAGCAACTCCAAAGGTTAGATAGAAAGCTTGGGGGGCAGTGAGTTTATATTAAGGGAAGAGGAACAATTCAGAAAAAGGAGGTAAGAATGGTTGTACAATTTGAAGAATGTAATCAGTGTCACTTAATTGTACATATAGAAATTGTTGAATTGGCTTATGTTTTGCTGTGTATATTTGAAAAAAGTTCTGGGTAGAAGGGGAAAATATGGATAATTACTAAGCATAATGGACTATCTGGAAGACTTTGGCTGGCACTCAGGATGAGCAGTCTTGGTATAAAATGTCTTTTCAGGGAACACACGTAGTGTCCCAATTCACTGAAAGTTTCTTGTAGGCAGAGAGTGTGACTTCATTGTACGTTGTACCTAGAACACAGGCACTCAGTGAATACTTAGTGGGCGTTTGATCGCAAGAAAAAAAAATTTTTTTTTTTCTTAATGTAGTTTTGAACTAGATTTGATCTATTTTCTCTTCATCTATGATGTCACTGAAAAAGATACATCAGATAAATTTCATTTATACCATGATTTGATTAGTGTGTGGAACTGGTCTTCCTGTTCTTTTAATCACAAATGAATCATTCTACTCTTCTCTTCACAAATGTCATTGTGTTCTGAAGATTGATGGATCCAAGTACATTTTGGACTAGGGGATCACAGTCTAGACTTCAGCTAAAGCAAGGTCGGAATACCCAGGATGAGTAGGCTTGATGCCTAATTCCCATTTAACAGACTAATCTATTACATTTGACATAAAAATAGCCCCAAAAGTTTGGATACTTTTGGAGTAATACAGCAATGAAAGAAAAAGATGGTATATACATAATTTAAATGCATCTCAAATATAGGTATTTGTCTTTTTATTGCAGTATTTTATAAGCCCTAAGTTTAGCTAACAGAATATTATTCAATGTGTGTTTAAATGATTGAATAGTGCATTTGTCAAAAAAAAAAAAAAAGATTTATTTATCATTAACCAGAAATGTAAGATACATATTTGCTAGTAAGAAAATAGTGCTAAGGGAAAAAAGGAAAGAATAGATGGATCTCATATTTATAAACAAATAGTAAGTTCAGGTATGACATCTTCTGCCAGTAGTTAGAATTTTATTGGGCCTCCTAGGTGGCACAAAGGTTAAGCACGTGGCTTAAAGGTTAGTGATTTGAATCCCCCCCAGAGGCAATTCAGAGGAAAGGCAAGGAGACCTACTTCCAAAAGATCATAGCCATTGAAAACCCTATGGAGCATGGTTCTACTCTGAAACTCTTGGGGCCACCATGAGTTGGAATCAACTCGATAGCAAATGGTTTGGTTTGGAATTTTATTTTGATGTTAAGCACAAAGTTAAGTCAACTATCCACAAGATATGCTAAATGTAAATAGAGAAAAACAGTTTGAAAATTAGAACACATTCCATTTGCTCCTGTGTTTGACCCATGTCATTTTTACTGCAGTAAACATTGAGGTAAAAATGGCATTCTATTTGAATATAAGTAAACTATTAGCATAAACCAACCTCCTATTACCACCATGTGTTTAATGAGACTCTTCCTTGGGACAAATTTTCTGGCATTGCTTTTCCATTTCTATTTATTTTTAAATTATTTTCCCAAAAATAAAGTACTTAAGACAATGGATGTAATACCTTAAAATACCTATAATTTACAAACCTTTATAAACTCAACATTTAATTTTTTAAAGCTATGTAATCTACTTGGAATTTAAATTTTAATATAGCCTGAGAATGAAATTTTTTTTTTCCATCTGTGAGAGATAGGGCATAATACATTAGCTCAATACCAACCATCATATTTTTCTACTTTTTACCCAAATCTGCCTTCTCAAGGTAGAGACCTTAATGACAAGGATGGAGTAAAGCTTTTGGGACCTCCATTTGCTAATGTGACATGACTCAAAATGAGAAGAAACAACTGCTAACATACAATAATAATTGGAATATGAAATGTATGAATCTAGGAAAATTGGAAATTGTCAAAAATGAAATGGGACGCTTGAAGATTGATATTCTAGGCATTAGTGAGTTGAAATGGGCTTGTATTGGCCATTTTGAATCAGACAATCATATGGTCTACTATGCCAGGAATGACAAATTGAAGAATGACATCATATCAGTTGTCAAAAAGAACATTTCAAGATCTATCCTGAGGTACAACGCTGTCAGTGATAGGATAATATCTATACATCTACAAGGAGAACCACTTAATACAACTATTATTCAAATTTATGCTCCAACCCTAATGCCAAAGATGAAGAAATTAAAGATTTTTACTAACTCCTGCTGTGTGAAATTGATCAAACATACAATCAAGATGCAATGATAATTACTGGTGACTGGAATGCAAAAGTTGGAAACAAAATAGAGGGATTAGTAGTTACAAAATATGGCCTCAGTGATAGAAACAACACTGGAGATTGCATGATAAAACTTATGACCTATTCATTGGAAATACCGTTTTTCAACAGCATGAACAGTGACTACACAAGTGGACCTTGCTAGATGGAAGACATAGGAATCAAATAGATTACATGTATGAAAAAAGACAATTGAGAAGCTCAATATCATCAGTTACAGCAAGGCCAGGGCCAGACTGTGGAACAGACCACCAATTGCTTATATGCAAGTTCAAGCTGAAGCTGAAGAAAATTAATGCAAGTGCAGGAGACCCAAAGTACAACTTTGACTATATCCCACTTGAATTTATAAACCCTCTCAAGAATGGAATTGATGCCTTGAACACTAACGACCAAAGACCAGAAAGATTTTGGAAGGACATCATACACGAAGAAAGCAAAAGGGCATTAAAACAGACGGGAGAGAAAGAAAAGGCCAAAATGGATGTCAGAAGAGACTCTGAAATTTACCCTTGAACATCAAGTAGCTAAGGAAAATGGAAGAAATGGTGAAGAAAAAGAGCTGAACAGAAGATTTCAAAGAGCTCCTTGAGAAGATAAAGTAATACAATGAAATGTGCAAAGCCCTGGAGTTAGAAAACCAAAAGGGAAGAACACTTTCAGCATTTCTGAAGCCGAAAGAACTGAAGAAAAAATTCAAGCCTTGAGTTGAAATATTGAGGGATTCTATGGCCAAAATACTGAATGATGCAGGAAGCATCAAAAGAAGATGGAAGAAATAGAGTCACTGTACCAAAAAGAATTGGTCAACATTCAGCCATTTCAGGAGGTAACAAATGATCAAGAATTGATGGTACTGAAGGTAGAAGCCTATGCTACACTGAAGGCATTGGTGAAAAGCAAGGCTCCAGGATATTACAGAATACCAATTGAGATGTTTCAACGAACGGATGCAAGGTTGGAAAAGCTCAGTCATCTATGCCAAGAAATTTGGAAGACAGTTACCTGGCCAACTGACTGGAAGATACCCGTACTTCTGCCCATTCTAAAGAAAGGTGACCCAACAGAATGCAGGAATTGTCAAGCAATATCATTATTATCACATGCAAGTAAAATTTTGCTGAAGATAATTCAAAAATGGGTACTGTAGTACATTGACTGGAAACTGCCAGAAATTCCAGCTGGATTCAGAAGAGGATGTGGGATGAGGGATAACACTGCTGATGTCAGATGGATCCTGGCTGAAAGTAGAGAATACCAGAAAGATGTTTACCTGTGTTTTATTGACTATGCAAAGGCATTTGACTGTGTGGATCATAACATATTATGGATAACATTATGAAGAAAGGGAGTTCCAGAAAACTTAATTGTAGATACGAGAAACCTGTACAGAGACCAACAGGCAGTCATTCGAACAGAACAAGGAGATAATGCATGCTTTAAAATCAGGAAAAGCACCTCTCAGAGTAGTATCCTTCTACCATACTTGCTCAATTTATATGCTGATCAAATAATTCGAGAATCTGGACTATATGAAGAAGAATGTGGCATTAGGATTGGAGGAAGACTCATTAATAACCTGCAATATAAAAATGACACAACCTTGCTTGCTGAAAGTGAAGGGAACTTGAAGAAGTTACTGATGAAGATCAAAGACTACAGCCTTCAGTATGGGTTATGCCTTAACATAAAGAAAACAAAAACCCTTACAACTGGACCAATAAACAACATCATGATAAATGGAAAAAAGATTGAAGTTGTCAAGGATTTCATTTTACTTGGATCCACAATCAATGCCCATGGAAACAGCAGTCAAGAAATCAAACAACATATTGTACTGGGCAAATCTGCTGCAAAAGTCCTCTTCAACGTGTTAAAAAGCAAAGATGTCACTTTGAGGACTAAGGTATGCCTGACTTAAGCCATGGGGTTTTCAATCACCTTATTTGCATGTAAAACCTGGGCAATGAATAGGGGAGACCAAAGAAGAATTGATGCATTTAAATTATGGTATTGGCTAAGAATATTGAATATACCATGGACTGCCAGAAGAACAAACAAACCTACCTTGGAAGAAGTACAGCCGGAATGGTCCTTAGAAGTGAGAATGGCGAGACTGCCTCTCACATACTTTGGACCTGTTACCAGGAGGGATCCATCCCTGGAGAAGGACATCATGGTTGGTAAAGCAGAGAATAGGTGAAAAAAAAGGAATCGTCTCAACAAGATGGATTGACACAGTGGCTGCAACAATGGGCTGAAACAGAACAAGATTATGAGGATGGCACAGGTCCAGGCAGTGTTTCGTTCTGTTGTACACAGGGTCACTATGAGTCAGAACTAACTCAATGACAACAAACAACGACATACATATACATACACACACACACACGCACACACACACACACACACCATTGCTGTTAGCTGCTATCAATTGCGTACTTGATTTATGGCAACCCATGCACAAGGAAACCAAGGAGATCCAGCCTTGTGCCATCCCCGTGATAGACTGCTGATTGCACAGTGTTTCCTTATGAACTATAGGGTTTTTTCATTGGCTGATTTGCGAAGTAGATCTCTAAGCCTTTTTTCCTAGTGCATTTTGGCCTAGAAGCTCCGCTTGATTATACTTTAGTTCACATTGGCATTTCCTTTCCAGGATGTTGCAATTGCCTTCTTACTGTTTTTCCCAGCTTCTAGGCTCCTCCTAACAAACCTGTTTGTATAGAACCTGAATTAATTAGCTACTGCTGGTATAAACTTAGTGGTTTAGATTAATGCAAATGTATTATCTTACAGTTCTTAAAGTCAGAAGTTCAAAATGACTTCGCAGACCTGTGTTCCTTCTGGAAGCTCTAGGAGAAAATTCATTTCTTCGGCCTCTCCAGCTTCCAGAGTCACCTGCATTCTTTTGCTCAGGGCATCCTCCTCCATCCTGGAAGCCAGCAATGTAGCATCTTCAAATACCTCTCTCTCTTTCTCTCACTCTGACCTCTGCTTTTATTGTCACATCTTCTTCTATACATGTCAAAAGTATGTACTATGCAGTCTCACCATCCTTGCTTCTAAGGAGCATTCTGGTTGTACTTCTTCCAAGACAGATTTGTTCATTCTTTTAGCAGTCCGTGGCATATTCAGTAGTCTTCGCCAACACCCCAATTCAAAGGCATCTCTCCTTTTTTGGTCTCCCTTATTCATTGTCCGGCTTTCATATGCATATGATGTGATTGAAAATACCATGGCTTGGGTCAGGCACACCATAGTCTTCAAGGTAACATCTTTGCTTTTCAACATTTTAAAGAGGTCCTTTGCAGCAGATTTGCCCAATGCAATGAATGTGTCTTTTGATTTCTTGACTGCTGCTTCCATGGGTGTTGATTGTGGATCCAAGCAAAATGAGATCCTTGACAACTCCAGTCTTTCTCTGTTTGTCATGATGTGGCTTATTGGTTGAGTTGTGAGGATTTTTGTTTTCTTTATGTTGAGGTCCAATCCACACTGAAAGCTGTGGTCTTTGATCTTCGTCAGTAAGTGGGTCATGTCCTCTTCACTTTCAGCAAGCAAGGTTGTGTCACCTGCATTACACAGATTGTTAATGAGTCTTCCTCCAATCCTGATGCCCTGTTCTTCTTCATATAGTCCAGCTTCTCACATTATTTGCTCAGCATGCAGACTGAATAATAATAAAAAAAAGGTATGGTGAAATGATACAACCCTGAAACACATCTTTCCTGACTTTAAAACACTCAGTATCCCCTTGTTGTGTCTGAACAACTGCCTCTTGATCTATGTACAGGTTCCTCGTGAGCACAATTAAGTGTTCAGGAATTCCCATTCTTTGCAGTGTTATCCATAATTTGTTATGATCCATACAGTCGAATGCCTTTGCATAGTCAATAAAACTCAGGTAAACATTTTTCTGGTATTCTTTGCTTTCAGCCAGGATCCATCTGACATCAGCAATGATATCCCTGGTTCCACATCCTCTTCTGAAACCAGCCTGAATTTCTGGCAGTTCTCTGTCAATATACTGCTGCAGCCACTTTTGAATGATCTTCAGTAAAATTTTGCTTGTGTGTGATATTAATGATACTGTTTGATAATTTCCACATTCGGTTGGATCACCTTTCTTGGGAATAGGTATAAATATAGATCTCTTCCAGCCAGTTGGCCAGGTAGCTGTCTTCCAAATTTCTTTGCATAGAGAAGTGAGCACTTCCAGTGCTGCATCCATTTGTTGAAACGTCTCAACTGATATTCCGTCCATTCCTGGAGCCTCTTTCACCAATGCCTTCAGTGCAGCTTGGACTTCTTCCTTCAGCACCATCGGTTCCCGATCATAAGCTACCTCTTGAAATGGTTGAATGTGGACTAATTCTTTTTGGTATAATGATTGTGTGTATTCCTTCTATCTTCTTTTGATGCTTTCTGTATCATTTAATGTTTTCCCCATAGAATCCTTCACTATTGCAACTCGAGGCTTGAATTTTTTCTTCAGTTCTTTCAGCTTGAGAAATGCCGAGCATGTTCTTCCCGTTTGGTTTTCTGTCCCCAGCTCTTTGCACATGTCATTGTAATACTTTGTCTTCTTGATCCGCCCTTCGAAATCTTCTGTTTAGTTGTTTTACTTCATCATTTCTTCCTTTTGCTTTAGCTGCTGGACATTTGAGAGCAAGTTTCAAAGTCTCCTCTGATATCCATATTGGTCTTTTCTTTCTTTCCTGTATTTTCAATGACCTTTTGCTTTCTTCATGTATGATGTCCTTGATGTCATTCCACAACTCGTCTGGTCTTTGGTCATTAGTGTTCAGTGCCTCAAGTCTTTTCTTTAGATGGTCACTAAATCCAAGTGGGATATACTTAAGGTCATACTTTGGCTCTTGTGGTCTTGCTCTGATTTTCTTCAGTTTCAACTTGAACTTGGATATGAGCAATTGGTGGTCTGTTCCACAGTCAGCCACTGGCCCTGTTTTGACTGATTATATTGAGCTTTTCCCTCGCCTCTTTCCACAGATGTAGTCAATTTGATTCCTGTGTTTTCCATCTGGCAAGGTCCATGTGTATAGTCATCATTTATGTTGGTGAAAAAAGGTATTTGCAATGAAGAAGTCCTTGATCTTGCAAAATTCTATCATTCGATCTCCAGCATCATTTCTATCACCAAGGCCATATTTTCCAACTACTGATGCTTCTTCTTTGTTTCCAACTTTCTCATTCCAATCAGCAGTAATTATCAATGCACCCTGATTGCATGTTCAATCAATTTCAGACTGCAGAAGCTGATAAAAATCTTTGATTTCTTTCATCTTTGGTCTTAGTGCTTGGTAGGTAAACCTGAGTAATAGTCATATTAACAGGTCTTCCTTGTAGGCATATGGATATTATCCTATCACTGATAGTGCTGTACTTCAGGATTGATCTTAAAATGTTCTTTTTGATGATGAATGCAACACCATTCCTCTTCAAGTTGTCATTCCCAGTATACTAGACTATATGGTTATCCAATTAAAAATGGCCAATACCAGTCCATTTAAGCTCACTAATGCCTAGGATATCAATGTTTATGCGTTCCATTTCATTTTTTACAATTTCTGATTTTCCTAGATTCATACTTTGTGCATTCCAGGTTCCTGTTATTAATGGATGTTTGCAGCTGTTTCTTCTCATTTTGAGTCGTGCCACGTCAGTAAATGAAGGTCCCAAAAGCTTGACTCCTTCCACTTCATTAAGGCTGACTCTACTTTGAGGAGGCAGCTCTTCCCCGATCATCTTTTGAGCGCCTTCCAACCTGGGGGGCTCATCTTCCAGCACTGTATCAGACAATGTTCTGCTGCTATTCTTAAGTTTCTCACTGGCTAATGCTTTTCAGAAGTAGACTGCTGGGTCCTTCTTCCTAGTTGGTCTTAGTCTGGAATCTCATCTGGAACCTGTCCTTCATGGGTGACCTTGCTGGTAACTGAATACCAGTGGCATAGCTTCCAGCATCATAGCAACAGGCAAGCCCCCACAGTATGACAAACTGACAGATACTGGGAGAAACAAACCCTCTAGAGATAATTATTAATATTCGTATATTTTCAATTAATCTTTTTGATATTTAGGTCTATATACTTCATTAAACAAAACTAGGATCATGCTATAGAATGGCACACCCTGCTGGGGATAGACCTGGCATTGGCCTGGATAGTGAGCATCAGTTATGACCAGAGATTTTATACAGAAAAATCCAGGGCAACCTATATATTGGGTTAAGGAATACCTAGGATATATGGTAATTAAAGGTGACTTCCATGAAGAGGAGAAATTTAAAGAACTTTTAATAAAAGAACAAAGAGCTGATTCAGAAATTTTATGTGGCAGCCAAAGTTGAACTCTGCAGATAAATAACATTATATGTATTTTTTCATAATCATATTTCTGAGGGCAAAAGAAGTTATTTGGAATTATTAGTATACCTTAATATCCTGTTGAGGCAGTTTTTCCAAGGATTAAGCCAGGGTTTTTGAGAAATTGCTTTGCTTCTTTTAAGTCACTAGCTCAATTTCAAAGTCCACAGGACACTTCCCAAGTAGTCTATCTCTGTCTCTGTCTCTCAGAGGCTATTAAGTGCCGATTCCCATGCCCCATCCTCTCTCCTCTGTCTTACTGAATCAGTCTTTAGTGATGGGGCTCAGAATTTCCACTTTTAGCAAGATTTGATGCATAATAAATTTCGAGCACTGAAGCTAGTAAAACCCTTAAATTAAAGTACTAAACAGCTTTTTAAGGGTTTTATACTGTGTGTGGAGTCCCTGCAAATAGTTAACATGTTTGGCTGCTAACCAGAAGGTTGGAGTTTTGAGCCTGTTCAGAGGTGCCTTAGAAGAAAAGTCTGGCTATTTACTTCTGAAAAATCAGGAATTGAAAACTCTGTGGAGCACAGTTTTACTTTAACACACATGGGGTCACCATGAGTCAGAATTGACTAAACAGTAACTGGTTTACTGGTACAGTGTGTGTTAATGTAAATTCTCCCTAGAAATCTGTTCATTTGTGTACATACATATATATATATATACACACACACACATATGTATGTATCTTGGGTACATGAGAATAGCAAAATAGAAAATATATTTATGGCACATGTTTTCATGAAATAGTTTTAAAAAACTTTTCGTTGTGTTTTATGTGAAAGTTTACAGTGCAAATCAGTTTTTCATTCAAAAATGTATACAAAACTGTTTTGTGCCATTGTTTGTAATTCCTGCAAATGTGTCAGCACTCTCCTCCATTCCTTTTCTACCCTGGGCTCTTCTGTCTGTTTGTCTGGGTTTCCTGTCCCTTCCTGCCTTCTCTACTTTGCTTTTGGACAGGTGTTGCCCATTTGGCCTCACATACATGATTGAACTAGGAAGCATGTTTCTCATGTGTGGTACTGTTCGTTTTATAGGCCTGGCTGATGTTTGGCTGAAAGGTGGACTTTGGGAGTGGCTTCAGTTCTGAGTTAGCAGGCTGTCCAGGGGCCATAGTCTCGGGCTCCTCCAGTTTCTGTCAGATGAAATCAGTTCCCTTAAAAAGGCTTAATCTTAGGAGTCTTTAGAACTGCGAGAGGTCTTTAAAATTTATTAATTCAGTCACCTCGTTTTACAATTAAGGAAACCAAAAAGATGAAGTGACCTCCCTGAAGCCACAGCCCTGAGTGTGGAAGAACCTAGCCTTTTACTCAGAAAGAACTGACTCCAAGTCTCTTCCACACTGGAGTATGTTTAATATGTCCACTGTATTATCTGTTTCAAGCCACTTTCATCACAGCCATTTTAATCCTTGCTTATTTGTTTTCTAATGACAAATCCTGAAGCCAATTTTTTTTTTATAAAAACACATTTTGCTGTTTAAGGAGAAACATGCCTGGCTTTAATGTAATGAAAACTGCAGAGCCATGAAACCTCCTTTGTCGATTGCATTCGGCTTGGGGCTTGCATGTAATTTGTTGTCCATAATTCTCAAGTTTGCCTGCTGGTGTACTCTGATAAGAGGAAGCATTGGGATCTCCAAATTAAAGAGCTCCAATAAAATAAACTGCAAGGGTATCTCTATTTCCAGAAAAGGAAAGAACTCTGCTTGTTTAGTGAGGTGAAACGTAATCTAAACAGCTGATATAATCTCAAGCACAGAATTCTTGAAAGCACTGAGAATCTGGTAGGAAAAATACACAAAAACAATGCTGTACTAATGAACTGTGCTGAATGTATGAGAGGCTGAGATTCTATTCCATTTCACACCTGCAGTCATAAAAAGGAATGTGATGAGCAGGTAAAATGACTTCCTTTATCTGAATTATTTTGTTCACTATTATTTTCATAGCTCTAAAGAAGAGCTAACTATTCTTCTATTTTATTGCTGTGACTTCCATTCTACTCTCTTGTTAGATAGCTCCAGGTTTAATTAGGAGTGGTGATCCCATTGCTAAACAAGAGAAAACCTGATTTGTAGGACAATGCCTTGTTCAAGATTAATTAACATAAGAAACCCAAGTTGCCAAATGAGAGAGAACTTCCAGGAAGTAACTAACTGTGGGAGTTTCCATGGATGGTAGATTCAAAGTGAGTCACAGTGCAATGTTGTACTGAGAACCAGTTTCATCAAAGCAAAGCAGATAATAATTCATTATTTTAAATGATCACTGCAATACTTCATTTTCCCCCTGGATATTTGTTAATGTTTTCCTAACCATGTAGTTATTATGGCATCATGTTGTATGTCACACCAAGGTAAGGTGGAAAGATATTTCTTCAAGGAATCTCTACTTTCATAGAACTTTTACAGTAAACAACTGACAAATAGAATAACTATATACCTTATAGAATACTTTTTAAGTTCTTATTTTATAAGCAAAGCAATCTTGACCTTTAGGGAAAATAGCTTCTCACAAATGAATTTCCTTATAGCAATTGGAGAGAGACGTGTCTGGTTCAAATGTGAACAAGAGTCTCCTGCTTTTTCCAACGTCACTGTTAGGTGAAATAGCCGGAAATCTACTAAGAATTGGCTTTCTCTTGTGAACTCTTAGAATATTTTAATGATGAGTTTTGTGTTGTGATATTTAGATTCTTTAGATAGGAGGTAAGAAGTTACTTGAATTTAGAATATGGGATAAAATAAATTTGTTTTTTGGTTAGCATTAGTAAGGTTCTGAGTTAGCAGGCTGTCCAGGGGCCATAGTCTCACGGGTTCCTCCAGTTTCTGTCAGACGAAATCAGTTCCTTTAAAAAGGCTTAATCTTAGGAGTCTTTAGAACTGAGAGAGGTCTAAAGAAAAGACTCCTTTTGGAGGTGAGTATAAATCACTTGGAACTGGAGGTATGGAATAGAACTAGATTATTCCCATATTTACAATTGGAAGAACTCCCTGATTAAAATGACTTGTTCTCAAGCACTTTTGTTCTCTCTCTCTCTCCTTTCTGTCTTTCTCTAAGGAGCTTCTGGTTCTTAACCCAATTTACCATGTTTCTGGAAATGAAGCAAATTACATTTTGTATATTAATTTCTTATGCCAAAGTATCTACCTCCTCATGACCAGGAGATTAGGGTTGCATTTGATCCCATGTTAGCCAGTCCATCTCCTGTTACTTTCACATTGCTTATAGTAACCTTGCAGTTTACTTAATCATAGCAGATACTTAGACGTTGCATCTTCAATATTTTCCATATAAAATTATGATTTTATGACCCATACTATTTCTCTGATTGTTTCTGGGATAACTGGGACAACCTGTAAAAATACAAATGAAAATGATCTAGTGCCAACAACCATTGGGTGATCTAGGAAGCCCTAATTCATATTCATTGCTAAGAGTAGTGCCCTTATTAGTGCCATAGAGCATCAATAAGTATAAAGGATATTCCAAATATAGACATATTTTTTGGTTAAGGAGTAGCTTATGGTGGCTGCCTCGAATGGTAAGCTCTACTGTCCCACCAAGTGAAAAGATCTCACTCAGTTCCAGCTTTCAAATGGTGAGACAGCTGCCTCAGAAGTCAGAGAGATTGGACACACTCTGGAGAAGCATATTTTCACCTGCTACTTTAGATGTCTGTCCCAAATTTGCATCTCCCTTTAGAGATAAATGGCACATCTCCCTCACTGAACCTTGTAGGATAGGAAAAGCAGAAAACTGTAAGTCAAAAAGTTTTTGGAAGAAAAAGTATATTTGTAATAAAATGGGAAAATACCTCTTTATAGATTGTTGGTTTTAGAACAGCTCTGCTTACAAGGTTCTACCTAGACCTAGAGTAAAACATGTCTAAAATCTGAGTTCCTTGTCTTTCCATAGACTTTCAGTAACTTCTCCACTCCTTCTGTAATTATCAATGACACCAACCTTCTAGTGGAGTCCTGGGCAGTGCAAATGGCTAAATGCTTAGCTACTATGTGAAACATTGGTGATTTGAACCCACCCAAAATCTCTGTGGAAGAAAGTCCTGGTGATCTGCTTCCAAATGGTCACAGCCATGAAAACCCGATGGAGCACAGTTCTATTCTACAACCCATGGGCTCACCGTGAGTCAGAATTGCCTTGAAGGCAACTGATTTGAAATATATATATATATATATACACCCATATATAGAACGGGAATTCCAGAACACTTAATTGTGCTCATGAGGAACCTTTACATAGATCAAGAGGCGGTTGTTCGTACAGAACAAGGGGATACTGATTGGTTTAAAGTCAGGAAAGGTGTGCGTCAGGGTTGTATTCTTTCACCATACCTATTCAATCTGTATGCTGAGCAAATAACACGAGAAGCTGGACTATATGAAGAAGAACGGGGTGTCAGGATTGGAGGAAGACTCATTAACAACCTTCGTTATGCAGATGACACAAGCTTGCTTAGTGAGAGTGAAGAGAATTTGAAGCACTTACTAATGAAGATTAAAGACCACAGTCTTCAGTATGGACTGCACCTCAACACAAAGGAAACAAAAATCCTCACAACTGGACCAATGAGCACCATCATGATAAACAGAGAAAAGACTGAAGTTGTCAAGGATTTCATTTTACTTGGATCCACAATCAACACCCATGGAAGCAGCAGTCAAGAAGTCAAAAGACACATTGCATTGGGTAAATCTGCTGCAAAGGACCTCTTTAAAGTGTTGAAGAGCAAAGATGTCACCTTGAAGACTAAGGTGCGCCTGCCCCAAGCCATGGTATTTTCAATCGCCTCACATGCGTGTGAAAGCTGAACAATGAATACGGAAGACCAAAGAAGAATTGACACCTTTGAATTATGGTGTTGGTGAAGAATATTGACTATACCATGGAATGCCAAAAGAACAAACGAATCTGTCTTAGAAGAAGTACAATCAGAATGCTCCTTAGAAGCAAGGATGGCGAGACTGCGTCTTACATAGTTTGGACATGTTGTCGGGAGGGTTCAGTCCCTAAAGAAGGACATCATGCTTGGCAGAGTACAGCATCAGCAGAAAAGAGAAAGACCCTCAACGAGGTGGATTGACACAGTGGCTGCAACAATGAGCTCACGCATAACAACCATTGTAAGGATGGCTTAGGAGTGGGCAGTGTTTCATTCTGTTGTGCATAGGGTCGCTATGATTTGGAACCGACTCAACAGCACCTAACAACAACAACAACAACATATACATATATATGTATGTGTATCTATGTAGAGGCTTTAAAAACCCCATACAATAAACATAAAGCATATTAATGTATAAAACTGCATATGAAAGAGAAACTTCAGAAAATTAAAGAAGAGCTGGGGTTTTAACGGCTAAAACATGTGTTCTCCCTTCCTGTGTTTGAGGTCCTTTGTCAAACAGGTTACCTGCATTAGCTCATTTAATCTTCAGCAACCTTAGGAAATAATCTATCATGATCCTCTTTTTAAAATGAGGAAACTGAGAGGTTAATTGATTTATGCAATGTCACACAACTAGTAAGTGATGGAGCCAGAGTGTGACTACAAGTCGTCTAACCGCAAATCCTCTTACCAGTTGTCTGGTATTGGTCAAACCAAGAGCATTCAAATCACCAAAGGTGCTTGGAGAAAATGCAAATCCCCACACTCTGCAGCCACACCTACTGAAGGAGAACTTCTGAGGGTGGGGTGCTACGTCAAGTTGCCAAATGTAATTTATAAATAACCCAAATAGAAGGAATAGGTCTCTTAAAACTTCCCTGATAATGAGGGATAAGGGGGACTCTCCATTGTATTTGTTTCTCCAAGTCAGCCCTGAGCTACATCAGAATTTGACTCCAAGAGGAGGAAACCTTGCCTCACCTGGTCATGTTCTCCAGTAGCTTACAGTAGTCTTTGGGTGCAAAGAATTACCCCTTCCTCTCCCTGTGAAGAATGGTTAATCTGTGCAAATCTGGCCTTACAGTCTTGCCCAACCTTCTGCCTCTCACGTCTGTGAAATAACTAGCCAGCTTGAGCAGATAGTTGGCACTTGGAGGGAGAGAAGAGCACGCAGGGATCAGACCCTGACCTTATTAGCACAGCGTGATCATCAGGCCTAGCAAAGCCCAGCCTTGGTGGTGCCCAGCTGGAGAAGTTTCTATCTTTCCTGTAGGAGAAGGGTCAGTCGATGCCAGTGCATCTGCTCTCTGACTCTGCTATCCAGCTATTCATTGCAATAGTCTGTTTACATGGTAAGCAAAATACATTTGTCTGGCACACAAGTCCTAAAAGAAATGTTTGCGTTGAAAGTAGGAATTTGGATTTTAGTTGGAATGCTAATACCCTTTTAGGCTTCTGATGTCAGCATTCATGTTGCCAGTGAAACATAAATGTGAAAAAAATGTTTTTATATTTTGTCATATTAGTAGACAAATGATTTAGGTGTATTTGGTCTAATGGCAATACAGCGATTTTTGTAACTTTTTACTATGAAAAAAACAACTAAATTGTGCTTTTTAAATGGGTTTTTGTTTTGTTTTTTCCCCCATTAATAATGATTTTCTTAGTCCTGACTAACCTTTCTTTTTAAATTTAAAATGCTAATTTATGGGTATATTGTATGTAATACGGCATATACTGCAGTGGCCTGCCTGCGCTCTCTTTCATACAAATCAGTACAGGTTCTTTGTCACGTGTGGCTTTTACACTCTTATCCTCTGTTGGTCTGGGAATTATGCTGTTGGTTCACTTGTAATGACAACTGGAAACTTACTGTTTCTTACTTATAGAGAATTTAAACCCTAAGTAGAATTCAGATTAAATAAATTCAGTAGATGCTATTCTAGATGTAGATTGCAAGTTTTAACACGAGTTTGGCTTCATTTTAGATTTTTTACTTTGGCTTCACTGATGGACTTTGTCCCATTCAAAGGCAGCATCACACAATAACAGTGTAAATGGGTGCTGGCCACTGAGACGCTCACTCTCCCCTTCTGGCTCTGGCCCTTCTACCTATCCAGAGGGCAGGGGGCTCTCCTCCACACAGGGAGAACACACAACTCATAGTCCTAGAACCGGGGTGCCTGACTTTCTAGATTCCCCAATTCTTGCTACCAATATCCAGGTCCTGTTTCCCTCCCAGTGACGTCCAGTTCTGTCTTGAATAGAAAAAAATAAAAAGCCTCCCATGCTATCAGAAAGACATGTATATCTTCCTAGCTTGTAGGAAACTGAGGGCTGAAGGAAGCCCCCTTGAATCTCTTTCCATTGGCACATCTCTCAAATGTTTAGTCCTCTTTGTAGCTGGCCTCTGCCCCCTGTCTCTGATTTCAGTTCCTCCATCCGTGGAGCTGAGCACCAGACTCAGCTCTGTATTGGTGTCTGATCAGAGCTGAACAACTGAAGCCATCTCTAGGTGCTTTCGACATAAACAAAAAATGTAGACAAAAAGCCAGTGCTTGTCATCTATTTAACCACGTGATCCTAAAGCCTCACCTGCAATTACATTCATCTTAGGAGGCCCTGGATGGCTTTGTGCCTTGTAAAATTTGACATTACATAATCTTATACAGAAATATGAGGTCACAAAGGTCACATGTGAAAGTGTTCCATGCCACGCAAGGCCTAAATCTAAGGGTCTCTGTTTCCTGAATGCCAAGCAAATGGGCTTAATATTTTCCACTATTAACAAATTGTGAGATAACTACTCAGCAACCCAAACTGTCCTTTGATGTTTAGATATTCCAGTTGGAACGTAATATCATCTCACTGCCTTCTTAGTATTATTTAAGTCTAAAGGCTGTTTTTAGGAGTGGTTAACCACCTGGCTGCTAACTGAAAGATCAGCAGTTTAAACCCACCAGTCACTCCCTGAGAGAAAGATGTGGAAATCTGCTTTTGTAAAAATCACAGCATTGGAAACTCTATGAGGTTATTCTTCTACTCTGTCCTAGAGGATCACAGAGTCAGAACTGACTCAACGGCAACAGGTTTTTTGTTGTTGTTAAAGGCTATTTTTAAATAAGTAAGTACTGTTGTTTTTTATTGTTGTTGTTAGGTGCTGTTGAGTCAGTTCCAACTCATAGCAACTCTGTGTACAATAGAACAAAACACCGTCTGGTTCTGAGCCATCCTCACAATCATTTCTATGTTTGAGCCCATTGCAGCCTGTGTGTCAATCCATCTTTTCTTCTTTTGCACTGACCCTCTACTTTACCAAGCATGATATCCTTCTCCAGGGACTGGTTCCTCCTGATAACACGTCCGCAGTACTTGAGATGAAGTCTCTCCATCCTTGCTTCTAAGGACCATTCTGGTGTACTTCTTCCAAGACAGATTTGTTCGTTCTTCTGGCAGTCCATGGTACATTCAGTGTTCTTCACCAACACCATAGTTCAAAGACATCAGTTCTTCTGTCTTCCTTGTTCATTTTCCAGCTTTCACATACATATGAGGCAATTGAAAATACCATGGCTTGGGTCAGGTGCACCTTAATCCTCAAAGTAACATCTTTGCTTTTTAACCCTTTTAAAGAGGTCTTCTGCAGATTTGCCTGATAAAATATGTCATTTGATTTCTTGACCGCAGCTTCTATGGACGTTGATTGTGGGTCCAAGTAAAATGAAATCCTTGACAACTTCAATATTTTCTTAATTTATCATAATACTGCTTACTGGTCCAGTTGTGAGGATTTTTGTTTTCTTTATGTTATTTTTTTTTTTTATGTTAAGGTATAATCCATACTGAAGGTTGTTGTCTTTCATCTTCATCATTAAGTGCTTCCAGTCCTCTTATAAAAGAGAAATGTATGTAATTTATTAATAGGAATATTATTTAGGTCAGTGAGGCATTGGTGGTTCAGTGGTAGAATTCTCACTTTCTGTACAAGAGACCCAGGTTTGATTCCCGGCCAATGCACCTCAGATGCAGCCACCACCTGTCTGTCAGTGGAGGCTTTCCAGTTGCTATAATGCTGAATAGGTTTCAGTAGAGCTTCCAGACTAAAACAGACTAGAAGGAAATTCTGGCGCTCTGCTCCTGAAAATCAGCCATTGTAAACTCTGTGAATCACAAAGGTCCAATCTGCAGTCCATCATGAGGATGGTGTAGACCGGACAGCATTTCCTCCTGTTGTACGTGGGGTCACCAAGAGCTGGAGGCTGACTCAGTAGCAGCTAACAACAACAACATTTGGGTCAAGTCAAGAAGCCTTTCCAAAGTAGACACTCAATCCTTGACATGTGTTCTTCTTGGCTTTCCAGTGCTGTTTCCAGAATCAGACAACCCCTTCAGCCTCTTGTTGCCCTCGTCTCTTGCACAGCCAGCTGCCTGCTGCAGTCTGGCTTTTTCCCTACAAGGAGTGCACAGTGAGATGCTGCAGCAACTTCTGTTTCTCTAGCATCTGATTTCTACATTTTCGTTTCCTTTGTCTCCCTGTATATTTTAGAGCATACGTTTGCCAGATATAATTTTTTTTGTACTTATTGTTAAATGATGTTTGTCAACCAATGTGAGCAGTAGTTTGAGATTGAGGATCATTGCTTTGATCTTGAAACACCGTTGTAATTCACTAGGCATTTTCTCTCAATGAGGGTCAAAACAATCATAAAAATAAGAGCGTGCAGAGGACCTTGAAGGACCCAGTAAGCATAATTAAGTGATCATCATGATAGAATTTTAATTGCGTATTTCACCTTTGAATTCTCTTCCTTTTTTATATAGTGAAGGGTGGAGCGAGTGAATGAGGGCATATGGATTTGGAGTGATTTTGAAGGACAGATACCTTTATTTTGCCTCTTCCTGCAGGGATGAGATGAGTAAGGAACTACATACAGTGTCCTACTGAGCAATCCTATTGCATCTTAACAGACATGTTCTAGTGGGATTTGATGGACTGGCTTCGATTCTTTCCTCTCATTAACACAGTCAGTAATAATGATGCTATTTATAGCATTTTATGCTTTACATAGAACTTTTCTTATTTGCAGCTTGCAATTCAACTAAGTATTAGGCATAGATTTCATTTTGGAAATCAGGAAACTGAGGTTCAGAGAGGTTAGGTGATATTTCCAAAGCCACACAGCCTATGAGTCTCAGAACAGGGTAGGAACCCATGTGTTCTAACTTCAAATTCCATGTTCTTTTGTCCAAACATTTCTGCTTCTGAAAAAATGGAAGTGTCATTCGTTGAGCACCTAGTGTGTGGAAGAAATGTTTGTATTTGTGATTTTATTTAACCCTCACAAAAACCTCAAGTTAAGGAGACTGATAATATTATCTCTATTTTAGCTAGGAAATGAAAACCCAGAATGCTTAAGTTACTTGCCCAAGGTCATACAGCTGGTCCTGGGTCATAGATTATATTTTCTCTCTTCCATTCCATATATGGATCCTGATGTAGAAGGAGCAAGAATTTGTCCTGTTGTCCCCCCCGCTATTTGTTATAGTTTAAAGAAAGAGAAATGGAAATCATACTACCAGTTGCAGCACCTGAAGAATTTTTAGATGCCAAACAAAAGCCTCCTGCAGTACTTAAAGATAAATATTGTTTTAATCATTGCAGAGGAAAAGTGGTGAGCAATGCACAAAGAATAAACAGTGTTTTCATTTCCTGACCCAAGCCCATGGCTTTTCCCATCATCCTGACTGTGGCTGTGTCACTCCTCTGTTAACCACATCTTCTCAGCTCTTCAAAGCCTGCCCATCACTGGGGATCTGCACAACCCTACCTTTTCTGCAGCTTTTTCCAGCTTTAGTCTGTTCTTTCTCTGATTCCTCTACCACATATTGCACACATTGTATTATAAACACTTCATACACAGCCACGTTCTTGGATTGCTTTATTTGCCTGTTTACAGAGAATGTAAATTCCTTGATTTAGAGATTGCCTCTCATGGACACTTATTTTGTATTCTTCACAGTACGCAGCGCAATACTAGTCATATGAATTTTCAACGTGCAGTTGGTTTTTAATGGGAAGCTGAGAGAGAATACTGACTAGGTAAAACAATCTGATTTTTGCCTTACGTAAATTTTGAAGCCCAAAGCTAAATTTGACCTAGGCACTGAATTACTTGGACTAAGTTAAAAACTAGTTTCATTCTTGGTTAGGAAGCTCCAGAAAAAGAATATTCAGTTAATAGAGTATTTTTACTTCTTTTTGAAGACATTCTTGGGTTCTCTTGAGCTTGAAAACACAAGGCTAAACGAATGGGTGCTTTGATGAATATACTTACGTGAAAAGGACACAGATATCAGGAAACATGGGGAGGAATTGGGAAATGTGGTCAAATTCTGACATGAAGGGTATAAAAAGAGGAATGAATACATACAATGAATAAAAAGAGAAAGTTGGAAAGGAATATTGGGCCAGATGAAAAGAACCTAAGGAATTTGAACTTTATTTCTGGCCAATTAGAAGACATAGGATGGTTTTGAAAAGGGAATAAAGGTTCTAGTCCTACCATCATGGTAGTATACTACTACTTATGATAGTGAGGGTGGTGGGGTAGTCTCAAACTGCAATACCTCCAGGGCCAGGCAACCACATAAAGGAGAGAAGAGAGCCAGATGAGAATATAAAAGGGGCAGTTGCTACTCAGTTCCAGCCTTCTGTGGCCACACGGTAATGCAGGCATCATTTTTGCCATCTCCTTTAATTTTTTCAAAAGAAATTAGAAATCTGATTCTTTATATAAAAATTCCCAGATTTTAAAACATTGGCTGCAGAAATTTTAAACACTATGTTAATCAAACAGAACCCTTTTGTGATTGAGATAGCAGTCTGTGATCTTGACCTGCAGAAATAACACAATCTCTTTTCACCATGGATAAAAGAAGAAAGCTGACCAGAGAAAGAAGTGAATTGAGCAGGCAACCTAATGATCTAACTGGATAGGGACTGAGTAAGGCACAAGAACTCTGCTATTCTAATATTAAACTCAGACCACAACCATATATTTGCACCCAGCTCTGGTTTCATTTTAAAACTAGCAAGGTTTGCACTGCCGTTACTCACCTGACCTTTAGAACTTTTTCAAACCTTTTTTTTTCAACTTTTTAGAACTGAGAGTGGTGGTATGACAGGAATCTATAAATGATCTCAGAAGCTATGGGTGTATTTTGAAAATCCAGACCTGGTTTCAAATTTGAATTAAAGTGCAGAAGTTCTAGAGAACTTTTGAGTATGAAAAGAGACAAATTAATTAATCAAGTTGGTATGTAAGCATGAATTGATCATAAACTGAGGCATTCCTGGGCTAGCCAGGATGTACAATGACCGTATCTACCTGGCATCTAGTTGGAATTCCAAAATAAAAGAATAATAAAAATGGGCTAAAAAAAAGAAAAAAAAAAGGGAGAGGGAGAGAATGGCTGAACTTTTTTCCCCCAGAATTGTCAAAAGATAAGAACCCTAAAAATTAGGAAGTAAGATGACCCCCAGCAGCATATGTAAAAGAAATATATATGTAGACTCATCATGGTGAGACTGGAGAACACCAAAGATGAAAAGTTCTCAAAGGCAGTTTCAGAGAAAAGATGTTGTATGAAAGATGTTGGTGTGTGCTGAAAACAATGGAGTAATGCTATAAATAGCAGAGGGACTATAACTAGCATTGTGTAACTAGATAAACATTAATTATGAATGATGGTTAAATATACAGTCAGACATACAAAAGCAGAGAAGTTATATCCTGCCCCTGCTAGAATACTCCATAGCCTATTGTGCCTCATTCAATAGACAACCCTCCTGGATGTGAGTCCATGATAAGATGCCTCAAGTGCAGCTACTTGCTGGCGTGTTCACTGATCCACTGGAAACTCACATAACCTAGCCGTGCTAAGCAATGAGATATCAACCGCTGTACTGCATCCCCCTCCTCAATCCTGCTGTCTCTCTCCAGGTATCATATACTTCAGCATAAAGCACAGAGCAGCAGTTCCACTGCTTAAGCAGGCATCCGTCCAACCATCCTGGCACATGGCTTGTGGGAGTGGAAGCTCCCCATTCCTTTACAAGGAGAGTCCTGATTTGAGTCTTAGTTGCTAATTCTCACGCAACAGTAAAAGACCCACTCCATAGCCTGTTATCCTTCAAAACAGTGTATTTAATCTGATGCAGGCATTTCTATAAAGAAAAAGCATTTCTATAAAGAAAAACACCTACTAACCTTGACTAAAAGCTCTAAGCTGCCTGCATTTAAATATTTATGCCCCAGGTTTTTTAAGAAGTTGAGTATAATCAAAATCACCCTGGAAGAAGCATGTCAAAAAGATTAATTAAGAAGGAAGCAAAAAATGGCATCTTCCCCTGCCTCTGTGCTAAGCATTCTTGGAAAACAAGCTCTCAAATAAAATGAGTAAAGACTCCTTTACACAGCTTTGATTGCAAATTTTGCCAAGGTCTTAAAGAGAATTCATCTGAGTATTTAAATAGTATTTACTAAAAAGCATCTCCAACTTTCATGAGCGTAAGAATATAATTAATAGATATGCCAGGGTATCATTGACGATGGAGTCAAAGGCCCCCTATAACAGATCTATATATGGCTTTTTCTCTCTTCAGGAGAAGATGAATTGCCATGGTAACACTGCCATGAAATAATAGGTCAAGTTTTATCATTCTGCCTTGGGCTTATTTTATTAGGTTTTACTTAAAAGTGGATGCCATTGTAAAATGGAGGTTTTGGTATTTCAAAGCTAAACATCATGACAAGAAAGTCTAATCAATAAAATCTGCTGGCGTCAAGAGGATGGATAAAGGACAATAGGTAGGAAGAACATTTAATTTGATTGAAGAACTATTTAAAGGTAGGTTTTTTAGTACTGTCTTCTAAAATGTGGGCTTGTTTTACAAATGCTAGTATAGCTAAGTGTGTGTAAATGAATTCTAACTGACTGTTTGCACAAGATTAATAGTGAAAAGAGGTTTGTAAATTTTATTTTATTGGAGGATTAACTGCTCTAAGGCAAAAACATTCTTATTCTAGGTCAAAAATAAATAGGCAAAAAGAAAGCATAAAATATTTAAGCTTTCTGTTTTGCTTACTATTTTTATAAGAATGAATTCAATGCTGCTTTATGTCTATTTATGGAAATAAAGAAGTACAGCTTGGGGAAAAGTAATATCATGCAAAAGAAGTGATGTGTAATAATGAGCATTTTGGGTTTTTTGTGTGTGTGTGTGCATTTTTGGATGTTGTGTCTCAGTATACATGATGGCTTAAAAATTTTCTGTAACAGTATCTCAATCATTTCAGGATGAAATTCCAGCATGAAGTAATATATGATTTTTGTCACTTCAAACAATGTTATTCAGTCCTTCTAGCAGTCTTATGCATAAACAGATAAGAGAGATGGATTACCAAAGATCTAGTTTTTAAAATAACAACATATCAAGCCACCTTCTTCTTTTAACAGAATTAATTTTACATAAATAGGATATAAAAATACATTTTAGCATAACATCCTTCATGAATTCACACAGTAAGACTATGTTAGACTTCCCCGTAGGACTACCTTTAATTTTCTGTATTTTGTCTTCTGTAACATAATAAAGGGGTGTGTTAGTAACTGTGAAATTTATACTGTTTTTGTCATGATTATGAAGATTGCAAACTGGAGTCAGTCAGTATGAATTAAAGGACCTTACCACTTAGTGAATTCTCTTCCTTGAGATTTTTAATTGTTATGCTGTCTGGTTCTTTAAAAAACTGTATTTTCAACACTATACGTAACCTTTTGCACACATGTAGGAAATATAGCATTCTGGTTAATAAAATTCTTCTAGAATATTTAAATATACAAAACAGGCCTAGAACAGACAAAATAAATTTAATATATACATACACAGTCCCTGGGTGGTACAAACGGTTAATGTACTTGGCTGCTAACTGAAAGGTTGGCCGTTCAAGTCCACCCAGAAGTCCCTTGGAAGAGAGGCCTGACGATCTAATTTCAAAAAAAAATCAGCCATTGAAGACCCTATAGAGGAGCAGAGCTGGGAAAGATGGTGGCGTAAACAAACCATCTTTCCAACCCTCCCCACAAATACAACAAGGAAACTGCTGGGCTTTGAGAGACTCTGAATAGGGGAGCAGAGGAAAGCAACAAATCAACATATCAACAACAGGTTGCATGCAGTAGGAGAATCACTTCTCCCACCGTCCCTGCCCCTCCCCAAGCCACACAGGTCGTGGCTGCTATGAACTGGGATAGTACCTCGGGGTGGGGGTTGGGGGGGGGGGAAGCCTGCTTCCCTAACCACCACTGCTCCTGTCTGTACAAAGAGACAGGACGCCAAGTTTCTGCCCTAAAATCAACAAGGCAGACGCTCCATATAGGTCTGTTTGCTGTATGACGGCCTCTCCTCACCCAGACGCTGTCACCTGCAATCTTGCCGTGAATTCCTACAGAAGGGCCCTGCAATGGAGTCAGCTCTCACAGTCAGCTCTCTAGATGCTCCCTGTGCACTCCATAGCTCTGGCCTCTGAAACCAACAGGACAAAACTACCTGGGAGTCAATTAGGGTTAGTCTGCCGCCACTTCCAGTTACTGAGGACTGCTGACTGAGGCTGCTGCGTGTTGGGAAGCAGGAGTCTTGAGTGGAGGCTGCACTTACAACCAACAATCCACCAGGGAGACTCTGATAGCAACAAGGCAGACTTCCACGAGGATCTGACCAGAATGTGACACTTCCTTCTCCACCTGGTAATTGTTGGCTGTCAGGCTGTTGCTAACTGCTATAGAAGGCCCCCACAGTGGAGTCTACACCCATATCAGAACTTTACTTGCCTTCCTATGCACTCCATAGCTCAGGCCTCTGAAACCAACAGGACAGATATCTCAGGGAATCAACTGTGTCTGTTTGCTCACCCTTAAAGATGTTACTGAGGACTGCTGACTGAAGCTGTGTGTGCTAGGAAGTAGGCATCTTGAATGGAGGCTACACCCACAGCCAGCATATTTCAGCATAGTACTGGGCTCTGATAGCAACAAGGTAGACTTCCCTAGAGATCCATTCAGAGTGTGACTACCCCACCCCAATTGGTAACTGTTGGCTGCTGGACTGATACGAACTCCTACAGAAGATTCCCTTCAGTGGAGTCAGGAGGTGGGTCATCTAAGCAGAGACTGCTCCCCCAACCACCACAGGGTTCACTGGGGCTCTGCAACCAATAAGACATAGCTTTTGTCAGTCCTTCTGGGAAGTGCCAGCCTCTCCTCCTCCTGAAACGAAGCAAATCTGCCTGTGTTTGCCCTGACTGCCAGCTCAGATATAAGCAGCCCCCACAGAGCAGGTAAGGAAACCAGAGACAAAACTGGAGGGCAACACCTATCCCCGAAGAGGGCTTGCTGGGTGTGGGTTTTCTGACTAAAAATGTGATTGCAGAAACACAGAAGGGAAGGGAGTAACATCCAGAGAAGGGACTGCACTACCTGGGGGACAGATTGATTAGTACACAGTATCTCACCTGAGTGGCAGTTCCCTCTTGTGGACAAAGTGACCGCAGCATGTTCTCTGGTCTGTTTGGGAGAGACTGAAAGTTGAAAAATGAGATCTGAAACTTTTGAATCCCAATTAAACCAAGGAGGGAGAAGGAGCTATGACAGAGAGAGAGGAACTGGTAAGCAAAGGCCAAAGGCTCTGCCCACCTTAGAGTTTCTTACAGAAAGTAGTGTGGCAAAAACATCAAATACAGGGAAAACCAAGAAAGTTAACACCCTCAAAAATCCCAGTGCCCCAACAAAAGATCACGAGACATACAAAGTTCAGAGAAACAATGACCCATCCAAATGAACAAGACAAAGGGAGTGAAAGCACATATAGCGATGACCAAATAATGAAAAAAAAAAAAAAAAGGAAGAATATAATGCAGCAACATTAAGGGAAAACATAGACAAAAGCTAAAAGAAATAAGGAAAATAATGCCAGAACAAAACGAGGATCTAAAAAAAAAAGATATTGCAACTGAAAGGGACATTAACTGAAGTGAGAAACACAATAGAAGTATTTACCAACAGATTTAATCAGGTGGAAAAAAGAATCAGTGAACCAGAGGATGTTGTTGTTATTGTTGTTAGGTGCTGTTGAGTCGGTTCAGACTCATAGCGACCCTATGCACAACAGAATGAAACATTGCTGGGTCCTGCGCCATCCTTACAATCGTTGTTATGCTTGAGCCCATTGTTACAGCCACTGTGCCAATCCACCTCATTGAGGGTCTTTCTCTTTTCCGCTGACCCTGTACTTTAGCAAGCATGATGTCATTCTCCAGGGACTGATCCCTCCTGACAACATGTCCAAAGTATGTAAGACACTTCTAAGGAACATTCTAGTTGTACTTCTTCCAAGACAGATTGTTCTTTTGGCAGTCCATGGTATATTCAATATTCTTCGACAACACCACAATTTGAAGGCGTCAATTTTTCTTCAGTCTTCCTTATTCATTTTCTAGCTTTCACATGCATGTGATGCAATTGAAAATACCATGGCTTGGGTCAGGTGCACTGTAGTCTTCAAGATGACAGCTTTACTTTTCAACACTTTAAAGAGGTCCTTTACAGCAGATTTGCCTAATGCAATGCGTCTTTTGATTTCTTGACTGCTGCTTCCATGGGTGTTGATTGTGGATCCAAGTAAAATGAAATCCTTGACAACTTCAATTGAACTAGAGGATAAAAAAAAAATAAGCGAGTAAAATTACAGGCACTGAAGAGCAATAAGAACAGAGGCTCATGAAGGCTGAGCTCAGTTTAATGGAATTGTGGGACAGCAACAAAAGACCTAATAAATACATCGTAGGAATTCTGGAAGGAGGTAAGAGAGAGGGAGAGACATAAAGAATATTTGAAGAAATAATAACAGAAAATTTCCCCAATCTAATGAAGGACATGAATCTACAAATCTAGGAAGTTCAAAGAACCCCAAGCGGGATAAACCCAAAGAGATCTACTCCAAGTCACATCATAGTTAACCCAGTGCCCAGTGCTGTCGACATCATAATTAGGCTCCCAAAAATTAAAGAGAGAATCCTGAAATCAGTGAGAGAGAAGCAAACAGCCACATACAAAGGATCTCCAATAAGATTAAATGCCAATTTTTCCTCAGAAACATTGGAGGCCAGAAGGCAATGAAGTGATATATTTAAAGTTGTACACCTGTAAAAAGTTGAATTGGCAAAAGTGTGATGGATGTATTTACAACAAAGCCAAAAAAAAAAAAAGGAGTAGCTGCTGGGGCTGATAATGTACAAACACACACCTCATGGAATTTGGTTCCTTGGTTTAGAGGTTTAAGGTCATGGTTTCATGGGACATCCCAGTTAATCGGGCTAATAAAAACATAGTTAGTGCTTCTGTTCTATCTCCTAGTTCATTGCCTAGTACCTGGACTCTTAAAAGCTTGCAAGTGGCCAGCCAGGGCGCAGCAATTGGTCTCTGTTCACTGGACAACAGAGAGAGAAGGACGGTCAGAAATAGGAGGAAGATATGTAATGAGTGGCTAATTGCCTCCATGAACAACTACCTCCTTTGCCATGAGACCAGAAGAACTGAATGGTGCCTTGCTACCATTACTGAACATTTTGATCGAAGATTCATAGAAAAATCCTGATCAAAAAGGGGAAAATGCAGAACAGAATTTCAAATTCTTATGGACTCCAAACTTTCTGGAGCCATGGAGGTTGGATGAACCCCTGAAACTATTGCCTTGAGATAATCTTTAAAAAATTTAAGCTGAAAATATCCCCTGAAGTCATCTTAAAACCAAACAGTAGTTTAGCTTAACTGGTAAAAAAGGTCTGCTTGGAGGATTTTGCTCTTTTAAGAACTATTTTTAAAAAACCCAGTGCCTTTTTGTAAGGGATCAAATTAACAACAGTAGCTTGAAAGATTAGATAGGACCCTTAAGGGGCAGTGAGTTTATTTCAGTGAGGGAGGAATAATTTAGAAAAGGAGGATGAGGATGGTTGCACAATTCATAGAATATAATTGATGTCATTAAATTGTACATATATAAATTGTTGATTTGGTGTATCTTTTGCTGTGTATATTCTCAACAACAAAAGCAAAATTTAAAAAATTTAGGAAGACAGGAAAGCCCCGTGGAGCACGGTTTACTCCAACACACATGGGGTTGCCGTGAATCAGAACTGGCTGGATGACAACTGGTGATGATTATGATGATAGTGAACTTGTAGTAGATATTCGCTAAATGTTTATTGACTCCATAAAGGAATTGATCAATCACTTTTAAAATTAAGCTATATTGAACATAGTTTAATCTTCCTTTGGTGATTTAAAATAATCCCTTCAAAAAACGCTTAATAAACAGTAGATAAATGGTAACTTTGGTGAAGGGTAAGACAGCACACAATACTGGGGAAGCCGGCACAGCCTGTGTGAGGCAGGGCCATTGTAGCTCCATAGACACACTCAAACTCCCTGAGAGACCGAATTGCTCGGCTGAGGGCTGTGGGGACCATGGTTTCAGTGAACACCTAGCTCAATTGGTGCAACAGAGTTTATAAAGAAAATGTTCTACATTCTACTTTGGTGAGTAGTGTCTGGGGTCTTAAAAACCTGTGAGTGGCCATCTTGGACACTCTACTGGTCTCGCCGCTTCGGGAGCAAGGAAGAATAAAGAAAACTAAAGACACAAGGGAAAAATTAGTCCAAAGGACTAATGGACCACATCTACCACAGCTTCCACCAAACTGAGTCCAGTACAACCAGGTGGTGCCCGACTACCACCACTGACTGCTCTGACAGAAATCACAATACAAGGTCCCGGACAGAGTTGGAGAAAAATGTAGAACAAAATTCTAACTCAAAAAGAAAGAGCAGATTTGCTGACCTGACAGAGACTGGAGAAACCCTGAGAGTATGGGCCCTGGACACCCTTTCAGCTCAGTAATGAGGCCACTCCTGAGGTTCACCTTTCAGCCAAAGTTTAGACAGGCCCATGGAACAAAACAAGACTAATGAGGTGTACCAGCCCTGGGGTGGGGACTGGAAAGTAGGAGGGAACAGAAAAGCTGGTAATAGGGAACCCAGGATTGAGAAGGGAGAGTGTTGACATGTCATGGGATTGTTATCCAATGTCATACAACAATGTGTGTACTAACTGTTTGATGAGAAACTAGTTTGTTCTATAAACCTTCATCTGTAAAAAGAATAGTTCAGTAAAAATAAATAAAATAAAATAATCCCTTCAGGTAAAATGTAGCAAGGCACAGGTTAAGAGATCTTCACTTGCTTGAATGCCAAATGACTGAGCTGTTATCCCATTTCACCTCTTTGTGTTCCTCTGGAAGCTCACTAGCTAATGTGTATTTTATGTCTTGTGTTGCAGTGTTCCTAGTCCCCATTTATACTGACTTTCCCTGTAGACTATTGCATAGCCTTCAACTTATTTCTGTAAGTTTAATTAAATTGCCTTTGTTGATTGATTAACACCAGTGTGTTCTCTCCATCTATAAAATTACTTAGTTCATCATGTATAAGGATTGTCCATCCTACTATCTATTTTTCTCTGTCTAGACATTCAATAAATGTATTTTGATTGTGTTGATATTGAGTTCTGTTTCTTTACTAATGGTTGGTTCCATTTAATTCAATTCAATACAGCGAGAAGTACCCGCCACAACAAAGAGCAAATTATAATACAACTCATACCTTGCAAATAAAAGCTATTTCCTCACTCCTAAAACTACATATTATTATCTCTGTTTGGCCTCCGGAGGATTTGAGAAGGCAGCACATACACAATTGAAAAAATAAAATGTTTCATTGGGGAAAATCTTTAAAAATATATAAAAACAAAGACAAAATGCCAAAATTCAAACTGACAAAAGCTATTCTTCTCTTGACAGTTAATGAAGTATTTGTTAATCAAACCTATCATTAAAGTCAATTTTTGTTCTTAAAAATACTACTGGAAAGTCAAAATATTTGACCCAAGTAAAATGATTTTAGTATTCTTAGAAAAGGGGAAAATGAAATCACTCCTGGAAGAAAGTTTTTATTTTTTTCAGGTGTTTCTCCTTCATTTTCTTGGTAAGAGATTTCCGGTTGTGTTCTTCAATCACTAGAAGACTACATTTATAGGAAATCAGCAGGTATTGCAGTTACTAGAGTCAGTAGGGGCTAGGAGGAACTCAAAGCCAGGTTTAGAGCTGGTTTCCTGAACAAGCTGAGAAAAGGTACCATTTTAGTCCCTTACTTTCGGAGATTGCTCACATTTAATTACATTAGTGGTACTTGGCATTATAAAATGGTCTTTTTTTTTTTTTTTTTTAAATATAACCTTCGGTCGTCATTAGTGAATGTAAAATATAATGAAGTGTTTTTCTGAGCTCTTTTTCTTCCGGATATCATGGAAGAAAATGCTAATGAGTTTATAATCCTGAAATTGTCTTAATTATCCAGAATCAATGCACAGCCAACTTGGAGTATGTTTATTAGTTTAGTTTTATTCTTTATATTTTCTTTACATACGGAGGGAAAAGAAATTCCCTCTGTGTTTTTTGCTACATTTTACTCATCTGGTGTGGTTTCTTATTCTTCTTAAAAGCTTTTAGGTAACAAGTACCTCCAATTAGATTGTGTTTCTGGGATTAAATCCATATAGTGTTGAAGATCCTGCCCCTTGCTGTGACTTGAATGCTACTGGGTGGCATGAACAGTTAACCACTCAATTACTAGCCAAAAGGTTTACAGTTCAAACCTACCCAGAAGGTCCTTGGGAGACAGGCCTGGTGATCTATTACCAAAAGATCACAGACTTCGAAATCCTATGAAGCAGTTCTACTCTGCACACATGTGCTTGCCATGAATTGGAATCAACTCAAAGGCAACTAACAACAACAACAACACTGCATATAACATTTTCTGTTTTATTTTTTCTTGAAAGCTGTTTTTTTTCCCCTCCCCTTTTTTTAAATTTTGATATGCAGTGGTTATACAACCCTGTAGTTGCTAGCAGTTTCCTGTAACATTTCAATCATAATATAATTGGGCCTTGATTTCAGCTCTCTCAGAGATTTAATACACCTACAATGTGAAATTAATATATTTCATAACGGTAGAGCTAGTTTCTTTACTGTCAAAATGAAATTAACATCTTAAGAAAAAGGGATGCTGTTCCTGGAAGAGGTCAAGAAGAAAGAGGTAAAGTATCATTTTTAATGTCTGTGTTGAAGACATGCTTGACAGGAAGGGTCCAAGTCACCTTTTAGCAGTGTCCTGGCTATATTGGCTGTTTTCCCCTACTGAGAAGTTGGGGAAAAGATGCTTATTGTATAGAGAAGGTAGCAGGTATTGGGTCCCCAACCTGTAAGAATGTTAATCAATTCCAAGAAGACATTTTGCCAAGAGAAAAGTCATTTAAAGTTTCTTCAAAATGGCGGGGGGCGGTGGTGGGGTGGGGATACAGGTAGATAGATGATAGACAGACAGACAGATAGGGAGAGACAGACAGAGCGTTCTGGAAAATAGGAACGTAAGTCAATCAAATGTCGAAAAGTTTAAAAATAGGCTGATTTTTTCAAGGGGATCTGCTCCCCAGAGACCTAAAACACATTACAAAATCTCTGATTATACTTTTTTAAATGTAGTCTTTGGGAATTTGGTTCTGGCATTTTATCCATGTTCTTTATCTCTCTTCTTTGTTTCACAGTAGGATACACTGTTAACTGAGTTAAATGTAGTGGGTATCCAAGAGTATTCACTATTAAGCTCAAGATTGGCTTCTTTTTTAAAAAATATTTATCCCAGTTATATACAGTTTCTAAGGTCTGTGTTTATCTCTAGTATCTACAGTTTCATTTTTAATATTTATAAAATAGTAAGCAAAGTACAATAAAATATTCAAATACTTGCCAGGTAAATTCTGTTATACAGGTATGCAACTCTGCTGCAAAACGAGAGATGATTCCACCCCATTTGCATTTCTGTTATTACTGTTGGGATTGAATTCTTTTACAAGTTAACTTACCATTTATGTGCCCATTTATAAATACTTTTTAATTAGAATATTTAACATTCACTTAATGATTTCTAACATCACTTAACATATTAAAGATATTAACTTTTGATCTCTCTGTACAATGCAAAAATACTTCCCAGTTGGTCGTTTGGTTTGATGTCATTTCAATTTTATTCATAGCATTTTTTTCTATATTCAAGAAATTGCCAAAATTTTATATTTTGAGATCTATACTTTCTTTCCTTTTTGTTTCCTGCCATTAGTATTATGTTCTAAAAGATCCTCCCCACCTGTTTTGCTTTATTTCTGCTATTTTAGGTACCATAATCTGTTCTCATCCTACCTTTGAAGCCTCATTTCTTCATACTACCTAATAAACACCTTCTCCCTGCTGCAAGAGTAGAATGTAATTCTTGCTAGCTTTGTGAAAAGTCACAACCTTAGCTAGTTTCCTAGTTCCGTTTCACGTCCTATTTTCTTCCAGAATCATTCACCGATTTCCCCAGCTTTCTTTCATCACCCCTCTCTGAGTTTTTAGGAGGCAAATAGGATATACCACACAGAATTGTAAGCAATCTTGAGTTCTCGTTGTTGATCTGTGGTGGAGTGAAACATCCAAACAGGAGGACACCTGTGGGTGAAGAACATTATATTCAGTGTGATCCTATCTCAGTTGTGATATCCACAAGATGCTAATTTTATTCTCATAGTAAAGGATCCAGTTCTGTATCATTCAATACATTAACATTCACTTTAGAACAAAAGAACTCTTGCCCTTGAGTAGACTTTGACTCAGGTCAACTTTGTGTTCCACAGTACTTTCACTGGCTGATTTCTCAGAAGTTGATCTCCAGGCCTTTCTTCCAAGGCACTTCTAGGTGGACTCAATCCTCCAGCCTTTCATTAGCAAGCAAGCCAAGTGTGTTAACTGTTTTCTCCACCCAGGGACTCTCTTTTTTATAGTTAAGCCATTTGCCAAGAACTGATTCCGGCTCAAGGAGATGCCATGTATGCCAGAGTAGAACTGTGCTCCATAGGGCTTTCAGTGGCTGATTTTTCAGAAGTGTGTCACCAAGCCTTTTTTCCGAGGCACCTCTGAGGGGATACAAACCACCAACCTTTCAGTTAGCAGTGAGCACACTAACCTGTACCACCAGTGACTCTTTCTATAGTCAGATGCTACTTAATAGGAGTGAACGTAAGTATAAAGTATTTGCGCTAGATCTTTGCCAAAAAAAGAATTTTTCAGAATATTGCAGAGCCACCCTATGAAAATCATTAGGAAAAACAAGACTAAAAAATATAAAAGAAATATGTAGTTATATTTTGCAAATACATTTTAGAATTTGTGCTATGGATTTTCAGAATCATGTATCACTCTGCAAAAGATGTTTTGCCTTATTTTTGAGAAATTATTACTGTTGTTATTTTTTAGGACACAGCAGGCCAGGAAAGATACAGGACTATCACCACAGCCTATTATCGTGGGGCCATGGGCTTTATTTTAATGTATGACATCACAAATGAAGAATCCTTCAATGCAGTACAGGATTGGTAAGTAAGAACAAATACTTCCATTACTAATAATGATCATTTTCATTCAACTCTTTCTTCTTCCCTAAAGCAATTACCATATTGCAGCACAACATATATTTTTATTATACTCTACAGTCCTGTTTGTCATTTATAAAACAAACAAATCAAGTTATGCTTGGAACCATTATGTAATGATTGATGACAAATCGTTTTGGTGTTTTTTTTCTACATTTTTTCAGTTCTAATGCTTTGCATTCTGTCATCCTTAGTTCCATGGAGAGTAGTACCTTGCTTTTGATTTTTTTTTTTTAAATGCAAATGATGAATGGTTTGAAAATTTACTAGTCTAGAACGGACATCAACAAACTACAGCCTGTGGGCCAAATCCGACCTGCAGGCCAAATTCAGCCCACTACCAGTTTTTATAAATAAAGTTTTATTAGAACACAGGTGGGTTCTTTTGTTTATTGTCTACATTGCTGACACCCTACAGTGGCAGAAATGAGTCATTGCAACAGAGACCATACGGCCTGCAAGGCCCAAAATATTTACTATCTGACCCTTTACAGAAAGTTTGTTGGCTCCTGGTCTAAAAGAGTTGCTAAATAGGTTCTTCAAAATGAAAAACTTCAAAGGAGTGGGATGAAGGAAAAGATAAAACCAAAACCCTTCCTGACTCATGCTACGTGAGACCATCTGAAGATAAATCTGTACATTATCAGTGTGACTGCAGGGGACAGATCACTACAACTTTCTGATGACTGCAGCTTTCTTCCTCCTTCCCCATCAGTGACTTGGGAAGAGACAGTGGAGATTTGACGGTAATGAAGTAAAGCGGTGAGGCTGAAGTGGGCTGTTTTTCTGTAGAATGTCCTAGAGTCTAACTACAGCTTTGTGTGACATTAGGAGGAAAACGAAATCCCACTCATGTGGATGGAAAATAGTGACGAGTACTGAACACACACCACATTTTAACTCCAAATACTGAAACAGGCAGTCACCCCTCGTCTGTGTAAGGGAAAATTAGAACACCCAGGTGAAGCACAGATCATTCTTTTTTTTTTTTTTTTAATCTGTTTTCCATGATAGTATTATCCAAAATGATTTTTTGTTACATGTCTATCACCTTACTGAGGGGCAGATGCTATAGAAACTTCAATTAGCTTTAGATTCTTTTTCATTTTAATTGTTCATCTGGGAAGACACCTACATTTTCCTCATATATACACACATACACACGATGCAAGAAATACTGTTTACGATAGTAACTCCAAAGGGAAATATGTAGTTATAAACTGAAAAGATTTAGGGCCTATATGGAAAAAAAAACACAAAACTATCTTTCATTGAAGGACATAAAAGGAGGTTTAAGTACCCTTCTCTTTAGAAGATGCAATATTATCAAAATGTCAGTTCTTAGCAATTTGTAAATTCAAGAATCCCAATACCAGAAGGTTTGATAGAAATAGAGTGAAATAGAGTCCAGAAACAGACACAAATGCATATGAAGATTTAATTTTTGATAAAAGTGGATTTCAAATTAGTGACAAAAAAAAGTTTTTTCAGTTAATAGTGTTGTGATAGCTAGCTAATTGTCACACATAGCTTCGACACATGTGTTGGCCAGTAAAATGGTAATTTTAACCTTCACCATTTCAGGAAATAATGGGACCCAGTGTTCCTAGGCAGGACATGTTCATGAATGAGGTTCCAGACTTTCAGGGTGTCAAATGCTCTTTGTACCCGTAGTTCTTCTTGCCCTGCTACTTCAATTAATTGACTAATGAGATTACACTGAAGAATGCACTGAGCTCATTAAAATCAAATGGCAACAACGCCAGGACCCATGCTGTCAGTATCCCTGAGTCTAGCTTCAAAAGTCATTGGAAAAGTTCGGCTTTCTTGTGCCTTCCTCCACGCCTTTCCTCTATAACCCCGTCAGTCTGGCTTCCACCCCACCAATGCTTCCTCACATGTCAACAGGACCACCTCCTCTTTCTCAGTCTTCTTCCTCCTCCTCAAATCCTGTAACTATTTGACTTTATCTGCTCTTCCTTTTGAAGCTCTATTTTATGTCTCCTGAAAGGCTACATTTTCCAGATTATTTTTTTCTCTTTCTGACAGTTCCTCTTTCTCCATTCTAGATCTCACTACCCTCTCCCCGCGACCACCACTACCCACCAAAAGCAACTGTGCCCCTGTGACTTTTTTTCGTGGGCTTATTCTTTGTTTCCTTGGCAATTGTATCCTCTTATACAGCTTCATTTATCACTTATATCCAGATGGCTACCAAATTTAAATTTTTGGCCCCCAATCTGTCTTCTAAACTGCCGTGTTGCCTTTCCAAGTACCCAAAATATTTCTCCACCTGGACACCCTACTCACACTTCAGAATCAATTATCATCACCAGAAGCTGCTTACCACCCTAGCATCATTATTTCTGTTCATTGAAGCCTCATTGCTGTACATCACCCAGGGTCCACCCCAAGTCCAGTGCTAACTTCCAGCATGCCAATCTGGGTCCTGATCTTGCATATTAGTTTTTTTCTGAATATCCTGTGAATCTGTTCCTTCCTTTCCATGCCTTCTGTGGCCATCCTTGTTCAGTTTATGATCTTTTGCCTCTGCCCTCACTGTAATCTTTCAACTAATTTTTATCCCTGTAGACCTCTTCCTGTCCCATTCTATCCTACCCACCGATGCCATAAGAATCTTCCAAAAGAACATGACTCTAAGGATCACAGAACACCCTGACTCAAAAGCCTCCCATGACTCACCATTGCCTCCTGAATTAATTAAAATTTACTCAGCTTGAGTTTTAGACACACCACATTATGGCCCCACTACATCTTTTGAAGCTTATCTCCCTTGCCATTCTAGAATGAAACTGGACTATTCACTGTTTCTAGAACCCAGCCTATATTTTTCAAATTTTGTTTTTTGTTTCTTTTGTGGTTCCCTCTGCTTTGCATATCTTCTTTCACAACTTTCTACACACCCCTCAACTGTATAGATCTGTCAAAAACCTACAAAGTCCAGCTTATAAACTAATTCTTGCTGATTTTTTCATCCTCAATTGGCTTAGTAGGTTCTTTTATTCATTCAACAAATATTTTTGAACACCTATTTTTTTTTTACTCTTTGAGAGTAAATTTTCTAGACATTGTGTTTAGTACCTGTTCCAGCATTTACTATCTCAGTTAATGAATCCACTAACACTCGGTTATCTGACATAGAAATCTGAGAATTATGTTTGATTTCTCCCTCTTTACCCATCACATCTCATTGACTATCAAGTCCAACCATTTTGACTTTCTAATTGTCTCTCAAATCTATTCCTGTCCTTTGTCCCTATTGCCACTGCCTTAATCTAGACTGTCATTAGCTCACTTCCATTTTAGGAACCTTCTATCTTGTCTTCTTATGTTCAGGTCTCATTCTTTCCAGATCATCCATCATACTGCCATCAGAGCTATCTTTCAAAATAAACTTGAACATGACTCTCACGTTAAAAATAAAACCTTTAATAACATCTTATTACCATAGAATCTTATTACCATCGAATGTTATTAAAGGTTTTATTTTTAACGTGAGAGTCATGTATTACCTACAGTAATGATTTGAGAGCACACCTGAATCACCTGTGGAGCATTAACAATGTGTAGATGCCCAAACCCCACTCTGGACCTGCTAAATCAAAATCTCCAGTGATAAATTTGGACATAACATGTATTTGTTTTATTTTTATTTTTTATTGTACTTTAGATGAAGGTTTCCAGAACAAACTAGTTTCTCATTAAACAATTAATACACATTGTTTTGTGATGTTGGTTGCCATCCTACAACTTGTTGACACTCTCCCCTTCTCGATCTTTGGTTCCCCATTACCAGCTTTCCTATCCCCTCCTGCCTTCTCATCCTTGCCCCTGGGCTGGTGTGCTCATTTAGCTTCATTTTGTTTTATGGGCCTATCTAATCTTTGGCTGAAGGGTGAACCTCAGGAGTGACTTCATTACTGAGATATAAGGGTGTCCAGGGGCCATACTCTCAGGGTTTCTCCAGTCTCTGTCAGACCAGTAAGTCTGATCTGTGTGTGTGTGTGTGTGTGTGTGTGTGGTCTGTGTGTGTGTGAGTTAGAATTTTGTTCTACATTTTTCTCCAGCTCTGTCAAGGACTCTCTATTGTGAGCCTTGTCAGAGCAGTTGGTAATAGTAGCCAGGCACCATTGAGTTGTGCTGGACTCCGTGTGAAGGAGGCTACGGTACTTGTGGTCCATTAGTCTTTTGGACTAATCTTTCCCTTGTGTGTTTAGTTTTCTTCATTCTCCTGTGCTCCAGATGGGGTGAGACCAGTGGAGTATCTTAGATGGCTGCTCACAAGCTTTTAATATCCTAGACACTACTCGCCAAAGTAGAATATAGAACATTTTCTTTATAAACTGTTAGGGACATATGTATATTTGAAAGCTCAAATATACAAAGGAATCTGAAGCCTGTTTCTGGTTCAGACTGCTGATTTAGAATGAAATCCAAATTCTCTAATACGGTGGACATTATAGCCTCCATATATCTTTTCACTAATATCATCTCGTACCATTTTCTTCCATGTTTCATTCAGACATAATTTTTCCCAATTTATAAAATTTCTGACCTTTTGATACCTCTGCCTAGAACACCTTCCTGTTATCTGCATAAATTCACTCTTCAAGCCCAATTCAAATGTCAACTCTTCCATGGAACTTTTTGAGACATCTCTACCCTTCTCCTACCCACCCCAATCTCTCATCTCTACATCCATCCTGCCATAAAGAACATAATGGACTATCTTAGGCTGGGTTCTCTAGAGAAGCAAAACCAGTAAAGCATGTAAATATATAGAGAGATTTATATCAAGGAAATAGCTCATGTGGTTGTAGGTGCTAGAACGTCAAGTCTGTTGATCTGCATAAAGGCTTCTTCTGATTCATGTAGCCACGGTGGCTACTGAACCCAAGTTCGGCAGGTGGGAGAACAGGGCTCTCACTCATGGGCTGTGAAGATCAATGAATTCCAAGATCAGCAGGCAAAACAGAAAAGCTTCTCCTGATTCTGTAGCTGCAGGGACTGGTAAACTCAAGATCAGCAGATTGGAGAGCAGGGCTGTTGCTCACAGGCTGTGAAGATCGACAAATCCCAAGACTGCAGGTAGGGTGCAAGCTCAAGCCCCAAGAACTAGAGGTCAGACGAACAGGAGCCAGCTGCAGGATTCCAGAGCAGGTAAAAGCCAGAACATCCACTTACATTTGGATGCAGGTCACACACCCAAGGAAACTGACTGACTACTCACAACAGAACCCATCGTGGGGGCGATCACATATCAAATCTTAACAGGAAAGTGATCACAACATTACACGACTGCCAAAACACTGAGAATCATGGCCTAGCCAATTTGACACCCAATCTTAACCACCACACTGATTCTTTTGTTATTTCTGTTAGACTATGAGTTTGTTGATCTTTTTCTGAAGTACCGAATCAGTACCAAATACAGTGCAATTCAATATACGTTTTGAATGGGTGATCCAAGGAACCATAGAGGGTCACATCCTTCCTTGATTTCCCGATAGAAAATATAGAAATTACTTCAGACTGACATAGTCAGGAATCAGTGGTTCTATTCTTTCTCTCAACCAAAGATTTAAGCTTGTGTATACATTGCTGCTATGGTACTAAATATATTTAGCTTTTTATTGTTAAGTTATACTTCTCTTAAGCCCCTACTATATTATAAACTACTTTCAGGGAAAGACTGTATCTTACTTGTTTGTATCCCCTAGTTAACATAATAACTAGCATAACACGGGTATTTTATAAAATACTTTTAATTGAATAAAAGTGTACAAAATGTTCCATCAAAAACTTGGGAAATGCTTAAGGGATAAGAACAGAATTACATAGTAAGAGAACACCTGTTGGGAAAATCCAGTTCAGCAAGTCGAAGTTGCTTCACATATACAGCATTATTGTGTGGGGTTGCGGGTGGGGAGCTTGCTGATAGTCAGTGATGACACCCTACTACTGGATATAAGGTATTCTGAGAGAAAAAAGCATGAAAGAACACATTCTTTAAATTACAGGTCTCCAGGTGCTTATCTGAAAGTTAGAGAAAACAAAATGGAAAGATATATGTAGTAAAAAGAAAAATTAATCAAAACTAGCCTACAACTAAAATTTCAAATATTCTTCATAACAAAATGTACTTTAATTATACAAAAAGATAAAATCATTCTTTCTGACTGTAATCTCAGGAAAATTCTTTAAATTAACTACAGAGAGATTTAGGTTAAGTATTACATTTCTTGAAATTTAACTACTCTCAAGGCATGGAGATTTTGAGAGTATACCAGTTGAGTCAATTCCAACTCACCTGTGTCAGAGTAGAGTTGTGCTTCATAGGTTTTCAATAGCTGATTTTTTGGGAAGTAGATTGACAGGCCTTTCTTCTGAGGCACTTCTGGGTAGACTTAAACCTCCAACCTTTCCATTAGCATTAGAGCACATTAAGCATTTGTACCACACAGGGGACTCCTTCAGAGATAATAGCCACAAGCGAATGGATTGCTTTGAGGAAATAGAGGCTACCCCTTTTTTAAAAAACAGAGTAAACTAGGCTTTGAATTTTCTAACAGAATTTTATTTGAGGAATTAAATTAAATGAACATATCCTCTTTGTTGTTGTTGTTGTTAGGTGCTGTCGAGTTGGTTCAAACTCATAGTGACCCTATGAACAACAGAATGAAACACTGCCCGGTCCTGAGCCATCCTTACAATCATTGTTATGCTTGAGCTCATTGTTGCAGCCACTGTGTCAATCCACCTCATTGAAGGTCTTCCTCTTTTCTGCTGACCCTGTACTCTGCCAAGCATGATGTACTTCTCCAGAGACTGATCCCTCCTGACAGCATGCCCAAAGTATGTAAGACACAGTCTCGCCATCCTTGCCTCTAAGGAGCATTCTGGTTGTACTTCTAAGACAGATTTGTTCATTCTCTTGGCAGTCCGTGGTATATTCAATATTCTTCACCAACACCACAATTCAAAGGCATCAATTCTTCTTGGGTCTTCCGTATTCATTTTCCAGCTTTCACATGCATATGGTGTGATTGAAAATACCATGGCTTGGGTCAGGCGCACCTGAGTCTTCAAGGTGACATCTCTGCTCTTCAACACTTTAAAGAGGTCCTTTGCAGCAGATTTACCCAATGCAATGCATCTTTTGATTTCTTGACTGCTGCTTCCATGGCTGTTGATTGTGGATCCAAGTAAAATGAAATCCTTGGCAATTTCAATCATTTCTCCCTTTATCCTGATGTTGCTCATTGATCCAGTTGTGAGGATTTTTGTTTTCCTTATGTTGAGGTGCAGTCCATACTGAAGGCTGTGATCTTTGATCTTCATTAGTAAGTGCTTCCAGTCCACTTCACTTTCAACAAGTAAGGTTGTGTCATCTGCATAATGTGGGTCATTAACGAGTCTTCCTCCAATCCTGATGCCCTGTTCTTCTTTATACAGTCCAGCTTCTTGTATTATTTGCTCAGCATACAGATTGAATAGGTATGGTGAAAGAATACAACCCTGGCACATACCTTTCCTGACTTTAAACCAATCAATATCCCCTTGTTCTATCCGAAGAACCACCTCTTGACCTATGTAAAGGCTCCTCATGAGCACAATTAAGTGTTCTGGAATTCCCATTCGTCACAGTGTTATCCATAATTTGTTATGATCCACACAGTCAAATGTCTTTGCATAGTCAATAAAACACAGGTAAACATCTTTCTGGTATCCTCTGCTTTCAGCCAGGATCCATCTGACATCAGCAATGATATCCCTGGTTCCACGTCCTCTTCTGAAACCGGCCTGAATTTCTGGCAGTTCCCTGTCGATATACTGCTGCAGCCGTTTTTGAATGATCTTCAGCAAAATTTTGCTTGTGTGTGATATTAATGATATTGTTCTATAATTTCCACATTTGGTTGGATCACCTTTCTTGGGAATAGGCATAAAAATGGATCTCTTTCCGTCAGTTGGCCAGGAAGCTGTCTTCCATATTTCTTGGCATAGACGAGTGAGCACCTCCAGCACTGCATCTGTTTGTTGAAACATCTCAATTGATATTCCATCAATTCCTGGAGCCTTGTTTTTCGCCAGTGCCTTCAGAGCAGCTTGGACTTCTTCCTTCAGTACCATCGGTTCCTGATCATATGCCACCACTTGAAGTGGTTGAACATCGACTAATTCTTTTTGGTATAATGACTCTGTGTATTCCTTCCTTCTTCTTTTGATGCTTCCTGCATCGTTTAATATTTTCCCCATAGAATCCTTCACTATTGCAACTCGAGGCTTGAATTTTTTCTTCAGTTCTTTCAGCTTGAGAAATGCAGAGCATGTTCTTCCCTTTTGGTTTTCCATCTCTAGCTCTTTGCATATGCCATTATAATACTTTGTCTTCTCAAGATGCCCTTTGAAATCCTCTGTTCAGTTCTTTTGCTTCATCAATTCTTCCTTTTCCTTTAGCTGCTCAACGTTCAAGAGCAAGTTTCAGAGTCTACTCTGACATCCATCTTGGTCTTTCTTTCCTGTCTTTTCAGTGACCTCTTGCTTTCTTCATGTACAATGTCCTTGATGTCATTCCACAACTCGTCTGGTCTTCAGTCACTAGTGTTCAATGTGTCAAATCTATTCTTCAGATAGTCTCTAAATTCAGGTGGGATGTACTCAAGGTCATATTTTGGCTCTCATGGACTTGCTCTGATTTTCTTCAGTTTCAGCTTGAATTTGCATATAAGCAATTGATGGTCTGTTCCACAGTCGGCCCCTGGCCTTGTTCTGACTGATGATATTGAGCTTTTCCATCATCTCGTTCCACAGATGTAGTCAATTTGATTTCTGTGTGTTCCATCTGGTGAGGTCTATGTGTATATAGTCTCTGTTTATGTTGGTGAAAGAAGGTATTTGCAATGAAGAAGTCGTTGGTCTTGCAAAATTCTATCATTCGATCTCCAGCATCATTTCTATCACCAAGGCCATATTTTCCAACTACTGATCCTTCTTCTTTGTTTCTGATTTTTGCATTCCAATCGCCAGTAATTATCAATGCATCTTGATTGCATGTTCGATCAATTTCAGACTGCAGCAGCTGATAAAAATCTTTTTCTTCATCTTTAGCCCTAGTGGTTGGTGCGTAAATTTGAATTATAGTCGTATTAACTGGTCTTCCTTGTAGGTGTGTGGATATTATCCTATCACTGACAGCATTGTACTTCAGAATAGGTCTTGAAATGTTCTTTTTGATGATGAATGCAACACCATTCCTCTTCGTGTTGTCATTCCCAGCATAGTAGACTAGATGATTTTCTGATTCAAAAATGGCCAATACCAGTCCATTTCAGTTCCCTAATGCCTAGGATATCGATGTTTATGCGTTACATTTCATTTTTGATGATTTCCAATTTTCCTAGATTATACTTCATACAGTCCAGGTTCTGATTATTAATGGATGTTTGCAGCTGTTTGTTCTGATTTTGAGTTGTGCCACATCAGCTAATGAAGGTCCTGAAAGCTTTACTCCATCCACATCATTAAGGTCGACTCTACTTTAAGGAGGCAGCTGTTCCCCAGTCATCTTTTGAGTGCCTTCCAACCTGGGGAACTCATCTTCTGACACTGTAAGTCAGTGTTCCACTGGTATTCATAAGGTTTCACTGGCTAATGCTTTTCAGAAGTAGACTGGTAGATCCTTCTTCCTAGTCTGTCTAAGTCTGGAAGCTCAGCTGAAACCTATCCTCCATGGGTGACCCTGCTGGTATCTGAATACCAGTGGCATAGGTTCCAGCATCACAGCAACACAACAACACGCAAGCCCCCACAGTACGACAATCTGATAGGCACGTGGGGGTATATCCTCTTTAATTTGGCTAAATTCCTCAATTCTGTGAAATTAATACAAAATTAGCTCACGTCAGCTTATTTACATGTTTATTTATAGTCTGTAAATTTTCAAAATGAATGTGAGAAACTAAAAACAAAAAATACATAAAAAGTAACTCATTGTCATCAAATCAATTCTGACTCATGATGTCGCCATGTGTTACAGACTAGAACTTCTCCGTGGGGTTTTCTTGGCTGGACTCTTTACAGAAGCAGCCCTGGTAGCACATTAGTTAAGCACCTGCCTGCTAACCAAAAGGTCAGTGGTTCAAATCTACCAGCCGCTCCTTGGGAGCAAAGACCTGGGGATCTGCTTCCTTGAAGATTACAACCTAGGAAACCCCATGGAGAAGCTCTACCCTGTTATATAGGATTGTTACGAGTCGGAATTGACTTGACGGCATACACCACCACCACCAACAATCTTGACAGAAGCAGATCGCTAGGGCTTTCTTTCATGGTGCCGCTGGGTGGGCTTGAACCATGAACCTTCAGGTTGAGCACAAACTGTTTATGCCACCCTGGAACCTCCAGAAAAATACACATGATATAGTTAATAATATAAGAATAGAAAGGGACTGAAGAACCAGGAGACAATATTTGTTTTAGTCCTTCTTCCCTAGAAAACAGATTATATGCTGATACTCTTTTGGGAAGTACAGTCCCAGGGAGGCAAGAGTGAGAAGAAGAGGCAGTACAGCAGTGAGGAAGGGAGAACAGCCACAAACAGGTGTGCTGCGAACCACACCACTCAATATCAAGTGTGAAGTGATCACTCATCTTGTAGGAACATGCCTTATGTCTCAGGACAAACCCTCTGGTCAAAGGAAGGGAAAATAATTTATCCGTAAGCTCTTGTTTTTATTGGTCAAAAGGTCACTTCTGGGGCCTTAACTCCTCCATACTTCCAGATTACATGTACCTGGGTGACTCATTACTTAGCAACAACAGGGAAGCTTCAGTGTGGGAGGTAAGAGCTGTGCTGTCTGGCCTGAGGTGAGGTGCTTTTGGCTTGTGCCCATTCCAAGTTACTAACAGATATAGTTGAGCACAACAGGTGGTTGGCAGCTGGAATGGAACAAGCGGACAAGAGTCCTGCAGAGAAGTGAGTCTGACAGGGTCTGAGGGGGCACATGGAAGGTGGCTGGTAGAGGATTTAAAAGCTTATGGAAATCCAAAGGGTAAAATGACTCGTCATGGTTGTTGTCGTTATTTGCCATCAAGTTGATTCTGACTCATAGTGACCCTCCAGGACAGAGTAGAACAATCCCACATGGTTTCCTAGGCTGTAATCTTTACGGGAGCAGGTCACCAGATCTTTTCTCCCTGGGAGCTACTAAATGGCTTTGAGCACTTAACCATTGCGTCACTAGGGCTCCTACTGTGTTAATATTAAGTTTGATTCTGAGCTTCCTGCAAACCAAGGCTAAAAAAAAGTAAACACAGTATATTATGTTATATAGGTCTCATTATAGGAAAAAAAAAAAGGGGGGGGGGAACGATGAAATAAAAACTACCAATCTCCCAGGACAGAGAAAGTTTTCACTGAGCTAAATTCTGATGGAAATGCCTTTTATTTGGGGCACATTGGGTTTATGTCAACAATGACTTTTACAACTGGTACTAAAAAAACCTCATGAGACTGCTTTTTATAGCACTTTGAAAACAGAGAAGGCAAAACATAAAAGCATCTTTCATGGAGGTCCCTATGAGAGGCTAGGCTAGTGTAACCCAAGCACATACACTTCTCCAGGTCGCAGATGACCCAAGGATCAAATGGTAACCACTCAAGGGAATGGATGTAGTGCATCCTACCTAGACTGCCTTCCCTAAACATTGTTTTTCTATCCTATGCATTTGACAGGCTCTGGATAGAAGGCAATATGAGGTTAGGCACTCTGAAGAGGGCCTTGAGTGCTTATATTGCATCTGATGCTTGGAAACCACATGCTGACGTTGTATTATTGTGCTGGTTAACTTCTTTGTAGTTTCTGAACTTCTTTCAGTCCCTTGGACTTCTCATGCCTGCAAGCCTCTCTTCCTGTGGACCTTCGCACATCACGAGCCTTCTGTAAGAAACCATATTCCTCCACCTTCTACCCTATCAAATTAGTTTCTTCCCACCCTTTAAATCTCATTTCCTCTAAGATTTTTCTAAGGTGACTCTCTGAACACCCTCTTCTGCATCTCTTGTGACATATTGTAATAGCTCCTTTAGTTATCTGTTTTCCTTCTGGAGTCTAAGTTCCCTGAACACAAGGACTATGCTTGTCTTCTTCACCTTTATATCCTCAGTGCCTTGTCTACTGCCTGGCACTTAGTGGCTGCTCAATAAGTATTTATTGAATGAATGAGTGAAACCTGCATGAAAAGTGCAGACTGAGCGAGGTCATCCTAATTAATTGGAGTGTCTTGTTAAATTACCCAGGAAGTTAGAATGGTTGAAAACAACTACACTGGAAGCAGCAAAGAGGCTTACAGTGTTCTTCAGATTTGTCCATGTGGTGAAATGTGTATAATCATGGTTGGTAACTAGACTAATTTGCTCGGAGACCCATTTGCTTAAAACTGCACTTCGTTAAGGTGAAAACTGGCATGGACTTGCAGAGGGAATAACAGCAATCTAGTGGCATCATAATTTTAAGAAAGTAAAATTTCGAAAACCAAGTATTCTGTGATTTGAATCCTCGCACACAGGATTTTGAATCCTCCAGTGAGGAATTAAATGAATTATTTGGCAAAGAGACTGGTTCAGAATAGGTTAAATAGTTATAGAAGCACAAGATCACTACTGAAAACATCTCTCCTTTTGAAATTTCTCGAGTAAGTTGTGGCCAGAGAGTTTACGGGATCTCAGCTGGAATGCAGCCTCAGGTATATTGAATGAGAACCAGTCGTCTAGATTTTTCTGGACATCTAGCACTGTGACTCCAAGTGTGTACACATTTTTTAGTGCATTTGAACTTGACTTACAATCTTCCCCAGCCCCCACTTTGAACATTTTTCGGTTCTGAGCGTGGCATGGCCACAGGCTGCTGTGTTTCCTGAAGGAGAATGTATTGACTTATCCTCTCCCACCTTATTTATTTACATTCTGCTTTTTATGACACAATGAGGAACTATAAATATAAGGTCTTTTTTTAAAGCAGGAAATCTGTTGAGCAGATTGATGTTTTTCTAAAAACTACCAGACTGAGGATAAAAGTCTGACACCATCTTCCCACCAGTTTTCAATAATTCATTTCTATGACTTTCAGGGTCCCTCTGCAGATGTGTTGGGACTGAAATGAAATTTCACCTTCAAATATTCACTTCCTCTGTGGTTTTTTCTCTCTTTTTATTTTCCCCCTCCTTCCAAAAATATGTATCGGTCTTAAGTTAAGGTGACCTCATGTTAAATAGGAAAGAATTTTAGTCTGATAATAACAACTAAGACATGATGAGCAATTAATTGCTAAGCCTTTTCTCGGGCTTCCTAATTGCTTCCAATGTTCCTATCAACTATAAAGTAGGTACTGTCACAGCTTGAAGGTGGCATCCATGGGTGTAGAGTGCAGGTGTCTGACTCCCGATCCATCACCACCTCCCACTGGCAATCAAGGAGTCCCTCTCTCCCTGGATGTGAATGACTACCTTTTGAAAGCTGGCCTGAGCTGGCCGTAAAACAATTTGCTTGTAAAGATAGCCCAGCATAAACTCAAGTTTATGTATAGAGGACAAATGGCTTCTAAACCATCGCCCCTTCAAAATAACCACCCCCGCCAAAATTTCCTCCGTGGTTTTTCCCACCTCAGTAAATGGCACCTCCGCCTTTCCAGCTTATCAGACCAAAAAAACTTTGGAGTCATTCTTTTTCTCAGACCCCACATCCAGTCCTTCAAAAAGTACCATTGTATCTTGGACCTAATTACAAAATAAATTCAGAATCCCACTGCTTCTTACCATTTCCACTGCTACCACTCTGGCCACGCCCCATCATCTCTTGTCTGGGTAATTGCAAGAGGCTCCTAATTGGTCTTGGTATTTCTACCACTGCCCCAGCCCTAGAGTCCTCCCAGCACAGCTGCTGGAGTGAGCCTCTCAAACTGTAAATCGCATCATGTCACTCCTCCGCTCCAAACTTTCCAGCTTCCACCACTCCTGGAATAAAGCCCAAGTCCTTGCAGTAACCTGTAAGACCCTCTGAAATGATCCACTGCCTCAACTTCTCTGACCTCACCTTCTGTTACTCTGCCCTCCCCAACCCAGCCTGGCGACACCAGCCTCCTTGCTATTGCTAGAACATGCCAGGCATGCCTCCATCTCAGGGCCTTTGCACCCACTGTTCCCACTGCCTGGAAGTCCCTTCCCCAGATATCCTTATGGCTCCCTCCCGCACCTCCTTCAGGTCTTCACTGTCATGTCACCTTCCCAGAAAGACTGTCCTTTCCCTACCCATTCTATATTGCAGCTGTCCTCAGTAATCTCTATCCCTTTTCCCTGCTGTATGTTTTTCCATCACATTTATCACCATCTGATATAGCATATAATTTGCTTATTTATTGAGTTTATTGGCTATCTCCCTAACAAGAATGCAAACTTCGTACAACAGGGATTTCGGCCCTTCCTGGTGGCACAATGGTTAAGTGCTTGGCTGCTAACTGAAAGGTTGGTAGTTCAAAGTTCCCAGCCACCCTGGGGGAGAAAACAGCTGGCAATCTGCTCTTGTAAAAATTAAAACCCAAAACCTATTGCCCTTGAGTCAATTCCGACTCATAGCGACTCTATAGCCTAGGAAACCCTATGGGGCAGTTCTACTCTGTTCTGTAGGCTCACTGAGTTGGAATCGACTAGAGGGCACACAACAACAACAACATACCCTCTGTGCCTAGATAGTCCCTAGCACATCAAATCAAAACCAAACTCACTGCTGTCGAGTCAATTCTAACTGATAGCAACCCCTAGGACAGAGTTGAACTGTCCCTTAGGGTTTCTAAGGCTGTAGATCTTTAAGGAAGCAGCCTGCCACATCTTACTCCTGCAGAGCTGCTGGTGGTTTTGAACTGCCGACCGATCGTTTAGTTAGCAGCCCAGCGCTTTAACCACTGCAACACCAGGGCTCCTCCCTAGCACATAAGATAAAACCAAAAACCAAACCCACTGCCGTGGAGTCGATTCCAACTCACAGCAACCCCACAGAGCTTCTAAGGCTGTAAATCTCTACAGAAGCAGACCGCCACATCTTTCTACTGCAAAGCTGCTGGTGGTTTCCAACCGCTGACCTTTCAGTTAGCAGCCCATTGCTTTAACCACTGTGCCACGGGCTCCTTTCTCTAGCACATAGTAGGTATTTAATAAATATTTATTGAATGAATGGGTGTCTGAATTACCGAAAGAGAAAAATGTAGGACACTCGTTTTTTGTCTCCATTATCTCCAGGCACATAGTGGGTCCTCACCAAATAATTTATGAGTAAGGGCTGGAATAGTATCACCTCATTCTGATGAAAAAAGTCAATATTCTCAATTCTGGCAGAGTAGAACTGCCCCATTGGGTTTCCAAGGAGCACCTGGTAGATTTGAACTCCCTACCTTTTGGTTAGCAGTCAAACCCTTAACCCCTTCTCCACCAGGATTTCCCAAATATTGTACCAAAAACCAAACCAAACCCTTTGCCATCAAGTTGACTCCGACTCATAGCTAACCTATAGTATTGTAGGCACCAAATCTGTGCTTGTATAGCAAAGCCACACCTTCCTAGGAAGATTGAAAGGATATGTGGGTAGGATTGATATAAAAAAAAAAAAAAAAATAGTAAACAAGAAATGTGTTTTATTTCATGTATTAGATAATGTGACTTGAAGTTATCTGGTTAGTCACTGTAGCACATTCCAGTATTAAAAATGGTATTTTTTGGCGGGGGGAAGGGGAAGGGTATTTGGGAAATGGATTGGTACAAATAGGTACGCAATTCAGGGCACCTAAAAAGAGCCAGAGATGTCATCTAACCTAATGGAAAAGATCTGCCTTTCCCTCCTGATCTCAGTTCAGTGTTTCTCTTGATTCTGCTTCCAATCAACTCAACTTTGTGCCTCTGGGTTCTCATCCCCGCCGCCCACCCTGCCCCTCCTTTATTTTCTGTACTTGGCTCTGTCCTATTCCAAGGAATTCCATAACCTGGCCACAAAATGGAAAGTAGCTCTATGAAGAATGCAGACATGTTAAAAAATGTGTAGCCTTAAAATGAATAATATCTTATTTAAGCATTTTATTTTATCTAGTATCTATCCAGACTACAAAGGGAAAACCTGGGCTTATATTCTGGTCACAGAAAGTCTTTTCTTTGTGACCAAGGAAATAGCAAATGGCTTGAAGACTGAAGTGCATATTAGCAGCTAAAGTGCTGATTATGTAGAGAAGGAGGTAAGGGAGCAGACAGAGGCACACGGCCTTTGTGGTATGGGTGCCTAAGTAACTTCAACTATACCTTGGAAGTGGCAATATTCCATAAATATTGACACTAATGTCAAAGCTAGAAGCTAAATTCCAATAGCTGCAGCTTTACCCCAGTCAGGCTATATAAGGAATATAGAGATTAAATAAAAGACTTGGCCTCTTGACTGAAAGGTATTATTTAAATGTAATTGCTATTTGTTCTGCTTCATTTATACTTTGAAAATATACTCGCTGGCAGCTTGTAATGTGTAGATTTGTGTCACAGTATTTATTACAAGTACCAGTATTTTCTAACAGGATTTCCTTGGTTTCTATCTATCATAATATACCTTCTTTTCTTTGAAATTAGTTGCCTGCCTTTTGAGGAGGGAAGGGAGATTTGTCTTCAAGGACAATAATTATACCTATAACTCCTCAGGGAAGGAGTTTGAGATAAGTGCCCATTTCCTGTCCTAGATATTAAGCTTGGTATCTGGAGGGCATTGTTAATGTTAGTTGCTTAAAGAGCAAGTCTGTGGGATTGTTGACGATTCTATTTGGAAAAACAGAATGCTAGGTTTTAAAAATGAACAGATGCACTAGTGACTTACTTGAATTTTACCAGTATTTTCAGGTCCATCATCCATATGATTTCCATGAAGTCTGCTTTCTAACTTCAAGGGATATACTTAGTATTTTATGATACATGCCGTCGATCCTTATTTTCTAATTGCCCACCAGCAAGTTCTTTCAGGTAAATATGCGCTCAGTCAGTGTATTATAAAATGAGTAGAAAGGCTAACTCTTCTGAGTTGATACAAGCCCATTCTAATCTCAACCCATTTCCAAATCCATGTCGCTTACTCTAGTGGAAGGATTTTGGAGCATGTCTGTTCATTTTCCCTTGAGGCGGGTTTAGTCATTTATCTTTGCAGTTCAGTAATTTAAGGTAATTATACTAATTACTGTTTGTAAACCACCCTTCTACACACCCACTTCTCTGAAACAGGAAACAAAAGAGAGCCATTGAAGGGTACCTTTCAAAAGAGATTAGAAATATTGCACAACATTTAGTCATTGGAGGGTTATATTTGGTCACCAGAAGAGACAGGGCATGGTATATGATGTCTGATTCCATTAATTTTAGACAGAGCCTAAATTAAATATTGTCATATACCTCTCCCTTTCTGGACCATCAGTTTCCAAAGCAAGGGTAAGAATTGCAAACAGCCCAACCATATGTCACAGTGTTCATATCCTCAGTCTCTCGTTCCTTAAAATCTCTTCTCTTTAAAAACAGAATAACCCTTAGAATAGCTCTTATTTGAAGTCTATCATGTCCTATAACCTAATTCATAATTTGTAAATGTCAAATGAATTTGTTTGTTATGGTTTTTCTCCCCATAGCATAGTGGATGGCAGGAGAGGGAAGAGACATCACAAGTCATGAATTTTCTAGATGGGCTCAAAAAAAAAAACCTTTTTTTTAACCAGATACCCTTAGCAATTAAAACTTTGGAGTAGCCATTCTAAAATATGTCCATTTATTTATTTATAAAAAATAAGCATGTTGTTGTTATATGCCATCGAGTTAGTTTTCAACCATAGCAAACCTATGTGACAGAGCAAAACTACTCCATAGGGTTATTTATCTAGGCTGTAATCTTTATAGGAGCAGATCGCCAGGTCTTTCCTCCCATGGAGCCACTGGTGGGCTCAAACTGCTAACCTTTTGATTAGCAGCCGAGCACTTAACCATCGTGCCGCCAGGGCTCCTTAATAAACATATACCACAGTGCCAAAATATTTAACCCATATAATTGATAACCCATATAAACTGTAATGTACATTACAAAACATAGAGAAAACTAGATATTAAAAAAGTATGAGTTAAATATAAATAGAGCTTCTAACATTTCCTTCCAACTCCCTGTAGAAGACCACTTTGGGAAAACCTGTGCTAGGAAACCCTGGAAGGCTGGCTAAAGTGGCACAACACCAGCTGCACCGACACTGGCACACTCAGTATTCTAGTTGTATTTCACTTTCCCTTGACATTCTTTCCCACTCTTGTTCTTGTTGGCCATTCGGATCTGCTTCATTGTCACTGAAGTGAAACATAAGCCAATATGACAGGTCATTTTGACATAGTCCTCATCAAAATGTCTGTGTCAAAATGTCAAAACATTCTTTGTGTATTAGCCAATAGTAGAACAACAGATCTTTTGACCCCACTCCATCTCTATGGAGTCTGATGGCACAGTGGTTAAGTGCTGGGCTGCTAACCAAGATGTCAGCAGTTCAAACCCAATAGTGGCTTTGTGGGAGAGAATACCTAGTGATCTCCTCCCATAAAGATTATAGCCTAAGGAGCCCTGTAAGGCAGTCCTACTATGTCCTACTGGGACACTGAGCCAGAATCAACTCAAGGGCACACGGCAACAATGACCCCATTCCTAAACCCATCTCCCCATCTCTGGTCAGACCCTTTCCCTTAGCCTCACACCCACTCTGAATCCCCTAGAGGCTTGATCCTAAACATAAAATTTTTGATATATTTGCTACCTGCCATTCAAAGAGTTAAATCTAGTAAAAACCAGCTGTGGCCCCCAAACCTAGCACTTCCTAATTTGCATATCAAACATTTCAGCAATGTGAACACATAGATGTTTGCTACAATAGAAATTATTTCCTTATCTTTCAGTTTTTGAAAAACCATGAATTTTAAATATGTATATTAACATGGTAATTTATGTAAATCTTTGTCTTCGTATTTTATATTCTGGAGATGAGTCCTTTCTGAATTGCTAGAGCACAGAATTTTACATTCGATGACCTTATAATACATATTGAAAAATACCAAATATGACTTAATTTGTGTAGCTGGATATAACAGATTTTTACCTTTAGAAAACTTTCTTTAAACTGGGAACAAAAGTTGCTTTTATTTTAATTCCCTTAACTTAAAACTGACGGAGGTAGGAGCCTGGGAGGGAATGAGAAAGGCAGAAAGAAGGCCACCAGTGTGGGAGTAGGGTTATTGGTTAAAACTCCATGTTGAGAAGGGGAAAGAGGCAGGCTGGGAATTTTGAGGCTTGTGAGGAGGGCTTGCAAGGGAAGCCTCAGAGACATTCCAGCCAAGGCTTTGTGAACCTTCCATTAATGTCCCTTAACTCAAAGTTCAACAAATCCAACAGAAGAAAATACTGTGTAACTCTGGAAATTTTTATAGTACTTTACCCTTCTCAGCCTTACTTGATTACCTGTAGAAAGGGGAAAACAATTCCTAATTTCCAAGCTGACTATGGGGAAGGGAAGAGAAATGTAATGCCCCTGGCATATCGCAGGCACTAAATGACTTTATCTCACCCTTAGGTCTATACAAGACAGTAGTCTTTAACCTAGACTGCACGTTAGAATCATTCCAAAAATCTTTGAAAGGTATACTTGTTTAAGCCCCATTCTATGCTGATTCAGTCAGAATCTCTGCAACTCCAGGATGAGAATTAAAAAAACAAAACACTCCAGGCGATTGTAATGTGAGGTCACATTGAAAGATGAGAGCTTTTCCCAAGGCAGTTTTTAGTCACAGATTATTAGAATTGGACTGTCATGTATTAATAATAACATTTTTGGAAAGTGTATATTTGATGGAGTTTCTTAATCTTTTGTATATTTAGATTCCGGAGAATGATTTTTCTTACTGCCCTTATCCTTAAAGCCAATTCATTAAAACCAGGGCTTTGAACTGTTTGTTCCGCTTCAAACTCCTGATAATTTGCATTTCCACCCCAGATATACTGAATTAGAATCTACAGTTTAACAAGAAATCATCTTGTTAAACTACATCAAAATGTAGATTCTGATTCAGTATATCTGAGGTGAAAATGCAAATTCTCAGCAGAGGTTCAAACCAGAAGGAACTGTTCCAAAGCCCTGATTAAAATTCCTGAAGCCTGCTTTTCGACAGGCCTCTAAAACAAAAAATAACACATGTGAGGAACGTGCTTCTTAGTTCAATCAGATATACAAGACCAAATGGGCAGCTTCTGTCCAAAAGCAAGACAAGAAGGCAGGAAGGGACAGGAGCTGGACAAATGGACACAGGAAACCCAGGGTGGAAAGGGAGAGCATGCTGTCACGTTGTGGGGATTGCAACTAATGTCACAAAACAATACATGTATAAGTTTTTAAATGAGAAATTAACTGGGGCTGTAAACTTTCACCTAAAGCACAATAAAATTAAAAACAAAAACTGACAACTCTATTCCACCTACTTTTAACTTTTTGACTTCAGCTTAATGCTATACTGTTTTCCAGTGTTTTTTTTTTTTTTTTTTTAGAAATTCTGTGATTCAGGTAGAGATATGATACAGAGTCTGGGCATGTGTCAGGGATTCAAACCAAAGAGTTTGAATTCAAGATTCTAATAACAAGCCCCAGTTATCATCAGTGAGGAACTACGGCAATGCCAGTTACTTTCTGGGGCAGGAGTTCATTCTAGTCTTCCTCCCAGCATGAGAACTGTTCTCCAAAGAAAGGTAGACTTGAACTCAGAGGCGGAATCAAGTAGTTTCCTCTGGAAAGGGTATGAGATGCAGTGACAAGAAGGTGTTCCTATCAAAGATTTATCATCAGTGACGGTTCTGCAAAGGTTTATGGGACCCACTGACTTACTATGAAGTGCTGCAGAAGAACTGATGTGGAAAAAAGTTTCTGAAGGCCTGGGGTAAATATGTCATCAAACGTAGCTGTCACGTGATTTACGGGAAGTTTATGGCATTTCCAGCTAATTCCGTCTAGGACAGAATTCTCGTGAGGTGACTGTTACATGTTGTGCCTCCTCCTGTTTTCCTTTTTTTCTCTGATGAGATAACTACACAGAAAGAGGCAAGGCCAGAGTCTCTGAATTTTGGAGACATCCTGAATTGGCAACGGTGGATGATGGTCAGCTTCGTAGCTTTCAAACGTCATAATTTTTGTTTGTTTGTTTTAACTAGGTTGTAAAGCCCATAGTAGGCTGAATATAGCATACAAGATTTCATTCAGTCAATAAGGATTGGGTTTGTGTTTTGTTTTGTTTGTTTTTGTTTTTGCAATCAATGGGTTTTTGCATGGCAATCACTGTGAAGGATACCCAAATGAATCATATTCTCTTCTCTGGGACTTCAGAGTCATTCAGGGGAATAAGACAAATAGTTCTGTGGCCACCAGGACACTATTGCAGAATCTACCTTTGTCCTTTGTTGTTGTTGTAATTGGCTGCTGTCTGGTAGGCCCACAACTCATACCAACCCTATGCACATGAAACAAAATGCTGCACCATCTCCATGATCCGTTGCGATGCCTGGCAAGCTACTTCTAAAAAATCAGCTGATGAAAACTCTATGAATCACAACAGTCTTTGTCCCTCACCCATTGCTGTTGAGTCGATTCCAACTCATGGTGATCCTTTAGGACAGAGTAGAAATGCCCCATAGGGTTTCCAAGGCTATAATCTTTACAGAAGCAGACTGCCACATCTTGTGGAGCAGCTGGTGGATTCAAACCGCCAACCATTCAGTTAGGAGCCAAGTGCTTTAACCACTGTGCCACCAGGGCTCCTCTTTCTTTGTCCCTAGGATTGCCTTTTTGACTAGTCTGTCAGCTCCTACATTTCCTTCCTCCCTTATATGTCACCAAAGCTTTCATGCCCCTCTGGTTTTCAATACTTCCCCTCTCCCAGGTGTGCTGCTTAGGAAGTAGAAGGGGTATAGTAACACATGCCCCTCTCCACTCCAGCCACACCAGACCACAGGCCTTTACCCAGATGTGTCTGCTCCTGGCTGCCTCTGTATTGTTCCATCAGAGTGAGGGGCTCCTTTCCTTACTGCTGGCCTCTGCAGTCCTCCTCTTCTTCTGTGGCTCCCTTCGACTACATCTTCCTGCTGAAAATGAGGGCAAAGTGCCTGGCTGAGGCCAGCCAGGAGGCATATACTCATTAGCTGTTGGTTATTTTGCCTTCCTCCTGATCTCCTGGCCAGAACCAATTGCTTTTTTCGGGCTCCTACAGCAGTTACTTCTCTATCTTGTAAGTACTTATTTCTCTGCCTGCATTGTCACCTGTTACCTCCTCATTCCTTCTACTATGTTATAAGGTTCTTGGCAGTTGAATATGAATTAGATTTATCCTTACATTATCCAAGGATAGCTCAAAGAACTTTATACTTATTAGGCACTCAATTAATATACCAGTGAATATAAATGACTGAATAAAAAAAAAATGAATGCAGAACAAATACCCATGCCTGACTCTACCCTACATAACATGCCCTTCTGCATGGTTGTCTCCCTATCTAAACAACTCCTATTAGCTGATTGCTTTGATACCTTCCAGGGACTAATCATATTAAAATAATTCACAGGATGTACAAGTTGACATTTGATTTGATAGGGTTAATGTGGACATTTGCACTTTAAAAGAAGAGCTTGGTATCCTGAAGCTAATCTTCACTTTCTAAAGGATTTATGGCAAATATAAACAGAAGATTCTTTTTGTTCCTTGCTGAGGCTAGGGAAAATAAAAACAAAACAAAACAAAAGCTACTTCTCATTCTAGACAAGTCACCTTCCTCCCTGTAACTAGTCTAACTAGAGAGCAGACACATGGAACCAGCATCATTTTGTGGCTTTCTCACTGCCTACCCCTTCTCATCACCCTTCCAAAGAGCTCTGCTATACATGGGACTTACTGAAAACAAAGACATCACTGAGGGGACTGAGGATGGGTGCTGAATATTTTAACTGGGAATCAGGAATCGGCTATGAGAGGGTGGCTGTACATATATGCCTATACACACAGCTATCCTTGTGGTATTTTCAGTGAAGTACATGTGGTAGCTTGAGCTTAGCATTAAGGACTTTGATTTATGATTTCTCATTAGCAGCTACTACACAGAAATGTGATTCAGTACCATCTTGCATAATAATTAACTCATCCATAAACTGACAGCTGGAATGAAAAGCAATATTTGTTTCCTGTTATCTCTGCAGCTGCAGAGGGAACTCACACCATTTTCCAAAAATCAAGATAATCTCATGTATATCTTCCTGAAATGGGAAGGTGTTTCACATAGTTGTTTTAGGAATCAAATGTGCTAACAGATTCTGAAAGAATTCTAAAACAGTAACACTGCACACGTAAAGATATTTATTAATTTAATAATTACCCTTGATATTTATGTTTCTAGATTAGGAAGACTGCTTGTTTGGATCCTTGAACTTAATAGCTAGTTGGTCTATTGGGAGACATAAGAAAGCTAGTAAGGGGACAGTGGACACTAGAACTGAATCAAGTACTTTCCTCTGGAAAGGGTATGAGATGCAGTGACAAGTAGATTGTCCCTATCAAAGATTTATCATCAGTGATGGTTCTGCAAAGGTTTACAGGACCCACTGCCTATCTTATTATGAAGTCCTGCAGAAGGGCTGATATGGAAAAAGTTTCTGAAGGCCTGGGGTAAATATGTCATCAAACATGTAGTTGTCACATGATTTACTGGAAGTTTACGGCATTTCCACTTCATTCCTCTCATCAATTAAAAACACTCCCTGAGGAAATATAGCTCTCATTGATCCAACACCTACAACTAACACTCTTTTTTTTTTTTTAGTGGCATTTCTTACCAAATCTGTTTTTAATGAGATTTGTTAGATGACAGTAAACATTTATTATGATACCATTTGAAATATCGTCAACAGAACTTTTAATAGGATGGCCAGATACAGCAAATAAAAATACAGACTATTCAGTTAAATTTGAATCTTAGATAAAGCAACGAATCAATTTTTAATGTAAATATGCCTCATGCGATGTTTGGGACATACTTATACTAGAAAAAGTAATTTTCTGTTCATTTCGTAACCCTACTTTTAGGGACATATAGGCAAATTGAGCACACTAGAAAAATTTTTAACATTCTAACATTTCTTTATTAACTTTCCTCTCACTGCTTCCTGCCATCTGCCTCTCCCACCTTCTGCAGGTCACAGCTGGTAACCAAAAACATGCTATTATTTAGTCAAAACATTTATCATTTCTACCAAAAGCATGTGAGCTTCCAAAGGCTACGGTGGGAAACTCTCACACAGAAAACAGCATACTGTGGGTTCACTGTTAGCTATTGCAGGTCTCCCAACTGACCCGATTTCTATGATTATGTCCCTATATATATATATATTTTGTTAATCTTCTCTTTATTTAAATATCTGCTTTATTTCATCAATAGAATTATAAAATTCCTTGGCTTGGGATGGTGTAAAGTAAAACTCTATAAATCCAGTAACGCTAAACACCAAGTTATTAAATTTGTAAATACTTGGTAAATACTTATTTTAGGTAACAGAAATTATTAGAATTGAAGCCTTAAAAAAAAAAAAAAAAATCCAGGGCTTAAATGGCTCTAAATGAGACTTGATATTGCCTATGTCCAACCCCTCCCCCCCATTAAAAACCAGTTGCCATGGAGACAGTTCCACCTAATGGTGACCCCATATGTGTCAGAGTAGAACTGTGCTCCATAGGATTTTCAGCAGCTCACTTTTTGCAAGGAGATCACCAGGCCTTTCTTTCAAGGCATCTCTGGGTGGACTCGAACCTTCAACCTTTCGGTTAGCACACCCCCTCCTAATTAAATCCTTGAATTCTTTCAGATTTTTAAGTAGTACATTTAGAGTCATCTTGGGGGAAAAAAAAAGTAGAGTTTATACTGTTAATACATGTGGCCAGAATGATAACTGCTGTATTACAAGATGGAACAACAATGACAATAGCCTCATTAGGGAGGTGGAGAACTTATCTCCTGCCTTTCTACCCTAGTCCTCATATTTGTTAATAGAGTGGAAGTGAGAGAATTCTTTAAAAGGCACATAGTCTATTCCATGTTATCCAGGAGGAACTTTAAGGGGAAACGATCTATCAAGCCAGAGAGAATGGTGAGAAACACTAAGAATGAGAAAGATATTTAACTTTTTAAGTATTAAAATTATTCTTATTTGGTCATTGTGTTTATCCTTCATATTGTAATTATCTGCTTTTGTATCTTTCTGTCCATGAGACTGAGAATTCCTGTGAGGTGGGAGAAACCCTGCCTCGTTTCTACAGGTCTTATTATTGTCTAGCATAGTACCTGGCTTCTAGTGCAAGCTCAGTAATTATTTCAAAAAGTCTGAGAACTGGTGCTATAACTAGGATGCAATTAAATTGGAAGAGTTAAGTACACGTACATAACTCCCTAATTTGGGAAAGAATCAAATCTCTAACTTCCTTGGCTTACTTATAGCTCCAATCTTGTGTTTTTCAAAAATCCTGAAGTCATATGTGTGTGTACGTGTGTGTATGTATATCTTCTATTATTTAAAGCTAGCTAGATGGATAAATAGACAGATACCAAAAAAAGAAAAAAGAAAAAGCCCAAACCCATTGCCATGGAGTTGATTGCAACTCACAAAAAACCTGTAGGACAGAGTAGAACTACCCCATAGGGTTTCCAAAGAGCAGCCAATAAATTCGAACTGCTAACCTTTTGGTTAGCAGGAAAGCTGTTAAGTACTGCACCACCAGGGCTCCTCCACCACACTTAGACTCCCCTTTTTTTCTATAGTATAGTTACTGGGAACTGGCTGCAGTCAGGGACTACGTTTCCCAGGTTCTCTTCGTGGGCCACATGATATACTTCTTACCAGCAGATTCAACTAAAGTAATGCTAAATCCAGGACACTGGCTATGAAATGAAATTGCTTTCTTCGCTCCCTTTTTCCCCTTTAACTGGCTCAATGCAGAGTTTTGGAAGCTGTGTGACGAAGATGATATAGAGCAAGGAGATGGAAGGACCCTGGGTTTCTAGAATCACTTGGCAATGAGCTTTACCCAACCCCCTCACTCAAAAACATGCATTTAGACTTTATGTGAACAAAGGAATAAATTTCTATTGTGTTCTAGCCATAGGTTTGTTTTCACGAGAAAATAGCCTGACTCTCAACTAATGTATTTTATAAGTAAGATATATTACTTACATCTTACTTATAACTTACTTCATGAAGTTCTTCATATAACTTCCTTCACGTAACTGACTTCATAACTTTCTATTGCTTTTACTTTTAGCCTTTTGCTGAACAAAACTTCCAGTTATTAGCTTATGTTTCAATAACCATAATTATATCTCATCCACAATTTTTTAAAGTTTGAGGTTTTTTTTTTTTAATCAAATTTTAAAAATCCATCTGGAATTTGTATTTAATAAATTATTTTATGCATTATTAATTCATTTTAAATATATGCTTATCAATCATTAATTATTTATTTACGTGTTCATTATTTTATTTCACATGGTTTTATTACTTAATAAACTCATAGACTTGATTCTACCCTAAGGGTTTCCGGTGTGTTCCATTATTGTATCACACAATTTTGGCATCTGGTACTTTATAATTACATTTTTATAAATGACGGGGAGTTACTCAACATTAGTCTTTCCTCTTACTCTTCCCAATTTAATATAGTGTTCGCTCAAGCAAGGGACCGATTCCTGAAAGGCACAAGTTTAGAAAAGGGTACAATTAATGAGAAGGATTTGAGAGGGTTAGAAAAAAGAAAATAGTAATATATATACTTAGGTTCTTATTTGGTTCTTATTTCTTCTGGCTATTACACATGCTTCAGGGACAGAGGTCTCGTTCTTCATTGTAACCCTATTTAGGACCTAAGAAAATAGATGCATAGTATACATGTTGAGTTGAATCACTGCCTGGTCTTGGCCCATTTATTTGCATGTCAGTAACTCTGTTCAAGGACCAACTGGGGAATGCTTGCATTCAGCAACTGTTTGTAAGAGATATAGACACTCTAAGAAATATTTATTAGAAAACATTGGAACTTTTAGGTTATGAAGACTTTGTAAAAGAAGATAAATTAAGCCTCTGGCTCTCTCAAAAGTGATTAACTGCATATAAGATTTCACTCTGAGTCATTTTAATATATATGGAAATTATTCCCTCAGTCCATAGACTGCAGATGGTTTAATCAGACTGCAAAGCTTTCACTTTGTATGTAGCTAATTGTAACCTATGTCTTTACTTTAAACAAAGTTTTAAAATTAGGTCAAATTTGGGAAAATTCTTATATTTATAAAAAGGAAAATGTGTGACCTCGTGTATGGTCCTTGACCATAATTCTGTTTGCTGACTGTTAGTAGAAGTGTGCACAGTCAAAAAAAAAAAAAAAAAAAAAAAGGCCAGATCATAGCTGAGACAGGAAGCCAAAGGTAGAATTCAAGTGTCTGGCTTGTTTACTGCCATATCTCTAGTACTAGAACGGTGCCTGCAAGATATACAGTAGGCGCTCAATAAGCATTTGTTGAATGATTAAGGTGATGCCAAGCCTAAGTCACAACCAGAAAAGTGGCTCACTAAAGAATTAATCAAAAAGTCTAAGTCAGGGAGGTTGCAAAGAAGTCAGGGAGCAGAATACAGGGTGGATTAAGGCAAGCAGTTTGGACAGAAGCCATGAACAGTGGTATGTGGTGGGAAAGAGAGTAGACTTCCTGGGTTTAAGAAGCATGACAGGATAACAACACCTGTGTATTGGATAAAAAAAGTATTTGAAATTTTTGCATTTCTTCCATTGTCCTATGGCTAACGTCTATTTTTGAAAGTACACTGAAATTATAAGTAACTGCTTAGTAGAAATGACTTCTGGTCGTATTAGTTATGTTGTGTGTGTATGAAGAGCTTATTTTGACTGACCTGACCTTATATTTGGAGGCTTGATGGTGCAGTGGCTAAGAGTTCAGATGCTCAACCAAGAGTCAGCAGTTCGAATCCACCAGCCACTCCTTGGAAACCCTATAGGGCAGTTGTACTCTGTCTTATAGTGTCATCATGAGTTAGAATCGACTTGACGACAATGGGTTTGGGTTATTTTTGGTTTTGACCTTGTATTTGGTGAAATAAAGTGTTTTTCAGAACTCTGAATAATGTTTGCTGTTTTATTTATTTTTAATTTTATTTATTATTATCTCATTAGTTTTATTTATTTTTAAGTAAAACTGTAAATTAATGATTCAAATGTAGGTCTGAGATGTAATTGTTGATTTTTCTTAATGATCAAGAGGCAGGTGTTCAGGTAGAACAAGGTGATACTGATTGGTTTAAAGTCAGGAAAGTTGTGCATCAGGGTTGTATCCTTTCACCATACCTATTCAATCTGTATGCTGAGCAAATAATCCGAGAAGCTGGACTATATGAAGAAGAACAGGGCATCAGGATTGGAGGAAGACTCATTAACAACCTGCGATATGCAGATGATACAATCTTGCTTGCTGAAAACGAAAAGGACTTGACGCACTTACTGATGAAGATCAAAGACTATAGACTTCAGTATGGATTACAGCTCAACATAAAGAAAACAAAAATCTTTACAACTAGACCAATAAGCAACATCATGATAAACAAAGAGAAGACTGAAGGTATCAAGGATTTCATTTTACTTGGATCCACAATCCACACCCATGAAAGCAGCAGTCAAGAAATCAAATGATGCATTGCATTGGACAAATCTGCTGCTGCAAAAGACCACTTTAAAGTGTTAAAAAGCAAAGACGTCACTTTGAAAACTAAAGTGTGCCTGACCGAACCCATGGTATTTTCAATCACCTCATTGGCATGTGAAAGCTGGACAATGAATAAGGAAGATCAAAGAATAATTGACGTTTTTGAATTATGGTGTTGGTGAAGAATATTGAATATTCCATGGGTTTGGCCAGAAAAATGAACAAATCTGTTTTGGAAGAAGTAAGCCAGAATGCTCCTTAGAAGTAAAGATGGCAAGATTTCATCTCAGTTACTTTAGATGTGTTATCAGGAGGGACCAGTTCCTGGAGAAGGACATCATGCTTGGTAAAGTAGAAGGTCAGCAAAAAAGAGGGAGATCCTCAATGAGGTGGATTGACACAGTGGCTGCAACAACAACGGGCTCAAACATAGCAACAATTGTGAGGATGGCACAGGACTAGGCAGTGTTTAGTTCTATTGTAGATGAAGTTGCTATGAGTCAGAACCGACTAGATGTCACCTAACAACAACATTCTAGGGCAATGCCTTTTGATGTCCTGATTTAATGTGGTTATAAGTCTGAACTAATTTTACGTTATAAATGCTTAATTGGCTACTTACTTCCAATTAACATTTCTGTTTAATCTAGCTTTTTTTTTTTTCATCTGGCATAGATTGCTATTCCTTAGGACAGGATGCACTTTGTGTTTTGTAAAATGGTGTGTTCATGTTTCAAGTAACCAAAAAAAAAAACCAAACCCATTGCCGTCAAGTCAATTCTGACTCATAGCGACCCTATAGGACAGAGTAGAACTGCCCCATGGAGTTTCCAAGGAGCACCTGGCAGATTCGAACTGCTGACCCTTTGGTTAGCAGCTGTAGCACTTAGCCATTACGCCACCAGGGTTTCAGGTAAGTCATTCCTAATTATCACGTTTCTGAATATTGAAGGGACTATGTCCATAGGCTATTGCAAGAGAGCATTGGGGGCTGGACAGGACAAGGCATCAGGATTAGAAGCAGACAAGACAGGGCAAGAGTGGGTGAGAGCATCTGGAAGATTGCAACATTGGGGAAAGGAAATTCCTGCGGCAAAGCTTGTGCTGCAGGAGGAAACCTACTTCTCATTGACATCCAGAAGGAGCAGCTGGGAGTCTCTCATTCTAAATGTTTCCACTGGGCAGCATTTTGGAACCCAAAGATTTGCAAAGTGGGAGGACTGCTGAGTACTATGGAATAGTTTGTAAACTTTCACATTATCACTGACTTTATTATCCTCTCACTTTTGAATTTAAAATGAATTTTAGTAGGTAAAATATGACACTCTGAAAAATTATGATTTAAAAGAGTGTGGCATGATACTTTTGAATACATTCTACCCCTTTTTAAAAGTTTTTTATTTGGAAATAATTTCAATGTTTTAGATAAGTTACAAATATAAAAATAGTACAAAGAACACCTGTATGCCCTTTACCCAGAATCGCTTAACGCTAGCATTTTCTACAATTTGCTTTGCAATTTGTATGCACTCTCTGTGGTTCTGTCTCCATAGATATTATATGTTGTTGGGTCCTGTTGAGTCAATTTCAACTCATAAGCCATCCCATATGACAGAGTAGAACTGCCATATTGGCTTTTCTTGGTGGTAATCTTTATGGAAGCAGCTCGCCAGGTCTTTCTCCCGTAGAACTACTGGGAGTGGCTTCAAACCACCGACCTTACCATTAGTGCTTAAGTATTTGTATTACCAGGGTTCCTTACATATTATATACATACATTTTTATTCTGAACGAGTTGTCACATACATCCTGATCCTTAGTCCCCAAACTTCAGTATGTATTTACAATTTTTGTTGCTGTTAAGTGCCATTGATTCAGTTTCGACTCACAGCAAACCTGTGTACAACAGAATGAAACACTGCCCTGTCCTGCACCATGCTTACAATCATTACTATGTCTGAGCCCATTAGTACAGCTAATCCATCTCATTGGAGTTCTTCCTCTTTTATGCAGACCCTCTGCTTTACCAAGCATGATGTCTTTCTCCAGGGACTGGTCCCTCCCAATAACATGTCCAAAGCACATGAGGTGAAATCTCACCATTCTCACTTCTAAGGAGCATTCTGCTGTACTTCTTCCAAGACAGACTTATTTGTTTTTCTGGTATTTTTTATGATATATTCAATATTCTTCACCAACATCATAGTTGAAATTCATCAACTCTTCTTCAGTCTTCCTTATTCATTATTCAGCTTTTGTATGTATATGAGACAATTGAAAAAACCACGGCTTGGATGAAGTACACCTTAGTACTCAAAGTGATATCTTTACTTTCTAACACTTTAAAGAAGTCTTTTGCAGCAGATTTGTCCAATGCAATACATTGTTTGATTTCTTGACTGGTGCTTCCGTAGGTGTTGATTGTGGATCCAAGTAAAATGAAATGCTTGACAACTTCAATATTTTCTCCATTTATCACGATGTTGCTTATTGGTCCAGTTGTGAGAATTTTTGTTTTCTTTATGTTGAGATGTAATCCATACTGAAGGTTACAGTCTTTGATCTTCATCAGTAAGTGCTTCATGTCCTTTTGGCTGTCAGAAAGCAAGATTGTGTCACCTGCATATAGCAGATCATTAATGAGTCTTCCTCCAATCCTGATGCTGGATTCTTCTCCATATAGTCCAGCTTCTTGGATTATTTACTCAGCATATGGATGCTGAAAACCAGAGTTGTGGGATAACATCGAGGACATACCAAAGTACACTGAAGGCCGGAGAGTTGTGGGAGGACTTCATACATGAAGAAACCAAAAGATCATTAAAAAGACAGGAAAGAGAGAAAGGGCCAAAGTAAATGTCAGAAGAAACTCTGAAACTTGCTAAAGCAAATGGAAGAAGTGATGAAATAAAATAGCTGAACAGAAGATTTCAAAAGGCAGCTCCGGAAGACAATGTAAGGTAATATAATGAAATGTGCAAAGACCTGGGGATAGAAAACCAAAAGGGAAAAAAACAGTCTGGGCATTTCTCAAGCTGAAAGAAATAAAGAAAAAAAGCTAATCCTTGGGTGTTGTATTGAAGGATTCTATGGGCAAAATATTGAACGATGCATGAAAAATCAAAAGACAATACATGGAGTCACTGTACTAAAAAGAACTGGTTGACATTCAGCCATTTCAGGAGGTTGATCAAGAACTGATACTATTAAAGGAAGAAGTCCAAGCTACACCGGAGACATTGGTGAAAAACAAGACTCCAGGAATTGATGGAATACCAACTGAGATCTTTCGACATAAGGATATAATGCTGGTAGTGATCATTTGTCTATGCCAAGAAATTTGGAAGACAACTACCTGGCCAACCGACTGGAAGAGATCCATATTTGTGCCTATTTTAAAGAAAAGTGATCCAACAGAATGTAGAAATTATCAAACAGTATCATTAATATCACACACAAGTAAAATTTTGCTGAAGATTATTAAAAAATGATTGCAGCAGTGCATCAGCAGGGAACTGCCAGAAATTCAAGCTGGATTCAGAAGAGGATGTTCATTGAGGGACATTGCTGATGTCAGATGGACCTTGGCTAAAAGTAGAGAATACCAGAAGGATGTTTCCCTGTGTTTTATTGACTATGCAAATGCATTTGACTATGTGGATCGTAACAAATTATGGATAACATTGCAAAAAATGGGAATTCTACAACATTTAATTGTGTTTATGCAGAACCTGTACATAGACCAAAAGGCAGTTGTTCAAACAGAAACTGCATGTTTTAAAATCAGGAAAGGTGTGTGTCAGGGTTGTCTCCTTTCACCATATATATTTTCTTAAGAATGTGAGTATTACGTAGTCCCAAAACAGTTGGCAAGTTCGGTAAATTCAACATTGACAGAATACTTTAATCCACACTTCATGTTTCAGCTTTGTCAGTTGATCTAATGAGGTCCTTACAGCATTTCCGATCTACCATAGAACCAATCATTGGTCAGCTGTTGCATTTAGTTGCCATGTCTCTTTAGCCCCTATCAACTGGTGTATTTCCACAGCCTTTCTTTGTCTTTTATGACATTGGCATTTTGGCGTAATTAAGTGCTCCCTCTCCCCTCCCCGCCTCTTGTAATAGAACATCCCTCACTTGGGGTTTGTCTCCATTTCCTCATGATTAGATTCAGGTGATGTAGTCTCAGTTGGAATATTGCACTAGGTGATGTTGTGTCCTACTCAGTATATCACATCTGGAAGCACACAATGTCCATCTGTCCCTCTCTGTTGTTGTTAATTTTGATCACCCAGTCAAGTATTTTCTTATTTCTGCACTATGTAATTACTGTTTAATTTTCTCTCTTGCAAGTAATAAGCAGTCCATGGGGAGACACTTTAATGCCATGCTAATATCTAGTTCCTCATCAAGATTTCCCCCTAGATTTACCATCTGTTGATGATTCTTGCCTGATCCAATCTTTAATGTAATGGTTGCAAAATTATGATTTTCCAATTCCAGCAATCCCTGCACATCTGCCATCAGCCCTTAGCTTTCAACTTTAAGCAGAAGCCCCCATTTATTAATGTATTTGTTTATCTGTTTAATACCAGTGTGGACTTATAACTTTTTTTTTCTCAGCGGTTTATAGTTTGAAATAAAATTTTAATTGAATGGCCTATTCATTCATTTATTCAGTGAGTATTTATTGAGAACCTGCAATATGGTAGGCACCCTGATACGTTTTAGATCTACAACTGTGAGCCAAAGAGATGCAACTTGTTTTTTCCCCATATATTCAGACATATTTATATATTTACATACAGAGGTTTGAGGACAAGCTATGACCGAGAACATTTTTATCAATACGTAAATTAAATTTGTTTATTCAACACATTCATCAAACATCTGTTTGCTGAGCCATGTCCTAGAAGCTGAGGGTACAGATTGGTTCCCTACTCTTAGGGAGTTTACTGTCAAATGGGAAGGCAGGCAATAAGCAAAAGGACAAATAACATCAAATGTTACAGATTTTGGAAGTACAGTGAGACAAAAAGATGTCCTCCTCTACCAGCTGATCCCTCCTGATTATGTGTCTAAGACAAGCGAGTCAGACAGTGTTCTGCTGTGATCCATAAGGTTTTCATTGTCTAATTTTCAGAAGTAGATTACCAGGCCTTTCTTCCTCGTCTGTCCTAGTCTGTAGGTTTCACTGAAACCTGTCCACCATAGGTGACCCTGCTAGTATTTGAAATCTCTATGGCATAGTTTCCAGCATCATAGCAACACACATGTCATCACAGTATGACAAAATGACAGATGGGTGGTGGCCATACCAGGAAGCAAATGGTCAAATAGTCAAACCAGGACAGTTAATACTACAGACCACCTCACTGAATCATTCAACAAATATTTAAGATGTGCAAGGCCCTGAAAGACAGTGGTGGATAAGACAGAGAGTAACTCTTCTATTTGGAATGTAGATTCCAATGAAAGATACAAACGATAGTCAAGGCACTCTGCTAAGTATAACCATAGTGGTAAGCACAAGGTTTTGAGGTTATACAAGGGATTATAACCTAGTATAGTGGGGGCAGGATGAACGAGAAGAAAAGGCTTTCTAGGAAACGGAGCACATATTAAAGGATGGCTACAAATTAGCCAGAGATTACAAGCTGTTTCCTATGTCCAGGTACAGGGAACAGCATATGCAAAGTCACAAAGGAAGTGAGCATGTGGGCCCTGATTCTCTAGTTCACCATTGTACCCCAGTGCTGGCACATAATTGACACCTAAGTATTTTAGGAAGAACTAGTGAGTACATGCATGAGGGATCTTTCACCATTGGAAGATGGAATAGCTTCATAAGATTCAACATAAAGTTCTTTAAAATATTCAGTGTATGAGATTCTACTTAGTTTTCTATCAATGGCACTTCCATACTATAGTTTTAATCCCATGTAAGAGAAGAGCATGGAACAGTTATGGAGTCTGCTGGTTTTGAAATATTTTGCTGATATCTTTAAATATGTGGGTTGTAAAGTACATAATTTGTACTAGAAGAACTGGCTTCTTTCACCCATTTAATTTTTCTAATTAACTGAGAGCCAGGTTGGCTTGGCTTTGGTTCACTCTTGTGGTTGAAATTTCGCATCATGTGTACCGATTAATTAGTGATGAGTCATTTAGCTTATAAGAGCATAAAGTTCATGGTGGAAAATTTAGAGGATGAAAATTAGGCCACAGAGGGAGTAATGCCTTCAAGTGCCATTCTTCGTTATTAAAAATGTCCCTGCCAAAGTGGAACTAATAGAAGAGCAGAGAGAATCCAAGGCAAGTGTTCCTTCTTCCTCCTCTGCCTTTTTGACCTAGATAGGTCATTATCCCATCCCAACTACCATTATGGCAATGTAATGAATAGAATACACGTGTAATGAATTTATGTGTCAAGAGAATTTGGGTGTTTGTTTGTATGAAAAATTTAGACTGTTATTTGTTGTCTACCATACCAAAACCAAACACCTATTGCCGTCAAGTCGACTCTGACTCGTAGCGACCCTGTCTACCATAAGCATATGAAAAACAGTCGTGAAAGTTTGGGAATATAAACATAGAAGTTGAGAAAAGGAGTTCTGAGTCAAATGCCTAGGTTCAATGCCCAGTGCCACTACTTAATACTCACAGGTCTGTTGTGAGGATTGAATGAATTGATAAAGTACTTAGCATGGTGACTCGCTGATGCTCTCTAAGCTTCCTGTCAGCATTATGATTCATCAAATCCCAAAAGTCCATACTCAGCTGAACATCACCTCTGACAGGAAGTATCTGAGGAATTATTATTTGTAACCAATCAATTTGTCTGGTGTTCAAGACTAGAATATCTTGCATAAGCAATTAAACAAAAAAATAGTTGTCAAGTCAACTTCAACTCATGGTAACCCTGTGTGTGTCAGAGTAGTCAGGGTAGAACTGTATTTCATAGGGTTTTCAATAGTCGATTTTGCAGAAGTAGATTACCAGGCCATTCTTCCATGGTGTCTCTGGGTGGACTTGAACTTCCAACTTTCAGTTAGCAGCCAAATGCATTTACCGTTTGCACCATGCAGGGACTTCAATTATTATACACTGATAAAATAAGAACTATTATTGTATTTCTGAGAACCTGCCATGGACATATCTCTATGCTAGATTCTGTAGTACACTTAAATATGACTTGCTTTCTGCCCTCAGACAGCTTACAGTCTAATTAATGGAGACATGGCATGCACACATGTGTCTAACAACTCCAATACAGCTGGTCATATTAGTACATTAGGCAACAGAGGCTGCCTGGCAGTGTCAAGACTCTCAGATCCCAAAGGAAGACAATACTGTAGTTATGCTTTTCAAAAGCAGTTTATATAGTAACATGAGTTGTATTATGTCATTCTAATGCAAACACATACACACACATATACCAAGAATGAACCTGGAAGGATGTACATCCTATTACTAACTGTGGACACCTCTGACAGAGGGGACGAGAGTGGGAGTAGGAGGCTACTTTTCACTTTTTATTCTTTATCCTTTTGTATTGATTGATTTTTTCTTTTACAATAAACATTTTATATTTTTTATAATCAGAAAAATAAATGAAATTATTTAATAAAAATATACAGAAAAAAAGTCCCTGAAAAAGCACAGTCTCTCACATTAATGAGTTTTTACTTGATAGGTATATATTTTGTTCTTTCACTGTAAATGAAAATTACACAGTTAATGTATGCATTTGCAATACACAGAAACAATTTTTTACTTTGGGGAGATAAACACCATAAATCCATATGCTACTTGCTCTGAAAAGAAAAAAAAAAGAAAAGGTCAATTTTCAGGATCTTGTTTGATCTAAGAATTCAGACTGTTTCCAGGGTAACCAATCATATCTGTAGAACGTTTAGCCAAGCTTATGCCTGTTTCTTCATTTTGAATGCTCAGCTCTTTTCATTTCCTCATGGAAACCTTGCACTTTCACACTCAAATACACACTCCTGATTTTGCTTGCTTTCCATTAAGGATAAAAGGTGCAACAAAGCTAAACATCTGGTTATTTGTTTTTAAACCATGTAATGTAGCTGTTCCAGTATCTTTTCTGCCTTTATACACTGAAAGGATGGCAGCTAATTGTTGTGTGATTGTTCATAAGAAGCAGCGTATTAATTTTGCATGAATTCCCAGGTAACTGCTCTTCAATTCATGATCTTTCATTATTCTTGCTTTGCTTTGCCTTTCTTCAGTGTAGATATTGAACCCAAAGAATATCTCATAATATTTAGTAAAATAATATTAATTTTTGTTTTTGTTTAACTCCTTAGACTAGGCCTGTGGCATAGAAAAATAATGTGAACTACATGTTTAATGTTAAAATCACTAGTGGCTATGTCAAAAAGGTAAAAAGAGACATAAAATTAATCTTTAAGATGTATTTTATCTAACCCAATTTATTCAAAATTATTTCAACATATAATCAATATAAAATTATTAAGATATTTTACCTTTTTTAAATACATTTTCAAAATCTCATGTACATTTTATTTACAACACATCGCAGTTCAGACTAACCACAGTTCAAATCCTCAGTAGCCGTCTCTGGCTTAAGGCTACCATATTGGACAGTGCAAACATAGATGATGGTTGTTCCTTCCTTAAAGCTGTTTATTATCATTTTATCATTGGGATATTTAAAGATATAAGATACCATTTTACAGGATTTTTTTTTCCTTTCTGAAATTTAGTTTATAAAAACTAAATTAGAAAAACACATGAAAAAGGTTAAGTTTACTCTCTTAATAGAAATTTTTTTTTTTTTTTTTTACTTTTCACAAGTATTTGTCCTTTTGGTTATTTTTTCCTACCAATAACTAGTCATCTGAGAAAACTATAATATAAAATATTTGTTACTTAGTATCTGTTAAAAGATAATTTTTAGGAAAAAAAAGTAAAATCAGGACTCATACAAAAATAAAATGAACATTTGTTAAGGTATTTATTTTACCTACACGATATGATAGAACCAGGCAGATGTTATAACTGGTGCAAAGGAAAAGTCAAAACAGTATAAATTTATATAGAATAAAGAAATATTGAGATGAATTGTAAATGGAGACAAAATGGGTTTTTCTACAGAGGGAGGAAGTCAATCAAAATCTCTACCAGATAGGCCAGAAGAGTACCTGTACTTATAGAGAGTTGTAAAAGAGCTCAAAGGTCATAAACAGGGCTAGAATCAATAACTTAGGAAGATATACTGTAGATGATACATAGTTTTCATTGAAATACAAAATGTTTTTTCTACATATCAAAATAATAAATCCTTACATTTCGCTTATATTGACTATATTTTGTTCAGATACAGATATAACATATTATGAATGTACAAAATATATTCTGATGACGGGAGCCTATCAGCATTTATTAGATTTTATGTATATTGATACATTTGCTACTGAACTCATATTTTATTAAATTATTCTTATTAGAAGTTAAAAAAAAAAACAGTTGCCAGATGAGAAGGCTAGGAGAGGAAGGAAGCAAGATTAATGGAAACAGATCAAACAAAACAGAAATATTGAGAATGTTGACACATTGTGAAAATTATAAGTAATGTCATGGACAATTTGTATAAAAATTGTTAAGTGAGACCCTAATTTGCTACATAAACTTTTACCTAAAACATAATAAAATATTTCAATTTTTTTTTGCTTTTGAGTTGATTCTGACTCATGGTTGCCCCATGAGTTGCAGAGTAGAGCTGCTGCGTAGGGTTTACAACAGCTGATTTTTTTTTTGGAAGGAGATTGCCAGGCCTTTCTTCAGAGGTGCCTCTGGGTGGACTTGAGCTGCCAACATTTTGGTTAGTAGTTAGGCACTTAACTGATTAGACCACCCAAGGTCTCCCCTAAACACTTTAGAAGTATATATATTCAAACCTGATTTTCCATAGTAATGGAAAACTTGGATAACTTTTCAAGATAAGACTTAAATATGTCCTCATTTTGTCTTTGAGTTTACTATCTGCTTCAACAAAACCTTTTATCTTAACTGCTAGGAGGTTACTATTTTAACTGAGCTGAGGTTAGTTCTTTTCTTCCCCGAAGCATTTCGATTGGTGGGCCTAATAATAGTTGAGGGGAAAATAGGTAGCTAGAGGAGAGAGATAAAATAACACAGAGAATCCACATTATAAAATATGAGAACTAAAATGTACTCGTATTTATGTCTTCGGATTTGATAGTTTATATAAAGCCATTTAGGCCTCAAGTCCCAGCTCTGCCCCAAAACTATGGAATAACCTTAGACAATTCAGAGAGGTGATAGTTCACTGTGATATCCTTATTAATATCTGAGGGGTGGTGTTAGATGTTCTATAAGCCCTTTTCTAGAAATATGATTTTTTGAAAAGAAAATCTCCAAAAGTACATTTTTACCTACACATCTCCCCTGCAGGTACTAAAACAATGGAAAACAGAAGCAGGCGCCATCCCGAAAGCAGGGCCCCTGAACTAGACTGTTAGGTCCGGTTCTTTCCAACAATCTCCCAGGCTTCCTCATGATGTAATCAAATGCATACCGTAAGAGTTTGCAGTTCATCAGAAAGGAACAGATGACCAAGCCTCTCACACATCTGGGTGCTTACCCCTCTGTTTGCACTCCCACTGAAGAAAGGGTACTACCTTCTTGGTTTGCAATATATACATGTAATAATAAAATTTGCCTCCCCAGAAACATGGGAAAAAACAAACACAGCAACTTAGAGAAGAAAACCATTTGCTGTCCCACTAGCCAGGCGAAAAGGCAGTAGAGTGATCAGGATATCCTGGTGGAGAGGGAAATGGATGATGCCACCATGATAGCGTTCAAGGGCATATTGGGAAAATTCTTGTAGGGCAGGGTGATAGAGTGGAAGAGCAATGGATTGGAAGTCAGGGTCTGCACCTAGCTCTGTTGCAAACTTCACTCATTCTCGGGAAGTCTCTCTCAGCTTCCCCTAAGTGAGGTCACGCCCCTCTGACTGGATAAAGGTTTTGTTTTTAACTACTTCCTTTAAAAGTAAGAGTGGAAACACTTGGACAGCATTAAAATAAGTCTGATGTTCTGGCATATATCAATCTTTGGGATCCTTTGTTAGAGCCCAGCGTAAAAATCTGTGCTGTAAGGATGCAGAAATAGTGTCAAACTTCAGAGAAGAGACGGTTTCCTTAAATTACTCATTCAACCTAAGGACTAGGAGTCTCACCTCCATGTAAACTTCCAAATGTCTACCCACCCACCTCCACCCCCACCCCCAGGATGTTTCCGAATCTAACCTCCATCCCATGTGTTCATGGTTAAGGCCTTTAGGTCATAATGCATGGTGATGTGCTTAGAAAGCAGTTGCTCTACAAGGAGTCTTGCGGTGGAGGTGAGAAACCAAACAGGGTCACATTTGGTACAACCCTCAGCCTTCCACCGTGGGAGATAACTACTGCTGGATGGTACCCCAGGGTCTGAAGGAAGTATCACTGCCAGCCACAAGCCACTTTCAATTAAACAGATGCGTCAGTGGTATCTGGAGTACTTCCTGCCATATAATGTTAAAAATCCACTTGAACTAGGAAGACCCTCAAAGCTAAGAGGCATTAACTGCCAGTCTTTAAATGAATATACAGTTTAGCTTGTCCATGTTGGTAGAACTGAACCCATCTCATTGGACTATTCCCTTGTTTTTTAAATTAAAAAAAAATCTCTTAATAACATGGTACATTTGCATTATCTTTTGTTCCACATCTGGAGTAAGTCACTTGTCTCTAGGGCAATCAGTTTGGAGGCTTTCAAGGTGAAATACTTCCATGGACTGATTTTATCAACTGTTTCTTTTTTCAGTCTTGCCACTTCCTATTCTATGCTATGATTTCTTTTCTAACAGAGGGAAGCATTAAGGAGAATATTGCCCTTAAGACATCTTCTTTTTTTTTCAGGGGGAGTTGGGGGGGGTGCAAGTTGTTGTTGTTAGATGCCATATAGTCTCTTCCAACTTATAGCTACCCTATGTGCAACAGAACGAAACACTGCTTGGTGCAAGTTGTTGTTGTTAGATGCCATATAGTCTCTTCCAACTTATAGCTACCCTCTGTGCAACAGAACGAAACACTGCTTGGTCTTGTGCCATCCTCATGATCGTTTTAATGCTTGAGCCCATTGTTGCAGCCACTGCGTCAATCCATTTCGTTGAGGGTCTTCCTCTTTTTCAACGACCCTCTACTTTACCAGGCGTGATGTTCTTCTCCAGGGACTGGTCGCTCATGAAAAGATATCCACTTCTAAGGAGAATTCTGTCTGTACTTCTTTCAAGAAGGATTTGTCTGTTCTTTTGGCAGTCCATGTTATATTCAACATTCTTTGCCAACATCACAATTCAAAGGCATCAGTTCTTCTTTGGTCTTCTTTATTCATTGTTCAGCTTTTGAAAGCATATGATGCAATTGAATACACCATGGCTTGGGTCAGGCACACCTTAGTCCTTACAGTGACACCTTTCCTTTTAGCACTTTAAAGAGGTCTTTTGCAGCAGATTTGCCCATTGCAATGTGGCATTTGATTTTTTGACTGCTGCTTTCATACGTGCTGATTATGGATTCAAGTAAAATGAAATCCTTGACAAATATAATCTTTTCTCCATTTATCATGATGTTGCTTATTGATCCAGATGTGAGGATTTTTGTTTTCTTTATGTTGAGATGTAATCCACGCTGAAGGCTGTAGTCTTTGATCTTCATTAGTAAGTGTTTCATGTCCTCTTGGCTATAAGAAAGCAAGGTTGTGTCATCTGCATAACGCAGGTTGTTAATGAGTCTTCCTCCAATCCTGATGCCCTGTTCTTCTTCATATAATCCAGATTCTCAGATTATTTGCTCAGCATACAGATTGAATAAGCATAGTGAAAGGATGCAACCATGATACACACCTTTCCTGACTTTAAACCACACAGTATCCCCTTGTTCTGTTTGAACAACTACCTCTCGATCTATGTACAGGTTCCTCATGAACACAATTAAGTGTTCTGGAATTCCAGTTCTTCACAATGTTATCCATAATTTGTTATAATTAACACAGACAATTGCCTTTGCATAGTCAACAAAACACAGGTAAACATCTTTCCAGAATTCTCTGCTTTCAGCCAGGATCCATCTGACATCAGCAATGATATCCCTTATTCCACATCCTCTTCCAAATCCTGCTTGAATTTCTGGCAGTTCCCAGTCAATGTACTGCTGCAGCAGCTTTTGAATGATCTTTAGCAAATTTTACTTGCATGTGATATTAATGATATTGTTCTATAATTTCCACTTTCAGTTGGATAACCTTTCTTTGGAATAGGATCTCTTCCATTCAGTTGACCAGGTAGTTCTCTTCTAAATTTCTTGGCCTAAACACGTGAGCAATTCCAGCGCTGTATCTGTTTGCTGAAATATCTCAATTGATGTTCCGTCAATTCCCAGAACCTTGTTTTTCACCATTCCCTTTAGTGCAGCTTGGACTTCTTCCTTCAGTACCATCAATTCCTGATCATTTGCTACATCCTGAAATGGTTGAACCATTTGAATGGTTGACACCAATTCTTTTTGGTATAGCGACTCTGTGTATTCCTTCCAACTTCTTTTGATGCTTCCTGCATCCTTCAGTATTTTGCCCATAGACTCCTTCACTATTGCAACTCGAGGCTTGAATTTTTTCTTTAGTTCTTTTAGCTTGAGAAATTGTGCGTGCGTTCTTCTCTTTTGGTTTTCTAACTCCAGGACTTTGCCCATGTCATTATAATACTTTGTCTTCTTGAGCCACCCTTTGAAATCTTTTGTTTGGCTCTTCTACTTTATCATTTCTTCTGTTCGCTTTAGGTACTCTACATTCAAGATCAAATTTCAGAGCCTCTCTGATATCCATTTTGGTCTTTTCTTTCTTTCCTGTCTTTTTAATGACCTCTTGCTTTCTTCATATATGATGTCCTTGATGTCATTCCACAACTCATCTGGTCTTTGGTCATTAGTGTTCAATGCATCAAATCTATTCTTGAGATGGCCTCTAATTTCAGGTGGGATATACTCAAGGTCATACTTTGGCTCTTGTGGACTTGTTCTAATATTCTTCAGCTTCAGCTTGAGCTTGCATATGAGAAATTGATGATCTGTTTTTGCCACCTCATAGTTATTATTTTCAAGCATTTGCTTTTTGGAAAAAATCATATTTTTGAAGTATTGTATTTTGAAATTCAATTGACTTTCTTCAGAACTGCCAAGAAATTCAACTAGAAAGCAGGAAAATTTTTGCAAAAAGAAGGAGAAGAAAAGTGGAGAAACTGATAATGATTCTATGATGAGCATTATGCATGATCATTTGAGGTACTGTTTGGGAAAAGTAAAGCTAATAGCAAACAGACCCCTAGCTTTCTAGCCTGTCATAAGCTGCATTCATAACCGGTACCTCCTGCCCCTAAGGTAGGAATAGGCCCAGATTCTCAGTGTGCCTTTGTAGGCCTGGGTCTATTAAGCTATGACCGGCACAAATTTGTCCATTTTCGCCTCCCTCAGCTAACATTTTCCTTTAACTTTTACATTATTATGAATCAAAAACTAAAGGGTCAAATAATGGGCCCTTAAAAAAAAAAAAAAAAACAAACCCACTGCCATCAAGTTGATTCTGACTCATGGTGACCCTATAGGACAGAGTAGAACTGCCCCATAGAGTTTCCAAGGAGCATCTGGCGGATTCAAACTGCCAACCTTTTGGTTAGCAGCTTTAGCATTTAACCACTATGCCACCGGGGTTTCCATGGGTCCTTAACATAAGTTTTATCTTTCTTTCCTCTTTTTAATTGTGTTTATAAAGATAGCACTTAATAATTTGTTGAAAATGTAAATACTACGTCATGTATACAGAAGAAAACACAGATACCCTTAATCTTACCACTAGTAATATTTGCTGAGCAACATTTCTCACCTCCTTTTATACATACTTTCTGCTCTGGTTTCAAGGGACAGCTAAATTTTGTTGGTGCTGCTAATTTGGGAAAACCAGGTTATCTGTGGAGACTTCACAGTTCTTATGATAGCTCAATAGGTTTTAAAGAAAATTTTAAAGCAGTTGTTTCATGAATTGAAGTGATGCAGGCAGCCAAACTCAGAAATTAGGCCAAAATAATTCGCTTGGTAATTCTCAGCTCTGAAAGGTGGGCTGAGACGTTGCCAAGCAGTCTAGTTTTGTTCTGTGATACAGTTCTGGCAAGCACCCAACCAGCAGATCCTTAGCCTTATTCTAGATACTCGTTTCATTCATTCATTCACTCCTTCAATAAATATTTCTTGAGAACCTGCTATGTGTCAGACACTCTGCTGTGCACTGCAAACATAGATAAATAAAACACAGTCTTCACTCATTTCAATGAGAAGAGAAATCATACCATACCACAATTGCAAGAGAAAGTGGCTGAGGTATATTTGGGATAAAAGAGAAAAATTTTTCTTTTTCTTTTTGCAAAGACAGACCAACATCATTTTACACATCAATAAGAGACTTTTCGTGGGGGTGTGGATAAGCATTCTGGTAATATTTCAACTAGCACTTCTTAGGTACCCAGTGGATTCAGGGAACTAAGCTCATATTCATGTTTAAGAATCGACTCTATGGCAAGTAGTATTCTCTCTAAATTTCCATGCTCGCTTTCTCCTAATCAAACTAGGGGTTTTCAAGGAGAGTACCACAGATGTAAAAACTAAAGCCAGGAACTTGCTGAGTCCAAGGAGCAACAAAATGGCCAATGTGACTGGAGCTTGGAGAGCAAGGAGAGTGTGTCAGAGGTGAGGGTGGGAGAGGTGACATGCCCTGGATCATGGAGAGCTTGTTAGTTGTGTTGGGAAGCCAAGAGAGTGCCATAGTACTTGTATTTTTATAAATCACTCTCAATGCTGTATAGAGATACACTGTGGGAATCCAAAAAAGGAAACCTAGAGGCCAATAAAGAGACTGGGACTATGGCCTGGGGAGAATATGATGGTAGTATGGACCAAGACATTATCATTGGAATGAGAGAGGAGTGGTCAGATTCAAATATATATTGAAAACAAGCCAGGCAGGGCTTGATGATGATAGGAGAGAGCAAGGAGAATCAAGGCTGGATCTTAGGTTTGGTTCTGAGCTACTGGTAGACAATGGTACCAGTAACTGGTAGGCAAGACCGAGAGGGAGGAGCAGTTTTGGTTGGCAGTGGGGGCAAGGGTGAAGGTAGAGATAGCAGTGTGTAGAGCCACACCTTGGGCATCTCACATATTCAATTTCTGTGGGACATCCAAGCAGAGGTGTTAAGTTGGCAATTAGATATTTGAGTGTGTACTTCAGGAAAAGTCCTCTTCACTTTCAGCAAGCAAGGTTGTGTCATCTGCATAATGCAGGTGGTTAATGAGTCTTCCTCCAGTCCTGATGCCCTGTTCTTCTTCATGTAGTCCAGCTTCTTGTATTATCTGTTCAGCATACAGATTAAATAGGTATGGTGAAAGAATACAACCCTGACGCACACCTTTCCTGACTTTAAACCAAGCAGTATCCCCTTGTTCTATCCGAACAACTGCCTCTTGATCTATGTAAAGGTTCCTCAAGAGCACAGTTAAGTATCCTGGAATTCCCATTCTTCGCAGTGTTGTCCATACTTTGTTATGATCCACACAGTCAAATACCTTTGCATAGTCAATAAAACACAGGTAAACATCCTTCTGGTATTCTCTGCTTTCAACCAGGATCCATCTGACATCAGCAATAATATCCCTGGTTCCACGTCCTCTTCTGAAACCAGCCTGAATTTCTGGCAGTTCCTTGTCGATATACTGCTGCAGCCGTTTTTGAATGATCTTCAGCAAAATTTTGCTTCCGTGTGATATTAATGATATTGTTTTGTAATTTCCACATTCGGTTGGATCACCTTCTTGGGAATAGGCATAAATATGGATCTCTTCCAGTCAGTTAGCCAGGAAGCTGTCTTCCATATTTCTTGGCATAGATGAGTGAGCACCTCCAGCGCTGCATCTGTTTGTTGAAACATCTCAATTGATATTCCATCAATTCCTGGAGCCTTGTTTGTCACCAATGCCTTCAGAGCAGCTTGGACTTCTTCCTTCAGTACCATCGGTTCCTGATCATATGCCACCTCTTGAAATGGTTGAATATCGACTAATTCTTTTTGGTATAATGATTCTGTGTATTCCTTCCATCTTCTTTTGATGCTTCCTGCGTCATTTAATATTTTCCCATGGAATCCTTCACTACTGCAGCTTGAGGCTTGAATTTTTTCTTCGGTTCTTTCAGCTTGAGAAACGCCGAGTGTGTTCTTCCCTTTTGGTTTTCCATCTCCAGCTCTTTGCACGTGTCATTATAATGCTTTACTTTGTCTTCTGGAGAGGCCCTTTGAAATCTTCTGTTCAGTTCTTTTACTTCATCAATTCTTCCTTTTGCTTTAGCTGCTCAACGCTCAAGAGCAAGCTTCAGAGTCTCCTCTGACATCCATCTTGGTCTTCTCTTTCTTTCCTGTCTTTTCAATGACCTCTTGCTTTCTTCATGGATGATGTCCTCGACATCACTCCACAACTCATCTGGTCTTCAGTCACTAGTGTTCAATGTGTCAAATCTATTCTTGAGATGGTCTCTAAATTCAGGTGCGATATACTCAATGCCATATTTTGGCTCTCATGGACTTGCTCTGATTTTCTTCAGTTTCAGCTTGAACTTGCAGATGAGCAATTGATGATCTGTTCCACAGTCGGCCCCTGGCCTTGTTCTGAGTGATGATATTGAGCTTTTCCATCGTCTCTTTCGCAGATGTAGTCAATTTGATTTCTGTGTGTTTCATCTGCCGAGATCCATGTGTATAGTTGCCATTTATGTTGGTGAAAGAAGGTATTTGCAATGAAGAAGTTGTTGGTCTTGAAAAATTCTATCATTTGCTCTCTGGCATTGTTTCTATCACCAAGGCCATATTTTCCAACTACTGATCCTTCTTCTTTGTTTCCAACTTTCTCATTCCAATCGCCAGTAATTATCAATGCATCTTGATTGCATGCTGGATCAATTTCAGACTGCAGCAGCTGATAAAAATCTTCTATTTATTCATCTTTAGCCCTAGTGGTTGGTGCGTAAATTTGAATAATAGTCGTATTAACTGGTCTTCCTTGTAGGTGTATGAGTATTATCCTGTCACTGACAGCGTTGCACTTCAGGATAGATCTTGAAACGTTCTTTTTGACGACGAATGAAACACCATTCCTCTTTGAGTTGTCACTCCCAGCATAGTAGACTATATGATTGTCCGATCAAAATGGCCAGTACCAGTCCATTTCAGCTCACTAATGCCTAGGGTATCGGTGTTTATGCGTTCCATTTCATTTTTGATGATTTCCAATTTTCCTAGATTCATACTTCATACATTCCAGGTTCCAATTATTAATGGATGTTTGCAGCTGTTTCTTCTCATTTTGAGTCGTGCCACATCAGCAAATTAAGGTTCTGAAAGCTTTACTCCATCCACATCATTAAGGTCGACTCTCCTTTGAGGAGGCAGCTCTCCCCCAGTCATCTTTTGAGGGCCGTCCAACCTGGGGGGCTCATTTTCCAGCACTATATCAGGCAATGTTCCACTGCTATTCATAAGGTTTTCGCTGGCTAACGCTTTTCAGAAGTAGACTGCCAGGTCCTTCTTCAAAGACCACAGCCTTCAGTATGGATTACACCTCAACATAAAGAAAACAAAAATCCTCACAACTGAACCAATGAGCAACATCATTATAAACAGAGAAAAGACTGAAGTTCTCAAGAATTTCGTTTTACTTGGATCCACAATCAACAGCCATGGAAGCAGCAGTCAAGAAATCAAAAGACACATTGCATTGGGCAAATCTGCTGCAAAGGACCTCTTCAAAGCGTTGAAGAGCAAAAATGTCACCTTGAATACTAAGGTGCACCTGACTCAGGCCATGGTATTTTCAATCACATCATATGCATGTGAAAGCTGGACAATGAATAAAGAAGACCAAAGAAGACTTGGCTCCTTGAATTGTGGTGTTGGCAAAGAATATTGAATATACCGTGGACTGCCAAAAGAACAAACAAATCTGTCTTGGAAGAAGTGCAGCCAGAATGCTCCTTAGAGACAAGGATGGTGAGACTGTGTCTTACATACTTTGGACATGTTGTCAGGAGGAATGAGTCCCCTGGAGAAGGACATCATGCTTGGCAGAGTACTGGGTCAGCAGAAAAGAGGAAGACCCTCAGTGAGGTGGATTGACAGAGTGGCTGCAGCAGTGAGCTCATACATAACAACGATTGTAAGGATGGCGCAGGACAGGGCAGTGTTTCGTTCTATTGTGCATAGGGTTGCTATGAGTTGGAACCAACTCGATGGCACCTAACAACAACAACAACAGCTTCAGGAAAGAGTTTAACGTTAGAGATACACTGTAAGGAGTCATCAGCATGTAAAGGGTATTTAAAGATGTCTTTAAATATCTACACTGGCACTTCCTTCTTGGCACAGAGAGGGGTAGGACATGTCATACATGTGCTGTTCCTTTCCTCGTAGTCTTTTTTCTCCAGGGGAGTAGATGCTCTTAGAGAAACCATATCTGCTTGGAAAAATAAAGAGAATCCTAACAACCTTGTCTTTAACAAAAGAAGAATTGTCAAGACTTGATTTGAAGGAGCTTCTGAAGTTCTGACTTAATCTTTCAGCGCATAATTTTAGTAGATTTGGGCTTATTTCCTTCTGCCTTTATGAACCTGCTATTCAGCTGAATTCTTATATATAATTTGTACCAGGAGGTAAAATTGTTTATGCATGTTTCTTTCAGAGAAATTTAATCATCTATAACATTTTTCAAGATATAAATTTACATTTACTCTTCTCCACTGGGAAATACTAGTAATATACAGTGTTTTCAGCAGGTTATTTCTGATAAAATATGGATGCTCTGGAGAGTGTTAATAAAAGTAACTAAATCACGTCTAAGAATGACAGTCCATGATAATAAATCTAAAAACACCTAGTTTAGAAGAGTAGAGTGTGTAGACAGTGATGCTGTGATCCATTCCAGGATGACAATTATAATTATTTTTGCTGGATTGTTTCTGTGTAATGTTAATTATTCACTTTGACACAGAATAATATTATTATTAAAGGATAAAGATTATTAATATGTCCTGCCTTAGGGTGGGTGCAGAATGTTTAATTAGTGAGCTACCCTTGTCACTTACCTTATGGAAGGCTCATTGATAAGATGCATGCAGTATAGCAAGCTATTATGTGTTCAGTCCTGCTAATGGACTATCCAAATCATTTTCTCAATGAGAGTGGAAAAGAAGTCACTGTCTATAACCCAGAAATGGTATTGGCAAAGAAACTGAATAATAAAGAGAATGGCTTGGAATAGTGTTTGTTCTGGATGGCTAACAAAATACAAAGAGGGAATGAAGTTCTTCAGGGCTTGATACAAAGCTGAATTCAGTTCAGGCTTTCTTGGAAGTAGCTTCTTTCTTCGCCTCAGATGTTCCTTATCTTGGAGGGTCTCTAAAAGATGTTTCTTTGAACCTGTTGATAGAAAATGTCTTTAATAAATGGCATTTTATTGTAATTTGCTTTCTTTAAAGACTATAGGAGCTCTTCAGATCTTCAGCAAAGGAAGAAGTAAAATTTGAAAAGCTATCACTAATGTTGTTATATTCCACAGTCCTTGCCCAAATATGAGCCACAATTAATCTTAATTAACAAGGTATTCTTTCTTTTACTTTAAATGCATCATTTTTATACCTTCTTAATATTCATATAAAATTAATATGAAGCAGTTAAACACAATTTCGAATATTTTAGGAATAGACTGGATTCTGAAACACACATAGTCCCATAAACTCACACACAAAAAGACATAGATATCATGTAGTTATTCATAAATTCACATTTTAAATTGAAGTTTCAGAAATACTTAATGAATACTCCAAGTTTTCAAAAAGACTAAAAATGTTTTATTACATATGCAGTCTGACCCACAAAGAGATAAAAGTGTCTCACTATTATATTACCTGACCTATATTGGGGCCAAATTCTCAACTTTAGTGTCACCAGCTCCTGTTCTGCCAAGGCCAATTAGACATTGGTATGTCTTCATAGGGACAAAAATCATGAGTAAGCTGCTAAAAATAGTCATTCTACAATTACTTATTGGAGAAGGGACAATGCTAGATACTGGGTGACTGATTATATGTGTATGTATGTATGGAATCCCTGGTGGCATAGTGGTTAAGAGCTATGGCTGCTAAACAAAAGTTGGCAGTTTGAATCCACCAGGCGCTCCTTGGAAACCCTATGGGCAGTTCTACTCTGTCCTATAGGGTCACTGAGTCAAAATCGACTCGACGGCAGTGGGTTTTTTGGTATATATATATATATATATATATTCTGATCTAAGGAGATTCCAGTTTGTAAGGGAAGAAGTAAATATTTAACTAAATACTGTAATTTAAATGAGACAAAAATTCTCAAGCTATTGCTTTAAATAAAGAATCCATCAGATTTGTAGGCTCATTGAACTTTAATTTATGAAATGAGAAGAAAATTCTAAAGCTCCTCTTCAGTTGCTTAAAAAAATTGCAAATATTTGTAACTTAAAATATTATATAACAATAAATTAGTAGGCAAGACAAGTGAAAGCTACTGGCATCTGAAGTCCTCTAACTTTGTAAGGTGGATGGATAATCAGAATCAACATCAGCCCAAACCTGATTCCTGTAAGGGGCAGCTCAGACATACTCCTACTCTCCAATCTTTTTTACCAGGTCTGACACCAGCTGTCCCTCCCACAGCACTCTCTACTTCTCTGGTGTGTTTATTAACTCAAAACATTCCAATAGCCATACAGAACTCACAGACCATACTCATGATTATGGGGTTTATTAGGGAAGTAACAGGTTACAAAGGAGCCCTGGTGGTGCAGTGGTTAAAGAGTTCAGCTGCTAACCAAAAGTTGGCAGTTCAACCCCACCAGTAGCTCCACTGGAGAAAGATGTGGCAGTCTGCTTCTGTGAAGGTTATAGCCTTGGAAACCCTGTGGGGCAGTTCTACTCTGTGCTATAGGGTCGCTATGAGTCAGAATTGACTCAACAGCAATGGATTTGGTTTTTGGTTTTTGGACATGTTACAATTCAGGATCAGAACCAACTTGAAAGCAACAGGAACAACTCAAGAGACAGGAGACAGTTCATCAATCAGGATGGCTTCCAACCAAGACAGCCCTCAGCCCCTACTGCCACCAGGCCCTTCTGCTCGGGCCTGCTGCCCTGCTCAGCAAGTGATATAGCTCTTTAGCTCTGCCCACAAGTACCTGGAGGCATCCCACTCTGTCAGAAAGCCTACTGCCCTAAGGCGCTCAGCTTGCTCACTCCATGAGTCTGTGAGCCCACTGCAACCACACTGCTCTATGGGCTGGGAAGCCAACTGTAGCTGCCTCACACCAGTCTTCTGGTTCTCACCACTTGTGCCATCTTGTGCCATCTTATGCTGTCTATCTCCAGTGTTACAGCTTTCTCTGTCTCCTAAGTATAGGAAGTTCTTAGCACAGGGACTGCAGATCCAAAAGATGTGCTCCACTCCTGACTTTTTTTTTTGGTGGTAGTGAGGCCCCCATAATCTTTGTGGATTTGGCTCTTTTAAGCCTAGTAGCAGGATGGCAAAACTGAGCAACCCCTTGGTAGGCCACAGGCACCTTATTTGCATAGTCACTGTCCAGTTCCTGTAAGAGTTTTACACACATTATTTGCACAGGCCCAGACAATCATTTTGTGGAAGTTAAGAGACCATGGCTAGAAAGGCCATATACAAGTCATTTACTTCCACAACAAGCTATTAGAAACTCAAAGTTTTAGAAGAAAAGATTAGAATTCTTAGGACGTAGCAGTAGTTGCTGAGTTCAGGGGTACTCTAACCCTTTTTATAAGTAACACTTGCAAGGACAGATTTTATAGTAACAGAAATCAGAAAAGAATGGTTATAGTAACACAAGCCTCCACACTGGAACAGAGACTTTAAGACTGGTACTCTTATGAATGTTCTCAGTTGTAGAATTCTTCTATATGATGCAGAATAGTATCTGCATTTCTGAGTCTGCAGAGGAAGTAGAAACATCTCGTTATTTTTTCTTGTCATTCTTTTCACTGGCAGATGTTAATAGGAGAGTAAGAATCTCAAGGCCAAACACTGTAATTCCATTTGTTAGCAGCAGAAGAAGACCTTAAAGCTCAAAACTTAAAACATGGAAATAGAAAAGAACAATAATGAAACATGAGGAATGAAAAGTTTTCCTCCTACACTACAAAATAATATAAGTGCTACACTTTAAATGTTGGTGTACTATGGTAGGAAAAAATTATAGTCACAAGACGTGAGTTTGTATAATGATTGTCTTCCACCTGTATGTCCTTGAACAAGATACTTAATCTCAATGAGTCCCAGTTTTTGCATGTGGAAAATGGGCATAAAAATTCTTCCCTAAGGATCTTAAATTCTTTCGGTAATGAAAATACAAATAAACAAATTAGTGAAATAAAAATAGAGCCTCACAGTGTTGGTTTAGAGACTAAATAAGGGAATCTTGGTTCTTGCTAGGGAACCTGTACCTGAATTTCCACATGAGTGATACAAAGTTCCAGTGGGTAAAAATTACAGCTCATTAGTTAATCAAGAGAAATTCAAAGAAGAGGTGATATTTGAGCTGGACTGTGAAAAATGGGAAGTATTTATTTAGAGGCAAGTAAAAGCATAAAAGGTGGAAACTTTTAGCCAGAAGAAACAGCTTGAAGAGAGCAGAGGAAGTGTGGTGGACTGTTACAATGGTAGTCCCAAATAAACATGCCTCTTGGTATTTACAGCCTTATACAGTCTACTTTCACACTGACTCTGAGCTTGGCCATATGACTCACTTTGGCCAGTGGGACATTAGCAAGTGTGTTATAAGCAGAGGCTTGATAAGTGCAGCTTGCTCTGTTGAAATGGTTGCTCTTAGAGCTCTGAATCACCACCTATAGAAGTTGGACTTCCTTGAGACCACCATGTTGTGAAGAAGTCCCAAATAGCCATATTGAGAGAACACTTGGAGGAGCACAGAGATACTGATGTGAGTGAGGATTCCCCAATAGATACCATACACAGCAGATGAACTACCCAGATGATCCCAGGTCATTTGCAAAAATAATAATTTTGAGAAATAGTAAATCATTGTTTTTTTATGCCACTAAGATTTGGGATGCAATAGATAACTAAAGCTAGAGGAAAGAAGGAAGGAAGGGAGGGAGGAAGGGAAGGAGAGAAGGAGAGGGAGAAAGGAAGGAAGAAAGAAAAATCACTAAATTGCATATAATACGATTTCACTGAATTATGAAGTTTACAAAGAAAACTGTAGAGATAAGACTAGAGAGAGAAGTTGCACCTCAATTATAAAAGGTGTTAAATGGCAGAATCAGAATAATGTACGGCATTTGGTTAACAGTAGGGAACTAAGTGAAGGTTTTTAAGCAAAGGATTGATGGACTCAAAGTAGTACTTCAAAAATATCAAAAAATTAGCAATAGATATTGGTGATGGCTACACAACTGATTGATGTAATTGATGTCACTAAATTGTACCTGTGAAAAATATTGGATGGGCAAATGTTGTGTTATCTATATTTTTACAACAATAACAATATATATATGAACCTGATAATGGTGTGTACAATAGAGTTACATGGAGAAGGACAGTTGGGAGAGGGAGAGCAGGGATAGGGAGAACATTTGGGTGGTTAGCATTATCTAAGTGGGTCTCTATTAAAATAGAAGAGCAGATAATCACACTGTTTATTTAAAAAAAAAAAAGGACTGTTATTAGGTGTCATCAAGCAAATTTTTGACTCATAGTGACCCAACATGAGAGAGTAGAATTGCCCCAAAGTGTTTCCTGGGCTGTAATCTTTACAAGCACATATGTTGTCATTGTTAGGTGCTGTCGAGTCAGTTCCAACTCATAGCGACCCTATGTACAACAGAACGAAATGCTGTCTGGTCCTGTTACCATCCTCATAATTGTCGTTATGCTTGAGACCATTGTTACACAGCTACTGTTTCAGTCCATCTCGTTGAGGGTTTTCCTCTTTTTCACTGACCTTCTACTTTACCAAGCATGACATCCTTCACCAGGGACTGATCCTCCTGATAACATGTCCAAAGTATGCGAGACATAGTCTCACCATCCTTGCTTCTAAGGAGCATTCTGGCTGTACTTCTTCCAAGACAGGCTTGTTCGTTCTTTTGGCAGTTCATGGTATATTCAATATTCTTCACTAACACCATAATTCAAAAGTATCAGTTCTTCTTGGTCTTCCTTATTCATTGTCCATCTTTTTCATGCATAGGAGGCAATTAAAAATACCATGACTTTGGTCAGGCACACCTTAGTTTTCAAGATGACATCTTTGCTTTTTAACATTTTAAAGAGATCTGTGGCAGCAGATTTGCCCAATGCAATATGTCTTTTGATTTCTTCATTGCTGCTTCCATGGATGTTGATTGTGGATCACAGCAAAATGAAATCCTAAACAACTTCAGTTTTTTCTCCATTTATCATGACGTTGTTTATTGGTCCAGTTACGAAGATTTTTGCTTTCTTTATGTTGAGGTGTAATCCATACTGAAGGTTTTAGTCTTTTATCTTCATCAATAAGTGCTTCAAGTCCTCTTCCCTTTCAGCAAGCAAGGTTATGTAATCTGCATATTTGCAGGTTGTTAATGCACAGATAGCCAGGTCTTTTCTCTTTTGGAGCCATTGGGTATGTTAAAAACCAACAATTTTTCAGTTAGCAGCTGAGTGCTTAACTACTGCACCACCAAAAAGCAAAAACCAAATGCATTGAGTCGATTCTGACTCATAGCAATCCTATAGGACAAAGTAGAACTGCCCCATAAGATTTCTAAAAAGTGGCTGATGGATTCAAACTGCCAACCCTTTGGCTAGCAGCCCAGCTCTTAACCACTGGATCACCAAACTAAACCCATTGCCATTGAGTCGTTTCCAACTTATAGCAACCCTATGGGACAGAGTAGAACTGCCCCATAGAGTTTCCAAGGAGTGCCTGGTGGATTCAAACTGCCGACCCTTTGGTTAGCAGCCATAGCACTTAACCACTGTGCCACCAGGGTTTCCACTGCATCACCAGGACTCCTTAAAAAAGAACTACAAGAAAAGAACTGAAGTGCCCCAGTGATGCAGCAGCTCTTTCCAGCCACTAGGGGCAGAAGTGGAGGGCAGTAGCCAAGCCCTTGGAGATGATACTCTCTAGAGCTAGATCAGTTTCTCCTAAGAGCTGATTTTCCTTATGGGTTATGCGTGTGGGAACTTTTGAGTCTCTGCTGATCCATGTAACCAACTGTACATAAGCTGGACCAGGAGTTACATAAGACAATGATATCTAAGTTACTGAACAGTTTAATCAAAGCTTATCTCAAGAAATTGGAACATATTCTAAATACCATTTTAAGGTTCATATGCTCACTGTTCCTAGGCTCTTTCCTTTCATTGTCATGAGAACAAAGAAGACAGGAAGGCATGCTCATGGGTCTTGTCTCTTTTCCTGATATCCCATGATGGCATACTCCAAAACACTCCTTTGGACTCTAGACGTTTATAACTATGCCAAATGGGTCAGTTCCAACACAGTGATCCAAATCTTTGTGGTCTCCTGAATTCCAGCATTCAAACATCAAAAATCTTAAATTGCTTAGATTTTACATATCAAGTGAGAAAACCATAGGTCTATTGTTTAGTGAGACATAAAAATACAGAATAGAGAAGTAAAGTATTCAAAGATGACAAAATACCATGATGCATTCATAGGCCATGAAGCCTATGAGAGATTGTCAGGTTCCTGATAGAAAGGAAGGGTGGTCACCAGAAGCAGGCATTTTTATGGCTCTTATGCATCATTTGACTAATTCTAACCCAGAAGTATACATGAAGAGATTTTCCAAAAGAGTATCAGACTCACACTGTGTACCTGGGGAAGTAATCATAAAAATTTTAGAAAAAATTCTAAGAGATCCAGGCAAAGAGGAGAATAAATCAACCTGGCTCATCTTAACAGCATCTTGTAAACAGTCACTGTGGACAGGTAAAACCAAGGTGAGTCTGGGGCCAGGGAACTAACCAACTGTAGATCTGGCCCAGAGTAGAATACGTACTGGTTCAAATCATTTTCAAAGAGGTATAGCAAATAGAGACTTGTATAACAGAGTACCTAGACACTGATTTAACTTGTATTTCATGATTTTTCCAGTTGGGAGAAAGATTGCTGCTTTGTTCTTGTTGTTGGGTACCATTGAGCCGATTCCAACTCATAGTAACCCCATATGACAGAGTAGATCTGCCCCATTGGGCTTTCTCGACTGTAATTTTTACAGAAGTAGATCACCAAGTCTTTCTCCTACAGATCCGCTGGGTGGGTTTGAACTGCCAACCCTCTGGTTAGTAGACAAGTACTTAACCGTTACACCAACAGGGCTCCTATCCATCTACTCCCCCCTACTCCAGTTGCTGTCGAGTCAATTTCTACCCATAGCAACCTTATAGGACAGAGTAGAACTGCCCCATAGGGTTTCCAAGGAGTAGCTGGTGGATTCAGACTGCCAACCCTTTGGTTAGCAGCCATATCACTTAACCGCTGTGCCACCAGGGCTCCAACTTAAAAAAAAAAAAAAAAAAAAAGGAGATGTAAATTCTCCTTGAGCAATTAAGACCTGATTTGAGGGGAGGGGAGGTGAAATAGCTCCTTTGTCTTAGAAAAGGATATAATTAGCCCTTTTATATTTGAAAGAAAAAGTCACCCACCTCTGAAAATATTGATCTCTAGGGAAGAAGAGAGGGCATTGGTTTGCAAGTGTCTGCAAGTTATAGATGCCAAACCACACAGTGTTTCTTGGTGTTTGTAACCTTGGACCAATTGCTATAATAGGACTGAAAAAGCAATCGCTCAGAAGTATATCCTTGGGAATTCAAGTAAGAAACTCTCTTAAATGAACATGGAAATGACACGTTAGAGTCATTCTCCTTTAAAGGACTTCAGCTGCCTGTTCCAGAAGCTAGACAAATAAGGATTCACCACAACATGGGCCAAAATTTCTGCCCTGGTGGCACAGTGGTTGAAGCATTCAACTGCTAACTGAAAGATTGGTGGTTCGAAACCACCAGCAGCTCTGTGGGAGAAAGATGTGGCAGTCTGCTTCCATGGAGATTTATAGCCTTGGAAACCCTACTATGAGTTGTAATCGCAGTGGTTTTTTTTTTTTTTTTTCTTAGTGATGGATCAGGTTTCAACACGTCATTGTGTGGACATTAAATGGATACACCCCTTTTGGATAATTTATGGGAGATAAGGGGAGTGGAGGCCCAAGAATATATAGATCAACATTTCTGTTATTCAAATTTTGTTGAGTAATTCACACTGGTTACACTTGTTTGAGGCAAGTACCAATCCAAGAGCAGTGGGGGGGTGGGAGGAGCCACAGTTGTCTTATCAGTGGCATTATTCCAAATCAGGTGAATGACATCAAGGTGTTTGACAAGGTAATGGACTGTTAGGTTTAGGGACTGATAAGTTAATCCCCTACCCCCAATCCTTGACATCACCCTCTCCTAGCAATCCTCAAGACCAATTTATTCCAACCATCTGCTTTTCTCTGCTTCTGCTTCCAAGCTGCAACTACTGCTGGAGAAAACCAGATACCTGTGCCAACAGGCACCACTACAACCTCTGATGGGCCCTCTGCGCTGATCAGCAGTCCTTTCACATGTCCTCACCACCTCCCATTTACAGTGCCTAGAGCAGCTGTTCCAAACCCTTTACACTCTCCTCAAGTTTCCTGTAGCTCTCCTTTCCCCTCATTCTCAGCTATGGACTTTGTTCCTACGTAGAAGAGAAAATAGAGGGCATTGCCTCTGCACCCCTAGCGGCTAGTATAGTACCCAGCATACATGGGGTGCAATAAATCAATGAATGAATAAATCTATGTATTAGTGAATGGTAATTGGTAACAGTCAGCTTCCCATCCTCACCTCCTAACCTGTACCAGTACCTATTCTCACCTTCTTCCCACCTACCTGAAAAGGAGAATTCTCTTTCTGCCTTTACAGGGCCAGCACCTCCACCCAGGCTCTTTCTCCTACCTGCTCCCATCTTGCCCAGGATCATAACCTACCATTTATGTGCTCTATTTCCTGTACTTCTCATTCCACTTTCTATCCACACTTCAGCCCACATAAGTCTCTCTCTCTTCTCTGTCTCCAATCTAGCTAGTATGTACTGAGCACCTATTATATGCTAGGTACTACTCTCAGTGCTAGGGATATATTAGTGGGAAAAAAATACACAATTTCTATACTCCAATGAAATACAGGGGAGCCAGAAATAAATAAATTTAAAATAGCCCAGTATCTATAAATGCCTTGTGGAAAAATTACCAGGGAATGTGGACAGAGTATCCTAGGAAGGGAGCAGGGCAGTGGGGGGAGACTACTCTAAGTAGAACAGTCGGGTATAGGTGATATTGGGCCACAGACCTAAAGGAGGTGAAGGAGTAATCCACATGGAATATCTGGGGAATAGCATTTGAAGCAGAGGGAACTGCCACTGTAAAGATCCTGAGGCAAGGTGGGAGCGCTCCTGGTGCAAGTTAAGGAGCAACAACGAAGACTGGCTGGAGCAGAGTGGGAAGGGGAAGTAGGATAGGAGGTCAGGGAACAGGCTCTGAGGACCTGGTGAGACATTGTGATTAAAGACTTTGGCTTTTATTCTGGATAAATTGGGAAGCCTCTGGGAAGGTTTTGAGTAGAGGGACGACATGATCAAACCTACCCTTGAAAGAACCCCTCTTGGCCGCAGTGTTATGAGTTGACTGCAGGCGACAGAGGTAGAAATGGGGAGCCTTGTTAGGAGGTGGCTGTAATAATCCAAAAGAGAGATAATATAGGCCATCTTTCCTTCCATTTGCCACCACGTTTGTGTAAAGAGAAGTTCTACCTATTGCCTCCATGCCCTCAATCCTCATTTAGTCCCATCTGGCTTATGTCCACACCGATCTTCTGAAAATACTTTTGGCTGAGGCCACAAATGACCTAACCACCAAATGCTAAATCTGGGGCCTCTGTTAAGTGTCTGGTGTTCCTTTAAGAATCCTCAGAGCTAAAGCAAGCTGAACTGTGTCTTGACCTATTAAAAACAACGCCAAGTAAGAAGATACCTCCGGAAGGTTTAGTGAAATCACGACAGCCACAGAGACTTGAGTTTCCCGTTTCTATTTTCTTAGAGCAGAGCTTGCAAATGAGTTTTACATCCAGAATGTATTTGTAGTCTTCAGCAGTAAAAAAGAGAGAGAGTAAGCATTATTTCTTAAGGACCACATTCTAGGACCACATTTGCCTTTCAGATGTAAAATATGAAGCCTTTTTGTTTTAACAGCCCTCTATTGCATTATGTCCTATAACATTATTTATTTCAATTGCTTCGGTTCTTTCTTGGTAGAAGATGACTATATAATCTCCCTTGATTTCCAAGAGATGTAGGTTGTAGATACAAACACTACTTATGTACGTATTCGTAACTATTCCTTTAGGCTTCAGTATTTCTCAAATGTTTCATCGGTGTAGTGCTGGCTGACTGAATGAGTGTTCTTATACTTATTCTGTCCTCTCCTCATTAGAAATTAATGAGAGCCCAATACAGACGCATACATGTTTACAAAACACAAATATTCCCTACACCATATCTGTAACAGAGATAAGATTTTTAACACAATCCCATATGAGAGGTTCAACAAGTGAACTTTTTTCAGATTAAAGGTTAAAAAAAATCCTTACTTCAAGCTTAGCAGAGTAGAAAGTGTATTATCTAATTTTTATATGGTGAGAAAATTCATATTGGCATTTCAATCATTTAGAAAAAATGAATGTCTGAAGTACAGGAATAAAGACATGTGTGAATTATATAGAACAAAAAGATTTTCTCAAGCGCCTGGTACACCAAAAACAAATCTGTATTTTCTTCAGAAGAATTATAATTTTTTACTATTATATATTCCAGATAAGTAATTTTTGTTTCTTCTGAAGCAGGGAACACAGAAAACCCATTAGTTATATTTTAAGTGGTTCACGAAATACCGAGAGAGGAAAGAGGCAAAGTGCTTTCCACATGGCGCTTAACCTGGCTTGAATACTTTTAAAGTAAATGCAGTAATGAGTATACTGTGATTCATGAAGGCACTTATCCTATAGGCATGTTTGGGTATGTGGCCAGGCATAATCTGGGAGTCCACTAGGGGATTAAAACTTAAAACCCTCAACCATTGAGTCGATTCCACATCATATCAATCTTATAGAACTGCCCCGTAGGATTTCCGAGGAGCGGCTGATGGATTCAAACTGCCAGCCTTTTGGTTAACAGTCAGGCTCTTAACCATCGCACCACCAGGGCTCTAACCATGGAATTAGACATCGAAAATCTCTCTTTTCTTCTCTCCTCCACTTTATCTTCTAACCACAATTTTCCTCAAGTTTCCTGAGCAAACAGCCCAAACTCTGAGAAGCTATTGTTTTCAACCTTAATGTTGGCTTGAGTTAAACCCTTTCGTGGTAAATAGAGCATTTTTGTGCCACTTTGAGGCAAATAAAAGTCATTTGGAAGACAGAAAGTAGAAATGGGACTTAGATTTTGTTGTGAGTCAAGAGTCTGTGGATAGAGATGAGGGAAGACACTTTAAAGGGTAGCCATGGGATGCTGTGCCAGGTGCTCCTTTCAAGGTGGGGCTGTGCAGGGTCCAGAGTGGCAGTCAGGCCATGTCAGCCATCCTTGACTGGATGAAGATCCATTTGCCTTTCTTGTTTGAAACCAAAAAAAAAAACTCCAACTCATGGCAACCCTGACTCATGGCAAACTGACTCTTGTGTCAGAGGAGAACTGTGTCCTATAGGGTTTTCAATGGCTGAGTTATCGAGAGTAGTTTGCCAGTCCTGTCTTCTGAGGTACCTCTGGGTATACTCGAACCTCCAATCTTTTGGTTAGCAGCTGAACTCGTTAACCATTTGAAACCATACCTTAAAAATAAATGGGTATAAAAGCCTAACCCACTTCAAAAATTAGGAAACAATATACATTTTCATTTTCATTTCATTTAAGCTCTGGGCTTAATCCATGACTGTTTTTTCATTAAAAAAAAAAAAAAAGTGTTGCCAACCGACTAATAAATTATCTCAGATGTCACCAGACATCTTCATCATGTTTCTTAATGCTGGAAGAGAGGGAAAGAATCAAGAAAGAGACATTGAAAAATGCTAAAAGGAGCATGTAAGGGAGAAAAGAAATTATCTACCTTTGTCTTACTTCCCCATTACGTCATTACCATGTTTGAAAAGAATCAATGAACTTAAGGATCATTAGCATGCTTTCATATACTTTGTGAGATGAAGTTGAATATATTTAAGAAAGTATTTCAGTTCTAAAAATGAGCTTGGAATTGCCTATCTCATTCACATATTCAAGGTATTGCCTCTGGTTGCTTATCCATGTCTGGTGTGCATCTCCGGGACTTTGAACTGGTTCATTCTGGTTTAAACCCCTGTGTTGATAATTTGCATTTCCACCCCAGATATACTGAATCAGACTCTACATTTTAGCATACATATGTATGTGTAAGAATCACCTGGGGATCTTGTTAAAATGTAGAGTCTGATTCAGTATATCTGGGGTGGAAATGCAAATTCTCAGCAGGGGTTTGAACTGGAATTAACCAGTTTGAAACTCTGTGTATCTCACAGGAAACTAGTGGATAATGTAAGGGTGAAAAGCTAGAGTCAACTTTTTCTCTGTAGCAGGAAGAGGTGGACTAGATTTTGCATCTGGAAATAAGAGTGACCAGTTATCCCAGTTTGCCCGAGACTGGGATTTTTCTGGCATGCAAGACTTTTGGTATTAATACTAGAATAGTCTTGGGCAAACCAGAATGGTTGCTCATCCTGAAAACCTACAATTTAGACTTTCTTCACCATTGAACAAAAAAAACAAACCAGTTGCCATCATGTTTATTCTGACTCATGGCAACCCCATGAAGACTGTGCTCATAGAACTGTGCTCTGTAGGCTATTCAATGGCTGATTTTTTCTGAAGCAGATCCCCAGGCCTTTCTTCCCAGGTGCCTCTGGGTGGACTTGAACCTCCAGTCTTTTAGTTAACAGCTAAGCACATTAACTATTTGCACCACCCAGGGACTCCATTCACCTTTGAAATTCTTCTAAATCCTGAGCTTTCAAAGCTGGGTTGTACATTGGAACCGTGGGGAGTTTTAAAAGAAACCGATGCCAGTGTTCCACCCCCAAAAATTCTGATTTAGTTGGTACAGGATGCAGCCTAGGGGCTGGGAGTTCTTAAAGCTCCCTAGGAGACTCTAATGTGCAGGGCAATTTGAGAACCCCTGACTAAGGGATTTTGCTAAATTATTTAACCTCTTGGAGCCTGAGGGTTTTTTTTAAGTAAAATTTTGCCTACTCATTTGCATATTAATTTTGCAAGCTATCATAATTTGGAATTTTCTAAATCAGTGCATAGGAATCACCTGGGGATCTCATTAAAGTGCAGACTGTGATTCAGTGAGTGTGGAAAGGGGCTAGAGAATTTGCATTTCTGACAAGCTCCCAGGTGATGCTGATGCTGCTGGTTCATAGACAATGAATGTCTTTGAGTCATAGATTTAGAACCAAAGGATGAGAAGGATTTTTCAAAATAACTTCCACTTTCCTTTGAAGATTAGTAAAAGCTAGCCGAGGTGTCATTAAGGGGTATAAGAAATCAATAGATAATTTGTGTGTACATTTTGGGTATAGTGGTAGGAGAATAATGACCTCCCAAATGATCAGCTGACCTTAAAATGAGCTGATGATAGTGGATCATCGAGGTAGGCCCAATATGATTACAAGGGTCCTTAAAAGCAGGAGTAGAAGACAGAAGAAGAGTCAGTGTCACAGTGATGTGATGTAAGAGAGACTCCACTGGCCACTGCTGGCTTTGAATATGGAAGGGGACCACAAGCCATGGCAGTCTCTAATAGCTGGGGAAGGAAAGAAAACGGATTCTCTCCTAGAGCCTCCATAAATGAACGCAGCCCTGCTGACACCTTGATTTTAGCCAGTAAGACTTGCATCAGATTTCTGACCCACAGAACTGTAAGGTAATAAAGTCGAATTATTTTAAATCTTTGTGGTAAATTTGTTACAGCAGCAATAGAAAACTAATACAAGTATGACATCAATCTTCAAACTTGGGTGGACAAGAAATACAATTTCAGTTTTCATTAAGTCAGTTTCTCACTTTGACTTCCCACTCTCCCAGACCTGAACCTCAGTTCTTCATGAAGTTTTGAACTCTTCACCCCCATCTCTGGGTTTGGGTACAGTTCTGGAATACAGAGTAGGGATAGGTTGAGGGAACCAGGCCAACCTGTCATCCTTTTTCCAAATGGCCCATTCATAACTGTGTTATTCCTCGGCCAAACTCCAGGGCCTGGAATCTTGGCAGGGCTGCCTTTGGGGTGACCCATCCACCATGCCGCCGTGTGGGTCCTGCAGATTCCCAGACATGCTGAGAAGAGGTGAAGCACAGTCTCCACTGCACCCTTCTTCTTTTCCTCCCCACCTCTTTACGGTCTCACCTCGTCTTCCTTTGTGGTTCTTCAAAGCGCTCTTTGGAAAATAAAATCCAGAAAAAAGTTTAGGTTATTTTGATTTTCCCCCAGACCACATGGCTCCCCTGAGGCTAAGCAAGAAATAGTTTAGAGTGGGTGTCTTGCTTTCCTAGGGCTGCCATTAACAGAATACTACAAAAAGGTGGCCTAAATGTATTTATCTCAGAGTTCTGGAGCTAAAAGTCCAAACCAACGTGTTGGCGGGATCATGCTCTCTGAAGGCTCTAGGGCAAAGATCCTTCCTTGTCTGTCAGCCTCTGGTAGCCCCAGTTCCTTCACTTGTAGCTACAGTATAACTCCATCTCTGCATCCATCTTCACATGCTTGTCTTCCCTGTATGTGTCCCTCTGTATCTCCTCCTCTTTTATAAGGACATCACTCAGCTTGGATTAGAGTCCCCTACTCCAGTATGACCTCATGTTAACTGATAACGTCAAAGACCCTATTTCCAAACAGGGTCATTTTCACAGGTACCAGGAGTTGGGACTTCAACTTATCTTTTGGGGAGGACACAAGTCAGTCCATAAGAGTGGGGGTAGAGGTTGCTCTGTCTTAGTCATCTATACTGCTGTAACAGAAATACCACAAGTGGATAGTTTTAACAAAGAGAAATTCATTCTCTCACAGTCTGGTAGGTTACAAGTCCAAATTCAGGACACCACCTCCAGGGGAAGACTTTCTTTCTCTGTTGGCTCTGGAGGAAGGTCCTTGTCCTCAATCTTCCCCTGGTCAAGGAGTTTCTCAGGTGCAGGGATGCCATGTCCAAAGGACACACTCTGCTCCTGCTGCTGCTTTCTTGGTGGCATGAGGTCTCCAACTCTCTGCAAAGGTAGGGCAAGCCACACCCCAGGGAAACTCCCTTTACATTGGATCAGGGAGGTGACCTGAGTAAGGGCCGTGTAACAATCCCGCCCTAATCCTCTTAACATAAAATTGCTATCACAAAATTGAGGACAACCATGGAACACTGGGAATCATGGCCTAACTAAGTTGGTACACACATTTTCGGGGGACATAGTTCAATCTATGACAAATGCCATGGAGAGCCCTTCATGGTAGTGAAGCACATATCTGGGCTCACAGTCACAGCAGGTGAGGAGGCCCAGGAATGTGGGCACTGCCTTTGAGCTACTCCACCCACTTCCCACATCCCTTAGGGTAATGGGGAGGGGGAATGCTAGGACCAAGAGGAAGGAACCTGGTGGATAATCACCTCTGTCTTTTCATTGTCTGGAAAGGAATGGGATGGTGGGCAAGGAAGTGCCCAAAGAGGACTTTTCAGTGGCCTTTCACCCTGGCCATCACCTTAAACACATCTCAGGGCCCACAGGCCCAGGTGCTCACAGGGGCTGCTAAATCTAATTTTCCCTCTGTATCCTCCCTCCACACACACATCCTCCCTCCCAAGAGGCAACTCCTAAGCTTCACTGCCTGTGCCTTTGGAAATCCTGTGAGCAAAGTCTTTATCATGAGGGCAGGTTGAGGGGTGGAACTGCCACCACTGAGCCTGGATGAGCCAGCAATAAGCCTTGAATCCCCCATCCCCAATCAACTGTAAGGGTTGACGGTTGGGGGAATACTGTTACCTCCAAATATAGACTTCAAAGGGATATATCTGCCAATCTTACTGGGCTAAGACTAGAATCACCATTAGATCCTGTCAATAATAAATACGTTAATAGGAATACAAATGACACATTAGTAATACTAATTACAATAGTAATACTAATGATACTACTAAAGACATTTTTAGAGTTTTTTGATGTACATGACCACATTTGCATCTGCATATTGTCAAAGTTCTGTGCAGTAGGCAGGAATTACTGGCTCATTTTCCAGGTTATGATATCAGTGGCAAAGCCAGTACCAGTAAGTCAGTTGTCCAAATTCCTTTTCCAGGATGCTGAACACTCCCTTCCACTATTGTAGGTCAAGGGCTACAAGCCAAGCTGCGATGAAGCCTGTCCTTTTCTGAAGAGGTGTTGTAGATAAGTCTCCAAATACAGAGAGAAAGGAAACACAGATGAAGGTTGGGGGAGGACAGAGCCAGAGGGAGACAGCAGCTCTCGCCTACCTTCTGCCAGGCCGAAAGTCACCCAGGTCACCGTTTATTTCTCCACCAAGCCTGCTATTAGCACTAGGCCAGAAAGCTTTGAACTTAACTGATGCACATAAAGCAAGCTGTTCATTTAATCTGCACATTTAATTCAGCCTGCTCTGCGTGCTGCTCCAGTCTGGCTTCTTTCCATATAAGGAGTTCGCAGTATCTTTTGCAGCAGCCCTGCCCCTGTCTTGGAAAACAGCCAAAGATAGCTTTGTGTTTAATACATGTGCTATAGGTTTCGCACCTCAACTGTACTGCTACCACCTTGCTCCCTCCCTCCGAGCCAGGTAAGTCCTGGGAGGTCCATTTCTGTTTCTCTCTCAAATGAGAATGTGCTCGATTCTCATACTTTGGCTTTTTTGATGGGAATGAATGGGAAGAAAATCAGTTTGAATTTTGCCTATTTATGAGGTTATATCAGGAACAAATACATTTATAATTTACAACGTGTGTATAATTTTCTGTTGGTGAAAATGTGGTTTGATCTGCTTTCGTGTATCTTAGGGCAGATTGGTTGAAAGCTGCAGGCACGGTGTTCAGAGAAATGCATTCCAAATGCTTTCAGGTCTGTAGGAATGAATACTGTGTGGCGGGGAAAGGAAAGGACATTTTCTCACTCGTACAATGTACTGTTCTAAATAAATACTGCCAAAGTCTGCATCTAATCATAGTTTTATTAAAAGGTGCCAAGAGGTTAGCATAGATGATTGTATTTTAGTGCATATCACAAATAAGCAGTATTTGTTGTAGAAATCTCATATTTTTTAGATAATAGTCTGTAAATTTTCCCTTGTCTCTAAGTGGTTTCTATGGTTTAATGCCTGTCAAGTGTTTGCGAAATATCTGCAAAACTAGATGATGCTACTGAAGCGAAGGAAAGAGATGAAAAAATAGACTAGATTTGGAAGCTGTGCTAAGGGAACATGGACGCAGGCATGGTGGGGGTGGGGTGGGAGTGAAAGAGTACGGCCTAGGGAAAAGAAATAGTAATTAAAAGGCACGTGAGAAGGGAAAGGCATTATAAATACATACATATGTATACACTTACACATATAAAATACATATGTAAATGCAAAATGGGAATGGAGGAAAGATGGTGTTGGTGGAAAAAAACAAGGAACTGCTGCCTTGCTTGGTTAGGCCTTATCATCACTGCTCTGCTGGGTGCATCAGCTGCCTTACTTAGGATCCATTCTTCTCACAACATTAACCAAGGTTAGAGTATTACAGAACCCTGACAGTGCAACTCAAAATATACTGTGGATGTCTCCTCAGGGATGGCTGTAGACCTCAAGTGGAATGAACTGAGCTTAAGACTATTATCTGCAGCATAACATATATTTGTTCCTGTCTACTATGTGAACTATATACTTTTTTGCAGCTGTTATTATCAATATTTTTAATAATTTTTTTTTTGTTGTTGAGACTATACACAGCAGAACATACACCAGTTCAACAATTTCTACATGTACAATTCAGTGACATTGATTACATTCTTCAAGTTGTGCAACCATTCTTACCTTCTGTTTTAGTTATCTAGTGCTCCAAGTCTAAAATCTCATCTTCTGAATTGTCCAAATCAAGTACAGATGGGACTTTAGGTGTATTCCATTCAGAAGCAAAATTCCTCTTCATCTGCAAACCTGTGAAATCAAGACTGCAAGATACCTGTTTCCAAAGTACAATGGTCGAACAGGCACAAGGCAGATATATTTCCTTTACAAATGAGAGAAATTGGAGGGAAAGAAGGGATAACAGGCACCAAGTGAGTCCAAAACCCAGCAGAATAAACTACATTAACTCTCCAGGCTTAAAAATAATCCTCTGTTCTCTGAGACCATCTGGGCAATGGCCCTGCCTTCCAGACTGTGGGTGTTGGCTACACCCTCTGGATTCTGGGTGAAGGTCCCTCAGCCTTGGGCTTTGTCTCCACCTTCCAGGCCTACTGGGATGGCAACTTTTCTTTCTTGGCTTTGAGCGGCCCCACTCTCCTAGTCCAACTGAGTGGCAACCCCACCCCCTTGGCCCTTTCAGCCCCTGTTCTCCCATCTTTTGGCCATGACAGCCCTGCCCCCTTAGCTTTGGGTGGTGGCTACATCCCCCTGGCACACCTTAATGGCAACCCCACACTCTGGAACCAAGTTGGCAAAAATCTGACTCTTTGAAACCTAGGAGGCTGTGTGTGGCTCTACCCTTTGAAATCCAGGAGATGGTGGTCCCACCCTTTGAAGCCAAGAAGGCCCTGCTTCCTGTGCCCCTTCCAACAGTTCTGCTGATCTCTAAGCTGCTCCAAGAATGCTCCTTTTCTTTTCTTGGAGGACAAAAGATGTAGCTCCTTTGACCTGTCTCCTGCCTGTAGAATTCCAAGAGGGAGGCAGTGTTCTTTCCTTTCATTCTTTCTCTGTCCCCTTCAGTCTAAGTTTATGGGTTTTCTACTGTGGTAAATGGTTAGAACCATCAGTCATAGGCTTAATCTCTTTAATGAAAGATTGTGTAGCCGTGTCCTTTGTGAACATTCTAGGACATGTGTCCTTAGTTCGAACAACAGAATTTTCCAAATCTTTTTTTTTTTTCATTTTACACAGCCTATTTTTAAGTCCATCTCTTTCCTCTTGCATTTTACTATAAGCAGCAAGGAGAAACCACCTGGCCCTTTTAAGATCTTGCTTCAAAATCTGCTCAGCCAGATATCCAGGTTCATCACTTACAAGTTCTACTTTCCACCAAACATTTGGACATAATTCAGACAAGTTCTTTGCCACTGCATAAAAAGCATTGCCCTTTTATTGTCCAATAACCTGTTCATCATTTTCTTTTAAAGCCTCACCAGAAGCACATTTAATGTCCACATTTCTAGCAACATTCTATTGCTGGCTGCATATGTATTCTCTAAGATGATACTTTATCTATAGCTCTCCTCACTTTGTCTCCTCACAAGAATCATCTTTGACATCCATAGTTCTATCAACAGTCTCTTCAAAGCAATCTAGGCTCTGACTGTTAGGCACTTTAAAACTTTTCCAGCCTCTACCGATTACCCAATTCCAAAACCAGTTTCACGTTTTTTTGGGGGGGGTATCTGTTAGAGCTGGTGGTGTAGTGGTTAAATGCTATGGCTGCTAACCAAAGAGTCGGTAGTTCGAATCCGCCAGGTGCTCCTTGGGAACTATGGAGCAGTTCTGCTCTGTCCTATAGGGTCACTATGAGTTGGAATCGACTCGATGGGATTGGGTTTGGTTTTTTGTTTGGCTAGAGCATCACTCAGCTCTTCCAATATCAAATTCTGTTTTAGTTATCCAGTGCTGCTATAACAGAAATATCACAAATGGATGGCTTTAACAAACAGAAATTTATTTTCTCATGGCTTAGGAGGCCAGAAGTCCAAATTTAGGGTGCCAGCTCTACAGGAAGGCTTTCTCTCTCTGTCACCTCTGGAGGAAGGCCCTTGTCTCTTCTAGCTTCTGCTCCTGGGTGATATTCATGTGGCTTGGCATCTCTCTTCCCTATCTCTGCTTTTGACATGCTTGTTTAATCTCTTTTATATCTCAAAAAAGACACAAGACACACCCTACACTAATCCTGCCTCATTAGCATAAAAAAGACAACCCATTCTCAAATGGAATTATAACCACAGGCATAGAGTTTAAGATTTATAACACATATTTTGGGGGAAACGCAATTCAATCCACAACACCCTCCTTTTCCAAATGGTACCTCCTCCATTAACATAAATTCACTGCCCCCTAAGTTCCCTATCTAATGTTTTAAGTTACCATTATCAATTTGATGTCACATAGATAGATCTTAAAAGGACACAGTGCTCAAGGCAGACATTCTTTACTAGTTAAGCTAAACTATTGTTTGGTTTTAAAAAGACTTCAGAGGGTATTTTTGGTTAAAGTTTTAAGGTTTGTGCCTGGTTTTTTATTTGAATTCTCTCCTTTATTGCCTACACCATAATAAATTTATGCTTAAACTTAGCATTCTAAAAGTTAGTACTGACTCTCCCCATTTTTACAAATAAGAAAAATTAAGACTCAAAGGATTTAAGTATCTTAGTTGGGTCACACAGCTCACAAGTGGAGGAGGCAGGATTTGAACCCAGCTCTACCTACTAGGGACATCTCTATGTTCTTTCTATTTTTATGTAGCCTCTTTCGCTTTAATTTACAAATTTCATAGAATTATGGGATAAGAAAAAGTGGAAGAAGGGACATACAAAGAAAACCACATTTGGTAAAATTGGAACCACAACCTAAGTCAATAATTAAATCCCAAAGTGGTTTGATTTATTGCCTATATTTTCCAGTATGTTGAAATACTAGCCAGAAAACCTGGGGCATTGTTTCTCAAACTTGGTTACACATTGTGCTAACCTGAGAGCTTAAAAAATACTGGTGTGTAGTTTGTACTCCCAGAAATTCTGCTTTAATTGGTCCGAGATATGTCCTGGACATGATTTTTTTAAAAGTTCCCTAGGTGACCTTAAGGGTAAGCAAACAGGTACCTCCCCAAATTGTCCCCCTTCTAAAGCCTAGACCCATAAGTTGAACTGATTCTTAGCCGTATCTAACTTAGTATCCCTCAAGCATCTCAAACTTAACATGTCTAAAACAGAGCTTTGTCTTTTCACTTAAACCTGACCCTTCTTTTCCTACATGTCTTTTTTTTTTTTTTTCTTCTTTTTTTGAGATATCAAACACCAGTCAGGGTATTGAGTGGAATAGATTATTATTCCAAGTTATTCATATCTTAGGTAAATAGAGTCCTTAGGTCAAAATAGGTATGCCTGACCACTAAGTAACTACTATATAAATTTGTAGGGCTTCTTTGAGATTTCGAAAGCCTAGCAACTTCCAGCACCCACTGTAATGTAAATGTTAAGATATCTTCCTCCAGAATCCAAAGGAAGAATGATGCTCAAATTAAATGTGGTACATCAGAAGGTTAGTTGAAATGAACATGTGGGTCTTATTGTCCGTAAGAAAGTGAGCCACCTATCAAATCTCAAGTATTTATGAAATTTTTACTCTCCCCAAGGTACAGTATTTATGGAGTATTTGTACCCAATTTTTTATACCCAAGGTATGCCATGTTCCACAGGGACACAAAAACCAATATGACTTTGTGGGATAAAGAATTTAACTTTACCCGAAGTCATTTGATCTTTGCCCTTGTTTCCTGAGAGACAACTCTAAAACCTTGTAGTTTCCTGAGTAATTTAGGTACCTTTGTTATCTAAATCACACCTGAGGGTTTGTGCTGATGGATTGGGGCTGGCCTGACCGGAAAGACCACCACATGGTCTGATATCAGTGACCTCAGGGGAGGGAGAGGAGAATGAAACCAATAAAGGTTCTGGATACAGAAGCCCCAAAACTTCCTGGTTGGTAAGAGACATCAATGCACTTGCTGAGCGCTTAAGCACTGCACCACCAGGAGCCCTACTTGAGAGAGTCCTATTGCCCATAATTGTCTAGTCAATTCTGACTCATAGAGACCCTTTAGGACAGAGTAGAACTGCCCCATAGGGTTTCTAAGTCTGTAAATCTTTACGGAAGCAGACTGCCGTATCTTTCTCCTGTGGAGCAGCAGGTGGGTTTGAACCACTGTCCTTTGGGTTATCAGCCGAGTGCTCAACCACTGTGCCATCAAGGCTCCTCCTTGGGAGGTAGCAAGCCTTTTTTGAGATTGGAAAGGTTTGTATTGGAAAACCCTCCCAGACCTTGCCCTATACATCTTATTTGTGGTCGTCCTGATTTGTATCCTTTTTGCCATAATAAATCTGTAATCGTAAGTATAGCACTTTCTGTGAATATCACTATTATTAATAATAGTAGTGGTATTGAACCCAAGCAAATAGTGGGAGCCAGCAAGTCAGAAGTGAGGGAGCCCAGGAGGGCCTCAGGCTTGCAGCTGGCATTCTAAAGGGGTAGAGCGGGACCCCAAATTTGTAACCAGCAGGTCGGAAGTTAAGGTGTCCTGTGGACTCTCAAACCTGAGCTGGCTTCTACATATTTGACAGTCTGAAGGACAATGTCCTTCTTACTTATGAGATCCAACCTTCAGGTGGCTAAAGTCAGAGAAAAAGTGCTGCATGGGTGGCTGGTGTCAGACAGAACAGCATAGCCCTTTGCTGTCAAGTCGATTCCAACTCATAGCAACCTTATAGGACAGAGTAGAACTGCTCCATAGAGCTTCCAAGGAGCGGCTGATGGATTCAAACTGCCAACCTTTTAGTTAGCAGCCAAGCTCTTAACTACTGCACTGCCAGGGATTTGTTATAGCCTCATAGCTGAGGACAGACTAGTGGGATCCTGAGATTTCCAGTCAACTGAGGCTCACTCTCTGCCTTCAAAAAGCTTGCCATCCAAACCAAGGGGATTAGGTGGCTTCACAGGTAAAAACTATATGACAGAAAATGGGACATGATCTCAGAAGAATAAACTGATGTGTTTGCCTTAGCTATGGCTATTGGAATTATTTCATGAAAACTCAATTTTTCTGGAGCAAAAACCTGAAGCTATTGACTCAGGGGCATAAATAAATTCAGAAATTCAAACCATGGTGACACCAAAGGTCTCTGTCTCCCTGGATCTCTCTCTTTCTTGACTCTGCTCTGCCTCAACTTTGGCTTTACTCTATCATGCCCTTTCACCACAGTGGCTCCCCATAATCTCCCCCTGCCCAGCTCTTAGTCCACCAAAGCCATTTTCTCTATTCACAGCTGTCTTACAAAGCATTTGAAATTGAGGTTCATTGGACCTGCCCCTGAAATAGTCACTGTGGATAAGGTAGTTTGTTTAGCTAGGCTTTTACCATATGCTTGTCCCTGTACTTGGGAGAGTTGGCCCAATCAAACTACCTGGGACTTAAAAGGGGAGAAAGGTGAGTCCACATGGAAAATACAGGCTGTTTTACAAGAAGAACGATCAGATTTGGTTGGGAAAAAGTGAGAAGTCCCCAATGCTGCCTCGACAGTTTAGCAAAAAAGACATCTCCACTGGAGGGTGGGGGAAGCAATAAAAGGGGGTTCAAGGAGAAGATACTATTTGGGAAGGATGATCTTGGGAGGATGGACAGGGTAGGAGAGGAGATATAAAAAATAATTAAATACTTAGTTTACACTGACTGTACTTTTTTTGAAATATAATTCATATCCCCCACTTCTCCCTCTACCATTATGAATTTAAGAAGCCACTTAATCATCTAATGTCTAAATCAAAATGTTTGTGTTCCTCAAATAAAGGTTCTATTCATAATGAAGGAGACCATATTACTTAGATACTTAGATATGTCGACCTACATTGTTAGGTCTTATAATGTCTTGTAAAATGACTGGTGAGGAGTGAGCTTCTTGGATCAAGTAGACACATGAGACTAGGTGGGTGGCTCCTGTCTGGAAGGGAGATGAGAAGGCAGAGGGGGTCAGAAGCTGGCTGAATGGGCACAGAAAAACAGGGTGGAGAGGAGAGTGCTGTCTCATTAGGGGGAGAGCAACTAGGAGTATATAGCAAGGTGTATATAAATTTTTGTATGAGAGACTGACTTGATTTGTAAACTTTCACTTAAAGCACAATAAAAATTAAAAAAAAAAAAAAAGACAAAGCTCCCTAAATTTGGGTTATTTTTTCTGTCTGTCTTTTTACACATAAGCATTGAAATGTTTTGAAACTATGAAAAAAAAGTGAGAACTCATTTAAATAAAGTGTTTAAGCTTAATGTTTTGTGAGTTCCTCCTACTTGATTCTGAATTTCTCCTGTACAGAGGCAGTCTTGTCCTGTGAATTCCTTTCTATCTTTCTCTAACTGTAAAATTGGGATGAACATTCACTAAATCTCGTTTACCAGAGAGTCAGAGCTAGCTTGCTCTGATAATGAAAAGAATGTTTGCAATGGCATTTAGAGGCAATATGATGTCAGGGAAAAGAAGTCAAATGAAAAATTTTCTTTCTGCCACTTGCCTTTCCATATGATTTTAGGCGAGTCATTTACATGGTTTACTTATTTTAATAAGGAGATGATATTAGATGGTATTAACAATAACTGGTAAGATTATTAGAAATATCAAGTGGAGTAACAAATGAAATTGCTTTGCAAATAGCAAGTACTACAGAAATAAATGTGAGATGGTGTTATTGTAGTGTTTTTGGAAGCAATACCTTATGTAAGGAAATTAGATGTTAATAGGAGTATCTCTTTTTTTTTTTTTAATTGTAAGCCACCTCCATTTTATATTCATTAAATTCACCACCAGAGCTTATTATGATAATTTAACATTATGGGTAAAGTCTGTTACTGTTTACCTTGGAAATATATAACCCTGGTGATTTCTACACCTGGAATAATGCCAGGAATTAAGGGAAAGGCGAGAAAGAGCAGCTTCCAAGCAACTAACAGTAACGGCCTTGGCTACAGGGTACAGAAGAGTCTTCATCGTGTGGTAGGTGGGTTTTCTCAGCAGAGGTAAAGGGTCCTTCTCACTGGCTGGCAGTGATGATCAGATCCCAGCATTAGGCGAAGGAGTCAAGTACATAGAAGGAAGCAAGAAACTCTACAAAAGGAAAAGGGAAAGCAGGAACTAGGAGAAGAGAAGAGCAAATTCAAAAGCAGGGGACCTTTTAACAGTGAAGTGGAGATTAGACCACCAGGCAGGAGCCGTGACCCACAGAAACTCTGCCGCTGGGAAGAGCAGAAATGGAGGCCAGCTGCAGTGTGCCTGCCTGATAGACACCCAGATACGCAGAGCAGCCCGTTTCCTGACAGCCCGTCCCATGTACAGCAAAAGCACCTTCACTGATAATTAAGATGTGAAACAAATAAGAATAATGACCGGAAAAGAAACGCAGTGAAAATATCCTTATACTGAACTTTGTGTATATGATCATCCAGTAAAATTAAATAGGATTAAGTGAATTTATCAAAACTGAAACATCTGCCACGGAAACAATTTTGGCAACAACTAAATTGTCCACTCAATATTTAATTCTATCGATTTGTTATTTTTCAAACAAGTAATTTAAATACTGAAGTTTATTTTCACTTTAAAGTTATTCAAATGTTGCAAAACAGTCTGCATGAACTAAAATTTGCATTTATCAAAACACAAATTAAACCTTGCTGTTCACATTCTATTTCAGTGTTTTAAATTTAACTGCAAATAAAAACTCCAAGTGGTCATGTAGAATGGCACATTGAAGGAACTCAAGGTCTGATTCTTTTGTCTTTGCAAGCACTGAACTATCATAATTTGAAAATATTGTTCAAATATAGAAATATGTAGAAACACAGAGACTGGAAGGTAATAGTGCCTGTAGGGAGCCTAACAGTTGTTTAGAAACTTTATGATCTGACTCTGGAAACAAACATAGGTAGCTGAGTTCACCTGTGTCTGGGGCCAACTGTGTTAACTGTGAGTTCTCCAAATTTACTTCCGTATAGAGTAAAATGGAAACCCAGCGGCGTAGTGGCTAAGTGCTACGGGTGCTAACCAAAGGGTCAGCAGTTCAAATCTGCCAGGCGCTCCTTGGAAACTCTGTGAGGCAGTTCTACTCTCTCCTATAGGGTCGCTATGAGTCAGAATTGACCGGACGGCAATGGGTTTGGTTTTTTTGGTATAGAATAAAATTGGAGCGTGGTGGCATAGTGGTTAAAGAGCTTGGCTGTTAACCAAAATCTCAGCAGTTCGAATTCACCAGCTGCTCCTTGGAAGCTCTACGGGGCAGTTCTACTTTGTCCTTTAGGGTCTCTATGAGTGGGAATTGATTTGACGGCAGTGGGTTTCAATGGGTAGAAAAGAGTTATCCTCATTTAAGCTTATATGAGTGTGAGATATATGTGTTTGTGTATATATATATACTTTTTTTTTTTTTAACAGTAACCGCAGCAATTGTTTAGAGTTTAGACTAACAAAAGATTTTTGAGGGGAGGAGTATTTTATCATTGACGTTGTTGAGAATTGCTGGTACATGGCGATAACAGAAACGTTTAAATAGTTTTGTTATTGTTGTAAAATCCTCTACAGAGAGTGCACTCTCTTATTACTTGCGCCTGAGGGGGACCCCTCCCACCACTGGAGGAGAGTCAACAGCCCAAATAGAAAATGTTTGGGTCATTCTGCAGAGAACAGACACCCAGCCTCAAACCTCCCAGTGACCTCTAAGGGCTTTGCTAAATTATATAAAAAAGTGCCAGGCAAAAATGAGCACTCAACTTATCCCATTATCTTGATCCCTAGAACCCTGTGGATATACAACACCAAAAGAGAAATTTCAGAATTTAATAGTAGGAGAAATTTGGCTTCTTTAGTGTTTTCTACTATAAAAATTTCTATTATGAGAATTATGGAATTCATTTTGAAAACATATATACAAAGTATGTGTGTATAATCACCTTATGGTCTACATTAATTGTTATGAAATGTAGAGGAGAGCTTTAAAAAGTACAATTTCTGGGCCTCCCATCTGAAGAGATTGAGTCAGTATTTCTGGGATGAGACTCAAGAATGTGTAATTTTTTAAAGCACACCACATTTCTGACAGTCACGTAGGTGGGGGAATCAACTGGTATCTAGATTTGTATTTTTCTAGTTCTGTTCTCATAGTATATATTTTACTTCTGTTAAATTTCTCTGGTCTTGATTTTATGTTTCTATTTTGTCTTTTTTTTTTTTTGTCTATGTTCTTGTTTAGGCTTGGAGATTACCTTAATATAGAATTATACTTTAATTATTAAAGGGAAAAAAAAAATCCCCTCTTTTGAAACCATGATTTCTTATAATTGTGGGCACAGGATGCGAACTCGCAAGGTTGAGAGGTCATAAATCAGCTGCAACTTTCTCAGCAGGGTGTATATTAAAATGTAAGACCTTCTGTTCTTCTAGTAGATCACTATAGAACTTTCCAAACCAGCAAATACAATGAAAATCATAGTGCTTTTCATATACTCACAGGTTTTTTTTTTTTTTAATATATTACTAGATTCTCCCTCAGCGATGTATAAAACTATTTAGTCTATTTAGGTAATAACCTTTTCTGGTCCTTTAGACAAAACTCACAATCCCAAAAGAAATAAAGGGAAGAGAGAAGGATAAGAAGAAAGGCGAGCAAAACAAAACACAGAAGCTTCTGGGAAGCATGGTAATTTATTACTTCATTTTTCTAGCTGCGAGATTGTATGAAACATAAAAAAAGCAATATACTATGATTTTTCTGTCTCTACTGATATAGGCACAGAAACCATGATGGTTGGTTTAGAGCTACGGCCGCAAACCAAAAAGTCAGCAGTTCGGATCCACCAGGTGCTCCTAGGAAACCCCACGAGGCAGTTCTACTCAGTCCTTTAGGGTCTCTATGAGTCAGAATCGACTCGACGGCAATGGGTTTGGTTTTTGGTTTTTTTGTTTACAGGCGTGATCCAATTTGTAGCTCAGGTATTCTAATTGATATGCCTTTAAAAACCATTCTTTCACTGTGTGAGCCTTTCTTAAATACCAAACGCCAGTCCACGTGAATACAAGCAGTCCCCGAATTATGAACAAGTTCTATTCATTAAGTCGGTCTTTAAGTAGAATTTGTATGGGAGCAATTAGGTACGTTCATATCTAGCTTCAGTTAGTCATATGTTTGTCTTAGTATATAGTGTACCTTTCCATGTATTAAAAAAATTAAAGAAACACTTCCAGATATACTAAAACATCTTAACATAATGCAGTAATAGTAATAATGTTTTGACAAGCGTCACAAAGTAGCGCCTGTTTGTCATTATGAACCGTTGTATGTACCTCAAATTTTTAATATAATAAGCTTTACTAGGGTTGGTTTGTAACTATGGGTTATGTAAGTCAGATGTTCGTAACCCAGGGACTGCCTGTACTAACCGATTGATTCTATTTTATTATATAAGAGTCATTGGTTTTAATACTTATTAAAACTACCATTTATTGAGAGTATTCCAGGCATCGGACCAAATGATACTTTACTTTCTACAGCACCTCTGTGAAAGAGATATTCTCCCCATTTTACAAATGAGGAAGCTGAGGCTCAGAGAAGTTCAGTAACTTTCTCAAATTATTTAGCTTACTAATTGTAGAGTTGAAATTAAAACCCAGATCTGCTGGCTCAAAGCCTATATTTATATTCATAATGCCAGTTGTTCTTTTACTTTGGTATACCTAAGAGTCTCCTCTGAGAATTGTTTAAAACGTTGATTTCTCCCTAAAGACGCTCCTCCTATAGGTCTGAGTGATAGCCCAGAAATCTGCCTTTGTAACAAGCAAAAAGATGAGCCTGAAGCAGATGGTGCTTAGACCACACTCAGGGAAAGCTTGCACTGTGGGCCCCCCTTTCAGGAAGACACCTCAGCATTCAGGACATAAGAAGTCCATAACACTGTGCTGTTTCTGTGTCATCACTTGGCTTTTGTCCCCTCAGATCTCAGGCCCCAGAAATACACAGCCCAGCCTAACCACCTTAGCCTGCTGGGTGTCTTTCAACTAGAAATTTTCTTAACAGATCATGTGAGAGAAAAAAAAAAAAAAAAAAAGTACTTAAAATGCAAAATGAACTTCACTTAGGATAAAGGGCCAAAAGAACCTTGTGAGAATTATTGAGAAAGTGGAAGTTGAGAGAGAAGACTCAGGAGGAGAGAAGATAGGAGTAGCTTTAACTGTCTCACTGGGCCTCCCAACCTGTGGGCCTCTCATTTCCTATTAATGGTAATCTCCTTTTCTGCCTCAAAGAACAGCACACTCACCAAAAACTGAGGTAGCTTTGAGACAAGGAAAAAAAAAGAAATTCGACAGCAATAGTAGAAAAAAAGATAGGAGGTTGGGCAGAAGTACAGGCATAAAGAAAAGAGGAAAGAACAGGAAAAAAGAGGGAAGATAGAAGAGATAGACCCATAAAAATTACAACCAAGGAAACTCTATGGGACAGCTCTATTCTGTCACATGGAGTTGCTAGAAAGAGACTCATGGAGAGTTTACTTCCAAGGATATTGGCAAGGAAAAGAATTGGGATGGTGAGGCACCTGGAGACTAATTACTGTAGGAAACTATTACTACCCGTACAGCTGAGGGCACAGGGAATGGGAAGAGATTTAGCTATTATCCAGTGAGAGCGGGAGCTATGGAGGAGAGTGCTGCAAGAGCTGTAGTTGTGATGAGACCCAATTACTACCAGAGAAACAGGGAGGAAGTAACCTTTTTATCCTCCTGCCATCTGACCTACTGTAGGACCTTCCTATTACCAAACCCAATAGGGAGCCAGACTGTAAGGAAGCCCAGGTGACATAGTTCATAGGAGTCAGCCTCCCTGGGCACAGAGCAGGGCAGGGATAGACACAGAATGGATGTGGAAGGAAGAGGTAAATAGGAGTTATTCGATAAAGGTATGTATGCTTCTCAACTCTAATCCACCAAGCGCACACACACATACTAACTACCTCCTTGTATTTTCAAATAAAACTGCGTGTCTAGGGCTGGGAGAAGCAGTTTATATTTAGGTAATAAATCCCACTGATAATTATTTGCCAAATGCAGTAATGAATTCGAGCTAAACATTGCTTTTCCTTCTCCCAAACCTCAGGACCATTAGTGGTTATGTACTTGACAAGACATATTAACTCTTGGACACAAATTCCATCTATAAGTTATTTAAATATCCTTTGGATCCCTGAGAGAATTAATGTGCTTCCCTAAAGACCTTACTAATTTATTGCCAATGACTGAATTCAGCACCAAGGATATCCGACTCCCTAAAAAAAAAAACCCACTGCCGTTGAGTTGATTCTGACTCATAGCGACCCTATAGGACAGAGTAGAACTGCCCAAGAGAGTTTCCAAGGAGCGCCTGGCGGATTCGAACTGCTGACCTCTTGGTTAGCAGCTATAGCACTTAACCACTACACCACCAGGGTTTCCTCCCACTCCCTAGTAGAGTAATAAGAGTTATTAGAAAATGGGCAAGCAACTCACTGCATATTGCTACTGCCTCTACTTCCCAACTACTGCTGTTTCCCCGAGACAGCTTGTTTAGGTAGAGACCCTGGGAGATGCAAAAGGTTAACATCATCAGCTACTAACCAAAAAGTTGAAGGTTTGAGGCCATCCAGAAACACCTCAGAAGAAAGACTTGACAATCTACTTCCAGAAAATCAGCCACTGAAAATGCTACAGAGCACAGGTCTACTCTGACACACATGGTATCACCATGAGTCAGGATTGATTTTCATGGCAATTGGTTTTTACTGGTGGCTTGTTTAGGTAAGGAAATCCTGGTGGCATATTGGTTAAGTGCTATAGCTGCTAACCAAAAGGTCAGTAGTTCAAATCCACCAGGCGCTTCTTGGAAACTATAGGGCAGCTCTACTTGGTCCTATAGTGTCGTTATGAGATGGAATCAACTCAACGGCAGTGGGTTTTTTGGTTCTGTTTAGGTAATGGCTTTTCAGCAAACTGGAGCTACCTCCCATTTGAAAGAATGACCCTCCCCACATTCACCCTTATGTTGTTGTTATTAGGTGTCATTGGAAGAAAGGCTTGGTGATCTGCTTCCATAACAATTACAGCGAAGAAAACCCTGTGGAGTACTTCTACTCTGTAACACTGGGGTCACCATGAGTGGAAAGCGACTCAAAGGCAATGGGTTTGGTTTTAGTTGGTATAGGTAATACAGTGTTTGGTGAAAAAATGAGTAGTGTTATTGATCCTACTTTTTCAAAAATGGAAACTGAGCTTGAGATCACCCAGCTAGTACAAAATGCTGAGTCTAATAATCAAACTCAGGTCTTTCCAACTCTACGAACCTTTTCCATACATTTGGTCCTAGCATAATCAGTATGCAACATGGTCAACAAGAAACAGTCTTACCAAAGAATTCTATTTATTTCTCTTAGGTTCCTCATGACAGAAACAGACATAGGCCACTCCCTGAGGGATAAGGACCTGGCCTTCATTTACAAGTACACTTCCCTCCTGTCCCTGGTTAAGGAGATGAATATTACAGAGACTGGTTTTGAATTCATTCAACATAACACCAGTTATTAAGGTCCAATGAAAATTTGTGGAATGCTGGGATCTAAATTAGTCCTGACTTTTCAGTCATCTCATGATAAAAAAAAAAAAAAAAAAAAAGTAGCAGACAACAGAAGGTAACTTTGCATATAACCTTAGTAGAGGTCCATGTAACACACTGTTATTGTGGACTTATTTTACAGTGATAACATCAGAACAAAAAAAAGAGAATGAGGAAAAGAGCATTTCTTCAAGCCTGTTGACCCCCTTTATTCAAAGGGATTATCAGTTATTTATGAAAGCAAATATTTATTATGTTGTTATGGTGGTTAGCTGCCATCAAGTCAGTTCCACCTCACAGCAACCCTGTGTGCAACAGAACAAAACACTGTCCAATCCTGGGTCATCCTCATAATCATTTCTATGTTTCAGCCCACTGTTGCAGCCACTGTGTCAATCCATCTTGTTGAGGATCTTCCTCTTTTTCACTGACCCTCTACTTTACCAAGCATTATGTCCTTCTCTAGGGTCTGATCCCTTCTGATAACGTGTCCAAAGTACGTGAGACAAAGTCTTGCCACACTAGCTTCTAAGGAGCATTCTGACTCTACTTCTTCCGAGACATATATGTTCCTTCTCCCTGCAGTCCGTGGTATATTCAATATTCTTCACCAACACCATAATTTAAATGCATCAATTCTTCTTCATTTTTCCTTATTCATTGCCAGCTATTTTTCCTTATTCATTGCCCAGCTTTCACATGCGTATGAAGCGACTGAGAATACCACGACTTGGATCAGATTGCCCTTAGTCTTCAAGATGACATCTTTGCTTTTTAACACTTTATCGAAGAGGTCTTTTACATAAGATTTGTTCAGTGCAATACATCATTTGATTTCCTAACTGCTGCTTCCATGGGCATTGATTGTTGATCCAAATGAAATGAAATCCTTGACAACTTCAATATTTTCCCCATTTATCATGATGTTGCTTATTGGTCCAGTTATTTATTATATCTGGTATATATGGGGTGCTTAATCATAAAATAATGTACTCTATTGAATTTGAAAGTATCTGTCTCAGGTAATGCCTGCTTAAACCTATTGCAGTTGAGTTGATTCCAACTCAAAGCAACCCTATAGGACAGAGTAGACCTGCCCTCATACGGTTTCCAAAGCTGTCACCTTTATGAAAGCAGACTGCCACATCTTTCTCCCCTGGAGTGGCTGGTGGGTTCAAACTGCTGACCTTTCAGTTAGCAGCCGAGAATTTAACCACTGTGGCACCAGGGCTCCTTTTAATGCCTACTTGGTGTCTGTGAATTTAGATAAATCTGCCCAGACTCCTCAGTGACTGGTGTTTAGAAGTTTACATTTTTGTCTAACTCATTATATTTCTCCATAATAGCATATTCTTATGGCATTTGAGTAAGATTCTCACTTAAAGGTTTTAAGTCAATAAAGGTTGGTTAGAAAGGAAACTCCTTCTTGGGTGGTTTACGGGCAGCAGCCCCATATCTCTATATATGTGTGTTGTCTATTTTTACTGTACACATAGTTTTTAGATTTTATAAGTAGCCAACAGGAGACAGATCTTTTTTCTGGAAAGTTTTTGGTGCAGACAGGAGGGAAGAACTCACACTAGGCTAGTGGTATCATTAGAAATTTTGTTCCTTATAGGACAAGAAAATATAATCAGGTTTTTTAAGCTATTAATTCTATAGGCTAGTACTTCCTTCCCAGCAGGAAACATTAATTTTCTCCACCCCTGAAGATGGATATATATAATTTTTTAATGTTTGAGCAAATCCCTGCCGTGCCTGTGTCCCTGTAAGTATAATGAAAACACTGTGCTTCAGTGCCACCTGTGCGGAGTGCACCAGGGTGAATGCAGGGTCCTAAGTCGCGTCTCAGTTATCACACATGGAGGATTGTTGTTGGTTACGAGCCATCAAGTAAGTTCTGACTCACAGCAACCCCATGTACAACAGAACAAAACGCTGCCAGGTAATGTGCTATCCTCACAGTCGTTGCTGTGTTTGAGCCCATTGTTTCAGCCACTGTGTCCATCAATCTCTTTGAGGGTCTCTTCTTTTTGCTGACCCTCTATTTACCAAACATGAATTCCTTAACCTGGGACAGGTCCCTCCTGATAACATGTCCACGGTATGTGAGAGGAAGTCTTGCCATCCTCACTTCTAAGGAGCATTCTGGCTGTACTTCTTCCAAGACAGATTTGTTCATTCTTCTGGCAGTCCATGGTATATTCAGTATTCTTCACCAACTCCATAATTCAAATGCATGAATTCTTCTTTGGCCTTCCTTAGTCATTGTCAAGCTTTCACACGCATATGAAGCAATTGAAAATACCATGGCTTTGGGCAGGCACACCTTAGTCCTAAAGGCGACATCATTACTTTTTAACACTTTAAAGAGGCCTTTTGCAGCAAATTTACCCAATGTCATAGGTTGTTTGATTTCTTGACTGCTGCACCCATGGCACTGATTGTGAATCCAAGTAAAATGAAGTCCTTGACAACGTCAATATTTTCTTCATTTATCATGATGTTGCTTTTTGGCCCGATTGTGAAGATTTTTGTTTTCTTTATGTTGAGGTGTAACCCATTTTGAGGGCTGTGTAGTCCTTGATCTTCATCAGTAAGTACTTCAAGTCCTGATCACTTTCAGCAAGCAAGGTTGTGTCATCTGCATATGGCAGGCTGTTAATGAGTCTTCCTCCTATCCTGATGGCGTGTTCTTTTTCATATACTCCAGCTTCTCAGATTATTTGCTCATTATACAGATTGAATAAGTGTGGTGAAAGAATACAACCCTGACACACTTTTCCTGATTTTAAACCACAGAGTATTCTCTTGATATATGTACAGGTTCTTCATGAGCACAATTTTGTGTTCTGGAATTCCCATTCTTTGCAATGTTATCCATAATTTTTATGATCCACACAGTCAAATGCCTTTGCATAGTCAATTAATCACAGGTAAACATCTTTCTGGTATTCTCTGCTTCCAACGAAGATTCGTCTGACATCAGCAATGATATCCCTCATTCCACTTCATCTTCTGAATCTGACTTGGATTTCTGGCAGATCCCTGTCAATGTACTGCCTCAACCATTTTTTAATTATCTTCAGCAAATTTTACTTGTGTTTGATATTAATGATATTGTTTGATAACTTCTGCATTTTGTTGGATCACCTTTCTTTGGAACGGGCACAAATATGGATTTCTTCCAGTCAGTTGGCCAGGTAGCTGTCTTCCAAATTTCTTGGCATAGATGAGTGAACGCTTCCTGAGCGCTTCCAGCATTGCATTTGTTTGATGAAACATTTCAATTTGTTATTTCATCAATTCCTGGAACTTTGTTTTTCACCTATCCCTTCAGTGCAGTTTGGACTTCTGCCTTCAATACCATCAGTTCTTGGTCATATGCTACGTCCTGAAATGGTTGAATGTTGACCAATTATTTTTAGTACAGTGACGTGTATTCCTTCCATTTTCTTTTGATGCTTCCTTCAGTATTGCAAGTCCAGGCTTGAATTTTTTGTTTAGTTCTTTCAGCTTGAAAAATGTTGAGCGTGTTCTTCCCTTTTGACTTTCTATCTCCAGGTCTTTTCACATTTCATTATAATTATTTTGTGTTCTTGAGCTCCCCTTTGAAATCTTCTGTTCAGCTGTATACTTTGTTATTTCTTCTGTTCACTTTAGCTACCCTACATTTAGGAACAAGTTTCAGAGTCTCCTCAAACATCCATTTTGGTCTTTTCTTTCTTTCCTGTCCTTTTAATGACCTTTTACTTTCTTCACATGTGACGTCCTTGGTGTCATCCTATAACTCATCTGGTTTTTGGTCATTAGTGTTCAATGCATCAAATCTATTCTTGTGATAGTCTCTAAATTCAGGTGGAATATACCAAAACTTGTACTTTGACTCTCATGGACTTGTTCTAATTTTCTTCAGCTTCAACTTGGACTTGCAGATGAGCAATTGATGGTCTGTTCTGCAGTCAGCCCCTGGCCTTGTTCTGACTGATGATATTGAGCTCCATCATCTCTTTCTACAGATGTAGTTGATTTGATTCCTACGCATTCCATTTGGTGAAGTCCATGTGTATAGCCGCCGTTCATTTTGTTGAAAAAAGGCATTTGCGATGAATAAATCATTGGTCTTTCAAAATTCTATCATGTCATCTCCAGCATCATTTCTGTCACCAAGGCCATATTTTCCAACAACTAATCCTTCTTCTTTGTTTCCAACTTACCCATTCTAATCACCAGTAATTATCAATGTGTCTTGATTACATGTTTGATCAATTTCCAACTGCAGAAGTTGGTAAAAATCTTCAATTTCTTCATCTTTGGCATTAGTGGTTGATAAATAAATTTTAATAATAGTCATATTAGCTGGTCTTCCTTGTAGGCGAATGGATATTATCCTATCACTGACAGCATTGTATTTCAGGATGGATCTTGAAATGTAATTTTTGACAATGAATGTGATGCCATTCCTCTTCAATTTTTCATTCCCAGAATAGTAGACCACATGATTATCTGATTCAAAATGGCCAGTACCAGTCTATTTCAGCTCACTAATGCCTAGGATATTGATCTTTATGTGCTCCATTTCATTTTGGACAATTTCTAATTTTCTTAGATTCATACATTATACATTCTATGGTTCCATTACCAGGGGATGTTTGTGGTAGGTTTTTTTTTTTTTTTTCCTCATTTTTAGCCATGTCACATCGGCAAATGAAGATACTTTTGAAAGCTTTACTCCATCCACATCATTAAGGTCAATTCCACTTTGAAGTGGCAGCTCTTCCCCAGTTGTATTTTGAGTGTCTTCTGACATGAGGGGATCATTGTTTGGCACTGTATCAGACAATGTTCTGTTGTTATCCATAAGGTTTTCACTAGCTGTTTTTTTTTTTTTTTTTCTCTTCAGAAGCAGATTGCCAGATCCTTCTTCCTAGTCTATCTTATTCTGAAAACTCTCCTTAAACCTGCCCACCATGGGTGGGTGTGCTGGTGTTTGAAATTCTGGTGGCTTAGCTTCCATCATCCCAATAACTCATAAGCCACTACAGTGTGACAAACTGACAGCTGAATGGTGGATAGAGGGTTAAGGACAGGGAAAATCACATTTTGTGGAGGATCGTCCACATTTTTTTATAATGGAATTCTTTAGCAAGCTTGAGGAAAATTAATAAGGAAAAAAGAGAGAGTGAGAATGTGGGAGACTAGAGAGAGGCAGGGTCCCCAGATACTAAGCTGAGCTCTGAGTGACCTTGGATGAATTCTTTCATCTCCCTGAGTGAAATGAGAGGGTTATAGGTAAATGAATTTTTAGGCTCTGTCCAGTCATTCTTTGGACTTACCCCATGAATTCAGGGTGTCTTTCTTCCACCTGAAATGATTACCTTTTCTCTTACATCCATTTGATCGTTACCCACACTCACAAACACCCTGTTAATCTCAATATTCTGAATTAGGGAGCTTCTTTTTTCATATTAGTAATGGAGCCTATGTTCTTTACTAATGGACCAAAGTACAGTAGTTCCAGGTTCAAAAAGATAACAAATAGGTACCGTGCTGTTTCTTTATTGTCAGTGCTTATAAGAAAACGCATTTGTGTGCACCCTGCCAAAGGGCAGAGAAATAAGTGATGCAGAAACCTCACTTTCAGAATTCACAAAAAGAAATGTCAGCTCATAACTAACAGCCATGACTGCTGTCAAAGGACAGATAATAATTAGACTGGTAAATTTTAGAAATTGCACTGGTCTTAGAACTAAGTAATGCATTAATAATTTGATCCCATTAGCTTCAAAATGACTGGCCCTGAGAAGAATTTTCCAGCTTCTGTGAAGAGGTAAGAATTTGCATAAAGAGATTGTTCCAGATGAAAGTTATACCGATAGGTGGGTGCAGATGAGGGCGTGTGCTGAACATGTGCAGATTTAGTTAAAGAATCCTGTATTAGGTAGTATAGAAACTAAGCTGTTGAATCAAAAAGACCCTAAAATACAAGGCTTAATGACACAAGACAATGCTTTCTGTCTCATTAGCATGACTAGACTAAGGTGGAAGGGGAGTCATGCTCATGAGGTCATTCAGAGACACGGGTACTTCCAATTTGATGCTTCAGTCTTCACTAGAGCCTTAACCTCGTCTGCATGGTGGAAGCTTGGTTACCATCTCAGCCACATTCCTGCAGAAATGAGCAAGTGAGGCAGTCCAGGGCAAGCGCATCTTTTACTCAAGCAAGGAAGAAGCTGTGCCCATCCATTCCATTCACATTGCATTGATCAGTGCTTGGTTATTGCCTTAGTTATCCAGTGGCTGCTGTAACAGAAATACCACAAGTGGGTGGCTTTAACAAACAGAAATTTATTTTAGGAGGATAGAAGTCCTAATTCAGAGTGCTGGCTCTAGGGGAATGCTCTCTCTCTGTCAACTCTGGGAGAAGATCCTTGACTCTTCGGAGCTTCTGCTCCTGGACAGTCTTCATGTGGCTTGGCATCTCTCTTCCCCTATCTCTGCTTGTTTGCTTGTTTAATCTCCTTTATATCTCAAAAGAGATTGACTCAAAATGTACCCCATACTAATCCTTCCTCGTTAATGTAATCCCATTCCCAAATGGGATTATAACCACAGGCATAGAGGTTAGGATTTACAATTCAAATTTTTGAGGGACACAACTTAATCCACAGCAGTCATATATAGCCATATTTAGCATGGAGTCTGGAAAATTGTGTCTCTAACTGGTAAAAATTTCCCAGAGGAAACTGATTTGGAAGGGACAAATAGCAGTCTACTGTCTGACTTATAGTTCTGTCTACTAAGAGTCTTATTCTCTATAACAAAGACCTGTTTCTAAGAGTGTCATGATGATACATAATGGAGCTCTCCCAGAGAAATTCAGATAGATTTCTATGTCAATTTAATAAAATGCTGTGACAATAAAGCCTTATTCCCATGTTGAAGTGTCAACTCTTTGATATACACTTTTCTTGTATTAATGGCCTGTGCAGAGTATACCAGTTACTGGGTTTCCCCATTTTCCTCTCTTACTCTCTATTTTCAGCTGGGATTCTGATGCCAGAAGCATTAAACAAGCAAGCTTCATTTCTGGGGAAAGCCATTAATGAAATAAAAACAAACTCAATGCATTAGACTAAGAGTTTAGGTTTTTGGTTTTCCCTGGTGAGATCATAAGTATCTTTTGATGGTCATTTCAAACTGTCCAAAGTGAAAAGTGGCTTGTGGTGTCCTAGAAGCAGTTGGACTGCCTCTGAGGTGTGCAACAGATTTACCAGATAAACCTGGGCTGCTCACTGTCAGAGATAAACTCATTTTCTTACAGACACCAGCTCTATAGCTGTAAAAATAAGAACAGCTTCCGGTTGTCTATGTCAGACCCATTTTCTCGTGACCCGCCTGCCTCCTGCCAATGATCCAGAACTTCGTTAGTGTCACATCTGCTTCAGAGGCTCAGGGGGGATGATTTATTGTGCAGCCAAGTTGGAAAGGGTAACTCCTGGTTGGAAAATAGCTAGGGGACCAGGAAGACAAAGGTAGCCAGAACAATGAGCTTAAAAAAAATTCAGACTATTCTCTGAGCTTCTTAAAAATACGAAATTTTTATAAACAGTTGGGATCTTTAGTTAATTGTCTTTTTCTAAATCTGGTGATCTGTCAATGGATTTCTTCAGTAGAAATTATTAGTCCTAGAGGACCAACTTTTTTTTTCCCTCTCATTTCTAGGATGTCTGATAGATAGCAATATACCAGCTATTTTTCATGTCTCCCTCCACATTTAAGTGCCAGGAGCCCCACGGATTTTAATTGGGTTTTTAAATCAGTATATTTCCTTTCTTGTGTGTTTTGCATTCCTTTTCCCTCCCCTGGAAACCCTGGTGGCGTAGTGGTTAAGTGCTATGGCTGCTAACCCAAGGATCAGCAGTTTGAATCTGCCAGGTGCCCCTTGGAAACTCTATGGGGCAGTTCTACTCTGTCCTATAGGGTCACTAGGAGTCAGAATCGACTCGATGGCACTGGGTTTTTGTGTGTGTGTGTTCCCCTGATCTTGAAGAGTCCCCAGGAATTGCTCCTGCTCCACTCAGATTTCCCCCTCCACAGGCAAACCCCCCATCAGGAAAGGGGTCTGAGCAGAGTACTCAGGGCTGCACTTCAAATCACATGAGTTCACAGTTGATTTCTTACTTCCACCAGGTTTTGTCTCATTTAGCACCATTGCTAGCACCTCTTTAACACTTCCCTAGCAATAAAAGCAAGTTTAAAGCAAGTTTAGAGAAGATTGTTAATCTAAAGCTGGTTTGGCCTGAATGCCAAGGAAGAAACAAAATCACTGTAGACAGTGGGGGTGTGTGTGTGTGTGTGTGTGTGTGTGTGTGTGTAGTCACACGACATAAAGCATCCCAGTACCTTTTCTTCAGAGCAGTGTTCATATGCACATACTAAATTAAACGAACATGCCCTTTATGTAGAAAGTACTAAGAATGTGTAGACTATGATTTCTCTACAAAACAATAACAACTTATATTTTGGTACTAATAAATGCCTAAAGATAACATGTTTTTGTTTGGTTGTCTGCCTATTTATCATCATAACATCCTTTGACCTATACTAGATGTTTCACATTATTTATAAATGTTGTTAGTTGCTGTTAAGTCAGATTCAACTCACGGTGATCCCGTGTACAGCAAAACAAAAGTTACCCAGTCCTGCACCATCCTCATGGCTGTTGGTATGTGTGAATCCAATACTGTGACCACTGTGTATTTTTAGTGAATATGTTAGAGATTTCAGTAGTAAAAAGAGTTAGAAGCAGGAAGAAGTAAAGGTATTTTTATTTATCTAGGTTTTAATTTAGTCTTGAAAAACCAACCTTTTTTTTTTTTTCTTTCATTTCTAGGGTGGCTGACAAAAAGCAATTTACCAGCCATTTTTCTTGTCCTCCTTCACATTCCAGTGCCAAGAGCCCCATGGATTTTATTTAGGTTCTGTTTTCAGAGCCAGAATCGTCTTTTTCTTCCAAACTGCATTTACTCACATCCTTTATTCAATCATTTTCTTAATATTTTTCGGGCACTGTTAAATACTTTGGAGAATACAAAGAAGTCTAAGAGCTCCTATTTTCAAGAATCTGACTTCATAATTCAGGGGAAAAACTACTTGTGTGTAATGCGTTATAACGATACCAAATAATACTCCCTAGGATTAAGAGCCAAAAGAGCAGTATAGAGAGCAAGTACTGTAAGAACCGAGAAGACGGGATATATCACTTGAAGAAGGTGGAACTTGAGCTGGGAGTTGAAAGATGGATAGACTTTGAGTATATGGAAAGAAGACAGAAGGTATTCCAGGCAGAGAACATAGAAAAATGTGCCCTGCTAGAGATGAGGTAGCCCTGTTGGAGGAAACATGAACAACCTGTGAGAGTAGAGAAGTAGCAAGAAGTATGCTGGAAAGGTAATGTGAGTACTCAGCCTAGGTAGGCAAAGGTGAGAATATCGTAGGTAGAGTACTAGAAAACCTGTCACCCCAAAAAGTGACTCCACCACGTGCAAGGGAGTATAGCTGGGGGGGAGACGTCTATATAGGGCAGCTCACATGAAGTCCACAATGTGGCCAGGGTCCTAACTTTTCCAGTTTAATTTCAAATGCATAAATGTTTGAATTTCTAGAATATGAGTTTCTAGCTCCCTTCTTATTTTTCCTGTCTCTTTAAGCAACCTGAGTGTAGATGGATTCACATCCAACAGAAATTTTGTAAAAGGAGGAAGGGAAATGTATCAGAGAGATAGAGTATCTTATCCTCCAAATGCAATGTCGGTACAGAGGTAATGTGTGCGGACTGATTCCCTATAATACCTCCATTTATTGCTGTGAAACTCTAGGCAAGGAGCTTAAACTCCCTGTGCCTTATTTTCCTTAACTGTAAAATGGGGACAACAGGAATCTCATCTCATAGGGTTGTTTTGAGTATTAAATGGGACCAAACACACTAAAATTCTTAGAACAGCTCCAAGTACATAGTAAGTGCTCAATTAATTCTAGCTATTACAATTATTCTAAGGAGGAAGAAAGGACGTAAGCAAACAATGCCTCAGTTTTAGAGTGGGAGGAAGAAGGACTGAGTGAAAATCTAACTATCTTGGCTACATGTAGTGATAAAAATGATGTAAAAAAAAAAAAACTCTGATAAACCGCGGGAAGGAAATTGGAAGGTTTAAACCTATTCTGTCTAGTTGCAGACCTGTGTGGCCTCAGGAAAACAGGAGGCCAACGTATTGTTGTTTTTTAATCTGAAAAATGCCACCCCCCAAAAAATCATCCTATTTTAAAGAACAGTCTATTCTCTCTAACATTTTGGATATGTCTTTTTACTTTTCCAGTAAAGCAATAGCTGTTGCTTGCTGCCAGGTAACCAGTAGAGTTTTATGCTTCTTCAAAGCAGCCCGAGTATCTTTCTTGAGTGGACTGGCATAAAGAGTTCGTTTGAACTAATCACACCCCACCACTCTTCCGTTATACCAAGGTGAAGCACCAGCTCCCTCAGGAAGCAATTATTTAAGAAGAGAAATCTATTGTATCTGTTCAAATAGGGCTTTTCAACTGTGGCACTATTGACAGTTGAGGCCCGATAATTCTTTGCTGAGGAGATATCCTGTGCATTTCAGGATACTTAGCACCATCTCTGGTCACACTTTTCTGGTCACTATCCCCTAGATACTAGTAACAGCTCCTTCCTCCAGGCATGACTATCAAAAATGTCTCCAGATTGCCAGCTATCTCCTAGGGGGCAAAATCATTCCCAATCAAGAACTACTGTTTTAGAATCACTAAATGGAAACCCACTGCTTGTGTTTTTCAAACAAAAGAGCGTAATCAAAATAAATACTGGTGCCTTTCATTCAAACATTGGCCCATGCCCACTCAAATAAACCAAGGCTTCCATCACAATGGGTTCATTGGTCAGTAATCAACCACTTCATGTCCCAGTGTTAATGGCAGGTGGGTGGTGAGGCGAAGATCATCAACAAAGAGGAGGAGTGGGAGATGAACTGATGACTTTGTAAAGTTTGAGTAGTGGCATTTTTTCAGCCAGCTGGAATGATCTGGTAGTGACAGCATCACCTCTCCTGCAGAATGGGGAAATATAAGAGTAGCCATTTTTCTTTTAGAAAGGGTTACTTTGATTCATACCTGAATTTTTCACTGATAATAGGTATCTTAGTTATCTAGTGCTGCTATAACAGAAGTACCACAAGTGGATGGCTTTAATAAAGAGAAATTTATTTCTTTACAGTAAAGTAGGCTAGAAGTCCAAATTTGGGGCATCGACTCCAGGGGAAGGCTTTCTCTCTCTGTCAGCCCTGGACTAGAAGCTTCTCGGCACAATGACCCCAGGTCCAAAGAATGTACTTTGCTCCCATCACTGCTTTTTTGGTGGTATGAGGTTCCCACTCTCTGCTTGCTTCCCTTTCCTTTTATCTCTTGAGAGATTAAAGGTGGTTTAGGCCACACTCTGGGGAAATTCCCTTTAAATTGGATCAGGGATGTGATCTGTTAAGAGTGTTACAATCCCACCCTAATCCTCATTAACATAAAATTACAATCACAGAATGGAGAACAACCACAGAATACTGAGAATCATGGCCTAACCAAGTTGATACACACATTTTTGAGGGGACATAATTCAATCCATGACGGTAGGTATGTGAATTTGCGCTATATTTGACGCTTCTTGCTTCCTCAGGTGTGATGTGCTTTTTAAGGCAGCATGTTACTACAGGTGCTTCAAACGACCTTTCTGGCTACTAGGGTTCTGTTTCTGCCTAGCGAGCCCACAGCCGCAACGCTGCACTCATTTTCAAGTTTCAAGGTCAGATATATATACCTTTATATGTAAAGGCATAGAGATAAAGGTCAGCAAATATACCTTTAGGGAGTTTTCTGTAAAGCTCACTATTCTTATATTGCTTGTCTCTACCTAACACAAACTCTGAAATCTGCTAAAATTCAAGGGTCATATATTTCTCATTTTTTATTTTGTGTCACTACTAAGCTTTTTTTTTTTTTTTTTCCTCTCAGAAAAGAGCTTTCAAAACTAGAAAACCTTTTTTCTTTCATCAAAGGTCTGCCTTCAAGGAGGCTCCCGGAACAAATTTTCAGTGGTATTTTGAAGGCAAAGGTGCCTTTTCCAGAGAGAGGCATGATTCCCCAGGGATTCCTTTCTACTCTTTTTTTTTTTTTTAATCTAAGAAGGAAAAATTGGCGGTCAAAATTAAATATTTCAAACTCAGAATAAGTCATTTTACACCACAGAATTTAATATTACACTCCATTCGTACACAGTGTTCCAGTTACACTAAATATCAATATTCCCCGGGTACATCACATACTTTCATTTCCCTGGGCCTTTGCTCTTGTTCCTCATGCTGGAATGTTTTTAGCTAGAAAAGCTGATGACATTCTCTTCTCATATTAAAGCAAGCACAGAGAGGGTGGCAGAAACCTATGACTACCAAGAATGGTACATGGGATTAGGGAGGGTCAGATGTTAGCTCTGCAAATAGAATTTTTATGAATTTGATTACTGATACGCTAAGTCAACAGGGCAGGAGAGCTAGTTATGTTTCTAACGCTAAGGGGAGTGATACCATCCTCTGTGGTTATGTCTAGAAATGTTTCTAAATATCATGATAATGAGGCCAGTAGAAATCAAAGCACACAACAGTGGACAAATACGAAAGAGTACTCACCATGTAGCAGAAAATCATCAAGAATAAAAAGCTTTTTAAAATCATTAGGTTTAAGTCTGAATGAAATACAAATTACATATAAGTAGAATCTCTTCAAAGTAATTCTATTATTGATCTCATTATAAATTACTTAATTGTGTTACGAGTCAAAGAAATTGGAAAGAACTCTTGGGCCACTCAATCTAGCTACCTGTCAGCATAAGATTTGCCCTATGGGTTTATTTACCAGATCAGGCTCAAATAATGGGGGGAGAGGGAGTAGTACTAAGATAAAAAAAAAAAAAAAAAATCTTGTTGAAAATGTTATTTTTATTTCTTGGTACAAAGATCCAACTTCCTTGCCTTTAATTTCATCTTTAAGCTCTTTTCTCCTTTGGAGTCAAGCAGGAATATTTATTCTTTCTGCAGCTTTCCTCTGTGCACTGGGTTGTCAAATTCTCAAAAAATGCTGTATTTTTTTTAATCATTTTGTAATTCATTGGTTTTGCCCGAAACCAGCTAAAATTATTTCAAATAGCTCAGTAAACACTACAGTTTTAGAATTTTTACCAAAATTTTTTTCTTTAACATAGCCTATATTTTTCTCCATTTATAATTATTCATTTCTTCCTGTTGGTAATGTCATTTTATTTTTTTTAAATTTGTTGGATAGTGCCACTGCATAGTAGCTATAAACTAATATCTTAGTTACCTAGTGCTGCTGTTACAGAAATACCACAAGTGGGTGGCTTTTAAGAGCAGGAATGCATTTTCCTACAGTTCTGGAGACTGAGCCCAAACCACGGTCTTGACCATGTCAGTTCCTCTGTGAGCCTCTCTCTCAGTTTCTGGTGTCTACTAGCAATTTTTGGCATTCCTTGGTGTCTTTCCCCTTTGTGTATCTGTGTCTACTCTGGTCTTTTTACAACTCGGAAGTGATTAGGTTCAGGAGCCACCCTACACTGGTATGGCCTCATTAACATAACAAAAGAAAAATCCTATTTCCAAACAGGATCATCTCCACAGGTACAATGACTAGGAGTTTAACACATATTTTGAGGGAACACAATTCTATCCATAACACCTAGTATACAAACTTTAGTGTTCTCACAGATGACAACACATTCATTAAGCTAAATGTGATCTCCTTGGGGTTGATAAATTACAATGGGAGACCTCTAGGTACATCAGCTTTATTACTCACTGATCTTCCATTCCAAATTGAGCATGGCAGATGTAGCTTCCACAGCAGTTGTAAATATGAAGCAGCCTATACTTTTGGAGCTACAAAATAATGTTTTGTTTCCTGAATAAAAAATTATTGAAATATTAATACAGTATATTAGTGAAGGTCCAGTCCAGAAAACAGACCTGAGCCAAATCATTCAATAGAGGGAATTTAATCCAGGATAGTTGGGAGCAATGAGACAACCCAGAGATTATTAACTCCTCAGGTTTGAGGGGCCAAGCAAAGAGGCTATGTTACCAGCACCCAAGAGCGGGGGTGGCTGCCTGGCAAGATCAAAAACCATAGAGCTACTTTACCTCCTAGAGAGGCTGCCCAAAGCTGAGCACCTGAGCTTCCCTCCTCCTTCTGTCCAGTCTCCTGCTGGTTTCCTCTCATTGGAAACCAGCTGTCAATATAGCCTGGAAAAAACAAGAGTGCAAGGGTCAACCTCCTGCCTTAGAAAGCACAGCAGGGAGGGCAAGCATGCATCCTAGAGAAAATAGGCAGATGACTGACAGATCTGGAAAATACTGGTCAAGAAACAGAAGTGCTCCTATTTGTCAAAAAGAAAACGCCATCCATGTGCTTTTGTGTGTGTGTGTGTGTATACTTTTTTGGAAGTTATTTTGTTTTGTTCATTTTAACTTGTGATATGATTGTTACTAGTTAATGCAATGAAGAAATATGGTGATATTGAACAATTTCTTCTGAAGCAGGAATAGAAGGACTCATGTATACTTCAAGAATGTATGTTATTATGTGTTGTGAGTTTCATCTCCTTTTAGTAGATGTATTGCCCTTAGACAATGTGTCGCTTGTCTTTCGTATTCATTTTAATGGTGGACATTTGGGATTCGCCCCACCGGGATGGTGCAACCATGGCCTTATCTGCCCCAAGGAATATAGTGTGAACATGAGTAGCTGTGGTCATAAAGAGGCATAGATTTGACGCACCATTTCTCCATTGCACAACAAAGTGTATTAGCACAGTGCTACAGCTATATGCACGGCCTGCAGCTAGATACATTATTGGACACATTATTTGACGTGGGATCTGAAAGACTGACTAGCAATTACTCTCTGCAACCAAGGGCAAATGGCAACTGTCGAGCCTGGCCTTTTCGTATTTTCTGGTTTCCTGAGGCTAGAGTTCTCTACAATGACAAAAGCACTCTGCTCTGGTTCATTTTAAAACTGTTGTCATTTTAAAGGTTAGATTGTGTGTGGGCATGGGTGTGTGTGAGAGAGAGATGACTTTGCAGTGATTCTTATAGAATTCATAGGAAAATGCAGAGAGCATACCATTCCCAGCTCTTCCAAATCTGTTTTACCGGAACCCAAGGCTTAGAAAAGGCACCAGCAGCAGTCTTTAAATAAATCTATTACTTGGCCCTGTAGCTAATCTCTCCTTGCCTCTCTGCTTATCATTTCCCTTCCCTTTTCACACCTCTCCCCTTTTTCCACTACACAAAGCTAGCTGGGAAGACCCTTTACCTACACCCCACCCCTTTTCTCTCTCCTAAAGGCTAAGGGCTAAACACCATAGTAGTAAACCATTCAGAAAAGGACCGAGGGCAAATCCCAGACACATCCTCCCTCTACTGCCCCACATGTTCCCACCACCAGTGCCAGACATGATGCCCCCAATCAAGCCTCAGTTCCTCAGCCCCTTCCCCAGGCCTTCACCCCAGAGATTCCAACCCTGTTCTGTCCCCTGTGATCCTCTGTTTCAGTCTGAGCATTTTTCTGACTGGAGACTAAATCTAACTTTCAACTTCTGAATATTTGTTGTTGTTAGGCACCATTGAGTCAGTTCCAACTCATGGTGACCCCATGTATATCAGAATGAAACACTGCCCGGTCCTGTGACATCCTCACAATCCTTGCTATCCTTAAACCCATTATTGCAAACACTGTGTCAATCGATCTCATTGAGGGCCTTGCCCTTTTTTGCTGACCCTCTACTTTACCAAGCATGATGTCCTTCTCCAAAGACTGGTGACTCCTGATAACATGTCCGAAGTATGTGAGATGTAGTCTGAATACTTAAGCACCCATAATTAGTTTCTTATTCAAATTTGACTGACTTTCTGGACCCAAAAAAAGCATTTAAAAAAAAAAAAAGTAGTACAAAAGAATTATAGAGAGAATGCTTTACTCTGTTTATACCTCTCCTTTGTGGCAAACAGGAAAAAAAAAAACTCTTACAAAACTTGGATATGACTATGCACTCATTCAGAAAAAAAGAGAGAGAGGCTGGGGTGGGGGCGGGGGGTGGGAAATGACCAAAAACACATCCTGGGGTCATAAAATGAAGTAGAAAATCATATGAACCTAATATCCGTCTCCCACCCTCGCCTCCACCACCCCAGCAAATACCTCACCCTTTTGACACCCCCACCACTTCTGCAAATATCTCATCCTTGTGAAAACCCTGGAGTCCCTAGGTGGCATAAATGGTTGAACACTGGACTATCAGCTGACAGACTGGCACTTTAAACCCACTCAGAGGAACCTGGGAAAACAAGTTGAAAAATCTGCTTCCAAAAGGGCACAGCCGTGCAAAACCTATGGAGCAGTTTCACCCTGCACACATGGGGTTGCCATGAGTCAGAATCCACTGGACAGAACTAACAACAACAGCGATGGAAACCCAGTGCACTAGTCCCTGTCGTACATTGTCACCACTCCACCTGCTTCCTACTTTGCAGAGGTCCAATCCCTGTCCCTCACTCAGTCCAAACACATGCCTTCTTTCTACCACTTGTTACCACTAATTTTTTTTAATAAGGTAAAATCACACCTCTCATACAAATATAAAATAAACACTTTAAAGATTTTATTTAACTCATTAATTAATGATGGGGCCAGTAAGATGTTACCACTGGTTCAAAGGAATGTTCAAAGAACACGCACATATAGGCAATCAAGAATGCTGAAATGGATTTACAAATAGATGCAAAATGGGATAATATCCATGGGGCAGTAATTAATTGCATCCCACTAGACACAATTCGTTTGTACTTCTGTGGACAAGAATTCATTTATATTATTTTCAGTTTTCTACCATCAACAACAACAACAACAAAAAACAAAACAAAAAACCAAACCCATTGCCATGGAGTTGATTCTGACTCATCATGACCCTATAGGACAGAGTAGAACTGCCCCATAGGGTTTCCAAGGAGTGCCTGGTGGATTTCAACTGCTGACCTTATGGTTAGCAGCTGTAGCCCCTAACCACTTTACCACCAGGGTTTCCCTACCATCAACAGGGTTGTAAAAATAGCTCAGAGACAATGAAAGGCACAGATAACCTGGAAAAGTGTGTTCCTGACAGATCTCAAAGGAGCAGACTAGCGACAGAACAGAAAATATGACTATATCCAATGTCGTTATCTCCCTTTCTGGAAAGTAACCTTCACAGTCCTTTCAAAAGACTTAAGTGGACATTTCCCCTTTCTCTATCTTTATTGTTGTTCTTGTTAGTTGTCATCTAGTCAGTTCTGACTGATGGCAACCTCATGTGTGCAGAGTAGAACTGCATCATAAGGTTTTCAAGGCTGTGAACTTTCAGAAGCAGATTGCCAGGTGCTTGTAATCCAAAAAACCAAACCCGTTGCTGTCAAGTCGATTTCAACTCATAGCAACCCTAAAGTACAGAGTAGAACTGCCCCATAGAGTTTCTAAGGAGTGGCTGGTGGATTCAAACTGCCAACCTTTTGGTTAATAGCCGAGCTCTTAACCACTGTGCCACAAGGGTTCCCATTAGTCATTAAAACCATTGCTGTCTGGTCAATTCCAACTCATAGCTACCCTATAGGATGGAGTAGAACTGCCCCACAGGGTTTCCAAGGAGTGGCTGGTGGATTTGAACTGCTGACCTTTTGGTTAGCAGCCAGGCTCTTAGCCACTATGCCACCAGGGCTCCCAGGCACCTCTGGATGGGTTCAAACTGCCAATATTTCTGCTAGTAGTGAGTGCTTAACTGTTTTTGCCATCCTATATTTCCTTTTAATACTTCATTGGTTCCTGCAGCAACCAATGTCAAAGTCCCACATACTAGTGGCTTCACCCCTTCTCCTTGGAAACCCCACCTTTCTCACAAGAGGAGGAAGATCCCTCCTTCTCAGACCTATCTTCATATCTTCCAAACGTCGGTGCTCAGGCTTTGGTTGAATGTGAACAGTTTTTCCTCCACACAGCCACTGGGACTCTCAAGCGGAAGGAGACAATTTGAAATCTGCGTAAGGGCAGAGCAGATGCTAGATTTTAAGTTCAGCTTCCCCTCAGCAAGAGCTGCCTGATGATCTTACCATTAACCTAAGAACCATTCGCATCTTGTCAAAAGACAATTCACTCAAGGACAACACAATCTTGCCTAATTTGAAAGAAGCATATTTCTATTAACATGACTTTGGCCTTATTCTTTGTGAAAGAATGTTGTTGTTGTTGTTATCATGTAAAACAGAACCAGCAGAATTGACCATTGTGATCCCTAGGGCTTTCATTGGCTGATTTTCAGAAGTAGATCACCAGGCCTTTCTCCCTAGTTTGCTTTAGTCTGGAAGCGCCACTGAAATCTGTTGATAATAGCAACACATGAGCCTTCACCGACAGGTGGTTAGTGGCTGTGCACCAAACATGGATCTCTTACATGGACGTCAGGAGTTCTACCACTGAACCACCAATGTGCCTCACACATTCTTAAGCTAAGGAACATTTGACCCTTTCCAGGGTCAGACTTCCATTGTACTTACTGAAGGAAGACCTCTCTTTGTTGTCCAGAACGGTGATGCTTGCTCTACCAGTTGTATTTTTTTTTTCCTTGCTTGCTTGCTTAGGAGAGAAATGTCCGATTGTCTCTGCCATACCTATGATTTTAAAAAAATAGACAAAATTTGTCATCTTGTAAAATCAAAAGAAGATAAGAAGTCATATAGAGCATGATGGAAATGGACCTAACCTAAAAAGGCTGAATTTAGACTAATCTTACTGGTTAGTCTAGAGGTGGTGGCTCCAGTATCCCACTGATCAAGAAGACTGCTATCTGAGTTCTTGAAATAAATTCTCAGATTGACATTTAGCAACAGACTTACTGCAGAAAAGTAGATCAAACAGATCTTTCAGGCACATCCAGTTCTGTTCATTCCCAAACACACAGCCTAATGACAGTACTGTCTATAAAGAGATTCAGGGCTTTTGGTTTCCATAAGAGATTTTTTTTTTTTTTAAGATAATCAAATATTTTCATATGAATTTCTTACCAAGTTCCACGTTCAATAAAATGTAGTCATTTTTCTTCCCTGTGAAAACAGCATGTTGTAGAAAAGTCATTGGGAGCCTTGAGTTGTAGACCCGCCTCAGCTGCTAGTTAGTTGTGTCATCTTAGTGAGTTGTATCATCTCGAGTCTCAGCTTTGTCATGTATAAAATAAAGGAATTGAACTAGGTCCCCTCCAAAGCAACTATTCCACAATGCCACGTTACTCGGCGGTTCTCTGAGATGTTCTCTCCCTGACTGTTTGGGCTAGATTGGAAAGGAAAACTTGACTCCTCTAGACAGGAATGAATAGCTAGTCACAAATATGGCCTTGGAAGGATGTGGAGGAGTCAACACTTGCCTTCCTTTACCACGGACACTGTCAGGGCATAAAAGGCCGGGGAAGAGCTTTGCCAGCATCACTTCCTACAGGGTGCAGTGGGGCCTTGACATTGCATGAGATGGTGATTTCCTGGTATCATTTTTATTTTATACTTATATTCTGAATTATCTGAACTTCTTAGGTACTCTTGCTACATTTCAGTCTAGACATTTGCTGAATGCTGGAGACATAATGGTAAGCAAAACAATCAAGCTCTTCACCCTCATGGGATCCCTAGTCAGAGTTGGGGGGACGCTTGCAGACAAGTGAAAAATGTCATGGCCAGTGACATATTAGGGGCCCAGAGGAATATATATGCTGAGATGAGATGGGAGAGGTTGAGAACCTGACACAGAGAGGATAAAGGTGTTTTAGTTAGATGACACATGTGAAGGCTACAGGTGGATTACTTAGGAACCTAGTGGAGCTTAAGTTATAGTGCGGTACTACTAGTCAATAAGCTCTTTGCAAAAAAAAAGGAAAAAACAAGGGAAAAAAATCCTCGTTTGTAGCATTTTCTAATTTCCATGGTATAAATACTCCCACCATGGTCAATTTCCAGCTACAAACAATTTAACCATCAATTTGAAAAAGTTCTTAATATATAACAACCAGCTCTTACGAGCCAGGACTGCCATCTCTAGCACGCCCCTACTAGTAAGCTTGGCCTCTTATTTGCACAAGCCCTTTCCAAGTGTCTTAGTTGGGATCTCCCCAGAAGTAGGCTCTAGTCAAGGATTTGCATACAAATAGTTCATTTGGGAAGTGCAAGAAGCACCCATGGGTGTTGTGAAGTGGGACAGGAAAGGGAAAGCAGCCCATAAAATGTGCATTTTCAAGGCAGCTACCATTGTGGGTAACTCAGTGGCATTATTAGGGGGGTGCAGAGGGTGTGAAGTGCACTGGGTGACACTGTCAGAGGGGTTGACACCAAAATGACTGTCTATAAAAATTTGTGCAGTGTTTTAGCAGAAATTTATTATTTTTATAAAAATATCTCTGTAGTTAGTTATTAACAGCAAAAAAATTCTTTTGTAATCCCAGCTTACATGTATCAATATACCTACAAGGCTAAAACTAAGCTAATTTACTTTCTGAACCTTCTAATGTACTCCAGTCAGAGCTGTCATTACTCAGTTAGAGTGATGCTTCAAACCATGTGGTTTCAGCTATACATACTACAAACACATTGCTGCCAGTGTTTTTATAGTCACTGACTTTGTCAAATTTTCTGGTGTTTTAGCTACAATATTGTGGTAATTAGCATGAGGGGGTGACACCATGAGTTATCACACTAAAAACTAGGTGACATCAATCCTAGTGACACCACTGGAGTAACTAGAGCTTAGTCCTGCTGGAAGTTTCTGGGAAACAGTGTAATTGCACACCTCCTGTCAGTCATTGGCTGAAGTCTGCTCCTGGGGCAGGTTGTTTCTCTGTTAATTTGGTGTTCCCTGAAAGGGCAGAGTGGCTTTACATTGCTTTGGGAGAAGTTGTAGAGCGTAGAGATGCAAGTACTAGTAGTTGGAAGTCAGCCAAAAAGCACAGACGTCGTAAGGCCTAGGGGATATGGGCAAAGCACCAACAGCATCTGCTATAAAATGACCTGTACCTAATTTAGTATTTGTAATTTTCTTTCTTAAATTGGGCCCTTGGATTTTTATTCATTTCAGGCCTCACAAAACCTGAATACCCACAGTGATCCAAAACCAGAAAAACTCATTGCTGTTGAGTCGATTCTGACTCCTAGTTATCCTATAGTGATAGCCTCTACTTATCGAAAAATGCAGCACGTATGGGGGATTAAAAGAAATTTAATAGGACTTTATCACAGTTGGTAGTAGGAAAGACAGCAAGAGATGAAGCTAAAAAGGTAAGTCAAGGCCATACGAAGGGCATTTTGTTAAACTGGGCTCTCCTCGGCTTGGCTAAGATCTGCTGGCTTCTGTGTGACTCAGCTGGACTCCTTGTGGCATCTATTCCTGGGCCAGGTGGACAGACAAGCCTCTTTCTGGGACAGGCTGTTATCATGATGAAAACTAAGAACACAAGAGGGCTGATGGAAGCTCACAATGCTTCTGACAGCTATTACTCACAAGTGGCACATGTCAAATCTCCTCATAGTCCATCAGCAACACAATTCATTTGGCCAAGTCCAAAGTCAGTGGGGCAGAGAAATATAGTCCACATACAAGGAAGAAGATGACTTAGTGCGAACAGTAATACAATCTACCACAAGATTTGCACCAAACGTTCATAGTGGTTAATTGGGAACAGTGCCATTTCTGATTTTTTTTTTCCTTGTGCTTTTCTCTATTGTTATTTTCAGTGAGAATGTAGCAATTTTGCCCAAAAATGTAAAGCTATATCTTTAAATAATAAAAGATAATCTCAAATATTGGAGAACATTTGAGGATACCTTTTTTAATGTTCCTTTTTAAATCCTTTTATTAAATACGTTAATATACATATAAAGAACCTAGCTTCTCAACTTCTTGAGACTGTCAGTTAGCATTGATAAAAAAAAAATTTTATAGCAGCAGTAAATTATCAGAGTTTATTATGTTCCTATTTCTGACCCCATATTACTATTTTCTCATTTTAAAATTTCTTTATTTTGTGTGTGTCTTTGTAAACTACTCTTGAATAATTCGTGAAATTAGATGGAAAATAAAGAAACAGATTATTTAAAAACTAAAAAAAGAAAAGGTGGAGGGAGTCATTCTAGTGATACTAAGCTCTGGTTGCACACACAAACCGCCTAGTGAGATTTTTTTAATACCTGTGATGAAGCCTCCAGAGATTTTGATTTAATTATTCTGGGCTGGGGTAATTTTAAAAGCTCTCTGAGGAGTGAGAAAAATTGAATAAATAAATGATTAAATTAGTGAAAACAGCACGATGAGCATAACCAAAGTCACTGAATTGTACATATAAGAAATGTTGAATTGCCAAATGTTTTGTTAATATATATATTAACCACAAAAATAATTTTGTAAAAAAAAAGAAATTAAAAATTAGGATATTGAGGATCCCTGGGATTCGGATTTGAAAAAATAGTGAAAACAAAACAAAAAAAAACCCAAACCCATTGCTGTCGAGTCAATTCCAACTCATATCAACCTTATCGGACGGGGTAGGAGTGCCCCATGGATTTCCAAGGCTGTAAATCTTTATGCAAGCAGACTGCCACATGTTTCTCCCAAAAACAAAACAGAAGGGTCAGTTTTACTTGAGGAGCACTAGCAGCTTGGGAAGCTACCTTACAATTTTGAAGTATGCTGAGATGCTGAAAAGTTGAGACTTCTGAATATTGAAGAGAATAAGAGAAACGGATACAGTGGAGAAATACCAGCTTCCAGTATGAAGGAAGGGATTCAGACAGGTTAAGACCTCTCTGAGCTTGACTGGGTTAGGGAGACTGAGTCATAGTCTCTCTGATGCCTATTCTTCCCCAGGCACAGCCCAAAGTCAGACCCTACGAGACAGTTGCTTTTGGGGGTCACTGAGGTGCATTTTGTGCTGTGTTCTTCAGAACCTGGTCACTAGCAAGAGTCTATTCTCTGAGAAGAGGTTGAACTCACAGGAAATTATTTATATACCCAGGACAGGGGAGGGGGAATAGAGCTATTTTAGGAATTTGGTTTCTTTGCTTACGACTCTCCATACTTAACTATTTCATTCCATACATAGTTCAGTTATTTATGTGTAAAGTATTGAAAACTTTTTTTTTTTTAAATCTCCCTCTGATCTACCTCAACTTTTTCGAAAGTCTCTACTTTCATATTTAACTCAAACTGAAATGAGGGTAAATTATGCTTTCCTTCTCTCTCTCTCTCCCCCTCGTTGCATGTGTGTAGAGAGAGAGAGTGCTTGTGTTAGCTAAATGACAAATAACAGCTTTTTAGTAACTGTGTTCTGGTACTGGTAAGGTCTGAGTTAAGTGCCATTTGTGAGGTAACCATGGGGAACAGCATATTGCTTCTGAATCCATTAATCTTGCTGAGATTAACCGTAAATCCTGAAGGATCTTTTGTAATGATTCAGAAATAAATCATCTTTTCACCTGTGTATTATTTGATTACAGCCACTTTCTTTAAATATGCATTTCTAACCAACAGAGAATAAGACTGCCCAGACCCTCTAATGAGGTGATTAGGAACCCATCCCCCAAATAAGAAATTATACAAAATACAGCAAAATGACCAAAAAGTAACTATATCGAAATACACATGAAAAGGAGGATTTATTCACAGACGTTTGTCATAGTCCTAATAGACATATCAGAAGAAGGTCATTTTACTCAGAGAAACTTATCTGTTTAGAACCCCAGCCTAGAGAAATGAATAGGAGACAAAATTTGAGACTCTTTGATAAAATATATAGTCAATTATTACTTAGATTATAGGAATTAGAAATGATTAATTGAACTGAATTTGGGAAGAGAAACAGCTGGTTGTCCAGGCTAGGGCTAACATGTACTCTTTGTAAAGAGATCTTTACAACACAGAAGGTGCAGTGTGTTCCCACCTCAAACCAGATTTGCCCTGCAACATCTCCAGAAAGTAGATAGAAATGTGCTAGCTCCATTTTACAGATGAAGGTATGGGGCTAAAGAATGCTAAGTGACTCCCCTATACTTGCTTAGTATTAGAGCTTTCTCTTAAATTGACTAAATAAATTGTTAGGATTCTGAATTGGAAGAAATTATATTTGGATTAAGATCCCGATATTCTTTTGACATTAATTCACATTACAGGCTAGGTGAAGTTTGCATAATTCTTGGTCTTTCTCTCAAACCATGGGGCTTATTCTTCCTTATCTCCAAGTTTATCTGAGTTAAGAAAATAATTTGACCTCTTATTTCAACCTATATCTTCATATGTAAAAGAAATACCAAGAAAAAAAAACAGCATTTTGTTGGACCTAAGATACACAGTTTTTCGTATATTAACATCTCTGAAATTGGGTCTTATAATCAATTTGTAGATAGTGCAAACAGTTAACTACTCAGCTGCTACCTGAAAGGTTAGAGGTTCAAGTTCACCCAGAGGTACCTCAGAAGAAAGGCCTAAGAACACACTTCCAAAAAAAATCAGCCATCGAAAACTCTATGGAAGACAGTTCTACTTTGACACACATGGGGTCACCATGACTCAGCATCAACTAAATGGCAACTGGTTTAACCAATAAATTATTGTAATCACTATGCAGAAATATCAATCATGGATGTATTACCTGTGAATGCACTAACTTGGTCATAGCTGCCTATGTTTCCATCACTTCAATTATGTTAATAGGGGAGGAACAACTCAGAAAAGGAAGGTGAAAATGGCTGCACAGCTCAAAGAATGTAATCAATGTCACTGAATCGTACATGTAGAAACCATTGAAATGGTGTGTTTTGCTGAATATATTCTCAACAGTAACAGCAACATAATAAAATTTTTTTTAAATGCTAAGTATAAATTGTGATAAGCTGTTATACACAGGAAGAATAACTAAGGATTTTTGTTAAATAAAAGTTTGATGCAAATTAAAAGTGAACAAAAATAACCCTTGTTGTTAGTTGCCATGGAGTCAATTCTGACTCATAACAATCCTTTGTATGACAGAACAAAATGCTGCCCAGTCCTACGCCATCCTTATAATAATTGTTATACTTGAGCCCATCATTGCAACCACCATGTCAATGCATCTTGTTGAGGGTCTTCTTTTTCACAGACCCTCCACTTTACCAAACATGATGTCTTTCTCTAGAAACTAGTCCCTCCTGATAACACGTTCAAAGTATGTGAGACATAGTCTTGCCATTGTTTCTTCTAAGGAGCATTCTGGCTGTACTTCTTCTAAGACAGATTTGTTCATTTCCCTGGCAGTCTATGATATATTCAATATTCTTCTCCAGCACTGTAATTCAAAGGCATCAATTCTTCTTCGGTCTTCCTTATTCATTGTTCAGCTTTCGCATGCATATGAGGCAGTTGAAAATATCATGGCTTGGGTCAGGTGCACCTTAGTCCTCAAAATGACATCTTTGTTTTTAAAGAGGTCTTTTGCACCAGATTTGCCCAATGCAATGCGTCTTTTGATTTCTTGACTGCTGCTGCCATGGGTGTTGATTGTGGATCCGAGTAAAATGAAATCCTTGACAACTTCAACCTTTTCTCTGTTTATCATGATGTTACTTATTGGTCCAGTTGTGAGGATTTTTTTTTTTCTTTGAGATGCAATCAGTACTGAAGACTATGGTCTTTGATCTTCATCAGTAAATACTTCAAGTCCTATTCACTTTCAGCAAGCAAGGTTATGTCACCTGCATGTCACAGGTTGTTAATGAGTCTTCCTCCAATCCTGATGTTGCATTCTTCTTTGTATAGTCCAGCTTCTCAGATTATTTGCTCAACATACAGATTGAATAAGCATGATGAAAGGATACAACCTTGACACACACCTTTCCTGACTTTAAACCACGAATATCTCCTTGTTCTGTTCAAATAACTGCCTCTTGGTCAATGTACAGGTTCTTCATGAGCACAATTAAATACATTAAGGTACATCACAATCTAATTGCTCAAAACCAATGGTAAATAGTCTCAAAAGCAGCAAGAGAAAAGAGAAATGGCATGAAGAGAAAAACAGTGATAAAGATAACAGCAGATTTCTCATTAAAAAAAACAAATGCAAGCAAGGAGACAGTGGAGCAATATCTTTAAAGCACAGAAAGAAAAAAAAAAAGCCACCACCAACAAAAACTTGTCAACTTATAAGTTTATACCCAGCAAAAATATCTTTCAAGAATGAAGATAAAATAAAGACTATTTCAAATGCACAAAAGCTGAGGGACTTTATCAGCAGACTCCCATTACAAGAAAGGTTAAAAGGAGTCTTCCAAGCAGAAGAGGATGATGTCAGATGGAAATATGGATCTAACAGTGGAATAAAGACCACTGTAATGGACTGAATCGTGTCCCCCCAAAAGATGTTTTGCACTGTGCATGTAAACTTGTTTGGAAATAGAATCTTTAAAGATGTTATCTGTTAAGCTCATATGAGGTCATGCTGGAGCTAGATGAGTCCCCATCCAACAGGAGTGGTGCCATTATAAAAGAGGAGAAGAGATACAGAGAGAGAAACAGAGGGCACGGCCATGTGAAGATGAAGGCAGAGATTAGAGCTATGTTGCCACAAGTCAAAGAATGCCTTGGCTACCAGTAGCTAGGAGAGACAAGAAAGGATCTTCCTGTAGAGCCTCAGAGAGTACATGTCTCTGCTGACACCCTGAATTCAGACCTCTGGCTTCCAAAACTGTGAGACAATGTGTTTCTGTTGTTTTAATCCACCCAATTTGTGGTACTTTGTTATAGCAGCCCAAGGAAACTAATACAAGCACCAAAAATAGTAAACACATGAGTAGAAAGTTATTGTGTATACAGAACAAAGTATCGGTTTGATATTTATACTGCAAATACTCATTTTGGAATTTTTTTTGCTGTTCTTCATTGCCCTTGAGTAAATTCTGACTCATGGTGACCCAATGTGTACAGAGTAGAACTACTCCATAGGGTTTTCAAGGCTGTGACCTTTCAGAAGGAAATCACCAGGCTTGTCTTTCAAGACACTTCTGGGTGGATTTAAACCACAATCTTTCAGCCAGTAGTTGAGTCCTTAACTGTTTACACCACCCAGGGGCCCTTTCTTTCTGGAGTAGTGAGTACCATTTCATATTTTCTTGTAAAACAACAACCTAATGCTCCTCAGGACGAATGAAGGGAAGATACCCACAAACAGATAAAGCATGATAACTTTATTATTGAGATTTGTTGTTGTTAGTTGACATTGAGTTGGCTCCAACTCATGGTGACCTATGTATAACAGAACAAAATGTTCCCTGGTCCTGTGCTGTTTCCGTGAGTCTTGGTATGTCTGAGTCCATCGTTATGGCAATTTTGTCAGTCCATCTCACTGAGGATTTCTTTTGCTTTTGCTGACAACTGCTAAACAGGATGTCCTTTTCTAATAATTGATCTTCCTGATCAAGCATCCAAAGTAAGAGAGCAGAAGTCTCACCATCATGAAATAATTGTCTATCATCCACTAAGCAAAGCTACTAAAGGCAAGAAAAATTGCTAATAACCTCAGAATACATGAAAGAAATTTCAAAGCAACAGGAAGCTGATCTGACTGACAAATGTGTTTAGCAGGACTGTTGTTAAAGTGTTGTGTCATAGTTTAATTGGCTGCATTTTTTTACTCTTGGCCATTCATAAAATAATTTTCATCTTATGATTGATAGATTCTTAGACTCAGTCAACATTGTTCTGATCGCCTCTTGCTGATAATGGAACTGTACCTGCAGCTACCTTCCCTGCTTTGTTGATGGGTGACACATCAGGAAGTCCAAAGTAGTAAAAATCAAAGCCAAACATTGAATATTTAAAGCCTTGAGTCCAACCATGAAATTCACCAACTCTAAAAGCAAATTAATCTTTCATTTACCTTGCAACAAGTGTTCCAGACCACAATTCTTATTTGGTTAAAAAGAAAAAAATTTCTCCATTGGCTGTGTGATGGGTTGAATTGTATCCCCCCACTCCCAAAACACTTGTTGAAACCCTAACCTCTATACCTGTGGATATAAGCTAATATAATGTAATGACCTTACATTTAATGTAATCACCCTTCATAATGAATTCTAATGTAATGTGATCAATCAATCAATTGAGGTCATACCAGTATAGAGTGGATCCTAAACCTAATCACGTCTGAGTTATATAAAGAGCAGCGTAGACACTGAAATACACACATGGGGGAAGACAGATGCCATATGAGGATTGTCTACAAGCCAAGGTACTTCAAGGAACCAAAGAACACCCAGGGCTACTGACAAGGAAGGAATCAACATGGTGGAGACCCTGATTTGGACTTTTAGTCTCCAGAACTGTGAGAAAATTTCTGTTTTATAAAGCTACCCACTTGCAGTATTTGTATCGCAGCATCACTAGGAAACTGAAACAGACCGATTAGGGATGGTTCTGATATATTCACGGAAAAAAAAAAAGTATGTTCTTTCCATATATTTTTACAAATTTTTAGTGATGAGGAAAGTTGTGTATGCATAAGTGTATATTTGGTTGCAGTAGCCCTTGACTCCTTGGGTTATTAAGTCAGCATAACTTAGATATTCAGTCATGTTTAATGGCAGAGCAAGAATTCAATTAACTTGGCTAAAGGATACAAATTAGCTAGTACCTGCTGAATTATGTACCTTCCTTACCTTCACAAAGGCACAACACAGCCTGAGGTGATTTTATACAGTCAGGGATGGAGTAGGATCTTTTTGCCCGGATCAGAAAGTACTAAGTTGCCTGAAGTTAGGCATTTGCTCCGAGGATCTGGCCCCGACCTCTTTCTTACACAACCATGACACTCTCTTGTGACTCCCATGTCACTAAACTCATTCTAAATATCTGATTTCTAGCTGTGCCACCAGGCCTAGAACTTTCTCCCATTAGCATAGAGGTTCTCTACCTAGAGCCTTTGCAAGCACAGGCCTGGCCTTGGCCTCCAAGGCCTATAGGGGCAAAGGGATAATAAAATAGTTAATAAGGAAATCTGATCAGATTCTGAGTTCTTTAAAAGAACTTTTGGAGTTTCTTTGTAAGACTATGTTAGCACTTGATGTTTAAGGCGTATCTACGTGTGGGATATTTTTCACATCTTAATTCACTGTGAAGTCATCATTTCTCATATACTTAAAACATAGGATGAGGTAAAGAAAAAGTAGTAGTTTAGAATCTCTGCTTATTTTCCCCAGTCCTATATCCCCTGCTGAGTCTCACTGTCACTAGAGGACTATGTTATTCACTCAGGTCTCAGAATTAGAAAGGTCATGTCACCCAGATTTTTCTGAGACATCCAGGTGGAATCAAGAGTACATTTCACCAGACATTTCAATTTCATTTTAAAACTTGTTTCGGAGGAATACTCTGAAATAATACCCTATCTGCCTCTTAGCTCTCTCCTTTCTTCTCAGGAGGGAGAAACAGTGATCACATCTCATTGAAAGCTCTTCTACTGTAGTTTAAAGCTATTTGCTCTTATTCTCTCTTCAGATTGAGAACAGTTTGCCACTATTTTCTATTTAATAATCCTCAAGGATTTGACAGTTGTTAGTAAGGCCATCCCAAGCTTCTCTTTTTGACACTTTACAAATCTATTCCTTTAAACTTTCCTCTTTTTTATTTTAGCTTTTCAACTTTTCAGTGACTCTCCCCTGACTGCCCACTGGGTGATATGTCTTTCCCACCTGTCTTAGGTTGTTATTCTCAGATAAGAATGTAGCCAATATAAAGGGAGGATTAGAGAATATGACTTTCTGCTTCCTCTCTGAGATGACAATAAATACACTAAAACTTTACTTCTCAAATTTTTAGTAAGTAGTGTGAAAATGTGTTTAAGAGCACAGGCTTGGAGCCATAGTGCCTGGGTTTAATTTCCAGATCTGCCCTTACTAGCTAAGTGATCTTGGACAAATTATTTAACCTCTCTATGCCTCATTTTCCTTAACTATAAAATGAGGATACTAGTATCCCTACTTAGTTATTGTAAGGATAAATTAATTTAACATAAATAAATTATATAGAATGACACCTTACAATGTTAACTATTAAAATTATTGTCTAAGTTTAAAAATCAACAGTAGGTTGTATACGTCATAATCCATACCAGAAACTTATTTTGAATTCTAGGTATTATATTTATAGTAACTTATAATGCCAGCCCACTATATTATAATTTTGATACTAATCAACCTAGCACTTTTTTATAAGAGAAAATGTGAATGAAAGATACATACATATTTATTCTTATGATTCCTTTTTAAAATGATTATTATCCCAGATTTTCTGAGCCCTGATTGCCTTAGCTTTTCAAGTTGTGATTGTAATAAGGAAAAATGTTTTGGTGAGATGAGTTGTAAATGGGAGGACTAACCATTTTGAAGGTTTGCCTGGATCTGAGGGGTTTCTTGGGACGTGGGGATTTTACTGCTAAAACTTGGAAAATCTTGGGAAAACCTGGATACTTGGTCACCCTAGCCGTCAAGGTAACTAGAAAATGTTACCTTGACGGCTAGGGTGACCAAGTAAAATTCCCACATCCCAAGAAACCCCTCAGAGGAAAAGGAAGAAACAGTAGTAGTAGTAATCTCATCATATACAAAAAATTCTTAATACAGCATCACTGTTCTCTTGATTTTAGACTAATGCAATCCTAGATGAGTATCTCAAGAGTGAAACTGAACTGAATTAATTAATTCTAAATGTCAGGAGTTTGGGCTTCAGTTTTTGCTGTTATCAGAATCTGTGGGATATATTTCTTCTCCTTTATGTATGCTGTTCAGCTTTCCTCTGATTGTTTTGTGCTTGTTCTTTTTCTTTTAGGTCAACTCAAATCAAAACGTACTCTTGGGATAATGCCCAGGTTATCCTGGTTGGGAATAAGTGTGACATGGAAGACGAGCGGGTCATCTCAACCGAGAGAGGCCAACATTTAGGAGAACAGCTTGGTAAGAAACAAATTAATGAGAACAAGAACTTGGTAATTACGTGTCACACTGTACAGAGTCTCAGCTAATTGCCAGGGTTGGTTTAATAAAAGCTTGTCAACCTGACAATAGAAAGTGGCGCATCCGCTCTAAGTGGTAAGTGCATTTCCCTCCCACTTTCTTGTGGCGTCATTAGAATTTAAACACTGTTGCAGAAACAAAACTGACAGCCAGAATTTGGTTCAGTGCAAAGTATTCCAATTCTTATTCCATGAGAAACACAAAGTTTTGTATTAAGCGGATACTTTATTTTATGGCGTAATTGTAATTATTCTCAAAGGAGCCCTGGTGGCACAATGGTTAAGCATTTTACTGCTAACGGAAAGGTTGGTGGTTTGAACCCACCAGCGGGTCCATGGGAGAAAAGAGCTGGTGATCTACTGCTGTAAAGGTTACAGCCTAGGAACCCGTATGGGGCAGCTCCACTCTGTCCTGTAGGGTCACTGTGAGTCAGAGTTGACTCAATGGTACACAACGGCTGTTATCAAGCTTCCTTTGGAGGAAGGTAGTGTGGCACAGAGTAGGTCACATTCTAGATTTTGATTCTAGGGACACCATTAACAAGATACCTACTGTTAACTGCCAGTCTTCTCATCTCTCAAGCATAGTATCATAATCCATGCCTACTTCACCAAGTCCTTGTAGATAAGATCAAATGAGAGAATAGATGTGAGAGAACTTTAGAAATGCAAAGCTATTTTAAACACAAAACATTGTCTCTAAGGAGAAAAATGCTAGAATGAATAGGATAGTTTCTGTGCAAAGGTTGGGATCATGATTGATTCATTAATTCAAGACATTTTAACTGAGCATGTATTATATGCTCTGCACGTATGCTCTACATTATGTGCCAGGCATCAGGTGGAGGGGATACAGAAAAGTGTGATCTCTAGTCCCTCAGGAGCTCTTAATTAAGTGGACAGACTAGATATACATGCACAAAAGCAGAAATAGAGGGCAGACCAAGATGATGAAGTGAGTGGATGCTCCTGTGTTCCCCCCTAGCAACTAACCCACTGCCCAGTGCATAAGAACAAGCACAGACTGAGATCTCAGTACTCCAGATGGCAGCTGAAGTGTTGGAGAATCGGCGTGATTCCAGAAGTGAGGGAGAGGAGGAGCGGGGACAGCATAGAAGCTGGGCAAACCTACCCACTAACATCTGGAGCACTTGCTCATCACAGTCATTCTGGGATGCGGCTGCTGGGCAACACCCCAAACAGGCAACACAGAAAGGGACCTAGCTAATCTGACGAAGCTTCAGCCCTATTTTTTAAGGTACCACAGGTTGGTCGTGGAAGTTTGTGGGCTGTGCAAGTAGGAGGGGGAGAACGGAGACTGTGGAGCAGCAAGAGAGTGCCTTTGAACCTTCCTGAGGCCCAAGGTGGTCGCTAGAACCAGGAGGAATTGCAAGAGCTGCAGGGTGAGGGGACTACTTCGAATGCCTCCCCATTTACAGCAGGACACCATGGGAGAGGCTGTTCAGGGGAATCCACAAGGGAAAGACACAGAGGGCCCCCATCTTTGCCACAGAAAAGTCCATCTCGAACCCCACCACTTAGATCAGCATCTGCAACCAATGAACCACACCCCTTTGTGCTTCTTGAGTTCCAGAGGTGAAGCATCAAGAACTCCTGAAGCAGCGGTGAGGAAACCTAAGGGTAAGAGTGCCCTCCAGTGGCTCTCAAGAGAACGTATCAGGCCCACTACCGCTGGGCCAACTGACCCACGGGCACCCTGTGGGGCAGAGTGGAGCTGTCCCGTAGGTTTTCCAGGGCTTGTGAGCCTTTGTGGAGGCAGGTTACAACATCTTTTTCCTACAGAGCAGCTAGTGGGTTTGGGCCCAGCCTTTTGGTTGGCAGCCATGCACTTGGCCACTGTGCCACCAGAATGCCCAATCACAAAATTTTCCACAAAAACCAGAATACAAAATTTAAAGCCAACAATAATAATAACAAAATGGCCCAAGCTCAAAAAAATAGGGAGAAATTAAGACATTCCCAAACAAACAGAGCTCTGGGAATTTGCTACCACCATACCAGCTTTGCAAGTATTACTCAAGGAAGTACTCCAAATGGGAAGGCAAGAGCATTAAATAAATTCTCATATATATACACAGGAAAAATAAATAATGAGAGAGAGATCGCCAAAAAAAAAAAAAAGAGCAATCATAAAGACCATAAACTCCATAATTAAATCCTGCAAACAAGATAACATCAAGTTTGTAAGAAATAAATACAAAGTAAACTTATCAAATATAGGTTGTATATTGATGTTAATGGAGACACGTCAACAGAAATGGAGGAGGAGGGCATATCATAATAGATTCATTATGTTAAAGTTTGTATGTTAACTGTCATTCATATGTTAAATGCTGCTGCAGTTTTAAGTTGTATAACATATTTGGTAACCACTGAGAAATCACCAAGAAAAAAAAATTCAGAAGAAACAAAGGAAGAAAGCAAAAAGGCTCATCATAAGAAAGCAACCAAATACAAACAAAAACAGAAAAATCAGAATAAAAAGCAAAAAAAAAAAATGAAACACTCAAAAAACAACAGCAAAATGAGTGAGGTAGACACCTCAATTTCAGTAAAAACTTTGAATTTAAAATGCCCCATACAAAAGGTAGAGAGTGGCAGAATGGATAAAAGAATATGATTCATCCTTTTGCTGTCTATAAGAAACACCCTTAGGTGTAAGGAAACAATAGATTGAAAAACAAGGATGGAGCAAAATATTTCATGCCACCAGTAAACAAAAAAGAGCAGGGGTAGCCATACTGATATGACATAAAATAGACTTTAAATCAGAATCTATTGCAAGAGGTAAAGAAGGACGTTAAAAAAAAAAAAAGGACGTTACATAATAATAAAAGGGTCAATCCAGCAAGAAGACATAAAGATCATAAATATATATGCATCCAACAGCAATGCTTCAAAATGCATAAAATACTGACTAATGTGGTAATAGAAAAGGAGAAATAGACTACTCCACAATAACAGCACTTCAACACACCCCTTTCGATTATAGATAAAACATCTAAAAGGATCACTAAGCTGACTGAGAACTTGAATAAAACCATAAGAAAATTGGTCCTAACAGACATATATAGAACACTCCACCCAACATCAGAACAATATACATTCCTCCATTGCACATGGATCATTTTCTAGAATAGACCAGATGCTAGGACACAAAACAAGTCTCAACAAATTTAAAAATATTGAAATCATACAAAGCATCTTCTCTGACCATAACAGTGTGAAGCTAGAAATCGAGAACAGGAAAAAAAAAAACAAACAAATACATGGAAAATAAATAATATACTACTTTTTTCTCTTAGTTATCTAGTGCTGCTGTAGTAGGAATACCACAAACAGAAATTTATTCTTTCACAGTCTAGTAGGCTAGAAGTCTGAATTCAGGGCACCAGCTCCAGGGAAATGCTTTCTCTCTATGTTGGTTCTGGGGGAAAGTTCTTGTCAGTAATCTTCCTCTGGTCTAGGAATTTCTCAGTGGTGGAACCCCAGGTCCAAAGGATGTGCCCTCTCCCCACTCTTGCTTTTTTGAGGGTATGAGGCCCCTCTCCTCTCTGTTTGACTCTCTCTTCTCAAAAGAGATTGATTGACTGAGGGTATAACATGATCCTGTAGATTAGGTTGTGCCTCATTAACATAACTGCCTCTAATCTGGCCTCATCAACATCACAAAGCCTCATCAACATCACAGAGGTTAGCATTTACAACACAGGATAAATACATCCGATCACAAAATGGAGAACAACCACACAATACTGGGAATCATGGCCTAGCCAAGTTGACACACATTTTGGGGGGACACAGTTCAATCCATAAAAACTACTAAAAAACTATTGGGTCATAAAAGAAATCAAAAGTGAAATTTAAAAATTCCTTGAGTCAAACAAAAATGAAATTACAACATATCAAAACCTTTGAGACACAACAAAACCAGTACTCACAGGGAAATTCATAGCAATAACTGCCTATATTAAAAAAGAAGAAAGACCTGAAATTATTAAACTGACAACTTGAATAGAAAAAGAACAAAAGAAGCCAAAACTTATCAGAAAAAAAAAGGAAATAGTAAACATCTGGGCAGAAATAAATAAAATAGAAAAACCATAGAAAGAATCAATAAAACCAGAACTTGGTTCTTTGAATAGATCAATAAAATAGACAAACCACTGGCTAGATTGACAAAAGAAAAAAAAACAGTAGAGGCATATAATTAAGAAATGGAATTGGTGACATCACAGCTGATCCAACAGAGATAAAGATCATAACAGATTATTATGAAAAACTGTACTCCAAATTTGATAACCTAGGTGAAATGAACAAATTCCTAGAAGGATACTACCCACCAAAACTAACACAGAGGTAGAAAATTTAAACAGAGCCATTACAAAAGAAGAGATTAAAGATGTCATCAAAAAATAGCAAAAAAAAAAAAAATTCCAGGACCAGATGGATACACTGGAGAATTCTACCAAACATTTAGAGAAGAGTTCACACCAATCCTACTTGATCTCTTCAAAAACATAAAAAAGGAAGGTACACGATGGAAGTCTTTCTCTGAAGCCAGCATAACCCTGAAACCTAAACCATGCAAAGGCACACACAAAAAAAGAAAATTACAGAGCAATATCCCTTATGAACATAGATAAAAAAAAATTTCAACAAAATTCTAGCCAACAGACTTCAGCAACATATCAAAATCATATGCCGTGATCAAGTGAGATTCATATCACGATTACAAGGGTGGTTCAACATTAGAAAATCAATCAGTGTAAACCACCACATAAATTAAACAAATGGAAAGAACCATATAATTTTATCAACTGATGCAGGGAAGGCATTTGACGAAATTCAACACATTTTGCTGATAAAAACTTTCAGCGAAATAGGAATAGAAGGGAAATTTCTCAACATAGTTAAGGGCATGTATGCAAAACCAACAGCCAACATTACACTCATGGAGAAAGGCTAAAACCTTCCCTTTGAGAATGGGAACGAAACAAAGATGCCCATTATCACCACTCTTACTCAATACTGTACTGGAAGCACTAGCCAGAGCAATAAGACAAGAAAGAGAAAAAAAAGATACCCAAATTAGAAAGGAAGAAGTAAAACTATCACTATTTGCAGGTGACATGGTTCTACACATAGAAAACCCTGAAGATTCTACAAGAAAACTGCTGGAACTAATGTAATAATTTAGCAATGTTGCAGGGTACAAGTTCAACACACAAAAATCAGTTGGGTTCCTCTAGACTAACAAACAGTACTCCTAAGAAATCATTAAAACAATGCCATTGACAATAGCCTTTGAATCAATAAAATACCGAGGAATTAACCTAACCAGGAACATAAAAGACTTATGCAGTGAAAATTATAAAATACTACTATAAGAGACTTCCAAAAATGGAAATATATCTTGTGCTCATGGATCAGAAGACTTAATACAGTGAAAATGTCAATTCTACCTAATGCAATATACAGATACAATGCAATCCTGATATAAATGCCAACAACATTCTTTACTAAAATGGAAAAACTGATGACCAATTTTATACAGAAAGGAAAGAAACCCCAAATGAAAATTATAATGCCAATGCAATATTGAAGAAAAAGAACAAAGCAGAAGGCCTCACGCTCCCCGAAATCAAAACATACTATACAGCCACTGTAATCGAAACAGCCTGGTATTGGTTCAATGATAGACATAAGAACAGTGGAATAGAATTGAGAACTCAAAAATTAGACCCAGCTCTCTATGGACAGGAAACCCCGGTGGCATAGTGGTTAAGTGCTATGGCCACTAACCAAAAGGTCAGCAGTTTAAATCCTCCAGGAACTCTTTGGAAGCTCTATGGGGCAGTTCTACTCTGCCCTATAGGGTCACTATGAGTCGGAATCGACTCAATGGCAGCGGGTTTGGTTTTTTTTTTTTTTTTTTAATCTATGGACAGTTGATTTTTGACAAGGGATCACAGTCCATCCAGTGGGGCAGAAATGGTCTTTTTAATAAATGGTGCTGGCAAAACTGGATAGCTACCAATAGAAAAATGAAACAGGACCCATACCTCACACAATACCAAAAACTAACTCAAAGTGGACCAAAGACCTAAATGTTAAATCTAAAATCATAAAACTCCTGGAAGAAAACATAGGGAGAAAACCATGGAACTAGTCCACAAAACATATAACATAGATGGATCTGGAGAATATAACCCTAAGTGAAATAACTCAAGTATATAAGGACAAATACTGTAGGATCCCTCTTTCACGGAAGACAAGAATATATATATATATCATATATATACGTATTTTTTTTTTTAAGATAGAAAGCAGAAATAACAGGACAATGAGGAGATAATAAGTAGAAGGCAGATGCCAAGAAGAAAGCACCAGAAAGAGGGAGGCAGACCCAGAGAGAGAGAAGGCATTGCCAGAAGGATGGAGGTATAGGAGTGGAATGGGACAAAAGGCAGATAAAGAACAATGCAGAGGGGACACCTGGAGTGATAATGTGCAGAAGTGGGCAACACAGCCAGGAAGAGGCGATTGATGAGAGGAGATAGAGATCACTGTGGGTTAAGTGACAAGATCAGACTTGAGCGGTCCCCAAAGGAGAGTAGAATTGAAAACCACAAAGAGGAGGGGAAGCATTTTGAGTAAAGGACGCAGTGGAATGGGAACACTGAGATGGGCATAACGTGAGGGGACAGCGAGTAAAAAAATTGGAACACAGCGTAATGTTGAAGAAGTGGAAAGTGGATTAAAGGATCAATTCCAGTTATCAGAGGTAAAAGAGCTGGAATTCCTTTTGTTTGTTTTAGACAACAGAGAACACTGAGGGATTCTTAGCAGAGAAAAGCCTGCTAAGTCTTCCCAACCTTCTCAACCAAGATCCACAGTAAGAAATACATTTTACCTGGCAACCCGGTACACACATACATATATACAGAAAGAATGAAACAGAAAAAATCACAAAACATATTTCCCTTTGCTTGATGAGATTCGCTCTGATATTCTATCATACATGCTTTCTTTCTTCTTTTCCTTTTTTTTTTTTTTCTTTTATAGTGGTCTCAATCCATTAAGCTGATCTAGGACCCAATAATGAGTCTTGACCTGTAATTTAAAAAACACTACTATGAAAGGCATGCTTTGGGGTGAATCTGCTGATAGTGTGCAGAGTGGATTGGAGAAGCAGACACCCTCCTAATAGGTCATACTATCGCTTGGTAATCTCAGTCTTATCACTTGGTAGGCATAGTCCACTCTGAGAGCTTCACTGTTTCCTCATGAGATTAATGAGCTCATTAGACTAACATTTATCATGTGATGACCTCAAGTACCCTTCTATCCAATGTTCTTAGAGCCACTCCTGTAAAGTCACACAGCTGATTTCTGACCTCACTGTGACTGTTCTTGAGCCTTTATCTTCTTGGTCATAGGGCCTCTCCCAAATGTATCAACTAACAATGTTTTAAAAGTCTGAAAAATTTGGCAGTCTTTCCTTAGTCCTCTTAGTACCTCAGGAAGATACAAAAAAAGAAAAAAACCTGTTGCTGTTGAGTCAATTCCAACTCGTAGTGACCCATAGGAGAGAGTAGAGCTGCCCCACAGGGTTACCAAGGAGTGGCTGGTGGATCCAAGCTGTCGACCTTCTGGTTAGCAGCTGAGATCTTACCTACTGCACCAGCGGGGCCCTTCAGGAAGACAGGGATGGGAAATAATAGATCCCCTAGGGAAAAGAGAAGGGAAACATGGGAAAGGATTGTCAGGGTGGCCTCCTAAGAACTGTCTCTTCCCTCCGTGTATTCTCTTGGCCAGTCAGGCACATACCAACGGGGGAGAATGTGCTGCACAGTTGCAGGTTGTCTCTATAAATAAACATGGATATTGTTTGGTTCAAAGAAAAATAGATTGGAAGCAAGGATAGTTTAATGCTGTCTACACAGTAGAAGCAGGTGACGGCTTAATTCCTTACCACTCTTATAAATTACTTTGGAAACCCAGGTGGTGTACTGGTTAAGTGCTACAGCTGTTAACCAGAAGGTCAGCAGTTCAAATCCGCCAGGCGCTCCTTGGAAACTCTACGGGGCAGTTCTACTCTGTCCTATAGGGTTGCTATGAGTTGGAATTGACTCAATGGCAGTGGGTTTGGTTTTGGTTTTGGTTATAAATTACTTGGAAACCCCGGTGGTGAAGTGGTTAAGAATTCGGCAGCTAACCAAAAGGTCGGTAGTTCGAATCTACCAGGTGCTCCTTGGAAACCATATGGGGCAGTTCCACTTTGTCCTATCAGGTCGCTATGAGTTGGAATTGCCTGAATGGCAACGGGGTTTTAGTTTTGTAATTTACTTGGATGTTGAGTTTATCAGATATAGAAGGGAACATTGATGTGACAGAAATTCACCAAGAGACTGACTTCCCATTGAACTCCACCAACTGTCACATACACAAACCCTTCCCATGCAGTACACAAATGTGGGAAAGCTCCTGAAATTTCAAGGCAAAATGTTTTATGTCCCTGTGCAAGTTCTTCCAACGGTTTCTAATTGATTTCTTGCTCTTTAGTCAATAAAAACCAGCAGATGTCATAGCAACTGACACAAGTACATTCCTGAAGAGTCATTTACCTCCTTTATTGTGGTTTGTTCTTCTCATGACTACACATACTTCCACAAACGATCATGAGAGACAGTCAAAAATGAAAAGGCATAACCTGACAATCTAAATCTAAAGGTTTTAAAAGTCTTTGTTCTTCTTTTTTTTAATTATAGTAAAACCTCTTTGTTCAGAATACTCTTACACGCAAAAGTTAGGCATTGTTTTTTTTTTTTTTTTTTTTAAATGGTATTACCAAATCCTGGCAGATGGCTCATCAATCAGATTACAATTATATCCTGGCAGATGGCTCATCAACCAGATTACAATGAATTCTGTGTAGTGAATGGTTATATCCATATAATGTTTGCTCACTCTAATGGCGCTTAATAGAACTCAGTTGTAGTTGAGCTCTTTAAAATTCTTTTATGGCAACTGCCTTTGCCAATCCAATCCATGCATTTTTTTACATTTACTGTTTTTTTTTTTTTTTTTGTATGTACATGGATCCCTGGTGCCACAGTGGTTAAGCATTTGGTTGCTAACCAAAAGGTCGGCAGTTCGAATCCACCAGTTCTGCACCTTGGAAACCCAAGGGGGCAGTTCTAGTTTGTCCTATAGGGTCGCTATGAGTTGGAATTGACTCGGCAGCAAGGGTTTTTTGTTCTTGTTATATGTATAAAACAAAAAAAAAACCAAACCCACTGCCATCGAGTCGATTCCGACTCATAGCCACCCTACAGGACAGAGTAGAACTGCCCCATAGAGTTTCCAAGGAGCACCTTGCAGATTCGAACTGCTGACCTCTTGGGTAGCAGCCGTAGCACTTAACCACTACACCACCAGAGTTTCCGTTACACGTATATACCCCCTAATAATTATGTTTTGTGGTTTTATTTTATATAAAATTTGCAATATGGCAATAGGCTATATATGTCAATCTCATAAATTCATATAATGTAGGACTATTAAGCATTAAATGAGAAAAAAATCTGAAGTTATGATAAAAGTTTTTTTTTTTTTTTTGCAAAAATAGAGTTTAACTGGGAATAAGAACAAAGAAAGGAATTTATGGAGGACAAGATTTAGATTGCCTTGCAATTGTAGTTAAAAGAATACTTGGACCATTTTTACAAGCTCTAGAAGGGAAAAAAACAGCAGAAACTCTGGGGTTTCCCAAAAAACATACTCAGAGAAACAGACTGCTAAAATTGCTTCTTCAGAGAAGTGATTATGTTTTATTAATAAATTCATAAGGAGCCAGTTTTCAAGTGCTTTTAATTTCCATTAATGTTTCTTCTTAAAGAATATCAGATACATATTCCCTATTATTCTGCATTCAAATAATTCTTATGATATCATGTGTATGTCTTACTAAATTCCAGACCTATTATCTGCATCCCTCCCCCTTGTTTCACAGAGACCTACTTCATTGTGATTTCTGACAACACAAACTATTCTTACCCTTTACCGTCTTCACCAGCTGTACAAACTCGCTCTTTTCCCATTTAGTGACTTTTTTTATTATTCATATAACAAATACTTATTACACACCTATAATAATATCAGAGGCATAAAACATATATCTTCCCTCTTCTGAGCTAGTAGTATGTTCTGTATATTAGAAAAGCATTCATATGTCATGAATATATAAATATGACAGGTCTGAAAAACATCAAAACAAGTGGGTAGTCATGAAGTTCTATGAGTGGACAGTTGTTTCTGTTTTAAGAATATGTTCCTTTTGTGAGTTGCCATCAAGTCGGCTCTAACTCATGGCAACCTTATGTATAACAGAACGAAATGTTGTCCCGTCTTGTGCCATTTTCATGATCATTGGTATGTTAGATTGTCAAAAAGACATATTTTGTGTCTATAAACTCTGAAAAGTGTTGATATGGTAAATACTGGATAATTCAACAATTCCGTTAAGGAGATAACCTCTTGAAATAGAAAGAGGTACATTTAGGACAAATGAAAAAAAGATACTCTTTTGCATAACACACGTACACCAGTGTAACTGATTGTCTTTGAGTTGGGAGATAGTACAGGCAAGAAAGGTAATTACTTCCCAAAGATCTAGATAAGTCAAAGGGTACAGATCTACCATGGCTAATAGAGGGAGTTTAGATGCTCACTGGGATATTTGAGTCCTATCAAGGATAAGAGTTTAGGAAGATTGACAATGCTGTCTCACTTCCTTTGCCTTGGCACTATTATTAGAGATAAGGTGGCTGGGTGATTGAAACATCATTATAATTCAGCAAGGAAAGTCCACTTCCCTAGATTCTAGTAACCATGCTTCTGATTCCTGCTGAGTCTAAGTGACCTGGATCAAAGTTACCTGATTTGGGAAATCCAATTTTGATGTTCTATAATCTGCTTAGTGTAGACCACCCCTGGCCCATTGGCAGCCCAGGTAAGAGAGATGGAGGCAGTAGCTGCTACATGAAATCAAATTCTCCTGAGAACCTTGAACTTATGGATACATGTGTTCTGACCCTAAGCAATCAGAACTTTTCAATACATTTTCTATCAAAGAGAATTATAATAACAGTATCAGGCCTTCCCTGACCACTAAACTAATACTCCAGTCATCATACCCTTGACACAGTCTTGAGTTAGGTGATAGGTCTTCTGTGAATTCACTTTTCTATCCTACGATCCAGCCAGAAATCAGGGCCTATGTAGCTGGTAAACCTATTTAAACTCTATTCTTGGGCCCATAATATTCCTGATGTAGCAGAATGACCAGAAAATGACCAAACCATTATTAAGGATAAGTCCTCAAAAATGTAATTTTATTCAAATACATAATTTCTCTTTTTAAAAAGTGCTCAGCATTCTATGTTCTCTCCAGCTAATCAACCGGAAAACTGGCCATCGCAGCTACGTCTGCATTGTTAACTTTCTCTTTAGTAAAAGGCTATGGCTGATTTAACGGTTTGTGGTGCTCACAGTTTTATAGCTAATCTCATTTCATTTAGCTTCCAAGGGCCATTTGCTTAGCTCAGGTGTCAAAGCCAGAGTAGCCTGGGTGGTGGACTTGCTCCTACCTTGGCCATTTTAAACCTTTTCTCTTAAGCGCAGTCCCACAATGCTTTCTCCAACCATCTGACTTTAGTGAAGGATGATTTTTTTTCTTCCAAATTTTTAATCTTTTCCCGCTTGTCCCTGCAAAAACAATTCAGTAATAAAGCCAGGTTGAGGAGCCAGAAACTCTAATATGGATAGCATTGCTCTGAAACCTATTTTTAAAACTCAAACCACCTGCTCCAAATGTGCATTGATTCTGTTCTTCAGCAGCATTTAAAGTTTTATTTAAATCTTAATTGTAGTGTTTATGAAAGAATGGGGATTGCCAATTTCTGGATTCAGCAGGGAGCCCCAACAATGCTATTCAAATGCTCTAAGTACCTGTCTGCACAAAGCTTTCTGTGGAGAATCATTGCCAACCTACCATTATTTCCACTGGCTCATGTTCTTCTTGACTAAGTATTCCCAGGAGTTGTAAAATAAACCAATAGGCTACATTTTAATGTGTCTTGGTTGGTTTAGGTGTAGTCATACTCATGGGTAGGGGTAAGAGACTCGTACTTCCTCCTAGTCCTCATCTCCTTTGAGCTCCCCAATTCCTTTTAATGATTGATCTCTCAATTATTCCATGTTGTTGTTAGTCAGCTCCAACTCATGACAACTCCACATACGACAGAACAAAATGTTGTCTGGTCCTGCACCATCTTCATGATCATCGGAATACTTGGGTCCGTTGTTGTAGCCACTGTATATTTTGAGTGCCTTCCAACTAAGGAGGCTTATCTTCCAGAACTCTATCAGATAATATTCTGTTGTGATCCATAAAGTTTCCACAGGCTAATTCATTAGATTGCCATGCCTTTCTTCCCAATCTGTCCTAATCTGAAAGCTCTGTTAAAACCTATCCACCATGGATGACTCTATTGATATTTGAAATACCAGTGACATAGCTTCCAGCAACATCACAGCAACACAAACCACCACAGTATGATAAACTGGCAGAGGAATAGTGGCCATTATTCCATAACCCTCAATTATTCTATAACTCTAGGAATCTCCACTCTCATGACTGGCAGCTGAAATTCACTCTCCAGTATATGTCTGTTCCTTGTGGATAAAATGACAATACATCTCAGTTTTCCCAGGACAGTACCAGTTTATGCTTGTTTCTCAATGTAGGGTCGCTATGAGTTGGAATTGACTCGACGGCACTGGGCACTGGCTTCTCAGTGTAAGTAGTAATAGCACCTCATTTCAATCTCAAAAGTGACTCCCCTTGAATGATAAATTTTATGGTCATCCTACTCATGAAACCCCACCCAGGCAGCACCTTTGGGAGGCAGATTTAACTTCCTCACTAGCCTCAGAGTTCCACACGCTTCCTGCCTTTTCAGCCTCCACTCTACTTACATCCTTATATTCCCCAATGAATGAATTTTCCAAAAACTGAAAACCAAGCCCATTGCCATCGAGTTGATTCTGACTCATAGCCACCCTATTGAACTGTCCCATAGGGTTTTCAAGGAGCGGCTGGTAGATTCAAACTGCCTACCTTTTAGTTAGCAACCAAACTCTTAACCAATATGCCACTAGGAATCCCCAAAACCTTGGAAAACCTGTCTTTTACTCATTGCTTTCTTCAGCCTGTTCATTAGCTTTATACATTTGCCAATGTCATTTCCTTTCTCTCATGGTAAATATGTCAGAGCTGGGAACACTTGGGGAACAGATCATACTAACCAAACTCATAGGAGACTGATTGCTAAATAAAAATGCCTCTTATTATTTGTGCTGAGAAATGTAAATGCTACGTAGATCATAATATTCCTGCCAGATAATGAGTACATCTTTTTATCGATAGAAAGAATACCCTCAAGAAAGGCAATCAGTTTTGTAAGGTTGCTCAGTAACTCTAGATCAAAGAAAAGGAAGTCCAATTATGTTCATGCATTTGTTCCTTATTCTGTTGAGTGCTTACTATGTGCCAAGCTTGTGACATTAAGTAAATACCATTGAGCAAATAGAATGATCTCTTCTTCCTGAGAAGCAGGCAAACCCAAATACACTGCTTAGTACAAGCATCTTCTCCCCTGGACAAAACACTTTCATCTCTTTACTTTTCTATTTTCTTGACACTATCCAGACCAAGTCAGTTTCCTTTTGATGATCTCATCTTGACAGTTTTACAATTCATTAGACTGTAGGTAAGAGAGAGATCTTGTTCTCCCAGAAAGAAATCTATAAGACACCCTAGTCCCTTGATGGATTTTGGGGAGTGTTGTGGATTGAATTTGTCCCCCAAAATATCTGTCAACTTGGCTAGGTCATGATTCCCAGTATGAATGATTATCTACCATTTTGTCATCTGATGTGATTTCCCCGTATGTTGTAAGTCCTATTACTATGATGTAATGAGGTAGATTAGTGGCAGTTATATTGATAAGATCTACAAGATTAGTGTCTTAAGCCAATCTCTTTTGAGATATAAAAGAGAGAAGCAAGCAGAGAGAAATGGGTACTTCATACCACCAAGAAAGCAGAGCCAGAAGCAGAGCGTGTACCGTGGACCTGAGGTTCCTTCACTGAGAAGCTCCTCAACCAAGGGAAGACTGATGACAAGGACCTTCCTTCAAAGCCGACAGAGAGAGAAAGCCTTCCACTGGAGCCTGCCCCCTGAATTCGGACTTCTAGCCTACTGGACTGCGAGAGAATAAACTTCTCTTTCTTAAAGCCTTCCACCTGTGGTATTTCTGTTATAGCAGTACTAGATGACCAAGACAGGAAGTGTCTTGGTCTCACCAGAAAGTCATTTGCTAACCCTATCTTCAATTGAGTTACTCATACAGATGACTAATCTTATTCACTTTGTATCACTTAGTTACTTTATCATCATTGGGTGACTTTTTTTATCTCATTGCCAAATTCAAAGGATACACTCTATTTGGTGCCTGAAGGCACCCCTTCCTCACTCCATGTACCAACTCGTTGTTGTTGTTATTGTTGTTAATTGCCGTCAAGTTGATTCCAAATCATGTTGACCCCATGTGTGCAGAGTAGAACTGCTTCATGGGTTTTCAAGGCTGTGAATTTCCAAAGCAGATCACTAGAGGTGCCAGAGTATCCAGGGTACCTCTGGGTGAGTTCAAACCTCCAACCTTCTGGCTAGTAGTTGAGTGCAAAACCGTTTGTGCCACCCAGGGACTCATATGTACCGACTTGTTGTTACATAGTTAAGTGCTGTCAAGTCGATTCTAACTCACAGTGACTCCATGTATAGCATAACGAAACGCTGCCCAGTCCTATCCCATCCTCACAATCATTACTGTATTTGAGTTTGTTGTTGCAGCCACTGTGTCTACCCATCTCATTGAGGGTCTTCCTCTTTTTTGCTGACCCTCTGCTTGACCAAGCATGATTTCCTTCTCTAGGGACTGGTCCCTCCTGATAACATGTTCAAAGCACGTGAGACAAAGCCTTCCCATCTTTGCTCCTAAGGAGCATTCTGGCTATACTTCTTCCAAGACAGATTTGTTTGTTCTTCTGGCAGTCCATGGTATATGTGAATACCATAATCCAAATGCATCAATTCTTCTTCAGTCACCCTTATTCATTGTCCAATTTTCACATGCATATGAGGTGATTGAAAATACTATGGCTTGGGTCAGTCACACTTTAGTCCTCAGAGTGACATCTTTGCTTTGCTTTTTAACACTTTAAAGAGGTCTGCTTCCATGAGCATCGACTGTGGATCCAAGTAAAATGAAACTCTTGACAACTTCAATCTTTTCTCCGTTTATCACGATGTTGCTTATTGGTCCAGTTATGAGGATTTTTGTTTTCTTTAGATTGAGGTGTAATCCATACCAAAGACTGTAGTCTTTGATCTTCATCAATTAGCACTTGAAGACCTCTTGGCTTCAGCAAGCAAGGTTGTATCATCTGCATATTACAGGTTGTTAATGAATCTTCCTCCAATTCTGGTGCCACATTATGCTTCATATAGTTCAGTTTCTCTGATTATTTGTTTAGCATACAGATTGAATAAGTATGATGAAAGGATACAACCCTGACACACACCCTTCCTGATTTTAAGCCATGCAGTATCCTCTTGTTCTGTTCAAAGGACTTCCTCTTGGTCTATGTACAGCTTCTGCATGAGCACAATTAAATGTTCTGGACTTCCCATTCTTCTCAATGTCATCCATAATTTCTTGTGATCCACACAGTGGAATGCCTTTGCATAGTCATTAAAACACAGGTAAACATCTTTCTGGTATTCTCTGCTTTCAGCCAGGATCCATCTGATATCAGCAATGATATCCTCTTCATTCCCTATTCTCTTCTGAATCTGACTTGAATTTCTGTACTGACTAAACCATGATATTTCATCCATGGAAGCCATAAGAATAGAAGTTTTCCCTACTAAGTCTAGATATTGTTGTTAGTTGCCATCAAGTCGATTCCACTACTGGCAACCTTATGCAACAGAATAAAATGTTGTCTTGTCCTGCCTGATCCTTGCAACTGCTACCATATTGAAGTCCATCATTGTGGCTATTGTGTCAATTGAACTCACCAAGTGTCTCCTACACTGTCCTTGGCCCTCTACTTCACCAAACATGATGTCTTCCTCTAGCTATTGATCCCCCTTGATAATGAATCCAAAGGAAGCAAGGCAAACAATGTTCTGTCATGATCCATGGGGTTTTCATTGGTTAATTTTTAAAAGAAGATCACTAGACCTTTTTCCTAGTCCATCTTAGTCTAGATTTTACACCTTTTTTCTGTTTCTCTCTTTTGCCTTTAATTTAAATTAACCAACATCACCTGGTTTGGTTTTAGTTGATGAAACCAAGAAACAGGTTTAAAAACTTTAGGATTCCTCTTTAATCTCATATTCTGCCTTCAGGGTTCAATGGATGAACCATCTGCCACTGGAGAGATAGTTGCTTTTCCAGATACAAGATTCATTAAGAGAATGAATAACTTAACCACAACTTTAAGAACCTATCACTCTAGGAAGAAGAACCATTTTTGTAAGCATCACGTAGTTTTCCATGTCTGCTCTGGACAAGTGGACTAGGCTAAGCTACTGTAGAAAAAAGAAGAATTTCTGATATTAAGAATTGTTAAACATTGAAAAATATTACTTAGGGTAGATAAGAATCCCTGGAAATATTTTTATGAAGCCAGCAGCTATCATTCTGTGATGTACGTGTGTGGCACTGCCAGAACATAAGAAGACAGATGTTAGAAATATGCAGGCTTTAGAGTCAAACATTAGTTCTTATCCTGGTGTACTAAAAGTGTGACTCTACACCATATCTCAACTGTGAAATGGGCATTGTAAAGGTACCAACTTCCTTAGGGCTGGTTCCAGGATGAGAGAATGAATTCAAAATGTCTAGCACAGTACCTGCACATAGTATGTGCTCAATAACTGTTAGTTGTTTGTATATCTCTGGGTATCACAATGAAATCTCATTAGTTTGGGCTCAGCTAAATGAAAATTTATTATGCTGTTGGATGTATTTAATATTCATCCTTCACAGCAAAAATAACCTGCTAACTGATAATACATATAAATACTATTGTAAACTGAAAATCCTCTACAAATAAAAGTTGTTGATGTTTTTGTTAGCAATTCATACAGAGGCCTGGCTGGAAGTTGTTTCCTTTATCTTTGATAGCCAATAAAAATGTTAAGAGAGTACAAAGGGAATATTTAACAGGTTTAAGAGAATAAACTTTGGTTTTAAAATTTATTTTTTTGTTGTTGAAAATATACATGGCAGAACAAACACCAACTCAACAATTTCTACATGTATAATTCAGTGACTTTGATTATATTCTTCAAGTTATGCAAACATTGTCACCCTCATTTTCTAAGTTGTTCCTCCCCATTAACATAAACTCACTGCCCTCTAAGTTTCCTATCTAATCTTTCAAGTTGCTGTCATCAATTTGACTCCATATAGATAGTTCTTCAAAGAGCATGATATGCAAGGCAGACATTCTTTACTAGTTAAGCTGAACTATTATCTGGTTTAAAGAAGACGTCAGGTAATATTTTTGGTTTAAGGTTTAAGGATTATCTCAGGGCAATAGTTTTGAGCATTCGTACAGCCTCGATGGCTCCACAAAGTCTAGATTTCATGAGACCTTGAAAGGCTGTTCTGCCTTTCCCACCTTTTGATCAGGATTTTTCTATAGAATCTTTGATCAAAACAAGACCAAACTCCTTGTAAACACTTAGTACCTATTTGCACACAAATAATTACTCAACCAATCATAAATGATCCTTATTTCTTTAGAACAAGTCTCACAAAACCTCAGCTTCTTAAAACTTCAACAGCTGTTAGTTCGGATGTTGATATGAAACAACCCTGCATTTCTTCAAATTTTTCAGTAATGTCTCTTTCTTCACAGTGGAATAGAGCAGGTTTAATTTGTTTTATATCATGGATTTCCCACAGGGAAAAAACAAAATGATATTAATGTGTGTGCTAGCCTTGGTTTTACCCCACCCAGAAATAACTTAGCTGACAAAATAGCTGACAGGTTTAGTCACTTGATAACTATGAACAAAGGAAAAACGGATCCTCCTTCTTTCCATTTCTCCATCCTCATCCCCTCTGCTTCCTCCAGCCAGTTAACTGCAATCAGTCCTTTAATTAGCAAACAACTGCTCATGCAGGGCACTGTGTTAAATATTTGGAGGAATGCAAAGAGACCTTATGGGATGTACAGTCTAATTGGGGAAGCAAAATATGCCCAGAATGCGGGAAGAAGGGAATCGAGAGTGGCCACCTAATAGGTACAGGTTTTTTTTTTTTTTTTTTTAACTGTGCTTTAGATGGAAGTTTACAGCACAAGTTAATTTCTCATGCACAATTTATATGCATAATTTTATGTGACCCTAGTTGCAATCCCTATAACATGACTGCACACACCGCTTTTCCACCCTGGGTTGCCCGTGTCCATTCAACAAGCTCCTGTCCCTTTCTGCCTTCTCATTCTGCCTCCAGACAGGAGCTGCCCATAGAAGCATACTCTTCACGAGTATTATTTTGTGTTTTATAATCCAGTCTAATCTTTGTCTGAACAGTTGGCTTTGGGAATGGTTTTAGTTCTGGGTTAACAGAGAGTCCAGGGGCCATGTCTTCTGGGATTCCTCTAGTCTCAGTCAGACCATTAAGTCTGGTCTTTTTACATGAATTTGAGTACTGCAACCCACTTTTTTTCTGCTCCATCAGGGGACTCTCTGTTGTTTCCCCTGTCACGGCAGTCATTGGTGGTAGCTGGGCACCATTTAGTTCTTCTGGTCTCAGGCTAATGGAGTCTCTGGTTTATGTGGCCCTTTTGTCTCTTTGGCTAATATTTTCCTTGTATCTTTGGTGTTCTTCATTCTCCTTTGCTCCAGGTGGGTTGGGACCAATTAACGCATCTTAAGGCCACTCATTAGCTTTTAAGACCCCAAACGCCACTCAACAAAGTGGGATGCATGTCATTTTCTTAATAAACTTTGTTATGCCAGTTGATCTAGATGTCACACAAAACCATGGTCCCCAGACCCCTACCCCTGCTACTCTGTCCCTCCAAGTGTTTGGTTGTGTTCAGGAAATTTCTTAGCTTTTGGTTTAGTCCAGTTGTGCTCTCTTCCCCTGTATTGTATGTTGTTCTTCCCTTCACCTAAGGTAATTCTTGTCTATATTTAGTTAATGAATTCCCCTCTGCCTCCCTCCGCACCCTCATAACCATCAAAGAATGTTTTCTTCTGTGTTTGAATCTTTTCTTGAGTTCTAATAATAGCAGTCTCATACAATATTTGTCCTTTTTTAACTGACTAATTTCACTCAGCATAATGCCTTCCAGATTCATCCATGTTGTGAGATATTTTGAGGATTCATCATTGTTCTTTATTGTTGTATAGTATTCCATAGTGCGAATATACCATAATTTGTTTATCCATTTGTCTGTTGATAGGCACCTAGGTTGTTTCCATCTTTTTGCTATTGTGAACAGTGCTGCAATTAACATCGGTGTGCATGTATCTATTTGTGTGAGAGCTCTTATTTCTGTAGGATATATTCCAAGGAGTGGAATTGCTGGATCTTATGGTAGTTCTATTTCTAGGTTTTTAAAGAAGTGCCAAATTGATTTCCAAAGTGGTTGTACCATTTTACATTCCCACCAGCAGTGTATAAGTGTTCCAGCCTCTCCACAACCTCCCTAACATTTTTTTTGTGTGTTTTTTGGATTAATGCTAGCCTTGTTGGGGTGAGATGGTATCTCGTTGTAGTTTTGATTTGCATTTCTCTAACAGCTAATGATAGTGAGCATTTCCTCATGTATCTGGTAGCCACCTGGATGTCTTCTTTGGTAAAGTGTCTGTTCATATCCTTTGCCCATTTTTTAATTGGTTTATTTGTCTTTTTGTTGTTGAGGTTTTGTAGTATCTTGTAGATTTTAGAGATTAGACCCTGACTGGACATGTCATAGACAAAATTTTTTTCCCAGTCTGTAGGTTGTCTTTTTACTCATTTGATGAAGTCTTTTGATGAGCATAACTGTTTGATTTTTAAGAGCTTCCAGTTATCTAGTTTCTTCTCTGGTGTTTGTGCATTGTTAGTTATGTTTTCTATTCTGTTTATGCCATGTATTAAGGTTTCTAACATCGTCCCTATTTTCCTTCCATTATCTTTATTTTAGATTTTATATTTAGGTCTTTTATCCATTTTGAGTTATTTTGTACATGGTGTGAGGTATGGGTATTGTTTCATTTCTTTTTGTAGATGCATGCCCAGTTATGCCAGCACTATTTGTTAGACTGTCTTTCCCCCATTTAAGGGACTTTGGGCCTTTGTCAAATATCAGCTGCTTATATGTGAATGAATTTACATCTAGATTCTCAATTCTGTTCTATTGGTTTATGTATCTGTTGTTGTACCAGTACCAGGCTGTTGATGACTACCATGGCGGTATAATAGATTCTAAAATCAGGTAGTGTGAAGCCTCCCACTTTGTTCTTCTTCAGTAATATTTTACTTATCTGAGGCCTCTTCCCTTTCCATATGATGTTGGTGATTTGTTTCTCTATCTCATTAAAAAATGTCATTGAAATTTGGATTTGGATTGCATTGTGTCTGTAGATCACTTTGGGTAGAATTGACATTTTCACAATTTTGAGTCTTCCTATCCATTAGCAAGGCATCTTTTTCCACTTATGTAGGTCTCTTTTGGTTTCTTATAGTAGTGTCTTGTAGTTTTCTTTGAATACATCTTTTACGTCTCTAGTTAGATTTATTCCTAAGTATTTTATCGTCTTGGGGGCTATTGTATTGATTTGGTGATTTCGTTTTCAATGTTCTCTTGTTGGTGTAGATGAATCCAACTATTTATGTATGTTTATCTTGTATCCTGATACTTGCTGAAATCTTCTATTAGTTCCAGTAGTTTTCTTGAGGATTCTTTAGGGTTTTCTGGGTATAAGATTATATCATCTGCAAATAAGGATGCTTTTACTTCTTCCTTACCAATTTGGATGTGCTTTATTTCTTTTTCTTGCTTTATTGCTCTGGCTAGGACCTCCAGCACAATGTTGAATAAGAGTGGTGATAAAGGGCATCTTAGTCTGGTTCCCATTCTTAAGGGAAATGCTTTCATGCTCTCTCCATTTAGGATGATGTTGGCTGTTGGCTTTGTATAAATGCCCTTTATTATACTGAGGAATTTCCCTTCTATTCCTATTTTGCTGAGGGTTTTTTATCATGAATGGGTGTTGGACTTTTTCAAATGCGTTTTCTGCATCAGTTGATAAGATCATGTCGTTCTTTATCTTTTGTTTTATTTATGTGATGGATTACATTGATTGTTTTTCTAATGTCAAACCATGCCTACATAAGTGGTATGAATCACACTTGGTCATGGTGAATTATTTTTCTGATATGTTGTTGAATTTTATTGGCTGGAATTTTGTCGAGGATTTTTGTGTCTGTGTTCATGAGGGATATTGATTTGTCTGTAATTTTTTTTTTTTTTTTTGTGGTGTCTTTACCTGGCTTTGGTATCAGAGTTATGCTGGCTTCATGGAATGAGTTTGGAAGTATTTCTTCCTCTTCTATGCTCTGAAATACCTTTAGTAGCAGTGGTGTTAACTCTTCTCTGAAAGTTTGGTAGAATTCTACAGTGAGGCTGTCAGGTCCAGGGCTTTTGTTGTTTTTGTTGGGAGTTTAATTACCTCTTCAATCTCGTCTTTTCTTATAGATTTATTTAGTTGTTCCACCTCTGTGTTAGTTTAGGTAAGTAGTGTGTTCTAGAAATTTGTCCATTTCCTCTAGGTTTTCAAATTTGTTGGAGTACTATTTTTCATAGTATTCCGTTATGATTCTTTTAATTTCATTTGGATCTGTTGTGATATTGCCCATCTCATTTCTTATTCAGGTTATTTGCTTCCTCTTCTGCTTTTCTTTTGTCCATTTGGCCAATGATTTATCGACTTTGTTGATTTTTTCAGTGAACCAACTTTTGGTCTTATTAACTCTTTCAGTTGTTTTTCTAGTCTGTATTTCATTTAATTCTGCTCTAGTTTTTATTATTTCCTTTCTTCTAGTGCCCGTGGGTTTCTTTTGCTACTGTCCTTCTATTTATTCAAGTTGTCGGGTTAATGTGTTGATTTTGGTCCTTTCTTTTTGTATATGTGCATTTATTACTATAAATTGACCTCTGAGCACTGCTTTTGCTGTGTCCCAAAGGTTCTGGTAGGATATGTTTTCATTCTCATTTGGTTCTGTGAATTTCTTTGTTCCATTCTTGATTTCTTAAATAACTCAGTAGTTTTTGAGCAAGATGTTCAGTTTCCATATATTTGATTTTTTTTTTCCTTGCTTTTTCTGTTATCGATTTCTACTTTTATGGTTTTAGGGTCAGAAAAGATGCTTTATAATATTTCTATGTTTTGAATTCTGTTAAGGCTTGCTTTGTGGCCTAATATGTAGTCTGTTCTGGAGAATGTTCCATGTGTGTTGGAAAAGAAAGTATACATGGCTGCTGTTGGGTGGAGTGTTCTGTATATGTCTGTGAGATCAAGTTGGTTGATTGTGGCATTTAGATCTTCCGTGTCTTTACTGAGCTTCTTTCTGGATGGTCCGTCCACCAAAAGTGGTGTGTTAAAGTCTCCTAGTATTATTGAGGAGATGTCTATCTCTCTTTTCAATGCTGTAAGAGTTTGTTCTATATATTTTGGAGCCCTGTCGTTGGGTTCATACATATTTATTATGGTTATATCCTCCGTGTATATTGACCCTTTAATCTTTATATAGTGTTCTTCCTTATCTTTTGTGATGGATTTTGCTTTAAAGTCTATTTTGTCAAAGATTAATATTGCCACTCCTGCTCTTTTTTGATTGCTGTTTGCTTGATATGTTTTTGTTTTTTTTTTCCCATCCTTTGAGTTTTAGTTTGTGTCTTTGAGTCTAAGATGTGTCTCTTGTAGGCAGTATATAGATGGATCATGCTTTTTTAATCCATTCTGCCAGTCTCTGTCTCTTTATTGGTGCATTTAGTCCATTTACATTCAGAGTAATTATTGATATTTTTTTTTTATGAGTTTAGTGTTGTTATTTTGAAGTATTTTTGTGTGTGTGTTGTTGACAGTTTCTTTGTTCCACTTGATTTTCTGTGCTGAGTTGTTTTTCTTTATATATTTTATTTTCATCTTTTTTATTATTGTTGATTTTGTATTTGCTTAGTCTTTATGGTTTTCTTCTTTTCTTATTTTGATGTGTAGGATTGTTAGTTTCCTTAGTGGTTACCCTTAATATTTACCTCTATTTTTTTAAGTTTAAACCAGTCTTTTATTTCTTGATATTGCCTTGACTTCCTTTTCATATGAAAGTTCTGTGACTGCATTATTTAGTCCCTCTTTTTTGCTTTAATGTTGTCATCTTTTACATATTGACATCTCTGTTTCCCTATTTTCAGTGTTTCAGCTTTGATTTTTGTGTGTGTGTGTGTGTGTGTGTGTGTGTCTTCCCTCTGTGGGTTGATATTTTGTTGTTCTGGCCTGTGTTCTAGTCTGATGCTACTAATTTTCTGACTGGAGGATTCCATTTAGTATTTCTTGTCATTCTGGTTTGGTTTTTACAAATTCCCTTGACTTCTTTGTATCTGGAAATGCCCTAATTTGCCATCATATTTGAGAGACAGTTTTGCTGGATATATAATTCTTGGCTGGCAATTTTTTCCTTCAAGGGTTTTTATATATCATTCCATTACCTTCTTGCCATCATGGTTTCTGCTGAGTAGTCAGAGCTTAGTCTTATTGACTCTCCTTTATAGATGACTTTTGTTAATCCCTAGACACTCTTAAAATTCTCTCTTTATCTTTGATTTGGCAAGTTTGGTTATAATATGTCTTGATGACTTTCTTTTGGGACCTACCCTGTATGGGATTTGATGAGCTTCTTGGATTGGTATCTTCTTGTCTTTCACGATACAAGGGAAGTTTTCTGCCAAAAATTTTTCAACAATTCTCTCTATATTTTCTGTTATCCGCCCCCCCCCCCCCCCCGCCCCACACCCTGTTCTGGAACT